>NC_083369.1:139701761-140951761 GCF_030254825.1 Meriones unguiculatus | reverse complement strand
TTTGCCTTTTTGTGTTGGACTCCAGGTAACTCCCCTTACTTGTCTGAATCATAAGGCCATTTGGCCTGCATTAGGTTGCTTTACTGTATGAATTCTACTCAGTACCATGTAGATACAAGACATGTCTAACCTGATCATGTACCTCTGTTTTCTTGACCTCTATGCAGGTAGAGGAAGGATGGTGGGAAGGTGTTCTCAATGGGAAGACTGGAATGTTCCCTTCCAACTTCATCAAAGAGTTATCAGGGGAGTCGGATGAGCTTGGCATTTCCCAGGATGATCAACTTTCCAAGTCAAGTAAGGATGTCTACCATACTGACGGGGAAAATGAAGAGACCAGTGGGCTCTGTTCTAGCCTCCCTTATGTACCATTGTTCTATTCCAAAAGGCTGTGATGAGAGTTTGTGGGTCATTTCTTGGCTCCAGTACCTTTGCCCACTGTAATTTAGTAAGTTTATCACTGTATGGATGTGACCCATAGCTGTATATTCTATATACCTCTGGATAAGCGAGTAGTAGCCCTCAGCCATGATAGTACTGACTAACAGGTGGCACATACTGCTATGCCTCCATACACTTCTAGAATGTCTTCTCCCACTGAGTTTGTAATTCTTTCTTAAATGAACCCAATGATAGGATCGGTATTCCCCAGTGTCCTCTGAAGAACCTGGGAGAAAACTACCATAATTATTGGTGGTAAGGTACATGTACAAGATAAATGCATGCCAGTTTCATTAAATATATGACAAGATAGTCCAGCCTCACCTTGGATAAGGACGTGGTCCCCTTTTTGTAATGGTGAGAACGAATTTCAGGTCTTTTTTTCTCCAGGGCCTGAAGGTTTCCCTCCAGCTTCTCTGCTGCCCTTTCCAGCTCATGGAGCAAAAGGTCAGGACCGGGAAGCTTTGTTCTCCCAGTCACTAACCCAACTTCCCATGTGGGCGTCTGTGTTTTATCTTGTGCTGTGTTGAGCCAAGGTCATGGGCATGAATGTTATAGGAGATTCAGCTATGTCTAGTGATGTGATGCTATTTGCTGACTCCTTCCTAACAAAAGGAGAACAACCCAGTCTTAACCAAAACAATTCTCAAATATCTTCACTTTCCATTTTGAACATTTTCATTTAAACAGTATTCTTCTATTGGCTTGGTATCCCTTTATTCAACTAGTAGTATAACTGGACAGATGTTTGATTTGGAAGTTGAAGCTGTTTCTAGGAAAGTACTTAGGTGGCTTTTTTTTTTTAACTCTGTGTCTCAGCAGCGTGTTGTACAGCCTGCCACAAGTAGAAGCAACTGTTCTGGCTGGCTGTCTTAGTGGCTGCAGCAAGATCCCTTCCTTCCACTGCCAAAACCTGAGAACTTTTCTGCTCCAAATTCCATTCTATCATTGAATCTTGGATATGAAGGATTGGGATGGAGGTTTGGAAACATGTGAAGTTTTTGGGAACTCCTGTCACTTTCTATGAGCTAGAGCATGTGGTTTTCCACCAATGTGGCCAGCTAAACGAGAAGAGCAGTGAGAGTTTCTTTTTCTTTCCAGTCCACAGTAGAATGTTAGCTGCTCTGGAATCTCCTTTTGTACACTAGAATAGTATCATGCTTAGCAACTAGGTCCCACATTGAGGGAAAGTCTTGACCTCTTGGTGTTTTATGTAATCATAGCTATATATTTTCAGAAGTGAAGAGTTTCAGGAGAATACGTCCCACTGATTTTGGAAATATTGAAACAAACTGTACCCCACAACACATTCTATGCCATTCCCATGGAAAAATAACTATGACCAATTCTCTACTCAAAGCATGTGCTACTATAATTCCTGGTGCTGGAGGTTTGGACTGAATGGGGTGGTCCTCTCAATCATTTGGCCGTCCTTTAGCTACCCCCACACCAACTCAATTACTAGACTTCTGTTTCAGAACAAGAAATGGCCAGTAGTCTCTATAGCCATGTTGAGTCCAGCTGTCTATTGCTAAGTGCATTTGAGGCCCCTGGAGAAGAATGCTTTTTGAACAGGGATGGATGGTTCTGATAAAAACGAAGCAGTGCTTGCAGTAATCTTCCTACGTGTATAGTTAAGGAAAACAAGGCTCAATATGGTTCTGCTTATTCAATTCCATCCATCCCTTTTGTCTTCTCTTTCACTTCCTTCTTCTATTCTTTATTAATTAAATCTCTGTTGCGCTTCTGGAGCTACTAAAATGGCCCCTGATGCCGTGAAGAGTCAGAGACAAATGAAATGCAGGATAGGGACCCCACCCTCAGTCAGCTCACCTTGCAGAAACGAGGCACACGTATCCCAAGAAGCTCAGGAAACTTCCCCAGCGGCTGACATTTGAGGAAGAGTGGGGCACAAAGGCAGAGAAGCCAGTCCCGTGGTGATGTGGGGCAGTAGTGGTCAAAAGGAATTTCTCGAATAATGGATGTGAAAATCATGCCTTTGTTGCTTTGTGAATTGGAGCCATGCCCTGAAAGAGAGAAGTAGCATCTCTCGGTAGGTGTAGCGAAAGGCTATGGCTAGCAACATGGGACAAATAGATGAATTAGCATCAAATCAAATTTGTTATATAATGCTCTGTATCTGTCTACACTCATGATTTGCTTATTCTCTCTCTATATCTACACATATATGTATATGCATATCCAGATCACATTGCTAAAAATGATTATGTATATGATAGTATGCACACAAGCAGCTTTGATTTTAGAATGGTCTGTGTATTCTCTTCACATCCTACTCACCAGAGACTAGCATTAGGACTTTGGATATGTTTTACTTTTTGGGCGGGAGAAACATTTTGTTTTGAAATAATGAAGAATCATGGGAAATCGTAAAAATAAACGTGAACTGTACAGGGAGGATCCATGTAGTCTTCAGCCACTTTCCTCCAGTGACTGCATCTCCTGTAATTAAGTAAATGCATATTTGTTTCTGTCCTTAGTTGAAAGATACAAAATGTGGTTAGTGCACAAACAGCTTGCAGCATTTTCCCCATGAGCTATGAGCCAAAATGTACTTAATCAGAGTCTTTGTTTGACCAGCCCACTTAATACTCTTTGTAAACAGCAATCCATTTTCCACAACGATTGCTTGATTCATACAGGACTCTGGGGCTACAGTCAATCCTAATCTTTGTACCATATTGATAGTGTTTAGAGATTATGGTGAAATCACATAAATACCCTTCTAAGTGCTACCGGACACGTTAGGACAAGTCACTACAGCTAAAATCTGTAACCTAATATGGAGAGAGCATCGTGTCCAGTGCGTTAGTACACCTTTGCTTCAAACATGGACACAGACATGCCTCGCTCTGAATGATGCGTTCTTATTTGAATGCTTCACACATTATGCTTACTGTATATCAGTGGATGCTCTGCTAGAGGAAACATTGGCACTGTACCTGAAAAGAAGTATGCCATTGACTACTTGTCTCACAGTGCTTGCTAAGTTCTCCACGAGCCCTTTCTTACTCCAAGGAGACACTTTTGTCTTAAATGACAGGTAAAAATTGTCTAGAACTTGCTGTTCATGTCCTTTTACGTATGGTGTTTGGTTCATAGCCATACACTTGGTTCAGGGACAATACACTCTTACAAGGACAGAGTTTTAACAGTCAGATGGATCGGGCCACAGTTGAGTAGTAGCGGAAACTTTCTGCATATTGAAATTTGAAAACTTTTTTTCTTGCTATCCTTGGAGCTTTGAGACATCATTTTTTCAGGAAGATTTTTTTAGAAATCCTAAGTTATAGATGATTTCATGCAGAAGTAAAAGTAAGAAGAGTGTGATGAATCAATGTGTACCTGTGCACAGTTGATCAATTCTCAGCCTGTAGCTAATTTATTGACATTATGGCCCTACTTATTCCTACTCCATTTTCTCTTAAAGAAAACCCCAGATGTTATATAATTGCACCCATAAATATTTCAATATATATCAATAGAAGGGTTTCTTAAAGTCCTGTGACTAGATGCGCACCATATTTGCAGTGATTCGTTAAATAATTAAACATGGGCTCAGTGTTCACTTCCCTGATACGTACACAGTGACGAGTTGAGACCGTTCACATTTCTCTGACCTGTTCTCCTTCTTAGGTCCCCCTGTGCAATCGGTTTGCTAAAGCAGCAAAGTTTGTTTTTTTTCCATTAGTTTCTCATTGTCTGGCCGGTGAGAGTTTCATCTCTGTTTTAGCATTCAATTGCCATAACTATAAAATGATAGTTAGATCTAGGAACATGAGTAGATCTAGAAACATGAGTAGATTAAAATACTTTTGGTGTGTGTGTGTGTGTGTGTGTGTGTGTGTGTGTGTGTGTGTGTGTGTTTACTAGATGCTCCAGAGGCTTATTCGGGCTGACTGTCTTTCCTTTTAAACTTAGCTATCATTGATTTTCAGTCAGATCTGGTTAGACAGTGCTTACAGAGTGGCACCAAACAAGATTTTTTTTTAAAAAAAGAAAGAAATAGAATCGCACACATCACATTAATAAACACAAACAAAAGGTGTTTAATAAATTTAAAAATAGAACATAGAAATGTTTGAATCAACAGTATTGACAGAATATTAAGATACTAGGGGAGGACAGGAATTTTTAGGTCATATAGCCTGGTGTCAGATGACAACAGTAATGCTCAGTGCAATTACATTTCAGCTGTGCCCTGGCTTATGGGTTAGGAGACCAAAATGACATGCAGTCTTTCTACACAAATTCTGGCATCATCACCTCCATTACACAAACAGATCGGCTTCTCAAGCAACATCTGGCAATTTTCAAATTCGACTGAAGCTGGGCTTATTCTTACCACAATCATAGACATTTATTAATTGTCTTTTTATCTATAATTATACACATGTTCCTATTGACTAAATAATATGAAGTGGAGCCAATCAGCAAATGTATAATCACAATTTATCCTGGCTCTATAGAATTTATTTGGACTTAGTGACAGAAATTTTGTATGTGAATAAGGCATAATTTCAGTATATATTTTGCCTCATACTTAAAATAGATGCAAATCATCCATTTTTAACATTTTGATATTGCTTAATTGCAAATAATTCCTGTAAAACTATTACTACTTTTCAAAATTCTTGGGCTGGAGATGTAACTGAGTTTTTTGGTTTTTTTTTAAGAATGTTTGGTAATCATGCATGAAGCCTTGAATCTAATCCCCAACAATGAATAAATTATGGATGTTGGCACAGCACTATAATCCCAGTGTTTGCGGTGTGTGTGGGGGGGACTAGGAGCATCAGAAGTTCAAGGCTATCCTCAGCCACATAGATAATCTAAGGCCAGCCTGAGATACACGAGACCCTGACTGAAAAAGCAACCCTGTAGCTACAGGAACATCTTCAGTTATTTCCCATAATTTTCTAAGGGAGAAAAATTACATTTTCATAAGTAACCACTCTTTTCCATTTGAATTGATGTTCTCAGTTTCTCAATTTCTTATTTAAAATGTTTAGATTGTGATACTTTAGTGATATGTCAAGCTAAGACAAATATAAGAGAGTTTCTAAGAAACCGTGGCAAACCCTTCTATGATACCACTATATTTTGAAAAACTTCATTCTACAGTATCACTAGACTTTTTTTTCAATTCATTGGCATTAGGTTTTTGTGTTCTGTTGGCAGTGAAGAGTAGTTAACCAATAGATAAAACAAAATTTCACACACAGTTAGATGCTAGTGTAAGCATATGAATCATCTGTCTAAATATAAATTTTCTAGCCAGATGTGGTGGCGCACACCTTTAATCTCAACACTCAGGAAGCAGAGGCAGGTGGATCTCTGAGTTCAAAGCCAGCCTGGTCTACAGAGTAAGTTCCAGGACAGCCAAGGCTACACAGAGAAACCTTGTCTTGAAAAACCAATAGTTAGTTAGATAGATAGGTGGATGGATGGGTGAGTGGGTGGGTGGATGGATGGATGGATGGGTAGATAAAATAAAAATTCTTCCCTTCTATAGTGTTTGTTGCCTTCAAGAACTATTATTTAATGGTCATAGTACAATATTCCCCTCCCAGAGAGGTAAACACTGCTCATATGCATGAGCTTTCTGATTGCCTGTCTCTTGCTCCTCACTCAAATAAGTACCTGTGAGCCTTTACTCAGCCCTAGCCGAGGCTACCTCTCTGCCTTGCTGCCAGTGGGCAGGGGGACTTTGCAGATGGACTTGACATACAGCGCAGACGTTAGGACAGCAATCTGTCTCCCACTGGGATTTTCAGACTTGCTCCTGTGAGACAGCACATGAAAGCTCTGCTGTACATGGGAACATCACTGGAATATTGATTTTTTTTCTCTTCTACCTTCTCTTTGCTGACATTTTGAAGACGGTGGATGGCCTGTTCTCATACCAACACCTGTACTTTAGGAGTAATGATGACATCCTTGGAGTAAAGATATGCTCAAATAGAAAGCAGCTGTCTACTTGCCCTGCTTTTGGCATGGAGCTCCTCAAAAGCTGTGAGCCTAAGAAGTAGGCTTGCAGAACTCCGTTGTTTTCCCTAGATAGTTATTATGTACACACACAGTGATTTTTTTTTTTGTTTTTGAAACGTGGTGTTACTTTTTATCCCAAGGCCTGGAACTCAACCCTAATCCAAGCTCATCTCGAGGACTCCCTGACTCAGGTTCCTGACCAGCAGAGGTTACTCATGTAGACCTCTCGGGCCCACACATAAGCGGTGACTTGAATGTGTGACTTCTTGCTCTAAGTGGCTGTAGCGCATATGCCCACAAGGACAGATTTCCAAATGAGGGCATATTACCATTCCTGTAACATACAGGAATGGCAATACCTCCTCCATTTAGAGTGATCTGACTAGTCCTAATTGGGGTCATGAACTGGAATTGGCACGGCCTGGAAACTGACCCTGTTGGGGTTCCTATTCTGATGGTGGAGAGTTTGTAAGGAGTGATAGAAGTTGCTCTCTCCCTTTTCAGTTACACTTGCTGTTTCTAAATGTAGCTCACGCTCTGCACCTCTCAACTTATTATGAAAGTATCAAAGCCTGGTGCCCTGTTTGAATTTTTAACTCATGAGCTATATCGGAACTTATTTCTTTTAATGAGGTATTTATTAGTTGAGATTGCTTATCGAGTCATTTTACCACGTTGTGATGTTGTCTGTGGTGTGTGTATGTATGTGTATGTGTGTTGGGAAGGTTGGGTAGGTTATGTGTATACCTGAATTGGAGAAATATGTGCATCTGTGTTCTTATGACCCAGTGATATTTGGCCGTAAGTTACATGTTCAGTCCTATGATATTGTATCAAAAATTTGATATTTGAAGCTGGATGAGTCCTATGTCCTCAGTGCTTAAGCACAGTCTTGTTATTGACACAGCAAAACCTCAATTAAGATGTTTAAAAAAAAACAGTTTTTGGAGGAGATGAGGGAAGAAGTTAGGGAGGGGGGTGCAGCTGGGATGCAGGGTGGGTGAACTGCAATTAATATTTTATAATAAATGTAAAAAAACAGTTTTTTTTTTCTGATAGCCCTGGTGCTAAACGAAAGCATCCTTTCATGTTGATATGGGTGCCACTATTGGTTTCAAATCTCATTTATAAAACCTCCCCTGTAGTTTGTTAATATCTTGCTTTACTTTGAAGGTACTGAGAACTGACAAAAATCTACTTGCTCATGCTGTGATACTGGGGTCAAAGGTAGCACCTTATAGGAGTTTAGTAAGTAATCTACTACTGAGCCACACCTCCCTGCCCAATATATTTTCTGAGGATTCCTTGCCTTGTTTGGAACACTGGGGCTTGAACATCAGCTTTTACTCTGTGAGGCTCTAGGAATAAATGACAGAGGCAGAAGGGGCCAGTTTTGTTTTATGTGTAGGTCATATTCTCCAAAGAGAAGAGTGCGCTTGCCCAGTTGAGGTAATAGACTAATGCTATGAATTGGATTATCTCTGATTAATTGAGGTTTTCCTACTCTTATGTTAAAATGTGAAATTGTTTCCAGGTTTAAAGTGGGCATAATGTACATGACAGCCATTTCAGAGGCAAGCACCAAATCTGGGTATTTCTTGCCATTGTGGTTACATGGGGACTTTGGGCTTGTTCTGTAATATTCTTAAAGTCTGCCTGATGGTCTTTAATTAATTGCATGGATGAAGCTCTTGCAGCCGAGTCATTGAAGGCAAGTTCAGTTAAAGACTCTTCCTCTTCCTTCTTTTGCCATCATTTGCTCCCCTCTGTCCCCTCTCTTGTTTTTCTCTCCCCCTTCTCTTCTCTCATTCACTGTCAGGAAAGACTACCTTTGAAGGGACAATTCTGTACCGAGCTGCACCTGGAAAGATGGAGGGCCACAGACGCTATTACAGTGAGTGACCTTAACAGCAGGAGGCAATCATAAAGATAAGATCTGGGCACCTGTGGGTTTTGATGCAGCTGTGCTTTTTCCTGAGCCACCCACGCTTATGCCAAGTGTTGTGTGACTTTCTGAACCAAGGACATGAGCTTATTTGCCTACAATAAGTGCCATTTCCTTGGAGTGTGCAACGAGAGCACTCTCACCACCAGCTCCTGGCGCTGTTTTGCTCGCTTTCTGCCTCTCTCATGTGTGACATGTGTGCATGAACCATGCGTGCAGAGAAGGAAGCAGTAGCTTTTGTCATGGCAGTGGGAGATGGCTTCCGGGGGAAACATCAACGTCTCCTAGTTACTGGGGCCATTTGTCATTTGTGTGGTTCAAAGAAAGAAGGTTTTTGGCATGGAAATCCATGCCAGATACAGTGTTTTGCTTTGCTCATCCAGCTAATCACCACACGGCAGACTTCTTTTGGCAGGGTGCATCGTGACCTTTTATGTTGTAAAATATGGCTGCCCGAAGTGAAAGAAACGAGATGTATGAATTCATTTCATGATGCCTTTAGAACAGTTCCCCGCTGCATCATGAGCACTGTACGTGTATATGCCACACTAACAGTGATCGAGGACTGATGTGTGCTCAAGGGTGGGGTCAATTGCACCACAGTGGACGGCCACAGGACTGGCAGAAGCCAATTTTAGGAGGCTTCATTCTGTTTTCATCTGGGGGGAAGAACATACCCCGTGGTGCAACTATACCCATCTCCATGAATTATATACGTACAGGAGATGAAAGAGGTTCCCACAAGAGCACCAGAACCCTCCCCCAATGGTTGAAGTGAAGGTTTTTTTTTGTTTTTTTTTTTTTTGTTTGTTTTTTGTTTTTTTTTCTTTTCCACTCTGAACAGGTGCACAGCATGTGACCTAGCCATGTGCTTCTTGTGCTCAATGGCAAGGAGATCTGTTCTTGTTCCCCTCCAGGCCCTACCCTGGGCCATATGTCGGAAAGTCACTCCAGTGCATAATGCCAAAATGTTAAAGCCATTTCCAAACCCTCTTACCTTTTTTTGCACTATCTCATCATGGAGCAGTAATGTGACCTTCATAATTTGGCCCTAGCCTACCTTCCACTTGGTAGGTTGAACTGCCTGAGAGTGCCATCTAATAATTCTGAGTATGATACAGGGACATCTCATGGGGAGATATACATGAAAGCCACAAGTAACAAATGGACTATCCAGCACACATGAAAATGAAGTCACCTTTCTTCCCTTCCAAAGGAAAAGCACTAGATTTTTGAGTTATTATATCAGTGTATATATTTAGCTGTATAACAACTTACATTCTTCAAAATGATAGAACAAGGCTGCCAGAATTTCTGGAAGAAAAAAAAAAAAAATCTGCCGTGTGTTTCCTTCCCAGGCCATGCTTGTGTGGCTGAGTGACTGTGCGTCCATCCCCCCGTGTAATACATTGTTTCTTTCAAGGGCTAATATAATGTTATTACGCTTAGCTGGAAGGCAGCAAATCTCTATTATCAAGTGGAAAAGTTGGTGAAATTAGAATGGCAGTGAAGAGCAGATTATGGCTGTAGCTCATGGTGAACCACAGAAGAACCCCCCGAATTTCTCCTCCTGAAGAACTAAAACAGATACAGTCTAATCCATTTGTCCTGCTGCCTTCTGGTGGGGATGGGTGATGGTGGGGATGGTGGTGGGGATGGTAGGTGATGGTGGTGATGGTAGGTGGGGGGGATGGGAGGTGACGGTAGGTGATGTGGTTTCTTTGTCTTTATTTATTTATTTATTTCACCCTCAATGGTTCTTTTCAAACATGAAAAGAATATGCAAGCCATTTATTGCATAGAAAGGATCCATACAGCAAAAGAAGTACCTGTTAAAGGGAAAGTGACACAATATTTAGACTCTAAAATTATATCTCCAGCATGGGCATTCCCCGAAACAACGAGCAGATAAACACATGAATGGATAGTTAATCCAGGGGGTTCATCATGTTTGCACACTCCAATCCAGTCCTGTAAAGTGCAGCTGGCCCCCTCCTTATTCTGTCCCCTGTTTCTGCTCACGAATTCTGTGCTTGAATTAAAATATTACACCAGCGATATTCTTCCTTCCCCCACCCTTTTGGCTTAAAAACACTGCTTTATGGAAAACGACAGCAACAAAGGAAACCAGTGTCCCAAGGCTTTGCTTCTGAGGGTTGTTAATAATCTATACTGTCCTTTCTATATTTTACCTCTTTGCCTTTCTCCCTGCTCTGAGAGTTCCTCATTTAAATGGCTTCAACCATTTATGATATTGTGTGTGTGCAATTTTTTGGTGTATTGCTCCTATGGACTAGGTGGCCACAGGAAGCTAATGTATAATTGGCCACTAGCAAAAGAAATTCGATGGCATTCTTTCACCTTAAGGACATCATTATGATCAGGAGATACAGAGTAGATGGTCAGAAGCTGTCGCACATACACATCCAGAACCTTAGAGATATGGCTTAATGACAGAACTTGGTATTCCATAAAGTATCATGTCCTTTGCTGTCATAATTAAGGTCCTGGCCACCAGCGGAGGAGTCTATACCCTGAGATTAACTAGACTCAAATAGGCTCTTCCTTTTAGAAACATGAATGTGGGTGGAGCCTGGGGACAAAGCATCTGGGGAGGTAAATGTGGATACTGTCTTGTTGATAACTTCGTTAGACCTCCCAAATACAGCATGTGAGGCTAAAGGGGGGTGTGGGGGGTCACTTTCTCAGTGTTTCCTTCGGAGTAGGAGGATTTAGCTTTGGGAAGAGCCATTGGGTTGGGATCCTGGCCTCTGGGAAGGCAGGATCTTTCTGTCATTAGCAGACGCCACCATCTTGCTAGGAAACACTGTCTTCTTGTCAGGTTTGGTTTCACGCTTTCTTAGAGGAACACGCCTGCGTGCCTTGATTCCTTGTGAAGCCATCCAAAGAGATTTAAGTCTTTGACAGTCATAATTCTGTGTGGTTTAATTGCTGATTTGTTTGAATCACTTTTAGCTCTACAGTTTCCTTTTAGGAAATGCTACTTTCATTGCTAATTGCTAATTGGCGTGAATCAGAGAGTTTAGAGGTATGGTCTGTGGTGCTGACTGAGTGGGAGGGTCGGCTATGAGCAGAGAGGGTTGATATTACCCAAGCCATGGGTAGTTATTTTGGATTTAGAATTGGGCTCTGGCTGAAGCATGTGAACTCTCAGATATACAGAGATGGGCCTGAAATGAGAGTTTCTGAAAAGTTATTTTGATCCAGTTCTTAAAATGAATGTCTGGCTGTACGAAGAGCAAACAAAACTCAGAGGCAGTCTGGGGGAGCAGACTCAACACCCCGCTTTGAGAGATGGCTTCTGGCCAGCTGTGAAGTTCTTTATTGTGACCTGTGGCTGATTTCTGAGCTCTCTCTCTCTCTCTCTCTCTCTCTCTCTCTCTCTCTCTCTCTCTCTCTCTCTCTCTCTCCTCATCCCCACTGTTGACAGGCTTAAGAGAAACCACAGGCTCCGAGAGTGATGGAGGTGACTCAAGCAGTACCAAGTCCGAAGGTGCCAACGGGACCGTGGCAGCTGCCGCCATCCAGCCCAAGAAAGTTAAAGGAGTGGGCTTTGGAGATATTTTCAAAGACAAGCCAATTAAACTAAGACCAAGGTCGATTGAAGTAGAGAATGACTTCCTGCCGGTCGAAAAGGTATGCTTGCCAATTCTGTTTGATTTCATTGTAATGGGGAATATCCAAAAGTAGGCTGTGGGCTTTGACCACCAAGGTTTCTGGTGCCTCTTATTAGTGTCTTCCTGGCTCATTGTTTGCCATCCCTCCTTTGAGTTGCCCTTTTCTGCAGGAATGGCTTCTCTGTTGCTTATTTCTTGCCAGTGTCTTGTGTTGGTCAGCTTTCAACAACTATAACACACTAAGGCTTGAGATAATTAACTTGAGTCTGTGGTCGGACAAAATGGCTTCCCTCATGAGCTGGATAGCGGTGGAGGTGGAATTCTATAATCTCTTTTAAGGGCACATGGTCAGTGACCTACGTATCTCCCAGCAGGTCTCACATCTCAAAGGTTCTACATCCTCCTGATGGTATTACCCTAGGAATCAGGCCTAACACATGGAACTTTGAAGGGCATTCAGGATAAGTGTATCCCCTTTAACGAATGTTTCTCGGGATGTATTTTTAAATGGTTCAGCACTTCTCCATCTTCCTTCCAGAGAAGCTCCCTTCCAGGAACCAGCTATATATTTGACCCTGATACCCCAAAATCTCTCTCTATGCTTTGTGCTCACGTGTGTTGAGTGTGTTTATGTAGTGGAGAAAAGCAATTGTGTGGATTTTTTTTTCTAAGAGTTAGATAGAGACAATTTTAAACTGCTGAAAGAAAGTCTCCTGAGTGTCTGTGTGTGTGTCTGAGCAAATGATGGAGACAGCTTGCATTCTGACTCCCTGGGTTGCTCTCATCAGGAAGCTAGCTTCTTTCTTCTACTTCTGGTTTTGGGCTGGTGAGAAGCAGATAGCATGTTGCTGCTGAGTATGCGGTTGCTATGGCAACACACCCAGAGCCATAGCTCTGTGGCTACTGCTGACGTCTACTGTGGTACACTTCTGAGCATCAAAACCTTCCTTAGGAGTTGATAAATACTATGGAATTTTCCAAATTATAATAAGCTATGCTCGTGCTGTGCTTAAGAAATGTTTGTTAATTTGATTCAGTGTTAAGATTTTTTTTTTTTTTTTGCTTTGACACTTGTGCCAGCGGGTTTGGAATAGGGCACTGGCAACATTTCTAATTCACGTCTATCATTGGTCTGTAGTTTTCATTACTCAGCAAGGTCAACTTTTAAAGGTTTCATCAGCATCTGCAGCTGTAGAGCCTGCACTATTCATCCAGCCTCTAGCAACCTTCCCTAGTGCTAGAAAACATCAGAAACAGCTTTTACAGAGTGGGGGCATTTTGGACATTTAGTCCTGTAGAGAAAAGACACAAAGGGAGAAATTGGAGCCTGCTTCACTTAAGCTCTTTGGTGAAGTGTACCTGAACCAGTTTTTCTTTTTCAGTTATCAATAAGTGATGCTGCCTATGATCTGAAAACTATGTTATTAGTGGCTGAACTTGTAATCACATTTTGTTTCTTATGGCCACATTCAGATTCTATGAAGTAGCCACAAAAAAAAAAGTGAGTACCCATCTTGGGAAGGAATGATAGATGGAGTTTTTCTCCATTTTATTTAAGTATTTGAAAAGAATACAACCATTGACGAAATCAAGGTGACAGGATGTGTATGTGTGTGACTTAATAATCACACACACAATACTTTAGTATGTGTGCTATTAATAATTTGTTTTAACTAACAGTAATATATTGAATTATTAATTGCGATATCAGTGTCAAACCTAATCCTTTTCTTTCTGAATGTTTTTGCATGTGTGTGTGTGTTAACACGTGCACATGTGGGGAAATCTGATGTTGATATCAAGAATCTAACTCTTTTTCTCCACCATATTCATTGGGTCAGGGCTTATCAGTCAAATCCAGAGATTAAAGATATAGCAGATCTCAGTAGGCAGCATGTTCTGCAGATCTCATCTCTGCATTCTGAGGCTGGAATTACAGAGTGGCCATACCCATGCAACTTTTACAAGGGTTCTGGGGATCTGAACTCCAATCCTCTTGCTTGTGTAGCAAGTGTTAAACGCTGAGGTAGTTCCCTAGCCCTTGTGTGGTTTATTCTTGAGATGAGAGTTCACTGTGTGACCTTTGAACTCCTGCACTCAGTGTGACCTTTGAACTCCCCACAAAGGCTAAGACTATAGGTGTGTGCGCATTCATTCCAGCTATTCCCAAGCTTATGTCTTAGCACATTTCTTCCAAGAATGGAATGTCTCTCTATCATTTCTACCTAGAGATTCTAAGTCCTGTTAGTTCATCCAAACCCCACCAACTTCTCCTCCCACAGCTTTCCTCATCTCAGATAAAGGTAGTGCTATCTCTTTTTCCCTCTTTCCCCTTGAGGTTGTACCTGACTATTGGTCAGGAAACTTCATTGGAGTTTGCAGACATCTGTAGAATGAGGGAACTAGGTGGAACAATTAGAGCAGGTACATAATTGAAAATAAAGCAGTTGTGCAGTTGAGTATTTCTTTGTGAAATAGGGTTAGTGCATTGGTAGTAGTTATTGATAAAGTTATTATGAAATAATATTATGCAATAATAACTTTATCAGAATTATGTACTGTTAAGCTATGTGTGTGTGTGTGTGTGTGTGTCCTGATTTCTTGCAGAGTGATACCATGTACCAGCATTTCCCCTAACCCAATGTGAAGCCTTGGGAGCAAACATGAACATCCCAGCTTGCTTGGTTGGCTGCAGGCAACATTTTCAACATCTGTAATGATTTAAAACTATCTTTGCTCCCTGTTGTTGGTGCAATGAGTAGTTGCATAGATTTATGGAGCTATTATGTTATTACACAAGCTGGCTTGAGAGCTGATGAGCATGATGCTGTTTTATTAATGCAAAACTTGGTTCTTTTCACTTCTGAGATGGTTTTGTATTCAATATTTATGTTGAAAGAAGAAAGTTCACCTTTAAAATGGTACTTGTTGCTTTGATTTTTCAGAAGTACAAATTACAGGGAATCATATGAAAGAAGGGGGAGTTAGTATGACCTGGAGAGACAGGAGCTCCACAAGGACCAAATATATCAGGGCACAGGGGTCTTTTATGAGACTGTTTCTCCAACCAAGGACCATGTATAGATGTAACCTAGAACCTCTGTTCAGATGTAGCCCATGGTAGCTCAGTATCCAAGTGGGTTCCCTAGTAAGGGAAACAGGGACTGTTTCTGACATGAACTCAATGGCAGGCTCATTGACCTCCCCCCCCCCCCCCCACTGAGGGAGGAGCAGCCTTGCTAGGCCACAGAGGAGGACATTGTAGCCAGTCCTGAAGATACCTGATAAACTAGGGTCAGATGGAAGGGGAGGAGGACCTCTCCTATCAGTGGACTTGGAAAGGGGCAGGGAGGAGATGAGGGAGGGAGGGTGGGATTTAGAGGGAATGAGGGAGGGGGCTATGGCTGGGATACAAAGCAAATAACCTGTGATTAATATAAAAAATAAATATTATAAAATAATACTCTGCTATGCTTTTAGACAGGAGACTAGCATAACTGTCATCTGAGAGGCTTAATCCAGCAGATAATGAAAGCAGATGCAGAGGACCACAGCCAAACGATTAGGTAGAACTCAGGTAGCTGGAAGGATGGGACATCAGATGAATACCTATATGGCCAGCTCACCTGGGACCATGGGGCCTCATAGAGACTGAACCACAAACAAAAGAACATGCCTGGACTAGCCCTAGGCCCCCTACACATATGAAACTGATGGGCTGCTTGTCCTCAAGTGGGTCCCCTAACAACTAGAGCAGGAACTGTCTCTGACTTGGACTCTGTTTTCCCCCTCTGGGTCCCATTTCCCTTGCAGGGCTGCCTTGTATTGCCTCAGTGAAAGAGGAGATACTTAATCCTGATGTAACTTGATGTGGCAGGGTGGGTTGGCTGGAAGGCTATATAGGGAAAATGGGTGAGTGGGTCGGACTAGGAGAAGAGGGAGTGGGGTTGTGATTGGGATGTAAAATGAAGAAATAAATAAATGAAGAAAAAATAAAATTAAAACAAAAACAAAACAAACAAACAAAAAAAGAAGTACAAATTGGATCCTGCATGACATGATTTGAGATGTAAAGCAAAACATGTCTACCACATAAGGAGAGACAGTTGATATTCCGAAATGGCTGATTTTATAATTTGTATGAGGAAAGAAGGAATCTGATAATCATTGATAATTTCAAGTATCATATTTGTGATATCCATTCTACTTTATAAAAAAGACCCTGTTGTCAGGGTCAGTAGAGAGTTCTCTCTCTTTCTGTCTCTCTCTCCCTCTCTCTCTCTCTCTCTCACCATCTCCCTCTGTTTTTCTGTGTGTGTATAAGGAGGTATATTTATGTGTTTCAGTGGGTGTGGTTATGGGGATGGATGTATGTACTCATGGAGGCCACAAGTCAACATTGGGTGTCTCTCTTGGTCTCTCCACTACAGTTCTCCACAGGGTTTCCTCACAAACCTAAAGCTCACTTGTTGGCTAGTTTGGCCGACTAGTAAGCTCCATGTATTTGTCTGTCTATGACTCCCAGGGTTGGGATTAATAGATATTTGCTATCATGTCTGAATTTTAATTGGGTACTGAATATCTGAACTCAGGTCCTCATGCTTGCATGGTAGACATTTTAACAACTGAGACATCTCCCAAACCTCTGCGCATCTATTTGTTTAATACATAATATTCAAATCTCATGATTAGATTACATGTCAGGGGAGGTACTGCGTAATACCCCCTTACCAATCCTGAAAAAAAAAAAAAAAGAAATAGTGAAGCCAGGCTTGATGCTATACACCTTAATCATGGCACTCAGGAGACTGAGGCAAAATAGTTGAAAATTCAAGGCCAGCCTGGTATACTGGTATACTTATCAGTTCCAGTCAACCTGGGCTATATAGAGACTATGTCTCAAAAGGACAAATTTATCAGCCCACCAAAAAACAGTGACTATTGTTATATAAGGAGGGATTCCATTAAGTGGCTATACCTGTGAAAAATTTGTATAATGTACGATTTCACTGAAATATTTACAGATGAAATTATGTAGAGAAGGCAAGATTAGTGATGAATTGATATCCTGTGTGTGTTTTGTGAAATAGGGTTTTATGGAGATAAGGCTAAATTCAAACTTTTGTGTAGCCAAGAATGACCTTGTACCTCTGACCATTCTTCCCTCTGCCTTTCAAATGCTGGGGTTACAGGCATCTACATCATGAGTTAATAGTTATTGGAAGCAAATGGTACATACACAGGAGTTTAATATATGTTCCATTTTTGTGTCTGTTAGAAACTCCATTTAGGAGAGATTACAGGAAAGGAAATTTTGAAGAAACATTTCCATTTAAATTAAGCTCAGATAAAAGCATTGGTATGTCAGTAGGACCTGGAGAAGTGGCTCAGGAGTTTTAAGCACTAATTGGTGAGTCACTCAGATGATTACTCTGCACTAAGCACTTAGGTAAAGAAGTGGCAGATGTGATACACTTATGGGTAAGTTTTAGTCCTTGATTTGGTGGCAATTTATTGCATGTTTGAACTCTGTAGTCATGACTAGCCTTGGCTCCCCTAAGGATCTGGGAGCCAGTCTTTTCAGCCTGGTTGGAAAAGATATCTTAAAGCGTTACGGTTCTACAGGTTAGTAGCGCATAATGTTTCTTGCATGGAAATTTTTCAAGAACTTTTTCCATGCCTTCCTGATTTACTTGATTCCTATTAGTGACTTCTGTCACCTTTTCTTGAATAGATTTCCTTGGGTCTTTTTCCCCCCTCCCTTTCCATTCCCGTCAGCTTGAATCTCATTTATAGATTCACTCAATTTATTAAGTCACTCAAATTAATGCCTTCATGGTATCAACATTGAAACATTTGTTTGTGCTGGAGAATTAAAATTTAAATTGTATGTAAATGGAAATTGCAAATCAATTGTTTCAATCAACCAAGTTGTGCTTAAGAGAATTGTAATATTTCATTCATATTTCTGGTAGTCTCTTATCCATTCTAGTAAAAACTCATTAGCCTGTACAGTAGAATTATACCATGTAAATATCAGGTGACAGTCTTAGCGGGATAAGATGTTACATGCCTGTATTTCTAGCACTCTAGGGGCAGAGGCAGGGGATCACTGCAAATTCAAGGCTGCCTTGGTCTATATAATTTCTAAGCTATCCTGTGCTACATGACAAGATTGTATCTCACGCACACAAAGTAATGATCTCCGTTGCAAATAAGAGATCTGGGACCAAGAAAATTGCCTAATAGGCAAAGGCACCTGATATCAAGTTTAGTGCCTTAAGTTTGATCTTAAGGACCCCCAATGTGGAAGGAAAAAAGCTCACTCTACCAAGGTGTTTCCTGATCTCTATCCAATGCTGTAGCCCTTGAATACATACTATTCTCCAACCCCCATCTCTCTATCTTTAAATCTATCTCTAAATATATACATCACTCTCTCTAAATTAAATTTTTAAATAAGAAATACCTATGCCTGTTAGTTACTTTTCTATTGCTTTGATGAGACACCACAACCAAGTCAACTTTCAGAAGAAAGAGTTTATTTAGGACTTAAAATTTAGGAGGAAAATCTGTGACCATCGTGATAGGGAACATGGCAGAAATTAGGCAGGCATGGTGCTGGAGCAGTACCTGAGAGCTTTCATTTTGATCCTCAAACAGGAGGCAGAGAGAGCTAACTGGAAATGGTGGGAACTTTTGAAACCTCAAAGCCTATCACCAGGGATATAACCCCTTCTAACAAGGACACACCTTCAAATCCTTCCCAAGTAGTTCCGCTAACTGAGGAATCAAGTATTCACATATATGAGGCTATAAGGGTTGTTTTCATTCAAACTACCATAATATCCATTCCTTTGAAAATAAAATAAAAAAAAAGCTCTGGTGAGCTTCAGGAGCTTCCATCTTTTTTGACTAATAAAGCACAACTGCATAATATTTTTGAAAATGCATCTAAGACTTAGACCATTGAATATTACTCAGTTGCATGGAAAGATATGATTGTATGACATCTTTAGGGTAATTGGAAGCTGCATGGCTTTCACTGAGCAGATGCTATCATGATGCTCACTGGTTAAATGAAGCATATGGGACTTTTAGACTTCAGTTTATTTATTCCCATTGTATCCATGTTTCCTTGTCTAAGAAAAGGCGGGGAAGGGTTGGTAGGGAATAGAAAACAGTATTACAGGATTTTATAAAATATCATTTTAAATTGTGTGTGCGTGTGTGTACATATAAGCAAGCCATGTTCCCCATGTTAGTGCAGTTGCCCGTGGAAGTCAAAAGAGAGCATCAAATCCTCTGGAGCTAGAGTGACAAGCAGCTGTAAGCTGCCTGATGGAGGAGCTAAGCATAAAATTCTGGTCCTCTGTAGAAACAATAGGTATTCTTAAGTACTGAGCCATCTCTCCCTCCCCAAGGGTTACTTTTTGGCAGGTTGGATGCTTTCTGCTATTTACAAATGCTTGGCATGTACTTTGTGAAACAGTCAGCCTAGTGTATTTTCTATAAAATATTTACCTGCAGGTAGATTATCACCAAGGTTTACATTCTCAGAAGCTCTTACAATTGCATTTCTAAGTATTGGGGCCAGAGCTCAGTTGGTAGAGTGCTTGCCCAGCATGCAGAAAGCCTGTGGTTTGATCCTCAGCACTGCATAAACCAAAACCAAGTGTGCTCCTGCAGGATTGTTATCCCAGTACTTGGAGGTGGAGGTTGGAGGATGCAAAGTTCAAGATCACTCTCAGCGACATAGTGAGTTTGAAGCCAGCTCGAGGCTGTGTGAAATCTCATCACAAAACACCAAAAAAAAAAAAAAAAAAAAAAAGCTGTGTTTCTAGAAGTGCCAATAGTTATCAAACAGTCAGGCCAGATAGGGTAGGTTCAAATCCCAATCCTGCTTCCTTGGGAGGCAAGTTAGTCACTTAGTGCTTTATGTTCCTCATCTTTAAAATTAGAATAACAAGATGATCTGCCACTTAGGGCTATTGTGAGGATTAAGTAATATGTGCAATGATTAGAAAAGGGTTTGTTGTATATTGATCACCTTAGTTAAGGTTCTTTTTTTACTAGAAAGGAACAGTTATAAATACTAATACCTTTTCTAAAGTTCATATGTCAGAGGTTGACATCATCTTAAAACAGTCTCACTGTGTAGCTCTGGTTGGTTTAGAGCTCACTATGTAGTGCAGACTGGTTCCCAACTCACACAGATCTGCTTGCCTCTTCTTCCCATGGGCTGGATTTCCTTGCCTCGCCTCTACCTTGGTTTTTGGGACAGGCTCTCTCACTGAACCCTAAGCTCATCAGTTTGGCTAGACTGGCTGGCCAATGAGTTCCAGGGATTTATCTACCTCTATCTCCCTTGCTGTGCCTGGTTCTACCAGAATACTAGAAATTCCTCATGGTTTCATGGCAAACATTTTACCAACTGAGCCATCCCTTCAGCTGGAATTTCTTTAACTTTTGTTTCTGGGTGATTTGAAACTCTAAGAAGTAGACTCAAATTTAGATATATTTGTGGCAACTGTTTCTTTCATATTACCAAGTTTTAAATGTCAGCCACTAGAGAGTAAATGCCATAATTTGGGACCTTGTCTGCATTATATTTACAGTTCCTTGAAAAAAATTGTTAAAACTACTATGTGTCTTTGGTCTTCAGTAAATGTTTGTGGACCAGATAAGTAAAGACTGTGTTTCGTCTTAATCCTGTTAGAATTATAAAGGAAAACTCATTGTGTTTCTGTTGTGCTTGTGGTCTAGCTGAAAATTGCCTTTTCCACTTGTTCATTAATTGCCTCCGTTATTCATTTAATGAAGCAGCAGCAAATTTCTTGTACAGATTATCAGGGGCGCTCTGTAAGTGAATGAACTGGTGTCAAGCCACACCAAAAGACATTGGCTTAAAGGTATGTTTAAATCAGTGTTCTCAACCTGCGGGTTTCAACCCATTTGGGATCAGCTATCAGATATCCTGCATATCAGATATTTACATTATTATTCCTAACAGGAGCAAATTACAGTAATGAAGTCCCATGAGAATAATTTTATTAATGGGAATCACAGCAACATGAGGAACTATATTAAAGGGTCACAGCATTAGGAGGGTTGAGAACCATTGGCCTAGATCCTGTATATACATATTAAGTGCAGAGTGGTTTTGCTTGTTTGTTTGCCTGGGTGATTACTGATTAGGAGTTGGGTAGGTCTGTTCTAGTGCCATACCTTGGCTCAGTCATTATCTCTAGGCTTCTCATCTGATACCATGGATTGTCCCCAAACCTTTTATGTATGTTTTGTTTGAAACGGGTATTATGGACCTTAGGCTGATTTTTAACCCATTATCTAGGTGAAGATGAGAATGAACTCTTGATCCTTCTTTCTGCCTTCCAGGTTCTGGGATTACAGGCATATGCCACCATGTCTGCATAGACTTGTCTCTCTTATTTATTTATTTATTTATTTATTTATTTATTATTTACTACATTTTATTCACTATATATCCTGGCTGAAGCCCCCTCCCTCATCTCCTCCCAATCCCACCCTCCTTACCTCTTCTCCCCTTATGCCCCTCCCCTGATAGTCCTCTAATAGTTGAGGTCCTCCTCCCCTTCCCTCTGACCCTAGTCTATCAGGTCTCACCAGGAGGGGCTGCATTGTCTTCCTCTGTGGCCTGGTAAGGCTGCACCCCCCCAATAGCACTTCCTCAAGATCCAGGTATAGCACTCCTAGGCATATATCCGAAATTTGCTCAACCATACAACAAGGAAATTTGCTCAGCCGTGTTCGTAGTAGCTTTATTTGTAATAGCCAGAAGCTGGAAACAACCTAGATGTCCCTCAATGGAGAAATGGATATAGAAATTGTGGTACATTTACACAATAGAATACTACTCAGCAACTAAAAACAAATCATGAAATTTGCAGGCAAATGGTGGGAACTAGAAAAGATCATCCTGAGTGTGAGAAAAGATCCTTTTCCTGAGAAAAGATCCTTTCTGAGTGGGCAGAAAGACACACATAGATTGCCCGAATAAGGCAGGGGCAAGGACTAGCAGAGTTATGTCCATAGTATCAGTGAGAATCAGGTAGGAAAAAATTTCCTGGGCTTCTGAAAAGTAAGAGGTCCACAGATATTCTCAAGGAAAGTGGTGACTGAGCAGAGTGTTCAAAGATGACGGAAAGTCCTGGTACCGGCATGTGTGTGGATCAGAAGAAAGCATGGTTACACCGAAGGGGCAAATAGGTCGCTTGGGCTGGAGCTCAGGGACTGTGGGGTGGTGATGGTGGTGCAGGTAGCTGGAAGAGAGTGCTGCCTCTTTCCCCAAGACATTGCCAGTGTGCTTACAGGCTACACTTTCTCTGGGTGGGCTGCCACCTTGGTGGAGGAGTTCAGCTGTGCAGTGGCATGATTCGCGCGTTAGAGAGATAACTAGGAGGCGCCTAAGAAGGCAGACTAGAGATGGAAGAGGAAGTAGCTGGGAGAGTTGCCAGCCCAGGGCTCTAATTGTCCAGGCACCAGGAACCTCTAGTAGCTCCTGGAAAGCGGCAGATGGGACCACCTCAGGCACACTCTTTAAGCCAGGCAGCCATTGCCTCAGTTGGCAGTAGAGCTGACGGAAGAGCCAAATTTTCTTTCCAAGAAAATGGTTCTGTGCGTTTGGGGGACCAAAAAGCCAAAATTAATAATTTTATATGTGCATGGATATTCAACAGATTTATCTTCCCAATTAGTTTTTTTTTAATTTTTATTATTAACTAATTCAATTTATATCTCGGTCATAGGCCTCTCCCTCCTCTCCTCCCAGTCCCATCCTCTATCCTGCATCTCCTCTCCCCTATTCTTCAGGCAACATAGTCCCTGTCAGAGATATCCCCCATTCCCCTAACTAGTGAGCTGACATGAAGCCTAAGATGCCCATCAGACTTATCTTCTTGGGGTCTATGCATTGCTATATGACTAAGATCCACTTATAAGTGAGTACATGCCATGTGTGTCTTTCAGGGTCTGTGTTACCTCGTTCAGGATGATTGTTTCTAGTTCCATCCATTTGCCTATAATTCTCCTGCCTCACTGTCCAAATGCTGAGGCTCTAGGTGTGTGGTGCTGTGCATACCTGTCCTAATTAGTGATGTGTGTGTACGAGTATGTATGTATTTGGTTTCTTTGAGACTTGGTCTCATGTAGCCCAACATGACCTTGAACTCACTGTGAAGCTGTAGACTGCCTTGAACTCCCCAGCTTTTTGTCTCCCAAGTACTGGGATTATGGGCTTATACCACCTTGCTCAACCTTTAATTTGTTGATCTTCTAAATAGCTTTTAAATTAGCTCATGATGCAGGATAATTTTAGAGATGTGGTAAAGTTAATACCAGAAGTTCTGCATAACCCATTACAGAGCTTTCACTATCGATAACAGCATATATTTATACTGTATCTGTTGCAGTACATGAGCCAGTGTCACTGTGTGATTATCAACTAAAGCCCGAGCTTTACTCCGGTACCCTCAGTTTTTGTCCATCGTCCTTTTCTTTAATTCTAGGGTATCATTCAGGATTCTGTATTATATTTAGTCTTCGTGACTCCTTAGATTCCTTGTGTTCTGGTGACCTTGGCAATTTTGAGTTCTGTAGAATGTTCTTAAATTGACATTTATCCGAAGGTTTTCTCATGATAGAGGCTCATTCCTGTGACATCATATAGCAAGGGCTCGTGTTGTCAAAATAACTTCTCATTCTCAGTATTGTCCTCGGCCACCTTGACTGAGGTGAGGTTAGGCAGGTTTGTCCCCTGGGCAGTTTCATGATCATGTTTTATTTTGCTTCGCCTTCTTTCCATTCTAGACTCTTCTGGGACAAGTCACTTCGCAAACCCTGTACTTAAGGCCTGGGGAGTCACGCTGTACTTCATTGAGGGAGGAATGTCTGAATACAAGAATGGGAATTCCTCTGGGCAGCTTTGTCTGTTCTCTTTTGTCCTAACTAGGTCTTGAGAAGGTGATTTCTTATCGGTGTTCTATATTCCAAACGCTAATTCCCTAGCACTTGCATCACATTTGTCATCTACACCTCGTGATACCTCCCACACTTGTTTTATGTATGCCACACATAAACAGTTGTGTGTCTTATTACTCTGATCCTGTATTTCTTGAGGACCGAGACAGCATCTTATTTAAAGACACCCCGCGGTTGGCCACAGTGCAGGCAGTTAACAAGTATAGAATATCTTATTTTTTTAAGTTAGTTTAATTAAAAGACATAAATGTCAGCCATGGTTAATAACTGAACAGGACATTAAGGTCTAAGAAGACAAGAAACATGGCAAGAATAAAATACTGTCAATTTGTGAAGTTGTCTTAAACTTGTAATATTGGCTGGTATGGCACTTCATGTGTGCCAAATTCTCCTATAAGCATTTAGTCTTCTGTATATGATTTTAGTCACCTAGACAACCATATAGGTCTGTGCCATTATTACTACTCTTTTGTAATTTTGTTTCTGTGATGCATAGGATCGAACTCAGAACTTTGCACATATTAGACAAGTATTCTGTTGCTGAGCTATACCTTCTGTTCCATTAGCCCAATTTTATAGATAAGGAAATTGAAGTGAACAAAATTTAATTTGTTCAAGATTATAGAGCTTGGGAATGACCTGATTGCAATTTTTATGTCATATTCCAGAGTTTTGAACTCTTTACCAGTGGGCTCTGAATCATTAAAATGTTAATTCATGTAGCATCTCACTTAGGGGAAAAATAAGATTGATGTTTAAATACTTCATCCCAGACTGTTAGGGTATCTCTGATGACATGATGGCAGTCTTACTCTGCTTATCCTAGGGGAAGCATCTTCATAAAGTCAGTGCTCTTTTCCATTGAGTTTCCTTTTAATTTTAGAGTATTTTTTGTATATTATGATTAATTTTATTTCTGTAAATGTGTCTGTACTTTTTATAACATACCATATTTTACATATCCCCAACTCCCCAGGCATGTAATCTGTTGAAAGATGGCTTTTTATTTTTTCTTTGGCATTTAGACATGCATGCATACACAC
Source organism: Meriones unguiculatus (assembly GCF_030254825.1). Classification (NCBI taxonomy): domain Eukaryota; kingdom Metazoa; phylum Chordata; class Mammalia; order Rodentia; family Muridae; genus Meriones; species Meriones unguiculatus. The sequence continues at coordinate 140,926,664 of NC_083369.1, read as the reverse complement.
ACACACACACACACACACACACACACACACACACACACACACACGTGGTTACTGAATCCTGCCAATAATAATTCCAGTGCGTTCCTTGTCCCTTTGGGCACCAGAGGCGACCTACATTACTGCAGGGAAGAAGGCGAGGGAGGAGGACCTCTGGAGAAGCCACCCAAGCCATGAATTGGCCTTAGCTTCCTGAACCATAAACAAAAGCAAGCTTTGTTCTCCCCATTCCTCTTTTGGTCCCAAGTATGACTCAGGAGTAGGCTGGGTCCTCAGGCTCTGTGCCTTTGGCTGTTTGAAGGAAGTGGGAGGACTTTAGGGTAGTTTTGGGACCTTTACAAACTGAAGAGACAAGGCTGGCTGCATGATAGGAGAAGAGGTATTGCTTTTCTTCTTTTCCTTTAGAGAGAAATGGATCCTTTTCATCTGTATCGTTTCTATTGCATTCTATAGCAGGACTTGTTCTGTATTTACACCAGTATGTTAAAATGATGGTGTTTGGACCAGCTGAAATCCCACAGTGAAGGGGGTCGCTCTTGGATGTGTTTGAAAGAACCTTTCAAATGTAAGGGTGATTTTCTAAAGTCAAATGTAGCACTGGAGCTATTTAGCTGGTTTTCTTTTTTTCTTTTTTTTTTTTTTTACAAACCCCAAGTCCCCCCCCCACACACACACACACAGCTTTGGTCAATTTGGCCATTAATTTTTACAGATGTTTCCAATTTCTCTGTGCCTCGGTTTTCATGTGCTCATGCTGCAGAGAGTAATTTAGATGGGCAGTTTGCACAAGCAGCAACTAACTGTTACACCATGTCACGGAGATGTTTAGCAATTACAGATGTTCGTGCAGTCAACAAATCCAGCTTGCTTTTCAGGTTAGCTTAGGAGAGAAGAACATCTGCACAGAGCAAGCCAGCTGTGGGGCATTGCAGCCCTGGGCTGGGGGTGGTGGTGTCACAGACATTTGGAGTGTTCCTTGTGAATGGAGAAACTGTGAGTAGTGATTTCTGGGGGGCCCATTGCACTGCTGCTTTTGGAGATAAAGAGATTTGCTTACCTCTGGCTGAGTACTTGTATTTGCATACCCATATATAGAGTAAGCATGGATTACTTGTTAGCTGATAGAAGGAGGTTGTGTTTCTCTGGGTCTTTCATTATTTGCCTACCTAAAAGCAGAAGTCTGTTATTTTCCAGACACGAAATAAAATTCCCTACATAAACCACAGGATAAGTAAAGGCTGATGACCGTTGCGTGTCTTCCTTATCCCCATGCCTCACTGAAAAAAAGAAAGAAATTAGGGAAGAGACGAGGTCTGTGTAATACATCCCTTGTTTTTTTTTTTCTATTGGCTTTAACTTTAAAACTTTTGAAACTTTTTTTTTTTTTTTAAGGCAAGTATGACGCTGGTTGTTTCAGCACATTATTTAAGACTAAGAGAATTTCTTCAAAGTTTTTTTTTTCCTTTTAACAGCATCTGTTGCTTGCTTAGGAAGATAGGCAGATAGATGAGGAGAGCTTCAGGTATTGACTAGAGGAAAGTTCATTTACAGTAACTCTGGAGGATCCCCCTGGGGAAGGAGTTCTGAAATTTGCTGGTCTTCTAGATGTAATTTTTCTAAGTTCATTTATTGTTAGTTAATTTGTTTTTAGATCAGAATTCTAAGTAATGGGTTTCTTGGCATCTTCGTACATTTGTGTCTTTATGCTCTGTTCTTATTGCTTCCTCTCGCCCATTGTCCTTTTCTGTACTAGTCTTTTTGTACCTTTTGATTTGTATTAAAGAGCTCAGAGTTAGTTGTTTAACTTTAAACCCAGGAAATAGTGAAAGCCTGGTGTGTTGGAAGGTATGGGCAGAGAAGACTGAGCAACTGAGCCCTTTAGAAGCCTATCTGGGCCTCAGGTAAGGCCCTGGAGATGGCAAAAGGAGAGTGGCCTTCTGGACCTGCTGGTTCTGTCTTGCTTTCTGGGCCATAAGCTACCTTGCTGTACTAGAGTGTTCCCTGAATCCATTTGTCTGTCAAAAACTCCATAGCTTTGTTGCTTCTCCCGTATCAAGAATTCTTTGTAGTAATAATCACAGTCATAAAAACAGTAACTTGTAGTTGAAGCATATAAAGAAATAGAATGATTTTAGTCTCATATTTGGAGAAATTATAATTAACATTTTATGTGTATTTTCAGAATTTTTTTCTGAGTCTGAATATACATGTGGGGCATACTTTTTACTATTTTTTCAGTAACAGGGTCAGAATATACACTTCCTGTTTTGAAAACTTAATTTTTTTTGTTTTTGTTTTTCTTTGTTTTGGTTTTTAAGACAGGGTTTCACTCTGTAGCCTACCTATTCTGAGGCTCACTCTGCAAACCAGGTTGGCCTCGAACTCACAGAGATCCATATCTGCCTCTGCCTCTGCCTCTGCCTCTGCCTCTGCCTCTGCCTCTGCCTCTGCCTCTGCCTCTGCCTCTGCCTCTGCCTCTGCCTCTGCCTCTGCCTCTGCCTCTGCCTCTGCCTCTGCCTCTGCCTCTGCCTCTGCCTCTGCCTCCTGAGTGCACCACCTGGTTGTTTTGAAAACATAATGTGTTGTGGCCCACCCTTTTTTGTTAGCTTAACTACATGATATTTTAAGGTCTCTAGCTATCAGAGGGCTAAATTGTTATCATTTATCAAACTAAATTCTACTTGATAACTGCTTAGATTGCTTCTATCCTTAATAGTTTTTCATACCTTAATATTAAAAATCAAGAATGTTTTCTTAGGCTAGGCATGATGGCTCACATCTGCAATTCCAGCACTCAGGAGGCTTAGGCAGGAGGATTTTCATGAATTTGAAATGACTCTAAGCCACATAGCTACAGCCCAGCCCGTGCTATAGAGTCCCTGTCTCAAACAAAATTTGGATGTTGTGTACACACACATGTACATATATGTGTTTATATCATATCTCACCGGAACATTTCTTTCATGTAAATGTTCTCTCTTCCTTTTTGTCCCTCTTTCTTTCTTTCTTTTATTCTTTCATATTTTGAGTCCAAGTTCCATGTAACCCAGGCTGGCCTGAAATTCACAATGTAGTTGAGGATGATTTTGTAACTCCTGATTCCTCTCTGTTTTCACCTCCTGCATCCTCGGATTATCAATTTGCGGCATCTGGTCTCTTAAGCTGAATTCTGAAAGGAGAGATTTCTAGTTTTAATGGCTGATGTGACTTTGACCTTGTTTTAAATGAACATAACCTAAATGAATGGTTTCTTAACTACCAATGGAATAAAAAGTTCCTTTTTGGGATCTTTCACACTTAAACTTCCTAGTAAAAATAACCCTGAAAAGCTTTGCACAGCTGGGTGTGGTAGCAGATGCCTGTAATCTCAGCATTGCATGGGCTAAGGCAGTCAAGATCTCTAAAAGTTCAAGGCAACTCTTGATCTATGTAGTAAGTTCCAGACCAGCCTGGATACAACTCCAGAATGTTCTACAAACTGGCTGTGGCGTTCACTACGTTCATCCCATCGTGCAGCTGTCATCACTTTTGATCTCCAGAATGTTTGCATGCGGCGAGACTCAGCCCATTAAACACCCTCCCCTAAAACACCAGCAAACTCCATTCTGCTTTCTGTCTCTATGAATTTATTTGCTGGATCATATGATGATTCTAATGATGGTACCACATTTCATTCTCTCCATCAATCCACACAGTTTTCGAGTTTTTCTGCAGCCTCACTTGTCCATACTATTTTCTGCTTCTTTGTTTCTTTTCATAACAGCTATCCCAGTAAATGTCAGGTGTTTAACGTGTCTGTTTTGCCATCATGAAAGGAGAAAGATGCCACTTTCCTTTCTTCTGATAACAGGAGTTAAAGAGTTGGGGGAAAGGTCTTCTGCCTCAAAGTCTCCATTAAGCAGCTGAACATTTTTCACGACTGCAAAAGATTACAGATTGCTCGAAGGAAGACTCAGATCCCCTTTTCCCACCCTCCCTGAAGAAACCAAAAGGTGGTGGTATCCATGTGCTTAGTTACATCCCTGCTTTTCATGTAGTTTAACCCTTGGGCTTTTGTTAATTCTAAGTGATGTCTTCCTAGTAGGAAAAGTTAGCTGTATGGTTGGTTTTTCTTTTCTCTTCTACTCTAGAGTTGCTCGGGCTTAAGAAACAACCGTCCTTCCTTTCATAAAGTATTTGTCAAATTGTTCATATGTGCTGATCGATATTCTTCAGTAGGGTGGACAGAATTATCAGTAAATGTTCTGTGCTCCTTTGTTCTTTACTGACACTTGAACACTAATAATTATTCCAGAGTATATCATCTTGAGGTTGGTGTTTGCTTTTGGTTCTTGATATCCAAGGTCATGCCTATGTCTGGCTTGTGATTGAAATGATCATGCTTTTATACTTAACCTGATTTTTTTTTAATATTCGCCACTAGTTGTAAAATAAAATTCTGACCAGCTGGGGTTCAGTAGAGGAAATAAATTCAAGAAAACTTGTCCGCTTGAAAACAGACAATTCCACTGACTTTAGCTGAATGATGATGTGTCTTTTCTCACATTTAATGAATTTCAATGGCAGAGTTCAGTCCCTCAGCACCTTGTCATATATTTCTTTGTGCCACTGGAGCTGTTCAATCGGCACAGAATTCATCCTTAGCTCAGGTTACCCATATTGAAAGCCAGATCCGGAAATAAATGTGTTCTAGCAACAAATGGCAGCATGAGCGCAGTAAGCCCTTCCCACAGTTTCAATACGCACTTCACAGTCAACTGATGAAGCAACAATTCATCAGTGAAGCGTGTACCAGAATCAGAAGGTCACCCTTAAAACTATTTCATGAGGCCTATGATTCTGACGTGTTACCTCAATTAAACCTATCCTTGCACTTGTAGGAATCTAACAGGCAGGGATTTGGAATGTAATGGCAGAAAACTGAGGGCCGTATCCTTTACAAGTTGTATTTCTGTTTTGTTCATTCAAGATGAGAAACTTGGATGTGGTAAGGATGGATTTACTGCTTTGTTTCCTTATTCTCTCACTAGTCAAGCATTTTCCTTCACCAGCGATTTTCCCCCCATTTGTTTAGGGAGTATTTGTACAGTGTGTTCTTTTGGTTTTGCCTCCTTAGCCTCCTTAGTAAAGAAGTAAGTTCTCCTGGGTACCTTTTCTAGGCTCTGAGTACAAGCTGATGGTAAGTGAAGTGATGCTGCTGATGTCATGGTTTGCGATCCTGGAGTAGTTTGCAATGCTTAGCCCTGTCTGCTTTCTGCCTCAAAGACCTTGAGTGTCGCATTTTATAATGGCTTTATTTGGCTTCCAACTTTGTTAACCCATTACCATTTAAGCATCTCTAGAAGCAGAGTAAGAAGAATTCAAACAACCACAGATTTTGCGACCTTTGGTCATAAATTATTCCAGAGAGGAGAAATGTGGTCTGGATAGAGAGGAAATGAGGTTTTAATAAAGTTAGTAAGAGTTTGAGAGAGGCACCTAGGTCATAGGACGAGGGATCACTAAGTTTCAAAGTTTAATGTTTTTAAAAAAATGGCTCCATAGGGCTGTAAAGCAGTGTGGAAACAAACCTTGAATTTTGTCTGCCCCAACTCTATGAAACCTTATGGTTGTTGAGCTTGCTATGGAATTGAGGTGACTGTAAAGAGGCTGGAGATATCCTGAGGAGCTATGAGAAAAGGCAGTTAATGAAAATTAGTTTGTTCTTGAAAGATTATTTTAGGTGCATATATTTTATTTATGCTTGGGAGTGTTTTATCTGCATGTATATATTTGCATTGTATCTGTGCCTCTTACCTATAGAGTTCAGGAGATGACATCAACTGAAGTTACGGATGCTTATGAGTGATTGTGTATGTGCTGGGAACTGAAACCGAGTAACAGGTTTCAATGTAACAGCAATTACTAGTGCTCTCTAGTCCCTATTAAACTAGTTTCGACCGAAAACTAGATATCAGGAGTTGTGGACAAAACTTCATCATGAAAACAAAGAGAGCTGACTGAGCAACGCCTATGAGAAGATTAGGCTTCATAGCATTTGAAACTGTTCCCTGATTCCACTAACGGCAGAAAAGAGGAACCCCCATAACTTGAATCATGATGATCAGGTTTGGAGGAAGGGAGAAGTTGCTGGCTATGAGGGCTGATCAGCTCACTTTGTTTTGCTATGGGAGTAAGAATGTAAAAATCATTTGCTGAAAATCCCTGTAAATTTGGGAGCATGACCAATCTAAAACATTTCTGCCAGAATTATAGTAAATATAATGTAAAAACCCAGAAGGAATGAATGTGTTGTTCACTTGAAAAGTACCAACCCTGGTCTTTGTCCTCCTTTGTCACTGTTCTCCATGGATCTTTATTGTGTTTTCCCTGTGGGGAGCCTATAGCAAGTCTTTGTGTCAGGCACAAAGAGAAATTGCAGCTCTGGGAGCACACAGGCAAACACTGAAGCGAGCATTCTCCATTGCTACAGCAAAGGACAGAATCAGTGGAGATCAGAACATATATCAATGGACGCATTTTACTAGATACATTGTCTTGTCTATTGATCTTTTAAAAATATTTCTTAAAAAGTAATAGAACCACACATGTCAGCACATGCTTGTGATCCTAGCTAGCACTTAGCAGGTGAAGCTCAATGTAATCCTCTACCACATAACTAGTTTTAAGAGCAGCCTGGGCTACATGAGAGCCCCCGTCTCAAAAGAGACAACAACAACAAACAAACAAACAAACAAACAAACCAGGGGTGCATATTTTTAATTCCAGCACTCATGAGGCAGAGGCAGGTAGATCTATGGATTCGAGGCCAGCCCAGTCTACATAGTGTGATCCATGCTAACTGGCTACATAATGAGAGCCTGTCTAAAAACTAAAATAAAAACCAAATTAAAAGGTAACATAGCCAACTGAGAAAGGCATATGTGTAAAATTAGTGATTTCCTGTTTTCTGCAACTATGGGTTGTGTGGTTTGATGGTTTTTTTAATATGTTATAAATAAAGAAGAGAGAGGGGGAAATATTTTAGCACAGAAGAATTAACTCGCAAAATGAGTGTTGAAACATTTAGTATTTGCTCATGGGATAAGGATCTAATTTGCTTTAAACTTGGGCATCTTAGAATTTACAGCCTTGAGAGAACTGTCTTCTTCTTCCTCTATTTGCTTTTAAACTGATGTTAAATGAAGGAAATGATGAATGAATGTGAAAAACAGCCAAGTACAGACCATATTAAACTTCTACTTTATAAGACCAGAACTTAAAAAAAAAGTCTTTATTAAAGTGCATTTATGGGGCTTGGAAGATGGCTTAGTGGGTAAAAGCACTTGCTGTGTAGTCAAGAGGAGCTGAGTTCAAATTCCTAGCACCCATGTAAAAGATGGGCATGGCTGCATATCTCTTTAACTCCAGCCTTACGAGAAGACAGCCAGATCTTGGGAGCTCCCTATCCCGCCAGTCTAGCCAAAAGAGCAAGCTTCGGCTGCAGTGAAATACGTTGTTTTGTTGTTGTTTGTTTATTTTTGTTTTTTGTTTGTTTGTTTGTTTTAAATGTAGTCAGGCAGTGGTGGTACATACCCTTAATTCCAGTACTTGGGTGGTGGAGGCTGGCAGATCTATGAGTTCCAGGCCAGCCTGCTGTAAAGTGATTTTGAGACCGGCCAGAACTACACAGAGAAACTCTGCCTTGGAAAACCAAAATAAGAAAAGTAGAGAGCACCAGAGGAATACGCTTACCTCTTCCTCTGGCCCCTGGTTTCACATGTATTTATACATATACTATACAAGCACACAACTAAAATGTTTAAAAATTAAACACACAATCACTATATATTTTTTAAATGTGTATTTATTATGATCTGGAGAGGTGGCTGAGTAAGTGGAGCGCTTGCCACATGAGTAGGGGAACCTCAGTACGCATGTTTGAGAGGGAGGGAGGGAGGGAGGGAGGGAGGGAGGGAGAGAGAGAGAGAGAGAGAGAGAGAGAGAGAGAGAGAGAAGACCTTGGTGTAACAAAAGGGAAGTGGAGACAGGAGGATATTTGCAGCTTGCTGGTAAACTAGTAGTGCCTAATTTATGCACTCCAGGTTCAGTCCTCACCTGAAAAATAGAGAGAGAGAAAAAATAGAGAGACAGACACAGACAGACAGACAGATAGATAGATAAAGGTGGAAAGCAGAAAGCCCTGGAAGATGTTTGACCTCAGCCCCTGCTTGCCACACGCACTTGCACAGATGTGCACATGTGCCCAAAGGCTCACATTCGAACACGGACCAAGATAGCATGTACACATACAGCACAGCTGCATGTGTATGTACACACATACTTTTTCTCAATTTGCATTTCGATTTTATTCTTTTACTTACTATTACTTTTTTTTTTTTCAAGACAGCGTTTCTCTCTGTAGACCTGGCTGTCCTGAAACTCACTCTGGAGACAAGCCTGGCCTCAAACTCAGAGATCCATCTGCCTCTGCCTCCTGAGTGTTGAGATTAAAGGCTTGCACCACCACCACCTGGCTCCAGTTTGGATTTTTTTCCACATTATTTATTTATTTATCTATTTATTTATTATTAATTATAGTTTATTCACTTTGTATCCCAGCTGTAGCCCCCTTTCTCCTTCCCTCCCAATCCCACCTTCCCTGCCTCATCTCCTCTCTCCTCGAATGTCCCTCCCTCAGTCCACTGATAGGGAAGGACCTCATCCCCTTCCCTCTGACTCTAGCCTATCAGGTCTCATCAGGACTGACTGTAATGTCCTCCTCTGAGGCCTGGTAAGGCTGCTTCTCCCTCAGGGAGAGGTGATCAAAGAGCCAGCCACTGAGTTCATGTCAGAGACACTCTCTATTCCCCTTACTAGGAAACCCACTTGAATACTGAGTTGTAATGGGCTACATCTGTGCAGGGGTTCTAGCTTATCTCCATGAATGGTCCATGGTTAGAGTATCAGTCTCAGAAAAGAATCCTGTGCCCAGATTTTTTTTTCTCTCTCCTTGTGGAGCTCCTGTCCTCTCCAGGTCTTTCTATCTCCCCCTTCTTTCATAAGATCCCCTGTACTCTGCCTAAAGATTGGCTGTGAGACTCAGCATCTGCTTTGATACCCTGCTGGGTAGAGTCCTTTAGAGGCCCTCTGTGGTAGGCTCCTGTCCTGTTTCCTGTTTTCTCCTTCTACTAATGTCCATCCCGTTTGACTTGCTGAATGAGGATTGATCATCATACCCAGGGTCCTCCTTCCTTCTTAGCTTCCTTAGGTGTACAGATTTTAGTATGATTATCCTATCTTATAGGTCTAGTATCCACTTATAAGTGAGTAGATACTCTGTGTCTTTCTCCTTCTGGGATACCTCACTCAGGATGATCTTTCCTAGTTCCCACCACTTGCCTAAAAATTTCATGATTTCCTTCTTTTTAATTGCTGAGTAGTATTCCATTGGTACCCATACTTTTTAAGAAGGAAAAAAAAGTGTCTATTCAATCTGTCCTTACCCCTAGCTAGAATCCCATTTCAGTATAAATCAGTCTTGAGTTTTTAATGTAGTTATTTATTTGTGTATGTGAGGATTTTTTGTCTGAATATATGTCTATATAGCACATTTATGCCTGCTGCCCATGCAGTCCGTAGGAGGATGTTGGATCTCCCAGAACTGGAGTTGGCAGATGTTCCTTAGCTGCCACTGGTGCTGAGAACTGAACCCTAGTTCTTTGGAAGAACCCAGTGCTCTTAACCATTTGGCCATTTATCTAGTCCCAGTCTTGATTTAACTTTTATTAATTATACTTTATTTACTTTGTATCCCTCTATAAACCCCTCTTACCTCCCCTCCCAATCCCATCTTCCCTCTCCCTTCTTCACGAATGTCCCTCTCCAAGTCCACTGATAGGCGAGATCCCCCTCTCCTTCCTTTCTGATCTTAGTCTATCAGATCTCATCAGGAGTGGCTCCATTGTCATCTTCTGTGGCCTGGTAAGGCTGCTTCCCCCTCAGGGGGGAAGTGATCAAAGAGCCAGCCACTGAGTTCATGTCAGAGAGAGTCCCTCTTCCTATTACTATGGAACCAACTTGGACACTAAACTGCCATGGGCTACATCTGTGCAGGGGTTCTAGGTTATCTCCATGCCTGGTACTTGGTTGGAGTATGAGTCACTGGAAAGACCCCTGTGTTCAAATTTTCTGGTTCTGTTGTTCTCTTTGTGGAGTTCCTGCCCTCTCCAGGTCTTACTATTTTCCTCTTCTTTCATAAGATTCCCTGCACTCTGCCCAAAAGTTGGCCATAATTCTCAACATCTGCTTTGATAGTCTGCAGGGCAGAACCTTTCAGAGGCCCTCTGTGGCAAGTTCTTAACTTGTTTCCTATTTTCTCCTTCTCCTGATGTCCATCCTCTTTGCCTTTCAGGATGGGGATTGAGCATTTTAGTCAGGGTCCTCTCTCTTGATTAGTTTCTTTAGATGTACAGATTTTAGCATGTTTATCCTATATTATATGTCTAATATCCACTTATAAGTGAGTAGATACCATGTGTGTCTTTCTGCTTCTGGGACAGCTCACTCAGGATGATCCTTTCCAGTTCCCACTATTTACCTGCAAATGTCATGATTTCCTTATTTTTCATTGCTGAGTAATATTCCATTGTGTACATGTACCACAATTTCTGTATCCATTCTTCAGCTGAGTGGCATCTGGGTTGTTTCCAGCTTCTGGCTATTACAAATAAAGCTGCTACAAACATGGTTGAGCAAATGTCCTTATTGTGTACTTGAGACTCTTTTGGATATATGCCTAGGAGTGGTATGGCTGGATCTTGAGGAAGCGTTATTCCTAGTTGTCTGAGAAAGCGCCAGATTGATTTCCAGAGTGGCTGTACAAGTTTACATTCCCACCAGCAGTGAGGAGGGTTCCCCTTTCTCCACAACCTCTCCAGCATGTCACTTGAGATTTTCATCTTGGCCATTCTGATGGGTGTAAGGTGAAATCTCAGGGTCGTTTTGATTTGCATTTCCCTGATGGCTAATGAGGTTGAGCATTTCTTTAAGTGCTTCTCTGCCATTCAATATTCCTCTACAGAGAATTCTCTGTTTAGCTCTGTTCCCCATTTTTTAATTGGATTACTTGGTTTGTTGCTTTTCAGCTTCTTTAGTTCTTTGTATATTCTGGATATCAGCCCTCTGTCAGATATAGGGTTGGTGAAGATTCTTTCCCAGTCTGTAGGTAGTCGTTTTGTTCTGACAATAGTGTGCTTTGCAGAAGCTTTTCAGTTTCATGAGGTCCCATTTATTGATTATTGCTCTTAGAGCCTGTGCTGTTGGTGTTCTGTTCAGGAAGTTGTCTCCTGTGCCAATGAGTTCAAGGATCTTTCCCACTTTTTCTTCTAACAGGTTTATTGTGTCTGGTTTTATATTGAGGTCTAGATATGTTAAATGGAAATGTTTCTTTGGGAAATGAAAATGTCTATGAAATCTATGTAATGTAAAAATTAGGGTAGTCCTCAGTAAACAGCTACTTCTAGCGGCAGTAGGTAGCCTGTATTTGATCACAGATGTCATCACTTGAAGCCATGCTTCTTTAAAACCAGAAATGAAGAGTCTGTAAGCATAGTCCATTTTTAAAAAATATTTTAAATTTAAAACTTATTTTATGTATTAATGTTTGTGTGTGTGTGTGTGTGTGTGTGTGTACGTGCGTGTACACCTCATGTATGCATGGTGCCAGTAGAGGCCAGAGCGGGGCTCTGGAACCACTGAAAGTGGAGTTACAGGTGATTGTTAGCTACCATGTGGGTGCTAGGAGTTGAATCCAGATCTTCTGTAAGTGTTCTTAACCACTGAGCCATCTCTCCAGCCCCTGTAAGCATGGCTTTTATTATACACAAAGTCCTTTTATGAAATACAATTAAGGAATTCATGAGTTTAATTATAAGAATAGGAAAGACGTTCTTGACTTTGAAAACATCTACTAAAATGTCCCAATACTTTATTTGGAACAGCATTAATTAGACTTGATTCTACATTATATACTTAGTCACTGAAGATATGATCCAATGAATAGCTGTCAGTGAAGGGAGATGACAAATGACAGAGTGTGTTCTATAAGGGTGATATCTTGCAAATTCCCATCATGATTCATTGTTCATCTGATGCTCTTAACATCCTTACTAATGACTTGGAAATAGAATGATGCACAAATGCAAGCTTCATATGACTACTAGCCAGGAGCTGTGGCAAATCAAATCAGATCATCAGGGGAGACATCAGTAGTACGGGGAGGTAGACTAACTTTAAGCCACTTTAGCATACTTTATTGCACCTCTTAACCCTTCATTTTTCTGATTATAAAAATAATTTTTGAGGTCCTAGGAAATAAAGAAATAAAAAGCACTGATAATTTAACCTTCCTGGGGCAAAGGCTGTTCCTGCTTTTAAATATTAGGCTCTCAGTTGTTTGGCCATACATTTTTAACTGGTTGAGATCATACCACCTACAGAATTGTCTCCACATGCAAGAATGTTTATATTTTTGTTTAGCATTATATAAAATTTCATATATTATTACAGACTTCTATAAACATCCCTTTAACTGCTGGAGGGCTGAGTCTTTTTTCCTTTTTGTGGTGAAACTGGGAATTGAGCCAGAGGTGAACCTAGAACCCTATACATGCTAAACAAGGGCTATACCGACAAGCCACAACCTCTGCCCCTAAGCCTCTGTTTGAAAACTATTTTTAAAAACTTACATTCATTTATTTATTTTCTTTCACATTCATGTTCTTTCTCTCTTCCTCTCCCCTTTGTGTGTACATGTGAAAGATAGATAGAGAGAGAGAGAGAGAGAGAGAGAGAGGAAGGAAGGAAGGAAGGAAGGAAGGAAGGAAGACAGAAAGAAAGAAAGAAAGAAAGAAAGAAAGAAAGAGAAAGAAAGAAAGAAAGAGAAAGAAAGAAAGAAAGAAAGAAAGAAAGAAAGAAAGAAAGAAAGAAAGAAAGAAAGAAAGAAAGAAAGAAAGAGACACAGAGAGAGAATGTTTGGCACAGCATGCGTGCGGAGATCAGGGAACAACTTGCGGAAATTTGTTCTCTCCTTCTGGCCTGTGAAACTCAGGTGGTCAGATTTGGTCAGAAGTACCTTTCACCCTCTGAGCTATCTCACTGGCCCCCAAGGCTCTTTGTTAAGGCTAAAGACACTCGGATGATCTCAGAGGGCTAGAATTTGTGGATTGCATTGATTCCTTTCAACATTATATTGAAATCTCCTACATTATAACTGAGGATAGTAGAATACTTCCTTGGCAACAGTTAGGCCTTGGTGAGCTAGGCTTGTTGAGTTTCAGATACTCTACATAAGATCTGAACAGTATATCAGCTCTTCCTTCCTACAATATGAGTGTTGGAAGTAGAACTCAGTCATCAGGCTTGGCGGCAGACAGCTTTACCACCAAGCCATCTCACTAGCCCCCTTGCTAATTTTGAAAGAAGCCTTTCAGTGCTGCTTTTGGCAAGAGGCTTGGCCACTTCCAGGTAGAGGAGTATGAATTCAACTTTTCATGTTAAGTATCTGTTAGCAATTTCCAAATGGCTTAAAGAAATCTGTACCATGCGAGTGTGTGGTCTCATTTGGCCCATTACCTTGGGAGGAGTATCTTTGGCCCAGGAGCTTGGAATTTCTTCATCCATTAGTGGACAGAGGCCAAACTTTGTAAAAGATGGCTTGGGATAGTTTTCTATGGTGGCGTGTTTGTTCCTGAGTACCGAAATTCTCAATCAAAGGCTTTCTGTTCACAGACAACAGGCCGTTTTCCCCAGACACACGCCTTGTTGTTTTGTCATCGTAAACAGTAGATAACAGTTTGAATGCAGCCAGAAGCAGCTGTCATGGGCATACGTTGGAGGGTCCTCTGGGATGTCATTCTTGCCGCTCATTGTCGGTGTACCACTTTTATTGATTGAAAACGTCTATGGACTTCGCTCACCTCAGTTCCCCTTTCCCCATTAATCTCCCAGCAACAGCTCTGTGACAGTGGATGTTACTTCTCAAATCTCCCCAGTTTCCAGATTTGTCAGCTTTCTCCAGGAATGTCTCTGCTCTGTGGCTGTCTGTTCTCCAATCCTCAAGCAATGAAATAGGTGGTTAATGGCCTGCTAGCCTACTACTGGGTGAAAAAAACCTGTTTAATAGAGCATTCTTTCAAAGTAGAATTCACATATAGGTATCATGATGGTTGAAATTTCACTTTTCATGGTGGCCATGTGTGTGGATATATGCAAGCCTTGTGTACGGACTTCTTTGTACACGTGTGAAGGCCTGAAGCTGATGTTGGCAATCGTTCTCCATTGATCCCTCCTTCACCTTCTTCATTGAGGCAGGGTTTCTCCAACCAACTAGCTCAGCTCACCAATATGGTTGGTTAGTCTTCCTAGGAGGCTTGCTCTGGGGATCTCCATCTGCTAGCTTCTGAGACTGGTATTACAGACAGGCCACCAGCTTGCCAGGACTTAATGTGGCTTCCTGGGATCTGAACTTAAGTCCTTGAGCTGTGCATAGCAAGCCGTTTAACCACTGAGTAGCCTCTACAACCAGATCTTTTTTATTATTATTATTTTTATTATTAGTTACATTTTATTAACTCTGTATCCCAACTATATCCCGCTCCTCATTCCCTCCCAACTCCACCCTCCCTCCCTCATCTCCTCCCTGCCCCTTTCCAAGTCCACTGATTGGGGAGGACCTCCTTCCCTTTCATCTGACCCTGTTTTATCAGGTATCTTCAGAACTGGCTGCAAAGTCCTCCTCTGTGGCGTAGCAGGACTGCTCCTCCCTTGGGGGGGTGGGGAGGTATTCAGTAAAATATAGCAATAAACACATTACACACATGCCATTGTATCCTTCTAGACAAACCTATGACATTTTCACCATTATCTTCATTTTAGAAGAGGGAACTGTCATATGAGGAAGGGAAGTAGTTTGCCCCAGATCACATAGCCAATAACTTTTTGAGACAATTTACCCTCAGTGCAAACTTATCACTAGATGCCAAAAGGTAGGATTTGTTTATTTTTTTAATTTATTTTTCTTTTCTTTTTAAATTTATTTTACATCCGGAGGGTACACCCTCCATCCTCTCCTTCCAGTTTCCCCCTTTCCCCTTTCCTTTTCCCCTCAAGAAAAGGAGAGCCCTCCCCCCCCCCCCCGTATCAACCCTCCCCAGCACATCAATTCACATCAGGACTAAGCATATCTTCATTTCCAGAGGCCAGGCAATAGAGTCCATGATAAAAACAGGCTCCCCTTCTACTCACCAGGCAACCCACATGAAGACCAAACTGCCCATCAGCTACATGTGTGCGGAGGAACTAGGTCCAGACCATGCCTGGTCCTTAGTTGGTGTCTCAGTCTCTGAAAGTCCCCATGTGACTGTATTAGTTGTCTCTGTTGGTCTTCTTCTGAGCTTCCTGTCCCCTCCAGGTCCTTCCATCTTTTCCCCAACATATTCACAGGACTCCCTGAGCTCTGCCACATGCTTGGCCGCAAGTCCCAGAATCTGTTAGGCTCCTGTCTGCAATCACAGCAAAGTATTGTTAGTGTCAGGGACCGGCTCTCTACCATGGGGTGGATCTCAGGTTGGGCCAGTTATTGGTTGGTCATTCCCTCAATCTTTGTTCCCTTTTTATCTCTGCACTTCTTGTAGGTAGGGTAATTTTTGGATCACAGGTTTTGTCAGTAGGTTGTTGATCCCCTCCATCCACAGTCCTGCCTGGCTAGAAGGTGGATCCCTTCAGTCTTCATGTCCCCTTATTTTGGAGTCTCAGCTAGAATCACACTCATGTCCTCCGAGGAGCCTACCCTGTCACAGGCCTCCAGCTTGACAAACAGATGTCCCCCCTCAGTTTCCCTTCTTGTTTCTAGCCTTCTCATCTTGCACCCCATTCTCCCCACATCTGATCTCCATCCTTGTTTTCCTCCCCATTCCATCTCCTTCCCAATTCCCTCTCTTCATTCACTTATGCTGTCTATTCTATTTCCACTTCTAAGTGACATTCCGGCACTCTCCCTTGGGATCTCCTTGTTACTTAGCTTCTTTGGGTCTGTGCTTTGTAGTATGGTTATCCTGTACTATAGGTCTAATATCTGCTTATCAGTGAGTGTATACCATGGGTGTCTTTCTGGGTCACCCTCACTCAGGATGATCTTTTCTAGTTCCATCCATTTGCCTACAAATTTTATGATTTCCTTGTTTTTAGTAGCTGAGTAGTATTCCATTGTGTAAATGTGCCACAATTTCTGTATCCATTTCTCCACTGAGGAAACTTCTAGGTTGTCTCCAGGTTCTGGCTATTATGAATAAAGCTGCTATACACATAGTTGAGCAATTATCCTTATTGAATGGTGAGGCATCTTTTGAGTATATACCCAGGAATAGTATAACTGTATCTTGAGGTAGTGCTATTCCCAATTTTCTGAGAAAGGGTCAGATTGATTTCCAGAGAGGTTGTACAAATTTGCGCTCCCACCAGAAATCAACAAATCAAGTAATCCAATTCTCAGAGCTAAACTGAGAATTCACAACAGAGGAATCTTGAACAGCTGAGAAGCACTTAAACAAATGCTCAACATTCTTAGTCATCAGGGAAATGCAAAACAGCCCTGAGATTCCACCTCACACTGATCAGAATGGCTAAGATCAAAAACTCAAGTGACAACACATGCTGGAGTGGATGTGGAGAAGGGGATTGGTTTACTTGTTTCATTTTGATGTCCCTAGTACCACCATAAGGCTATTTTCTGATGGGTGATAAATGGCTATTTTACAGAAGTATATGTAGCTCATCCAATGAATAAGGTGCTTGGAAATAGTTAAAGGTTCCCAGGGTAGCCCTCTACCATCATGTCTTCATCCTAGTTAATGAAACACAGAAAGGAGTAGTCGGAAACCTGATATCAAGGACAGTGAGAGCTCCTCTTCCATGGGAGGGCACTTTTGTCTTTGTCACCTAAGACATTTTTGTGGGAAGCACAGAATCGAGGTTGATTTGCTCCTGTCGTTGGGTATGTCCTGCTCACTTGTGACCTGATTTTAAGTTCATTCAACCTCTCTTCGGAGAATCTTCATTCTTTCCTTGACTGTTTATTCTGAAGTCTCTTTTAATTTTTATTTGTATTTCATTCTGTGTAGAGGTGGTTTTGGCCTTTATGTGTATATATACCATGTGTGTGCCTGATGCCTGCAGAGACCAAGAGACAATGGATCGTCTAGAACTGGAGTGACTGATGCTGTATACCGCCATGTTGGTTCTGGAAATCAAACCTGGGTCCTTTGGAAGAACAGCCAGTGTTCTTTACTGTTGAACCACCCCTCTAGTTCCTTCTTATTCCTCATTGACTTACTTTATTATGTTTGTGGGTACTTGTGTGTGCACCCATGCACACGCATGTGCGGACAAGTCCCACTGCCCATAAGAGCCAGAGGTGTTAGATACCGTTAGAGCTGTAGCTATATGGGGTTATGATTTACCAGATATGAGTGTTGGGAAGCACACTCACATCTGCCACTGTAGAGCAGTGCACTCTTAACTGATGATCCCTATTTTCAACCCACTGTCTTTTTTAACCCTGTGTAGCTTGAGCTAGCCTCAAATTCATGGTTTTCCTCCAGCACCCTTCCAAATGCTAGAATTGCACGGATAGAATTTTCCAAGCATTCTCTACTGGGACTTTTATTCTGAAAATAGCTTGGAATCAGCTTTCTAAGTATACTGCTGTGTGCACAGAAGATGTCTCAGATGTGAATCTGTCCTCCAGGAAACTTCCTATTTGCAATCCATATATAACCCGAACTCATCTCTCATAATCAAAACAGTATCTAAAATAACACCATTGAGCCTTTAAAAAATATCTTGTGTATGTGCATGTTTGTGCATATGTGTCTGAAGGCCATGGGTCTAGTTCCTGTTCCTTGTTTCTTAGGATCAATGTTCACCTTGCTTTTTGAGAGAGTAGGACCTGGAGCTTACCAATGAGGCTAAACTGGCTGGTCAGTGAACCCCCAGGGATCCTTTAGTTTCTGTATCCTTCAGTGGTGGTATCACAAGTGTGCACAACCCCACCTGGCTTTCTTTGTGGCTTTCTAACTTTGACGCCCCTCTGGGCTTTCTTCTATACTTCGGGCTTTCTGCCTATACAACAAGCGCTTTATGAACTGAGCTATCTCCTTAGTCTTTAAATAACTCAAGCTGTATTTCCTCTGTCCTTCTGTAAATTGCAGGAGCCCATATGATTCTTTAAAAGAAGTGTTATTATTTTAGAAGTCTGTGGAGCTGGTGGTGAGAGTAAAGAATGAATCTTACATGATTAAGTTCAGAACTACTTTAGCATTAGCCAGATTTAGAGGATGGCTTCATGGAATCAATAGGGTATCTTATATAAAACTATTTCATCTAAGACTGAGACGGAATATAGCATATATAACTCCTATAAATGGAATTATAGCTAGGGTTGTAGTTGGATGTTAGAGCACTTGTCGAGAAAGCATGAAGCTCTGGATTTGATTTCTAGCACAGCAGAATAAATGGAATTATACAGTATAATCATCCTTTGACATTTATGGGGGATTATTTATAGGAACTCCCCCCAAGGGATATAAAAAAATCTATGATGTTCATCTGTACAAAACATAAATAGTTCTACTGCATTGTTTAGGAGGTGATGACAAGAGTCTGATGATTTAACATGGAGGCAATAGCCTTTCCAAGTATTCTAAATCTGAAGTAGTTATGTCTATGGAGCAGAAGGCACAGATACAGAGGAAGTTCTTCTACCCCCACCCCAAGTTTCTATTTTTTTTTATGACTGGCTTCATTCACCTAGTATAATATTCACCAGGGCAATTCATGTTGTAGTGTCAGGATTGCCTTTTTAAGGCTGAATAGTACTCCATTGTTTGCTCTAAGCATATTTGTTTTTTTTTTGTTGTTGTTGTTGTTGTTTTTAAGATTGTGGTTCTGCTTGAAAACAGTGCAACAAATCATGGCTCTGACTGTGACCTGGTTTTAGACTGAAGCTACTTCATTTTCCTTCCCTGATCTGAAGAACAGAAAGCTTTCTCTAGAAATTCATTCTGGGAAAAAAATATTGGAGTCAAAATTGATTATGCAATTTACTTTAAACTTGTCAGATAAAAAAAGATGTTTTTTGTGTGTCAAGAGCTTCTCATGTGTCTATATGATTTTTCTTAATGTTTTAGTTTTCAAATAGCAGATTGATTTTTTTTCCTGCAGAAAGCAAAATGCTCAAAGCTATTAAAGACCTATTATTTTCCTCTAAGTTTCCACACTAGCAGCAGAGCACAGAGAAACGGATCTACTTTGATCCTTCCCATTAGGTCCCTGATTCCTGGGATTTGCCTCTACGACCAGCTCCTCAGAATGTGAACTTGCCGTTATCTTTTTAGACATGGTTGGCACTTAACTATGTGGTATGCACGCATGTAGACTCAAGAGCACACAAAATCAGGAGTGTTCCTGCCATATGCAAACCAGTTTTCAGTCGCTGATCTTTGTCTGTAGCAGCTGGGAGCTGTGGCTTAGGCAAGTATGGTTTCACTGCTTTAACTGGAGGATAGTGGCAGCTTCCCCACAGTCCCTTCAGTTTAGCCTTTTGTTTCTTCTTTCTGTATCAGTTTTAGCATCCCAGATTGGATCATCACACCTCTCTTTACTTTTCCTGGTGACCAGATGTCCCGGGGATAAGTCACAAAGCTACTGTAACAGTGACTTTTACTTACCTTGCTGGCTCGTGGGCCTAAAGCTACACTGTCTCTGTGTGCCTCCACCCACATCCTCTCTGAACAGCTGCTCATGACTCAAGTGAGTCTCCTGCCTGAGTCTCTTGAGCACACCCACTACGCCCAGCTCCTGCATCCATTTTTACCTTACTTCCTTGTTTTTATTCAACCCAAACACCCTTTCTACTACATTCTTAGGCCACCTCCTACCCACCTTTCTGAATTTAGCACAAGCCTCATGGCTGCCATCTTTGAGGCTCATTTCCTCATGTAGATTGGCTAACAGCTATTTTTTTCCCTCTATCTATACATGGCGTTTATTGTACTTGCAGCAGAGCACAGAGAAACATATCTTTGACCCTCTGCATGAGGTCCCTGAGCTCTGGAATTTATCTCTGTGACCAACTCCTCAGAGTGTGAACTTACTGTTATCTTTTTGCACATGATTGGCAACAGTGGAGGTAAAATACAAACCGTTTTTTCATATGTTGTCAGGTATCTGTAGAGGCAACATCTAAGATTTTAATATTCTGTGAATTACATGCTGCATCTCATTGAGCACTTAAGCATGGGTAGAAGCCTCAGATAACTGCAAAAATTATTTTGATTTCACAAAGAGACAGTTGTCACCATTTCTGTTACCGTTTTATGATTCTTTAAACTTTTTAAAGGCATGCTTTTAGAGGTGTTCAGTAAACAAGCAAATGAGCCAAATCACATCCTGGCAGGAAGTAGAGTCAAGGATAAAGAACAGAACCTGGCTCAAATTCTTCATACCAACAACACTTTCATATTCTCTCTGTGTCTCTGTCTCTCTCTCTCTCTCTCTATGTCTCTTTCTCTCCGTCTCTCATATTCATATATGCAAGTATATATATCCTTATACATATATACAGACACAAACATAAAATACTTTATATGTAGCAGAATGATAGATAATAAAGATTTGTTATGGACAGATTAAAAGAAGAAACTCCGGAAGCACTCGTGGAAGAATCCAAGTTGAGTCAAGAGGTCATGCTGTATTTAGAGAAAGTTTACTGTTAGTCTTGAGAGGTTAAGAAAAGTTATGAACTGTTCTGAGCTATGGCAAGGTGAAAGAATTAGAAGTATTTCTTCACATTTCTTCTTTGGGGATCTCCATGAACAAGTAACAAGCACATACTTTGGTTGCTTTGATGCAGGTGTGTTAAGTGGTGTAGGGGGGTATTTGAAAACTGTCTTATGATAAATCAATGGATCCTCATCTGAAAGATGATTCAGTAATCCTTGAGAGGGTTACAGGATCTAGATCAGAGTCAAAGAGGAAGGGGGAATATGAAATCAGAATTCTGTTGCTGGATCCACTATAAGGTATAATGACAATGATCATTGAAAGGGAGTTCCAAGTCATGATTCTAGGGCATTCAAGAGCAAATGTCCTTGTTGTAGGGTGGAGCATCTTTTGGGGGTATGCCCAGAAGTGATATAGCTGGATCTTGAGTTATGGCTATTCCCAGTTTTCTGAGAAAGCTCCAGATTGATTTCCATAATGGTTGTACAAGTTTACATCCCACCAGCAATGGAAAACGGTTTCCCTTTCTCCACATCCTCTCCAGCATGTGTTGTCACTTGAGTTTTTGATCTTAGCCATTCCGATGGGTGTAAGGTGAAATCTCAGGGTTGTTTTGATTTGCATGACTAAGGAGCATTTCTTAAGTGCTTCTCTACCATTCAAGATTCCTCTGTTGAGAATTCTCTGTTTAGTTCTGTACCCCATTTGCTCAACCATGTTCATAGCAGCTTTATTTGTAATAGCCAGAACCTGGAAACAACCCAGATGTCCCTCAACGGAGGAACATTTACACAATGGCTACTACTCAGCAATTAAAAACAAGAAAATCATGAAACTTGCAGGCAAATGGTGGGATCTAGAAAATATCATCCTAAGTGAGGTATCCCAGAAGCAGAAAGACACACATGGTATATACTCTCTTATAAGTGGATACTAGACCTATAAGATAGGATAAACATAATAAAATCTGTACACTTAAAGAAGATAAGCAAGAAGGAGGACCTGAGGTAAGAGGATCAATCCTCACTCGGAAAGACAAAGGGGAAGGACATTGGAAGAGGGAGAAAACAGGGAACGGTACAGGAGCCTACCACAGAGGGTCTCTGAAAGACTCTACCCAGCAGTGTATCAAAGCAGATGCTGAGACTCATAACTAAACTTTGGGCAGAGTGCAGGGAATCATATGAAAGAGGAAGTAGTTAGTAAGACCTGGAGCATATAGGAGTGCCACAAGGAGAGCAACAGCATCAAAATATCTGGGCACAGGGATATTTTCTGAGACTGATACTCCAACCAAGGACCATTCATGGATATAACGTAGAAACCCTGTTCAGATGTAGTCCATGGCAGCTCAGTATCTGTATCCAAGTGGGTTCCCTAGTAAGGGCAAGAGGGACTGTCTCTGATGTGAACTCAGAGACTGGCTCTTTGACCACTCCTCCCCACCCCTGAGGGAGGAGCAGCCCTGCCAGGACAAAGAGGAGGACATTGCAGCCAGTCCTGATGAGGTCTGATAAGCTAGGGTCAGATGGAAGGATAGGTGGACCTCCCCTATAGGTGGACTTGGAGAGGGGCATGGCAGGAGATGAGGGAGGGAGGGTGGGATTGGGGGGGAATGAGGGAGGAGGCTACAGCTGGGATGCAAAGTGGATAAAATGTAATTAATGTAAAAAAAATAAAAATTTAATTAACAGAAAAACAAAGAAATCATGAAATTTACAGGTAAATGGATGGAACTAGAAAAGATCATCCCGAGAGAGGTAGCACAGACCCAGAAGGACATATATGGTATGTACTCACTTATAAGTGGATTTTAGTCATTTAGTACAGAATAGACATACTACAATGTACAGACTCCAGGAAGAAAAGTAACAAGGAGGACCCTAGGGAGGACACATAAATCCCAATCAGAAGGGGAAATAGAATAGACAGAGGTAATTGTGGAAGAGTGGGAAAAAGGACCTCAGAGCCAATCAGCCAGGGCTCAGAGGGGCCGGTGGAGTCTGAAGCACCAACCAAGGGCAATGCATGGTCTGGACCTAGGTCCTCTACTTATAAAGAGTGATGGGCATCTTAGGCTCCATGAGGGCCCAACAGTCAGGGGACTGGGGGGTATCTCTGACATGGACTATGTTACCCACTTTTTGATCATTTCCCCCTGATGAGACTGCCCTACTAGGCCACAGGGGGAGGAAAAGGAACTCAGTCCTCCTGTGGATAGATAAGCTGGGGTATCTGGATGGGGACTCCCCTATTCTGAAGAAATAGGGAGAGGGAGGATGTGGGAGAGTGAGTCGAACTGAGAGGAGAGGAGGGAGGTTCCAATGACTGAGGTGTAAATTGAATTAATAAAAAAATAAAAAATAAATTAAAAAAAGAAAATATGTAAGAAACCTTAGGAAAGAGATGTTGTTCACCTACTTTTTCTGTAGACTACTCATTCTTGTGGTGTTCTACTGGCTGTCAAAAGAAGTTCTATGCTTGGGGAAGACTGGAATATACTGAGACAGGCTTAAAGATAAAGTTAAATACTAACTTTATAGGGTTTAAGCAGTATTCAGTGTTTTCCAGATTTATCAAGTTAGGGATTAGGTGTTTTGGTCATTACTTAGTAAGTAGAGCATTGTAGGGGAACATACTTCTGAAGATTATTTCAGGATGGTTGTATGTGTGTGTGTGTCTTTTTCACTGTATTGAACCATGCCTTTTATTTTTAATGCATGTGTATGCATTAAAAGAAAAGTGATGGAACCTGGGAAAACACTGATTGGACAAGTTAGGCAGTGTGCTGTCAACAATGACCAGGCTGGGAAATACTGATATATCACAATAACTAAAACAGTGGGGTTCCTCTCCAGGAGGTAGAGGGGTCCTCTGATTTGTCAAGGAGGCCATCTCCTCTCTTTGTACCTGATATAATTGGATGTTTATGCTAGGGTTAATGGGCCATGAGTGATATCCGGAGCTCTCTGTTTTACCAAGCAACCACTAACTAACCTCAAATTTTATGAAGAAAATAATAAACATCTAGGTCTTGCTCCATTTCTGAAACAAGGGTACTTAAACTGCCAAATGTTTTATAGTAGACAGGCCTTCTAAAGCAGCCATGAATCGGACAAGGCTTTAATCATGGTCAGACAAAGAGCTTCAACAGAATTTGGATTCTAAATTTTCAAAACAACTCCGGTAAATGAAAATCATCTGAATATCTCTTAAGTATTACGATCAATTTCATAATCAGAAAAAAATTTACTTATCTTTGAACTTTTATTTATTTTGCCTTTTTAAAGACAGGGTTTTGTTTATGCTTCTAAAGCTGGCCTTAAATTCAATAATCCTCCTGCCTCAGCCCTCCCAGGTGCTGGCATTTACAGACACGAGCCACCATGCCCAGCAGAAGATTATTCTTAACATTTTGGTTTTTCTCATTGGCTTAAGAGAATGTGCCCTGAAATGTTATAATTGACGTAGCAACACAGGAGGTATGTCAAAGGCAAACCCCAATGCTGGCCTAGAACTACAAATGTTCTTATTCTCTTTGCTGGACTATGCCTTTTATTTTTAAAACTCCAAGTTGTGTTTTCCTATGGCATATGTTTTGTTGTTGATATGATATAGTTGAAGTGGAGTGCACCAAATGCAGGCAAATTGGCAGTTAGAGAACTGAGAAGCCTTCCAGAGGGAGCCCACAAGGCAGTCCATTGTAAAGACAGCTCTTTGTAATTGTTCTCTTCTGGCTCTGACATGCTCGACTCCTACCCTCCCTACCAAAAGCCAAGAAGACTTTTCATAATGCCATCAGTCATAGGTACCCATGAAAGGAGTGTGTGAAAATAAAGATAAGGGTTTTGATGGAAAACAAAAACTAAAAAGCTGCAGATACAGTTATATGCAGATATGGTTTGGTGTTGCCTTCCCTCACTGCTCTCTACTCAGTATCTCTCCAGAGCCTGGAGATGAGTAGGATAAGGGTAACCGTACCACACTATTGGGTATCCCTCAGCACACTACTGTAGAGAACCGGCCCCACAAAGTTGTCATTTCAGTGCACGACAGCTTCCTGCCTTCTGGTCTGTGTTCTTGCTTCACATTGAATAGGCCCTAATGAGTCCATAATGGACAGGAAGAGAAAGTGTACTGTCAGATGTTAGTGTTGTATAGAGAATACCACGAAAGAGGCATCTTTGATCTTGGGTTTTTACCCTTGTGTTTGGCTTTGTATGAGTGCGTGAGCTATGGCTATGTGTAGTTTCTCAGACCATCATATACTTCTAGAACAGCTTCCAGAAAGCCTTGCCTATGGACAGGAGGCCCTGCCAACTGCTAGGATGCAGGGAGCCCCCACCCCTGCCCCATTGATCCTGGCTGCCTTTGGATTGTAAGGGTTGTGTACAGTGGTCTTCAGAAAGGGGATTTTTAGAGATGGGTTTTAAGTATGGCCTCGTGGTCAGAAACTTTTTCCACTCCAGGGAGTTTGCATCTGAATTATAACAGCTTTTAGACCAATTGTTTGAGCAGGGTGCTGTTCTCACATTCCACAGTCACAGAGAGGAACAGATACATTCATCATTTGCAAACTAGGTTTCCCTGAACTCAAACCCAGTGATTGTCTTTATCTTGGCATGTAAAAGGGAAAAAGTTACTTGCTCTGCTAATTGAGATCATATGGTATTTATCTGTTCTGATGCTGTATTGCTGGATCTTGTGGAGTTAAAGGACACGTCTGCATGAAACTCCCACTGTAGACAAGATTACCTTCCCCATCACCCAAATACACCAAAGTTTGAATAGTGCTCTTGGCAAGAACTTTTATTTATTTTATTTATTTATTTATTAAGAGGGAGATGGATTCAAATCATTATTCAAAGGAATAGGTTTTCTGTTTTGTTGTTTTTTTTATTTTTTTAGAAATTGGGTTTTATTTTTTAAATTATATAACATATATAGGTGTTTTATCTGCATGGATGATCACCATGTTCAGTCACTGTCTGTGGAGGCCAGAAGAGTGCACCAGATCCTCTGAAACTGGAGTTACAGACAGTTGTGAACTGCTAAGAGGGTGCTGGGAATGGAATCGGTCCTTTTCGAGAGCAGATGACTAAGCCACCTCTTCAGTCCTGGCTTTGTTTTTTTAAAGATGTATTTATTATTTTTATTTATGCATATATTCTATTATATACCTACATGAATCTATATGTACCATATTTGTGAAGATGCCCTCAGACTCCAGAGGGCATTGGATGCCCTGAAACTGAAGTTACAGGTCATTTGAGCCACCAGATGTAGGTGCTAGGAACCAAACCTAGGTCTTCTGTGAGAGCAATTAGGTATTCTTAATCACTAACCCATCTCTCTAGCCCCTAAAATAGGTTTAAAATGGATTTGGGGATGTAGGTAAGACAGCAAAAAGGGATACTAAGGTGGTAATTACTGAATCTTAAAACATATCCAAAGTGATAGCCTGTTTGTGGAGAATTCAGCTATGTGTGTTCCTCTCTATGCATAACCACTGCCATTCTAAATAACAGCTTCTGGGTCAGGGCACAAGCATGCAAGAGCAACATGGGTATTTATGCTGGGAAATGTTTAAGTATTTGCAGAGAAAGCAAAAGGAAATGTCGGGCCAAGCTTGAAAGCACAACTTGCAAGCCTGTTCCTTCTGAAGTCACTCTGTGATAGGCGTCTGCTAGCTGATCTCTCAGGAGCGGCCGTGTGCCACGGCAGCACGACCCCCAAGCACCTCACTGGTGCTTGTCCTGTTTTATTTGTGCACAATAAAACAGTGGGGGTGGGACGGCCTTGTAGGTGAGCTTCCATTATAGGCGACATAGACAGATATGTGTCCTTTAAATAGCAATGTTAAGTTCTTAAACCAGCGAGAAAAAAAGAAAGCAGGGAGCATGTTGTGGAAACAGAGAAGGAAGAAAAGATGACTTAAAAGCATTGAAAGCATTAAAAGATGACTTCTGTTGTCTTTAGGTATGGAGACAGGTACTGAGCTTTCAATCCAATAAAGGACCTTTAATTCTCACTAACAGAATTCCTGCTACATCTGGGTCAGTGGTTCCTAAACTGGAGCATGCAGCAGAGTCTCATGAAGGGTGTGTTCCCTCAGAGACTGCTTGGACACCATGCCCAGTTGCTTCTGATTGAGCAAGACTAGGGCAGGGCCTGGGAATATCCCGGGCTGACAAGTTTTCAGGTGTTGCCAGTTTAGTAGGCAGTGTAGCTTCTAGCCCAGAGAGAAGTACCATAGTGCTTCCCGTCTTTGGAATCCCTCTGGGAGCAGACTGAGGGAGGGAGGAACATGGTGTGCCCTCTAGACTTCTAATCACGGCGCACAAAGATGAAGAACTGAGAAGATGAGCATAATGTGAGCGTCACTGTGAACCCTATTGCTGAGATCCGTGGAAGCCAGTTCAGTGGATTTTTCCGAAACCATGAAGAGAAAAAACAGAGTGAGCATTCACTTTTTTTTTTTTTTTTTTTTTCCTGTAACTGTATTTAATCAGTACTCTTTCTTGGCACCTGATGAGTTGAACGTTCTGGCAAATCAGGATGTCAAGCGGGAGGGTAGCACTTTCTGTGGATACCAGAAGAAAAATGACACTTCTGGTTTAAAGCCCAAGCCATGCATTTCCTACTTCCTTTTTGTGGATTATTTGTTGGTTCGTTTCCTTGCTTACTCCAGGAGAGGGATTAAAGCAGAGTGGACAACAGCCCCTCGCTGTTGTTACAGTCCCAGGTCCTCTCTTTTTACTCTCAGGGAGAACTGAAGTCCTCCTTGCTTTTGCTTGCCTCCTCCTGATGTGCTAATGGGATCAAAGCTCTATTCCAGCTTTCCCTGCTCAAAAGGAGAGGCAGAAGAGATTGCCAGATGTGCTTCCAGCAGTGCTGATAGTGAACAGAGCTTCCGGGTTCTCTCACTTTTCAACATAATCCCCAAACTGTCTCTTCATCAAATTTGACCTTCTAGCAAAATAACATCAAACTTAAAAAAAAAAAAATTTCCTTGACACTTGCATAGAACCATAAAATACTATTATGTTGAGTACTTACTGGTAGAAGGTGGCATATTATTTAGGGTTTTCATTTTTTTAATCCAATATAGAAAGCCTTGTGGCACTAAATAAAAATGTCACCATGTAAAATGTAAAGGTTTTCCGTCACAAACATTTTAAAAAATTCATGAATGTCTGAAGATTTGATTTCTCTTTTTTTCCTTTCTGTGATTTATGCATATTTAACGTTAGTTCCAATGTTTGCAACATGAAGAACCTTTTCAAATAATAAATGGCAAATGAGTTTCATTTGAAGAAAAACTCACCCATGCCAGTTTTTTTGTTTTGTTTTGTTTTAATGACACAGCTTATTACTCTTCCTATGTTCAAGGGACAGAGAAGTTTACTTTTCCCCAATGGCCTTATGGATGAAGATGCCAATTCATCTGGCTACTTGGTTGTGACAACTGTTGTTCTCATGTCAGTGGGCATCTCTCCTTGGGCACTAATCATGTGCATGTGGGTGTGATGGCAGGAAGAAGAGTGGGGACAGCCCTCACCTCTGGAACCACTAGGTTGGTTTGTTCCTGTGTCTCACTTGGGTTCTGAACTGCTAGGTAGCCTGTGGCTTCGGGAATTAGACAGAGACAGTATTCAGTCTTTTCTGTGGATGACTCATAAATAACAATGATAGAATTCACTACAAACGAAGGAGAAGGGAAATCAGAACAGACTCAGTGTTTTTTATTTTTTTTTTGAAACAAAACTAATAGATGTACATAGGGTCTGAAGTGTGGACCTTTTATGACTTGGAGCACTAACTGACTGGTAGGAATGGAGCTGAAGACCCTCCTTGTTCTTGTTTTAGGAGACAAATAGACTCTTTGTAAAGGACTAGAATAATTTTTGCTCATATCCCACAAAGTAAGTGACATCTTAGGTGATAAGAAGGAGTTAATATAAGGCCCAGTGGTTCTGCACAGTCTAGCTTGTGCCTGCCTGTGCATCTTCCTATTCCTCCACGTTTTCTCTCAGCTGTTATCCCTCCCTGTGTTCCTTTGCCTCATTTCCTCCCACCTGTTTCCACTCTTCCATTATGGCCTTATTCTGGAGCATCTGTATTGGGCCAGACAGTGCACCTCAATACATTTGTTCAGCTTGTCATAACATGAAAACAACTGGATCTTTTTGTCTGTTCAAAACAATAACAGATCTGTAAATAATATCAAGAGAAAACGAGAAATAGGAGGCACCAGAACCTTCAAGGACAAGCCCTTTCTGTTTTACCCTCTTGTTTGTCAGTGAGGATAAGTTTCATTAATATGTGGCAGACAAATCACAGAGCAGTCTCAGCTCATGGCTGTGGTGTCTAGAACCATGTCTGGGGGTTTTCTCATTGTGATGTTGATTTTGTTCTTTTGATTAAGGAAATGAATCATCCCACTGTGTAAATCATCTTATTTCTTCCTCAGACAATTGGGAAGAAGTTACCTCCAGCTATATCAACTGCAGACCCAGCAAAACCAGAAATGGACAGCAGGACAAAGAGTGAGTTTCCTAATTACCAGAAATCCCTATACATCTCTGAAAGCTTTTGCGTATCCATAAAAAAGCACACAAATGGCTTTTCTTCAATCTCCATGAGTAGAGTGGCAGCACACATTAGAATCAGAATTCTTCTGTTTTTTGTTTGTTTGTTTTTTCTCATTTGGGCAGTTTGATTGTTTCCTGTCACAGACATTGAGCCAACATGTAAAGATAGAGTTTGTCCCTATGTAAACAGATTAGGTGGCCAAAGGACCCAGGAGAATGCTAACTAAAGCACATCAGGGATTCCTGGATCTTCCAGTAGAGAGGCCTAATCACTAAGCCAACATTACTTCCCTTTCACTTATGTTGGCCTCTTCAAGACATCTTTTAAAAAATATTTTTATTTCTAATTATGTGCATGCATGTGTGTCTTTATGGGGATATATGTACATGAATGTGGGTGCCTGTAGAGATCAGAGGCATTGAAGTCCTGGTAACTGGACTAGCAATCATTTATGAGCTACCTGATTGTTGGTATGTTGGGAACTGAACTCCAGTCCTCTGGAAGAGCAGTACATACTCTTAACCACTGAGCCACCCCTCCAGCCCTACATCTTTTCTTGAACACCTCCAGATATTTCTATGGTATCTCTAGGCAGGAGATTCAAGTCTTTTGGAAGGGTTAGGTGAGTGGACGGAAAGAAATTAGTTCCGTTATATAATGATGCTAGCCAATAAAACGATCACATGAACCACATAGAGAAATTAAATATTTACGGAGACTACATTAAAAACGGAAGCTCTTTGATCACCTCCCCCTGAGGGGAGAGCAGTCTTACCAGGCCACAGAGGAAGACAATGCAGCCATTCCTGATGAGATCTGATAGACTAAGATCAGAAGGAAGGAGAAGAGGACCTCCCCTATCAGTGGACTTGGGGAGGGTCATGCGTGAAGAAGGGGGATGGAGGGTGGGACCGGGAGGGGAGGAGGGAGGGGCTTATGGGGGGATTCAAAGTGAGTAAAGTGTAATTAATAAAAAAAGAAAAAAAAACGGAAGCTAATTTTAATACATCGTGTTTCAGTCAGTGTATGTACATTCAACCTTTTCAGTACATGATTCTTGTAAAGTTATCAATAAGGTGATGTAATTTTTTTTCCAGTGTGACATCTTCACAGTGTCACATGCAGTTTGTGTATATGGTATATCTCAGTTTAGAGTAGCAGCCACATTTCCTAGGGCTCAGTAGTCACATGTGCCCATTGGTGAACACACCCTACAGGGTATTCTAGGAGGAATACGGAAGCCCTTAACAAAAAGCCACAGCTCTCAGAGAGATGGTCTCTGCTAAGCCAAACAAGAGTGACCATGGCCTGGCAACATGCATTTTAGGTTGATCTGCATGGCATCTTCCAATACAGAAACAGTTACATGAACTTTTTTTTTTATAGCCACAGAACAAAAGAAAGTCATAAATCAAGGCTTTTACACAATAGTTCAGTGGGAACAGCAGGTAGGCAGGTCATGGTCAAGTCAGAGAAATCTCTGCTGTAGGTTTTAGATGTTCTCTGATAACATTCTTAGCTGTTGGTCTGGTGAATGCTAAATCTACTTTTCAAAGGTTTTGCCTGATACAAAGGTAGGTAGTCAATGGTTGTTAAGAGGAATGAAGATAACCCAAGATAATTTTGACTCTCAAAGATTGTCAGTGTTCTATCTCTTCAGTCAAAAACTGAAAGTCAGTCAGCCTCATAGAGCCTTCAACACACATGTGCCATTTTTTTTTCCGGGAACTTCAGTTCACAGGGCCTAAGATGGGCTCCTTGGGCTAGGTGATGCACGCAGTTGCAGATGCTCAGCTACCTAGAGCATGCAGAATCCTGCCCGTAGCCCATGCCTTGTTTGGTGCTTTAAATATGATGTTAGAAAAAGCATCGTGTGGTAGAATAGATTTCTCACAAAAAAAGGGGGGTGGATTTAACAGAAAATGGATGGAGTGTTTGTCTTAGCTACTAACATGGCCTCAGACAAATAACTTGCTTTAATTTCTCTGGCCTTTATTCTCATGGTCTACTTTACATATCCAGTCAGAATGTTACACTAGATAAAGAAAAGCCCCTAGTTTTTTTCCCAGCATCTTCATCCTCTCTTTCAGTCTTGAAACCTTTAGGACTCAGTGTGAATGATGTTTCCACTCCACAGTATTGAATAGCCAAATGGGAGAGACAAAGGAAAAGATGAACAGTTCTGTGAGAGTATGAAATATTGTTGGGAATTGATGTTAATATGCCTGGCAGTGGGCATCAGGTCAACAAGGTCTTGGGGGATTTACTGTTTACTCTTGGGCACTTTCTATGGATTTGGGAGCAAAAATTTGCCCAGCTGAATTTTACTGTATACATTTTCCCTCTGGCATTTCTTACCCAGAAAAAAAAAATAGGGTAATTGCTCTCACATGATTACCATTTCATGGAACCCTAAGCCAGTGTAATTCCTCCAACCTTTGGATCAGTTCCCTGTTTCTGGATACCACCGTTGCATCTGTGTTCAGGTAAAAGGTTACATACAGAGTGCTGGGCAGCCTTTGGAAATGATCCTGAGCTTGACATCCAGGCAGCCTCCTTGCTTCTTCCCCCTGGCCTAAAATAGAAACCTATGGCAAAGAATGCCCCGTGGTACAGAGGAGAGTGGTTTCTTCCTGCCAGCTGTCTCCTCAACACACTAAACCACAAGCTCACATCAGGATCCAGAGTTATGATGACTCAAAAATACTCATGTGAGTTGGGTCTTTTTTTGAGTGATCCAGATTTACTTAAGCAGGAAACATTCTCCCCACCCCAACCCTAAACAAAACGCTTTCATGATACTGAAATTCATCAGCAACTCATGCAGTGGAACAGATTGGCATCATTTTCATAACAAGAGGAAAACTATCTAAATATTCATAACAAAATGCCTCGAGGTGCCTTCAGCCTATCACATCTGGTGCCTCGCTTTTTTCTTATTACAATTGGTGCAGATTTGTGGTCTCTGTAGGATAGAAACATGGCCCAGAAGACAGGCCTCTTTAGCATCTTTCTGAACTATTCAACATGATAGATGCAGAAGACTCTAAATCAGGGCTTCTCAACCTGTGGGTCATGATCCCTTTGCGGTTGAATGACTCTTTCACGGGGGTCATATATCAGATACCCTACATCTCACTTATTTACATTACAATCCTTAACAGTAGCAAAATTATAGTTATGAAGTAGCAACAAAATTTTATGGTTGGAGGTCACCACAACATAAAGAACTGTATTAAAGGGTTACAGCCTTAGGAAGGTTGAGAATCACTGCTCTGGATGAACGAATAGGTTTGGAAAATAAAACTCCCTAGCAGAATTTGTACGAGGTGGGATCAGACATCTGGATAAAGTATGTTTGGAGGTGGGAGTGGGACACAAGCTAAGTTTGTGTCAACTTCAGTCCTATTAGAGAAGAAAGCTTTCTTGTTTTCCTGATGGCTAGCCTTTTCCCCAAAGTCTCTACGCCTTTCATCTGAGCAGAAAAAGCTGCCCACGAGAAGAGTGGTGCTCCAGCCTCTGCTCTGAGGTCGAACAGAAAGGCTTTGCTTCCCACGTTTCCACTTTATTCTTTTGAAATGATGCTTCTCTTTTAAACATGAGAGAGAAAGGTATCCTAATTAATACTTGGTATTAAGATCAAAGACAGTTGAATAGTTTCTTCGTAAGGGAAGCTGTTGGGTTGGAATTGACTAACATGGTAATGTACATTCCGCTCTTCATTTCCATGTCTAAGTTCCATGTTACACATCACTCACTTGGAGACTAGATGTTAGCACCTACCTCTGAGTCAATGTCTTCATTGACTTGTCTCCTGGAAATTGTTGTCTATGGTTGTGACATGTGGCTTCATTGTTACCATTAGATTGTTGATCCCTCTAAGTTTAGGATAGACACTGTATTTGATTTTCCCATGATGCAGCCTAGAACCATGCCTAGAACTCATTGGCTATGTAGTAAGTGGAGGTTGAACAAGTGGAGACTTTTAAATGATTTCTGCCATTGTGAGGTTTTTGCTTACTTTCTCTACCCAAAGCTCACTCATTCTGAGCCTGGAGATTTGGACACATCCCAAATGAAACACATCTCCTCCTCACCCATTGATGTCTTTATATATACCAGAGCCCTCAATGCTCAGTCTCCCCAAAGTCCCCTCTCTTCCTAGAAAGCACCTTTCATCAAGTGCACCCAATACCTCTGCTCTCTGGATTCAGAGTGAGGGCCTTCCTATGACGGTACCCAGCTCCGTAGGTTGGTTAAAAATCAATCACCTTTTAACTTCAGTCCTATTAGAGAAGAAAGCTTTCTTGTTTTCCTGATGGCTAGCCTTTTCCCCAAAGTCTCCACGCCTTTCATCTGAGCAGAAAAAGCTGCCCACGAGAAGAGTGGTGCTCCAGCCTCTGCTCTGAGGTTGAACAGAAAGGCTTTGCTTACCACGTTTCCATTTTATTCTTTTGAAATGATGCTTCTCTTTTAAACATGAGAGAGAAAGGTATCCTAATTAATACTTGGTACATAACTGAAGAGAGTCAAGTTCCCACGGTGTCTAAGATCAAAGACAGTTGAATAGTTTCTTCGTAAGGGAAGCTGTTGGGTTGGAATTGACAAACATGGTAATGTGCATTCCACTCTTCATTTCCATGTCTAAATTCAGTCTGAATGTACTTCTGCATGGGCCAGATCATTCTCTGTTGTGGGGACTGTCCAATGTACATCACAGAGTATTTAGCAGCATCTCTGCCCTCTGTTCAATAGATGCCATTAGAACCCATTCCTCTCCAGATGTGGCAATTTAAAATGTCTCAAGGTATTGCCAGTGTCCCTTGGAAAGCCTATCTTGGTCTGTATTCTGTTACTATAGTAGAATACCACAAACTGAACAGTTTATAGATAATAGAAGTCTATTTGCCTCATGGTTCTTGAGGCTAGGGTATTAAAGATACAGGAAAGAAACATGTTTGGTGAAGGCTGTTGAGTTGTATTATAACATGGTGAAAAGTATCCCATGGGCTAGAAAGAACAAGAAGTTGGGGATGTACATCAGTTGGTAAAGTACTTGTCTACTATGCACCAGATCCTGAGTTTGATTGCTAGCAGCACATAAAACTGGCCTGGTGATGCATATCTTTGTAATTGCAGCACTCTAGGAGTAGAGACAGAAGGGTCAGAAGTTTAAGGTAATCCTCAGCTATATATGAGTTTGAGGCCAATCTGGGGTACATATGATGCTATCTCAAACAAAACCAAAAGGGCTGGCAAGAGAGCTCAGTGGATACGAACATTGCTTTACAAGTATGAGCACCTGAATTATTCTTTTTTATTCTCGTTCATTTATTTATTTAATTTATATCCCAACCCCAACTGCAGCCTCCTTCCTCCTTTTCCCCTAGTCCCACCCTCCCATCCTCTTTCCCCTTTTCCCCTTCCCCTTCTCCTCAGGAAAGAGTAGCCACCTTCCCCCCTCCCAACCTGCTCTGCCACATCAAGTCTCATCAGGACTAAGTACAATCTCTTCCACTGTGGCCAGTCAAGGTAGCCCAGTTAAGAGAAAAGTGATCCGAAGGCAGGCAACAGAAGCCGTATCAGATATAGCCCCTGCTCCAGTTTCTAGGGGACCCACATGAAGACCGAGCTATGCATCAGCTACGTATGTGTAGGGGGCCTAGGTCCAGTCCATGCTTGCTCTTTGGTTGGTGACCCAATCATTCTTGTGTCTGAGTATTGCATATGCTCACATGTATGCACACATGAAGAGGCTAGGGGAGGACAATCAATATCTTGTTCTTTATCATTAGCTGCCTTATTCCTTTGAGGCAGAGTCTCTCCTGAACCCTGAGCTAGATTGGCAGCTAGCAAGTCCCATCAATCCTTCCATCTCTGCTTCCCACGGCATCGTGCTTACAGAAACACAGGCCATACTTGGCTTCTTATGTGCGTACCAGATTCTAGATTCAGGCCCTCATATTTTTACAACAAACCTCTTAACTACTAAGCTATCTCCCAGGCACCATGCCCATAATTTCTGCATGATCTACAGGACAAAACTAAACAATAAAGAACATAATAATTCTCAGCTCCTCTGTTTCCTCTTCATATTCCATCTTCCCTACTTGCCTTGTTACCCTCTTTGAACTGCAATCCTTCCATGCACCCTTTTCTCAGCTTACTTTTCTTCTTACCCTTTTAAAAAAAAACCACCTCAGATGGAGCTCACTAGATTTCTCTTCTGCCTCCTCCTACAATAGCTCATGGAGGACTGGAATTTAAATCTCTAGAACCTACATATGAAGTCGGGTATGGCTGTACATGCCTATAACCCCAGTGTTGGGGAGTGAAGACAGGAGGATCCTGGGAGTTTACTGTTTCAAATAGTTCTCTGGCCAACCCTCCTACCCAATACAGTGAGCTTATGATTCACTGAGGGTCCCTATTCCAATAAGGAAAAGAGTAAGAGAATACCCAACAGTCTATTCTAGTCTCTCTATGCATGTCCATGAGTATACATATCTATGCTTTCATATTCATGCACCACACACATACACACACACACACACACACACACACACACACACACACACAGCACATACATATACACATAAAGGGAAAAGATTGAACTCATAATCTTTAGTCCTTTTATAACCTATGTTAATCCATTTATGAGAGTAGAATCCTCATTTCTTAAAAACCTTCCATTAGGCATCATCTCCCAACATCCTTGCGTTAGTAATTAAGTTCACAAATACAGGGCCTTTGGAGCACATGTTTACACACTACAGCAGAGCCCCAGTTTTGAACTACTATGCTTCTAGTAAGTTTTGTTAGGGTGTTATTACAACCACCTTGCTCCTTGATGTACAATTGACACGCATTTATTGGCTTTATAGTAAACCTAGTTTATATTTGAGCCCTCCTGCTACCACTCATTGCTCTAAATATGATTCAGAGCTTGAAGACTCCTCTAAACAGAGTATGCAGCAAATCAGCCCTAATACTACTTCTTACTACTGTCCTGGTCCATCCTTGGAGTCCCTGCTATTATCAGGCTCCTTCCTAGTATCGCATCTTGGCTAATACACATCGTTAGACAGTGATGCTCACAGTGTATTCCAGAACCAGGAGCAGGAAAAGCATAGCCTAGAAACCTTGTGAGAAACGCAAATCTGCAGGACCTATCCCCAGTCAGAAACTCTGGTCAATGATCTATTAAAGTCCTGTGCCTGAGGCTGATACCCACTCAAGTATGAAAATTTCATCCTGGGACGAGGGTGTTTTAAGCTTCTCTGATAATGGGAATTATCAGAGTTCTTACTTAGTAGATAGAGTCCTCTTCCTACCCAAGACTTGAAGGTTCAGATCCCAGGAAAGGGAGCTAAGAAGCTGTGGGAGCAGATGTTGCACACAACTTTAACCACGGGGAATGGCTGTGAACCCCCAAGTCCTGTTCCTCTGGTCAGTGTCCTTAGAGCATTGTAGAAATTCCACTGCCATTTTACCCCAAACAACAGGGTTCTATATCTCTGACAATGGAGGCTATTTTCTCATTTCTGACATTCACGCTTTGAGCTGACTGTGACTCTCAATCCCTTCCCCATTGTCACCTTGTCAAGAACCAGATTTTTGCATGCTTCATTTCTTCCACTTGATTGTAATCTCCCTGACAGCCAGATACTATTCTTACTTGCCTTAGTCTGTTGTCCTCAGAGCATGTGAGAATAGTACCCCTCAATGAAGTCCCAGAGTATTAAAATCTCTAAAAAGTAAAAGGTTTTAGTGCTTATAGAGTGATAAAACTTATTCTTGGCTGACATACTTGTTATTTCTCTCCCTTGGAGTGATAGGTCATCCATTTGCTGCAGAATTGTAATGATTGGGCACAGCCTAAGACCCCAGGAATGGATGTTACACATGATATGGCATGTGAAGCCTATTTCTTTGAAATTGTAAATAATTTTGTTCCCAAGAGTTCTGCTTAAAACCACAAACTAGTAGTGCCTTAGATAATACTTCTCCATTGAAGGAGAGAATATCTGATTATGATGTTAGGGAAAGTTAACATTACTGAACTGGTTCTGGTTCTCTCTCTCTCTCTCTCTCTCTCTCTCTCTCTCTCTCTCTCTCTCTCTCTGTGTGTGTGTGTGTGTGTGTGTACACATGTACATGGGTGAAGATATGCTTGCCTGTGTGTGCGCATGTGGCAACCAGACATCTAGGCAGGGTCGCCCTGAACCTAAAGCTCACCATTTCAGCTAGACTGGATGGCAAGACAGCCCCTCCCCTCTCGCCAGGATGCAGGTGTCTCGCCTACTAACCCTACTCTACCTAGCACTGGTTTTTAGGCAGGTGCATGAGGCTCCCGCATCTTTCACATTAAGCATTGGATATCTGATTTGGGTCCTCATACTTACACAGCAGGAATTTTCTCCGTAGAGCATGCCCCTAGCTCGTGATAGTCTTTCTTTTATCATGTCTCAAGGGAAAAGGAAACTCGAGTTTCAGGTATGACCTGGTATTTTCCACTGCTGCCAAAAGCTCTGGAGAGCTTTCTTTCTCTCTGAGTCTGGGTACATGGGCTCGTAATCTTCATAGGTTGAAACTCCACCATCAAGTGTTGTATGTATTTGTCTTGTCTTTTTGTCATTCTCATCTCTTCCCCTTTCTCTAAGCATTAATTTACCACTTCCATGTAAGGACAAAAAGGCCTACTTGGTCTGACTTGTGTATATCAATAGGCTCAGGCTCCAGAGAGTGTTCTGGATTTAAAGTATATCCTTATTTGGATGTGTTCAGGTGGATAACGTGTTTATTTTGTTTGTTCTGTTTTTATTTTATTTTTTTTGAAGCAGAAAGATTTTTTTTGCATGTTTGTTTGATTTAAGGAAGTTTCTTTCTTTTAATCTATTATAAATCCAGATGAAGGGAGTCATTGAATATGAACATGTGACTTCAACTTCTTTAATGGTCTGTTTTAAATAAACTGTAAATTTCTCAAAGTCTTGAGATTGAAATAATGTTCTAGGGAGAGGAAGGAACATTCTCCTGTTGTATACATTTTCTCTACCCTTTTAAATGTCTTTGTATGGTTCATTTTGTTTCATTTTTGGAAGGAAAGAGTCATTGCTTCTTATCAAATTATTTAAAGACTGTAAGACAAAAAGCTTTAGCAAAGTTAGAAATCTAGGCTTAGTCTAGCTAATTCGTTAACATATTTTAATCATTCAAAGGAAAAGTGACAGCAAAGTCATCTTAATTGCTGTATAAATTGTGCCTTTCTTTCTGTATATGTATATATTCATTCCTACTTGGTTTCAGACTAACTCCATCAAACTAATGAATTGATGGGAAACACCTTCCTGTAAAAAAAATTAATTTAAGTTTTTTTCTTCTTTGTCTGTGTGCTACCCAGTTAGAACTTAGAATCTTTCCATGTCCAAAAAGGACTTAGGTTTATCCTCTCTTTTAAAGCATACCAAATGTCCCTTGCTCTTTGACTTTTCTCTCTATGCATGTAATCTTACTATTTTGTGAAACGCAGTAGAAGCATCCTCCCCCACCAATTGTTGTGTGGATTTGTCCTGTCTTTTTGTCATTCTCATCCCTCCCCCTTTCTCTGAGCATTAGTTTATCACTGCCATATAAGGACAGGAAGACCTACTTGGTCTTACTTGTGTATCAATAGGCTCAGGCTCCAGAACTAGTTGATAGTATCTTTTGCATTGTGGTGGATCAGATAATATTTGCATTGAAATAGGGAACAGCATACAGTAAATTATTTTTGAAGTTAATAGTGATTTTACATATATATTTATTTTGAATGAGTATCTTAAAACCATTGAAACTCAAACCAATGTGTTCTTATTTTATGATACTTCTCAATTAAATGGCTAAAATGCTTCATAAGCAAGGATAATGTCCTATTTTAAAATACATCATGATAAAGTATGAGTCTATGGCTGCCATATTTGCTTAGAAGTGGTTATGACTGATGTGTTGAAATGTCATTGCTGGAAAGAACGAGGTCTAACCCAGTATGGCACTAGGTGATCTTAAAACATCCATGATATGTTTTTGAGGTCCTAAATCGAAGCCAGAATAGCTCAGTTCCCTAATCAGAGTAGCACTGTTTTCGAGTTGTTTAAACTTTGAGAATTGGAACATTTAAATGGGCTAAAGATGTTCTGCTGAAGTTAACTAAACTAACCTCTCTCCTCCTCGGCTGGTTTCTGATTTTATACCCGATGGCACTGTGTTCATCCAGAGCTACAACGTGGCTGCCTTCGATCATGCTCTCCACAAAATCCGGCTGGGAACTGAGTCCGGTTCCAAGTGTCCTGACTTCTGACCCAGAATCCACTACTTCTTAGGTGTCACTCAAGGATCATGAAGAAATATGCGAGAGCTCTGTGTCAGTGCTGGGGACATACACAGGGGCAAGTCATACCTTCCCCAGCAGCGTGCCCTGGGGAAGGTAGTGATAGGCTGTAGCTACAGTACCACTTACCCCTTGTCTTAATCTAAAAGTAATGCTTTCAAGAGAATTCTGTGTCTAATGCCTCTTAACATCAAACAACATAGCTACACGGTAGAAATGCTCTAAAATTAGATTATGAGGAGATTCACACAAGTGTAGAAATATTTCAGCACATTATACCATTGAAACGAGAGCATTTTCCTTTTATTTCAAGTTTCTTCACACAATATGGTTTGGTCATATTCTTTCCCTTCTCCCAAGTCCTCCCAGATCCTCCCCACCTTTCTACCCATTCAACTTCATCTTCTTTCTCTAAAATCAAAACAGAAATCATGGAGTCTATTTTGTGTCGGCCAACTACTCCTGCACATGTGGCCCGCCCCGGAATGCAGTTGATATAACCAGTGTTATATCATTGGGGAAAACTGGCTTTCCCTTTGCCAGTGGGTATCA
Source organism: Meriones unguiculatus (assembly GCF_030254825.1). Classification (NCBI taxonomy): domain Eukaryota; kingdom Metazoa; phylum Chordata; class Mammalia; order Rodentia; family Muridae; genus Meriones; species Meriones unguiculatus. The sequence goes on along the minus strand of NC_083369.1, from coordinate 140,886,331 downwards.
TCTGCAGATTGCTTCTTGGTTAGGAGTAGGATCCTTAGTCTGCTCCCCACCAGTACCCAGTGCTCTGGGGCCCTGTATATCTTGAACCTGTCCAGGTCCTATACTTGCTGCCACAGTCTCTGTGAGTTCATATATGTATCAGTCCTGTTGTGTCTGTAATAAGAGACTATTTCCTTGGAGTCATCCATAACCTTTGGCTCTTATGATCGTTCTGCCTCTATTCTTACAGATCCCTGAGCCTTGAAGGGAGGAGTTTGATAAAGACATCCCATTTAAGACTGAGTCTTCCGAAGTCTCTTGCTCTCTGTACATTGTCTAGTTGTGGGTCTCTGTGGTAATAGGCCATCCTAACATCTGCTGTAAGAAAAGGCTACTTTGATGAGGGTTGAGTGAGACATTGATCTATTGGCATATCTGTATATCATTAGGAGTCATTTAAGAATAATAGTATTTGGTTTTCTGCCAGGGACCAGCCTCAGCCAATTGTGGGTCTCAAGATCAGGAGGAATGGATCGGCGCAAGTGAAAATCACCTCACACACAGGGGCTGGTTCAAGCTGACAGATGACTCATTTCAAGAGACTGTTCTCAAGAGGCAGGCTCTCTGGTGTCTGCTCATGCTCTTTTTTTTCTGCTCTTTCTTTCTCCTTTCTCTCCTTCTTTCTTTTTTTCCCTTTTCTCTGAGCAGAGAGTCAATCCCAGTCTTTTATTGTTAAATCATTTCCTTATACATTTTTCTACATTATCATAAACCTTTTTGTCTTTCCCCCAAATATTGGCTTTTCCTCAAAAAACCCACAAATGAAAATAACCAGAATATAGCAAGCTTTACTCTACTTATACGGTACAGTGATTGTACTCAATCAGCCAAGAAATCACACACATATATACATACATGCATACATACCTACACACTACAGTGATTACAGTGCAGGCAAGCAAACATATTTAATCATTAACTCAGTGCTCTTCTCAGACAAACCTTCACATCTTAGGTCATCTGGGCAAAATCTTGTGGTTACAATAACTGGCATAAGAACAAAAGCTGCTAAAGAAACTAGACTATTCTTAATTCTCAGCTGCTATTTGTGGCTGTCCTCTACATACGCGGTACGGTGATTACAGTGCAGGCAAGCAAGCATATTTAATCTTTAACTCAGTGTTCTTCTCAGACAAACCATCACATCATAGATCGTCTGGGCAAAATCTTGCAGTTACAGTAAGTGGCATAAGAACAAAGAAGTGCCAAACAAATTAGACTATTCTTAACTCTCAGCTGCTGTTTGTGGCTGAGCAAGTTCTTCCTGAGCTCTTTCTAAGCATCTTTTGTAACAGGAGTGATCATCCAGACGGTCTCTAGCCCCTTCCTCATGAACTATACAAAGCTCCTGTAATCTCCCTATCCTATCCCAAAGAGTCATGGCCACGTGACCAAGTCTTTCTAGAAAAGGAAGTTATTATGAGTCCAGTAGCTTCTCTAGGGTCTAATTCCTTTCGACTGCTACAATCTGGGGGCTGAGCATGGAAATTCAAACAATTCCTGTTATCATTTAATATCCATGAGCAGACTAAAGTTTTTCAGGAAACAATTAGCACAAATGGCCTCTATAAATTCAATTTCTTATTCAGATAATTCAGGATTCACTGCCTGTACAGCCAGGAGGAATGCTTCCTCAATAGAGGTTGTTTCTGAGCCATTTCCTTCTCCCCTAGTCCTCCTAAAAACCTTACCAGTTACATTGACTAAGTGTTGAATTGGAGGAAAAAGATGGAGTCATAGTAAGAAATAAAGCAGGTAGACATACAGGAAAAAGCAACACCATTTGTAGACTGGTAATCCAGAGATGTTTTCTATAGGGCAATGGTGCTCCAGCAACCAGAACTGTGTCAAGCAGCTGCTTCCACAATCAGGTCATCCCTGAGAGTTTTCCCCTAAGGCCTATTACCTATCTAGTCTTGTGTTCTTGACCACTTTAGCAGTGTCATATGTGGGTTCCTTCTCAAGGAGTGGGTCTTAAATCCAAGGGTTAATTGCTCCCATAACATTTTTGCCACAACTGCATCAGTATACCTTGCAGAAAGTCTCAGTTATTAGGTCACAGGTTTTGTAGCTAGACAGTGTTGATGATTATTTTTCTCCACTGCTAGAATACAAAGTACCTTCCAGCAGCATGAACTCTGGCCAGTAAGGGTAAAAATTCTAGCTGTACACCAGTTCCATAAGATAAGTAAGTGTTGTCCTCATCAGGAGAATCATCCCTTTGGGTTGTGGAGAACAACCAATGGCCTTGGCAATAGCCTGTGATATTTGGAGAGGGACATGGTAGGGACCCTTTGGCCAATGACTCAACAAGATGTAATCCCTTCCTGGCACTGGAGGTTTTACTTGGTGGCATAAGATGTCTGGATGGGGCATTGTGCCCCCCCCATTAAAACTTAAATTTCTTTCATGTATAATTCAGGAAGCTTTTACAGTAGTTTAAGCTTTTTCAAATGTTCATTAGTGTTAGATGTTCCTTCCATGTTTCTCCCCTTATGCTACTCTCTCAGTCCCTTTCCCCATTTAATCCTCCTATTCTCATTTCTTCTTTATCTCTCTAAAATACTATATTCTATTTCCCCTCACTTCAACTTATACTTATTAAAACTTGTTTTTTTTAATGTAGAAGATGCATGCCCTTTACAGTTTATAGGGAATTTCTAAGTATAAAATAAAATGGCCCTGTGAAATAATTTAAAGGTATGCTAGTTAGCTCTTTCTTAGAAATGTTTCCATTATGGTAATTACAATGGAACTTATAGGCTGTGCCCTGAAATAGGAAGGTGAGTGATAAAGAAAAAGGAAATTACATAGTAAGCGGTTTTACTTTGGTAGAGAGTGATGGTGAGGAGGCATATTATATTGAGAAAATGTTTAAGAAGATAACTTGTATCAAGTTTCTTTGTGTTAGTATACCATTGTTTTGAGTGAATACATACCTACTGGATCACAAAACAGTAGAAAACAATTGGTTTTCTAAGCTGTGTAACAAGAGGTTCAGAGAAAAGGTCCCCTGGAGCTGCTGAATTTTAAAGGTAGCTTAATACCCTCAGTACTCAGGATCAAGTTTTTGGCTTTTATATTGTTCAAACATGATTACAACAATGCCAAACATTTTCTTGACTCCTGGCAATGATAAAATTGTGTTAGGAGCCTCAAGGTAGCTGGCAGATGGGGCCCAGTGGTAGAGTGTTCAGCTAGCATATCCCTGCCACCATGCTCCATCCCTAGCACTGCAGACAAAACAGAACAACCAATGACAGGTGACTCTTTGCCTTACATCTCTAGGCAACAAAATCTAGCAGTGCCATCTCTTAACAGATTTCTTTCTTCAGATTTCATGGGCTGGAAGGTCATATCTTACCCCTAAACAAATCAGCAACAAATGGGAATAAGATAACATTATTTGTCTACGGCCATAGAACCCTGAACGTGCTTTATCTCAGAAGCTAAGCGGAGTTGGTCCTGGTTATTACCCAGGTGGAAGATTAGCGTTACTTTCCAGGACCAAGTAAACCTGAGCAAAAGAGGATGCAGTCAAGTAGGAATGGCTGCTGGGAAGTTAATCCACAGTGGTTGATCACATTTTATTAACCTTTTTCACTGTGAGAGAAAAACATGATGTGCTCTTTCTTTGTTGGTCATGAGTAACTGATATTCTTTCAAAAAATATCTTCATAAAGATATTTCCATAAAGTTGGCACTTTGCAGGACAGTTCTTCAATAATACTGTGTGTTCATGTTTGAAGTTTGAGGTTGGGAAGTCTTATTTCACTAGCACAGTCAATTGGAAAATTGGTGAAGATTCTCATTATGCAATTTAAACATGTTTAACTTTTTCCATCCCTTTAGAACATCTAACCAGGTCAGGTTTGGGGAAGTTTTGCAATTTTTAATTAGAGATGACACATTGGTGATTCTCTAACTTTAGGAATATGGTCTCAATGTGTTTTAGAGCAGGTGCCTCTCAGCACACATTAATGACTGAAAACCTTAAGAAATCCCAAAGAACCTAAGAATGAAGGCTTTAATTGCTATCTGCACTGAACAGAAAATAAGAGGATCTACATAGAAGTAAAGTGATTCCCTTCCCTTCCTTGTCCCCCTTGCCATATCAACCTTAGCCCACAGTGTGTCTGTATTACGGACATTTTCATTGCCTTTATTTTAGATGTCACTCTTTTTGATTAATGGGATGCTTACCAATGCAAAACAATGTTTTTCAGTGGTATAAAATTTACTACAGACAATTTAATTGACACTTAAGCATACAGCTGTAGGTTATGACCTGAGTGTGTTCAAAGCCGTGAGATTTTGGACTCTGCTGGAGAATATAATAGATGTCTGCTCCAGAAAATACTAATTTCCTTGAGATTTTCTTTCTAACTTCTGTCCTGAGCCATGAAAGCTTAGTTTGCCAAGTGTCTTCTTTCCCAAATCCCTTACAAAAGTTTTCATTGTCTTCTTACTTGGTACTTTTTGATAGAGCTAATTTAAAATCAGATATACTTAAAAGTCATACAACTCAGTACGTACTTAAATTGATTTTGAATGCCCAAAGTTTTTTTTTTCTGCCTTCAATGAGGACTATATATTGTCTTCCTTATAAACAGCCACATCAATGAACATTTGTACAAAGAGACAGTGAGATATACATTAATAAGTTCACTCATCCCACACGGAGGTGCATAATAACATTTTGGCACGTGTCATGGACCCTGTATATGTCTGAGCTAGGTCCTCTACATATATCTTATGGCTGTGCAGCTTGGTGTTCTTGCAGGACTCCCAACAGTAAGAGTAAGAAGGTGTCCCTGACTCTTTTGCCTGCTCTTGAGACCCTTTTCCTCCTACTGTGTTGCCTCATGTAGCTTTTATTATGAGGGTTAGCCCATGTTTAGTGAAAATCCTTGGGAAGCCTACATTTTTATTTGAAGAGAAATAGAGGAGGAGTTCATCTGCAGTGGGCGGAGAGGTTGGGAGGAGTGAAGGGAGGGGATATAATCTGTGAGATAAGAATAAAATAAAAATATTTTGGTAGTATTTGTTGGCTGCTTGTGGTTGACATTTTTTACATGCAAATGCATTGGTATTTATCTCTTAATACATTATGTAAGAAGGAATTAGTTATTGTTTTATTTGTCGTGTTTGCTTTATAACAGAAATAAAGGCCCTCTTTCTGATTTTGTAATATCTGTAATAAAGTAGTGAGGAAAAAAAAATCAGGTTGGCCTATGCATATATCTTCAGAAAATATCAGATAGTTCACAATTGCTTTCTCAGGAGGAAGGACACATTTTTGCATTTCTACCTGAGAAAAGCAAATCATCCCATGGCACTCATGATCTATGATTCGTGAGGGTAAAATGCAGAAATAAATATGCATGAGCCCACCATAAGCACTCTAAGGTAGTTTTGGAGAGTGACTCATTCTCTGTGCTGCCATATTGTCCTATCAAACATACCTTTTTCTTGAGGTTAATGTGGCATGGAGCCCCTTCATCTGGGTCAGCTGGTTGGATGAAGCACCTTAAAAGTTGTGTTTTTTGTTCTTCTTACAGCCAAGGATTACTGCAAAGTAATATTTCCATATGAGGCGCAGAATGATGACGAATTGACAATCAAGGAAGGCGATATAGTGACTCTCATCAATAAGGTAAACGAAGAATTTTCTCCCACCTTCTAAATTGTAAAGTGCTTGAGAGTGTCTATAGACTATATGCTTTCATTTTAGCCACTTTATTCTGTTCTGAGACATGGTCTTGTTATATAGCCCAAGCTGGTCTTGTACTTACTATCCTTTTGCTTTAGCTTCCCAAGTGCTAGGGTCACAGACGTGTACCACCATGCCTAGCTTCTTTTAGACCTTGAAATACTTGGTTTTATGGTCTTGAATTTGTGAGAAAAAATGTACATCTTTCTTCTTGTTCAGGCTAAGTCTCCAGCAAACAAACCAACTTGAGAATTCATTAGATCTCTGTGTACCTTAGGGCCCGCTGCACTTCTGTCTACATGACTCTGAAGAAGAGTCTGTTCTGGAAGGAATGACCCTGAAGGCAGCTTACTTAACTGTGGATTCTGCCTTCTAGAGTGGCCAGGCTGGAAGCCCTGTGTTGCCGTTTTAGAAGGGGCTCTTAAAAGGTTGGCCATGCCTCACAGGCAGGAAACCCTTAAAGAATGTTTGCTATTCAGATCAAAGACAGGTAGAGTGCCTGAGAGAATTTTGCTTGTCTTGTTTCAGCCATAAACGTTGGATGATTTTATTATCATTGCAGCCAGAGCCTTGTAAAAAAACCTGGAGAGCGATAAAATCTGTGTGAAGCAAAGTGGTGTGCTAAGGTCTTGATCACACACTGTTTCTCCTTTCATGCAGTGCTGCTCACCCCACTGGTAGCTAAAGGTCGTATTAGTCAAGTGGTTCCTAGAACAAACAGCATTTTTCTCTGAAGTACAGGTTGTTGTTTTTTGTTTGTTTTTTGTTGTTTTTTGTTTGTTTTTTGTTGTTGTTGGTGGTTGTGTACAATGAGAAGCCACGTAGTCTTCAAGATGTAGAAAAGTAGGTTTGTTTGTTTGTTTGTTTGTTTTGTTTTGTTAAGCCAGGTGAGTAGCTGGAAGCATGTTATTTATTCTCTACGTGCCAGAATGTCTTAGAGATGACCATAGTCCCTTGAGATCTGATGGGATGGGGAAGGACTGTCAGTCGAAAGGATGCATGGTATCAGGGGGCTGGCAAGTAGAAGAGGTAATTTGGGTGGGGAAGGGCCCCCTGGCTGTTACTATGAGGAGGGACTGCTGTTTTGTCACCTCCTTCTACCCCTAGATGGCCAATGAAGGAAGTGTTCTAGATGTTAAGAAGCTTGCCAACCATCTAGTGATTGTTGGGTTTTTGGTGTTGTTTCTTTTGTGTGTGTGTGTGTGTGTGTGTGTGTGTGTGTGTTCTTTAGGGAGAACCCTTTTATGGACAATGTAGTATGTATGTAGTATGCAGAACAAAACTGCAGCCATGCAACCATCTTTCAAGAATAGTAAACTATTCCCCCCTCTAAGAACTAGTCCATTTTTTTCCCTGAGAATTCTTCTATCCTTAGTTCAGTGTAACTCTGTGGGTGTTGAATGTGGCAGGAGGAAAGAAGAGGAGGGGAACAATGCTCTTTGCTCCTCTCTGTGAGAAGCAGTTCCCTTTTCTTACCATCCCTCCCCTCCTCCTAAGGAGGCAGCTCTCTTCTGCATAGTACATTTCATATTTTTAATCAGACCTGTAACCAAACAAATGGGATAAGCAAGTTGTTAAATGGACATGAAGCATAACGCAAATACTTTAATAATTAGCACTGATAATTGATTTTAGCCATGCAGGGGAAGAAATAGAATGCTTTCCCGTTATACTGACAGAAAATCAGGGAATTAAGAAACTGCCATTCGTTGCAGTGGGAATTAGACGCGTGGTCTCTATTTCTGTTTTGTTCTTAGGGGGAGGGGAAGCCCTTTTAACTGAATACCCAGCATGTTAATAACATTTACGAAGGTTTGAGAAAAGGAAACGCCACCCTGGTTTCTCTTTTACCTGAAGGTGGTGGATTTCACCTTAAGACTATATCTTCCAGCCCTCAGTACTCGAGAGTACACTCATCTCTCGGGTTTGTCCTGAACAATGCAGCCTGTGGTGCGGTCTCATAAAAAAGGATCTGATTGGGGGAAGGGAGAGCTTGTTCTGAAAAGCAATGTCTACCAGTCCCCCAGCCGTTCCATAGGCCATGATGAACAGGAAAAATGTGTCCTCTGAGGGCTGCACCCTTACTTCTCTGGTTTCACTTGGCAGTAGTTCACTCGTCCAGCATGATGCTGCCTGCTCTGCTGTAGACATTTGTTCTCCAGGCTGGGAATGCAACATGTCACTGAGACACTTTCGTCGCTAATTCCCCCTCCAAGCTCTCTTCCCACTGGACTCGCGAGCATGCAAGTGAGCCCAGGCTTGCTTTATTGACCTACTAAGCACTCAGGGCTCCCTCCCTCAGCTCCTGAGATGTGGCCTGAGATGGTGACGAACAGAGGGGTGTTTTCCCCAGCGCCACCATCCATTCTTTTTCACATCCAGTAACAACGCTTCACTTGGGACTCCTGTGCACCAATCAAAGTCTTCAACAGCTTCTCTCTCTTTCACGGTAAATTCCAGTCTGGGGACCTGACATTTCTTCCCTCAGACATCTTGGCTTTGGTACATTAACTTTTCTGAGAGGCCTACCATATGTTCCCATCTTACTCATGTGTCCTCATAGGACTGACCTTGAGCATGTTCATTCCTCTAGGGATGCCCTCTGATTACCCACTTCATTATCTTCTTTAAAACCAAAAGAAAATTGTTTATTCGTATATATTTAGACATGTGTGTGAATGCCTGTTGTGTTCTTGATGGCTAATATCAGAGGCAGTCTTTAGTCTTTTTTTTTTTTTTTTTCCGAGACAGGGTTTCTCTGTGTAGCCCTGGCTGTCCTGGACTCCGTTTGTAGACCAGGCTGGCCTTAGACTCACAGAGACCCAACTGTCTCTGCCTCCCTGAGTGCTGAGTGCACCACCTCTACCCAGAGGTAGTCTTAACTCGCACTGATTAGGTGCATTATTAGCTTGCTGTTTAGTCAAAATTATTTCTGATCTATTATCTTATTTGTGTTATTGTCTTACAGGAGCTGCTGAGATAGTCTCTTACTATCCTCTCCTGATCTACCTACCTACCTACCTACCTACCTACCTACCTACCTACCTATCTACTTATTTTTATTAATTCATACTAATTCTTTTTTTTAAACTCTTCATTGATCCCCTGTGAGTTTCACATCATGCACCCCAGTCCCACCTATCTCCCCATCCCCTCATATCCGCCCTTTGCCCTTGCAACCTCACCCCACCAAAATAAAACACGTACAAATAAACAACAACAAAACCCCACAAGGCACAGAAAACATCCAGTTGTGGAAGCTGTAGTTTGTCACAGGGTGTCCCACCGTATACCCCTCTGTCCACACATCTTCGCTTGTAAATATGATGGCTCATTGCAATGAGTCATCATTCTGCTCTGAGATCTTTGGCTTCCGTGACACCATCAATATTGTATCGTTACCAGGACTCCTCCGGGTCATCCCATTGCTGCCATTTGTCATGGAGATCCTACAGCTTTGCATCAGCAGGCCTGGCCCTTTCATGTGTCCTGACAGTTTAGCAGATGATAAAGATTTTGCTGTGAGATCCAGCTGTGAGTACTGGATCTGGGCCTGAGTGGTAGCTGAGCTGGTCAGCTTGCTGGCCCTCCCACACCTGCACCACCAGGGCAATCTCTGGCTAGGCCACCCAATACCACCATCTTCAGGAGGCAGGGGCACCTCTCCGGCTCTTGTGCCCTCAGAGCAAGCTCCCCTGCACCCATGCCTCCAGAGCCAGCTCCACTATGTTGCCCAGTCAAGGCCTAGGGGGCCCATTCTCCCAAGTGTTGCAGCAGGCATGGGGCAGAGTCAGCTCACCCGCTATGACCCGAGGGCCAGTTCTCCCAACTGCAAAAGGTGGTGAGTGGTGAGGAGGTCACCCCAGAACCCACACGACCTCAGGACAGACAAGTGGGGAGCCCCGCTCTACCACAATGTTGCCCATCCTCAGGGCTGGCTCACCCATACCTCTCTGATCAGCCCCTATTGTGCTACGCCGGCAAAGTGCAGGGCCAGCTCGCCCACTCTGGTGACTCTGGGGTTCAGTTCTCCTGACTGCCTCAGGTGGTGAGGGGAGAGGGGGCAGAGGGCACCTTCCAGGCTACCTCTCAGCAGACAAGTGGTTCTCTCCCACTCTTACCCTTGGGCTGGCTCGCCTGCACTCCCACCATCCAAATCAGTTCGGCTATGCTGTCCAGGCAAGTTGCAGGGCCAGCTCTCCCAAGTGATGCCACTGGGGAGGGGCAGGGATAAGTCTTCTGAGCTTATGACCCCATGGGCAGCTTTCCTAACTGCTGGGGGTGCCAAGGGGCATGGGGGAGCATCACCACTGCTCCTGTGCCACCCCATGGCAAACAAGTAGCACAGTTAGCTGTCTCACACTCATGCCCTTGGGCCAGCTCACCCATACCTCCGCCACAAGGGCCAGCCCCACTGTGTTGCCTGGGCAAGGCACAAGGTCCAGGTCTCCTGAGCGCTGCTAGCCATGAGAGATGGGGCCAGCCAGCTCTCCAGAATGTCACATTCAGTGAGGGGTGGGGCCAGCAGTACATAGCTTCTGGAGAACCACATGGTCCGTTGCAGCTGCCCCTACCAGGGAATCCCCATGTTCTCTAGTGGTAATATGAGCCAAGGACATAAACACCAACCCTCCTTGCCACTGCACAGCCATAGACTCAGACATGGCCCACAGTGGCAACTCAGGCTGGAACTTCATCATGGCCCCAGGTGGCAAGGCTGTCCACTCATAACAGGCTATTCCTCCCTACTCCAGAGTCTCTAGTTCCAGCTGTCTTCATAATGCTCAAGCCGCTCCACTTCTCTTTCTCTTCCACCTGACCACCACATGCTCATACATTATGGTGGCTCCTGCTATAGGCTTGGCATGCACCTCCCAGGCCCCTGGGTAACATCTTCCATCAATGCTGCATGATGTGGCAGCCAGTGGGTGTCTGTGACCCGCCTGTGCTGTGCTCTGGAGGGCAGGTCTATGGGTGGCGTGGAAGTCCATAGATCTCTGTCTGTCTTCCTCCTCCCAGACTTTACTGCCTGAGATTGATGTAATTTTCATGTGTCCTACACATTAAACAGCTTTGGCCACCAAAGCCAGGCATCAAACTAGGATGAACAAAGGATTGTCATCTGCTCTGCCCCTGACTGATTGATATAAGAGCAACAGTGCCCACAAGGTGTCTCTTTGTGCCAATTGCCAGGGAGTCAGCTTTATTTTTTTGTCATAGGCTTTCTGCCAACTTTGACCTGGAAAGCAACATGTTACGAAAACTCAGGTAGGCTTCTAGCTCAGAGAAACCAAGGTTTGAGTCCCAGCATTATAGGTTCTGGTTATGTATCTTTGGGCATGTGACTTGATCTCTCTAAGCCTCAGCCATTAAGCAAGGGCCTTAATCCTGATGTCACAGGCCTTCTGTGACTATTCATTAAGACTGGGCATGAGGCCTATTTCATCTGAGTGAATTTGCCTGTGAAAACCATAATCCTAGCTATAGTCAACTTCCTGTCTGGCTTTTCCTTCTCAAGCTTCAGCAAAAGGAATTGTGAACCCTGGGGCTGGTTCATGTTTGTTGTTGGGGATGAATACTGTGGCATTAAGTAGGCAAAGGTGTTTTTTTTTAGTTTATTTTAATTTATTTATTTTTATTTTATGTACATTTGTATTTTGCCTGCATGTGTGAGGTGGTCTAATCTTCTGGGATAAGAGTTACAGACCATTTGTGAGCTGCCATGTGGCTGCTGGGAATTGAACCCAGGTCCTCTGGAAGAGCAGTCTTAACCACTGAGCCATCTCTCCAGCCCCCGGTAAAGGTGGTTTTAAAAATAGTTAAGAATTCACAGTGGGTGAGGTTTTAGCAAAAATTTAGAAAGAAAATTTACACCACACTTTTTCTTGTGTCTGCTGAAAGTGGGGAAAATGGATTCTGAGCCTGTAAAAACCCTGCTGACATTATAGAAAAAAATTCCTACCTCGTCTTTTAAATTGGTGAGTCAGCCATAAATTCATTTAGATGATTATAAACTATCATAAAATGAATACTCTCATCACAGCTGGTTAAATGTGTGCTGATGTGCCCATTTATTATATCTGTGAGTAGAGGTCAAAGTTCTGAAGTGCTACTCTCGCTCGACATTTCAGTTACATTTGCTATTTGAGTTTTCACTGTCCCCACATGCTGCGGATGTTTCCTTTTGCTGTCAGCTCAGGTGATTTCCTCTGTCCTGCTTTCTGCGCTGTGCGCGGCAGGAGTCACAGAGCAGGTTCTGGCCTCCTCTTTGGGTCTAGACTGTCTTTGCCTGGCCTTCTAGAAAATGAGTCAGATGCCTTTAGTGGACGTCCGCAAGCCCTCTGTGGTTCCTGAAATAAGGCACCAAGGTCTGGACTATTTGTGTGTCCCAGGAAACTGGGAGGAGGTGTGGCCACCCAGTTTGTTTTTCGTTTATTTAGAAAGAAGGCCTGTGTATTTGGGGACATTTCTACTTGTGCAGAACACACCTGTGTTTAGTGGTTTATTTCTAGGCCCTTAAAAATAGCTCCTGCATCTGTGTTTCTGTCACCTCCATCCCACTTTCTGATGGATGTGCAGAGTGTATGCAGGAAGGTTTAGGAGCTTCGGAGTGTAGTTTCTGGCTTTTTTTTTTTTTCCTTTCCTTATCTCCCCCTCCCCTTTTTATTTATTTAGCCATAGGGGAATGCAGCTGAGGCTGGCCTTGGATTCCTGATTCCCCCCTCACCCCCTTCCTCTGCTGCAAGAAGGCCAGGGTTTCAGACAGGTGCCACAGCACCCAGCCAGCCCTGGGTTTCTAACTGGAGAAGTTCCCTGGCAGAGGGCTAAGGGCAGCTTTAGAGAACAAGTTTATGGGTCCACAGTGAGGGTAGCTACTACCGGTGCATGTGCTTGCTGGGACAAGCGCCACTGAGGACAGAGTAAACTATGCTGGAACAACGATCCTGTTCTTAACAGCACCACCCCTCCCTGAATTTGGCGGAAGCATTTTCTACTGACCCCTTCGAATACAATGCTCCCGTAAAACAGCTTTCATGGATAGCTTGTTCCCCTGCCTTGTATGTAGTCTTGATTGTTAGAAACCTATTGGAAAGCATCAAGATCAGTGTTTAGGAATATAATACGGATGGCCAGAGTGGTGAAGGTGGCAGGAAGGGTGTAGAGATAGATAATGTGAAATATCACTGAGGTTCATGGAAGAAAACCAGGGTATACCCTAAAGAAGGAGGGAGAACCATGGGACTGCATAGAAACTACATAGTTCCTGGCACTGATAACTGCAGGAGTATGGCAATGCTTCCTTGGATTATAAAGATTATCTTCTGATGCTCACTGGCAAAAAATTTAATTTACCCTTTTTATTTAATTAATTTAACAAATGTATTTGTACACTGTCTTCCTCCATTTACAATCCTCATTCATTCATTCATTCATTCATTCATTCATTCATTGAAATACATTTGTGATGTGCCAGAAGCTATGCTAGGTGATAAGGATTACAAAGGTGAACACAAGTTCCAAACATGGAGGTTTGCTTTTTCCTAGTTCCAGATATTTGGAGCTAGAAATACTGTGAAGGTAGAGTCCAAATTAAATACTAGCTCATCCACCTTCTTTCATTGCTACTTTAATATGTCTCCATGTCTCCCTTCTTTCTCAGGCAGTGTTGTCTTGAACATTTAATACTCTCTAGATGTGCCTGCAGGACCACAGCCTTCCAATGCAGGATTCTTGGCAGCCATTAGCGAAAGTTCTTACTCCTCAGTCCCATTCCTTTCTCCCCAGAGGCCTATCCAAAGCTCAACATATTTCCTCATTCTCATAGCAGGTATGGGGGTCACACAGCATCATGTGTGTTCTTTGCAGAGCACAAAAGAACAAAGACTCAAAGCCTAGAAACAGTTCTTTCAAAAACCTCCTAACAAGTCACCAGAAGAATTGGGACAGGAGTCTTCTGACTCCTTGATGAATGTTCTTGGGACTTAGAGGCCAGACAGGATGGTAACTGTGGACACCATCTGTTTACTGTGGGGCTGTCAGATGTTTGTGGTAGGTTCAGCTCAGCTAGTCACAGAGATGACTATTATCCAGTCATTGAGAGTTATCCAGTGTTGCTTGATATACAGGCCTAGCCGCTGGAGTTTCCTTTTGAATAATTGATATCATTGCTACTAATCAGAAGAGCAATATTACCATGATAGTGCCATGTTTTTGACCTGTTAAGAGTCTATCACTTTCCAGGTAGCCAGTCAAAAGGACAGGATGAACCAGCTAGGGCTAATGTCAATTATTTAGAAAATTGTTTTATTAGTTCTTTGAGAATTTAATACAATGTGTTTTAATCATATTCATTCCAGTTCTTCCCTAATTCACCTTCTTCCCAAGTTTGTGTCATTTTTTTTCTAAAAATACATGAAGACTAATTTTGTGCTATCTAAATATTCTTAGATATATGCTCTTTTACTGGAGAGGCATGACAAGAGCTACACTCCCAGAGAAAACTGTCTCTCCCTCTTCCAGTAGCTGACAAGGGCTAGTAGCCCCACAGTTTAGGGTGGGATTGGGCATCTTCTCTCCCTGCTGGGATTTGGACTGATTTGGGCTTGCACAGCTTGTATACATGCTATTACAATTGCTATATGACCACATGTGCAGAGCTTCCATGCCGTGTTCAAAAGATAATGTTTCCTTGGAGTCATCCACCACTTCAGGCTCTTGCACTCTTTCCACCCCCTCTTCCACAAAGATCTCTGAATCTTGGGAGGAGGATTGTAGTATGTATTTTCCCTTATGTATAATTAACACCAAAGACCTTAAAAAAAAAAGACATATAGAAACCTATTACTATAAAAGCTTCCAAAACACACACACACATACACACACACACACACATACACACACACACACACATACACACACACACACACACACACACACACACACACACCTTTTACTGTAGAAGCTTCTAAAACCCATACGAACAGGGAGATACACAGAGAAAGAGAGAGACATACACAGAGGATTGAGTTACCCTATAATAGTGTAACAAATGCCTCTAACCAGATACCAGAGGCTAGCAAATAAAAATTCCAGTGCTTGGTATGAGTAATTACTTTTTGAAACAGGCTCTTACGTAGCCCAGGCTTACAGTAAACTCCTCCTGTAGGCAAGGCTGGCCTGGACTCTTCTGCGACTACCTCCCACGTGCTGTGATCATAAGCATGTAACGCTACACTTGGTTTACATGGTGCTGGGGGTGAAACCGAGGGCCTTGTGAATGTTGGGCCAGCACTCTACTAACTGTGCCAAGTCCACAGTCCCTAATGTCCCCAATGTCAACGTCTTCTGCTTTCCTCCCATATGGAGACTATTTTGGTGGTATCTTTTCTTGTAGGTCTAAGGGTTGCTTAGCTCTCTGTTTGCTGTTACTATTACAAAAAAAGAAAGACTGAAGGCTTGATCTTCCTAAGTCCTTCATGACGCCATGGTCTAATGTTCCAATGCCTGGTATTTCATTCCTCTGCCCTTCTTAATTAACTCATTAATTAACGGAAATGTCTATGCATGGGGAAAATGTTTTTTAGGACTCCTTGCTTCTTATAAGTAAGGTTGCTTCCACAAATACAAGTAGTCTTAGGGATCTCAGGAAACATCTTTAGCTTGGTATAAAAAACAAAACAAAACAAAACAAAAAACACTCAACTAAATAGATTGCTGGCCTTGACCCTTTCTTTCAGAATTGCTGACGCTTTTAGCAGAACTAAAAAGCTAGAATTAAAGGAGGTTCCATGGGTGAGGAGGAAATTGTCAGGTGTCACCCTGAAGATAATGACATGCTGACACCACTATTAGAAGGACATGTTTTATGAGTGAATGAGGAAGTTAGACACAGGTCTGGAATCATCTGAGTTTGCACACATTTGAAAAATGTCAGTGCTCAGCCAACGATTCATTTAGATCATAGGATATTTTTTCTTACATCTTGACCCATCTTGTATGTCCTTATCTGAGACATAAGTCACAATGCATATATATCCCTCAGAGCATCAGAAACCCAAAGGAATATAGCTCATTGCTATTTCTCTTCCTCTTAAAAGTGAATAGACTACTGCGATGGGTAAGAGAATCGTGATTCCCTAACTGCCTTTGATAGAAAATCTTCCTCATTGTGCTTGTGTACATACTCTTTCAGACAGTATTTTAAATGAAGTGAAAATTTAAGGCTTGGGGAAGGAAGGATTTTTTTTTCTTTTGGTTTACCAATAGCCAAGAAACAGTGCCAACCCAAATTGGGGTGACTCTTAATATAGTTCCTTCCTTTGTATAGTGGGTAGATGAATTTATGGATGACACAAATTCACAGGCTTGTATGCCTTCACTAATTAGATGAAACTGTCTTAAAGCATCCTCAAATTATTTGTTGTATCTGATTTTTGTATACCAAAGTGCTAATCTTAAATTGCAGGACATAGCATTTTTTTTTTTTTTTTTTTTGCATTTAACCAATTGGACTACTATGTTTCTTTTTTTTATATCAATTTTTATGTTTTCTGTTTTCACTTATTTATTTATTTATTTATTTATTTATTTATTTATTTATTTCTATTTATTCAATTTGTATCTCAGCTATAGTCCCTTCCTTCATCTTCTCCCAATCCCACTCTCCTTCCCTCTTCTCCTCCCATGCCCCTTCCCCAGTCCACTGATAGGGGAGGTCTTCCTACCCTTCCATCTGACCCTAGCCTATCAAGTCTTATCAGGACTGGTTGCGTTGTCTTTCTCTGTGGCCTGGTAAGGCTGTACCACCACCATACCCTTAGGGGGATGTGATCAAATAGCCAGCCACTGAGTTCATGTCAGAGATAGCCCCTGTTCCCCTTACTAGGGATCCTGTTTGGAGACTGAGCTGCCATGGGCTACATCTGTGCAGGGGTTCTAGGTTAACTCCATGAGTGGTGCTTGGTTGGAGTAGCTTTAATCGTAATAGCTAGAATCTGGAAATAACCCAGATGTCCCTCAGTTGAGGAATGAATACAGAAATTGTGGTACATTTACACAATGGAATGCTACTCAGCAACTAAAAACAAAGAAATCATGAAATTTGTAGACAAATGGTGGAAACTAGCAAAGATCATCCTGAGTGAGGTATCCCAGAAGCAGAAAGACATATGTGGTATATATTTACTCATAAGTAGATATTAGACATATAATATAGGATAATCATACTACAATCTATACATCTAAAGTAGCTAAGCAAGAAGGAAAACCCGGGGTAAGGTGCTCAATTCTTATTCAGAAAGGTAAATGGAATAGACATCAGGAGAGGGAGAAAACAGGCAACAGGACAGGAGCCTACCACAGAGGGCCTCTGAAAGACTCTACCCAGCAGGGTATTAAAGCACATGCTGAGACTCATAGCCAAATTTTGGGCAGAGTGCAGGGAATCTTATGGAAGAACGGGGAGACAGAAAGATCTGCAGGGGACTGGAGCTCTACAAGGAGACCAACAGAACCAAAAAATCTGAGCCCAGGGATCTCTTTTGAGACTGATATTCCAACTATGTTTCTTTTTTATTTATTTATTTTTTAAAAATTTAGTCAATTCACATCCCAATTATAGCCCCTTCCCTTGTCTCATTCCAGTTCCACCCTCCCTTCCTCTTTCTTCCCTATCTACCTCCACTAGTCCTCAGATAGAGGGAGCCCTCCTCCCCTACCAACTAACCCCATCCTATTGTCTCTCATGAAGACTGGCTGCACCCTGTTCTTCTGTGGCCTGGCAAGACCTCCCTGCCAGGGGGAAGTGATCAAGGAACAGGCAACAGAGTCCATGTCAGAGACAGCTCCTGGTCCCTTACTAGGCAACTCACATGGAGACTGAGCTGCCTATGAAGACATAGCAATTCTTACAATATAATCCTGAAACATTTCTTCTGCTTTGTATTTCTGTTTTAAAATTTATTTCTATTTATGTTCATGTGAGGAGTCTGTGTGTGTATATGTGTGTCTATATGCATGTGTGTGTATGTGTGTGTATGTGTGTGTGTGTATGTGCATGCCCATGGAAGGCAGAAAAGGATGTTAGAGTCTCTGGTGTGGGAGTTAAAGTTCTGCCTGATATGGTGCTGGGGACTGAACTCATTCCCCTGCAAGAATAAGAACTAATCTTAACTATTGAGCCAGTTCTCTAGCTCAAGCTATAATAACTCTTATCATTTTCTTAATTTTAAAAATTATGCTTGCTTATTATTGGTATATGGGGGTATGGGTCTGCCTCAGCTTATGGGTGGAGCTCAGAGGACAACTTGCAGGAGCCAGTTCTTTCCTTCTACCCTGTGGGTCCTGGGAATCAAACCCAGGTCATCAAGCTTTGCAGCAAGTTCCTTTACCCACGGGACCCAATGAGCCATTTTACTGGCCTTATCCCTGCCACATTCTACCAGTTATGTACAACCTGGGGTAAGTTGCAAGTCTCTCCTTGCCTCAGTTTCTACATCTCTGAATCATGGGCAACAGTAGCACCTACCTACTGGAATTGTAAATGAAAATGAATTAAAATGGTGCTGTGGTTTGAATATATTCTTCGGAGTTCTTGCATTCAAAACTTAATTTCCAGTACAACAATTGAGAGATGGGATTTTAAAGAAATGGTTAGGGTATGAGGGCCCTGCCTCAAGTGTATGTTAATGCCATCATTGTGGAAACAGATTCATTATTGCCAGAGAGAGTTCCTGATAAAAGGATGAGTTCAGGCTCCCCTCATTTTTCTCTTGCCCATGCTTTCTCGCCTTTTCATCTGCTATCCTGGTTTAACACAGCAAGATGCGGGCACTTCAGCCTTTGCTATCCCCTCCTTTGCCTTTAAGAACTAAATCTGTTCTTTGTCATTTACCCAGTGTCAGGCATTCTTTTATAACAGCACACAGCAGACTAACACAATAAGCAAAGGACTTAGAAAGCCTGGCCCACAGTCACTTCCATATAAACATTAGCAGCTATTCTTTCCTGATGATAAATCACTAAATGTAATGCTGCATCAGTGTATTTTGAAGACCTTTAAGCGATGGTGCTAATTTAGTCTCCTCACAGGAGGATGTATGAATGTTTCCCAATCCTTGTCATCCCTGGATATTACCATTCTTTTTGATCTCTGCTAATATCTTTTAACCTCTGCTAATTTGCCATTCTAAAAATTATTACTGAGATTAAAATCTTTATGTAACGTTTTCTAATTGATTTTTAGAAAATACCTTATATGCATGCCATAAAGCTGTCATTTTTCATATTGCAAAAATTTTTTCTTGGTTTATGACTCATGGAGAGATTTAACTAAAAAGTCATTAATATAAAAACCTTTTACACTCAGAATTTCCTCATTTTATAGCTAACTGTATAGCAAAGTAAAATTTATCATTTTAAGGAGAGTTTTACTTAAAGCTTTTATGTGTGGAGCCCTAGGTGGAGAGAGTAGCTGATGATTAAATGCATTCCTTTTCTGCCTTCTTCAGGGCTTTCAGGGGTTCTATTTAAAGCTTCTACTCTTTTGGTATTTCTGATATTGGCATTTAGATAGCCCCTGGGATTTTGCATGGATTCTCACAAGGATCCTCCTGTCCTAGACAAGGGCTTGACGAACTACAATAAAGGGCCAGAAAGCAAGTATTTTTAGGCTTTGTGGGTCATTCAGTCTCTTCAGCAACTGCTACTCTGACATTATACAGGGAAAATAGCCATAGAGGTAAATGAGTATGTTTAGTTGAGTTCCAGTGATTCCTTACGGATGTTTAAATTTGAATATCATGTAATTCTCACATTCCTTAAAAATGTATTCTTCTCTAAAAATTCTTTAAATGTAAAAATTGTTCTTAGCTTTTGGCCCATAGGCAATACTTTGCTGACCTCTGAAATAGAATATCTGGAAGTAGACCCTGAGAATCCAGCCTATTCATTGTTTTTGTTATTTGTTTTTTGTTTTGTTGAGACAGAATTTCTCTGTGTAGCCCTGGCTATCCTGGAAATTACTATATAGACCAGGCTGGCCTCATACTCAGAGATCTGCCTGCTTCTGCCTCCCAATTGCTGGATTTAAAGGCATGCACCACCACCACCTGGCCAGCCAAACAAATTTTATGTGTATTTTTAATTTTTTTATTACACTTTATTCACTTTGTATTCCAACTGTAACCATCTTTCTCATCCCCTCCCAATCCTGCCCTCTCTCCCTTTTCTCCCATGCACCTCCCCCGATACTGGAAGGTCCTCCTCCCCTTCCCTCTGACCCTAGCCTATCAGGTCTTATCAGGACTGGCTGCATTGTCTTCCTCTGTGGCCTCCTATGGCTGCTCCCCCCTCAGGGAGAGGTGATCAAAGAGCCAGCTACTGAGTTCATGTCAGAGACAGCCCCTGTTCCCCTTACTAGAGTACCCACTTGGAAACTGAGCTGCCATGGGCTACATCTGTGCAGGGGTTCTAGGTTATCTCCATGAATGGTCCTTCATTGGAGTATCAGGCTCAGAAAAGACCCCTGTGCCCAGATATTTTGTTTCAGTTGATATTCTTATGACACTCCTGTCCCCTCCAGGTCTTTCTCTCCCTTCTTTCATAAGATTGCCTGCACTCTGCCCAAAGTTTCGTTATAAGTCTCTTCGATACCCTGCTGGGTAGAGTCTTTCAGAGGCCCTCTGTGGTAGGCTTCTGTCCTGTTCCCTGTTTTCTCCCTTTTCCAATGTCTATCCCATTTGCCTTTCAGAATGAGAATTGATCATCTTACCCAGGATCCTCTTTCTTGCTTAGCTTCTCTAGGTGTACAGATTTTAGTATGTTTATCCTATATTATATGTCTAATATCCACTTATAAGTGAGTAGATTCCATGTGTGTCCTTCTGCTTCTGGGATGCCTCACTCAGGATGGTCTTTTCTAGATCCCACCATTTGACTGCAAATTTCATAATTTCCTTGTTTTTAATTGCTGAGTAGTATGCCATTGTGTAATTGTACTATAATTTCTGTATCCATTCCTTAGTTGAGGGACATTTGGGTTGTTTCCAGATTCTGGCTGTTACGAATAAATCTGCTAAGAACATGGTTGAGCAAATGTCCTTGTTGTATGCATGAGTATATATGCCTAGGAGTTGAATAGCTAGATCTTGAGGTAGCACTATTCCCAATTTTCCAAGAAACCCCCAGATTGATTTCCAGAATGGTTGTACAAGTTTACATTCCCACCAGCAATGGAGGAGGGTTCCCATTTCTCCCCATGCTCTCCAGCATGTGTTGTCACTTGAGTTTTTGATCTTAGCCATTCTGATGGGTGTAAGGTGAAATCTCAGGGTCATTTTTATTTGCATTTCCCTGATGACTAAGAATGTTGAGCATTTCTTTAAGTGTTTCTCTGCCATTCTATATTCCTCTATTGAAAATTCACTGTTTAGCTCTGTACCCCATTTTTAAATTGGATTATTTGATTTGTTGCTGTTTAACTTCTTGAGTTCTTTATGTATTCTGGATATTAGCCTTCTATCAGATATAGAGTTGGTGAAGATCCTTTCCCAGTCTGTAGGCTGTCATTTTGTTCTGATGACAGTGTCCTTTGCTTTATGGAAGCTTTTCAGTTTCATGAGCTCCCATTAATTGATTGTTGATCTTAGAGCCTTGCTGTTCAACTTCTGTTCAGGAAGTTGACTCCTGTGTCAATGAGTTCAATGCTCTTCCCCACTTTTTCTTCTAAGAGGTTTTGTGTGTCTGGTTTTATGTTGAGCTTTTTGTGCAGGGTGATAAATATGGATCTATTTGCATTTTTTCTACATGTAGACATCCAGTTAGACACGCACCATTTGTTGAATATGCTATCTATTTTCCATTGTGTGGTTTTTGGCATCTTTGTCAAAAATCAGCACCCATAAGGGTGTGGGTTTATTTCTGGGTCTTCTATTTAATTCCATTGATCCACCTTTTTGTTTCTATGCCAGTACCATGAAGCTTTGATTACTGTTGCTCTATAGTACAGCTTGAGATCAGGGATGGAGATACCTCTAGAAGGTCTTTTATTGTAGAGGATTGTTTTTGCTATTCTGGGTTTCTTGTTATCCATATGAATTTGAGAATTTTTCTTTCAAGTCTGTAAAGAATTGTGTTGTTGATTTGATGAGAATTGCATTAAATCTGTAGATTGCTTTTGGTAAGAAGGCCGTTTTTACCATGTTAATCCTGCCAAGCCATGAGCATGAGAGATCTTTCCATCTTCTGATATCTTCTTTTATTCCTCCATGACTCTTTACGCCTGCAGGAGCTCTGTTCTCTCTATGGCAGTGGTCTCAACATGTAGGTCATGCTCCCTTCGAGAGATGAATAACCCTTTCACATGGGTCACCTAAGGCCATCAGAAAGCACAGATATTTACATTACAGTTCATAATCGCAGCCATGAAGTAGAAACAGAAATAGGTTTTGGTTGGGAGTCACCCCACCTGAGGAACTGTATTAAAGGGTCACAGCACTGGGAAGGTTGAGAACCACTGTTCTGTGGGGACTAAGATTTAGGTTAGGCTTCTTCTTCATCTCTTAAGACCTCTGGACTGAAAGGTTAACTTCTGTAGCATTTCCTTACCCATGTGCTGTGAACATGTTGTGAGAGGATAAAGAAAGAGATCAGCTCAGCCTGCCAGAGCACATGCAAGGGCCTTAGGTGGTTTAAACATCCCTTCTTCCAGATCCAGATGATGGGTCCTAACAACCTTTGGCCTCTAGAACTATGTTAAACAAACGGTATCATTTTATATGTGTACATTACTGGGACAATCTGGGTAATGTACACATATGAAATTTTCCTATATTAAGATGTTTAACAGAGGCCCTGCTTTATATTAGAGAATGCTTCACCTTCTTTGTTAGAAAATAGGAGAGGAAACTCAAGAATCGTTAGAATCCTCCCTTGCAGTAGGTCGGATTTGAAAAGATGATAGTTAGAGCTCAAATACAGTTTTCTCAAATACAGTTAACTCACTCCAATTTAAGAATTGATCTTTTTAAAGTATATAATTTCTGGGTATCAACACCAGAGTAAAGGGTGTTAGATGGACCTATGCCCTTGCTGTAGAGAACTCTGAAGTTTAACAAAATACAGAGAGAAGCTGTTTCAAGCCATTGAACAGTATATAATATAAGGACATGATCCTGGAGAAAAGAGAAGTATTAAAGTGAGTATTTGCCTGGGGTGTTTTATAGATTACAGCATGAACAGTACCCAAACAAAGAATAACAGTCTCACAGGACAGAGGGAACAGAAAATGTAATGCAGGCTATGGAGAAGACTCAAATTTGCTCAGTGTAGAACTATATAGAAATGAGAATTTCTCATTCAGAAGGGAAAACAGGATAGGCATTAGAAATGATAGAAGAGAGAGAACAGGATGAGAGCCTACCACAGATCTCCTCTAAAATACTCCACTCAACAGGGGATTGAAGCAGATGCAAAGACTCACAGCCAAACTTTGGATAGAGCACAGGAAGCCTTATGGAAAAGGGAGGGATATAAAAGGACCCTGGGGGGACAGGAGTCACATAAGGGGACCAGCAAAGCCAAAAAGAGCAAGGCCCAGGAGTTACTGCAGAGACTGATGCATCAACCAAAGACCATACATAGAGAGGACATAGACTCCCTGCTCAGATGTAGCCTATAGACAGCTCAGTCTCAATGTGCGTTCCCTAGTAAGAGGAGAAGAGACAATCTCTGACATGAACTTGGATACCTGCTTCTTGGTCACTTCTCCCTGGTGGGGTGACCTAGCCAGCCCACAGAGGAAGAGGATCCAGACAGTCCTGATGGGACCTGATAGGCTACGGTGAGACAATAGGGGAGGAGGACTTGCCCTATCAGTGGACTCGGGACAAGGGATAGGGGAAGAAGAGCGAGGGAGGATGAGACTAAAAGAAGATGAGGAAGGGGCTAAGGGAGACAGCATATAGTTTCTCTTTTCTCTTTGAGACCTCATGAACCATGCTTTAGTGAGCCAACTTTAGTGACTGGCTTCTGGGGTCAAGCAATTCTTCACAACAGTCTCAATCATAGTGCAATTGCATCTCTTGGGGAGTTTCTAACAAGCCGAAGCAGAGCAGAGTTGCTCCTGGGCTTCAGCTTCCGGGAGCTTTTCTTCAACTCTCTCCCAAGCACCATGTGGAGGACACTCTTTAGTAAGTATTCAACAGCCATTCTTTCTCGTGAATGAATGCTGAGGGTTTGAGGCTCTCCTCAGGCACTCTGAAGCTCACTTGACTGCCTCACTGAAAATGGTCAACACTTGGTTTTTCTTTAAATCACATCTCAGCCACCTGGGGAGCTCAGACAAGAAATCATGCTGCATAATTTCTAGAAAATTGGTGCTAGGGAGCCATCTGACCACAAGCAGGTTGAATGCAGTAGGCCTTCTCTTTGATTTGGACAAGGTGGTGAATCCATCCTTACCTCCTTTTCATTCTGGGGGTTAAAATACAATTTCCTAAGCTGTGTGTTTCCCTTTGAACTCAGACAAGACCTTTATAATTTCTGAGAAAATGTGATCCTAACTTTTGAGGGTGATTTTTTAAATTTCTCCTATAATTATAGATACTTTAAAATTAGGCACAGATCAGCAAGTAAACCCCACTGTGGGTGAAGCTTAACTTATGGAACTACCCTATTCCTATTTAACTTGATCTCACCTCTGCTGTTTGAGAATGGACACACTTTTAGGGCTGACCGTGTGAGGCTAGGTAACCTATCAGGGGTCTGTCTCATTGCTAGAGAAAACTAATGTCCCTGCTCTCAGCAGTCATTGATTACCTGTAGCTCTTCATCTAAGGATGGGCCTTATGAGATTTCCCCCATCAACACAGGCACATTAATCGGTGTTGTCACTGTGCAGGTGTTATTTAGGCAACCATATTTCTAAAATGTTATGGGTGTAACTCCCCATGTGATAGCTAACATACACTCTCTCACAGCAGGCATCTTGGTCCTCTGGCTCTGACACTCGATCTGACCACTCCTCCATGATGTTCCCTGAGCCTTAGGTGTAGGGATTCTGTTGTTCATGTAGCACTAGGCTATGTGTATGTATTTACACACATGTATGCAACAATAATAATTTCAAAAGAAGTCATGAATTTGAGAGGGAACAGGGGCATAAGAGAAGTTGAAGGAGAGAGAAGGGTCAAAATGGTATAAATATAATACTCCTGTATAAAAGTCTCAGAAAAGTTAAGAACTGAATTTTAACAAAATGACAAATGAGAAATGTAGAAAAAACAGTTGAAAGAAAGTTTAAACCACCCACCTGTTTATCCATTTAGCCAGAGCAAAAACTCACACACTCTATTGGATTCCTGGTGGCTGCAGTGTGAAGATGAATCCTTACTTTAAAAAAAAAAAAAAAAAAAGTTTATCCATTTTGAGAACTCAAAGTATGGAATTCCCTAGGAGTTTTTTTTTTGTTTTTTTTGTTTTTTTTTTTTTTTTTTTAAGTACAGATTTCTTATATTCTCCTATTCTAAGTTATAATTTAACTGATGTGGGGTCTGGTCTAGGCCTTGGGCACTTAAATTTCCAAGTAATTTTAATGTGCAGCCAGATTTGAGAGCCAACTGTCTAATAGATCCCTTTGCACTCTAGACAAAGGAGCTCAAGATGAGATCATGGTATATACTCTTAATCACTTTACAAGTGAGGTTGTCAGTTTGTCTTGTTCAGGGTTTGAAGTAACTAGCCCAAGGTAGATATATCAAGTTTCACCTCTGTTTCCTGCTCAGATGGGTGTCACTATGGCAACAGCTTGCCTCTTTTGCTCTCAGCTGGTCCCTGGCACAATAGATAGATGGAGTACTAAAGTGCTTCATCCAGGTTCCCCGAGGCTATGCTGGCATGACTGAGCCGACTAAGCATGGTATTGAAGTCTGGTTATAGCCTCCTCCTTCAGACACACCCTAGGGCCTTGGCTTCCATCCCTCTGTCCCCTTTCCAGGAATGAGCTCTTGCCAGGGTCTAGAATGAACTCGTCCTGGGAAGAAGGGAGTATGAGTTGCATTATCAGTGCTCAGAAATGGTATGAGGGGTTGGGCTTCATGAGGTAATTGCATGGGAGTTTAATTAAGAAGTGTCCTTGGGTTGGGATTGCAGCTCAGGTGGTAGAGCACTTATCTGTCATGCACAAAGCTATGGATTCAATCCCCAGGACCATATGAATCAGGTAGTATTATGCAAACCTGAAATCCTAGCACTTGGGAGGCTGAAGCAGGAGGATTAAGAAGTCATCATCCTCAGCTACGTAGTGAATTTGAAGCTAACTTGGACCACCTGGACCATGCAAGACACTGTCTCGGGAAGTGTTAGAACCATATTATCCCTTAGATATTGAGGCCAGCTCCTGCAATCCCAGCAATGATTACAACAACCATTAGTACACCATGCCTTATAAACACCCTCTTGTGTAACAAGAAACAGATCCAGAGAGTCCTCATTGTACCACATGGCTTATTTGTTCTCCTCTTCTCTCTTGTTCCATTTAAAATACCCGAGAGGGGCTGGAGCGAGGAAAGGGAAGAGGGGGAAATGATAGAATTCTACTTTAACTCAACTGTATTTTTAAAGCGTATCAGACAAAATACAGACTAACAAACTTGGGTGTTACCAGCACGTCTCCCTTATTTGTGATAATGGCTAACCTAAGGCATAGCACTGGGCTGTAATATTCCCAAGACTCAGCTCTGTTGTTCTTATAAGAAAAATCAGCATTTGCATTTCATGAGGAAGACTAGCCTATTCTACCGGATAATCTGCCTGGTGTGAGACACAGACAAATTACTTTTGACATTTTGTTGAGGGCTTGATCGTGGAAGAGTAAACTTTTTTTTTTTTTTTGTCAGAAATAGAATGTATTTTCATTTTCTTCCTAAGGCTTCAGTTTTCCTTCCCACTTCTTTGCTGCCAGGAGAGCTTATTACTGAACGTCATTTTTCCAGAAGCTTTCATCTATCCTGTGGGTCTAACCTTTTGACAGGGTGACATGACACTGTCATAGACAAATGCATTGGACTGCGTTCATAGCTGCACTGGGACGCCGGCAGGCCACAGGTGGAACACACTTGATAGTGACTATTATTTATTTCACGTCTACCGTCTGCTTCATTCACAGCACTGTGCTGCTCTTTCTCTCCTTATTGGACTCTGAAAATCCACTGGAGTGACTGTCATCTGGTCTATGCCTGTGTTCATTATTAATGATGCCTCAGGTTTAGAAACAGTTACAGGATTTTTGTCACATTGCCTCATTCCTCAATGGTCAGATACTACCTCTAGTCCTAACTTGACTAGGTTCTTGCCTTAAGGACCTATCCTGTTTCACCTTGAAGATGTTCTAGACTTATAAGTCATTGACTACCCATTCCTCTATACTATCCCTATCACTACTAGGTATCACTTAGCCTCAGGCCTCAGATAACTGCAGCAGATACTGGCCTGTGAACTCAGCTCCAGAGCTTGGATGTTCCCTGCTGTGATCAGCTTCCTGCCCTCTTGCTTCCCTTTCTTCACACTCACTGATCTAGCCATTAACCTCATGGTCTCACTTTCCAGCCCTCTTTTTCTCCCAGGCTACCCAGGTTTTCTTGGTCCTACTTATTTTTACATCCAGCCAAACACCCCAAGAACAGTGTTTCCCTGATGCTTGGGCTCACTATGTCTGCTTTTTCATTAAGGCTCCCAGCTTGAGCGTCCCATGAGAAGGACATGGCGATTTTCTCTTATTACTGAATTACTCTCTATTCTGTACAGTTTAGGTCCTCAAATAAATAGAATTTCCTGCTGTTTTATATTTCTGGAAATGAAGTCCTCATATTAATAATTATCTCTTCATTGGTGCCATCAAAAACCTAGTTCTTTTGTCTGCTTTGTGGTATAAAGGACTTATTTTCATTTGTCATTTTGCCGACGGTTTTCCCCGTTTCTTGTAAGTTAGCTTCATTGCTAGGGGAAAGTAGGGGTTGTCTGCAAATCTTTAACCCACTCTGCATATCTGACTCTGTGCTTGGCCTCTGTTCTGTAGTAGCCTCCTTCCTTGGCTCACCCTAGTTCCCAGCTACCCTGTTAGTTTTCTTTTGTGTTTCTGCTGATCTCAACCTTGGATCTTTATTCTTATGCTCTTCAGAACAATAGACATATTTTGTCTGTCCTTTGCACTTTCTGGCTCTTATAATTATATGCTAGTGTTTTCCTCAAGGAGCAGAGTTTAGTAATCCACTGAAACCAGTTATTGCCAATGGGAGATATGATAAAACTGTGGTTGTTATGCACTGTTTTCCCCATGTAGAGATGCTGTACTTCTCAACTTGTACTGGATAGGCTCTTGCAAATTGAAATCATTCTTAATGTCTTTTATCACCCAAGAAATAAAATGATTATTGGGGTACTGTTTGATTAAAGCTAAAGTGTAATATGGTTTTGTACCATTCAGAAAGCTTGAAAGAAATATAGCACTAAACAATATTTCTATGTCTTTAGTGGAATATAATTCAGGATCAGATGAACCAAAATGAATGAGAAGGAAAGTCCAGTCCTCACATAAGCAAACCCTTCTTACATACGAAGATTTGAGGTGATTTGAAAAGCTGACAATGACTCCTTCTTCTTTTCATAGCAAAGCATATGGTTAAGAACTAATACGCAATGATACTGTGAGATACTGCATGTCTGTTTTCCACATCTATCTCTAGGCTCCAGGAGTAGGTACCATTGATACTACATGCTTAATGTTACAGGACTTCAGTGGGCTTTTACACATAATAGATATCTTTTGAAATGAGTATGGTGAAGTGTGAATTAACACAGAGCCAAATGTTAGGGAAAAAAAGATATTCATCACGCTTGACTGCCTAAAGGTGCATTTCTAGTTGGGTTTTGAAGTTAACAAAGGTACATGCTGCAGAAAGAGAGGATGGGAGAAAATGTTCCAGGAATTAACTTAGAAGCAGAATCTTCTAGATTGAAAAGCCTAATTTCTAAGGATTGATTCATAGTAAAGAAATTCCACTCCCTTTCCTCCTTTGTAAGTTTTTCTAGTGTCATTGATGACATTTATAACAACCTCAGAAGCCATCAAGTCAGGCTATCCACATCCCTTCTTTGGGGATTATTTAGAGGGTAACATAACAAGGGGCAGAACCAAACTATTTACCTGGGTTTATTGTAATTTTGAAGCCTTGTTTTGCTTTGGGTAAATCTGAATTTGGTGATTATTATATATGTGCTCTATGGTGTTGGTTAGGTCTAGATTTTTCAGTATATAACCAAAAAGTGATCTCCAAAGTTTATATTCTCTTCTAAAGGGAAAGTTTTTCTTTGTCACCAATGTCACTAGGGGCAAGGGAAGATGATTTCACCTACGGTGTGGTTAGGTGATATTGTTTGCATAATCTAAATATAGGACTGCAAGAGATAACAGATCTCAGAGTTAGAATCTTCATCCATGTGCATGTACATCATGGGATCTCTGTGCGGGGGGCTGAGGAATATAAAAGACACACATGAACCACAAATCCATGCCCCACCCCCTTGGTTCTACATCTAGTGCTTGAACTCTCCTATCCTCACCTCTCTTCCTGTTTTAGAGGAAGACTGAGGTCTCTCCACAGCCTCGAGCATGATCTCTTTTCTTTCTTAACCATAATCTTTCTTTGAGTATAACTTTTAAAGATCTGTGCTGCCCACATGTTCTGGAAAATGTTCACTCATTTAAGTTTCAGCTAGACATTTGCAGTTTTATTTTAACTCAAGGGTTTCCTACTTACTTTACAGTGGTGTGCATACTTTATGTACACTGGAAAGCAATAGAGGAGCTTTGCCACAGATTGTGCCTTTGTTTGGGTCATAGAATTGGTCTTGGACTCAGAGGACCTAGAGGAGTTTAACTTCCAATGATTCGCAAAGAGGAAACACTGGGAGTCGTTCTGTGGCCTGAGGTTGAGTGCCTAAGGATCTCAGGGTGGAAGCCTGGAAGAGGTGAAGCTCTTGCCCTTTACACAGCTACAGGCTCCGTGTACAGCACAGAACAGCTATTCAATGACTGGATGGAATAGAAAATACTGAAAGAGATCTAAATGAATGACTACGTTATGCTGACTAGTCTATGGATATCAAAAGAAGGTGAAGGAGACCTGTGTGTTAATGAACTTGAGATGTTTTTCTTCTTGTTCTTGGCTGGCTGTCACAAAGCCCTTTTTTAAGTTTGACAAGCATTGTGGCAGTCAAAAGGATATTCGTACATGTTGTGCATGCCACCTTTCCAATTAATGAGATACTGTTGCTTCAGTAAAATTAAATTTAAAAAATGGTATTTTTTTCATCTTTAAGGAAATAAAAAAGGCAACTTTAAGCTGGACGTGGTGGATTCCACACATCTGAAATCCTGGCACTCATGAGGTGGAGACAAGAGGATATATGAGATTTAGTTGCAAACGACAAACAAACAAAGCAAAACAAAAACAAATAAAGCAACCATACTAAATGAAGCCAAAACAAACAAAAAGGACTAGATTCAGAGCATCTAAAACAAAAACTGAGTTTTGAATGCTAGTGGGTAGCATGTATTATCCTAACTGACTTTGAACTCCATGCTAAATTAGTAAATTGTCACACTGATAGCCCCCTGAAGGAATGGGTTCTTTGGGTTGGGCATGTAGCTGAAAGATAGAACATTTGCCAAGTACATATAAGCCCTGGGTTCCATTCCCAGCACCACAAAAAAAAAAAAAAAAAAAAAAAAAAAAAAAAAAAAAAAAAAAAAAAAAAAAAAAAACAGAGCTTCTACTCTCTCACAACAGGAGAAGACACCTTTCTGCTCGTTTCTTAACTTTCTATTCCGCTGTTTCTAGGACTGTATCGATGTGGGCTGGTGGGAAGGAGAGCTCAATGGCAGACGAGGAGTGTTCCCTGATAACTTCGTGAAGTTACTTCCACCGGACTTTGACAAGGAAGGGAATGTAAGTCTCCCTTGCTTTGATCTTGGTGTCTCCCATTTTGTTAGAATTGTGGCTTCCATGATGGGACTTGGGAGGTAGAGATCTTTTAGGATAAATCAAAATGAGCACTGACATTTGAATGTTTAATGGGCTTGGGTTCAAAGCCCTTGGCTAACGGAGAACAAACCCATTATACAATCCAGTTGCCAGCTGATGAAAGGTATCCAGATTTTAATGTGTACAGAGCACTTAATGCAGTACCTAGCACATTGGAACTCCCAGGAAAACTGTGAGGACCTTGGGTAATCTACATAGTAAGATACCTCATGTTTTACATAGCATAATCCCTGGGGGGTGCAGAAGGAGTCAGTATTCAAAGTTGCTGAAAATTACATTTTGAGACTAAAAATGGAGAACACAGCCTGCTAATTTTATACTATATTTGCATATATATACACTTAAATGCATATTTATACATGATTCAGCCGCATTGTCTTTTTCTTTGTTGGAACTGATTTGATAATGGATGCTATTTAGATGACCAATTTTGTTTGCCTCATTCCTTGTGTATTGTTTCTCTGCTAATGGTGTAACAAAAATGGTGAAAACTGGAAGTTCGTTACAGTGTAAGGGGACATCTGTTTGGTCTCATCTCTCTGCCCTGTCTGTACCTCACAGCCCTTTACTGAAGCTTTTTCCTGACTTCTGCCAACCTTTTCTGGCCTGGGACCCCTTTGGGCCAAGGGAGGATTCTGTTCTTGGACCAGGCTAAATCTGACTATATTATTTATTTATGTTTCTAGTTGTTGAAACAAAGTATTTGACAAGTACAACTTATGTTAGAAAGGGTTTATTTTGGCTCACAGTTGGAGAATACAGGCCACTATAGTAGAGAAATCATGACAACAGAAGCTTAGGACAGCTGGTCATATTATATCTGAAGCCAGGAACCAGAGAGAAACTCCCTAATAAACATGCCTAGAGGTTTGTCTATATCTTGTCAAGTTGACAATATTAACAATCACACTGACTTTCATATATTACCATTCCTAAGCCAATATATGACAATGGTAGCCACAGTGCTAGTAGATTGTCAAACCACCACTTAATATTGCGTATACTATTTAGATGAATGGGTGTGTTTACTTAAAAAACCTAGTACTGTTCTAGAATCTCTAACAAAATCCCAGGAGATGTTGAGAATGCTGGTACATTGATCACGCTTTGATCATCAAGGTTCTAAAAAACCTGAAGAAGCAGAATTTAGACTCTCCAGAGCTCTAGTTCAAATACCAGGAGAGATTAACAGGTATAGAACATACCATTCCTCACATAAACAGTCCAAGAAAGCAAGGTATTGAAGTGTATTAAAAGTATGGCCTTGAGCTTCAAACTCAATTGATAATCTAAGGGCATAATCTTAGGAAATGCCTCAAAGTGCATCTAGTAGTAGGCAAATTTTCCTGTGCATTGTAACTATTCTAGTTGTTATAATTATCATCTGCAAGGGTGGGAAAAAACTCCAGCCACAACCATGAAGTAATACTAAAATACTAACTGGTTTTGTTTGTGTCAGCTGACCAAATCAATTCAGTCACTTGATATCTTGGTTAATTTCCCTAGGAATCCAAATGAAGCTAAAATTTTGATGACTAGCCATTAAAAAGATACCCCGTGCTAGGGATCCCACGTGGAGACTGAGTCTATGGGCTATATCTGAGCCTGGGTTTTAGGTACTCTCCCTGCAATGCATTGTCCTTGGTTGGGGTATCAGTCTCTGCAGGGAAAGGGAGCAGGGGCTTTCTCTGGCATAAACTGAGTGGCAGGCTCTCTGATCACTGCCCTGTGGGAGGATGCAGTCTTGCCAGGCCACAGAGGAAGACAATGCAACCAGTCCTGATGAGATCTGATAGGCTAGGGTCAGAGGAAAGGGGAGGAGGACCTCTTCTATCAGTAGACTAGGAGAGGGGCATAGGGAGAGGAAATGAAGAAGGGTGGAATTGGGAGGAGATGAGGGAAGGGGCCACAGCCAGGATATAAATTGAATAAATTGTAATAAATGATAATAACTAAAAAAGATACCCAGTGATATGTAAAATACATTTATAGAGATAATCAAGCAAAGCAAAGAATCACACAGTCTTCATTCTGTTTCTCATATTTTTCCTAGATCTGTTGCCTGACAACTGTGTTTGACTTTTCAGTCAATCTCTCAGTATTTTTGGATACTTTTCCCTTGGCTGGCAATCATGGTAGATAAATAGTAATAAAGTATACTGCTGCTGTTCTTGTTGACTCAGGGTTGGGCAGTAAGGCTGGCCTTCAAGCTCTCTGAAGGATCCTCATTGTGGCTGAGCCTGAGTGAGTAGAGCAGGGGGCCATCCATGTGGCTTGTGGTACCCCTGTTCACCAATCTTTACGAGTCTGGAAAATCCTTTGTTGTGATTCTCCTCCTTTGGCCACTCTGCTAGGTTTTGTTATCTCATTAGTTCTGACTGATTTGCTTTTTTTAAAGAAAGGCCAGAAGATCAGATTGTAGGTATTTACCATGTAACATGGTGTTTTGAAGTAACCACAGACACCACATCCATGGCTGAACCAACCATGGACTGAAAGTTTTTAAAACTTTGTCCGTGCTGAACAAGAACATACTTTAAAAATTATTTCCTAACAATACAGTGTGACAGCTGCTTATAGGTAACCTAAAGGTGATTTTATGGTAAACAGGAAGAGGAAGTTATGTAATGGGCAAGCAGTATACCATTATATAAGGGACTTGATAGTATGGTGTCCATAGAGGAATCATGTAACCAATCAACCATGGATTCCAAGAGGTTATTGTTTATTTACATCATGGAATGACTAAAACGAACTAATCAATATATGCCTTTCTTCACATAGTTGTCATTTTTATGGTGACAGGAACATGATTTTGAAGACTACGGTAAACACATGATCTTTTTTTTTTCAATGAATGGACAAAATGCACAGTTGACTCTGTTGTGGTCCCCTGTCTTTAAATTCCTGGTCTCATTTTGCTGGGACCATGAATTTACTCATGTGAAATATACTCTATTGTATATGTTCTTGAAGCTCTTTGTTACATGAGATATTAAGAGGAGTACTTCCATAGGAGAGAACAGAGTTGTTAGACTGAGTGAGCATAGTGTGGCTTCCTTGTTGGGGCTTGCATATTTTGGAGAGCTCCATGCACATCTCTCTAGCCCCAGACAAGCAATCATCATCTCTTTTTTAGACTTCATTCTCACAAGGCAGAAAACTCAATTTTAGGGATACAATAATCATATCTGTCAGATAAAGACATGCCTAGCTGAAAAGTGATTGTCTAATGTGACATTTAGATTTTGAAATTTCAAAGTAGAGCTTCCTTTTTCAATCTTTTTTTCACTGGCCTATAAAACCAATGAGCTAGCTTTGCATCCGTTGCTATGCCAGCCTATATTTCTCTACCTGGAGTATTGGTGAGTTGGTGACAGTGTGGTGGGTGGAGTCAGGAGCTGCCATTTGCTGAGTTGACAGCATAAAGATGATTAGACTCATTAACATGAAGATGCTGTGTGGGTGATAGTGTTTGAAACATTCTGCTACCAGTTTCAGCAGATGCCATCTTGTCTTCCTCGTGACTGGGGTGGCAGTCATTCACCCAGAAAATAGGACAGTTGGAAAAGATCAGGATAGACAGAAGCAGGTGACATTTCTTCCACAACAGGCTTCCTGACTCAGCAGACATCACCTGAGCATGCTTTTGAGCCTGACATATCTTCTGCCAGGATGTGGACTCAAGAGAGTCACCACCAGGCTTTGCATCATTCCTGGTGAACTTTCTTCCTGAGAAGGCTCAGCAGATTCTCTTTCCAGCACATCAAGCATTCTGTGGCTTTCCTCAAGGTATTCCAGGGGAGAGTGCTCGTTGATCTTGTGCTATATATTTTAAAGAAATTATAGAAGCTATTTATGAGAGAACCTGGATTAAATTGCCATTCATTTCAAGCCTCACCAGTGCAAGTGAACATGAGAATGAAAAGATGAGATATTTGGAGAGCTCAAATGAACTGAGAAGTGTCAGCCAGTCTTGAAGAAAAAGGTCTCCTGGGCATTTGCCCCCACTGCTGTGGGTCTAACTTCTTAGGACCCAAGTTACACACACACACACACACACACACACACACACACACACACTTCAGATTTATCTAGGAAGTCAAAGCCACATAAGAGGAGTTAGCTTTTCTTATAAAAAAACACGGCAGGTATGGCTTGAGGCCGTCTTCACACATGGAAGGAGAAGGCTTACAAGGGAGACGTATGCTGAGTTCAGCTAAACCCAGCCATTGCAAGAGTTGTAGTGTTGGCTTCCACAGCTCTGTTTTCTCCATATTCACCACTCACCAGTGGCTGGGATTGCAGTTCAGTTGACAAGAGTGCCTGTCCAGAAAATGGGGTTCTAGGTTTGATCTCCGAGTGTAACCCTCAGGAGCCCTCAGGAGCTAGAGGCAGGAAGATCGGAAGTTCATCTAGGATACATGAAATCATGTCTCAAAAAAAAAAAAAAAAAAACAAAACAAAAAAAAAAAAAAACACCAAGCCAGGAATTCTTTACAGTACATTCCTCTAACTCCAACTCCGAGGGGGACAGAGACAAGAGTCTAGAGTTTGCTGCCTTCCAATCTACCCAAGGAAACATGATACTCTACCTCAAAGAAATAGGTACAGAGTAATGCCAGCAGGTACCCAATGCCCTCTTCTGACCTCCATGTGAGTGCACATGTGTGTGTACGTGTGTGAGAGAGAGAGACAGACAGACAGACAGAGCTAGAGACAGAGACAGAGAATGAATGACTGAATGAACATAACCACGGACCAGATCCTCCCTATTCACACCAGCTTCCAGACACACTGTGATTTGATCCTTCGTTGATTAGCTCATAAAGATGTTCTAGGTCAGGCAACTTTTCAGATTTCAAACTTTTATACAAAAGGAGCTTCCATGATGCTTAATCCACTACACATGAGTTTTATGGCATTAATTCTGACTACTTTCTTTTTACTAAGTTCTTAGGAGCTCCCATCTGATGACAACCCAATTTATAAATTTGTTCTTAGCCAATATTTCTTTTTTTATTCCTAGGCATGTACAGTAGCTCTCAGAGATCTCCTATAACTTTTTCTAACTTCTACACATGGCCAATATTAACCAGTTTTAGGAAAAATAATCTATCTTGTACATTTAGTATTTCTGGGTGGTCTTATACACAGGAATTGGGCTTGTCAAGCTATTATGTCACTCAAGTTTGGCCTATTGATATAGCCTCAGTGGAGTTTCCTCAGGCCACCTAGATGGTATCACCTCTTTCTTCCCTGGAAGTGCATACAGCCTATGCTCTCCCAGTTGAACATTTCATTTGTCATATCCTTATTGACAGGGCTGATCTTCCATTGCCCAGTTGGAACTTCTTTTAACTGACACCCCAAGCTTCTCCTTTATCCAGACTATAGTGTATATGGTATAAAATTGGCAGACAGGATCTCTTTGTCCTTTGGTCTTGTAGTATCAAAATGCCTGCTTTTTCTTCTGCCCTTTCTTTCCTGTTCACTGTTCCCTTTGGTACTAGTATAAACGAAAAGGAAGAATAGAGGGAAGGATGAACGAAGGCGGGCTCCTGTCACATTCCACTTCCTAGACAAATGGATGCCCAGGTCCTTCCACTGGTCATGAGAGCTGGACATATAATTAAGCTGTCACTTACAGAGAGGCTGGATAGAATAAAGGGGTGAGCTGAGACAGCTTATTAGGAGGAAGCTCTATTACAGAGCCTAGATGACCACCTAATAGGCCATCCATTTGGATTGACCCAGCCACAGGGGAGACTATAGATGCATACCACGAGGCCAGAGACTGCAGTAGGATACCAACAAGAGATTCTCCCAAGAACAAGTTACATAATGATTCCCTAGGACCTCCTGTGTAGGCGAAAGGGAAGGTAGTTGTTTGGAGTCTGGAAGATACAGAGGAGAAGTTAGAGGCATTATTATCATTCAGATCATTGTCTCAACTCCATGTTTTCAGAGTTCAGTGAGTGTTCCAGAGATGGTGGTAGAGTGATGACAGGGCAGAACCTCCCATGTCCCTCTAGAATTGTGATGGGTGCCCTGATCTGTAAAATTTGCTTACCTGTTCTCCTATCCAAGTTGACATGCCACATTAGAATTCAAATAGGACTGAGTTGCAGTGAAAACTGTGTGACTTGGGTTTCTTTTAAAAACACAGACATGTTACAGAAATATGTTTTCATTTTAATCCCAGGTGTAGGGATATGAAACTGCTTCACATAAAGTGATTATGATTTTCCCTGTGCTCTGCAGGGGTGTGGTTTTCCCAGCTGCAGATAGTTAACAAAAAGAGGATCTAGAAATGCTAGGGCCCAGAGAGGCAGGATGGCTGTTGTGGGCTGGTTGGTGGTTGGATTTTATTGGTTGCTGTTTGTCAAGTATTCATGTGCAAAGAAACGAGAAGAAGAAATTAGCTATCCTGATGGTGAAGATCAAACTTGCCCTAAGGAACTTGATGCCCCTAATCATAAGGAAGAAGTCTAACAATGACTTTGCCCCCCTTTCCCCTCTATTCTTTTTTTTTTTCCTCTCTTATTTAGTTTAGGGGACTGAAAGAAAAGAAGTAAAGGGGTAGAGAACGGTGGGAAAGAGAAAAAGGAGCCCACAAAGCAGCAAACGCCAGCTACGCTGAGCCATGTCCAAACTCAGGCTGGAGCTTGTTAACCTGTTGTAACAGGGCTGAGACAGATAGGATCATTAAGGAGCACTTAGGGACTGGAGCTATAGCTCAGTGGTAGAGTGCTCGCTTAACATGTGTAAAGTGCTAAGTTCAATTCCCGTCATCCAACACAAAACAGGAAGAGATAGATTTGGGGGTATCGCCTTCATGAATTGATGAATATATTCTTTTTTTTAAAATGCTTGGAAATCGATCTGGCGCTTTCTCAGAAAATTGGGAATAGCTCTACCTCAAGACACAGCTATACCACTCCTTGGCATTTACCCAAAAGATGTTCCACCACTCAATAAGGACATTGCTCAACTATGTTCATAGCAGCTTTATTTGTAATAGCCAAAATCTGGAAACAGCCCAGATGTCCCTCAGTGGAGGAATGGATACAGAAATTGTGGTACATTTACACAATGGAATACTACTCAGCTATTAAAAACAAGGAAATCATGAAATTTGCAGGCAAATGGATGGAACTAGGAAAGATAATCCTGAGTGAGATAACCCAGAAACAGAAAGACAGGCATGGTATCTACTCACTTATAAGTGGATATTAGGTATATAATATAGGACAGCCATCTATAGACCTAAAGAAGCTAAACACTAAGGAGGAGCCATTGGGGATGCTTAAATCTTATTCAGAATAGCAAACACCATTTGCCAATGGATAGACACCAGAAGCAGTGGAAGAGAGGAAACAGGATTGGGGTCTACTATAAAGGGTCCTCTGAAAGGATTTACCTGACAGGGGATCGAAGCAGATGCTCAGAGTCAGGGCCAAACTTTGGGCAGAGCACAGGGAGTCTTATGGAGGAATAGAAGGGTGGGATTAGAAGGATATGGAGGGGAGAGGAGCCCCACAAGGAGACCAACAAAACTAAAAGTTCTGAACCCAGGGGGTCCTGCAGAGACTGATGCACTAATGGAGAGGATGCATGGAGAGGACCTAGACCTCCTGTTCAGATGTGACTGATTGGCAGCTCCGTCTCCATGTGGATCTCTGAGTGAGGGGATCAGGGGCTGCCTCTATCATGAACTCAGTTGACTGCTCTCTGATCACTTGCCTCTCATGATGCGGCCTTGCCAGGCCACCGAGGAAGAGGATCTAGGCAGTCCCGATGAGACTTAACAAGCTATGGGCAGATGGCAATAATGGAGAACTCCCCCTTTCAGTGGACTAGGGGAAGGGGATGGGGGAAAGAGGGAGGGAGGGTAAAACTGGGGGAGTTGAGGGAAGGGCCTTCAAAAGGATATATAATGAATAAGTTGTGAAGAAAAAATACAAATTAAGAAAATGCTTCTTTCATATGTCACATCCCAAACAGTTTTCCCTCCCTCCACTCCTCCCAGTTCTCCAAAGTAATATCTTTTTAAAGGTTAATCTTCTGAAGACTGGATTACTTTCCATGGAAACAGTTGCAATCCTGGCACAATGCTTCGGTTTTTCTTGTGTGTGTGCCACTTCTACCTGTACTTGCAGGCCCCTCTCACTTTCTACCATGAGTTGAAGTAGTACAGACCCCTCATTGTAAACCAATCAGAAGCTAATAGTACATTCCTGGACTTTCAAAATAAAGAACCCAAAAAACTTTTTTTTTTCTGTAAATTACTCAGATTTAGGTGTTCCATTACAGCAACGTCAAACAGGCAAAACCATTTCTTTTTTTAATTAATTTTTATTTATTTTCATATTCATCCCAGGTTATTTCCTTTGTACCCCAGCCGTAGCCCGCTCCCTCACCTCATGAAACCATTTCTTTATATGTAGTCAACTATCCAGGTCTGCCCTCAGGTGATTTGGAAAAACAAAACAAAACAAAGAAGCATGTCTCAGGGATTTGTGGTGTGGAGGGCTGCAAACCGGTTCATAAAGCGAAGCCACAGATTACAGTTCCTGCCAGGAAAAGCAGCTGAGCCAGATGATGAGTCTCTTGGGGTTGGAACAGGCAAGTCCTGTCAGACAAAGGGCAGAGTCAGTTCTGAAATCCTTCACCAGGAATCAGTTTGCCTCCCTGCTCTCCACACTCTGGAACAGTCAGATGTTTCCTTCCAGGTGCTGTAATGGTAAGAATCAAATATAGCTGATTTGTCCTCTCAAGGATGCCAGGTTGTTCTCCTTTGAGCCAGCAACTCCACAGGCAGGAAATGTCGGCTCAACTGGGTTTTCTTGTTGTTATTGGCATTTTCTTGTTGGTTTCTTGAAAACGAAATTCTCAGTGTCTGGACGCTGAGCAATAAGGCTTCTAGGCCCCCTTTGCGACCAGCAGTCCCACAGTCCCTCTGAGCTTCATTTTCTCCCTTGCAGACGGGAGTCTTCCTATAACGTAAGGCCCCCCCGTTAGCCACTACTTTGTCTTTCAGCTTTTACCTAGAAACTGAGCAGCTGAAAGACAGCCGAGTTTGGAAGTGGGGTGTTATACTTTCACCATGGAGAAAGGGATAAGAGAATAAATGGAATGACTGACTCTAAAAATTTTAGCTGTTAAATCCACGGAGGATGCCTGGGCTTACTGCTGAACCTGGTCCCTTCCTACTCTCACTTCCATTATCCAACCACAGTTGAGCATTTTGAGGAAAATCAATTCTGTGTCTGCTCGTCTCTATTTCTTTGAGAATCACCAACTTCTGTGGCTTTATTTATTATTATTATTATTATTATTATTATTATTATTATTACCATCCTATTCTGCTAGAGGTTTGCTGGTCTGCCTTTTCAGTTCTCATCACCCATTTTGTTACATTAAAATGTAAAAGGCGACCCATGTGAAGTACTTTAGTTTTTGAGGAGGTGGTCTAGAACTACCCCGGTCCTGAAAGAGAACAAGGAAGAATGTATGGGAGAGTGTGGAGGGATGAAAGGAAAGGGAGAAATGATGTAATTATTATGATCTGTTAAACGTAATAAAACCGGAGAAAGAGGAGTCAGTCCAAAAGTGGGGGAGGGGGGAGTATAAACTCCCTCTGCTGGCCAGTGCCTAGCCAGTGTGGTACTTCCAGGACAGACAGCTCAGAGCTTGCAAACTACCCCTTCCTTTTAAATGAGTGTCCTAATTGCCTCTGCTGTGGCCATTAAACCCATCATAAAGGAATACTCCTCCCATTGCCATACTCACAGGCATACTTGCTGGGACCACTTTTTACACAGTCTGCTATTACAACATTTTCCATCCTCCCTCTCAACCTCTTTTCTCCTCTCCTCTCTTTCTCCCACCCATTTTTTCCATGTCACGTTTCATGTATCTGCTACACGTCAAACCCTACACAACAGCAAGTTTTTTTATTTTGTTTTGTTTTGTTTTGTTTACATTGCCCAGTAATCACATAAAATGCGATACTTTGCAATGTGATACTTTTTTTCCCTTTTTACCCATGTATTTTGAGACAAGGTCTCTGGAGTAAGAGCTTCTACAAGGGAGGCTTATGGGAGATTGTTTATATGATATGTTAAACTAAGGCCAGAGGGATGGCTCAGCCAGTAGAAGTACTTGTTTCCAAGCCTGCCAACTTGAGTTTGATCCCTAGGACCCACAGAGTAGAAGGAGAGAAACAACTGTCACAAGCTGTCCACTGATCTTTAAACATAGGCTATGGCAAGCTCACACACATTACCACATACACAAAATAAATAAAAATGTTTAAAAAATCAGAAAACATTTCCAACCAGAAAGGAGTGCGAAAGGCATCCCCATTGTTGGCACTCGGCTTGGAAGAATTAGGCCATAAGGTATTGTCAGTTTCATGAATAAGCAGTAGCTCTGATCCTGAGGCGAAGGAAGGTCAAATGGCAAGGTGTCGGCAACAACTTCATTAGATAAATGCACATCTGTTCCCAAACTAGTTTATACCAAGAAAGAGAAGGAAGAAAGAGGACAGAGTTAATAGGGAGTGGGGGAAAAAGCTGACAAAGGGAACAGAATATTGGGAGACCTTGAGTCACAAACACCCACTCACCGCAGGGCCTATATTCAAGGGAAGGAGGCCCTGAGAGCAGCCTGCTTTTTCATGAGCAAGTTGGTTATCTGCACTTACACATACAGTACAGGGAAACATACCTGGGTGTGTACACATACAATCCTACTAATCAGAAATCACCATGTTAGCCGTAACTCTTTCCAGTCTTTCTACTTTTCTATGTTACAACATAGGTGAGCTCATAGTGTATCTGCAATTTGATAACTGTTTCCTCCTTCCAATCTGAGCATCATACAGTTGCCTGTGCTTTGATGAGTTCCATGTGTGTTATGCCAGCCTTGTGGCTGTTGTCCAGCACTGGGCCTTCACAGTGGTTGAGTGTGCTGGGGGTCAAACAGCCCTAAGCCTTACTTCCAGTGCCCTCTAGCCCATTTAATAGCTTGCCTCAATAGCTTGGTAACCTTGGGAAAGGACTTTCTCTCAATTATTTCAACAGTGGCATGGGCAGATTGATATCACTTCCTCATAGAATTGCTACATGAGTTGCCCAAGTCAAAGATTACTAACTCTTCTTGCAAAACTGCCTCCTCCCAAGAGGAAGATAATATCAATTTTAGTTTATTGATGAGAAAGAAGAGCTAGGTGACGTTACTAGTCATCATCCTTGGCTAATAATAGAGATTTATACTGATCTTCAGTTTCCAGAACTCTTTCTCTTACCTACCATGCTATAGCCTTACTAGCTAATGAAGAATCAGGCTGAAAAGTTATTGAATCCAAAACCTACAAGCTAGCATGCCGCCCCGCCCCAAAATAAAAAGTTCCTGCGTGTCTAGTATTCTCTGGATTTTATTTGAAACAAATTCTTTCTAAAGCTTAGTGCTGTGTCAGAAAAAGATAAGTCAGAGTGGGGGCTGAGCCCTTTGTGGTCCCCATGGTAATGTACATTTTTTTGAAGCAGAAGATAGTCTATGAAGTTTTCCTAGGCCCACAAATGTATGGTGCCTGAGAGGGTAACAAGTGTCAACGGTGATGTGAAACAGACACTCCAGCCCTCTCTATCATTCTGGATAACTGTTCCCTTGCCCTTAGCATGGCGGTACTGACCACTGCAATGTTTGGCTGGTTCAGCTTTGC
The DNA here is from genome assembly GCF_030254825.1 of Meriones unguiculatus. Classification (NCBI taxonomy): domain Eukaryota; kingdom Metazoa; phylum Chordata; class Mammalia; order Rodentia; family Muridae; genus Meriones; species Meriones unguiculatus. The sequence continues at coordinate 140,843,748 of NC_083369.1, read as the reverse complement.
CCATCTCCTTTCTACAGTCAATCGTGGCTGACAAGAAAAAGCTCACAAACTCTGAAACCGGTTCAGGGATGAATGCTATTGATTGCACTGCTACTTCCATCACCAATAGAGAAGCAATGTGTAATAGAAAAAGAAATAGTAGGCCGATTTGAAAAAACCCACATCCATTCCAGTTTATCACATGTTGTAAGGTATAACTGCTATGTAGGAGGTCTCACAAATGACCTTTTAGCCTCAGCAAAGAAAGAGGCAAAAAGGGGGAACTTGCCAGGCTGCGGTAGACTCTTTTTTTTTTAACCTTTTGTTTATTATTATTATTATTATTATTATTATTATTATTATTTATTACGATTTATTCACTTTGTATCCCAGCTATGGCCCCCTCCCTTATCTTTTCCCAATCGCACCTTCCCTCTTTCCCTCTTTTCCCGCTATGTCCCTCTCCTAGTCCACTGATAGGGGAGGACCTCCTACCCTACTATCTGACCCTAGCCTATCAGGTCTCATCAGGAGTGGCTGCATTTTCTTCCTCTGTGGCCTGGCAAGGCTGCACCCCCCCAGGGAAGATGATTAGAGAACCTGCCACTGAGTTCATGCCAGAGACAACCCCTGGTCCCCTTACTAGAGTACCCACTTGAAGACTGAGTCTATGGCCTACATCTGTGCAGGGGGTCTAGGTCCTCTCCTTGCATCAGTCTCTGCAGGCGCCCCAGGGCCCAGTTGTTCTGGCTCTGTTGTTCTCCTTGTGGAGTTCCTGTCCCCTCCAGGTCTTTCTATCTCTCACTTCTTTCAGAAGATTCCCCGCACTCTGCCCAAAGTTTGGCTATGAGTCTCAGCCTCTGCTTCGATACCTTGGTCAGTAGAGTCTTTCAGAGGCCCTCTGTGGTAGGCTCCTGTCCTGTTCCCTGTCTTCTCCTGCTTCCAATGTCTATCCCATTTGCCCTTCTGAATAAGGATTGAGCAGTTTTCCTAGGGTCCTCCTTGTTGTTTAGTTTCTTTAGGACTATAGATTTTAGTATGTTTCTCCTATATTATAGTAGACTCTTGGCCTGCATTTAGTTGAAGGTTCCACATATCCTCCCAGGTCTGATTTTGAGTCTTCATGCTGACTCTTGTTGAACCACTTGTTATTCAACTGATTAAATCTTAATTGCAAATGTGGTTTCAGCGTAGGGGCACCATTGTGCTTGCTGGTTTCAGGCCTTTTTTTGCTGAGCTGAGCTTTTCCAGAAGGCTGTTGTAAATTTAGAAAACAGGAAATGGCGTTTTATTTGTTGGTCTGAGTTTTGTTTTGCCAACTGAATTTGCTTCAGTGTTTATTTAGAGGTGCCAGAAGAAAGCTGGTGTCCCCAGAGAGAGAGAGTTTCTCAATTTTTTGGAGAGGTTCTCTAAATTGTCCACACTGCACATAGGAAACAATGTCTGTGGTCCGTCTGTGATACTATAGCTTGCCAACAGTCTCATGTATAATTTTGATTGATTTTTCAGAGACCCAAGAAACCGCCACCTCCAACCGCTCCTATCATCAAACAAGGGGCAGGTAATGTACCTTTCAGATCCATCAAACAAAATGTTCATATTTCTTTTGCACAAATTCAACTCTTCTTTGTTACTATTCAAGATTCCCTGGATCCATAGACTGCTGTTTTGGGGGTTGTGATTCTCTCTCAGCAGGCAGGCTTAAAATGAGCTGCTGTTTTCTTAGACCCAAACAAACAAAAGAGCCCATATCACTAAAAAGTGTCTCTGCTACAGTGCAGAAATTGGGGTCCCCAAGGAAAATGGCCAGAAAGTACTTTAAAATGAACTGGATCTTGTTTTTTTTCTTTCTTTCTTTCTTTTTTTTTTTTTTTAAATAATCTGCTTTTGGGAAGCAGAGGGTCAGTTTAGTGATGATTGTTTCCCGTGGAATCATGTCATTGTATATGAACAGAATTTCTGAGCTATCACTGCCTGTCCTAGGTGGTTATAGCCAAAGTTTGCACTTACTTCACTTCCCCCAACAAAAAGATATTTTTCTAGCCATAGATACTTTCCCTCTTGATTCTTTTCTAGTATTGAAAAAAAAAATACTAGTTTACTCATTCTATGTAGATTAGATATTAAGGTTGAATAATATAGGAAGAAGTGGTCATTAAACAGTAACTCACTTCACAGCGGATTCTCATACATAAAGATGATGAGTCATGTTTCCCAATGGAACTCTTCTTTATAACATTCGCAGTTCAATGTGGAGAGAAATTCATTTTTTCAATGACTATTTAAGTGGTTTATTTATTTTTTTAAAGAAACTGAAGAGAGAAAGGGACAAGGAAGGATATGAATTTAATCAAAATACATTGCATACATGTATGAAAGTATCACAATGAAACCCATTTTCTTGCACAATGAATATATATTAATATATGTGTATATATTTATATATAAATACTAATTTTAGTAAGAAACAACTAAAACAAAATTAAAACTGTATTTAATTTTAAAAATCCATAATTATACATATATATATATCACATAATATAAAGTAGATGTAAATTATCAGATTTTAATTTTTATACATTATTAAAAGCTTTTTTTTTTTTAACATCAGGTCTCTCACTCTAGCCCTAGATGGCCTAAAACTTGCTTTGTAGCTCAGGCTGACTTCTAAGAAGTGATTTCTCTACAAAGTTTTTTGGGGAAACCACCAATTTGGGGGGAAAATCTATTGAAGATTACATATCTGCCTGCCTTCCTGCCTTTCTTTCTTTCTTCCTTTCTTTCTTCCTTCCTTCCTTCCTTCCTTCCTTTCTTTCTTTCTTTCTTTCTTTCTTTCTTTCTTTCTTTCTTTCTTTCTTTCTTTCTTTCTTTCTTTCTTATTAAGAATTACAGAGCTTGACCTAACATTGGGTGTTTATTCTATCTCCTAATCTGCCCCACTGACATTGAACAGTTCCATTTTGCCACCTAGTGGCTCTATATAAATATTTTATTGTCCTAAAATTAAAACACATTAATTGTGTGCTCTTCTATGAAAACCCCTTCCTAGAGGCCTTAGTAATCAGTTGAAACCCAAGGCATTGAAGTGAGAGCAGTCTGAGGATTGAGCAGGCTAGAATAGAGTAAGAAGGACCAGACTCTTGGAGATAATGGGATTGTCTTTAGAAATGAGACTATGTGGTAGCATGGTAGACAAATTCTTTTTGAAATAATTTTACCAACATTTGCAATGAATTTCTGCCAGGTAAGGCACAGCTGCAGCATTTCATCTTCCTGCTCTTTTATCCAGAAGTATAAAAAGATAATTTCTTTGTAATGAGGAAATACATAGATATTCATATTCCCATCACCATCAACTTCCTTTTACCAAAAAGAACTCAGATCTGTAAATGATATAAATCAGAAACAGTGTTTAATGTATAGTACCATTAAAGGTAGTCATGAGAAGTATATGTTCAGTGGAATTTTAAGATTTTTGGATGTCTTGAAGCCTCATATTTCCAATTTCAATAACTAACAGCCATCCACACAGCCAGCAGGTGGACGGTCAGGTACTCCTCCAAGTCTGTTAGAAGAGTGCTTTTGACTGTCTTGTGCTTTAGCTATTTCCTGGTGCTCTTACATGCTGGAAGCCAACAGCAATGATGAGGACCTCAGATGAGGGAACAGTGGCAAGCCACAAGAGCAAAGAACTATAAAATGATGTACTGGGAAATATGTAATACTTGAAAATTCAGACAGAGAGAAAGGATTTAGGGAAAACCACTATAACAGATCTGCGTATTCCTCAAAATTATATTCTAGAAACTATTGCTGTGTGACAAACCACGCCAACTTTAGTGGTATAAAATACCGGTCTTTCTAGAGCCATAGATTCTGTGGTCTAAGAATGTGAAGAGAGCATGACCAGAATGGTGAGTTTCTATTCCATCAGGCTTCTCCAGGGTAGTTGACCTCTTACATGGATGTCCAGCATTCCAGCAAATAAAGTGTAAACTGGGTGGCCTCATATAACTCAGCCTTGGAAATAGGGTGGAATTAGTTCACTAGTGGTCAAAGCGTTCACAAGGCTAGCCCCATTCTGGCCAAGGGAATATAGGCCTTACCTTATAGTGCAAACCTATTAAACAATTCCAGGCCATATATTTAGTCTATTACAAGAAAGAGTTGAGATCCTTGTGATACCTGTTCTTATTTATAAAGTCTAATATGCTTGTTATGATTTCTTTTATGTGTTCTACACATTCTGCCTGTCTACTCCATTACACCCTTTGACATTTAATGTCCAAGGAAACAGTATTTAACTATTTAGAAAAGACTATTGGTGTTTTTATTAATTAAACATTCATATGCATACATATCTTTAGGAGAGTTTCCCTTTCCCTCTCCTTTTCCTTACCCCCGATATATATCCCTAGTTGGCCTAGAACTTGTAGCGATCCTGCCTTGGCCTCCCAAATGCCGTATTTCTAGGCACATACCACCACACATGGCTATGCAAGCCAATTTCATGACATAGACTAGAAATAAGTTCTGCTATGTTTCTGAACAATCAATAGGCCGCATATCACCATCAGCCACCTCAGGGGGAAAATCTGTTGCCTTTGCTGTACTTGCTAAATATTTAGATGTAGATGTGTCAACTAACGAAATACAGAAAGCGTGTTCTGATTGCAATTAGCTGTTCCATCCTAGGTACCACAGAGAGAAAACATGAACTTAAAAAGATACCTCCTGAAAGACCAGAAACACTTCCAAACAGAACAGAAGAGAAAGGTATGGGATCAACTCTTCATTGACACACCTAGAAAAGCAAGCAGTGAAGCTGGCTCTCATGGCGCTAGTCCTGATTACCCACACGATTTTTTTTTTTCCTTTGGAATATGGTGATTACAGGTGTGGTTGGATGGCTTCCAAACAGCTCATTTCAAAGTAAATACGAGAGGGTTGTGTGGCACTTTATCGCAACGGAGTTTCTCATCTACCATTGCCATCATACCTGCATCCCAAAGATGGTGGTTTGTAAGCTCATCAAGGGCCCTGCACGTATCTGATGCTTTCCATATAATCCCTGAACTTTTCTCAGTGTTTTTTGGAGAAGGCTCATTCACCACTGATGGGTGGTCTTGGCTTGCTGAAATTCCCATTCAGATAAATAAAAACTCTTATCCTTGGTCACTGCTGGGCCCATGACTCTGGCTAATAGCATTACAGACACATGTTCCCAGTCAAGAATATCAGAGGAAAGAAGGGAGGCATGGTCATGGAGGGAAAAGCAACTCAGTCTCATAGTCTTCAGAGAAAGATTAGAAATTCCATTGGCAGAGAGGTCTCTTTAAACCTCACACAGACCAGTTTACAAATGTGCTTGATTCCCATCACTCTGCCTGTCTTTCCCAAAGAAATCTGCATGCCATGGAAGGGCTCCTTTTTAGCAGGTGTCCACATTTTGATTGATCATATATTTTAATGAAAAAATGCTATGTTATTATGAACAGGAAGCCAAGCAAATTCCTTTTTAAAAAGCAGTTATTTTGAAGCCACAAGAGAAATAATGGATTAATGAATATAATTATCTGAAGGTGCTCCTTGGTGGCCTCATGAAATTTTATTGTAGGATTTAATATTTCGCATCAGCCTGCTGAAAATTTTGCCAACATTGCAAGCTGTTTAAGATATATGCCTCTTTCTTTCTTGGCGAGCAGGTAAAATTTGAGTCGTTAGAACCTCATTGTGAAGGCCAAGTCTGTGTTAGAGATCATTGGGAAAAAAATTGCTATTTAACATATGCCAAATCAACAGCTCTTTGCTAAAAGAATATACTGTGAAATTACTAAACACCTGCCCCCTGTCCTACAGGAGGACTAATATCTGCATCCCAGCAAGGCTCTGTGATGATACTTGATCCCCTATCCATGCTGGCTGGCTTATAGATGGATGTGTGAACAGACATTCTCCTTAGCTGACCCAGTAGCCACACAACCCTCACTCTTCCTCTCACAGAGTCCTTGTCCTATGCCACAGTGAGCCAGGGAGGCAGAAGCCCTAGTCAGAAGCAATAGGGCCTTTGGGGAAGCAGTGTCTCAGTCTTAGTGTCCCAGTGATGTCAGCAAAATCTATATCATGTCATCCTGCAAGTTCCTGGCATTCCCGTCCTTATTCTCTTCCTGTTGGTCAGCCAGGGAGTTAGCCCTCCTTCACCTTTTAGCTTAGCCCCTCCTTCTCAGACCCTAGTGTGCCAGAAACTGAGTTCTTATAATGTCAGATTGGGGTGTGTTTTCCTTTAGAAACACAATAAGGTCAGTGATACCTGTACAGTACCCAAGGAGGCATCTTAAGTTGTTGCCACTTATTCTGGGTTGCTTGCCAATGAATGGTATTCTGAAGAGATAAAAACTGGAATTTTGCCTGTGCCTCAGTGGGCCATACACATTCAGTCTTCATTAGTAAGATTACGAGTTAATGGTTTTTTCATCATATACAAGGCAAGGCTAGATGGGAATGGGAAAACTGAAGTTGGCATTGAACACCCCCTAATTAGACTACCAGATCTGGATTCAAGCTCTTTTTAAAAGCTGTTTCACTCCAAAAGCCGAGCCCCAAATCTGAGAAGTCCCATTTTGTCTTCCAAGTTCAAAATATGCATAGATATTCCCAAATGAGCTCTTTCCCAACTAGTTTCCTCCTAATTGGCTGATGAGCTTTGCAGAGGTTCATCTGAGAGCTATCGGGTCCATTTTTCCCCACTATAACCAGTAGCAGGTCATGTGGATCATAGAGTAAAGCCCGTCAACTGTCTATGGAGCATCAGTTGTATGCCCACAGTGTACAGGCTCTTAGGGCCATGTTTTGGCCAGGCTTTGAAGGTTAAGTAGGGGCTTGGTTAGGTCAGTGGTTAAAGTAGCAGCACTAGCAAAAGCCCAGGAAGAAGTGAAGTCCTGTTTTATTTGTGCCATTACAAGGACTGTTCCCTCTTGAATAAATGGCTAAAAGCATAGGTATCCTTGGGGAGTATTTATTGGGTAGTTTTGGTATACAATTTGCAATATTGGATTTATGCTCACATTTTCATAATCAGTATCACTGGTAGGAATATTACAGATGTTTTTTAATGTAAAACAAATCTATACATATTCTCTTGTTTTATCCTTATTTCCATGAGGGATTTCAGTGGAATATGAAATTCTTTCCATTTTAGTTTATTAAATAATACTAGAATAAAAAGAAAAAAATAGTGAAAAAAAAAAAAGCCCAGGAAGAAGAAGCCCAATGAATTATGGTTATTTCTTAGTTGAATGAATAGGAGTAAATGGTAAATGGTGCTCTTTGCTATCAACTTTGCTCTCAAAAATGGCAGCAATATGTATTTTTTTAAAGCAGGGAATAAACAATGTATATCTAAATGTTGTCACTGACATGAGGTCTATCTGTTTTCTTCCTGCTTGCTTCCTCAAACAATGACTTAAAGAAAGACCAGAGAGAGAGCCAAAACTGGATTTACAGAAGCCCTCTGTTCCTGCCATCCCACCTAAAAAGCCTCGGCCACCGAAGACCAACTCTCTGAACAGACCTGGAGCACTGCCTCCAAGAAGACCCGAGCGACCAGTGGGCCCATTGACACACACCAGGTACTGCCGTGCCCTCACCAAGGCGGGTAGGCATGGCATGAACCCAGGGAGCAGCGAAGTAATGGGGATCAAGCTTTGTCTAAAGATTCCAGCCTTTTTTTTTTCCAGTGAGGAAGTGGTTGCGAAGTTGTAGAGTACAGTGTGTATTTCAGGATCAGTAGATGAGGCCTGGGCACAAACCCAGGGCATTTTCCTGGGCTTTGTCCGAACAAGGTCAGCTGCCTTGCAGACTGCAGATGCAGGTGGCATGATCTCCCTAACCCCCTAGATGACTTGGCACACATTTGCACACCTTGCTCATTATAGCTATGTCCCCTAACTCTATAGCTCTTCCGTGGTCCCTCGAGCTATGCCCTAGGCTCTCTTTCTATGCTTTACTATATAGCATGATGTGGAATGTAAAAGCTGCATGACAGATTTTCCTGGGGTATGTGTCTTTGAGCTCAAAGCCCCTCAAAGACGTGCCTGACAACATGGCAACATCTTCATTGTCAAGTCCTTCACTGGCTGTCTGATATATGTGTTAGTAATAGAACATCCGAGTTGGTACCATGCATTCCAGAATTGCGCAGACAAGAAACTACTGAGTTCTCTCCACTAGTTCTTCCATCAAACTTTCTACTATTGCATATATGTCTAACACGTGTTAGTGTGATGCAGCAGAGCAAGTCAGCGGCCTGGAGATCTTCATCTGTCTCTGCCAACACCCTGAAATCTGTTCTTATGAGCTGTTCACATGATAAGCATCGTATGCGCATTCTGGGGTCCTGGGTTGAAGGCAGGCAGCCCTTCAGGCTTGAATCTTAGTCGACCTCTTTGTGAATTGCCATCTTCCCAACCTACCTTTCACCATCTGTAAATTGAGGGTGATCCTGAAATTCACCTAGGTACAATATGCAAACATATAGCACATGCTTATAAAGTAAGAGTATGTCCATTGTCAACTATTAGACTGTGTAAACTACAGTAAGACAATAGTGTTTACTTAATTTTTTTTTTAAAATGTGGTAATGTTTTTGCGTAACACATTTATCATCTTAACCTTTTTAAATGCATGCTTTGAATGAAGTATATTCACATCATTTTGCAGTCATTTCTACAATGACTAGGCTAGGTGCAGCTTTGCAAGGCAGGGGAAACGTGTTATCCCTGCTGAGCTAACAAGCCAAGAGGTCACACTCACTTCCTGCCTCTGCCTAGCTCTTCTTACCCTCTTGGATAACTGCACCTCTATAGCCATTAAACAGCATCTCACCATTGCTGCCTCCCTGTAGTCCTAGAAGTGATTTTTCTATTTACAGTCTCTGTGATTTTTGACCCCTAGGTACCTCATGTAAGTAGAATCAAAGTGCATGGCTGTTTTCACTTTGTACAATGCACTTACTGAGTGTTCATCTGTGTTGTTACTTATAATAATAAGAGCAACTAATGCCCTACCAGCACTGACCAAATACAGAGATACTTTGTGGCCTAAATGGCTGAGAGATAGCAGAAAACAGCCAACAGCATTGGATACTGACATGTCCGTGTATAGGAGCCTATCTGCCCAGCTGGGCACAGAGCGATAGGCATCTCCAGAGCATGTGAGTTAGCATTCTGTAGGTGTTGTCCTGAGGTTCAGTTGAGCCCCCGCGTCTGTGACATGGCCCTTGTGTGAGTGAATCGGATCATGGCCTCAAATGTTCTGGTCAGGTCCTTCCTGTTCTGATGGATAATAAAGAACTCTTTGTACATGATGAGGCCACTTGAAAGCCCCAATAACTTGAGCAACGGCCACAGCAGTGGTGTGCTCATCTCAGAAGCTAACACAGCAGAGGGAAAAGGTTATGTAAACCAAAGTGCTTCTGAAGAGAACACGAGCTATCCAAACAGAGAGAAGATGTAGAGCAGGAAAGATCACTCATTAGTTCGTAGCTGACAAAAGGCCAGCCAAGGCCACGTGCTGCCAAATCCTGTTGGTCTGCAGGGACTACACATATCCCTGTATACTTAGCAGCACATCCTAACATATCCCTGCTGCTTTTGAGAATGAGCGAATCAAACTAGCAGTGGCCTTTTTACTACTTCCTTGTGCGAGGGTTACCCTCGCCGTGGTGGTTATAGGCTAGGTGCAGCTTTGCAAGACAGGGGAAACGTGTTATCCCTGCTGAGCTAACAAGCCAAGAGGTCACACTCACTTCCTGCCTCTGCCTAGCTCTTCTCAGCCCTCGGTTCTCAAATCTGCTTGTGAGGTGGGAGAGCAGGCTACAAGAAGGATATACACAAGGGCCACCTATATACATAAACGAGTGGGAAGCGTAAGTTTTTAACATTGTGCCACCTGCATAGGCTGTGAGAAGATGGAGATTCATTAACCCCTACTGAGCCTGAGTCTGCCCAGCCCCCAAGGCATTACTATGCAAAAGGGTGAGGAGTGGAAGAAAGTCCCCTGTTCTTGCTTAGCTCATTGAAAGGAGCCATTTTGTTCCCTGACTCTGTGGCTCTCCAACTTGACCAGACTCCAGATCACATAAAACAGATTGGAGGACCCCATCCTGTGGTTCTTACTCAGTAGACCTTTAATAGACTTGGGAATTTGCATTTGTTTCTTGTGGTTTTGTTTTATTGTTTGTTTGTTTGTTTGTTTGAGACAGGGACTCCTGTATCCCATGATGTCCTTAAACACGTTTTGAATTCAGTAATGACTCTAAACTTCTAATCCTCCTGCCTACACATTCCTAGTGCTGGAATCGTAGGCATGTGCCACCATATCTGGCTTCTGTGGTGCTGAGGATTGAATCCAGGGCTTGGTGAACACTAGGTGAGCACACTGCCAACTAAACAATAGCACCAGTCCTGGAATCTGCATTTGTAATGGTTTCCAGGTGCTGTTACTGCTGCTGATGGTGGAACCTACACCCTGAGGACCACCGTTTTACGTTCTCCTGAGCTGATGTCAGTGGTTGCCCACCCTTCTCAGAACCCTCTCGTGTACCTAATGATAGAGCCCGAGCGCCGTGCCAGTCAGCATGTCCTCCTCTAGAAGCCTTCACTTATCTTGCACTCTTGCTCTCTTTTCCAAATGCCTTGCACCTCATGTTTGATGTGATTCTAGGCCTGATATTTTGCCACTTGGGTTGTACCCACACCTGGACTCCTTGACTGGATTTAAAGCAGATCAAGAGTGTGTTTTGTCGTTGCCACATGCCTTACGGTGTCGAGCATATGGTAGTGGCTCATTTAACAAGCACTTGTTGAATGCCATAGTTCTTTAAGTGGGGAATGCCAGTGCTTGTATTGCATTCCTTTTGCCTCCTCTGTGTTCCTTCTCAGCCTCCGTACGAGCTCTTTACCATGTGTTCCTTAAATTCAGAGTAGCCTACTATACCATCAATTTTAAGAGGCAAAAAAAAAAAAAAAAAAAAATTAAAGATCGAAGAAAATCTCATTGCCTCTTAGTACCTATTGCATGTTACAATTCTTCCTAAGCAATTAGATTAGAAAAGTATGGCATATCTTAGTTTTCAGAGTTGTTTTATTCTGCCAAATTATTTGTGGTAGGACTGTGCCAACTGTATTCAAGTAGTCCTGTGCCGGTGTCCCTCTACAGAAAGGGCACTGTGTGCTGCATGAAACAAATCTTTATCAAGATTTACCTGACCGGATGGCCGGTAGGCTGACAGACAGATGATTAAGTAAAAGGACACACAGTCCTTCCTCGCTGGCAGCTCTTACTGGTGAAGGAGGCATTATAGCATCAGCTGCTGCGTCTAGGCTGGAGCTCTTCAGCAGCCAGCAAGCTGACTGTATGTGACACTCACAGAAGAGGCTTCTTCTGTAAGCAGGAATAAGTATTTTCAAGAAAAGGGATCTCTACGGATGAGAAGCATAGCTGTGTTTACACGGACACACTCAACAAAAGTGCATCCAGGGCTCACTGTGTGCTGAACACCATTCTGGATCTTAGGGAGGGTAGGCTCCCATGTTCCTGTTCAGTTCTTGAGAGTTCTATTCAGGGACACCAGAAGGGCACCAGCAAAGAAGCTTGTGTCCAGTCTGAATGAGATGAAGCACATTGTAAGGATGTGACAGTGATTGCTGTCTTCCTCGGGTCTTTACATCTCTCAGCACTGGTGAGAATGGTCCTCTAATTTCTCTAAGGTGCAAATGTAATTTTTAATATGAAAAGCTACTTCAAAAACCATGAGCAGGGTTAACTTTCAAAATGGTGAGTGCCAAGCACAGTGGTGGCTCACATGTCCTCCTTGCACTTGCCAAATGGAGTTGGGAATGTCGTAAGTTTCAGGCCAGCCAGGAATAAGTAATGAGACTCTAATTCAAGGGTGGGTGGAATACCGAACAAACAAACAAAACCTGGATGGTGAAACTTTCTGACTTACCTCCTGCCTGCTGCAAGCTCATGTGCACTGAGTGGAGGAAACAGGTAATATCCTGACACATAAGCGATAGACACGGGGTGTGAGTGATAGACACGGGGTGTGAGACGGCAGGGAGGGAAGAACAGCCACAGCGTGGAAATGAGGAAAGTTTCCCTGGGCTAAAACTGTCCCTCAGTTGTAGTTGGGGTCTTGGGGATTCCTCAGTTATTCTTTCATGGTACATTAAGCTGGTTTGCCCACCTTGTGCAAGCCACCCTGTAACAAAGGTGCTTGTGAGCCAATGAACATTCCGTCTACCCTGTTTTGAAAGTCAAACATAAATAGATCTCAGTTAACTTCCTATACTTACATCTTGGTGTGTGTGTATGTGTGTGTGTGCGCCAGCGCATGTGTTTGGGTACATGTGTGCGTGTGTATGTGTGTGCTTACACACAAAATTGTGTGGGCTTGTAGGTTTAATAGTTTCTGTTACCAACTTAATCTTAATAAAAACAGATTCAGAAGCCTCTGTGAGAAGAGAGCCTAAGACTCTGCAAAAGGGCCCAAAAGAAAAAAAAAAATATATTTAAGGACTTGATGGGGAGAAGTAGGTTGACATCTGCTCTAGATATTGAATTTAGTAGAAGGCAGAAAACTGGAAGCCTGGGGAGCAGAGCAGGTTTGCCCTCAAAGGAAGGAAAATAGAAGCAAAGTAGCTAGAGGCTCTAGATGAAAACAGGTTTTGTCACTCCTTACCAACTCAGCCACCTTAAGTCATAATCAGTTTTCTGTTTCTTCTAAAGAATGAGAAACCTAGAGGAGGACTTTTGCTCTGAGGGGAAAGATAAATTGATGATTGATTGATTGATTGATTGATTGACTGACTGACTGATTTACCTACTGCAAGCTCACATGCACTGAATGGAGGAAACAGGTAGTACCGTGACGCACAAGTGATAGACATAGGGTCTCAGATGAAAGGGAGGGAGGCACAGCTACAAGGTGTTAGGGTGAAGTCAGGTAAGCCAGGGTGAAGTAGGAAAAGTTGAGACCTGAAAAGGATATACAGTCTGTGGCGAGAGGAGAGATTCATGCTCTGTCTTGGAGATGAGACCAATGGAAAGGCACCTGTCCACAGTCCACAGTGTGTAAGACCATGGCTATGGACGGCTGAAGGTGAATGAATGAAGGTTGTAAGCACTGAAGGATTAGGGGAAGGAAGGGCAGTGTTGGAGGTGTATCTCCAAGATGGCCCTCATAGAGGCTTTAGAAGATGACAAGAGAAGGATGAGGCTAGGGTTCTTTAAGCTAGCATCCTCCCTGATGGCCACTGCTGTGTTCAGGAGGTTGATGACAGTCTGAGATAGAGACTTAGCACATTGTGAGCAGATAGTTTGGACTCCAGAAGATGACAGGACTTCTGAAAGATGGTGAGAGGTATGATTTTGATGTTGCAGTGATAGAATGGCCAACATAACCTTTACTTTGGTTTGTGCCTGAGAACGTGAGGTCAATGCAAGCCATTCAGTGAGGGGGTGATAGATGTGGGGGAGATGATTACTTAAAGATCAGATCTCCCAGGGGGATGCTATCCATTGACTTGGGATGTGAAAGAGAAGTGATTCTAGAAACTGGGCATAGAGTTGTGAACGTCAGGTCCAATAACCCCTCAAACCAGTGTTACTCTTTTGCTGTGGCCAAATACCTGACCAAAACAGAGTAAAGACAGGAAGCACTTATTTGGCTCATGGTTTGATAGGGCCATCCCATGATTGTTTGGCACATGTGCTTAAGCAGAACACTGTGGAAGCAGAAGTGTGGGATCAGAAGGCTGTTCACTTCATAGTGGACAGGAAGCAGAAAGACAGGAAGGAGTGGCACTATGAAATAACCTTCAGAGGCACACCTTCAGTGATCTGTTTCCTCCAGGAAGATTCTATCTTCCACTGTTGCCACAGCTTGCCCCAAATAGCAGTATCAGGTAGGACTCAAGGGTTCAACCCATGAGCTTTTGGGGCACATGTCATACTCCAACCATAACACATAACACCATGCATTCTACCTATGGAGGACTAGAGGCTCTGCCAAGAGGATTGTGGCACAGGAGAGGGCAGTGCAGTGGAGCTGCATTTCCCCCCATTTGTATTGATTGCAAGTGCCCAAGATCTTAGAGAGAAATGGGTAATAACTGGTTGATGGGCTTTGAGACACTTTGGGTTGAGGTGAGGCAAAATTTTCATAAACATTTATGCAGCAAATGTCAACAAAGTGCTTAGAGAAGAGTCTCTTGAGACCAGCTTATCAGTATAGAAGTTAATGTTTGTGGCAGATTGACTAATTCTTCCTGATTAGTTATGCACCTCAGTTACAACTTAGCAGGAAAGAAGCTTCTAGGTACTGACTGGCATGAGGTATATATTAGTCTTTGTGTCTACCAAAGGAAAGCATTAAGAAGACCCTTTTTGGTACAAGGAAACCAATGGGTATAAGTGTACCTACTGATTAAGAAGAAAAAAAAACTAGTGAGTGAATGCATGTAGATGCCCTGTGTATTTGGCCTATAAGATATGCACCAGGCTGCTTAGGTCATCACTTTGAGTTTAGATTACTTAAGTGCTTTCTTTTGAAAAATTGTAATGATGCCTTTAGTGATTGTCTTAGTACTTTTTTTTCCTGCAAATTGGAATGAAAGCATATCTTTAAAATTTTTGTTTTTCAATTATTTTTACTTATGTGTATGCATGTGTGTTTGTGTTGGAGTATGCTGACTAGTTTTATGTCATTTTGACACAAACTAAAGTCATCTTAGAATAGGGACTCTAAATTGAGAGAAATGTTCCCACCAGTTTAGCCTGTGGGAAAACCTGTGGTGCATTTTATTGTTTGATGATAGAGGTAGGAGGACCCAGCTTACTGTGTACCATGCCACCCCTGGACAGATTGTCCAGAGTGGTATAAGAAAAGTGGATGCTGGCAGCAGACAGGAGAGTTGGCCCTAACAGGGTCATGAGAGCAGGAAAGCTGACCCTGACAGGGTCATGAGAGCAGGAGATCTGTCTCTGCCTCTCACCAGGGCAGCGAAATAGAGCTGACCCTGATGGAAGGGGTGTGGGTAAGCAGTCCCAAGGTGGGAGTATGGGAGAGCTGGCAACTTGTCTGCCCTATGGTGACATGGTGAGGGAGAGATGATCTCTCGCCCCTTGCCACTTACAGAAGGCAGGAGAGCTGGCCTGGAGGTCATCAAAGTGAGAGAGCTGTCCCTGCCCCTCACCTGCTGCAGGACTTCGGGAGAGGAGGCCCTGCAGGTCACCTTGGCAGCACAGTAGAGCTGGCCTTGGATGTGGGCATTGTGGGTGAACCAACCCCAAGGGTGTGAATGGGGGAGAGCGGCCCTGCCTCTTGTCTGCTGGGCACTGGCCTGGGCATGAAAAGATACCCTCCTCTACTCCTTAGTTCCTCATCATTTATGGCAGGCAAGAGAACTGGCCTCAGGGTCATGAGAGCGGGAGAACTACCAATGTCCCTTACCAGCTGCAATACTCAGAAGAGTAGGCCATTCCCTCACCTGGGAAGCAGGGTAAAGCTGGCCCTGGTAGCAGAGATTGCTGGTGAGCCAGCCCTTGAGGGCATTGGAACAGAAGAGCTGGTAGGATGACCAGCTAAGACACCTCTCGGGCCTAGATCTAGGGCTTTGAATTGGCCCATCCCATTATCTACCCCATCGATGAACTGTTTCAGTGTATGAAAGAGCCAGTCCTACAGAGCCAAAACTACAGGATCACCATGACATAGTGCAACAACAGTGAGGTTCCAATATGGATAGAGTAGCAGAAGTCAGAGGCCTTGTACCAGACCACTGACTCATTGCAATGAAGATTTGTAAGCAGAGTTGTGGACAACAAGGTGTTCTATGGGACACACCATGACACACTGCAGCTTACATTAGAAAATTTTTTTTCTCTGTTGTAAAGGAGGTTGCAAGGGTGGAGGGCAGGTACAAGGGGAGGGGGAGATGAGTGGAATTGTGGTGCATGGTGTGAAATTCACAAAGAACCTAGAAAAAGTTTTTTTTTAAGTGGATGATTCTGTTGTATTCCATTGTGGAAATCTGAGCCCAGGGGTCTTTTCTGAGACTGATAGTCCAACCAAAGACCATGCATGAAGATAACCTAGAACCCCTGCACAGATGTAGCGCATGGCAGCTCAGTGTCCAAGTGGGTTCCCTAGTAATGGGAACAGGGACTCTCTCTAACATGAACTCAAGTGACTGGCTCTTTGATCACTTCCCCCTGAATGGGGAGCAACCTGACCACAGAGGAAGACAATGCAGCCAGTCCTGATGAGACCTGATTGGCTAGGGTCAGATGGAAGGGGAGGAGGACCTCTCCTATCAGTGGACTTGGAGAGGGGCAATGGGAGGAGATGAATGAGGGAAGGAAGGATGGATGGAGGGAGGATGGGATTTGGAGGGGACAAGGGTGGAGTTACAGCTGGGATACAAAGTAAATACATTATAATAAATAAAAATTATATTTTTAAAAAAGTGAATGAACAAGCCTTGGAGAGCAGGCCAGTAAACAGCACTTCTATGGCCTCTGCTTTAGTTCTTGCTGCCAGGTTCTTCTGACTTCCCTGAATGATGGACTAAAAGCTGTAAAATAAAACAAACCCTTTCCTCTCCAATTTTCTGAGGTGAGATGTAGAAAGGGTCTTTTTATTTTTAATTTTATGCATATGGGAGTTTGCTTGTATGTATGTCTGTGCACTGTGTGCATGCAGTACCCACAGAACCCAGAAGAAGACATTGGATCCCCTGGGACTGAAGTTATAGAGGGTTGTCATTGGCCATTTGGGTGCTGGGTCTAGAGCTCAGGTCCTCTAGTGCTCTTAACTTCTGAGTCAGCTTTTCAGCTTTGTGTAGAGAATTTAAGCATGTCAAATCCTAACTACTGGCATGGAAACTTTAGAGACATCACCAAATCTGTTTGCATGTTCCCCTCCTTTGAATGAATTTAATGGAAGGATTTTCTCGCGTAGTTGAAAGCAGGCCATGTTCTGGATCCCCCAAGGAGGTAAAATTGTGGACACCCTCAGCCAGTAGACCAGCAGGCCACCAGGGAGTAGAAACACACACAGTATCCCCTAGAAAAAGTGTCGGGAGGAGGAGGCTGGGGATGGAGCAGGGCTAGCTCCATCCCATATGATGCAGAGGAGTACCAGCAGGCTCAAGGGAAGCTTCTCATACTGTAGGTATGTCTACATTATGTGCTGACTGAATTTCCTTTGCATATGTACTCCTTTCTCTTTCTTTGCACCCACACATAACAGTGGAATTTGTTTCCTGTAGGAAAACCTAGCAGTATTGACAGTGCTTAGCTCTGACTAAGCCACATTGATTTATCTGCCACTGGGTGGCCAGGATCGGGCAGTGAAACATTAGGGAGTGTTAACACCTTACAGTGCCATTTGGTTTCTAACATGCTTTTTCTACCGCTTTTTTTCTTTGTAATGCTCTTCCCCTAAGTGGCACCCTACAAGCTGTCCTCACACTTGCACACTGATGCATTATCTCTCCTCCTGACACTGACAAGGCTATGGGCTCAGCTTCTTTCAAGCCTCTTGCTTGCCTTTGAAACACCAAGATGGGGAACTATAGATGAAGCTTCCCGATTATATATTTTTGATATTATTATTTTTATTTTTTGGCCCTTCTGGGGTTGCTAGGCTTGTTATGCCCTAGCTGGACTCTGAAGGGAGGCCTACTTCCAGGTGTCCTTACAGAGTCTGCTCAAAGACAAAAGATTAAGGGAGAAATGGAGTGAGAAATGCCCTATCACCTTCCAACATGCCTTTGCCTTCTATAACTAGCAGACCTTGTTTGTGTTCGTCTCAGTGAAGACATGCATTTCAAGGAGAGGGCTGCCAAGGAAATCGCTCTGGTTCATGGTTCTTATGGCCCTGGTATTACTTGGGCAGTCCCATACCTCGGTGGGACTACTGTTTTAATCTTAAAGTCTGTGGTGCCCGGAATACATTTTGTCTATAAGATGGGTATGTGGAGACTCCGAGCTCTCAGCAGGACATTTGGATTGCCTATCCCTGGGTGAGGAGAGAAATCCCTTTCAAGTGCTGAACAAAGGAAACGTGTTTCGTCCTTTCTATATTGTGGGGCAGAGCGGTCCTGAAGGATGCACTCCACGTTTGCTGTCTTCATACATGTTGTGAGTCCCCTTTCAGTTGATAATCTGAGAGCAAGAAAAATCCCCTGAGGAACAATATATGTGCATGTGGAAGCTCCTTTGTGCTATTGCCATCTCAGGTATGCTAGGAAAAGACAAAGCTGGGCATCAGGAATCTTCCATTCGGTTCCTGCAAAGGCCTGTAACAAAGTGGGAAATTGAACTGGGTGGTCCCTGCCCAATATCCACAGTCAGAGTGGAGGTCTGTGATGGTAAGCAGGTAGCCAAGAAAGGGCGGGCGGGCAGGGGGTAGTTCACTTGCTGCCCTAGTTTGCTTTCTGTTGCTAAAACACTGAACAAGGTCAATTTGAAGAGGAAAGTGTTTCTTTGGCTTAAGGGTTCCAATCCATATCCAGGCAGTGCTGGTGCCCACCTTTAATCCCAGCACTTAGCAGAGATACGTGCATCTCTGTGAGTTGGAGGACAGCCAGGACAACACAGAGAAACCGTATCTCAAAAGCCAAAAACAAAACAAAAGTTACAATCGACCGTGAAGGGAAGCCAAAGCAGGAACCTAGATGCAGGAATTGTAGCAGGGATCAGGAGAAATGCTGCCTACTTCCTTTCTTAAAGCATCCAGGACCACCAGCCATGGGTGGCACTGCCTATAGTGAGCTCCCTATCTCCCCCACCAATCATTAATCAAGGAAATGCTTCTGTGGATTTGCCTGCAGGCCAGTGTATTGGAGGCAACTCCTCAGTCTGGATTCCCTCTTCCTAGAGAGGCCTAAGTTCGTGTCAAGTTGAGACAAACTAACCCGTACACTGCCTTTAGCTTTTGCATGTTGGGGCCATCGCCGGACTGAGATGTTGTTGGGATGAGCAAGGAGTGTAATACATGTTTTATCCTAGATGGGGATGGTGAGTAAGATTGCCTAGCTGGGAGAAAGAAAGAATACAGGGTACACAAGCAGTTTTTCTGTGATCTCATTTTTTTTTTGGCATGTGCAATCATCCGTATGAAGCCACAGATCCCAGGTGGAACGAGAAGTAGTGAAAATTAGAAGACTCATCCTGTGTGCCTTAGTAGTTGCCTGCACATGGGAAATAGGGCCTTTAATTTTTCTTAACAATTCCTTCTCAACTCTGGCCTCTACCCCATAATGTTTTTACGTATCTAAAGCTGAAAGATTTGCATTATGAGAGCACTTTTTTTTTGAGGCTAAGGAGGCTGCAGTGAAATCACCATACAGACTTAGAATCTTATTCTGTAGGAGCTACCCTTTCTTGCTTTATCCCCATATAGTTCTAGAAGACTGAGGTCTGCTTGGTTTCCTGTCATAATGCTGTGCTAGTGGTGCTGTCATAGACTTGTTAGTTTGCTTCTTTTGGCTTCCTGTGCTCTTCAACACTGTTTCCACCCCACATGTCTTGGCTTAACTGTCCCAGCTTGGGCTAAATTAGGCCATTGCACTGGCTGAGTTCATGTTCTCAAGGGCTGCACACTGTTGTACGTCTTCCACACCTTACTCTCTGCATGAGTCCAATGTTGTATCTCAGGTCCAAGTAGGATGAATGGGTCACACTGGGTACATGTTTTTGTCATTGTTGTTTATTGTCAACACTTCTTAACTTGGGAAGTAATAATTTTTTACCCAGCTGGGAGTGAACTAGGGTGACACAGACAACCTGGTATCATTGATAACTTGCTGTCCCCAAGGCCAGCTTTTCTTCCTGGAAGACCAAGCAGCTGAATAATAAAGCAGCTTCAGCGGAGACAGGAGGATCAAAAATTCAAGGACATTGTTGACTATATAGAAATTTCTAGGCCAACCTGGTACACATTTAGACACATGTGAATGAGTGAATAAGTGAGTGAGCTTAAAGAACTGCTCTTGATAAGTCTCTGCAATTAGACTTAGTACTTTCAAGTCTAGATCCTGTCACTTTAATACTTTGATCACTTTTCATGGGCAACTGACTTAGCCTCACTTATCACTATATAACGAAAGACACAATATCACAGGGGCACGATCTCAGGAATCAGACTATTCTAGCAGAATGTGAAGATGTGTTATAAGGTTTCATGACCACAGAAGCAGGATTGGGCAGAGAGAAATTTAAGTGGCGATGGTGGTTCCACAAGTACCTGTGGGATCCATGAGGCACTTGGTAGCTAAAACAGTCCAGTTGAATTGTGCCATGTTGGCTAATGAGGCTTTCTGCAACCAAGTCTGTCTCTGGAAGGACTGAAAGCTTAAAACTGCCCATGACAGCATTCTTATTTTTTTCTTATTTATTTATTTATTTATTTATTCCCTTTACATCCTTGTAGCCCCTCCCTCCTCCCAACCTAGCACTACCCTGTCTCCCTCCTTTTTCCCTTCCCCTTTCCCTCAGAAAAGGGGAACTCCCTTTCCCATCCAGCCCAGCTCATCAAGTTGCATCAGGACTGAGCATCTCCTCTTCCCCTGTGGCCTGTCAAGGCAATCCTGCAAGCAGGAAGTGATCCAAAAGCTGGCAAGTGAGTGACTGCCCCATGCAGTCTCCACTTCCCTTACTAGAGGACCCACAAGAAGCCTAAGCTGCCCATCTGCTACATCTTTGTAGGGGGCCTAGGTCCAGTTCATGCATGGTCCTTGGTTGATGCTTCAGTCTTAGCAAGCCCCTCTGGGCCCTGATTAGTTGGCTTTGTTGTTTTTCTTGTGGAGCTCCTGTTACTTCTGGGTCCTTTTCTCTTTCCTCCCACTGTTCCCCAAGACTCCCTATGCATAGACCAGTATTTGGCTGTGAGTCTGTTTTAAGGCACTGTTGGGTAGAGAGCCTCTCAGAGGACAACTCTGTCAGGCTCTGTCTGCAGGCTTAGCAGAGTATTGTTCCTAGTGTCAGGGGTTGGCACTCTCCAATAGGGTGAGTCTTTGGTTGGGCCAGGCATTGGTTGGCCATTCCCTCAATCTCTGCTCTATCTGCTCTATCTTTATTCCTGCATATCTCATAGGCATGGTAAATTTTGGGTCAAAGTTTTTGTGGATGGGTTGGTGTTCTCCACCCTTTACTAGAAGACTTGTCTAGTTAGAGGGTGTCCTCTTCAGCCTCTATGGTCTCTGCTACTAGGAATCTCTGCTTGAGTCCCCCCAGGAGCCTACCCTGACTTAGGTTTCCAGCTTGTCACAGAGATGTCCCCACCCTCAGTTTCTCTTTTCTCTACAGACCTTCTGTTCTCTTGTCCTCAGGTCTGATCTCCACCTTCTTAACTCTCTGTGCCCCTCTCCAACCTTGTTTTCTCTCTTCTGTCATTACCTCCGTCCGTTCTATCTCCCCTTCAGAGTGAGATTTATGCATCCTCCCTTGGATCCTCCTTATTACTTATCTTCTTTGGATCTGTGCCTCGTACTATGCTTATTTTGTACCCTATGGCTAAAATCCACTTCTAAGTGAGCACATACCAAGTGCGTCTTTCTCGGTCTAGGGTACCTCACTCAGGATGAGCTTTTCTAGTTCCATCCATTTACCTGCAAATTTCATGATGTCTTTGTTTTTAATAGCCGAGCGGTATTTCATTGTGTAAATGTGCTATAATTTCTTCATTCATTCTTTGGTTGAGGGACATCTGTTTTTTTTTCCCAGATTCTGGCTATTACAAATAAAGCTGCTATGAACATAGTTGTGCAAATGTCCTTGTTGAATGATGGAACGGCTTAAAGC
The DNA here is from genome assembly GCF_030254825.1 of Meriones unguiculatus. Taxonomy (NCBI): domain Eukaryota; kingdom Metazoa; phylum Chordata; class Mammalia; order Rodentia; family Muridae; genus Meriones; species Meriones unguiculatus. The sequence continues at coordinate 140,821,899 of NC_083369.1, read as the reverse complement.
TGCTATGAACATAGCTGAGCAAATGTATTTGTTGTATGGCAGATCAGTTTCAGGTATATGCCCCGGAGTGGTATAGCTGGGCCTTGAGGTATGGCTATTCCCAGTTTTCTGAGAAAGCTCCAGATTGATTTCCAAAGTGGTTGTACACGTTTGTACCCCAAAGAGCAATGGAGGAGTAAATGATGGAAGGGTGAGCTCTTTCCTCTTCTTTAAAGTTCAGTAACACCTTTCCTGGAAAAAAAAAAATAGTGCCCTGTATTGAAAAGACTGTGGTAGAATAGAGACCATCAAGAGCTACATCCTTATTGAGTGTCAGCCACTATAGACACACACTTCAGTAAATTTCAGAAATTCTGCTATTTTTCAGAACTGAAATTCATTAGCATTGTTGTAAAGAGGCTAAAAATATAGTGAAAGGCATTTACAAATAGACATTGTAAAATGCTTACACACCCACAGTCTGAACACTGTCAAAACACCAGCTGCAGCTTCCTTACTTGGAAGGATCAGAACTTTTTTTAAACTACACCTACTGTGTTTTCAAAATAGGCTTACTTCTGGCCCTAGAGAGAAGAGCATTTCAACTGAAACCTGTGTCTAGCTCTTGGCATGAGGGATCAGAGAGCTCAGTTAGAGAGAAGAACCACTATCCTAGCCTCTTTATACAAGTATGGCCTGTGTTCTAGAATCTGGGCAAGAGTCACTTGAGAATATTTAGTTTTCATTTCTTCAGGGTGGTTCCTCATGCTTCAGCCTATACAACCTGCAGACAAATCTCAGAAACATGAACTGTCCCCTTAACCCAGAAGCCCTCCCTAGCAAGAGTTCACTACATGTCACCCCAAATGCCATTTGAGAGGAAGCCACCCTGACACCTGGAACAATAATACGATTTTTCCTTTTATAAAACCATCAGGACAGAGGTCCTGTAATTGAGGATAGAGCCTCTAGTAGCTATAAACAATTTGCAATATTATTTTTCATTTGTATTATACTCTATATTCCTAGCAGCTGTGAACCCCAAATGACCTTTGCAGCAAGAGTTCTCCATTGATGGCCACTGTGGCAGAATGTGTTCAGTTCTTTAGGCTTAAAGCTGTATTCATTTGCTCAGGCTCTTGTAACAAAATACAATAGGCTGAGTAGTATGAACAATAAACATTTATCTTATAGTTGTAGAAGCACCTCCCTTCCACCAACCCTCTTACCCTAGGTAAGAGAGAGAAGGCTAGTAGGAAGAAGGAGTTTACTTTTCCTGGCTGTTTAGGGTCAATGGGTTCTTTGGGGGCTATACCAATCTCTATTAACAGCAAACGCAGTGGTCTTCTCTGTCTGCCTTCTCCAAGCTGCTGCGCTACAAAGCATCTCTTCCGTGTCTACCCAGACCACCACACCGTCTGTCTCTGGATACTTGCATATGAATTTCTTAAGAAACAAAACAAAACAGCAATAGAACAACTCTACATTTTGAATAGATTTAGCTTCCTGTAGCTTAATAATTAACCCTACATCCTTTTTATCCTTAAAAATTATAATGAAAATAGGAAAAGTAAAAGAACTCTTGATGGTCCTTTAGAGGGAATCCTGCCCAAACTAGCTCGGCAGTCATGCACCCATATTCAGGAGAGATTAAGTAACCTAGCCAAGATCATACAGGCGATTAGAAGCGAGTTCAGAGGTAGTTCAGATGTACTCCTGGCTTGGACCTTTAAGCATAGGATTCATAATTTCATACATCTTGACTGATTCCCAGGAGAGATGGCTACATTTGACCACCTGTGTTCAAGACAATTATTAAATCAAACTTGTTGGGTAAAGCCCAGGCTATGCCACCTTTTACTGTGACAGTACTGTTGGCTGTATTGTGTAAGTCTTTAATCACTACTGGTAAAGGAAACTTTTACATTTCTTTTAGCTTTACTTATTTTTATTTTACTCATGTGCATGTGTTACCTGCATGTACAGATGGGCACAGCATGCATACCTGGTGCTTGTGGAAGTCAGAAGAGGTAACGTTGGATCCCCAGGAATTGGAATTACGAATGGTTGTGAGCCAGTGTGGATGCTGAGAAAAAAAACCCTGGTCCTCTGCAAGATCAATGAGTCCTCTTAAATGCTAAGCCAGCTCCCCAGCTCTCTATTAAATGTCAAATGCAAATAGAAGAAAGGGATATTGAAAGATGGCTCAACAGTTATGAGTACTTCCTGTTCTTCCAGAGGACTTAAGTTCAGTTCACAGCAACCATGTCAGGTGGCTCACAATTGCCTGTATGTCTACTTCCAGGGAATCCTGAACATACACAACATACAAGCAAATGCACATCCACATGAATAAAAAGTAAAATAAATCTTAAAAATAAATGGAAGGAAAAAAAATCCCCTATAAACTTATTCCTAAGACAAGTATTATTTACATTTTTAAAAAATTATTGCCCATATTTTTCTTGTGTATGATTCAGCTTGATTTTTGTCAATCATAAACAAGTGCTATCGTATAGAAAATAATAAAACTATATAACTTGGGAAAAATGCATCTATTGTACAAATGTATAATACATTCCCATTTCAGAAAATTTTAGCCAGTGCTCCTGGATTCCACAGAGTTTCTTTTCTTTATTTTTATCTTTTGCCACTGAGCTAGGTAATGAAAATTACTCCTCAGATTTCCCAGGAATAACTAGCATACATAGTCTTCTACTCTTAAAAAGAATGCCTCTTCCTAACACATAAGGGAGGTGTGTGGGTGTATGCATGAGTCTCTGTGTGTCACTGTTAACCTGGCTTTGTTCTCTAACAGTGTCATCTAAGCATTCATTCTTGTCAGAATAAACCTGTTTATCAGTGCCATTGAAATGGCTCATACAAGCCTATCAAGTGTCACGGTTTAGTCAAATGTTTCCTTAGATATATATATAAAAAAAAATATCCCATTGGTTATTTTTTTTTCTTCACTTTCACTTCATTGTAAACAATACAACAATTCGTGGAACCCACTAATTACAGGCTATTTCTTTCGCACAGTCCAAACTATGGCTCAGAACTTGGTTCCAAACATATGAATACTTAAACTCTATACCCTACTCTAAAACCTTAATTTTAGTTTTAATTTAAAATAGTTTATATCATGGTATGGCAGGTGACATAAGCTGGGAACACAGAGAAAACATTGTATAATCTCACTTTCCTGTGGAATCTAAAAGTGTCATATTCCTAGGAGTAAAATGATGGTTATCAGCAAGTGATAACAGGGCATTGTGGGCAGGGGAGATATTGGTCAAAGGGACAAACTTTAGTTAAGTAAGAGGAGTAATTCTTGTTAACTTGCCACACAACATGGTAATTGTAATCAATAATAATGTGTTATATATTTCAAAGCAACTAAAAGAAAGGATGATTAAGTATTTTTACCACAAAGAGATAACTATTTGAGCTGATAGATAAGCTAACTAACCTTATTTGATCAGCCTGTGATGGATACATGTATCAAAACATCCATCGCATTGCACCTTATAAACAAAACACTGTTTACCTCTAAAAATGTCTATTTGCACTTTATTAAACTTTTTCATATATTTTGATCATATTTTTTTCCAATTCTCTAACTTAAAAATAAAGTTTTAAAAACATAATTAATTCAATTTATTCACTTTGTATCTCCTCTGCAGCCCCCTCCCTCATCTCCTCACAGTCTTACCCACCTTCCCTCGCCTCCTCCTATGCCCTTTCCCTAGGCCCCTGATAGGAGAGCATCTCCTCTCCTTCTATCTGACCCTAGCCTATCAGGTCTCATCAAGGCTGGCTGCTTCATCTTCCTCTGTGGCCTGGCAAGGCTGAACCCCCCCCCCAGGGGAGATGATCAAAGTGCAGGCCACTGAGATCATGTCAGAGACAGCCCCTGTACCCCTTACTAAGGAAACAACTTGGAAACTGAACTGCCCATGGGCTTCCTTTGAACGGGGGTTCTAAGTCCTCTCCATACATGGTTCTTGGTTGGAATATCAGTCCCCGCAGCCCCCCACACACACTGGGCCCAGATTTTTTGGCTCTGTTGTTCTCCTTATGGAGTCCCTGTTCCCTCCAGATCTTTCCATCTCCCTCTTCTTTCATAAGGATACTGACACTCTGCCCAATGTTTGGCTATGAGTCTCAGTATCTCCTTTGATACTCTGGTGGGTAGAGTCTTTTAGAGAGCCTCTGTGGAAGGCTCCTGTTCTTGTCTTCTCTTACTTCCAATGTCTATCCCGTTTGCCCTTCTAAATGAGTATTAAGCATCTTCACTGGTGGGAATGTAACCTTGTATAACCACTTTGGAAATCAATCTGGTGCTTTCTAAGAAAATTAAGAATAGTGTTACCTCAAGATCCATCTATACCACTCCTAGGCATATACCCAAACAATGCCTCACCATTCAATAAGAACATTTGCTCAACTATGTTCATAGCAGCTTTATTTGTAATAGCCAGAATCTGAAAACAACCTAGATGTCACTCAGCCGAGGAATGGATACAGAAAGTGTGGTACATTTACACAATGGAATACTACTCAGCAATTAAAAACAAGAAAATCATGAAATTTGCAGGCAAACAGTGAGAACTAGAAAAGATCATCCTGAGTGAGGTATCCCAGAAGCAGAAAGACACACACAGTATATACTCACTTATAAGTGGATACTAGACCTATAATATAGGAGAAACAAACTAAAATCTATAGTCCTAAAAAAAGATAGTTTTTGTTTGTTTGTTTGTTTTTTAGTGATATTTGTGGGGTAGGAAAGGAGGGTATGAGAGGAGTTGGGGACAGGGAAAGAATATGTTGTATGGAAATTTTAATAAGACAATTTTAAATCATGAGGACTATACCTATGTACCTACAATCATATACCTTAATTGTTACTGGTTTTGATTAGTAATAGTATGATAATATGCTATACCTTTCTGTAAGAGTAATTTAAAAAAGAAAAAGCTAAAAGACTGAAGTGATTGCTCGTTCAGTAAAGTGCTTGCATGTAAGCAAGAGGGCCTGAGTTCAGATCTGCAGCACTTATGCAAAATCTGAGCACTGCTGTATGTATCTGTAACCCCAGTGTTAGGGAGACAGAAACAGGTGGATCCCTGGAGCTCATTGGCTTATCAGTTTAGATAAATTGATGAGTGAGATGAGTTTAGTGTGAGGTGCTGGGCATACTGGTACATGCCTTTAATCCTAGCATTCAGGAGGCAGAGACAAGCACATCTCTGTTAATTTGAGGCCATCCAAGGCTACATAGTGAGACCCTGTCTCCAAATGAATGAATGAATGAATGAATGAGTGGGGAGTGATCAAGGAAGACACCCAATATCAACCTCCACAGGCACATGTACACACATGCATGTAGAACACATATGCATACACCCACTCAAATGCATACATATGTGCCCGCACAAATATGTAAAATCAACTAAAAGGCAAAAAAAAAAAAAAAACCTATATCCGAAAGAAAAACAAATACATATAAAAGAATAAAATGGTTGAGTCATATAATCACAGAGAAATAAAAGTAGAACAGTAGCAGGATACCCTGAGCATAATGATGGGCAATAGAAGTTATTTCCAGTCCCTTGAGACAGGCTCTCATCCAATATGAAACTTCTAGCATTAACTCAAAGAAGTCTGCGACAGCTACAAGACTGACTATAGCCAAGATCCATCACCGAAGGACATGTTCTAAGGTAGCCAAATTTTGAGGGACATATGATTAATTCAGAAGCAAACCCCCTTCTCCCCCTCAAGAGGTCCTCTCGTGTACTCCTCAGCTACCCACCAGAATGTGAGACCACTTTGCATTTTGATAGTTTGCAGAAGCCTCCCTTCCAGGATCTCCAAAGCCAAGTGTGATCAAATATACTGATAGAATATTTACATTTAAGTTTCCTTTGCTCCCCTATCCTTTGGCCTTTTTTACTTATAATAATAATGCTTCAGTGTACATCTCATGCTATGGTATTATATTGTATTCTTTAAGGAATGCTGATAAAAAAATCTGTGTTTAGCATGTAATTTCCCCCTAAGTATTTTAATTCATTTTATTTTAAACGTAGGTTGCCTGCACACAAGCATAGGTGTGCCCACACACAAGTATATGTGTTCCGACACATATGAGTGTAGATGCTGGTGAGGCCAGGAGAGGATGTCAGAATTTACCTACCCAGCATGGATGCTCAGAACTGAACTCAGGTCCTCTGCAAAGAGCAATACAATCTCTTAACCATCTCTCCAGTCCCCTCATTTCTTTTTAAAAAAAACAGTTTGATTTATTTCTTGCAGTCCTGTCCATTGAATTCAGAGCATTGCATGTGCTAAGCAAGAACTCTTCTACAGCACTGTATGCCAAGCACAATTTTTAAATTATTTTTAATGGGAAACTAGTTAATTGTATTTCAGTACACATATAGCGTGTGTTGATCCTATGAGGATAATTGGCATATCTGCCATCTCGGATAGGAATTACTTATTTATATTGGGAATATTAAAAGCCCTATTACCTGTTTTGAAATATTTAATTAATTGCTGTCAACCACAGTTTCTAGTCATTAGGAAGTTATTCCTATGTCCATCTGTGATGATTTATTATCTTCCCAATTCTCTTTTCTCTAAATCTTCCTCAGTCTTTGGTACTCACTGTTCACTTTTCTATTTCTTTGAGATCGATGTTAATTTTTGTTCTTTTAAAAATATTTGTTTGTTGGGCTCCCTAGTTAAGGGGAGTAGGGGCTGCCTCTGACATGAACTCAGTGGCTGGCTCTTTGATCACATCCCCCTGAGGGGGAGCAGCCTTACCAGGCCACAGAGGAAGACTATGAAAGACAGTCCTGATGATTTCTGATAGGCTAGGGTCAGAAGGAAGGGAAGAAGGATCTCCACTATCAATGAACTGGGGAGGGGGCATGGCAGGAGATGAGAGAGGGAGGGAGGGCAGGATTGGGAATGGATAAGGGTGGGCCTACATCTGGGAAACAAAGTGAATAAATTGTAATAAATAAAAATTATATTAAAAATATTTATTTGTGTGTGGGTATATGTAGGTCAACACACAGCTTGATGGAGTTGATCTTTTCTTTTACCTTTATGTAGTTTCCAGGGATTGAACTCAGGTTACTAGGATTCCATTACAAGTGGCCTTTACCCATCTTTTACCCATCAGCTCTCTCATTTCATGTTGAGGATCAGTCCTTGGATAACCTTATTTAGAACTCATCTCCTTAACAGGGTCAGAGAGCTCCCCTTTGTGGGGGAAGTGCAGAGACATCTCAGGCTAGTGTACAAAGAAACTATTTATTTCCTTATTCTAGAGACTTATCCCCATCTTATATATGGGCTTCTTCCAGCCCAGATGGTGAGAGAAGTCACTCAGGTAATAATGGGCATAGAATTGGGGTGGGGCGTGACCACCCAGAAGCTATCTAATTTTATAGACTTGTGCTTCAGTGCCAACCTTCAAGCTGCCAGATTTCAACTTGACACCTTGTGCCTGTCAACAGCCTGGCTGATGCCTCAGGCCCGGGCAGAGAACCTTTTTTCTCAAGGTTAAAAGTAGCTGACCTTTGACAAGAAACATTGGCTTAATTCTGTGTTCCTTAAAAGGGAAGCTGCTAGCTTGCCAGTGCTTATTTGGCCATGGGGCAAGAACAGGCCTGTGCTGCATCCTGTGGAGACAGCGGGCGGGTTTTGTGGCTAGAAGTGCATTGGCAAAGGATCATTATTAAAATAGCCATCTTAGAAAATATGTACAGAACAGAGGGACATCCAGTCTGCTGGCCAGTTTATACCACAGTCCATGTGGTTGGACAGCTCCTTGGTTCTCACTGTCTCCCTTTGGCTCCCTTTACAGGTAACAGTGCCATTAGCACCACACACAGCACTGTCTTTAATGTGTGCGCAGCAGGAAACTGGACAGAATGACAAGGACACTCGCTGATTACTAAATGTCTGGACTTGTGTTTTTCATGTAGGGGTGACAGTCCAAAGATTGATTTGGTGGGCAGCACACTCTCTGGCATCCTGGATAAGGACCTCTCAGACCGAAGCAATGACATCGGTGAGTGAAGCCATCGTTCTGTTTCTCTTTGCATTGTTAGAAAAGAACTGCAGGGCCTGTCTTGCCTCTTCAAGCAATGTGATAGGCTCTATCCCAACCACTACAGTGCTAGGCTTTCCGCCTCTGCTGGGTTTTAGGTGTCACAATTTAACAAAGAAAGCAAGTGATGGAAATTTCTACCTGAAAACAAAGTTCCTGGGGTTTTAGCCTCCTTGGCCTTAGCAAAATTGCTTATAAGTTCTAATGAAGACCAAAGATGAATAAACATTTTTGTACGAGTAGGCAGAGGCACTTACTTAGTTCATGTTTTCTAGCCTAGAAAGGGTGCAAATGCAAAATGTCAGGGTTCACTATAGAAGTGGCTCTAAGTACTTTGACTTTAGGTTAAAGTGATCTTTTTGTGTATGGTAATTGCCACTTAGCAGGAGCTGCAAGGGACTTGCTTTCCCAAGGTCAAACCAGCACTGTGTGATAATGGGATAGGGGCTAAGGTCGCTCTGAGTAAACAAAAGTTGAAGGTACTTTGAGGGTATATCTGGATGGACGTGAGGTGACTGGTAGTGTGTTCTGCTTAACAACCTGTTTAGGATGCTAAGTCTCTGCAAAGATAAGTATCAGCTGCAAGTATCGATACTTTGACTTCTTCCTTTCCGATTTGAATCCCCTTGATCTCCTTTAATTGTCTTATTACTCTAGCAAGGACTTCCAGAACTATGTTGAAGAGATATGGGGAGAGTGGGCAGCCTTGCCTTGACCCTGATTTTAATGGGAATGATTTAAGTTTCTCTCCGTTCAGTTTGATGTTGGCTACAGGCTTGCTGTATATTGCCTTTACTATGTTTAGATATGTGCCTTGTATCCCTGATCTCTCCAATACTTTAAACATGAAGGAGTGTTGGATTTTATCAAATGCTTTTTCTGCATCTAAGGAGATGATCAGGATACAAAGCAAATAAATTCTAATAAATAAAAAATAAATTAAAAAGAAAAAATAATATAAAAAAGATGCTAAGTCTCAAGTCCAGCTCTTTTTCAAGTGTCATGTCTTTTTTGTTTGTTTTTTTTGAAATAGGGTCTCTCGCTCTGTATCTGTGGTTGTCCTGGATCTCACTTTGTAAACCAGGATGGCCTCAGACTCAGAGATCTGCCTACCTCTGCCTCCCAACTTCTGGGATTAAAGGCATGCACCATCACCTGTGTCACAAGGTAGCATTCTCCTGCACTATGTTTTAGAGGGATATGTTTTGAAATTGCCCTTATTTTAATTAATGTTTGGTTATGAGCTCAGTATAGATTCACAGACAGATCTTAGACATTTCTAAATGTCTAAATATATATTTTCATCCTGCACATCCCATCTATCAAAATTATAGTGCTATATTGACATTGATGTGTTGCACCTCACTAGTTTTGTTCACATTTGTCCAGTTCTACTGGTGTGTTTGTGTGTGTGTGTGTGTGTGTGTATGTCTCTCTGTAATTTTATTTTGTGTCAAGATTATTCATAATATCTCTGTCACTACCAGGATTACTCATGTTATATACCTCTTTTTTCTTTTTTTGTTTTTTGTTTGTTTGTTTGTTTTGTTTTGCTTTGCTTTTTAGGCTGGGTCTCTTTACATAGCCCCGCTGTCCTATTTTCCTTTCCAGCTACTATGATAAAATGCCCTGGCCAAAAAAGCAACTTAGGAGAGAAGGGCTTATTTTTAGGTTACAATGCCAGGCAACATACAGTTCATCACTGTGGGGAAGTCAGGGCGGCAAGGAACTTGAAGAAGCTAATTATATCCATTATCAAAAGCAGAGACAAATGCATCTGTACTTCCACTCAGCTTGTGTTCTCCACTATAGTACAGTTCAGGATCTCCTGCCTAGGGATATATGCCACCAACAGTGGGTGGGTTTTGTCACCTCAATCTAATCAAGATAGTGCCACATAGACATGCCCACTAGACAACCTGATCTAAATAATCCCTCAATGAGAGACTCTCCCAGGAAATTCTAGATTTTGTCAAGTTAACAATTAAAGCTAACTATCACACTGGCATAGCCTAGAATTTATTATAATAAAGTAATGATATATTAAAATTTATAGTATTATCACACCAAACTCACAATACTCCTGCCTTCACTTCCCAAATCCTCATATTACAGGCATGTGACACCATGTCAGGTTGTGTTGCTCATTTCTAACCATGCCCACCTTCTTCCAATCTGCCCCCTCCCAACATCTGTCAGTTATTAGTGGGATTGATTTGACATAGAAGATAGATCTCCAGGATCATCTGTGTTGGCCACTTAATTTAGAAACAAATGCCCAACAGTTGGCAGGCCTTACAAGAGCAACAGAATGCCTGACATGGGCAGCCTTCTGGCCTGCCTGATGTGACTCCTAAGACTGGAGACTTCTTCCCTGAATCTGCTAAGAGAATCACACCTTTTCAAGCTGCTAACCTGAAGTCTCTGGCCTGACCTTGGGAGGCCTTGTGTGTAGGATGCTTGGTTATGACTGAAAATACCAGAAATATATGTGTTGCTTCCAGAAGCTGGTTTATATCCTCGTGCAGCCTTTGAGAATCTGTCACAAAGCATAAACCCGACAGTTAAAACTTACCAGCTATAGGTTTTGATTGGGTGAAAGAGCAGGAAAGAGAAGTGGAGTGAATATGTGATTTCAAAGCTAGATTAAGTATGGTTCTCACACTGTGGTTGGGTATTCAGCCTGTATTTTCAGCCAGAGCAACTAATTGGTGGAATACTGGTAAAGGTCTTGTGTGGCACAGAAAGAGAAGGTGTTTTTCTGTCTTTGGAATATACAGCGCCATTTCTCTTGCTTTTCTAAGAGCACTGGCCTTTGACCTTTGCTTTCTCTGGGTCTGGAGTTGTCTAGGATGGCCATTGCCAAAGGATGACCGGCATGTTCTCTAGTCTGACCAACTAATTAGGAAATGTTGGTGTCATAGATGGGAGAAGAATTCCTCCAAGTGCTGTTCCTATTGTGGAAACTAAGTCCCAGCTGTATTTGGAAACCCAGAGGGATGGTGCTGAGGATTTTTCTTTCATTTTTTCCAAGAAGACATTAATCCCTGGAGACAATCATTGCACAGCTTGACAACCTAAAGTGTAGACTATTTGAATTTCAAGAAATGCTGATAGGCAGCTAGGTCATCAACCAGGAAATACTGGAATATCTTCAACCCACAACCCACACACCCTCACATGAATGTCTGCTTCTGTGGATCTATAAGATACTGGCTAAAACATTAGATAACCATGGAGGTGTAAGTAAGTGACAACTGAGGGCTAGAGCTTAATACTGATCAGGATGCTCCTGAGTGCCACAGTGCTGGGACAAGCTCCACCAAAGAGCACAGACCTAGCTGTATTGTGGGCTTGCTTAGGCAGAGGTGGGGGCAGGCAGGGAGATCATGTGGGGAAGTGCTACAAGCTTGGTATAGATAGATCAGCCTGGCTGTAGTAGAATGTTGGTGCTGACAGAGGAATTGACTTGGAAATATAAGTAGGTATCAAATTGAGCTTAAGGGGAGGGTGGATGTGTAATTTATTCTAGAGAGAGTGGAAGCCATTAATGGTAACATTAAAGTGATACATCCAACTTCAAAATTAGTATACTAAATGCTGAAGAGCTTTATGGAACCAATCAGATAAAAGAAAGCTAGATGTCAAGTTGGATGGGTTTAGTTAAGCAAATTGACTTAGAGATGTTTTTTTTCAGATGCCCCATGTAAGTGATGGATGGAGTCTGAAAGTGGAGGTTCAAAGATTTAGAGACTGTCAGGGATTAGAAGTAGACACTGAGTTTCTCAAAAGCACTGCCAGGGAGGAGAATGTAGGATTGGTGGCTACAAGCTTGAATTTGAGTGATAGAGCTGTCGCTTCTGGCCTGGGTGGCTTCCCTTACTTAGTTATAATCTCAATTGACTTTCACACCTTGTCTTCCAGAATTATGTCAGAACACCTAGGGGACTGCAAAAAGATAGAAATGTTTACATTAATATTGTTTGCTTTGAGGTGTCTTTTGGACTAGGAAGATAAAGTGTAAATTAAATTTATCATAAAGAAAGAAGAGTTAAAAATTAAAGGGGGTGCTGAAAAGATGGCTCAGTGGTTAAGAGCACTGTCTGCTCCTCCAGAGGTCCTGAGTTCAATTCTCAGCAACCACATGCTGGCTCACAACCATCTATAATGAGATCTGGTGCCCCCTTCTGGCAATCAGGCACACATGCAGGCAGAACACTGTATACATAATAAATAAATAAATCTTAAAAAAAATTAAAAGGTGGCTGGAGAAATGTCTTTGAGTAGAAAAGACTTGAGTGCACCCACTTAATAGATATAGTAGCAAGTATCCATAATCCCAGTGCTCTACCAGCAAGATGGGAGGTGACACAGGCAAATCCTCTGAAGCCGAACCTACTGTTGTGTACACAGTGGAGACCTGTAAGAGACCCTGCCTCAAACCAAGTAGAAGGTGAGGTATCCAAGGTTGTCCTGTGACCTACATATGTGTGCCATGTCAGGCAGTGTGTGCACCCACCCAAATACTCATACATGTATGCATGTGTGCACATACACAGTACACACATGTGCTACCCTGACACACCACAAAGAGATTGAGAATGGGTGAGAGGCACCTAGGGGTGAAGACTGTGCTCCCACAAAATTTATATTCTAGTTGGAAAAAAAGGATCTTGCAACTTTACAGAAGCCAAGGGAGAAGCAGATTTTTTTTTATTTTTTTCCATTTTTATTTTAATTTTTATTAATTACACTTTATTCACTTTGTATCCCCCCATGGCCCCCTCCCTCATCCTCTCCCAATCCCACCCTCCCTCCCCCTTCTCCACACATGTCCCTCCCCAAGTCCACTGATAGGGGAGGTCTTCCTCTCCTTCCCTCTGATCCTAGTCTATCAGGTCTCTTCAGGAGTGGCTGCATTGTCTTCCTCTGTGGCCTGGTAAGGCTGCTCCCCCCTCAGGGGGAGGTGATTAAAGAGAAGGCCAATCAGTTCATGTCAGAGACAGTCCCTGTCCCCATTACTATGGAACCCACCTGGATACTGAACTACCATGGGCAACATCTGTGTAGGGGTTCTAGGTTATCTCCATGAATGGTCCTTGGTTGGAATATCAGTCTCAGAAAAGACCCCTGTGCCCAGCTTTTTTGGTTCTGTTGCTCTCCTTATGGAGTTCCTGTCCCCTCCAGGTCTTACTATCTCTCACTTCTTTCATAAGATTCCCTGTACTCTGCCCAAAGTTTGGCTATGAGTCTCACTATCTGCCTCAATACCCTGCAGGGTAGAGCCTTTCAGAGGCCCTCTGTGGCAGGCTCCTGTCCTGCTCCCTGTTTTCTCTTCTTCTGATGTCCATCCTCTTTGCCTTTCAGAATGGGGTTTGAGCATTTAGCCAGAGTCCTCCTTCTAGATTAGTTTTTCTAGGTGCACAGATTTTAGCAGAGAAGCAGATTTTTAAGCCAAATATCTTTAAACCCAAAGGCAGAAATGCCCTTTGTAGGTGGATTGGTCAAGGAAAAAAAGACAGTGCAGAGCTCTCTCTGGGGCTGATTTTGTAGGATTCCATTGCCTTGAACCAAGGAGGACATTTTTTTTTGTACCACAGTGTTTTTTACTAGTGATTCAGACAATTGAAGCTGTCCGAATATGGGCTGCAGTTAATAGCATAATGCAGTCCTGAACATCATCAGAAACCATCAGTGTTCGCTATAACTAAATTTGTGTTTCCCCTTAATAAAGCTGTAATTTAAAATTATTATAATAGTACATTAGAGAACATGGCCTTCGCAGATCTTGCGTGGGCAGCTCTCAGCATCTGTCAGGCAACGATAATTTAGAGTGAAATCAACTGGTCCAAAACTAAGCCATTGATGTCAGATTGAGATATTGTTTGTATCAAACTATGCAGCCATTTTTTCAAGTAGAATAATAGAAAATATGGAAGAGGTCCAACAAGGGCCTGTGCATGAATAGAAGTGAAAATTAAATTGTCCAGTTCTCTCTTGGTGATGGAAGAATCTCTGTTCTGATTGAATGGGAGATTATAGGCCATGAAGTTAAGTGCCATAACATTTACTTTTATTAGTCCTTATATTGTAGCTCCCACCACATGGTGAGATTTATTGTTGCACTTCAATACAATCAAGAGATTTTCAGTTCTTTTCTTTCTGAAGCACATAGCAACGGGCCTTCAGATGGGAAGCAGCATGTGCACAATGCCACCTAGTTTTAACTAATTGACTTAGAGGAACTTCTCATTCCTTCGCAGTTGCTTGGCATCTTTGCTTTGGTTCCATTCTGTCCAAGTCCACTTAAACTTCTGGTTGTTTCTTCGTGCCACCACCCTGCCTCCAGTACAGGTGGAGGGCAGACCCTTCATTTCTTGCTGTCCCTTCTACCAGGATCCCTGTTTCTGAACGTTGACATTAGCACAATGGGAGCAAGCAAGGAGGAGAGAAGGCACCAGCAGGTGCCAGGTGTCTACAACAGGTCTTAACTGTTTTGCTCATCAACATCCCTGAGGGAAGACTGGGGTGATGTGTAGTTTTAGAGAAAAGAAATAGTGAATCAAGACGGCCAGAGGTATTTTGGCCAAGTTTACCAGCTGGCGAGGAAGGATCAGAGTTGGAGTTGAACCCCGTTCTCCTGAAGCTGGGAGCCCAAACTTCCAAGCAAACTGATTGCGACTCTCCTCCCCAATGGACATTTGGTAGTGATGTCTGGAGACAGTTTTGTTTGTTGTGCCACAGGAACGGAAATGTTACTGACTTGTAGGGAGTAAAGGTCAGGAATACCAATGAATATCTTACAGTGTATAAGACAGCCACATAAACAGCCAGGAGTGACCCAATCTCACATATCATTATCACAGAGGTCAGCTCAAGCATCTCATTGGTAAACAGATGGACAAAGGCTGCAGCCCCTCCCCTCCATACACACACACCTCAAATGTAGCCTTGCATTTCTTGGAATTTCCTAATTTTCCCAAGAATCTCCATAAAATCTGTTTTGAAAGCAATTTCAGAGCTCTTGGAAACCGGTGATTGTATACACAGAAAAGCAAACAGATCTATTGGAGATAATGAATGTAAACATCAAGCAGTGATGTGGTTATCAGGAAAGGGAGAGAGAAAGACTGAGGATGGGAGGAGGGATGAATGGAGAGAGAGAGAGCTCATGTGGGCTGTCTCTCAGGCTTGTGGCATGTTATTTACCCTAGAAAAAATAATACAAGTTAAGCCTTGTTTTTACATAGAGAGCAAATACTGTTTTTTAGATTGTCTGTTGATTTACTAGCTAATGTCTAAATTATTCAATAAAACAGACATGAAATTTGATCAGTACTAGAATCTAGATTACTAGAGTAAAATTATATAAGATATACATAAAGCAGCTTAATAGTGACCATTAACACAATTCCATTTTGTATCTTTGGTGAACAAGTGATTAAATTCTTGCCTCATTTTTGAAATTTCTTCCTTTTTTTTAATAAGAAATCATTTTAAAGGCTTTTGTAGGCAGATTCTGAGAAAAGACTTAGATCATCTAGCTTTGGACTCTTGGACTTTTCATCCTCTTTCTACTCAAAACTTTCTATTATAAAAATTCACATTAAGATTCTTTCAGAACTCCAGAGCCAGTTGTTAATCCTTGCAACATTTCAGGTCAACAAGTAATTTCCCCAGTTCCATGAGATATAGTGTCTGGCTGTAGAGAACTCCATGACTGACGTTTGGAGGCTTCTAGGTAGTCTCCTGGCTGAAAGTTGTATGTGAACACCAAAGTACACCTCCCAGCTCCCCTGGGACATGAGAACTTTCATCTGAAAGGCACAGCTTGCTCATACTGACACCTCAGCAGTGACCTTCAGATGGCCTTTGGGAGCATGGATATGCTTGGTATTGCCAAAGCCAGAGAATGGCAGGTGCAGTTCTGGGTTTCACTCAGTCAAATATTATTTTGGACAGTGTGGGCTGATGCTCATATATACATGTATGCCACTCTGGCTCCCATTCAGGGACACAAGTCATGATCAAACATAAATTGCCATCATGGGTATTTGAAAGGCAATTCTGCATTTCTCAAATGTGTGCCCCCCCCCCCCCAAAAAAAAAAAAAGAGGTTGGTCTGAGGGTCAGACATTTTATTATACAAAGCGAAAAAAGCTGTACTGCATCCTTATCCTCGTTTTCCCCTTAACCCACACTGCCCTCTTAAGCGTTTTCATTGCTTCCTGGTGCTTCTGAAGATGTGTTTAATTCAGAAGAGCCTCTGGGCCTTCCCTAAGTGCCTCCCCTCCCAGCTCATGGCATAGAGACAGCGCGGAGTAAACCAGGTCAGCCTGACCACCAGCCCTCCTTTCAAAAGCCGTCTTTGAGTCCTACAGGAAATAGACCAGTGTCCTTTAAAGGGAGGGGCTGTTCACCAACTGGCTCTGCTTGCAGGTCTTCCCTGTTGCTGGCTCACATGAGAAGCCAGCGACACACTCTATCTCTATCTTTAATCCCTGGACAGGGCATTCCTGGCTTTGACAGCCCATCTATTTGTGACTAGTTTTTGATTGTTGTTTTGAAGATGGTACTTGTTTTTGTTTTGTTTTGTTTTGTTTTTTCTTTTTTGAGAATTGACACATGACTACTGTATTCAATCATTTCCACCCCTGAGCTTGGAAAAAGGTCACAGTGCCTACTTGCCATGTGGGACTTGCAGACAGATCCAGAATTCTGCTGCAGGTATTTTGATCCCTTCTCACCCGTAGACAGGGTATTCCTAGTTTATATCCAGCCTGATGCCTGAAAGGTCTGTCTTTGCTGTGTGTACAGACCCTTTTCATCCTAGACAGCACAGATTGAAGGGCACACCCTCATAGATTCAAAGTAGTCTTTTACAGCAGACAGACTTTTGTCATAATGTGTGCTATGTCCACAGAAGCTACTGAGCTGAAGATGTATGTGGTGGCAAGCAGAGAGGAGGTGTCACTCAGCAATCAGACTGTATATAGCATTAGCTTGACTTGAAACGCTCCTGCCTTCTACCTGCTGGTTGTAGGCTCACAGACTGGCAGAGACAGACTGTGGCTTTCATTTTGCCTATACCTATCTGAAGGGATGCCTGGGCTGAGGATGAAATGGGCTTGTGTGAGTTGGAGGGGTGGTGGCAAATGTGTCCCCTTGACAGCTGTGCCATGTGATCCTCACATCTGGATTATAAATGCAAGCAGCAACTAATCCGTTCTAGCCTTGTGGATTGTGGAGATGCAGACGCTAACCACTGCTCATTTTTCCATTGGTGGCTCAGATGCCACCACAGGTGTTTATTTGTGCTCTAAAATTGGGCCCCTCTTTGTAATTTGCACAGATTTGCTACAGCCATCAAATGGCTGATGTGCGGGGTGATTTTCTTCTTCCTGCCATGTCATATGATGTTTGTTTGATTGGAGAGAAAGCATCTGCATCCATGTGGGCTTGGGGCTTTCCCATCTAAGCCTTATAAAAACAAAAGAAGGGAGATTGCACGGCCAGCCTTACTCTTACATCCCTGTCATTAATAGCTTAGGAAAACAAAATGCCACCTGTGTAATTGAAAACAGGTAACCTCTCCTTATGGGAGAAGAACCCCACAAAGCTCAATAATTTAGTCTTGTTCTCCTTCTCCTTCCCCTCCCCTTTCCCTTTCCTCTCTTCCTTTCCTTCTTTCTTTTATCCTCTGGAAAACAAGGCTAGCAAGGTTGCTTGTCAGTCTGTTAAACAACCATTTATTGAGCACTCAACCACAAGCCAGGACTGATGTTAGGCCTGGGAAAACAGATAAAAGTCACCATAAGTCAACATGGAATGTCAATAACAGGCTGCTGAATGCCGAGAGACTCTTGTCATATATGAGTGAGAGAGCAGTCAACCGAGGCCTTGAGGTACAGTCTGGCCTATTGAAATGGGCCAAGTCATAGTACTGAGCCTCCACAACACAGAAAGAGTTAGCTAGTCAGAAATTCTCAGGCCCTTTGTTCATTTCTTGCTAGTGGTAATATGTGGAATGGCTTATGACTTACAGCAGGCGATGCATTTGCCAGGATTCCAGGCCGGATGTTCCAGCAGCTTTAATGATAACTAGGGGGTATGCAGCCAGGATGGCTTCTGGAGATACCGGGGGATGGTGACGTGGCTAATTCAAACCTCAGCAGACTTCCATTCTCAAGCGTGGAGCAACCAGTAGCCGTGAAGAGATGGAGCCCATTTATAAGCATCTGCACAGCTCTGTTAGTGACAGCTTGACCTATCTCCAACTTTTGACTATTTTTCCTGTTTTCCAGTGCGTGTGCTTTAGGTCATCTGTGGTCACTGGGGCCATTCCTCTCATCCATGGAAAACAAGGCTACATGTTCTAATTGAGCTAAATAGGGCATAACTGGAGTTCATGGAAAATGGTCAGTTCCTGGTGCCACGAAGAGGCTCAGCCCTTGCCAAGCTGACTCCATCGTGTCCAACATGAATCACCCCCTTATGTCCGCAGAAGCTTCCTCTTCCAGTTGTCTCAAAAGCCACGAGCCTCTTATCCTTATGAAACTTAAAAAAAAAAAAAAAAAGCAACCTTCGTGCTAGCCAGCTTAATCATTTTGAACTAGCTTATGGGCATTAAAACCTTTTTCATTAGGAGGAAAAATTTCCCAGCTAGGCTGAGAAAGCACATATCATGTTTCAGCTTGATTCACTTCAAAACCACCATGAAAATTGGGACATTTTCTTCACACCACAATAAGTTAGTCATGGAAATTCTTCCTTAATCACAGCTACCATGGCCACAGTGAGGAGCATGCCTTGGGCCACTGAAAATTCACGTGACAATATTGAAGAGGGTGTCCTTTCCATATCAGAAAGCAGAAGTATGTGGCAATTCTCAGTCTTTGGCAACAGAGCTAGATAATCTGAGGCTCCCCTTGCAGCAAGTAACCTCATCTTTGGGGTATCTTTCTTTGTGGTAGTTCACTTCTGTTACTGTTCAAACGAATGTTCTTCATAGGCTAAAACTGTAGAAAATTAAACTTAGCTGCAATGTGCATTAAGAGGCTAAAAGTGGCTCCCCATGATGGACTCTGACCCCCCCCCCCCCCCTTACTGACGAGTGACATAAATGAGGCAGACTTCTTGGCCATCTGTCATGGAGTTGCTTGCTGAGTGTGGCCAGGCTCCAATACGCTTAGGTCTTTTTAGTACAAACCTCAGCCAATAGAGCTAAGTGAGCCAGCCAAGCTCTTCCCCTGCTGCCACGGCATACAACACTGCCTTCTGCCCTACAGTTGCCACGCTGTGTCCCACTAAGAGCTTCCTCGAGAAGCTATACTCCCAGAGTAGAAGTTTTCCTTCAGGTAGTTCATTCATTCATTCACTCCTCTCCCTCAACAGAATATCAAGTAGGCCCCACCCCCACCCCCACCCCACCCCCTTGGAATGAGGTAAGTTTTGAGAATAAGGGCCTGCCTCCCTGCATCTCACAGTCCAGATGTAGGCAGCAGGCACACCATGCTTCCAAGCCATTCTAGAACAGAATTCATTAGAGCCTGCTAGATGAACTTTTCCCTGGGAACTATGACCAAATGTGCCCTCCCACAGATAGGGCACCAAAGACAGACTAGAGGACGATTTTTGTAAAGTCCAACTTGGGACCAATGGGTTGACTGGGCTTAGGAAGCATGGGTGAGGAGTTATAGGAGCATGGATGACCCTACAGAAACCATGCCACCAAAATATCTTAACCTCTATAGTTGTATAGATGGAACCCCTCCTTAATTCATTTTCTGCCCTCTACCTAGTCTAGCACCTCTAGAGACCATAAGGTCATATGCTGTTACAGCAGAATTACATACAGTGGGCTGGGAGGTGCATGAGGGCATAGCTGGAATCTTGGGTGAAGGTCTGTTGACCCTCTGCACCCCGTCCATCTAAGAAGGAATCATTTTTCTTTCGCTGGCATGAGCTATCTCGCATGGCCTCAGGCACGTGCAATAGAAGCATGTTTGCGGGTGTGAACTTTGCTGTCTCCGCATGCTGAGTCCATCCCACAGTGAACACAAGATGGCCCGTCTCCCCTAGTTCCAGTACCCTTCTCCTATTCCATTCTGCCTGCTGCATCGTTTCACCTCCCTCCTGTTTCCTGCTGTAAGGGTGTTGGTTTGATCCGCTGTCACCTATTCGAGCTTATAACCAAATGCTTTTGGCAAGGGCTTTAACACCTCTGTACGTTTGCTGTCAGGGTAACACTCCTTCACCAGGTCCTGGAGGACCCGTTTTACTGATGACTTGCCTTGGCAAGCTATGTATTTCCAGGGAATCCCCTGGAACAGCCCAGAATGGGAAGTAGAATCAGGAGTCTCAGTTGGCCAGGTAGCCTTGGTGAATCTGTGATCTCCAGGTTTAGTGAGAGACCCTGTCTCAATAAATAGGGTGGAGAGTGACTGAGTAAGACAGCCAACATCAGCCTCTGGCCTCCACATGTATCTGTGCCACCCCCCAGTCTCTTTCCCTCTCATCTCTCCCTTTCTCTGCCCCTTCTTTCTCTATCCCCTCCCCCTTCTCTGCTATCTCCTCTCTCCTCACATCCCCCACACCCCAGTTAAAGTAATTATCTATAGGAATCAGCTCTGACTATTTGGCAGAGAACTGGAGTCAATTGGTCACTAATTGTTCTTTAATCACTTCACCTTGCTCAGGTTTTGTCCCCAGAGCTTGTTTTGGTTTCCTAGACAGGGTGATAATATACATCAGGCAGCTCAGTCCCAGGAGCTCCCAGCCAAGACCCTTGGCAATGACTTGTTCCTTGGAACTTTCAACAGCTTTCTCTTCAACTCCCTCTCCTTGCTGTCTGCTAGGCATCTGCTCCTCAGCATCTGTTTCCGTGCTCCTCTCCCTGAGGCTTCCTCTGCTCTTCCTTGTGCCTTCTGCCCTCCCCTCCCCAGCCAGCTCCGCCCCCTCTCTCTCCTCCCCCTCCCCCAGCAAACCACCCTGTCTGAGGCCCCATTTCCTTTTTCCCAGAGCGGCCCAGTATCTGCTTGACTAACCTGCTGAGAGCATTGCACATAGAGTACAAGCTGGAGGTGTTTGTGTGCCACTTTTCTATAATAGCAACAAATAAGAGGGGGAATGATTTGAAGACAAATTATCCAACAATAGGGAACAGAATACATGATGAATTGCAGTACCACCGAAGATTATATAAGATATGAAGAATTTTTAGAGACATGACATCCAAGGTTAAGTGGATTAAGCACAGTACAATATGATATATAACATGAATTATAATGTCTTATTTTTAAAAAGCCTGACGGAAAGTATAGTGAAATACTAACAGTGGTTGTCTCAATGCAGTAAGATTATCATTGACTTTCTTTTTTCCTTTTTTTTGTTACAATTCCACATAAATATATGCATGAAATGTGTATTACTTTTGTATCTGGAGGAAAACTGATTTTAAAAAGATGAATTGGTAAGTTAATGTCATATAATGGCTTTTTTCGCATCAATCCAACTGTGTAATAGGGAATTTCTATTTCAGACAACACATACTTCATAGAGTTAAATCCTGGGGTAGAGCCTGGAAAGAACCTGCTAGGATAATCAGATTATTTTAAAAGGAAGCCTTCTAAATGGGACCAGCTCAGTCAGCCAGGTCTGGACAAGTACATCCTGGTAATGTGGATCTGTGCCCTCCTGGGTCACCTGGAGAAGTAAGACCCTTTATGAGCTATTCTTAGGTGCTAGATGCTGATGGGCTCCTGACAGGCCTCAGAGCTCTGCTGATAAGTTCTCTTTGTATGGTCCTTGAAGGTGCTGCCCCCATCACAGCAACGATGGTACTCAGTTCCTTCCCACTACTCATTCCTCTAAGCCTTTCATTTCCATCATACTTGGTTTGGAAATCCCAGAAGTCTATAGGACAGGGTAAGCCCTTGCCCTGGTCACTTACTAACAGTGCAAAAGTAAATGCAGAGACCTTCTTCCTGACACACGCAGACATGTGTGATCTGTTCATCCGATTGCCAGTCAACTAGGATATAAGCTCTGTGAGGGCAATGCTCATCCCTGCACATTTGCCGGTGTCATCTTGGCAGCTCTTGCCCTGTATGGCTCAGAGTAGTTGTTCAGTAACAGGTTTTCAGGGTGATGGTACATGTCAGTAATCCCAGTGCTACAGAGGCTCGGGGCAGAATATTGTGAGCTTGAGGCCACAACTTATTTTTTTTTAACTGGTATATTTCGGATGTTTATTGTTTTGGTTTGGTTTTCTGTCTTTGTTTTTACAAGACAGGGTTTTTCTTTGTAGCCTTGGCTGTCCTGAACTCACTTTGTAAGCAAGGCTGGTCTTGAACTCACAGAGTTCCGCCTTCCTATGCCTGCCCTAGTGCTGGGATTTGAAGGTGTATAAATATGGAATGAATGGATGGGTTAGACAGATGGATGACTGCTGAAGATAATGTCAAAACTGAATGATGATTCTGGAAACAGAATAGAGTAAGACTCAGTGAGTTATCTGAGGCTGGTCCCCTTGCCTAGGATCTTAGTCTAACAGGGTGACACCTGATGGCCTGACTATTGAGGTACAAACAGATGAGGCAGCTCTGATGTCTCGTCTTTCACAATCAAGAGCAACCAGCATTAACATCTCCATAGCTGTTATACATTGTGGTAACTGTGTTTTGTGTTACGATTTCAAGAGTGTTCTGTCTACTAAAATGGTTAGATTTGTGAAAGAGAGAAGAGTCCTCCTTTAATCCTTGTTCTGTAGCTTTTGCAAGATTTATGAACGTAACTGTCAAAGGGAAAAAGGCAAGAGCTGTTTCTCTCTTGCTTGCTAGCATGCTAAGCTTGCTAAGCTGAGAGAAAATGGTTATTGCATTCCATTTGAGTCCTTTATTGAATGACCCAAGGGTATTAATGGCCTTTGGAAAA
Organism: Meriones unguiculatus; assembly: GCF_030254825.1. NCBI lineage: Eukaryota > Metazoa > Chordata > Mammalia > Rodentia > Muridae > Meriones > Meriones unguiculatus. Next base: position 140,798,852 of record NC_083369.1, on the reverse strand, counting down.
GATAAAGCGTAATGTAGAGCGACAGGGTGCTTATTAAGGGAAAGAGGTACTTTTCCTACACGAGCCCCCTTTTCCTTCTTATCTTTGTTCTTAAAAACCCTGTTTCATTCTGTTGTAGACCTAGAAGGTTTTGACTCTGTGGTATCATCGACTGAGAAACTCAGCCACCCGACCACAAGCAGACCCAAAGCTACAGGGAGGCGGCCTCCATCTCAGTCGCTCACATCTGTAAGTGCCTCTTTACTTCTCTCTAGCTGGAAAAAAAAAAAAAAAGGCCTGGAGATTCTGGTGAAGGATTCGTCCACAAGCCCATGGTGGGAGAAACACCAGAAGAGGGAAAGGGAGAAGGAGGCCGCCAGATACACCACCGACTAAAAATACTTGGAGAATCTTTTTGAATCAAGGATTATTTCTTTCCGTTTGCTCTTTGTGTTTCTGCCAGCAAGATGGCACTCCCTCTTTCCCACCTTCCTTCTGTCTCTTTCTCCACCCGTTATTGTTTGAACCTGAAAAGAAACTGTTAAGCGAACTAGAGACAAAGAAGACAAAGCTTTACTCAATAAAGATCTGTCACCATGCAACCACGAGAGCTACATCTCCCTATATAAGTGGCCTCTATCTTCCTAAACTCCATTAGCAGCATGCCTGCAGAGGGACCCATGCAGACCTCCAAGAGGTTATATTTAAAGTGCACGGTTTATAGGAGAACACTTGGTGATAAGCGCAGATGGTTGCTTTTATCTGAGTAGTTTTAGATAACTTTTATTACTACCTGCTGCAGTCCTTGTTGTGCCGAATGTTAGCAATGGGACACAGAAACTTAAATGGCACACTGTTCTCTTCCGTCATTACCAGTACCCCAGAACAATGTATTTAATGAGTGCCTACTCTTCGACAATGTGAGCAGATGCGAGTTAATGTGGTGATTGCACTATTATTGGGGTGTGATGATGATTCAAAGTCTTTGTTCTAAAGCCATATTTATGTAAATGTCTGTACAAACAAAAAGGTCCTAATGTTGTTAGGTTCAAGTTTTCTGAATGTGGGCCGTTGGGAAGTGCATTGCCTTGCTATGGCCCGAAGATGCAGACTTCCTCTCCACCAGGTCGTTTCCCCTCCACAAGCAGTGTGTATGTGTTCATCTGCCTACTGATCGTCTCGTAGTCTGTCAGTCACGTGGCCTTGTCCTTTGCAGTTCAAAGGCCTTATAACCTCCCTCCAGATATACCAAGGAATTTAAGCATTTGCAGGCTTCTCAGGATGCTTCTCTTTCTACCTCCTCCTTAATCTCACCTGTGCTTTTATCATTTGGAGAGAAAAAAAAAAAAAAAAAAAAGAGAATGCCACTTCCTTTGAGCTCTTCTCTCATATCTATTGAGTCTGGAAATGTGGCTTGAATTGTCCTATTTTTCTTCCTTGTGCGAACCACACCTAAGTTTGGACTGATGCATTTTTGAGATAAAGACTTGAAGAAGTGGCTTCCTTTACACTCTGTTAGAATCCTGTGGCAACCTGCCTTCTTTTCTTTCTTCTGTCCACACTCTACATGCACATATACACCCAACCTATCCAATTGCTTCTTGGCATGTTTGCATTCCTATTTTTTGATTCTACCACGTCTGTGTTTTCTATCAATCCTTTGTCATTTTCATTTTCCTTCCAAGTGTTTATAAACCTTTTCAGGTATAAGGAGCTCTGGATCGTCCCAAAATTAAATAGTAAATGGTTCAAATTATTCCCCTTAGTTCATGCATCCTGCATTGAGAAGTTTGTGTATTATTTTGGAAACCAAGTAGTGGCAGCTCACCTTCACCCTGATTTTAGGCTGTTTATTTCCTTGGCCAATGTATATTCAGAGACATCTATCTGCTGTGGACAGGGCACCGTGCCAGGTGCCAAGGATACAGATGGTAATGAGAAGTAATGGTCACTGCCTTCACGAAGCTTATTTTGTTGACTCAGAGCTTGACATCTTATAGAGAATGATTTTATTTGTACTTAAGACAGAATACTTTGGTGCTTTATGATGTATAGTTATCAGATTCTTGTCCCTCATTCTTATATAGCCTTATTTGGCTGCATACCCTGAATTTCTTGTTCGCTCTTAAAATTAGCACCTGAGGGGTTTTCATAATAAATGGGATTAGTGGATAAGGAAATAGTCCTCAAAGGCCATTGGGGGAATAATTGAAAAAAAAAAAAAAAAAAAAAAAAAAAACACTAGTTATGTTTCCTCAGCCTGGGGTGGTTTTCTTCTAATTGGAGCTTTTTTATGTTTATAAATGCTAAAGAGCAAGCTCATGCAACATGGATTGTGTAGAAGGAAGCTTTTTGAATAAAATCTTGAAAGGATCCATGTATTGCATGGTGGTTGAGTAGGTAAGCCTAGATTAATAAGAAAGCTTGGGTTGGGGTGGGGGCCATAGTTTAGATACCTGGATTTTTAGATTAAATGAAGACTAACAAATAAAACCTCTCGAAGCAAAACCTTGGCTTAAAAATCCCCCCAGATATTTTACGTTTCTGCCTTGGTAAACAGGATAAAAGGAAGAAAAATATTTGTGAGCATAATTTTCCACTTTCAAATGGTAATTCTAAAAAGAACAATTTGTCTACCCTAGGGTGAAAAGCAAAGGAGTGAAAATGAAGCTGAATTTGAGCTTGCTCCAATGTATTTCTAGAAGAGTCTTCATTTTAAAAAGAATCTTTGCAAAGGGGACTCTTGATTTCATTTTTGTTCTAAGTTTGAGATTTTATAGCTAAGGAATTACTTGTGACCAAGAGAATTCTGGTGAATTCTTTCCAATCATCCAGCTTTGGGGTGTTTGTAGTGATTTCATGGCGAGGCAGAAAGGGCAGGGGTGTCAAACCATATTTTATCCAGTGATGCTGCCTTTCTATAAATACACCTTAACAAATACATTCCAGAATGGGTGTTTACTGTCCATAGTAATGAGGGCACGGATTAGTAGCAGATACCAAAAGAGAGGTGAGCTTATGCTAGCGGGCAGTGCTATGCTCCTGGGCTGTGCAAATGCTCATTACTGTTGGTCTCCTGCCTCTAGAAATGGCCTCCTCTCAGATGTACCCATTAAGGCACTTCAGTGTGAAGCCTATGGAGTAACTCTAGAGTCAGGAAAGAGGATCCCAAGCGGGGTGAAGGAGAGGAGGTTATGAGGCAGTCTCCTATCTGTGCGATATTTCCTACCATAGTGCTAGCCCCGAGAGGGCTGGGACGGTGTATCATATGTCTTCATTGAGCCCACATTACAACTCAGTGTCAGGCACACAGTAGCAACTGTTTGGAGAAAACAGACTAGGGAAGGCTAGACAACAGATGGTTATGTGGTTGCAATGACTGATGGGCACCAGGGGCAGCTCTTAGTTTAGCTTCTTGGAGCTTGGTTCAAGTCCTGCTGCTAGGTAGCCATACGGTTATCTGTCATAAGAAGATAACAGGTTACTTTGTGCCTCGCAGGATTATAAGGACAGATCAAATAGAAGTGCTGAGTGCTTTCAGAAGCAAACATCATCACATAAGCAAAGCTGTGTCAGCTAAGGTCTGATTCTGATGAAGGCGTTTTCTTTTGGCTTTATCCAGTCCTCCCTTTCAAGCCCCGATATCTTTGACTCCCCAAGTCCCGAAGAAGATAAAGAGGAACACATTTCGCTTGCGCACAGAGGAATAGACGTGTCCAAGAAGACTTCCAAGACTGTTACCATATCCCAAGTGAGTGACCAGCCAGGGTGAGGTGTCCCTGCCCTTCCATGAGTGTACTAAGAATGGGTTAGAAACCAAGCAAGATAGATAAGCAGACAATGGGTATGGATGTTTGTCGTTCTTGAGTGAAGGTGATTATCATAGTCATCTGAATCCCTCATACATGTTGCAGAGTCCCTGAGCTACGCACTCAAGGTGTTCAGTTTCCAGTTTCTCTCCTAGTCAGCATTCTTTATACTTCTTCATACTGTCACATTTGAATGAAAAAAAAAAAAGCCCTCAGACACCTCTGTCACCTGATCAACTTTAAAAAGTCGTGGAGTGCCTGAACAGACTCCACTAAGTGCTGTGTTCTCTGCTCACAGACCTGGTCTTTCATGTTCAAAACTGGCAAAAAAAAAATATATATTGTATTTTTTTAAATTTTATACTTCCATGGTATCCCAAGGAAAAGTTGACTTGGGTTCTGCTCTAGAGTAAACTTAAGGCTACAGCATTTGTAATTTCCTCCCATGCCCAGGGGATGGTAAAGCTGATGTAAGTTACCTGTTTCTGAGGGACGAAGAAAACACTGGGGTGGAGGTGGGGGTGCGAACACCCATAGTCTCACCTGCTGAGGAGGCCAAGGCAGGGGGAATCACTCGATCACTCGATTCCAGAGATTTGAGCCTGGATAACACAGTGAAAGGATACTCTCCACCTCAAGAAGAAAAGAGACACGGAGACACACACACACAGGGGCAGAGACACAGACACCAAGGGAGAGAGAAGGGAGGGGCAAGCGGAAGTGTGACTCAGTAGCTTTGAAGAGGAAGCATCCTGTACACATTCACCTCTTCCTAGAGATAAGTGAAGACTTTAAAATCCCATCTTCTTGTACTAAGGAAAGCACCAAGTAGGATTTTTTTTTTTTAATATTAGCAACATTTTAATGTCTAGAAGCACAAAACAGTAGTGACTTGAAGCAGTCATTAGCACAAAGAAATCGAAGGTGGGGTGGGATTTTCCTCCTCATACATTCAAGAGTTTACAGTACAGATTTTGTTGAAAATCTGATACAGTAAGCAGAAGATGATCCTATAAAACAGATACATTTTAATCACCTGCAAAGCCAAGGCATTCTTCCTTTTCAGAGGATTCTATTTACTAAAATTGGATTCAGACCAGTTTTGTTGTTTAGTTTTCTGATGATCATAGGCGGAAGTTCAGTTTCCTGTTCTCTGACATCCCAGGGATGTCTCTACAGTGACACCTACTGGCGGATAGTGGCTTTCCAAGTTTCTGATCTGCACAGCTCTATCCCATTAGCCTAGTTCATGTCCCTGGAGTTGTCAGGTTATACATTTCATTCCTTCAGGAAATCCCACTTGAACTAATTTGACCGAGGGCTGTAGCGATCTAGACCGCGTTAGGCTCTTAAAGACATACTTGTTAGAGGCAGTAGGCTAGTCAGAGAGCCTGTCAGACCGAAAACAGCAAAAGAACTTTGGATCGAAGAAGTATCTGGAAGCCAGTGTTATGAGTACTGGTGGGTCTTGGAGGGTATGGGAAATAGAAGAAGGCACGAGTCCTGGAGTTTACAATATAATCAAAGAAAACCAAAGAAGAGCACAGATTTTCAGACTCCATCAGCCACAGTCACAGTGCTGCGCTGAGGATCCAGCTGGTAGAGGAGAACTGAATCCTACTCCTGCTCTTGATCAGATCCAAGACTCAGGGGCTTTTCCATATAGGCTTCAGTTTCCTGCTTGGTACAATGTGTGTGCAAGGTGATCAGCTGACATCCCAGAGCTGACGTCCAGGGTGCGGTCGCAGCTCTGTAAATGTCAGCTTCTCTCCCCTCTTACTATAACTCCTACTAACAACAAAGCCCGGGCTGGCAGAGTGTGCTCTCCCTGGCAGCAGAGAGTGCTTTTCCTCAATGGTAACTTGGCAGAGAAAAGACGAACAGAGAGATGGGGAACGATGGCCCATCTGCTTTTGGCACGCTCTGCCCAGTCTCTGCCTCTAGCACAGCCTGAATCCAGACTCTACCTCCTTGCTGCCGTGCCAGCCAAACCCCATCTTGGCATCTTCCCTAGGATGGCTAGGGAGGCCGGCTGAGCGCCTGCTGCTGGAGGAAATCCCATGGTTGCTATGCCAAAGCTTCACCACTAGCCTCGGCTTCCACCCTATCACTCACCCCCTCTTCTCCCAAAGGCCTATCCCACTACTTCTCCTCCTCTCCACCTGCCTATCTACCCATCCTCCTTTGCTAGTAGTTCTTCTCTGGGCCTGCCAGGCACTTGTACTCTGTCTCACCTAAGGCTTAGCCACAGCCTGTGTGTTTCTGTCTTCCTTGGGACACCGCTCCACATCAGGCCTTTCCCACCTCTCCATCTTCAGCCTGTCCATCCACGAGATGTTAGGTCTCTCCCCTCATATCTCATACAGCTCAGGGTCTCACTCATCAGTGAAAACAAGCAAAACCTTTCTTCCATCCTACCTCCCCATGAAGCTTCTATGTGAGCTCACCCCCCCTCCATCTTCCTTCCTTTGTCAAGTTTGTGGGGGGAAAAAATTCTTCAAATTGTTGTCAGTACCCATTCATCAACTCATCTCTCACCTTTGGGTCGCTGTCTCTATACTTGTACTATCAAGTGGGTTTCATTTTCTCTCAACCCCTTTCACATACCTAGCCAACCTTCCCCCCACCCCCGGGGATTTCCATAAGCCAAGCTGTTCCACTGGTCTTCCTTCATTCCCTCTTTATTACTTCTTCCCAATTGTCAAGCACTTCATCTCCCTTTTCTTCCTGCCTCACTGATTTAGAATTCCCCAGCTTCTACCACTGGGTATCTTTTCATCTCTCTTCTCCATACCCATGACCTCCATTTCCTGTGGTCAAGCTTATTATTTTAGTTGCTTGTTCTTCTCACTAGGCACACCCCATCAACTAGGCCTTCAGGTTCCTAAAATTCAAAACTTAAAATGATTATCTGGAATGATCTAGGTCTTCGTCCATGAAAGTTCTCACCTCTGCCTGGTTCCTCCCTCCCCTCCTGTGGCCCCAGGTTTTCTCCTCCTCCTCTTCCACTTCCTCCTCCTCTTCTTCTTCTTCTGTTTTTTTTAAGACAGGAGACAGGGTTTCTCTGGTAGCCTTGGCTGTCCTAGACTTGATTTGTCAACCAGGCAGGCCTCGAACTCACAGTGATCCTTTTTCCTCTGCTTTCCCAAGTGCTGGCATTAAAGGTATGTGCCACCACGCCGGGCCCATGTTTCTATCTTTGTTTTTCCTCCTATATTCTGTCCAGGCCCTCATCTCCCTGACAATGGGCAGTCTGACCTATGAGGGCAGAGACTGCATTGACCTTCCCAGTCCCCACTCCAGTACCAGGAGTCATACCTGCTGACCTTTGCTAGATGGACTTGCCTTACCCACATCTCTCAAAAGAGTCTCCATTCTAGGTCACCACCTAAGTCAGATACTCACTGTTTCTAGCTTGCATTGTGTCACAGTCTTAGAAGTTCTATCTAGCTCCAGGCTTGCCAGCTCTCAGGCCTTTCTACCTCCACAGCAATCACGAGCAGGGTGTGCAGCCATTTGAACAAGCTCCTTCCCTCCCCACTCCCAGCCTTACTTTCGCCTCCTCCCTTTAGCTGAGCCATGATTCCAACTATGTTTTGCTTCCTGCTCTCTAGGCCATTGCCTAGGACCTCCCCTCCTCCAATAGCTTCTCTCTCCTGTAGTCTTTTTCCCTCTGACAAGATGGCACTGTTAGCCACTTGCTTCTTCCATCCCATACTGTGGCTGCTTTGGTGTGTTTCTGGGGCTCTCTGTGCTTCCTCCCTCTTGTACAGTCTTCCTCCTGTGCTGCAGTGTATTGCTTGTCTGTCTGCCGGTGCCCCTTGTGAGTGCTAAGGTCCTAGGGACCAGGCAAATGTCTTGCTTACTTCAGGATCTGTAGGGCCTGGCAAACAATTTGTGCATCTTTCAGTGTCTATGAAACCAATCTGGGACTGTTTTGTCTAGCAAGGAAATGAAATTTAATACACAGAGATAGCCCTTGGGTAGTGGTCTGTGTGCACCAAGTTGGCCAGAGATGGCTTGTGGGTGAGAGACTAGATGAGGAGAGTGTGCAGAGACTGCTGTGGGGTTGGGTATTAAAGGAAGGTTTGACTTGCCAGGACAGGGAGGCAGCCCCTGCACAGATCCCCGGCTCTGAAGCCTCTCCAACCTTCCCTTTTCACAGGTGTCGGACAACAAGGCTTCCCTGCCACCCAAGCCAGGGGCCATGGCAGCTGGCAGCAGTGGGCCAGCTTCAGTGGCATCTTCCCCCATGCCATCCTCTTTGGGAACATCTGGACACAGACCCAGTTCTCCATCTCTGTTCATCACAGAAGGAAAACCAAAGATGGAGTCCGCAATCGGCAGCCAGGCTGCTGTAGAGGAGCTTAAGACACAAGTCCGTGAGCTGAGGAGCATCATTGAGACCATGAAGGACCAGCAGAAGTGAGTGCCAGGGACCCTTCGCAGCTGCTTTCCAGGTGGCTCTCCATTGGGTAACCACGGCTTAGTTCTGAAAGCTTGGATCTCACTCTGCCCAGAGGGTGGGCTAACCCTTTGCATTGAGAGAGGCGGTAGTGCTGGAAGTGGATATGGACTCCAGGAGGCCTAATTTATGCTTAAATTACGGTGTGTGTGTGTGTGTGTGTGTGTGTGTGTGTGTGTGTGTGTGTGTGTGTGCGTGTGGTTTTATATTTAGCCTACTATGTGCCAAAGAGCACAGGTTGGCTGTATGATATACAGGGATAAGTCACTTTCAAGGACAGACAGTCTCAGCAGACTGCTAAAAAAAAAAACAAAAACAAAAAAAAACTTTCCAATTACATTTAGTGTGCATGCATGTTGTGTGTGTGTGTGTGTGTGTATATCGAACAGAGGACAGCTTTCAGGAGTTGGTTCTCTCCTTCCACAATGTGAAGTCATCAGGCTTAGCAACAAGCACCTTTACCTGCTTAACCATCTTAGCAGCTTTTCATCACTGTGGCAGAATTTCAAGAAACTCAACTTTTAACTATGGGAGGTTCTGGGCTAAAGATGTTAGCTCAGAGGCTGCAATCACTTCCTGCTATTACAAAGCACCACCAGCGGTTCGTTTCCCAGCACCCACATAGCAGTTCACAACTATCCGTAACTCCGATTCCAAGGCATCTCATGTCCTCTTCTGGTCTCCGGGGGCACCAAGCATGTACAGGCTACACACATATACAATACGTGCAAACACTCGTACATACAAAATAAAAGCAACTTTGAAAAGTAGGTGGGAATTTTGGTTCACGGCTTTGGTCCATGGCAATTGCATATCACGGCAGTGGGCCTAATAAGGGAGGAACTTCCTCACCTCATGGCAGCCAGGAACAGCAATCGGCCAGGAGTCCCAGTGTTCCTTACACATTCCTACTAGGCCCCTAAAGGCCCATAACCTCCCACTAGCAGCACAGGCTGGAGGTCAAGGCTTTTTCCGGTGGACTTTAGAAGGGCATTCACAAGCCAAACAGTAGGAGTACATCTACAGATTCTTTTGATTTTGTTTATAACCCTGTGTGTGTTGCGGAGAGGAGGCATCATGCACTTGTGTACAGGGATCATAGAGAGACCAGAGCTGTCCAGTCCCTTAGGACTGGAGTTCGTGGGGTCTGTGAGCCATCCAGCATGGGCATTGGAATCTGAACGCAAATCCTCGGGAAGGGCAATATGCACTCTGAACCCGCGAGCCACCTCTAGCACTCACTATCTTCATCACGGACTCTTCCTGTAGCATTAGGGGAAAAATATACATTCTTAATTTAGATGACAGATAAAACCACTAAGCTTGCACGTAGGAAATCTTTAAAGCCAAGATCTTTCTGTCAAGAACATGTCCTCATCATGAGACTCGGGGGCCTTTTCTCATGCATGCCCACATATATACTGTCACATCTCTTATCCCCAGAGAGCACTTGAGTAGGACGAGAAGCCTGTGAACAAAAATAAAATATCCTAGCCCAGGATGGCCTGGGATGCTGTGTACTGGGAAAAGGCTGGGAGCAATATTAGCAGTGGTAGGCAGCACTTAAAGAAACTGAGGCTCACGGACTGTGAATTGAGAGCTCAATTAAGCTCTTTCTGGAAAGGATCTTTCTTTTGTTTTCTTGCTTATCTTTTTTTCATTTTTATTTTCATTTATGTTTTTATTAATTACAGTTTATTTACTTTATCTCCCAGCTGCCCTCCTCCCCTCCCAATCCCACCCTCCCTCATTTCCACCCATGCCCCTCCCCAAATCCAATGATAAGGGAGGGCTTCCTTCCCTTCCATCTGATCCTAGTCTATGAGGTCTCATCAGGAGTGGCTGAACTGTCTTCCTCTGTGGCCTGGTAAGCTGATCCCCCCTCAGGGAGAGGTGATCAAAGAGCAGGCCACTGAGTTCATGTAAGAGACAGTCAAAGGATCTTTCTTAAGGTGCTTCGCAGAGAAGCATTTCCTGAGCATTTTGAAAAAAAGAAAGAAAGAAAGAAAGAAAGAAAGAAAGAAAGAAAGAAAGAAAGAAAGAAAGAAAGAAAGAAAGAAAGAAGTGATCTGGAATGACTAGTGGCAGGAGACTTCAGCAGAAGGAATAGCGTGAAGCTTCATGGGCAACTGAACAGCATTGTGGGTCATCATCTCCCTGGGCACCTGGCCACCCTGGTTCAGAAGGATTATGAGGGTAATGATGAGAGGGGCTGCCAAATTCCTGCAGCCTAGAGGAGGGGGTCCTGGGGCTGGTATTGACTTATGCTTGCCTCTCTTCCAAGGATGGAGGGCCCTGAAGTATTCCGTGCTCAGACACTCTGGGGAACAATTGGGTTACATAAAGTTGATTTGTTCTCCGAAGGACTTTTTGAAGTCTTCACCACACAGTGGGAGGACAGGGAAGACAGCGTATGCAATTTTGAAAATGTATGTAACCTCAAGACTCTTAGCATGTTCTACGATAGGGGTTCCAAGGAACTAACTTTGAACAATGTGAGCTAAGGGGGGGGGGGGGTTCTGGTCCATTCAGGCTAGACAATGAGTGAAACTGGGCTTCTTCAAATCACTTCCTGATCGGAAGAGATTCAGCAGATAAATATGCACAACTGGTGAGATGACATTGGAAAGAGTTTCCATAGGCCATCCAGCCTCCCTTAAACATCTTAATGTTCCTGGTTCCTGTGTGGCTTTAGAAGCTGTAGGTTCAGGCACCCAAGGGACATCTATATCCAGGGAACACGTGTCCTTTGCCAAGACAATGACTCCATGGTTCCATCACATTCGGCCTTCTGAAAAGGACTATATTAGGATCTGACTTACCTGCATCCGGGTCTTTGGGGAGCAGGCTGAAAGCTACCCACAACTCTGATAGCTTTAAAGCCTGTGAGTCATCAGCCACAATGCTCCTTCCACAGTCAATAGTTTAATTAATCAGTAGCTCGGGATGCCAACCCTCACTTCAAATACCTGAGTCTCCTAGCCTTCTTTAGCCTGGCCCTTCTGCCCACCGTCAGGGAGTCCCCACCAAGTTTTACCTTCTCTCCTGCTGTCACTTGCCCTGTAGCATACAATTCACGTCTGTCCCAACTGACTCTCCTCCTCAAATGTGCTTGGCTTTCAGAGGCAGGCTCACCTCCTTACTCTGCCTTGAAGTTTCTCCGGCTGCTCCATCTCCCTTTATCCTTGCAGAATAATGCCGTAATTCACTAGTTCAAGGCAGAGTGGCTTTTTTTTTTTACACCATCTTCTCCAACTGACTTCCTCTTCCTAGACTGTGACCCACTTAAGACTATGCCTGCCGAGTTGTCTTGGTTGGACTGCTCGTTTAGGACCTCACTGTTGACAGCTTTCCTAAGCCATAACTGGGAACCATACAGATATGGATGTATAATGTGCCCTTAAATAACTGTATCAATGAACCACAGATAGCTTGTGTCAGTCTCGCGTATAGGGGACCATCACAATATTCATCGGGAGTTGCACACTACAGTGTCACTGCTTCCATGTTCACTGTGCTGTTTCTGAAGTCTTTGGTCTTTTTTTCCCATTTCTCAAATGTACACGTGTCTAATACCTCAAAACAAAGGGAATACAGAACTTAGATCGGTCCAAAGAACAAAGGCTCAGCTTTGCAGGATGGGTAGCTTCATTCAACTTCATCATTTCAAAGTGGAAAAGGCATTAGGCTGTAGGTCCTATGTTCATCCTCTTTCAGATTTCATTTCTATATTGTTAATTCATGTGTTGCAGGTCCAGTTAGTCTAGCATAAGGTAAAGTCAGTCTGTAGGATTTTGTGAGAATTACTGAAAACATACGAGTAGCCTATTTCAGGTTAAGTTCTGTATAAAAATGAAGTATATATGGAGAGGTAAAAAAATGTCTGCAGTGGGTCCACGGAGATGGCTCAGTGAGAAAATGTATCCCACACAAACATGAAGACCTAAGTTCAGATCTCAAGCATCTATAATCCCAGCACTCGGGAGGCAGAAGCAAGGAGCTCAGGTCTTACTGGCTGACTAGTCTAGCTGAATCAGCAAGCTTTAGGCTCAGTGAAAGACCCTGTCTCAAACAATGACATACAAAAAAGTTGAGGAGGACACTTGATATCATCAATCACTGGCCTCGACATGTGCACGCACACACACACACACACATACACACACACTGACGTGAAAAAACACACAAACTGTCTACAATGAAAATTAAGTACTCAGTGGTCCTGTTATAAAGAGAAGTTAGAGGAAAGATGATGATAGATATGATTCTGGGTATTTTGAATCTAGCTATTAGAGAAATCATGTGCCTTATCCCCCTCCCAACCCCACCATCTTCTTCTACTAGGAGAAATTTAGCCTAAGGGATTGCTAAGGTCATTTCCAGACCTGACATTTGAAGGCTACATGCTTTGGTGGCTTCCTCCCAAATAACAGCAGACCTTTTTGGTCTAAAAGAAATCATAAGAAGTAATAGTACAAAAAAGTATGTTTGGGGGCCGTGAGATGGTTCAGTGGGTAAAGGGGCTTGCCACCGGTCTTTGTTAGCTTTCTGTTGCTGTGATAAAGACCATGACAAAATCTAACTTAGGATGAAATGTTTATTTGGCTTATAGGTTACAGTCTATCATTAGCGCAGGGACTGGGAGTCAGGAACTAAGGCCGAAACCACAGTGTTGCTCACTGCCTTGCTCCCCATTGACTTGCTCAGCCTGTTTTCTCATATAACCCAGGACCCACCTGACAGAGGTAGCCTCCTGCACAGTGGGCTGGACCTTCCCACATGAATCATTCATCAAAAACCACTCCACAGACTTGTCTACAGGCCACTCTAGTGGAGGCATTTTCTCAATTGAGACTCTTGCTCTGCTGATGACTCTGTTTTGTGTCAAGTTGACAAAAGCTTACACAGCACACCCAACAATGCAAACCAGGGATGAACTGAGTTCACCCCCTGGAACCCATGTAAAGGTGAGAAGAGAAACAACTCTCAGAGAACAAAGTTGTTCTCTGACCTTCATACAATGTAGAAAGCATCCTCCTGGCCCCATTACAGATGCATGCACAGACACAGATACTCAGGGACACACACACACAAACACACACACACACACACACACACACACACACACACATGGGGTAGGGGGAGGAGAGGAAGAGAAGGAGAGAGACTAAAAGAGAAGAAATTATGTTTGGTCCTTTGTATAAAGGTCAGATGGATTTCATATTGATATTAGATTTTTTTTTTTTATCTCTCATTGGAAAACTCTGGGCTTTAATTTTATTCCATTGGTATTTGCTTTTCAGACGTGAGATTAAGCAGTTACTGTCAGAGTTGGATGAAGAGAAGAAAATTCGGCTTCGGTTGCAGGTAGGTCCCTAAGCACTCTACAGTCTGTGAGGCCTGGGTTCAGTTGGGAACGGAGGCAAAGTCAGGGCTTCAAGTTGAAAAGAAACAATTGCTGTTGGGCGTGGTGGCTCATGCTTTTTAATTCCAGCCCTGGGGAGGTTGAGGAAGGAGGATCACAGGTTCCAGAGAAGCCTAAGCTATAGAGTGAGTTCCGTAATAGCCTGAGCTACTAAGTGAGATCCTGTTTAAAAAGAAGGGGAACTAGTAATAGTAGTAATAAAATAATAATAATCATAATAATTGATGTCACAAGAATGTATCAGAATCACAGAGTTTTTATATTCTGTTCTTACCTGAGTTCCAGATGTTTTGGGGGCAAGGAAGAGGTACATCAGCATGCTCTTAGTTGGGCTTCTAGTTTAGAATTTATTTTAAACGTATCCTCTATAAAGCATCCCTCCAGTTATGATGATATAGGATGCCTTATCCATACCAAGTACCAGAGGATATGGCATGTGGGATGCTCTGTTGCTACCTGGGGTCAATCACGTGGTCCCTGGAGGGACCACAGATCTCCACGTTGGTATTTTAGTTCAACTTTTCATTTCTCCCCAATGGCCTTGTTAGTCCTTTCCATGGCATCTGAGCTCTGTCCTCTTCTAGCCACTGATGGAGATCTTAGGGGGTGGGGTGAGGGGGTGATCATTCCAAAGACTGACTTTACTGCTCATTCAGTTTGGACCCATGCTGCTTAAAAAGAGAATAGGAATGGCTCACCATCCTTTTGGGAGTGTTTACACCTACCCTTTGGTGCCACCTAAAGCTACCCTCAGTTGGTCCTGACTGCCTTCTTTGCCCTCTGACCAGGAATCTAGTCATTGATGCTTCTGATAACCTTTGGGGCCTAGGAAGCTGGGAGTTACTAGGCACACTCTTTGTCAGGTTACTGTGCCTGTATGCCCTTAGGTTTCTTTTGTTTCTGACATTGTTCTTCATTCAGATGTCATTTTACCAATTTCATCCCTAAAATTTGTCAGCTTGAGTCTTTCCTTTGCATTGATAAAGGTATACTCTCTTTCAGCATCTCTAAATGCAGCCATTTCATGATGTCTCTGCTGATTTTTCCCCCTCTTTATAGATGGAAGTGAATGACATAAAGAAAGCTCTTCAATCAAAGTGAATACTTGATAATTGAGATGTTACATTATTCACCCTGAGTCCAAGACTCAAATTTTCTGCCCCAGCCAAAATCATCCTGTGCCAAAAGATTAAAGGTTTGCCTCAATATGTCCCCGTTTGAACAATTAGCACAAAAGTCTTGATAGCACAACACAAATTCCATCCAAGAGGAGAATCTTTCCCATGGTGTTGTCCTGGCTCTGGCAGTGGTTGTGATTTCTAGCCAATTGTGCTAAAGGCTTTTCTACCTTGAGATCTCCTGCAAGATGAAAACTCAGGCAGTTTAGTCCATAGTAGTACTATTTTGATGATATTTTCCATTAATAAAATGTAATTTCAGGTTATTCGTTTACAGGCTTTATAATTTTATGATTTTTTTTAATTGTGTTTTGTCATAGATGCCCCTAGTGTTTGTGCTAACCTAGTCAGAAGCAAGTGTCTTGATCACTTGCTGCAGATCAAATGAACGCCACCTGGCTTTGTATCCCCCTTTAGGATTCTATTACATATGCAATTTGAGGTCCAACCCTTCCCTTTCCCTGCCAGCCGACCCCTACCACTCTAAGAGAAATTTTAGCTTATATATGATGGTATATTTACAAAAAAGAGAAAGAGAAAATCTGGTATTTGCAATGATCTGTGCCTTCTTTCTACCACCCTCTTGATTGGAGCTTTTGTGATGCAGCTACCATGATCCAAAAAAAAGAAAAAAAAGAAAAAAGAAAAAAAAAAAAAAAAAAGAAATAAAAATCAGCCACTTATCCTTGTCCAGTAGAGGCCGCTGTCTTCACAGCTTCTCTCACCATAGCCAAAGGTCCTAAGAGGAGACAGCTGGGAAGTCTGGCCTGCTCTTTGGTACCAGCTGTGACTTTTCAGTTTCTCCTGCTTTGAAGTTGTTCACGAAACTAGAAATGTCACTCCAGCTTGATTGTTTTATCATCAGCCAAGTTAAACCCCTGCTTCCTGCCTTTTACACCTATTGTGTGAACAGAATATGCATTATTAAACAAAAATAAAGAAAAATAAAATGCAAGTGGGGGGGAGTTGGATTATTTCCTGCACTGGGTTGTGTGTGTGTGTGCGCGTGTGTGTGCGTGTGCGTGCATGTGTGTGCTGTGGTGTGTTATTGTTTAATCTGTATTCACCGTGTCATTTGCCTTGCTTACTTGTAACCCCCTCCTCAGATCCAGGAGAATGGGAGGAGGGTCTTGTGGAAATGTAGCTATTGGATCTTTCCTGCACTTGTGGAATTGCTTTTCCTTTCCCGATGAAACTGATGTTTGCTTGTCTGCTTTCTCTTTAGATTACAGCCTTAGACTATGTAACTGTTTTCTCATCTTTAGCTGAAAATGGGGGGGAGGGGGCATCCTGTACTGCAAAGATTGTTGATGGGGTAAAGGTGGAGGGGGTGGTCCCTCAATAGTACTCAAATATGTCTGATGTGTTTCTAAACTGCTGCTTTGTCTATTTCCTGCTTTTTATAGTGAAACTTACTAAACATTAATAGATTTTCACTACCACAAAGAATGAGAATTGATGACACTGGAGGAATGATGCAAAAACCTCAATGATTCATCATTGAAAATACAACAAATAAATGTCTCTTCCTTTTTCTTCCCGTCGCCCTCCCCATGCCTTGTTCTCACTTGCATACTTGTCCTACCTGCTCGAGGCTATCACCTCCTTCCAAGTATTTACAGATTCCTGATGTCCTAGACTTCATGGGTGGGGACACAGTTAAGGGAAGGGAATGTGTTGTAAAGAAGTCATTCTTCATTCCCACCTGTGAAAATATTTGCCCTTTCAGCAGCCATGGTCTCGGTATGCTTGAGGCAGGGGTACAAAGTTTCTATGAGCAGTATAAAATAAAGCATTCCTGTCACTGTGCTAAGCTTTTCTGCATTACACTTGGAGCTCTACAAGAGTGAAGACTAGATTCTTAACGTCTTAATTTCTCATTCCTTTATCAAGAAAATCCATAATGATGATATAGAATGTTTATACAGAATGAGATCATTAACAATGAAGGTCAGAGTTCAGTGGGTACTGGTAACATGGACTATAGAGGTTTGAATTCATCCCATAAGAGAGGCATTGGATTGCTTTGGGGTTAGAAAGGGGGAATGGAGATGGATAAACAGAGAGACAAACACACACACACACACACACAGAGAGAGAGAGAGAGAGAGAGAGAGAGAGAGATTATAGAAAAATAAGCTGGTATATCCAGTTTTATTACTGTCCGTTGAGCTAACCAGCAAGGAAACTGTGCATCATAGAACTGGATGAGCCACTGCCCAAATAGCTACCATCTTTATTCTTGACCAAATAGATCCATTAAGAGCATTGAAAAGCATGGAATTATAACTTTTTTTAAAAAAAAAATTAAAATTCCTTTATGTTCAGCATGGACTCAGCCAGGCATCCATAAAGATTATTATTTCTTGCTTCATTTTTAAAGTTGTATTTAGAAAAGCCTTGCATACTGTGCAAGAAAAGATGATTAAAATAAAATTTTGTGTAAAAGAAGATGATGATTAAAATAAAATTTTGTAAAAATATTTTTGTTGAAAGTTGCCATGGTTCAAGTTCAGGAATAATGTCATGGAACAAAAACCCCGTTTCTCTATTTTACACATTTTGACTACTGTGACAGAAATGTCCTTAAAAGATACAAAGTTATCCATTAAAGTCTGTGCCCGTGAATTTCATTTTTTTTTAAATTGTTTGATTTCGAAGCATAACATGTTAGCTAGGTATACATTCTTTTTTAGTGTAGAAGCCATCACATTATCACTATTGGAATAATTGTGTAAACCCATTCTTATTCTTACCCAGCTCTCAAGGCAGCACATTCAAGTACACAATCTATTTTCTCCAATAAGAATATCCTGTATCTGTCATCACATGAGCCTGTGGTTAGTAATGGTGTGGTTTTATTTCCTCTCATAAGCAGCTTCTTTATGATAAGATTGCAAGGTGTGTAATTTATTGCCCATAGTTGCCATGGCTTGTATAAAAATAACCCCCAAATTCCATAAAGAATTTTGAATTATAACCTGAGGTCATCACGGCCATTTTTTTTTTTTTTTTTTTTTTTGCATCACATTAGGTTTTAGTCCTTTAGTTATTTTTGTACAAACTAATGTCAAGATGTTTCTGCACTAAGAGCACTTGATTAAAAGCATTTCTCTTTGCTTCTGTACAAATGATAACTGGAACAAAACAGCACATTTATGAGTTACATGGTGTCAGCATGGCTGACTGGAGCATCTGACAGAAGGACGATTGGTGCTTAGGGCTTGGCTGAGTGATAGAGATGCTGTTCCTAAACCTAGCTTGGCGGAGTCTAGGCAAAAGAAATCCCTTTCTCATCCAGAAATTAATATCAGTCATATAAGGACTGATAAGGAAGATCAAGTTGCTAAAGGAGATGAGCCATATCTATCTACCAAGTTCTGTCCCTGGCCAATCCTTGCTTTTCTCAGACAGAGTAAAATTGCAAAGCTTAGGGAAAATACTTACCCTTTTTTCCAAGGCGTCTCTTTTTTTCTTTGAGGGATAACCTAAAAATGTCATTTCCTTGTGATTTTTGTGTTTGGTTTCAAGACGGTTCATCAGCTAAATTGGCTTAACAATTGGTAGCCACCTTA
Organism: Meriones unguiculatus; assembly: GCF_030254825.1. Classification (NCBI taxonomy): domain Eukaryota; kingdom Metazoa; phylum Chordata; class Mammalia; order Rodentia; family Muridae; genus Meriones; species Meriones unguiculatus. The sequence goes on along the minus strand of NC_083369.1, from coordinate 140,780,421 downwards.
AGAGTTATTTTATAATTAATAGAATAATGAAATATTGCATTTCTGAGGCACCTTCCCAGCAAACCGCAAAGCTTGCCAACATACCTCTTCTCTCAAGAATTAGGTACAGTCTATAGGGACAGAAAAGATGAGGATGCTTTCAAGACTTCATATCTGCATAATTGAAACTTGTTTCCATTTAAACAGAATGGTCCCATTGAGGTCAACCTGGGCCCTGGTCTAAGTTACTCCATATTGCTTAAAAGTGGTTTTTCAGGTCGTGCCTTACCCTATGAGACTCACCTCTGATTTTGCAGAAGATGACTGTGCACGTGGAGGGAATATCTAAACAGCTCCATCTGTTGGGCATCACCCACCTAGCAGAGACTGACAAATGACTTACTCCTGGCAGGAAAAAAAAAAGTGTCACCATTTAAATTGACTGGGGATGAACTGAGATTGCAGGGGTGCATGAACATATGAAAATAGCATCAGCAAAAACAGGCTTAAGTACTTATGGGAGACAGTAGACAAAGGAGGGGGGTGTAACTCCATATAAAGAGGTGGACACCTAGCACAAAGATGATGGCCTCCACCAACCTGTCATCTGACTGTTACATAGTGTATGCATCAAGGACCCACAGAGAGAGTCTTTAACTGTCATGCTGTTTTCAGCTGGGCCTCAGTCCTTGCTGTTGATACAGCCTAACCCATCTGCATTGCTAACTGCCCATAGCATATCTAGTCTCATTGGGACTGCCTGGATCCTCTTCCTCTGTGGTCTGGCAAGGCTGCATCATCAGGGGTGAGTGATCAGACAGCAGTTAACTGAGTTCATGACAGAGGCAGCCCCTGATCCCCTCACTCAGTGATCCACATGGAGACTGAGCTGCCAATCGGCCACATTTGAACAGGAGGTCTAGGTCCTCTCTGTGCATGGTCCTCCGTTGGTGCATCAGTCTCTGCAGGACCCCCTGGGCTCAGATCCTTTAGCTTTGTTGGTCTCCTTGTGGGGTTCCTGTCCCCTCCATGTCCCTCTATCCCCACCCTTGTATACTTCCATAAGACTCCCTATGTTCTGCCCAAAGTTTGGCTTTGTTTTTTTCAAGATAGGGTTTCTTTGTGTAGCCTTAGCAGTCCTGGACTTGCTTTGTAGACCGGGCTAGCCCCAAACTGAAAGAGATCCACCTGCCTCTGCCCCCTCCCCCCCGAGTGGCGGGATTGCAGGCATGTGTCACTGTGCCTGGCTAATATTGAGGTTTTTAAATAGCTCCCCACCCCCAGTAGCTATGAAGCTAATATTATACATAAACTGGAAGATAAAAATATAAAGAGAAAGAAAAGTTGAATGCAACCTCATTTAGAAATTTTCTTTAATTATTTTGGCTTCTCAAAATTGAGGTTCTGTATATATAGATTATTTATGTTATCTTCCTTTGCCATGACCTTTTCAGAAACTGTAATGGCTATATAAGATTGTTTCTATAGATAGAGCGGATGAGACAGTCTTTCACTGAACACATACAGAGTGGTTATGATGTGCTAGGCACCATGATGGGTGGTGAATACAATGTGATGAAGTAGTCCCTGCTGTCAAGAAGCTCAGAGTCAAGCGGGGGATGAGGGAAAGCAAGTAAATAAGCAAATCATTGTAGGGATGAAAACATGGCATCTAAGTCCACAGAACAGGACCCAAGCACTTGCTGCAGAAGCAGAAGCCGCTGGATGTTGTATACTTGAGCATGATTTGGATATATGCCTAGGAGTAGTATAGCTGGATCCTGAGGAAGCACTATTTCTAATTGTCTGAGAAAGACTGATTTCCAAAGTGGTTGTACAAGTTTACATTCCCACCAGCAGTGGAGGAGGGTTCCCCTTTCTCCACATCCTCTCCAGCATGTGTTGTCACTTGAGTTTTTCATCTTAGCCATTGTGATGGGTGTAAGGTGAAATCTCAGGGTGGTTTTGATTTGCATTTCCCTGATGACTAAGGATGTTGAACTTTTCTTTAAGTGTTTCTCTGCCATTCGATATTCCTCTATTGATAATTCTCTGTTTAGCTCTGTACCCCATTTTTTAATTGGATTACTTGTGGGTTCCCTACTAATGTGAACAGGGACTGTCTCTGACATGAACTCAGTGACTGGCTCTTCAGTCACCTCTCCCTGATGAGGAGCAGCCTTACCAAGTCACAGAGGAAGACAATGCAGCCAGTCCTGATGAGACCTGATAATCTAGGGTCAGATGGAAAGGGAGGAGGACCTCCCTATCAGTGGACTTGGGGAGGGGCATGGGAGGAGATGAGGGAGGGAGGGTAGGATTGGGAGGGGTTGAGGGAGGGGCTACAGCTGGGATACAAAGTGAATAAACTATAATTTCTAAAAAATTAAATTAATTTAAAAAATAAAAAAAGCCACCAAATGCTCTAAAATGGCAGTTCTCCACCTAGGGGCTTGAATAACCCTTTCACAAGGTTTCTCTACTCTTGAGACACAAGCCCACTGTGCACTCTAAAAAAATAGATAATTCAGCCCCATTTTCTACCTTCCAGCAGAACTCAAGAGATTTTGCCTAGAGAACATCAAAGCTGAGAGAAGGGGCAAAAAAATTATAGGTCACTATTGGAGGAGCTGGGGTGATGGTTCATGGGGTAAAGGGCTTACTGCTTAAACACAGGGACATGATTTAAGATGCTTAGCATCCACTAAAAAGCTAGGCATCATGGCATGTGCTGTAATCCCAGTGCTGGGAGACAGAGAATCCCAAGGACTTGCTGCTCAGCAAGTCTTGCCAATTGATGAGGCCCATTTCAGCCAGTGAGAAACATTGTCTATAACACAAATAGGATAGAGGACTAACAGAGGGGGAGGGAAGGGCAAGGAGGAGGAGGTCTACAGGAATTGTGATTTCTGATGTCCATAGGAAAACAAATAGTAGCCATCTGCATAGCCCACACTAAAGATTTATTTATTTCATTATCCATTTGCTTTATATAACTTATCCAACTTTCAACAAAAACATGGCACACTAATAGGTAAGTAAAAGCAATCAGAGGAGACAAAGCAATGATCGATGCCAGACTTAGAAATAGCACAATTATTGAAGTATCAGAATTTTAGATGACTATGGTTACTACATTGAAAACTCTCTGGGAAAGTCTGAGGATGTTGTTTAGTGGTAGAGCCCTTACCTATCATGTAAAGGCCTTGGATTCAATCCCTAGCACCGCCCCTGCCTAAAAAATTAAAGGTAAACATTTAATATCTAAACACTTCTGTAATCCAATAAATTGAGAGATAAAGGCCAACCTCAGCTACTTGGTGAGGTTGAGTCCAGCCTGGGCTGTATAAGATCCTATCTCAAGCAAAATAAAATTAAGCAAAAAGCCATAAGGCTCTCATGGAATAAGTGACATCATGCAAGTTAATATAGACCATTTCATCAGATATGGAGACTATGAGAATCAAATGGCTACTAATAAAAAGAGTAAAACAAATTACAAATAGCTTTAGTGTTTTCATCAATGGACTTGAATATTTTTTCACTGTTTTTTTTATTTTTTTAATTTTTCATCAATTACACTTTATTCATTCTGCATCCCCCCATAAGCCCCTCCCTCCTCCCCTCTCAATCCCACCCTCCCTCCTCCCTCTGCATGCATGCCCCTCCCCAAGTCCACTGATAGGGGAGGTTCTCCTCTCCTTTCTGATCTTAGTCTATCAGTTCACTAGACTTGAATATTTATATGGGATAAAGTAGTACAGAAGGTATAAAGCAATAAATCAAGAACAAAACAGTAACATTACAGAGCCATTAAAGGGATGAAAAATATGAACTTTCATTATTATAAGTTCAACATCTTACATAAACTGAACCTAACCTTTGAAAACCACAAGCTAGTAAATCCAACCAGCATAAATTAAGCAACCTAAATAGGTGGTCTTTTAAAAATTGGAGTGTAAAAACCCTGAAAAAAGAAATATCTGGGTTGAAATGGTCTCACTGAAGAATTCCACCAAATCTAGAATTAACACCAACTTTACATCAAATTTCAATACTTTTTAAGCCACTTCAGGAAATGAGTATTAACTAATACTCAAACAAGGCAAAGACAACATACTGAAATCTATACACCTAAAGAAGATAAACAAGAAGGAGGACCCGGGGTAAGATGATCAATCCTCACTTAGAAAGACAAATGGGATGGACATTGGACGTAGGAGAAAACAAGTAACAGTACAGGAGCCTACCGCAGAGGGCCTCTGAAAGATTCTACCTAGCAGTGTTTCAAAGTAGATACTAAGACTCATAACCAAAACTTCAACAGAGTGCAGGGAATCATATGAAAGAAGGGGGAGTTAGTATGACGTGGAAAGGATAGGAGCTCCACAAGGACCAAATATATCTGGGCCCAGGGATCTTTTCTGAGACTGACACTCCACCAAGAACCATGTATGGATATAACCTAGAACCTCTGCTCGGATGAAGCCCGTGGTAGCTCAGTAACCAATTGGTTTCCCATAGTAAGGGGAACAGGGACTATTTCTGACAGGAACTCAATGGCAGGCTCTTTGATCTCCCCACCCACCAAGGGAGGAGCAGCCCTGCTAGGCCACAGAGGACTTTGCAGCTAGTCCTGAAGATACCTGATAAAACAGGGTCAGATGAAAGGGGAGGAGATCCCCCACCCCAATCAGTGGACTTGGAAAGGGGCAGGGAGGAGATGAGGGAGGGAGGGAGGGAGGGTTAGGGAGGGAATGAGGGAGCGGGATACAACTGGGATACAGAGTTAATAAAATGTAACTAATAATAATAAAAAAATTAAAACTACAGATCAATATTTCTCATGACCCTAGATAGAAAACCTTTTGATAAAATATTAATAAGTAAATATCAGCCATATATGAAAGTAACCGTAAAACACAACCAAGTAAGCTTTATTCCAGGTATGTAAGGCTGGATCAATATTTGAAAAGCAGAGAAGGAAAGAAGGCTTGGAGTGTAAGAATGCTTGCTGCTCTATCAGAGAACTTAAGATTGATTCCCGGTGCCCACGCGGCAGCTAACAACCATCTGTAACTCCAGTTGCAAGGTATCTGATGCCCCTTCTGTGGGACCAGAAACATACATGGTGCACATATATACATGAAGGCAAAATATTCGTATATGTTAAATAAACAAATAAATAAATCTGAGTCTTGAAGGGTGGCTCAGAGGTTAAGAGCGCTTGATGTTCTTCCAGAGGACTAGGCTTGATTCCCAGCACCCACATGGCAGTTCACAACTGCCTGTAATTTCAGTTCGAGGAGATCAGACACCTTCTTGTGTCTTCTGTATGCATGGGGCATGCAAATGGTTTACAGACATACATGAAGGGAGACTACCAAATGAAAAGCCTTTAAACACTGGGAGCAGTTGAAAAGAGGGAAAAGGAAGGGAGCCTACCATAGATGTTCTCTGGATGTACTCCACCCAGCAGGAGATCCAAGCATATTTGAGACTCACAGCCAAACTTTGGGCAGAGTACAGGGAGTCCTATGGAAAAGTGGGAGATAGAAGGACCCAGGGAGGACAAGAGCTCCTAAGAAGACCGACAGAGCCAACAAATCTGGGCCCAGGGAGGTTGCACAGACTGATGCACCAACCAAAGACCATGCATGGAGTAGACCTAGGCCCCCTGCTCATACACAGCTCAGTCTCCATGTGGGTTGCCTAGTAAGTGGAGCAGGGGCTGTCTCTGACATGGACTCTGTTGACTGCTCTTTGATCACTTCCCCCTAGTGGGGTAGCCTGGCCAGGCCACAGAGGAAGTGAATGCAGCCAGTCCTGATGAGATTTCATAGGGTGGAGTCAGTTGGTAGAGGAGGAGGCCTCCGCCTTTCTGAGGACTAGGCAAAAGGGATGGGGGGAAGAGGGAGGAAGGGTGGGGCTGAGAGAAGAAAAGGGAGGGTGCTACTGTCAGGATGTAAAGTGAATAAATAAATAAAAACCCAGGATGTAAAGTGAATAAATAAATAAAAACCTTTAAACATACAGAAATCAATTTTCTTTTTCTTTCTTATTCATTTATTTATTTATTCATTTATTTACTTTTCCTTAGACAGGGCTTTTCTGTGTAGCATTGGCTCTCTTGGAGTTGCTTTGTAGATCAGATTGGCCTGAACTGCCTCTGCCTCGCACTGAGTGCTGGAATTAAAGGCTTGTGCCAACATGCTCAGCTCAGCTCAGCTCAGAAATAAATTAAAAAAAAAAATTCATGGACATGTTGTGCCAGGGTCCAGCAAAATAGGTGTAATTCTCATCCTTCAATAAGAAAAATCTACTTTGCAATAGACAGAGACCATTATAGAAAACTGCAACCAATCAAAATGCAGTTAAGAAGTGGCCATATATTTCTCAGCCTCAATTAATCCATCTATGACAGAACTCCTGCACCTAAGGTTCAGGGTATGTTTCAGAAATCGTGGAGGGGGGGGCGGGTAGAAAGTAGAAGAGTCAGAGGAGCAGGATGTCAGCTGTGAGATTATGTTTCCTAGAAATGCCAGGAAAGCTACACCTATGATGTCTCAACAGCATAACTAAACAAAACCCAAACAAGGATGACACCAACAGACATGCAATTGTGGAAGAGGGAAGTATTACGGGTCCCCAACGCTTTAAAAAAAGAACTACAGGCAACTAAGAAATACTAAGACCAGAAGTACTGTCCCCCTGGGATGAACCTTTTAATTTGCTATCCAGTAACAAAAGACCGGTCCTAAAACCATATATACACAAATAACATTGTACAAACTGAGCAGGTTATATCTATATAATTAGGAACACACACATGAGAGAGAGGGAGAGGGAGAGAGAGCATGAAGTTGAGAGTATGGGGAAGGTGCACAGGAGGAGTTGTTGGAAAGAAAGGGAAGGAGAAAAATTATGTAATTATATTTTAATTTCAAAAATAGCATTGAAAAGTACTAGAGGGAGTGTAAAAGAGGGTAATGGGGAATGAATATGATTAGAGTACATTGTGTACATGCATGAAAATGCCACAGTGAAATCCATTCTTTTGTATAATATACACTGATTAAATCTCTAGTGGAATAAATTAAAATGAAAAATATATGGACAGCCAAAAAAGGGAATATTCTTATGATTGTAGCAATTGATGCATAAAACACTTGAACAAATCCAGTCATCTAGCCTGATAAATAAAAAGGATACTAAGGGAAGGTAACTTCCTCAACTCAATAAGTACCATCTACAGAAAGAAAAATCAAAACAAAATGGCCAAAATTGTACTCAGAGTTAAAGACTTGAATTCTTTACCTAGTATGTGGAATGAGAGAAGGATGCCTGCTATCATTACTCCGTTCCAGCATGCTACTGCAAGTTTTAGATGCAGTAATAAGGCAACACAAACTAAAAGCAATACAGATTGGAAAGGGGAAATAAAACTGTCCCTATTTGCAGACGACATGACTGTCTCCATAAAACATTTCAACAAAACAAAATCCTCATGTACTAATAACTGAGCTCAGCAAGGTTATGCAACACAAAAGCCACATTCCTGTATATTAGCAATAAACATGTGAAGTTGAAGCTAAACGCTAATGCTTATACCATCTACACTTACATTAAAGATTGCAGAGAGGATCTGCATACTGAAAATTAGAAAGTTCTAATGGAAGAGCTAAATGAGGTTTGAGTAAATGAAGAGACATTCCGTGTTTCTACTTTGGAAGAGTCAACCAACCTATTCAACCATCTCTCTGCAAACTGACTTAAAGGTTTACTATCATTCCTTTCAAAATTGTAGATAGTTAAATCTTGTCAAAAAATGATACGAGAAAACAAAGGTACTAATAGAGCTAAATCGAGTTCAGAAAAGGCAAATACAGGAGTACTCAATCAGATATTAAGAATCTGGATACAAAGATAGGCAAAACACATTTTGGACACTAAGTGTTTTTATGGAGTGATACACACACAGGTCAATAGAGCAGAACATAGAAAACAAAAGCATAGATCTGTTTTGTACATATAGCTGTGTATATGTAACAACTGATATTTTGCCAAAGGAAGAAAGCAACACTATAGAGGAAAGACAACTTGTTCATCAAATGGTGCTGTAGCAATTGAATACAAATAGGCATAAAAATGAACTTTAGCCTAAACCTCATGCCCTACACAAAAATTATTTCCAATGAATCATAGGCTTAAATGTAAAATGAAAACCTATAAGATATTTGGGAAAAAAAATCAGGTCCTAGGTTTAGGTAAAAGATTATTTAATTGGGAAAAATGTGCTATCCATTAATAAAAAAAAAAAAATTAACAAATTGGCCCTTGTTGTGCGACAAGATTTTTCCTGGAGAGACACAACACAGTCTACTACCCCGAGGCAGAGAGCATACAACAGACTAATATGCAGAGACCACCACAGTCCAACTTGATGAACCAGATACTCATAGATACTCACAGATATACTGGTAAGGAGAAATACAGAGGAGAAATGACTTAAAGAGAGCTACATCACCAAATCCCACCACAGCATGGGTGACAGATCACAAAATCTGGGAATCCGGAGCTCAACAGTTTGGAGAATGTCTTTTCCAAGTGACTCAGTTGGTCTAAACCTCTTCCAGGCACCTTGAATGGTTTCTGCGTCCAGACTGATGATATGGCCTCAGACTCTTTACAGTTTTTCTCCTCTGAGAGTAATTCTGAGCAGCTTTTATTGTTTACTCTTGAGAGGGGGAGACCTAGAGAATCTGCTCAGTTTCTGGGAGTTCTTGTAGTTGTTTACCTTTAAGGAGCTTCCCTGGGAGATAGAATATTTTGATCTTAGGGCTATACAACACTTTTTAGTCAAGATTAAAAACGTTTGCCCTATGATAAACTCTAGTAGAGGATGAAAAGACAAGATATAAATTCAGAGAAAAGATCTGCCAAAGACACATTCATCAAAGGACTAGGATCTTGAATATATAAAAAACACACAAAACACAAAAACTTAAAATACAATCCAATTAGAAAAATGGTCCCAAATTGGAACAAATATTTCCCCGAAGAAGGTTTATAAACTAATAAGCTCAGCATCCTTTAGCCATTGGGAAAATGCAAATCAAAACTGCAACAAGATATCTCTCAGCCTCACATCCAAACTTCGGGCAGAGTGCAGGTAAAAGAAGGGAGAGATAGAAAGAACTGGAGGGGACAGGAGCTCAAAAAGGAGACCAAGAGAGCCAAAAACAAAACAAAATAAAACAAACAAACAAACAAAAAACCTAAGCCCTGGGAGCCCTGAAGAGAATGATACCCCAATCAAGGACAATGCAGAGAGAGGACGTAAAACCCGGCTCAGATGCAGCCCATAGACTTAGTCTCTAAGTAGGTTCCCCAGTAAGGAAAGCAGGGGCTTTCTCTGGCATGAATTCAGTGGCAGGCTCTCTGATCATCTCTCCTGGGGGGTGGGGTTTGCAGCCTTGTGAAGCCACAGAGAAAAACGATGCAACTAGTCCTGATGAGATCTGATAGTCTAGGGTCAGATGGAAGGGGAGAAGTACATCCCCTATCAGTGGACTAGGAGAGGGACGTAGGGGGAGAAGAGGGAGAGAGGGCAGGATTGGGAGGAGATTGGAGGAGGGGGCCACAGCCAGGATACAAATTGAATAAACTGTAATAAATGATAATAATAAAAATTTAAAATAAATCTCTCAGCCAGCATAAAAAACCTCGTCTGGAGCAAACAGAGACCATTATAGAAAAATGCAGAGATGATGGGTTGCCTGACCCAACAGATACATCTACAACAAACTCCCACTCATAGACTTAGTGAACTTTGTGGAAGAGGAGGCAGAATACTGTAAGAGCCAGAGGATCAGGAAATCAGCTGTGAGATTGCGTCTTCTCAAAATGACAGGGAGGCCACATCCATAATATCTCAGCAGTCTGACTGCCTAACAAGACCTGAATGATGACAATACGAATAGACATGCTAAAAATGGAGAGTGAAAGCTCAAGAGGGTCCTACCCCTAGACAAAGGACTACAATCAAATACTGACTGCTGAGAGAGGGAGAATTGGTCTTTTCCAGGGATGGACCCCTAACTGATGAGCCAATACAAAACGGTCATCTCCGAAATCATATACTCTCAAGCAATTCCAAACAGACTCAGCAGGTTGTGTGTGTGTGTGTGTGTGTGTGTATGATGCATTTATATACATATATACACATATGTGTGTATAACAATAATCACAAAAGAAAAGAGGCTATCTCATCTCGAGAGGGAGTTGGGAGCATTTGGGAAATTGAAGGGAATAAATGAAAGGGGAAGTGATGTATTAAGATTTTAATTAGAATTTGAAAATTTTTAAATAAAAAATAAAGAAATAATTATAGAAACAACCACAATGAAGTATCACCATAGCCTTATCGGAATGTCAGAATGGCTCTAAAAACATGAGAATACTATAAATGCTGACGAGGATGTGAAAACCTAGATTATGCACATAGTGTAAGCGGAACTGTAGAGAGGGATAGACTCTCAGAAGACAACTGTGAAGTTCTGAAAACATAAAACAACACACACATATGCACACGCACACACAGATCTATGATTTGGAATTTGTCCTCCTGGACATTTAACTCAGAAAAATTAAAACTCATGCTCACAGAAAAACTTGTGGGTGGATGTTCCTAGTAGCTTTCTTCATAATAGCTCCAAACTGTAAACCAATAACATATCCTTCAAATAGAATCTAGTTTGAAGAACAGGTGTCATATCTATAAAATACAAAGGGCTACTAATTCATGCAACATCTTAGTTGAATCCCAAGGTAATTACAGTTGGTGTAAAATAATCCAAAAAAAGTTACACACTATATAATTTCACTTAAATAACATTTTTAAAAGACAGAGTCCATAGCCCAGGTTGGCTGCAAAGTATGTGTGGAGGATAGTCTAGAACTCTTGATCTACTTGGCTCTATCTCCCAAGGGCTGTGAGGTGTGTCTCATCATGGTTAGCTTACGGAACACTCTTGAAATGACAAAATTACAGAAACGGAGAACAGATGAGTAGTTCCTAGTGGTTAGTGGTCTGGGATGGTCAGGGACTGAGATGGAGTGGCTCCCAAAGGATAACAGGATGCATCCTTGGAATGTAGCTGTTTTCTATCTTCGTTACAGCAATGTCAATATCCTGGTTGTGATAATGCACTACTAGTGTAAGCCGATGTTGCTATTGGAATCAACTGGGTCAAAGGTATACTAAGCTAGCTCTGTGTGATTCCCAATATTTGCATATGAATATCCAATTATCTCAAAACCAAGCTTAATTTTTAAAAATTTTTTATTAATTACATTTTATTCACTTTGTATCTCCCCTGTAGTTCCCTCCCTCCTCCCCTCCCAATCCTTCCCTTCCTTCCCCTTCTGCACGCATGCTCCTCCCCAAGTCCACTGATAGGGGGTCTTCCTCTCCTTCCTTCTGATCCTAGTCTATCAGGTCTCTTCAGAAGTAGCTGCATTGTCTTCCTCTGTGGCCTGGTAAGGCTGCTCCCCCCTCAAGGGGAGGTGATTAAAGAGCAGGCCAGTCAGTTCATGTCAGAGACAGTCCCTGTTCCCATTACTATGGAACCCACTTGGACACTGAACTGTCATGGGCTATATCTGTACAAGAGTTCTAGGTTATCTCCATGCATGGTACTTGGTTGGAGTATCAGTCTCAGGAAAGACCCCTGTGCTCAGATTTTTTTGGTTCTCTTGCTCTCCTTGTGGAGTTCCTGTCTTCTCCAGATCTTACTATTTCCCACTTCTTTCAAAAGATTCCCTGCACTCTGCCCAAAGGTTGGCCATAAGTCTCAGCATCCGCTTTGATAGTCTTCAGGGCAGAGCCTTTCAGAGGTCCTCTGTGTCAGGCTCCTGTCCTGTTCCCTGTTTTCTTCTTCTTCTGATGTCCATCCTCTTTGCCTTTCTGGATAGGGATTGAGCGTTTTAGCAAGAGTCCTCCCTCTTGATAAATTTCTTTAGGTGTACAGATTTTAGTAGGTTTATCCTATATTATATGACTATATGGGTGAGTATATACCATGTGTGTCTTTCTGCTTCTGGGATACCTCACTTATGATGATCTTTTCCAGTTCCCACCATTTACCTGCAAATTTTATGATATCTTTGTTTTTTACTGCTGAGTAATATTCCATTGTGTAGATGTACCACAATTTCTGTATCCATTCCTCAGTTGAGGGGCATCTGGGTTGTTTCCAGCTTCTGACTATTACAAATAAAGCTGCTACAAACATGGTTGTAAAAATATCTTTATTGTGTACTTGAGCCTCTTTTGGATATATGCCTAGAAGTGGTATAGTTGTATCTTGAGGAAGCGCTATTCCTAGTTGTCTGAGGAAGCGTTGCCCACTCTCTCCATATCTCTTCAATATAGTTCTTGAAGTCCTTGCTAGAGCAATAAGACAATTAAAGGAGATCAAGGGGATACAAATTGGAAAGGAAGAAATCAAAGTATCACTATTTGCAGATGATATGATAGTATACGTGAGTGACCCCAAAAATTCTACCAGGGAACTCCTACAGCTGACTAACACCTTCAGAAAAGTGGCTGGATACAAAATTAACTCAAAAAATCAGTAGCCCTCTTGTATACAAAAGACAAAAGGACTGAGAAAGAAATTAGGGAAACAACACCCTTCAAAATAGCCACAAAGGACATAAAGTACCTTGGTGTGAACCTAACCAAGCTTAATTTTTAAAAGTCTTTCATACACACAAGATAGCAATGATGACAAGAAGGGAATCTTCTAGAAGAGGCTTGTTAAGGTGGAAAATGATCCAGAAATTATGTCCTAGTGAAATGGAAGAGACTGGTGTCACTTGAAAAAGGAGCCCCTGCTGGGGGCTGTACTCAAAAAGCTGCCCAGTAGGAGAGGATTACATTGAAATCCACAGAGAGGAAGTACAATGAGGAGAATTCTTTTCCATGTCTGGAAAAATATTTGATGACACTTCTGCAATAGGACAGAGAGGTTTCCAGGACATGAGGGACAAGGCACAAGTGAGAAAAGAACACCTGCTCAACTACACAGGCAAGACCAATGCAGAATTTTGCCATTTCCTCCTCGGAGGGTCTTGAGAGAGTTAGAAGGGTATTGGACATTGAGGCCTGCTTCACTTGTGCAAATTGCCGGAGCCAATACGATAGTGTGCTGTGTGTGCCAACTTCAGGGAAGGTGCTTGTTAGCTGGGTAAGTGGTAGGTGCTTTACCCAGCAGGATTTGTGTTTAGAGAAAGATGTCATTAAAGCCATAATTCCCAACTCCTGGGTTTTTCGCTCCATCAGCCAGGCCCCAGAGAGATCTGAGAGGAATTCAAGAAGATTGCTGTGAAGACAACAGTAAGACACTGGCAAAGGAGTTTCAAATGAGTGACTTTGCCCTTTGAAAGGCTGTGCCAGTCACTGGAGTAATTTCAGATGAACAAGCACATTAGGAAAATTATTACTATTGTGCATTGCAAAGTTGCAAAGAACACAGATGTCCTTGTATAGCACCAAACTTTTTTTTTAAGTCTTAGAACACAGGTGTTGAAAGATTTTTGAGTTCTGTCTGAGTGTTCTCACAGATTTTCTCAGGGTGCACAATGCTGCCACTCATAATGTTCCTGATTTCTACTAAGACTGGAACTAGGGAAGGATTTCTATGGAGATTTTTTTACTGTCTTTGGGGAAAATGGGACACAGCACTAGTGAAGTGGAGCCAGGCAGTTAGTACAGCCTATGTGGTGAGTTCCAGGCCAAAGAGAGAGAGAGAGAGAGAGAGAGAGAGAGAGAGAGAGAGAGAGAGAGAGAGAGACCCTGCCTCAAAACCAAATCGGATGGTGTGGGTGGTGCCTGAGAAATATGGCCTGAGGTCTTCTGACCTCCACATGCATGGACACATGACCTGCACGGACACACCAACCAAAATAATTTTTAAAAGTGATCAAATGACCTAGATACCTAGATACCTAATACTCCAAAGAAGTTACACAAATGAAACAGGTATAGAACAAGATGCTGACCACCTTTAACTGACAGGGAATTGCAAATCCAAATCGGAATGAGTTAGTATTTTATACCCACTAGGAGCTGTAATGAAGAAAGATAGACAATAGCGAGTGTTGCTGAGGTTGTGGAGGAAGCGGAACACCCATACACTGCCATAGGAACGTGAAATGATGCAACCGTTTAGGAAAGCGGGGCATTTCTCTGAAGATTAAACATTCCCTTGATGGAACCCAGAAATCCTCCTCCTAGCATTAGACTCAGGGCAAATGGAAGCTTCATTCCACACTTTGGATGATTCTATCCAGTAATGTTAAATGTACAGAACAGGCAAATCTAGAGCCAGGGCTGGTATTTTGCCAGGGACTCCTTATTTCAGGGTATGCAATGAAAAGTGATTTCTAATTGGTACTGGGGTTGAGGGGATGGGGTACCAGGTATTCTAAAAACCGTGGTGATGGATACAGAGCTGGGACTATATAATCCATCTAGTCCTTTTGTTCTAAGTGGTGTGTAAATTACACCTCGGAGCTGCTGTTAAGAAAAAACTCCACCCCCACCCCCCCATGACAACTTGTAGCGTATTCTATTGTTTAAACACAATTTACTATTGGATACTAAAATGGTAAGGTGCAAAAGATGGAGTGGAGACCTCTTTGGAGCCTTGGTATTTTAGAGGTCAGGAAGGCAATGAACATTCACAGGAGTCTATTTTCCCGGGCAAACAAATGTTTGTTGCTGGTACCTTCCCCATACCTGGTCAAAGTCACTACCAAAGTCAAGACAAATAAGACTGCAGGACGGGGCTGGAGGAGGCAATGTACTTGGCAGGGACGGGGATCCAATGAAGCGCTGCTCACCCCAATATGGAGTTAAGCCTCATCCGCATTTCGTTTGGAATTCAATATTGGTAACCAATTAGTGCCTTGAAAGGCTACTGCGGTTGAAAGCTTCAACTTGTTTTAAGGAGAAAAAAAGAAAAGAAATGGAAGGGAGAGAGAAAAAGAGAGAGGGGGAAAGAAAGGAAGAAGGAAGGAAAGAAGGAAGGAAGTTAGGAATCCAGCTTATAACAGTAGTTAGAAGGGTGAGATGGGAACCAAAACACCTCACCCCTGCGATCCTTAACTCCACCGGCGTCCTGCTAGGGGTGCGCGTGGGGGAGCCGGAAGGGGGCGCCCTTCCCGTTCCTGCCCCTAGGCTCTAACTACCGCCCCCTCTACCCGCCCTGACGTCCGAGCCCCCGCCTCTTTCTCGCGGGCTTTCAAAGGGTGCTCGGGGCAAGGCCGCCTTGCTCAGTGGGCAGCTAGAAAAGCCGTGGTCACCTGCCCGGCACCGGCTTGCCGCACGCTTCCTGGTCCCTCCAGCTGCCTGGTCCCTCCAGCTGCCTGGTCCCTCCAGCTGCCGTCCGTCCGTTGGCTCAGCAGCAGGTGCGGCAGGCAGGTAGTGCGCCTCAGCTTCGAAGCCGCCAGCCCCGCGGACCAGTCACATGGAGGAGGGCGGCAGCGGCGGCGGCGGCGGTGGCGGTGGCGGAGGAAGAGGAGGAGGAGAAGGAGGAGGGCTGGCCCCAGCTGAGGCCCTGGAGGAGGTGGGCGAGTCGCCCCGGGGCTTGCCTACAGGACCCGAGGGCGAGGCGGGGCTGGCCAAGCTGGAGAGCTCAGTGGAGGCTGCAGGCGGCGACGCCGAGGGCAAGTGCGGGCCGCGCCGCCGGGTTCTGAGGGCTGTATATGTGCACAGCGAAAGTTCCCAGGGGGCGGCGGCCAGCGGCCCAGAGGCTGGTGCGCTCAAGTGCCTGCTTCGGGCCTGCGAGGCCGAGGGCGACCACCTCACCTCCATCCCTTTTGGGGAGCTGGACTTCGGGAAGACAGCGGTGCTTGATGCCTTCTATGAAGCAGGTGAGATCGTCCCCCACCTTGGTTCCCACCTCCCTCCAGCTGTCCTGGCCCTCTTACAAGCCCTGCTACCCCCTTAACCCGCTTCCCCCGCACTCTCCTGCAGTCCCCCCTTCCATCACCCCACTGTTTATGTTTAGGGCAAATCTCTCCCTCCTGGATAGGGTAGAACAAGTAAGGAGCCCATGGACAGATAGATGGGTACCATCGGCACGTTAGACCCATTTTATCTTGTTGTTTTTTTTTTTGTTCTTGTTTATTTGTTTGTTTGTTTTTTATAATAGCCAATAACCTAAGAAACACACTATCACCAAAGATGGTGGCTCTCAACCTCAGTCGCTACCCCCACAGGAGTCAAGTATCAGATATGATTTATAACACCAAAATTGCAGTTACAAAGCGACAAGGAAATGATCTTCTGGTTGGGGGATCACGGCCACACGAGGAACTATATGAAAGGGTCGCTGCATTAGGAAGGTTGGGAACCACTGGATTTAGATGTGCCCATCCTTAGACTAATGACATCCAACGTGAGGCCCTGGGCGTGATTGATTTTTCTAGGTGATTCCATTCTATGACCAGAAAGTGGCAGTTAGTGCCTGCTGAGCAGGTGTTGACTCCTCTTAGTGTTTTCATACACACTTTCACGTACATAGTGAGGTGTAAGCTATCATTGTGTGACTTGTTAATCTCATAATGTAAATCCAGTGCTAGACCTGGACACTGTTTCCAGGCTCACTGTTGAGATCATGACATAACCATTCAGCTTTCATGTCATCAGCTTTTGAGGTGACAACATTTCCTTCCCGTGTAGGAAGCCTGCCCGTTTTCCTTACTTAACCTTTGGGAACAAATTTGGGCAACCTTGATGGCATTCATCTGCATTGTTTGTGACACAGCAATTACCAGGGGATGTTTGGGCCTTAGTTTCTCCGCTGGTCAAATGAAAATAACAGTGTTTACCTGAAACCTAAAAGCATATGAGCAGAGACTTCAGGAGTTGTTTTCAGTGTTCAGGGTTTGTTGTATTATAGCAGGATAGGCATCTTAGTCGTGTGTGTATAAGTTCTACCACTGAGCAGCACCCCCCACACACACACTACCCACTCAGTGCCAATCCATTCAATTCCTCCTTTACTGAAGGCAGCCCCAGATGTAGGTTGTTTTTTTTTTTTTTTTTCACAGCAAATGGCCAAACACACCCCCATCTGGAAAGAGGTGGAGCATCAGTCTTGTTCAAACAAGTGGCAGCTGGACCCATTGAGCACACTCTCTTGACATTTCTGACCATGCTGAGTATTCTCTTGAGCACTACATCTTTTTCAGAGAAGTTGTTTAGGAGCCCATTTTACCTAGAACCACTCTGTTTCCTTGACTTCTATTCATTCTGCTCCGAAATGGACTTTGAACAGATTCTTAGAAAAGTAAAATGTTCATTACACCATCGGGTACAGCTCTTCCCCTCTTGCCTGCTGACAGCAAGTTTGTGTGTAGTGCCTTTGCTTTTCTGGGTCAAGAGGCATATGTTTACATGCCTGTATGGCACATCTTTTGCCTGTTGTCCATTCTTCTTTGAGATGATGGGGTATGACAGTGCAGACAGCAAATCTGAGCACCCAGAGAATCACTTTTGCTCATTCTGGGTTCACTGTTCATTGTTGACTTCTGCCTATACCATGAATCTCCTTTGATCAGCCTTGCCCTTGTCGTGAATAATTTCTATCAATGCCAGTGAAGTAAATGGAGTTCTTGATTAAATACATGATCTATACTTCCCTCCCCTCCTCTCCCCTGGTTTCCTGATCTTCACTCTCACAAGCCTTTTGGCATTTTCCACCAAAAAAAACCATTTTTTTTTTAAGTAGAGATTTGTTGTTGGATGTTGTGTAAAAATTTTTAAAACTAACTTGTCCAG
Organism: Meriones unguiculatus; assembly: GCF_030254825.1. NCBI lineage: Eukaryota > Metazoa > Chordata > Mammalia > Rodentia > Muridae > Meriones > Meriones unguiculatus. The sequence goes on along the minus strand of NC_083369.1, from coordinate 140,762,588 downwards.
TTGAATATCCTCTGGCCACATGTAGCCGGTTACATTTAAATGATTTTGAAATGTACTAAAATATGATCTGTAGAATCAGAATAGCCCCATTTCAAGTACTAAGTATGGACAGCCAGCTGCTGTGTGGGGGATGGCAAAGATATAAAATGTTTTCCTCGTAGCAGAAGGTCTCCTTGACAATGAACCAAGATAGTGGGGGAGGGCAACTATTGAACTGTCCCCAGGTGTATTGTGGGGAACCATAGAGGTGTGACATGGGGCATTTCTTGTCTTCTGTTCTCATAGCAGCTCAACACTGTGTTCTTATGCTTTTTTATGTGTGTGTACCTTAGCTTTTTGTGTCATTAGTAAAGGGTTGATTGGAGTTGCTGCAGGAAAGCCACAGGCTAATGGAAAATATCTAAAAGAACTTCAGCAGGGGCTGGGAATGTGCCTTAGTGGCAGAGCACCTGCCTAGCACACTATAAGGTGACAAAAGTATTTAGTGCTGGATACATACAGTAGACTGGAAACCTTGACAATAGAATGAAAATAGAATGCTACCAGTCCTGTTTTTTTTTTAATTTTATTTTTTTCATATCAGTTACATTTTATTAACTCTGTATCCCAGTTGTATCCCGCTCCCTCATTCCCTCCCAGTCCCATCCTCCCTCCCTCATCTCCACCGTGCCCCTTTCCAAGTCCACTGATGGGGGGGAATCTCCTCCCCATTCATCCGGTCCTGTTTTATCAGGTATCTTCAGGAGAGATGGTTCAGTGGTTAAGAGCACTGTCTGCGCTTCCAAAGGACCCTGGTTCAATTCCCAGCAACCACATGGTGGCTCACAACTGCCCAGTACTGTTATTATTGGCTATTCAGAACTACCTAAGTATTATTTTTTTAAAATAAATATAGCAGGAGATTAAAGATGGGCTTGTAATTCTGAAGCTGCCTGACTCACTCCATCCTGACTGGAGAGAGTGATCTGATGTGCCACCATGTTTTCTTTTCACTCCAGGAACCAGACTGCATGAGCCCCTGCCTGGATCTCAACTGTTTTCTGATATACCAGGCCTTTGGTGGTCCTATCCTGAGCCACCTCCTTTCTATTCTGCTGTTACTCCTACCCAGTCAGCATTGAATCTGGAATGCCTTCAATGCTTAGCCATGTGAAAAGAAACATTGCAGCAGCAGAATTTAATTGAACCATAGCTGCTCACCTTGAGTGCATTCTAGGTAGAGAGATTTGTGAGCTGATCCATTGCGTTACTGGCTGTATGGTATTTGTTACCAGGGAATTTGTATTATTTTTGGTTCCTAGCAGTCAGCTTCCAAACAGTTTTGTTATATATGTCATAAACCTTGGCTTAAAAAATTTAGAGAGTCTAGTCTTGGCCTAAAATAAGTCTGACATTTGGAGGGTGGAAACAGGACCCTTGCTGTTTCCTTTCTTCTCATCCTTTAAAGGCTCAGAAGTCCAGGCTTTTTTAGGCTAATGGCCTGACTGCTTTCTGGAGAAAACATCTGCCCAAATAGACTAACATGTATCCTAACATAATAGCCCACTGACCTGTGGAATGCTAGCGATACATTGGGTTTATGCACCAGAGTTTGAAAGTCTACTGTTTTATCCATTGGCTATATAGCCCTAGATAACTTAATGTATCTGAGTCTTGTTAAAAGGAATGCCTGCATATAGATGTCTCCAAATAAATGCCAGTGGGTTGAACTGATTGAGCGCTTACTGTCATTTCTCTCCATACCATTCCTCTCTAACTCACTCCAATAACCATACCAGAAACCTCAGTGTATAGAGTAAAATGTGCCTGGTGCATTTGAGAATCTGATAATCCCTTCAACAATCATCATGTAGTAGGGTCTCCTGCAGTTTTTACAAAACGGTTTCTGAGTTTTGGCGATGAAAGATTGCACCTCAACTCCATTCCTTGTTCTGTGCTGAAAAACAGACACAAAAAAAGACACAAAACCCAGCTTTGAATGTGTTATTTGTTTTCCTTTTTAATAGATATACAGCATATGTAGAAAAAGTGGGTGAGTTTTGACTGGTTTTATCCTTTTTTTATAAATTTAATTTTATAGTTAGTACCTTTACATGTCTGGCTCCTTTTGTTTATTGTTAGTTTGTAGGCTACCTCTACAATATCACTATAGCCATTGCTTATTCTTTGCCATTCTCCTATAGTACAGTGGCTCCCAACCTTTCTAATGCTGCAACCCTCCAGTTGTGATGACCTCCAACAATAGAATTATTTTCATAATTTTAATTTTGCAACTTTAATGAATTGTAATATAAACACCTGTGTTTTCTGATGATCTTACATGACCCCCGTGAAAGAATCATTTGATCCCTGAGGGGCTTGTGACCCTCAGGTAGAGAACTGCTACTGTAGTTTTTCAGTGCAAGAAGATGCCACAATTCAGCTGTTTTCTCTTATAAATAAGCGTTTTAGTTGATTCTGTCTGAAGATAATCACAAGTAGTTCTGCTGTTATGACTCTTGTAGTACTTAAGTTTTTGACAACTTTATTGGGATGCAATGCACTTCTTAAAAGAGTGATGGCAACAGCTCATCAAACCCAGTTCCACTCTAAAATAGTGTATATTTCAAGGGTGATGCAACACATTTTTTTTTTTTTCGAATGAAGAGATTGTGCTTAGAAAATGATGCTGCGGGCGCTACTTAAACCGCAGCCTAGTTGCAGTATAATTTGGCACAGTGTTGTTCTGCAGTGTTAGTTGGAAAGCAACATGCCTGTGCAAACACAGTATGTAAGTCTGCCATGTAGTGTTTTACAAATACATCATTGTGTGCAAACTGAAATTAGACACGGCAGGTTTGTTCACCTAAGTGGGCGCACATAGTTTGCTTATATATATGATTGATTTTGGTCTTCAAAATTAGGAACGAGACCAGGCACAGTGGTGCACGCCTGTAATGTAATCCTAGCACTCAGGAGGCAGAGGCAGGTGGATCTCTGTGAATTTGAGGCCAGCCTAGTCTACAAAGGAAATCCAGGACAGCCAGGGCTACATATAAAAAAGCTTGTCTCAAAAAAAAAATTAGGTAGTAGGAGACAAAAGATAGAGTTTCTTGGTGCCTTATCTTTACCCTTCTTCCTCTTAGTTAAATCTCAACAACCCCGAGCAAGTGATATTACCCATGTGATAATAGTACTCAGTAAGAATGTGCTGACCTCTTGACATTGAATTAACTGGTGGGTTAGTGCTTTCTGCTTTTTACAATATTGGAAAATATGTTTAAATGACATTTTACAGCACTCTTTGTACTGAAATGACCTAAAGTTTGTTTGAAATGAGGAATAATCAATAAAGACAGATCTAATCATAGCAAAAGTCATTAGACATGGCTTCTGTTCAGTAAAGATGAGCTATTTATTTTTAAGGCATGTTTTAAGGGGACCAGCATTACCATACATCCAGTTAGATTTTTTGTTGTTTTGTTTTGTTTTTTGTTTGTTTGTTTGTTTGTTTGTTTGAGACAGGGTTTCTCTGTGTAGCCTTGGCTGTCCTGGAGTCACTTTGTAGACCAGGCTGGATTCGAACTCACAGTGATCTGCCTGCCTGTGCCTCTCTGAGTGCTGGGAGGAGAAGCTGCATCACCACACCTGTTTCCAATTAGATTTTTAAATGTCTCTGTCAGAAAACTTATTCTGAATGCCAACTCTGCATTTAGAGAAAAAAAAAAAAACACTCTAATTTATAAATATTCCTTTTCTTTTTCTTTTTTCTACTGGGAGGAAAATAGGCTTACAGACAACCTGGAGTATATTTAAAGACTGGCATGAGCCAGCATGAGCACACAATTACTCTGAGGTCAATCATTTGCTTCCTACCATTAACTAATGCCATGATGCATAAATTCACTACTCTTCAACCACAGTAAGAAGTATTTATTTGTTGCCTGTAAAATATTTAACAAAAATGTTTAAAGATCAGTCATGGTGATGTACTTCTTAGCCCCTAGGGGCATGGAGGAAGGAGGGTGGGGAATTCAACATCATCTGTTGCTACACAGAAAGTTCAAGACTAGCCTGTGCTACATGAGACCCTGTCTCTTAAAAACTAAAACAAAATTATGGTTTAAGACTGATGAAATGTTTTTTTAAACTGATATTCTACAGGCAAATAATGTGTTTTGATAAAATCTAACCCTTATTCCCTTCCCAACAATTCCTCTCCTATTTTCTTAACTACTTTTCTCTCCCAACTTTATAAGCCTTAAAAAAAAATAAAGAGAGAGAGAGAAAACCTACTGCATCTATTTGGTACTTGCCTATGTGCATATGTGTAGGGCCATCTACTATTCGCCTGTATGGGGTCACATTCCTAAGGAAAACTGACTCTCCCTTCTCAAGCAGCTAGGCATGGGACACGTGGAGCCCTTCCACTTTTTGTGCTGGGATTGTGGCCACCTTGATCTTGGGCCGGTTTTATCGAAAGGCCTTTTTAATTTTAAGTAATGAATTAAAATCCTATATATTTCATCTTATTTCACATTAACATATTTTGGAATAATTATAATTGATATATTGCTGAGGGATACTTCAGTGGTGAATTTAGACAATGTTCTGTTAGTATGGATTTCAACTGAAGCCTTGGCTTTTTGCATTCTTTTATATTTTAATTTTATTTCTTACAGTTGATTCACTTTGTATCCCAACGGTAGCCCCCTCCCTCATCAGCTCCAAATCCTACCCTCCCTCTTCTTCTCCTATGCTCCTCCCCCAGTCCACTGATAGGGGAGGTCCTCCTCCCCTTCCTTCTGACCCTAGCCTATCAGGTCTCATGAGGACTGCCTGCACTGTCTTCCTGTGTGGCCTGGAAAGGCTGCTCCAAGCTCAGGGAGAAGTGATCAAAGAGCCAGCCATTGAGTTCATGTCAGGAATAGTCCCTGTTCCCCTCATTAGAGAACACATTTGGACACTGAGCTACCATGGGCTACATCTGAGCAGGGGTTCTAGGTTATATCCATAAATGGTCCTTGGTTGGAGTATCAGTCTGAGAAAAGACCCCTTTGCCCAGATTTTTTGTTTTGTTTTGTTTTGTTTTGTTTTGTTTTGTTTTGTTGTTCTCCTTGTGGAGCTCCTGTCCCATCCAGGTCTTCTGATTTCCCCCTTCTTTCATAAGATTCCCTGCACTCTGCCCAAAGTTTGGCTATGAGTCTCAACATCTACTTTGGTTCCTTGCTGGGTAGAGTCTTTCAGAGGCCCTCTGTAGTAGGTTCCTGTCCTGTTCCCTGTTTTCTCCCTCTTCCAATGTCAGCCCTGTTTTCCTTTCTGAACGAAGATTGATCATCTTTCCTAGAGTCCTTTTTGCTTAGCTTCTTAAGGTGTACAGATTTCTGTATGATTATCCTATATTATATGTCTAATATCCACTTATAAGTGAGTATATACCATGTGTGTCTTTCTGCTTCTAATATACCTCACTCAGGATGATCTTTTCTAGATCCCACCATTTGCATGCAAATTTCACGATTTCCTTGTTTTTGATTACTGTGTAGTATTTCATTGTTTAAATGTAACACGATTTCTGTATCCATTCTGCAGGTGAGGGACATCTGGGTTGTTTCCAGGTTCTGGCTATTATGCATAAAGCTACTACAAACATGGTTGAGCAAATGTCCTTGTTGTGTACTTGAGTGTATTTTGGATATATGCCTCGGAGTGGTATAGCTGGATCTTGAGGAAGCGCTATTCCTAATTGTCTGAGAAAGCACCAGATTGATTTCCAAAGTGGTTGTAACAGTTTACATTCCCACCAGCACTGGAGGAGGGTTCCCCTTTCTCCACAACCTCTCCAGCATGTGTTGTCACTTGAGTTTTTGATCTTAGTCATTCTGATGGGTGTAAGGTGAAATCTCAGGGTCGTTTTGATTTGCGTCTCCCTAATGGCTAAGGACATTGAGCATTTCTTTAAGTGATTCTCTGCCATTCTATGTTCCTCTACAGAGGATTCTCTGTTTAGCTCTGTTTAGCTCCTTTCCCAGTTTGTAGGTTGTTGTTTTGTTCTGAAGACAGTGTCTTTTGCTTTACAGAAGCTTTTCAGTTTCATGAGGTCCCATTTACTGATTGTTGCTCTTAGGTCCTGTGCTGTTGGTGTTCTGTTCAGAAAGTTGTCTCCTGTGCCAGTGAGTTGTAGGCTCTTCCCCACTTTTTCTTCTAATCGATTTAATGTCTCTGTTTTTTTGTTGAGGTCTTTGATCCACTTGGACTTTAGTTTTGTGCAGGGTGATAAATATGGATCTATTTTCATTTTTCTGCTTGTAAACATCCAGTTGGACCAGCACCATTTGTTGAAGATGCTGTCTTTTTTCCATTGAATGGTTTTGGCTTCTTTGTCAAAAATCAAATATCCCTAGGTGTGTGGATTTACTTCTGGGTCTCTATTCGGTTCCAATGATCCACCATTCTGTTTCTATGCCAATACTATGCAGTTTTTTTCCATGCAGTTTTTATTACTACTGCTCTGTAGTACAGCTTGAAATCAGGGATGGCGATATCTCCAGAGGATCTGTTGTTGTACAGGATCATTTTGGCAATGCTGTTTTTTTTTCCATATTAAGTTGAGAATTGTTCTTTCAAGGTCTATAAAGAATTGTGTTGGTATGTTTCTGTGTGTGTGTTGGTAGTTTGATGGGAATTGCATTGAATGTGTAGATTGCTTTTTGCAGAATGGCCATTTCACTATGTTAATCCTACAGATCCATGAGCATGGGAGATCTTTCTATTTTCTGATATCTTCTTCAATTTCATTCTTCAGAGACTTAAAGGTTTTTTTTTTTTTTTCAAACCAGTCTTTCACTTGCTTGGTTAGAGTCACACCAAGCTACTTTATGTTTTTAGTGGCTGTTGTGAAGGGTGTTGTTTCACTAATTTCTTTCTCAGCCCTTTTGTCTTTAGTATACAGGAGGGCTTCTGACTTTTTTGAGTTAATTTTGTATCCAGCCACTTTGCTGAAGGTGTTTATCAGCTGAAGGAGTTCTCTGGTTCAATTTTTGGGGTCACTTATGTATACTATCATATCATCTGCAAATAGTGATACTTTGACTTCTTCGTTTCTGATTTGTATGCCCTTGATCTCCTTTAGTTGTCTTATTGCTCTAGCTGGGACTTCAAGTACTATGTCAAAAAGATGTGGAGAGAGTGGGCAGCCTTGTCTTGTCCCTGATTTCAGTGGGATTGATTTAAGTTTCTCTCCATTTAGTTTGATGTTGGCTATAAGCTTGCTGTATATTGCCTTTACTATGTTTAGTTATGTGCCTTGTATCCCTGATCTCTACAAGACTTTAAACATGAATCCATGTTAGATTTTGTCAAATGCTTTTCTGGCATCTAAAGAGATGATCACGTGTTTTTTTTTTTTTTTCCTTCAGTTTGTTAATAGGGAGGATTACATTGATGTATTCCCATATACTGAACCACCCCTGCATGCCTGGAATGAAGCCTACTTGGTCATGGTGAATGATATCTTTTATGTGTCCTTGGATTCTGTTTGCAAGTATTTTATTGAGTATTTTTGCATCAATGTTCATAAGAGAGATAGGTCTGAAGTTCTCTTTTTTTGTTGGGTCTTCGTGTGGTTTAAGTATCAAGGTGACTGTCACTGCACAGAATGAGTTTGGTAATGTTCCTTCTGTTTCTATTTTGTGGAATATTTTGAAGAGAATTGAAGTTATCTCTTCTCTGAAGGTTTGGTAGAATTCTGGGCTGAAACCATCTTGCCCTGGTTTGTTTGTTTGTTGTTGTTGTTTTTAGAAGGGAGACTTTTGATGACTGCCTCTATTTCCTTGAGGGATATAGTCAATCTATTTACCTGATCTTGATTTCATTTTGTTCAATGGAATCTATCAAAAAAATTGTCCATTGCATTTAGATTTTCAAATTTTGTGTTGTATTGGCTTTTGTAGTAAGACCTAATGATTGTTTGGATTTCCTCAGTGTCTGATGTTACATCCCCCTTTTCATTTCTGATTTTGCTGATTTGGATGGTGTCTCTCTGCCTTTTAGTTAGTTTGGCTAAAGGTTTGTCTATCTTGTTGATTTTCTTAAAGAACCATCTCTTGGTTCCATTGATTCTTTGAATTGTTTTATTTGTTTCTAACTTTTTTTATTTCAGCCCTGAGCTTGAATATTTTCAGCCATCTACTCCTGTTTGGTGTGTTCTGCTTCTTTTTTTTTTTCCTAAGGCTTTCAGGTGAGCTATTATGTTGCTTGTATTAGATGTCTCAAACTTGTTTTTCAGGCATTTAGTGCTATGAACTTTCCTCTTAACACTGCTTTCATTGTGTCCCATATGTTTGAGTATGTTGTGCCTTCATTTTCATTGAATTCTAGGAAGTCTTTAATTTCTTTATTTCTTCCTTAACCCAACTGTCATTGAGCAGTGAATTCTTCAGTTTCCATGTATGTGTAGGCTTTTTGCTATTTCTGTTGTTGTTGATGTCCAGCTTTAGTCCATGTGGTCAGATAGGATACAACGGATTATTTCAATCTTTTTGTATCTGCTGAGGCTTGCTTTGTGACCAACTATATGGTTTATTTTCAAGAAGGTATGAGGTGCCGAAAAGAAGGTACACTTTTTTGAATTTGAGTGAAAAGTTCTGTAGACATCTTTTAGGTCCATTTGATTTAGGACCTCTGTATATGCCATTATTTCCCTGTTTAGATTCTGTCTAGATGATCTGTCCTTTGGTGAGAATGGAGTGTTGAAGTCTCCCACTATAAAGTGTTGGGATCGATGTGTGATTTCAGCTTTAATAATGTTTCATTTACAAATGTAGGTGCTCTTGTATTTGGGGCATTGATGTTCAGAATTGTGATGTCCTCCTGGGGGATTTTTCCTTTGATGAGAATGAAGTGCCCCTCCTCATATTTTTTGATTAATTTTGGTTGCAAGTCCACTTTATTAGATAATAGGATAGTTACCCCAGTTTGATTTCTGGGTCTATTTGCTTGAAAAACTTTTTTCCAGTCCTTTACCCTGAGGTAGTGTTTATCTTTGTTGCAGAGGTGTGTTTCTTGGATGCAGCAGAATGTTGGGTCCTGTTTCCGCAACCATTCTGTTAGTCTGTGTCTTTTTATTGGAAAGTTGATTCCATTGATGTTGATAGATAATAGTGACCAGTGACTGTTAGTTCTTTTTATTGTGGAGTTGGTGGTGTTACTCTGATTCATTGCTTGTTTTCTTTTAATTTTTGTTGTGAAGTCATTTGTATCCTATGTTTTCTTGGATGCAGTTGTTTTCGTTGGATTGGAATTTTCCTTCTAGTATCTTCTTTAGGGCTGATTGTTGTGTAGATATTGCTTAAATTTAGTTTTGTCATGGAATATTTTGTTTTCTCCATCTATGTTGATTGAAGCTTTGCTGGGTATAGTAGTCTGGGTTGGCATCTGTGGTCCCTTAAAATTTACATGACATTTGCCCAGGCCCTTCTGGCTTTCATAGTTTCTGATGAGAAGTCTGGTGTGATTCTGATAGGTCTACCTTTATATGTTACTTGGCCTTTTCCCCTTGCTTTTAATATTTTTTTCTTTGTTCTGCAGATTTAATGTTTTGACTATGATGTGATGTGAAGAGTTTCTTTTCTGGTCTACTCTATTTGGAATTCTGTAGCCTTCTTGTATGCTTAAGGACATCTCTTTCTTTAAATAAGGAACATTTTCTTCTATGATTTTCTTAAAAATATTTTCTGCACCTTAGAGCCTGAAATCTTCTTTTTCATCAATTCCTATTATTCTTAGATTTCGTCTTTTCATGGTATCCTTGATTTCTTGTGTTTTGTGTGTGGAACTTTTCCAGTTTTACTTTTTCTTTGAGAGAAGTCTCAATTTCTGTAAGTGTATCTTCAGCACCAGAGATTCTCTCTTCCATGTCTTGTATTGTATCGGTGATGCTTAACTTTGTATTTCCTGATCTTTTCTCTAAGTTCTCCAGCTCCAGGGTTTTTTTCTATTTGTGTTTTCTTTATTGGTTCTATTTCTGTTTTCATGCCTTGCACCATTTCCTTCATTTGTGTGAATGTTGATTCCTGTCTCTTTATGATGGTCTCTATTATTTTGTTCGTTTCCTCTCTATATGCTACTAACTGTTCCTCTACTTGTGCCTCTCTTTGACTATATTTGCATGTATTTCTTTAAGAGCTTTGTTCATTTCCTCTTTATTTGTCTCCATTTATGTGGCTATTTTTTTGAGATATTTGTTCTTTTCCTCTTTATGTGCCTCTTATAACTGGTTAATTATAGCTTTAAAATCATTTTCCTGTGTTTCCAATGAATTGGAGTATCCATTGATTTCAGGGGTTGCTGGTGAAGCCATTGATGTCCTGATTTTTTTGGATGTGTTCTTGTACTGACCTCTAGCCATTTATCTGTAATCTTCGCTGTTTGTTCCTGGATTCTGTAGTTCAGACTGGGACCATCTTTCTCTGATGTCTGGAGTATTCTTCAGGAAGATGATAGAGGTTCACTGGGTTGAGTGTGTGTGTTTGTCCCTAATGGAGGAATGTCCATGGGCAAGAGTGTGTGTGTGTGAGTGTGTGTGTGTGTGTGTGTGTGTGTAAGTGTGTCTTGAAAGACAGGGTGCTAGAGAATGTAGATGCCTGGAGAGATGGGGCCTCTGGTGGGGCAGAGGCACCGTGTAGGCACAGAAGGGGTTGCGGGCACTGGTGTTGTTCCTGGGCACTAGTGGTGTTTGTGGGCATATGTGGTATTTGCAGGCACACTTCACTTGCACAGATTGACTGAATACTTCAGTGGACTACAGGCCACTGGTATTCAGCTCTGTCTGGACTCCAGGAGTTGTTTGCCTGGACTCCACTGGTAGACCTGCAGAACAGGGGCCTCAATGTTGAGAACACTGTCCTAAGAATCCCTATGTTTCCCACAGTGGGTGTGTGGGTAGGAGGGATCTGATGTCTGGCTGCCAGCTTAGAGGGACTGTGGATCTGAGCCTCTGCAAGTACTTGAAGGCTCACTACTCTCTAGCAGGTCTAGCAGGAAAGCACAGGGTTTTCCCTGTTCTCTACTCTCAGATTTGGGCCTGCTGGGGCATATGGGGGTGTAGGAGCTTCATCGGCTCAGTGGTGCTGCAGCGAAGAACTGGGAGGCCTGTACAGATGCCTGCTGGGAAGTCTTGGGGAGCCACTACAGTGGTACACGGACCTGGTTGGCCCAGTGGGCCTGGTGTATCTGGGTGGCTTGGCAGGTCTGGCAGACTTCGCTGGCTGTACAGCCAACTATCCACCACTGAGGGATTTGGGGACCCATACAGTCATTGCCTGGGAGGCCCGGCAGGGCCTGTACAGCTGCTTAAGGACCCAGAACCCAGAAGGCTGGTACCACGGACCCTGAACTCTGAAGGCTGGTCCCGTGGACCTGGGACCCTGAAGGTTGGTACAGCTTGCAGCAGCTGCTGAAGAGCTTGGAGCCCCGCCTCTGCTGGCTCAGTCACCAGGCAGTGAGTTCTGTGCTAAAAGTCTCAGGCACTGTGGGCCACCTCCACTGAGGGAGAGGAGGGAGGTCCGAAAAGGGGAAGTGCAGGGGGACCAAATGTTTGCCACTCTTCATTCCTAGAGAAGTCTGAGGGTGACCTGAATCTAAATGGTCTCAGCTCGTGTGTTGTGCCCTCTTGTCCAAGAAGCCTCAATGTTGATCTTCTGGCTTCAGCTGCCCCTCCACTCACCAATTTCGGAGTTTCAGATCCTCTGATTCTCAGACACGTACACGTTGGTCGCCACCATCTTGGATCCCCCCAATACCAGGCAGTTTTAAACGTGCTGCAATTGATGTGACTCATTGCTCCTCTACTATGAACAGAGCTTTACTACAGGTCATAACTTCAAGGAACATTTTTATGGCTAGGGTGAACCAGAAGCCACAACACAGGAATGCTAATTGTAACAGCTTGAAATAGGAAAGAGAAAAAAAAAACTGACTAAAATCTCCATATGTAGACTGAGTAAGGAAATTGTGATTTAGTCATCATGCGTTAGAATTTTACACAGAAATTAAAATGTAAGTACTATACTGAAACAAATTGGTCAAGTCACATCAAACACTAGAAAATCAAAGAATGTGTCAACTTTAATAGTATTAATGGATATACAGTTCAAAGACACGTTAAACCAAGCAATATACTGTGTATTACAGTCTTTTCAGGCTGCTGGAACCAAATACCATAGTCTGGCTAGCATACAAATAACAAATTTATATCGTAATTCTAGAGGCTGGGCCCCAGCAAATTCCGTGTCTGTTAACAGTCTGCATTTGTCCTAGTATCCTCCTTGGGGTAGAAAGGGACAACTCAACTCTGTGGAGCCTCCTAGAAGAGGTTACTGATTTTATTCTTGCATTTTCAGCCCTCATGACCCACCAAAGGCACCATCTGTAATGCTGTCACATTAGGAAGGGTGGTTTCAATATATGAATTTTGTGGGCATATGAGCATTCAGCTTATAGTGTGCACATATCTATGCAGGGAAGTGGTACACAGATGAGGGAAAATTTCCCTGGCAGAACAGAGGGATATTTGGGTGTGTGACTACTGCTGGAATGCTGAGCACATGGGGTTTACTCCATTACCTTTCATTAATAGGTACCTTTCATTCATGTGTAGTCTTTGTATATCTATTTCAGAAGAAGAACCACCACAGAAACCAAATCTGTCGGCAAATTCTAAGTGAGAGTATGTTCCCAGCACTTAAAAATAGATAACAAGACAGGTATAGTGTCACATGCCTTTAATTCCAGCTCTTAGGAGGCAGAGGCAAGTTCACCTCTGTGAGTTCCAGACTATCCATCCAGGGCAGCATAATGAGACCCTGTTTCACACATATATACTCCCACACATATGTAGTCATACATACATATATTATGTCTCTTCATTATTTTTTTGATTTCTTACTGTTTTGCTTTTACAAAAAGCTAATGGAAGGTAATCCTAATTAAATAATTCTTCAATTCTGTTTTATGTAAAAAGCTGATAGTAGAAATACAAATTACTGTAATAATCATTAATGATCACCAGCAAGAAGAATTAAGTATACAGATCACCTCAGCTCTGCCTCAACTCTTGTGTCCTTGTTCTTCTCAGATGTTGCCATTGTGGACATGAGTGATATCTCCAGACAGCCTTCCCTTTTCTATCATCTTGGAGTCCGAGAGAGTTTTAACATGGCTAATAATGTAATTCTGTACTATGATACTGATGTAGACACTGCTCTGTCATTGAAGGTAAGGAGCATTGTTTACCTTTCTTTGGCTATTTAATTTAAAAAAAAAAACATAGTATGTCCAGTTGAAATATAACTTATGGCATTGGAGGTTAGAAAATGCACTAAAGAATTACGTGTAGGATTTATTCCTTCCCACCATATTTGCTAGCCTCCACAGATGACTCACTGAAGGCTGTGCGAGCATCCTTGCTATACTAAGTTTTTGGAGGCACTAACAACTTCTGGGTTAAGGAAGCAGAAACAAAATCTGTTTGTTTCCATTGAGCAAACACATGGCTTGGTGTCTTCTCATGGGAAGTTTGAACCAGCCCAATACGTTATAAAAACTTGTTCTCAATTTGCTTAAGAAATCATATGAAGACCCCTAACAGTTATATAAAAAAAAAAAACACAGCATAAACATAACCAGTATTTCATTTTCCTTTAATCTAAAAGAAAAGCCAAACTGTGGAAACCTGTATGTTCCTGTATAACTTAGTAATTATTGATAATTTTAAAAATGTGGTTTTTGAAAGCTTTATGTAGGCTTTCTTGAATAGCATAGTACGTTTAAAATGTTCATATTAATAAAATGTACATTTCTTATGGGAACGATTCTAAAATTTGTCTTTTATTTTTTAATTAATTAATACAATTTATTTATTTTGTATCCCAGCTGTAGAACCCTCCCTCATCCCCTCCCAGTCACGCCCTGCCTCCCTCTCCTCCTCCCATGCCTCTCCCCTAGTCCACTGATGGGGGAGGTCTTCCTCCCCTTCCATCTGACCCTAGCCTATTAGGTCTCATCAGGAGTGGCTCTGTGACCTGGTAAGGCTGCTTCCTCCTCAGGGAGAGGTGATCAAAGAGCCAGCCACTGAGTTCATGTCAGGAGACAGCCCCTGTTCCCCTTACTAGGGTAGTCACTTGGACACTGAGCTGCCATGGGCTACATCTGTGCAGGGGTTCTAGGTTATCTCCATGCATGGTCCATGTTTGGAGTATCAGTCTCAGAAAACACCCTTGTGCCCAGATTTTTTTTTTTTTTTTTGGCTCTGTTGCTCTCCTTGTGGAACTCCTGTCCCCTTCAGGCCTTTCTATCTCCCACTTCTTTGATAAGATTCCCTGCACTCTGCCCAAAGTTAGGCTGTGAGTCTTAGCACCTGCTTTAATACCCTTCTGGGTAGAGTCTTTCAGAGGCCCTCTGTGGTAGGCCCCTGTCCTGTTCCCTGTTTTCTCCTGAGAATTCTCAATAAAGGAATATTGAATGGCAGAGAAATACTTAAAGAAATGTTCAATGTCCTTAGTCATCAGGGAAATGCAAATCAAAACTACCCTGAGATTTTATCTAATACCCATCAGAATGGCTAAGATAAAAAAAAAACTCAAGTGACAACACATGCTGGAGAGGATGGGGAAAAAGGGGGACCCTCCTCCATTGCTGGTGGGAATGTAAAATTGTACAAACACTTTGGAAATCAATCTGGTACTTTCTCAGAAAATTAGAACTAGGGCTACTTCAGGATCCACCTATACCACTCTTAAGCGTATATCCAAAATATGCTCAAGTGTACAACAAGGACATTTGCTCAACCATGTTTATAGCAGCTTTATTCATAATAGTCAGAATCTGGAAACAATCCAGATGTGCCTCAGTTGAAGAATGGATATAAAAATTGTGGTATATTTACAATGGAATACTACTCAACAATTAAAAACAAGGAAATCATGAAATTTCCAGGCAAATGGTGGGAACTAGAAAAGATCATCCCGAGTGAGGTATCCCAGAAGCAGAAAGCCAGACATGGTATCTACTCACTTATAAGTGGGTATTAGACACATAATATAGGATAAACATACTAAAATCTGTACGCCTAAAGAAGCTAAGCAAAAAGGAGGATCCTGGGTAAGATGATCAGTCCTCACTCAGAAAGGCAAATGAGATGGACATTGCAAGAGAGAGAAAACAGGGAACAGGACAGGGTCCTACCACAGAGGGCCTCTGAATGACTCTACCCAGCAGTGTATCAAAGCAGATGCTGAGACTCATAGCCAAACTTTGGGCAGAGTGCAGGGAATCTTATGAAAGAAGGGGGAGATAAAAGACCTGGAGGGGACAGGAGTTCTACAAGGAGAGCAACAAAACCCAAAAAATCTGGGCAAAGGGGTCTTTTCTGAGACTGATACTCCAACCAAGGACCATTTATGGATATAACCTAGAACCCCTGCACAGATGTAGCCCATGGCAGCTCAGTCTCCAAGTGGGTTTTCTAGTAATGGGAACAGGGACTATCTCTGACATGAACTCAGTGGCTGACTCTTTGATCACCTCCCCTTGAGAGGGGAGCAGCCTTACCAGGCTACAGAGGAAGACAATGCAGCCACTCCTGATGAGACCTGATAGGCTAGGGTCAGATGGAAGGGGAGGAGGACCTCCTCTGTCAGTGGACTTGTAGAGAAGCATGGGAACAGATGAGGGAGGGAGGATGGGATTTGGAGCTGATTAGGGAGGGGCTACCGCTGGGATACAAAGTGAATAAACTGTAATTTATAAAAAAATAAATTTAAAAAATCATGTTTATATAGCAGTACAATTTGATACCAAAGCCAGATGTTTATGTTTTTTGAGATTTAATAGTAAACCAGAATTTTACGGTTTCTGTAATAATTAGAGATTATTTCCTGCAAGAAATGTTAGGTGTTTAAACTGTATATAGTAAATTTTATGCACACTTTGCATAAATGTGTACTATATAATTAGTGCTCAGGACTGTACTGTATAGTAATCATCCCTGTGATTGAGAAAGGAAAATTTTGTCAGTATAATTGACGTTATAGAATAGTTTCTATAGTCTTTAAACCAATCTAGATTATTTTATATTTGTATATACTAATTTCTATTTACTAAATTAGTTGTGCTTAGAAACATTATAAGTATGAAATTTTTAGTATTTTAAAATTTATTTTTTAAAAATTAGCATATTCTTTTTTATCCCAGCTGTAGCCCCCTCCCTCATTCCCTCCATTTCTCACCCTCCCTCCCTATAAATATAAAAATTTATATTCATATTTTGAGCAACATGAAGTTAGAATGTATATTCCCACTTGTACAATACTTTTTCCTCGACTGTGTCATAGCAAAGCCTTCAATAAATTCCTAGGAACTAGATAAGTTTTAATTTTTTTTTATAGTTGTAGGGGTTGCAAAGTTTTTAATTTTTTAATAGTACAAATATTTCCTAAAATGGAATACCTAACACCAAAACAGGAGACTGTACTTCTCACGAGCAAATAGAAATGCCACCATATATAATACATGTTTTACATGGAAGCCATTTAATTGAATATTCTTTCAAAGAAATGTGTGGTTTCGGTGTAAAAAAAAGTTACAATCAAGTGCTGAATAGCCATCATGCTAAGTTCACAAATAGTGTTGTCATTATACAGCTCTAGTGGGGTGTCAGGACTACTTTGAGCAACACTATTCTTAGGCTAACAATGGCATGTTCTGAAGCGTTCATATTAGTCCATTCAAGAAATAGTTTCAAATTGAAGCATGGCCCAGTGCTTTGCTTACTATAACTGATGCTTTTCTCTGGTGCAGCAAGGAGCAGGGCATTGAGCACCCCAAAGTTAAATCTTAAAATATATATGAACAAATAAGTCTCTAATATATATGAAAATATTCTTATAAGTATAAACCTTCTCCAATAGTTGCAGAACCAATTATGATCAGTTTTTCTTGGCATCTGAATTTTACAGTTTGAATTTCATTGTATTTAAAGCTTTCAGGGGGCAAACCAAATGATTAACCCTTTAAGATGGGGGAATAGTTATGAGAATTGACTTTAAAAATTATATTAATATTTTCTTTTTCCTTTCAGGATATGGTTACTCAGAAGAACATAGTAAGTATTACATTTTAAGATTTTAAAGCCATATCAGTAAAATGCTTGACTGATAATCATATGGGTAGCAAAGAGGGTTTTTACAATATTTTCATTTATTTCAACCGTGTACAGCAGTTGCGTGGCATATATGTTGGAGCCAGTGTTCTCTTTATACCATGTGATTAGCAAGGATTGAACTCAGATCCGCTAGCGTAGTGGCAAGTACCTTTACTGGCTGAGCCATCTTACCAGTCTGTATAGGTGATTTTTTAAAATTATGCCTGTTGATTTAGATTCTGAAAAAACAACTAGAAGTCACTTGTCCTACAACTCAATTGGTAGCGTAGGACCCACTCAGTCATTTAGAAATTGAGGCAAAAGGTCAGGACAGACAAGTATATATATATATATATATATATATATATATATATATATATATGTGTGTGTGTGTGTGTGTGTGTGTGTGTGTGTGTATATTATATATTCATTACATATATATATTCATTACACACACACACACACACACACACATATATTCATTACTCACTAGGGCTTTGAACTTGGTAGTGAGTTGGGTCAGCCCAGTCTTTTTATTTTCTGGACCACAACCTTCTATACTTGCCCATCAAGGTTTTCCTGGTAATGGAGAAATGTGCACTTGTACCCCAGTTCATAGGGGGGCCAAGCCTGATATTCTCTAACAGAAATAGAAGTGGGATGGAATTCCATTTCCTTCTGTTTCTGTTTCTTTCTTAACTATTGAAGTCTCCAGATTGGCGTCAAACAAGTTCCTGTACTTCCATCCTTTCATCACCATATTGCTTTGAACAGGCTAATGAAACTGTCACCCTAAAAACATTTCAACAGATCACTTCCTCAGACAATCCCAAAATTACCCTCTATTAGAAAAAAAATCACCCAGGTGGTGATGATGTACACCTTTTTAAAATTACAATTTATTCACTTTGTATCCTAGCTGTAACCCCCTTCCTCATCTCCTAGTCCCAACTTCTGTCCCTCTTCTCCCCCTATGCCCCTCCCCTAGTCCACTGATAGGGGAGGTCCTCCTCCCCTACTATCTGACCTATCAGGTCTCATTAGGACTGCCTGGATCCTCTTTCTCTGTGGCCTAGTAAGGCCACCTTGACGGGGGCAAGTGATCAAATAGCTGGCCACTGAGTCCATGTCCAGAGACTGCCTCTGTTCCCCCTACTAGGAAATGTACCACATAGGGCCTCTGAAAGACTCTACCAGCAGGGTATTGAAGCAGATGCTGAGAATCATAGTCAAACCTTGGGCAGAGTGCAGGGAATCTTATGAAAGAAGGGGGAGACAGAAAGCCTGGAGGAGACAGGAGCTCCACAAGGAGAGCAACAGAACCAAAAAATCTGGGCCCAAGGGGAACCTGCAGAAAGCAGTGATGCACACCTTTAATCCCCGAGTTTAGGAGGCAGAGACAGACAAATTTCTGAGTTGAGGCCAGCCTGGTCTGCAGAGTGATCTCCAGGATGGCCTCTGCTACATTGAGAAACCCTGTCTTGAAAAAATATATACTTTATGTGTATGGTTGTTTTGACTACATTTCTATCTGTGTACCATCTGCATGCAGTGTCCCTGGAGTCCAGAGCAGGGCATTGAATCCATTAGAACTGGAGTTACACAAGATTTTAAGTTGCCAGGTAGGTGCTGGGACTCAAAACCAGGTCCTCTGAAAAGCAATCACTGCTCCTAACTGATGAGCCTTTTCTCTAGCCCTACCTGTTGAATGTACTCCAAGCTACTTCCCACTGCCCTCCAGCATTGTGTTTTGAGACATTGTAGTTAGATTCATAAATCACAGCTTCTTTCCTATCAGCCCTTCTAGAAGGAAAAGGCTTGTACCCTTCCTATTCCACTCGGAGTTCCTCCAGGGACACTATGGAAAGGGCACAGGAGATGAGGTTCTCAGCAGGGCAGAGTAGGAGAGTAGGAGCTTTATGTGACTACTCTTCAAAGGGTCCCACTGAGCAGCTGAGGAACTCAGGGCTCCCACAGAAATTCCCACATGAGATGAACCTTCCTTCCCTACCAAAGGATGACATTTTAGAAACAAAGTGTGTTGGAACATGGATTTGCAAACAGGTATTTTTAGAAAATAAGACATGAGAGTGTTTTGGAGTTCCTATTCAGAAAAGAAACGGAAATACAAATGCCTTTCTGGGATATCCTCCTAATCATCCAGGAATTCTCTTAACATTTGTAGTAATTCTAAGTATAACTTAGCTTCACTCTTCCAGTATGGTTTGTCTGCTTGCAGATGACTTATTCTAGAGAATTTAGCAACAACCACCTCTGCTACAGTTGGCATTTCATTAGAATTCAGTGTCCAGCATTCTAATGATTGAGAAAGTGTAAAGGATCAGACCATTCAGAAGAATCAGAAAATGACTGGTGGTAACTTGAAGGAAACAAAATAGCATCAACTAGGAAAGACTCATGGAAGTAAGGGTGGGAGTCCTTGTATCCATGTTCATCCTTCCCTTCTGGCAATAAAAAAAGAGTGAATTCCCCACTCCACCTGGGATGGAAATAAGGTAAATAAGAATGGGCTGCATCACCAAAATGGACAGCTTGCAGCTAATGGTGATTAAACATTAAAACAGAATGTCAAAGTAAATTAACCAATATATTTTTTAATTATTATTATTATCATTTATTATAATTTATTCAATTTGTATCCAGGTTGTGAACCTCTCCCTCAGCAACTACCAACCCCATCCTCCTCCCCTCTTCTCCCCCTATGCCCCTCCCCTAGTCCACTGATAGAGGAGGAACTCCTACCTTTCTATCTGACCCTAGCCTATCAGATCTCATCAGGACTGATTGCATTGTCTTCCCCTGTGGCCTGACAACACTGCACACCCAGGGGGCAGTGCTCAGAGAGCCTGCCACCGAGTTCGTGCCAGAGAAAGCCCCTGCTTTCCTTACTAGGGCACCCACTTGGAGACTGAGTCTATGGGCTATGTCTGAGTCAGGGTTTTAGGTCCTCTCCAAGTATTGTCCTTGGTTGGGGTATCATTCTCTTCAGGGCCCCCTGGGCTCAGTTTTTTTTGGCTCTGTTGGTCTCCTTTTGGAGCTTCTATTCTCTCCAGGTCTTTCTATCTCCCCATTCTTTGATAAGATTCTCTGTACTCTACCCAAAGTTTGGCTATGAGTCTCAGCCTCTGCTTCAATACCTTGATCAGTAGAGTCTTTCAGAGGCCATCTGTGCTAGGCTCCTGCCCTGTTCCCTGTGTTCTTCTGCTTCTGATCTCTATCACGTTTGCCCTTCTGAATGAGGATTGATCATCTTCCCCAGGGTCTTCCTTGTTTAGCTTCTTGAGGAGTATAGATTTTACTGTGTTTATCCTGTATTATATAGCTAATACGCTAGGCATATATCCAAAATATGCTCATCTGTACAACAAGAACATTTGTTCAACAATGTTCATAGGAGCTCTATTTGTAATAGCCAGAACCTGGAAACAACCCAGATGTCCCTCAATGGAGGAATGGATACAGAAATTGTGGTACATTTACACAATGGAATACTACTCAGCTATTAAGCAAATCATGAAATTTACAGGCAAATAGTGGGAACTAGAAAAGGTCATCTTGAGTGAGGTATCCCAGAATCAGAAAGACACACATAGTATATACTCACTCCTAAGTGGATATTAACCAATAGAATTTTACGAGTTTTCTCAATTATCCCGTCTGTGGATTGGGTTCTGCAATCATATGACATCAGAAGATACGAGAGAAACTGATCGAATTATTGGTATGTGATCACTCTGGAAAGGTTAAACACATAGGAACCTCTCCCCCCACTGCCCTACAACCACCATAGTCATAGGTAGTGAGGTGTAAAGCTATGTGAATCCAGTACAGACTCAATGCCATGCCCTGAGCATGAAAACATTGTCATGTTTACAATAATGTGTATAGAAGTGAAAACCAAGCTGTTTTCAGGTCTTCAGGGAGTGGTTTGCCGGGTCTAGAGCTGTGCCTGAAAATGCATTGGTTTCGAGCTGATATGAAAGATAGGTATGCAAACTTGTCTTCATTTTCAGGAGCAATGCTTGATAGGGATTTGAAGGATGATAAGCCCATCCCTAGTCTTCAGACTGCAACATCCTCAGTTTTTTTCTGGCCTCCTTTCCTCTTTGGGGCTATGTTTGTTCACCCCCTTTTCAGATAATGCTCATATTCTCATGTCCTTGTGTTTCTTTTATGCTTTACTTAGATATAATATACACACCATAAATTCCACTTCTTTTAAGTCTGCTGTCTGTCTTAGTGATTTTTAATAAATTATAGAGTTGTTCAGCCATTGCAGTGATCCAGTATTGGAATATTTACATCAGTTCCCAAGCCCACTTGCAGACCATCCCTATTCTTGCCCTCAGCTTCAAGCAACTGCTAACCTCTGCCTATTTATAGATTTGCCTTTTCATATAAATAAACCACGCAGTATGTATTCCTTTTGCCTTTATTTCACTTAGCATGATTATTTAAAAATTCATTCACGATGTAACATACACTCATAGTTTTATTCTTTTTTATTTATGAATGGCATTCCACTGTGTGGCTATTCCACATTTATTCTCTATTCCTCATTAATAGACACTTAAGTTGTTCCCACTTTGGGCTTCGAGCAATGCAGTCATTGCTACATTTTTAATTAGGTTGTGTACTTTGAGGTTTTAAAAGATCTTTATTTATTCTATAACCAAATTCCTTATCAGAGACTTTATAAAGTATTTATTTTTGTTGTTGATTGACACAGGGTCTCCCGTAGTGTAGGCTGGCCTTGAACTTACTATGTAATAGAGAAGGACCTTGAACTCTTGACCCTTCTGCTCCTCCCTTCCCAGTGTTAGAAATTACTACAGCTGGAGCCCCTCTCAACATTATGTTCTCCACCATTATAGATCATATCCTGAAATCATGAGCTGAAAATAAAACCTTTACTGTGTTCCTTTTGTGAGGTATTTTGTAACTGCACTATGACAAGAAACTAAAGCAGAATCGTAACAATACTAAATTTTCTAATTCATGAACGTGGACTATCTATCAATTTATTTTTGTTGTCTTTAATTTCTGACAACACAGTGTTTCATAGTTTTCAGAATACGTATTTTTCACCACCTTGATTTAAATTCAATTAGACTATCATTTTGATTGTTCTTATAAGTAGAACTGTTAATTTCTTTTTCAGAATTGATTATAAAAAAGCACTTGACAAAAAATCTTTTAATACCACCTTTAGTTTCAAATATTTGAAAACTACAAGACTTATTACAATTGATTCACTTTGTATCCCAGCTGTAGCCCCCTCCCTCATCCCCATCCAGTCCCACCCTCTCTCCCTCCCTCTTCTCCTCCTATGCCCCTCCCCCAGGCTACTGAGTCTAGAGGTCCTCCTCCCCTTCCATCTGACCCAGCCTATCAGGTCTCATCTGAACTGTCTGCATTGTTTTCCTCTGTGGCCTGATAAGGCTGTCCCTGCCTCAGGAGGAGGTGATCAAAGAGCCAGCCACTGAGTTCATGTCAGACAGTCCCTGTTCACATTACTAGGGCACTTAGACACTGAGCTGCCATGGGCTACATCTGTGCCAGGGTTCTAGGTTATCTCCATGCATGGTCCTTCTTCGGAGTATAATTCTCAGAAAAGATCCCTGTGCCAGATTTTTTGGTTCTGTTGCTCCCCTTGTGGAGCTCATATCCCCTCCAGGTCTTTCATCTCCCCCTTCTTTCATAAGATCCCCTGCACTCTACCAAAGTTTGGCTATGAGTCTTAGCATCTGCTTTAATACCCTTCTGGGTAGAGTCTTTCAGAGTCCCTCTGTGGGTAGGATCCTGTCTTGTTCCTTGTCTTCACCCTCTTGCGATGTCCATCCCATTTGCCTTTCTGAAGGAGGATTGAGCATTTTATCCAGGGTTCTCCTTCTTGCTTAACTTCTTTAGGTGTACAGATTTTAGTATGTTTGTCTTATATTACATGTGAGTAGATACCATATGTGTCTTTCTACTTCTGGGATACCTCACTCAGGATGATCTTTTCTACTTCCAACCATTAAATTTAAATTTCAAGATTTTCTTGTTTTTAATTGCTGAGTAGCATTCCATTGTGTAAAAGTACCACAATTTTTATATCCATCCCTCAATGGAGGGACATCTGGGTTGTTTCCAGATTCAGGCTATTACGAATATAGCTGCTACAAACATGGTTGAGCAAATGTCCTTGTTGTGTACTTGAGCCTCTTTTGCATATATGCCTAGGAGTGGTATAGGTGGATCTTGAGGAAGCACTATTCCAAGGCTTTTTTTTTGTCAGCGTTCTAAGAAATGACTTCTCACTTTTGCTGTATTTTTTGTTATTTTGTCTTATTTGTCTTTATTTTTATTTTCTGTGTGTTAGTGCTTTGCCTGCATACATGGCTGTATGAGGATTTCATATTCCCTGAAACTGTAGTTACAGACAGTTGTGAACTGTCAGTTGGGGTGCTAGGAATTGAACCCAGATCCTCTAGAAGAACAGCCAGTGCTCTTAACCACTGAGCTATCTCTCCTTTTGCTGTATTTTTATCCACATTAATTATTGTGCTGTTTTCTGTTGTTTTAGAGAAAAAGATAGCCACTTTCAATATTTTATCAATTTAGAAATCATGTTATGTGAACTGACTGGCCTGCTCTTTGATCACCTCCCCCTGAGGGGGGAGAAGTCTTACCAGGTCACAGAGGAAGACAATGCAACCACTCCTGATGAGACCTGATAGACTAGGATCAGAGGGAAGGGGAGGAGGACCTCCCCTACCAGTGGACTGGGTGAGGGGCATGGGTGGAGAAGGGGGAGGGAGGGTGGGATTGAGAGGGGACAAGAAAGGGGGCTACAGTTTGGATACAAAGTGCATAAACTGTAATTAATAAAAATTAATTTGAAAAATCATATGGGTGGTGGCATATGTTTTTATTCGCAGCACTCACTGAGGCAGTGGCAGGTCGAACTTTGTGAGTTCCAGATCAAGATTGCATTTTATTAAAGGAAAAGACTGAAAATGTAATCAGCCCTGCGGCTGTTTTACCTCTTAAACATCCTGGTGCTTTGTCACTAGTGTGCATATTCTAAAAGTATTCAGCAGCTTCTTTTGTTCTTATTTTCCTTTTCATGAGTTGATTATGTGAATCGCTGGAAGCAGAGTCTGAGACTCAGCTTAGGGTCCAAGAGGCTAATTAAGAAGTGCCCTTGGTGTCCACCCTGGGCAAGGGGAGGGAATGAAGCCAGATTGGGCAAAGAGATGAGTATAGCTGTGGTGTTGTGGCCAGCTTCCCTGGGAGGTCTGAGTTAGGTCTTAGTTCTCTGTTCTGAGTTGGCATGAGATGCCCATGTTTTTACACTTTTGTATGCTCCCTAGAAGGAGTAAAACCTTGATTGAAGTAGATTTTGACACTGACAAAGTTCCAGAAGGGTCTGACAGCAGAGCTGGTCTGCTGAAGAGCTCCCATCTGGTGGGGATCTGGATAATGCTCCTGGGTTTGCATGCATTATAAGCATTTCATTGGAGAAACAACAGAAGTACAGAAGTCATGTGTACCTCAAGAGTAAGGAATGCAGTCCTCAAGCTGGTAAGCACAGAAATATTTTTTTAAATTGAGTTGAAGGTTTATAACCTGAAAAGTATATAACCTTATCAGAGAGGAAAGACAGACCTACACCATCTCTATATCTCAGGACAATTATTTGGTGGTATGATGTATTTTATGTTTATGGACGAAATTATTGAAAGAACACCAGGCCTTATTTTCCCTTCTCATGTCCTAATGCCAGAGTTCACTTGTTTTGTATTAAAAAAAGAGTTAAATTTCCAAGCTAGGATCATATTATTAAAAAGTACTATTTTATTAAAAACTAATCTGGTTCTTGGCCTTTGAACTAGGTGATTATTTTATTTTTTTCTGGAAAATACGATGTTAGAGAAACTCGTTGTTCCTGTTTAGGGTTGTCTTTATAATCCAAATGAATTAAAAATTCTTTGAGAAACAGATGTTGGCAATATTGGGAGTATTATTTTAAGTTCTGGACATCTCCAACATATGGGTATGGTTAAGTCCATGTTCAAGTATAATGGAATTTTTCCTGATCTTTTCCTTTTACCCTCCTCACTTTTAAAGTTTGTAATGGCTTTGGAGCCAAAATTATCAAAGGTGACAACTTAGCTTTTGTTGTTATAAAATACTGTGACAAAAACAAGGGAGAAAGAGTCTATTTGGGCTCAGAGTTTGAGGGTACAGTCTGTCATTCCAGGAAGGAGAGAGAGAGAGACAAAGTAATACTCCCATTCAGCTTCCTTTGACCATCAAAAAAATATCACTCACAGAGGGCAGATCTTCTCACCTCAATATAATCACGACAGAGGCCCATCTCCCAGGAGATTCTAGGTTCTACAAAATTGACAACACAGGTGTGCTTTTCCATGTCCTTTGTTTTTTTCTGAGTCCAAGTAAAGATTTTTACCAGTTTTAGCAAAGGCTCAATTTCGAGCAAGGCTACAACCACAGATTGACAGAGAATGAACAATTTTAGTGTCTATATTGTGGTGGTCTAGAGCCAGCTGGCAAGAGTGATTCTAATCTCAGGGATTGTCTTCAGCATGTTGGCCTGTGAGGAGTTATAATTGCATTAATTAGTATGGGACAAGTCAGCCTAAATGGGGGGGGGCATGAATTGTATAAGAAGAGAGACAGCTGAGTAGTAGCCATGCTTGGGCATCCATAGAATATCAGTCACATACAAACTCTGCCTACTGAGTATTTGATTTCTCGGTCTTCTGTCATCTTTACCTCACCTTCAATCTATTAGAGTCTTTTTTTGTCTCTCTCATTCCTATGATCTTGTTGTTGTTTTTTTTTTTTTTTTCTCACATGTAGGAGTACTTGGGAAGTACAAACCATAAAACTTGTCTCTTTACCTGTTAAATATCACAAGACCAATGTCAGAACCACATGATTAGTATTAAATTGTGCCTACTAAATGAATAAGTCTTTGGATGCCAAGATAGCATTTTCACTTCTTTAAGGCATGATTCACAGACCATAAAGATTACCACCACCCACCTGTTTTTTTAGTGCATCTTATTAAGATTTATTTAAAGATTTTCAGAATTTTGCAGAAGTGACCATTTCCAGAATCTCTTTAAAAGAGAGGAAAAGGCCTGGGCTTTGTTTAGCTGTGTAGTCATCTGGGAGTCAATTAGTTTACATTGCTTGGTTTAGGTTTGCTCATGTATAAATGACTGGGTGACTTCTGGGCTTTGTCCAAGCTTTGTAATAAAATATGTTTTCACATATCTTAAAGTGGAACAATAGGATAATTATTTTTGGATTGCTATCAACTTGGATATTCTTCGTCGGTTGGTTGACTTTGTCACATAGGGTCACATTAGATAATTTTTAGAAAGTATTCTAACATGTTTGTTAATTTGATAATTTTCCTCAGTCTTCCATGCTTTTCTTTCCATTTGCATTTTAGGATGTGATACTCTGAAGGTTCATGTTCTGCTAGCATTCATCTGCAAGTACTCAGAACTCAGTTCATTTTGTATTTACTAAATCACCATCTGCCCTTAATGAGTGTTTTCCTCTTCTGACTTATATAAATATCTGTCTGGAAGGTCAAGTATAGAAGTAATTTATTATAAAGTTAACTTGTACCTACTGTGTTTGTTCCAAAGAATTCATACATAAACCCTGTGTTGCCGACAACTCATTTTGCTACCTACTGCTAGCCATAAATAAAAGTGCTGTTATAAGGGGGCCCTTGGTTTGTATCTTAGTTTGGGTTTTATTGCTGTAAAGAGGCACCGTGCTAAGGTAACTCTTACTATCATAGCAAGAAGCAGGGCAGAGTGTAAGCAGACATGATGCTAGAGGAGCAAAAAGTTGTACATCTTTATCTGCAGGCAACAGAAAGAAACTGTGTGCCACACCAGTCATAGCTTGAGCATAGTAAACCTCAAAGCTGTCCCTACAGTGACACACTTCCTCCAACAAGGCCATACCTCCTAATAGTGCCACTCTCTATGGGTCAAGCATTCAAGCACATGAGTATGGGAGCCATACCTCTTCAGACTGCCAGTTTGTGTTTCTGTCCTAGTCTTGGACCATTGGCTACTTTACCTGATGCAGTTGTAGCAGAGGAGCAACCCTAGCTGTTCTTGGATAGTCATGATCGATTGCAGTGCATGTGATGGTTAGCTTTAATTGTGAACTTGGGCTAGCAAGATGTCTCAGCGGGTAAAGGCTCTTGGTAAGTTCAATACCTAGAACCCACAGTAGAAGGAGAAAACCAACTCTAGCATGTTGTCTCCTGAGTCTCACATATGCTATGGCACAATGAAGCCCCTCTACACACACACACACTCACTCTCTCTCTCTCTCTCTCTCTACACACACACACACACACACACACACACACACACACACACACACATATATAGATATGACACAACCTAAAATTAACCAGGGAAAAATTACAGTGAACAATTCCCTGGCTTGGTTTAGCCTGTGAGAGATTTCTCTTAATTTGACTGAGATGGGAAGGTTCACCCTAAATGCATATGGCACCCCCATTTCATTGGCAGGGCCCTGCATTATGAGGGAGTTCAGCATTCAGTATGTGCAAGGGAATCCCTCTTTGTTCCTCACTATGAGTGTGGCCAGCGGCTTTAAGTTTCTACCTTGACTTCCCTGCAGTGTTGGACTGTAATCTGGAATTGTAGTTTGAACAAACTTCTCCCTTCAAGTTGCTTCTGTCTCGGGATTTTATCATAGCAACAGAAATTAAACTAAAAACCGGGGGGGGGGATAACTGAGTGGAAGCCCCAACATGCTCTAGTATTGAGCCTGTCCTGAAGAGTCCAGGTAGCTGCTTCAAAATGAGCTGTACCCCACAATCATATAAAACTTGATCTGTGAACCCCAGGGCCACAGTAAGACATTCTGTGTGATACATTTGTAGACAGTAGACAGTCATGAGTGGTATTTCTTAGCCCACAGGGAATAATATGCCCTCCTGTTTCAGGCTGTAAGACTCTATACCCTTTAGATTTTGATAATATTTCTTGATGTGCTTAAACACAAAGATTTGTAAAGAAAACCAATTATATTGAATTATGGTCAAGTTAAATTTAAAAAGATACATGTATGAACCTCCATGCTATTTTACTAATGTATTAAATAAGATAAAACAGAAGCTCTAGAAAGTAATAATTTTGTAGTAATGATGGACATAAATGTTATTTTGAGATGTCTATAGGCCCTACAATAGGGAAATGTTCATTATTTTTATTAGTGACAAAGCCTTTGGTTTTTCTAATATGACTAAAGCAATTTTACCTGCATTCCTGATGATGTAAAGTGTTACATTTCAGCTGAAGGCAATTGATGACAAAGATGAAGTTTGTCTCATTTATGTTCAAAGAACTTCAAGAATTAATGGATTCCCTGGTTCAAAACTAGTTTAGAGCTATTATGTTTAGCTAATGCTTGTTGGATGCCTACTGTGTACAAACCATATCATAAAATGCCCGTATTTTTAAGCTACCACCTACCTGTTGAAGTTGATACTATTATTGTCCCCATTTTAAAGACAATCAAACTAAGTTTCAAATAGGGAAGTACACTTCTCAGAGCCATCCATCTATATTGGGTGGAGCTGGAATTTAATCCTTGGCCCTTTGAATTTCTCAAATTGTTGTATTAGAGTTGCAGTGAAACTGCCTCTTTTCAGTATTAATGTGTTTCTTATTCATATAACTTCACAAAAATTAAAAACAAAATATGGCCTGCTTCAACTGAGAAGACGATTAAATTCTCATATCCTTTTCTGCTGATACAAAGATAAAATTTTATTGGTACTTGGCTACACACCTACACATACAAAACAAACAAACAAACAAACAAACAAAAAACCTTGTGACTCTTCCAGTAATTTTGCCACCAGGAAGCTACCTTTAGGGAAAGACCACAGTACAAAGATATGCAAATATGACATCTTAAAGTGATACTTAATTTTTTTTTTTCAAATTAAACTGAAAGGACACAGTAAGCTAATGGTGTATTAGGTAGGCACTTAAGACGATGTAAACTTCTGTAATGTGTGCTTATGAAAACCGTCTGTTATTTAACCTGGTGACAGTATGAGACAGTCTATTCACAGTTTTATTCTACTAGCTGGGAATTCTACTTGCTAGGCTAGGAACTAAAAATTTGAAGGAACATATTCCTCTACCTAACTTTGCAATGTTAGAGAGCAGTGGTTTTTCTTTTGACCTCACTCAATCTCCCATAATCATCCTTTTTGAAATATCTAGATTGTCTAGAATAAGGTTTACATATCAGTGTGGCTAGGGTACTAGTTGTGGTATCCCTTTATGGAGTAAACTAAGTTGCCTTTGTTAAATTTGTTTTAAGCGGCTGGATTCTTTAGAGTTTTCCATTTATAACTATAACAGTTCAAAATAGCTGATCCTGGTTCACAATTAAACATATTTTAATGCTAATCATTGTTTTTTCTTTGTAATTTGTCTGTCTACCCACGAAAGTCTGAATGAGTTTCATCCTTTGAAGATGTGTGGGTCCCACTCTTCCTCTTTGTAAAAAGAAAAGCAGTGTCCTCTGAAGGCTTCTTTCATTGGAGTTTATGGATTACTTTTAAACATGTAGTCATTAGTCCCAATTTCTTTCTGACAAATTTCTAAAAGTTTAGGGTGATTTTTGAAAGATTTTTTTTTTCAAAGGAAATTTTACCTTCCCAAGTGTTAAGATTCCTGCTGTCTCTCCAGTCCTGTTTATTAAACTCATCAAGCTGATTTGGAGTTCATGCATTTCTTTTCTTTCTCCTAATTTTTCTCTAACAGTAGCTAAGCATTTGTTCCCAACTCAGCCCCTCTCCTAGCTGCAGGAAGCCTTTATCACTCCCTGCTGCTATTGGCTGTGCCTTCTTGAGCAAGAACGGATCACAGCACACATCCCGCTTGTTGAAATGCTGTTTTCACACCTTATTACGATTTCAGCAGGACTAGGGCAAAGTTTACTCCTGTGAAATTTGGGAAGATAGGTTTGCTAAAGGAATAAGGCAAACAAGATTTCAGCAGAAATCTTTGTTTCAGAAGTATATATAAATAGATTCTGTCCTTGTGCCTTTAATCTGCCTCCATGATATAGAAACCTGGCATTATTGTGATATTTATAAATATTTTTGTTCTGATGATGTCTTTCTGTTTGACCATTGCTCCAACTAACCTGAAATTTGCTGTGTGGCTCAACTTCACAGCAATATTCCTGCCTCAGCCTTTTAGGTGCTGGGATTATTGAAGTGAACCACTATAGCTGGCTTAAGTATGCTTTTAAATTAAATTGATAAGAAAAGAAATTGCACATATGTATGTGCATATGTGTGTGGTGGGGAGGAAGTATAGTATTGATCTTTCTGTTTGGCCTTTCTGCCTCTTTTCATTTGTCTGTGGGTTCAGGTACCATTTGGTATCATCTGTATTCCAGTACAACTTTATTCCCATCTGTATGTTTTGTTGTTGTTCTGGTTGTCAAGTATATTGTATTTCTGTAGTTGATTTTTAAATAAGTTAAGAGAAGAAATTAGCAATCATACAATATTTTATTTGTGCAATGCTTAAAGATCAAGCTCAGGACCTTGCATGTAGCAGGGGAAACAGGCTACCATTGAGCAATTTCCTTAGTCTTTGGTTTTTTGAGACTTTTGAGCTAAGGAACTCAGTCTGGCCTTGAGCTTGTTAGGTACCCCAGGCTATCCTTGAATGTGCATTCCCCCTGCTTCTGCCTCTTACATGCTAGGATTATAGGTATGTGCCAATACTTACCGTTACACTTAACAGCCCCTCCCCCAATTTGGGTTGACTTTAAATGTTATCCCAGCGCTTTCACTGTTTCTTTTTTTTTTTTAAAGATTTACTTTATTTATTTACTTACTTATTTATTATGTATACAATGTTCTATTTGTATGTACACCTGCATGACAGATGAGGATGCCAGATCTCATTATAGATGGTTGTGAGCCACCATGTGGTTGCTGAAAATTGAACTCAAGACCTTTGGAAGAGCAGACAGTGCTCTTAACCTCTGAGCCATCTCTCCAGCCCTCACTGTTTCTTATAAGAAGTTAAATATTGTCTTTTTTATTGTCTTATTAGAATTCTTTTATCCATGACAGTTTTTTCTTGTTGCTTTCAAGATTTTATCTGTTGTCTTTATAAGGATGTGTGTGTGTGTGTGTGTGTGTGTGTGTGTGTGTGTGTATGCAAATATGTGTGCAGGTGTAAATGCACATGGAGGCTAGAAGTGGATGTGAGGTATCCTGCATTATCATCCCTGCCTTACTTCTTTGAAACAGGGTCTCTTACTGAGCCTGGAGGTAGGCTAGGAGCCAGTGATCTTCTTGTCTCTGCCCCTAACAGTACTGAGCATACAGGTGTGCAGCCATGCCTGATATTTTATGTAGGCACTGGCATCTCAATTCAGCTCCTCATGTTTGAATAGCAGCTGCTCTTATCTACTTATCTTTCAAGATTTTGAGTATAGTATTCCTGAGTTTAGACCTCTGTCTTCAGCCTGCTTTAAATTCATTGAGTTTCTTAGTTATATAGATTTAATGTTATTTGTCAAATTCAGGAAATTTTTTTTCATTTTAAATTTATTTTTTAATTAATTACAGTTTATTCACTTTGTATCCCAGCTGTACACCCCTCCCTCAGCCTCTCCCAAGTCCACTCTCCCTCCCTCATCTCTTCTCATGTCCCTTCCCAAGTCCACTGATAAGGGAGATCCTCCTTCCCTTCCCTCTGACTCTAGCTTATAAGGTCTCATCAGGAGTGGCTGCATTGTCTTCCTCTGTGGCCTGGCAAGGCTGCTTCCCCCTCAGGGGGAGGTGATCAAAGAGCCAGCCACTGAGTTCATGTCAGAGACAGTCCCTGTTCACATTACTAGGGAATGCACATGGATACTGAGCTGCCATGGGCTACGTATGAGTAGGGGTTCTAGGTTATCTCCTTGGATGGAATATCAGTCTCAGAAAAAAAAAAAAACAAAACAAAAACAAAAAACAAAAAACCCTGGGTCCAGAATTCTTTGGTTCAAATTCAGGAAATTTTTTTCCTTTTTTAAATATTTTTTATTTTTAAATAATTTTATACATTCACTTGTATCCCAGCTGTAGCCCTCTCCCTCTTTCCCTCCCAATCCTCCCCTCCCTCCCTCATTTCCTCCCTGCCCCCTTCCAAGTTCACTGACAGGGGGTGTCCTCCTCTCCTTCTGTCTGGCCCTAGCTTATCAGGTATCTTCAGGATGGTTGCAATGTCCTTATCTGTGGCCTAGCAAGGCTGCTCTTCCCTCAGGGGGAAGGGGAAGCTCATGAGTTCATGTCAGAAACAATTCCTGTCACTCCTACTAGGGAACCCACTTGGATACTGAGCTGCCATGGGCTATGTCTGAGCAGGGGTTGTAGGTTATATCCATGCATGGTTCTTGGTTGGATAAACAGTTTCAGAGAAGACCCCTGTGCTCAGATATATTTGGACCTTGTGGGGCTCCCTGTCCCCTCTAGGTTATACTAATTCCTCCTTCCTTCATACGATCTCCTACATTTTGCCGAAGGCTTGGTTATGGGTCTCAGCATCTGCTTTGATACACTGCTAGGTAGAGTCTTTCAGGTGCATTCTGTGGTAGGCTACTGTCCTGTTACTTATTTTCTCCTACTTCCAATGTCCATCCCCTTTGTCTTTCTAGATGAGGATTAACCCAATTAAAAAAAAAGGGGGGGCATGGAGCTAAACAGAGAATTCTCTGTAGAAGAATATAGAATGGCAGATATACACATAAGGAGATGTTCAACATCCCTAGCCATCAGAGAGATGCAAATCAAAACGACCCTGAGATTTCACCTTACACTCATCAGAATGGCTAAGATAAAAAACTCAAGAGATGACTCATACTGGAGAGGCTGTGGAGAAAGGGGAATCCTCCTCCATTGCTGGTGGGAATGTCAACTGGTACAACCACTCTGGAAATCAATCTGGCGCTTTCTCAGACAATTAAGAATAGTTCATGGAGATAACCTAGAACCCCTGCACAGATGTAGCCCATGGCAGTTCAGTGTCCAAGTGGGTTACATAGTAATGGGAAGAGGGACTGCCTCTGACATAATCTGATTGGCCTGCTCATTGATCACCCTCCCCCTGAGGGGGAGCAGCCTTACCAGGCCACAGAAGATGACAATGCAGCCACTTCTGATGAGAAATGATAGTCTAAGATCAGAAAGGAGAGGAAGACCTCCCCTATCAGTGGACTTGGGGAGGGGCATGCATGCAGAAAGGGGAGGAAGGGTGTGATCGGGAGGGGAGGAAGGAGGGGCTTATGGGGGGATACAAAATGAATAAAGTGTAATCAATAATAATAATAATAATAAAGAATAGTGCTACCTCAAGATCCAGCTATACCACTCCTAGGCACATATCCAAAAGATGTTCAAGTACACAACAAGGACATTTGCTCAACCATGTTTGTAGCAGCTTTATTTGTAATAGCCAGAACCTGGAAACAACCCAGATGTCCATCAACAGAGGAAGGGATAAAGAAATTGTGGTACTTTTACACAGTGGAATACTACTCAGCAATTAAAAACAAGGAAATCGTGAATTTTGCAGGCAAATGGTGGGATCTAGAAAAAATCATCCTGAGTGAGGTATCCCAAAAGCAGAAAGACACACATGGTATAACCTCACTTATATAGACCTATAAGATAGGATAAACATACTAAAATATGTACATCTAAAGAAGTTAAACAAGAAAGAGGTCCAGGGGTGAGATGATCAATCCTCATCTGGAAATAATCAACAGTTATTTCTTTGAACATTTTTCTGTTTATCCTTCAGGGACTCTTATTATATGTCGTATATACTGGTACATTTAACGTTGTTTCACATTTAATTAACACTGTGTACATAGTTCTTTATCCCTTTTACTCTGTTCCTCAGGTTGCAATGGAGATAGCAATCTATCAAGGTCTGCTTAACCTGACATTCTCCAATGATGTTTTCATTTTGGTGATTGAATTTTCTAACTTTAGAATTTTGTTCTTTTAAATTTTTTTAAATAGATATTTAAAAATAGATATTTTCTATTTGAGACATTATTATCATGTTGTTTGGGATCTGTTTAATTATGTTTATGCTTTTTAATATTTTTTTCATTTATTTATTTGTTTTGGGGGGAGTTGTACATGTCCTAGCATGTTGTCAGAGAACATCTTGAAAAAAGTTGGTTTCACCATACTGTTCCCAGGATTGAATTCAGGTTGTCAATGCTTGGAGGAAGCAGCTTTGACCACTGTTCATCTGGCCAGTCTTACTTGTTTTTTAATTAACATGGGAAATGTTTCATTAGGCTATTTTTATACATAATTTGCCTTTGTCAATCCTGCTCCTTTTTCCTCCTCTTTCTGCGTCTTGCATTCTACCCTTCTGTTCCCAGTACTACCTCTTTTTCTCATATTTAAAACATGATTTCACTTATTTCTTACAACATACTTATAATAGTTGTTTAAAAGTCATTGTCTTCTAAGTTCAATATTTATGTCCTTTCAAAAGTACGTGTGTGTGTGTGTTTGTGTGTGTGTGTGTGTAAGTGTGCCTTGAAGGATTGGGTGCTAGAGCATATAGATGCCTGGAAGGGTGGAGCTCAAGTACAGGAGGGGATGCTGATGCTGTTTGCCAGCACAATGAGCATTTGCTGGTCCCCTGTATACTTCTTGGCCTAGAGGCCTGTTATACTGTCCTCCTGGTATTCAGATCTGTCAGGGCTCCAGGAACTGTTTGCCTGCATTCCACTGGGAGACCCACAGAACAAGGCCTTCAATGTTGAGAAAGCTGTCCCAAGGATCCCTATGTTGCCCGTAGTGGGGGTATGGGTAGGAGAGATCTGATGTCTGGCTGCTAGCATAGAGGGACCTTGGATCTGGGACTCTGCATGCACTCACTTGAAGGTACACTCACTCACTTGCAGGCCTAATCAGAAAGCACAGGGGTTCACCCTGTTCTCCACTCTCAAATTTGGGCCCTAGGTGCAAATGAGAGTATAGGAGATAATACATTATTTTTAAACACTAAAGTTTGGTCACTAAGAAAGATGGGGGGAGTACCATCTCCACGTACCACAAACAACTGAAACAGCTCTCCCTTACGTCCTCTATTCCCAACAAAAACAGAGAAGTAGTAGGAGCTGAAGCCTTTACATTTGAAATCTCAGCTGCTAATACACTGCTGCTACCTGCTTGAACTGTAGGCCTATGTACTCCGTTCTTAAATGCACCCCGTCTATAAAGTAATACACACACACACACACACACACACACACACACACACACACACACACATGCACACATGCCTTCACTCTCTCACAAGTCACTTTTTGTGTTTGTTGATAAATTATGGAGAATTTGAACTAGCTGTGTATAGGGTTGTATAGGTGTTTTGTAAACCCCAGAATCAGTTGGGTCCTTTTCTCTAAAAGCCTGAAATCAAATTATATAACCAGGGACCACTGCTTTCCCAGATGCTATTCAAAAGCTACTTTCCCACAAGCTACACCCGGGTAAAGGACAGGGAAAAAAACATCCTCATAATTGATGGTTAGATGCAAAGGCAGAAAGAGACAATCTCAGTTCATCTAATTTGCCCCGGAAGTAAATCAGGATCAGGGAAACCATGTGAACTAAGTAACCAGATCTCTATCCAGATCTTCAGGTCTGCCCTGCTGCTGGCTGACTAACTGACAAAAGTCCTAGGCAGCTCTCAAAAGAGCTGCTTTTCCATTTTCTGGGGACAGCACCTTCACTGCTGTACAGCAATTTAAAATTTGATTGTCCTTGTCCTTGTCCTTACCTTTCACAAACTCCAATGAGTATTTGAAGAATCTAGGCTCCAAAGTTCCTTCTGTTGTAAAATTTCAACCATCAATATAGAATCATGTCTCTTGAAAACACCTCATCTCCACCGCCATCTTCCACTGCCTTCAGCCACAAGTCCAGTTCTTTTTTTAATTAATTAATTTTTTTATAAATTACAGTTCATTCACTTTGTATCTCAGCTGTAGCCCTTTACTTCATCCCCTCCCACTCCCACTCTTCTTCCCTCATGTCTGCCAGTGAACCTCCCCAAGACACTGATAGTAGAGGTCGTCCTCCCCTTCCCTCTGACCCTAGCCTAACAGGTCTCATCAGGACTGCTTGCATTATCTTTCTCTGTGGCCTGGTAAGGCTGCTCCCCACTCAGGGGTAGGTGATCAAAGAGCCAGCCACTGAGTTCATGTCAGAGACAACCCCTGTTCCCATTAGTAGGGAAAACCACTGGGACACTGAGCTGCCATGGGCTACTTCTGTGGAGGGGTTCTAGGCCTGGTCCTTGGTTGGCATATCAGTCTCAGAAAAGACCCCTGGGTCCAGATTTTTTGGTTCTGTTGCTCTCCTTGTGGAGCTCCTGTCCCCTCTATGTCTTTCTATCTCCCCCTTCTTTCATAAGAATCCCTGCATTCTGCCCAAAGTTTGGCTATGAGCCTCAGCATCTGCTTTGATACCCTGTTGGGCAGAGTCTTTCAGAGTCCCTCTGTGGTAGGCTCCTGTCCTGTTCCCTGTTTTCTCCTTCTTCTGATGTCCATCCCATTTGCGTTTCTGAGTGAAGAGTGATCATCTAACCCAGGGTCCTTCTCTTTACTTAGCTTCTTTAGGTGTACAGATTTTAGTATGTTTATCCTATATTATATATCTAGTATCCACTTATAAGTGAGTGTATACAGTATGTGTCTTTCTGTTTTGGGGATTCATCAATCAGGATCATCTTTTCTAGTTCCAACCATTTGCAAGCAAATTTCACGATTTTCTTTCTTTCTTTCTTTCTTTCTTTCTTTCTTTCTTTCTTTCTTTCTTTCTTTCTTTCTTTCTTTCTTTCTTTCAGCTGAGTAGTAGCCCATTGTGTAAATGTACCACAATTTCTGTATCCATTCCTTTGTTTCCAGCTTCTGGCTATTACAAATAAAGCTGCTAAAAACATGGTTGAACAAATGTCCTTGTTGTGTACTTGAGCATCTTTTGAATATGTACCTAGGTGTGGTATAGCTGCACCTTGAGGAAGCGCTATTCCTAATTGTCTGAGGAAATGCCAGATTGATTTCCAAAGTGGTTGTGCAAGTTTAAATTCCAACCAGCAATGAAGGAGGGTCCCCCTTTCTCCACATCTTCTCCAGCATGTGTTGTTACTTGAGTTTTTGATCTTAGCCATTCTGATGGGTATAAGGTAAAATCTCAGGATTGTTTTGATTTGCATTCCATGATGATTAAGGACATTGAGCATTTCTTCAACTGTTTCTCTGCCATTCGATATTCTTCTATTGAGAATTCTCTGTTTAGCTCTGTACTCCATTTTAATTAAATTTTTACTTTTTATATTAATTACGGTTTATTCACTTTGAATCCCAGCTGTAGCCCCCTCTCTCATTCCCTCCCAAGAACACCCTCCCTCCCGGAGCTTCTCCCATGCTCCTCTCCAAGTCCACTGATTGGGAAATTTCTCCTCCCCTTCCATCTGATATTAGTTTATCAGGTCTCATCAAGACTGGCTGCATTGTCCTCCTCTGTGGCCTGGAAAGGCTGCTCTTACTAGGAAACCCACTAGGATACTGAACTGCCATGGGCTACATCTGAGCAGGGGTTCTAGGTAATATCCATGAATGGTCCTTGGTTGGAGTATCAGTATCAGAAAAGACCCCTGTGCCCTGATATTTTGGTTCTGTTGCTCTGCTTGTGGAGCTTCTGTCCTCTCCAGATCTTAATATCTCCCCCTTCTTTTATAAGATTCCCTGCATTCTGCACAAACTTTGGTTATGAGTCTCAGCATCTGCTTTGATACACTGCTGGGTAGAGTCTTTCAGAGGCCCTCTGTGGTAGGCTCCTGTCCTGTTTCCTGTTTTCTCCTTCTTCCAATGTCAATCCCGTTTGTCTTTCTAAGAATGATCCTCTTACCCAGGTCCTCCTTCTTGATTAGCTTCTTTAGGTGTACAGATGTTAGTATAATTATCCAATTTTTTAAATTTGATTACTTGATTTTTTGCTTTTTTAACTTCTTGAGTTCTTTATATTTTCTGTATATTAGCCCTCTCTCAGATACAGGGTTGGTGAAGAATCTTTCCCAATCTGTAGACAGTCATTTTGTTCTGATGACAGTGTCCTTTGCTTTGCAGAAGATTTTTAGTTTTGTGAGGTCTCATTTATTGATTGTTGATCTTAGAACCTGTGCTGTTGGTGTCCTGTTCAGGAAGTTGTCTCCTGTGCCAATGAGTTCAAGGCTATTTCCCACTTTTTCTTCTAACAGATTTAGTGTGTCTGATTTTATGTTGAGGTCTTTGATCCACTTGGACTTTAGTTTTGTGCAGAATGATAAATATGGATCTATTTGCATTTTTCTACATGTATATATCCAGTTAGACCAGCACCATTTGTTGAAGATGCTATCTTTTTTTCCATTGTATGGTTTTGGAATCTTTGTCAAAAATCAGTTGTCCATAAGTGTGTGGGTTAATTTCTGGGTCTTCTGTTCAGTTCCATTGATCCACCAGCCTATTTTTATGCCAGTACAAACCCAGTTTTTAAAGCCTGTTCTAACCCAAGGAAAGCTTCTTTTAGCTGTCTCTTTCTGTAGCTTAAAAATTTGCAAGTGATCTACCTTTCAGTTACTGCTGTTATAGTGCTATCAGGCTCCTCTTAGCTGTTTGCCACCAATCTCTCTTTTTTAACATTGCTCATAGACTTGAAAATTCCCCGTGTTGCATTACACATAAAGTCAGCTCCTTAATGACAGCTGCAAAGCTGTGTTTACAGCCACTTCCTCGGGCCCTAAGCTCTACTGATGCTCTGGAGCAGGCAATGGAGGCAGTAAGCTCTCTTGTGCTGATAAGTTGTTCCATGAGTGATGCAAGGGGTCGAGGTGGCAGCGCTGGGTCTTCTTGGGTTGTATATCCTGGCATGGAATCTTCACCGTCGGAGTGAGCAGGGGCAAAGGCAGTCAGGAGATATTTGTTGTTCTTGTTGCCTAGGATAGAGCTTCTGCCTTATTTAAAAAAAATGTGCTGGAAGGAAAAGGGAAGCCCTGATTCTTTTGATCACGCTTGATAGGAATGGAGCACCAACAACACCAGGCCATGGTATCATGCTGGACTCAAGAACTAGAGAGAATCCCATCTTCTTGGCTACACTAAGAATTCTGTCACTTGATGCTTTAAAATTTTACTTTTCTTATTTTTCACTATTTAGACTATTTAGTGACATTTCCTGAACAGTGTTATTTTTCCATTTGTTATATGTCCTTAGGAAGTCTTACAGAAACTTTAAATGATTTTAAAACAGGGATTTAATCAGTTATGGTAAATTTTCTGTTTCTAAGGTGCTTGTTTGACACAAATACCCTTAAAATAAGCTATAATTCTTGAAACACATTTTACCTTCTGTAGTCACCAATGCATTTGGCGTTTTCCTCCTTTGGTTTGAAATTGGAAAGCCTTTACCATAACCATCTGTTTCAGGTCAAAAAAAAAAAAAAAAAAAAAACAATTCAACTTGAAAAATGCAAATGCCATTAACTTTAATTTTCTTTAGCAACATGGATTTTCTGGAATTGATGAGGGAAAAATGTCTCTGACTTGCTGAAACCTTAGTTTGCTTAGCAATTTACTTTCTGAGAACTTCAAAGTATTACAGAGAGGGAAGTGTCTTTCATTATTTGGGTATAGGCAATTCTTGGTGCTAGTGAAGTTATGAGCCACGTTTTTGAAGTCATTATTCACACACTCACTAGCTTTTGCACCTCTGTTTACGACATTGGCTCTTAGGTTTTGAGGCCTTTAATGCCAGCCAATAGCTGGTACCCTCAGGGATGGTTACCAGCTTCTGTTTTACAGCAGGTAATTATTCTGAATCAACCTTATGGTCATGAATAATGGAGCCCCTGAAGACTTAGTATGAGGCAAACTAGACCTATTCCTTATTTTTCTATGGCCTCTGATTTAAGAATTCTTTAAAATATTTTATTTTTTTTCATGTGTAAGAGTACTGGCCTGCATGTATGTGGCATGTCTGGTGCCCACAGAAGCCAGAAGAAGGTGTTGGATCCCTTGGAATTGAAGTTATGGGTGATTATGAATTGCCATGTGCATGCTGGGAACTGACCCTAGGTTTTCTTCAAGAACAGTCAGTGCTCTTAACCACTGAGCAGTCTCTCCAGACCCACGGATAGGTATTTTAAACATTCTGAAAAAATATGTGGAAATAAGAAAATTAATTCATGACATACACAAATATGGAATTTGAATTTGTGTCCATACATAAAATTACACTGGTACGTGGTCCCTCCTCCATGTTTGTTGCTGGTCTGTGTCAGCTTCTTCACTCCTATAACTGAGTACAGTAGCTGCGACAGATCCTTGAAGTTCTGCAGATCTAAAATTGCTGGTCCTCTGGTTCCCAAGATAAAATTCACCTAGTTTGAAATGTGTTTTGGTGAGACCATGTTGGTAATTGTTTTTAATAGATTATTTTAAGATTCAAAATGTGACATGGCAGAGCCCAACAGAGGACAAAAGGAGAATTTCAGGACATCTAAAATATACTTTAAAATAAAAGAGAGACAAGAATGCTACCTATACTTCCGTAAATCAGATTATAAGTTGTAAATTTCTCAAGTTTTCCACTTTATCTTAGAC
Organism: Meriones unguiculatus; assembly: GCF_030254825.1. Taxonomy (NCBI): domain Eukaryota; kingdom Metazoa; phylum Chordata; class Mammalia; order Rodentia; family Muridae; genus Meriones; species Meriones unguiculatus. Next base: position 140,721,610 of record NC_083369.1, on the reverse strand, counting down.
CATGATATGATGGCAGTTTTCTCTGCAATACATTCATTTTTAATTTAAAAGGCATCTTACCCGCTATTTGATGTCCCATTTGGGCACACACAGTGTGCGTGAAAAGTTAACCATGTTAACATGTGGTGGTGTGCACATGTTTATGTGGGTGTTCACACAGGTGCTATCAGGTTGATGGCAGCTGTTTTCAAGTGCTCTTCTCATTGTTCTCTGAGAGTCTCTCAGTTAACCGGGAGATCATCTGTTTACCTAGGCTGGCTGTCCACCAAGCTTTAGGGATCTGCCTGCTCACAGCCCTCAGCACTAGGATTATGAACAAGCCCCAGGCCTGGCTTTTATTTGAGCGTTCTAGATCTCAAGGGAGGTCCTCACGCTTTTGCAGCAGGCACTGAGCTGAATGAGCCATCTTCCCATCCCCACAAAGTACTTTCTGATCTTATGTCTTCACTATGTGCAACTTCCTGGATACCTCTTTTACTTTAGTTTAAGAACTATTTTTTTTTTTTTTTTTTTAGATAATTGGAAGAAGTCAGATGAATGGTTCCTTGTACCATATAAATTCTTTCAAAATTTAAGTTGAGATATCGGGGTTTAAGGTCTAAATTTTTTTTTCATAGATTTGGTCTCTTTGTATGTTAGGTTAGCCTTGAACATGGTAAAGAGTTGGGGATAATCTTGAACTTCTGATCCCCAGCCTCTTTTCTCCAAAGTGCTAAGATTACAGGCAAACCACACCAAACCTAGTTTATGGGATAATTGCGATAGATCTAAAATTTTAAGCTACTTTTTTTTTTCTGAAAGTTTAACCAAAACATTGACTATATGAACATGCCTGTAATCTCAGGAGTTGATAAATGGAAACAGGAAGTTCCAGGAATTTGATGTCCTCTTGAAGACATTGTAGGTTTGAGGCCAGCATGGGCTATTTGAAACTTAGTCTCAAATGAATTATGTGCAGCTTAGTGATAGTCTGATTTGCAGTTGAGGACAGTGGTCTAAATGTCATCTAACTAACCCAGAAAACACTGAGAAGCTTTCCTTTCTAGGTATTTCTGGTAGAACCTGGAGTGGCATCAGCTCCCTGATCAGCCCTATTCAGTCTTAGTTCCTGTTACATTTGCATTCAGCTAAACTCTAGCATTTTCTTTTGGCCCTTTACTCAATCATACATAAGTTTTTATTTTTTATTTATTTACATTTTTCAAACAATATATTTTGATAATCTCTTCCCCCCAACTCCTCTCAGATCTCTTTTTTTTCCTCCTCACCCAGCTTCCTAAGTTCTTTCTTGCTTACTCTCCCCTCAAAAATCTAAACAAAAAACAAATAAGACAAAACCTAACCAAAACCCTACAAAACAACACATGGAGTTCATTATGTTGTTTTTGTTTTGTTTTTGTTTTTTTTGAGACAGGTTTTTTTCTGTGTAGCCTTGGCTGTCCTGAACTCAAAGAGATCCACTTGCCTTTGCCCGCCCTGACCCCCCGAGTGCTGGGATTAAAGGTGTGAGCCACCATGCCTGCCTGTATGGAATTCATTTTGTGTTGGCCAGTTACTCCTAGTTATTCAGCCTGCTGTGGAGTGTGGTTGATATACTCAGTGATACACTATTAAAGGAAATTGACTTGCTCTTTGCCAGTTGGTATCAGTTTCAAATAACTTCTTGGTTAGGGTGTGACCCTTTGTTCAGAAATCTCTCAGTACTCTTGGGCCCTGTCTGTCTTGAACCTGTGTAGGTCCTATGCTTGCTGTCACTGTCTCTGCAAATTCATATTAGTTCTGTTGTGTCAGGAAGTCACTGTTTTCTTGGAGTCATCTACCACCTCTGGCTCTTATAATCTTTTTTGCCTCCTCTTCTGGGTCCTGAGCCTTGATTAGTAGGGGTTTGATAAAGATATCCCCGTTAGAACTGGGGTGCTCCAAAGTCTCTCACTTTCTACACACTGTTCAGTTGTGGGTCTCTGTGGTAGTCCCATCTACTACAAAAAGAATCTTCTCTGATGAGGGTTGAGTGAGACATTGATCTATTGGCATAGCAGTATGTCATTAGGAATCATTTTATTGCTATGTCTCTTTAGCAGCGTAACAACATTAGGTTTTTCCCTAGACCCATGACTAATGTAGTCTCATGTTGTTGGCCACTTTAACAGTGTCCAGTAGGGGTTCCATGTCATGGACCAGGACTTAAATCCAGTCAAAAAAGTAGTTGGTTACACCCGTGACATTTATGCCACCATTGAACCAGCATATTTTCCAGGCAAGTCACTGTTATAAGATGTAGGGCTTACAGCTGGGTGACACTGATGCTTACTTTTCTCCTCTGGTACCATGCAGAGTAACTTCCAGCAGCTTAAATACTGGTCAATAAGTGTTTAGTTGGGTACCAGCTTGACTTCTCCATTTTTGGTGACATAAGTAAGTTTTGTCTTCAGCAATTATGGACTTCCTATCTGGTTATGGAGAGCAACCAGTATCCTTGACAACCTCCTGGGGTGATCTGTGGTAGGCCCTTGGCCAACAATTCAACAAGATGTAAACTACTTTTGGCACAACCTCTAGTTATTTTCAAAAGAGTTTTCCAAGTCAGGCCCTTGTCCTCCATCCTGTTTATTATATATTTATGGCAAATATATTTGATGCTTATATATGTGTGTGTGTGTGTGTGTGTGTGTGTGTTTATAGCAATAAAGTTGATTGACTATAAGAATGTCATATAAAATGTACTTTTAGCCTTCAGTGTGCTAAAAATTGAGTATTGAGTTAATGTCCTTTAAAGGTAACATGTATGCTTTTCAAAAGATCACGATTTAGTCAACTATAATTATTCTATAGAACAAAGAATTTGCTTTAAATAAGCATTGCTTAATGGTATGAAATATTTCAAGAGATATTTTCCATAAAATCTTTGAAAGTAATCATATGCATTACTAGGTGCTGCTTGTAAAACTGTTTTTATTTAGTTAATAGCACCTATATTAAATCATCAGTGTGTATTTTTAATATATCCTAAAGCCCAACATGCTACTTTATAATCTTTGGTTATTGAGGAGTCCAGGTTTCTTATGGTTTGGAAGACAGGTAATAAACTTACATAGCTTCTAAAACGTAAAACTCTAATATTTTTTTTTGATAGTGAAATACCAAGACATAGACAGATGGTAGTAATTTTGAAATTGTGTGGTTTTCTGCTCTGAGCCTAATAGATTTTCAGTGATATCACACAAAGTGTTATCCATATTGTACATCCTCTCCTTCCCAGTCATACCAGGTTGGGCTGCTCAGCGCCATTGCTGTGCTTCTGTATCGGCTGCTTTCTGAAACTCTTTTCTTTAACTTTTACAGGCATCTAGTGGAAATTACTATTTCATCCCCTACACTGTGACACCACGTGGTGATTATTTGTGCTGCGAGAGCGATGCCCAAAGGAGAGCCTCAGAGTACATGCAGCCAAACTGGGACACAATCCTGGGCCCACTGTGCATGCTCCTGGTGGACAGGTTCACTAGCCTCCTTAAGGACATCCGTGTAACATCATGGTAATTTCTGTCAGCCACTAAAAATCATGGGAGTCTTGCAGAAATGTCCCTCTACTTTCAGGGGGGTGGTATAAGATTTCCTTTGAAGTGCCCAGGATGCCCAGAGAATAGGGCTCACTGATTATCCACTTAATCGTCCTGGAATCCATCTTTGCTCTCTTAGTGCCTCGCTAATCTGAGTTCCTGAGATGAAGCCAGAAGAGAAGCAGACTGAAGTTCACATGATCAGAATTGGGCCTGAGGCTAGCCGTGGTTCCATATGTGATCTTGATATGTAACTCTTCTCTATTCCTCTTTTCCGTGTTAGAAAACAGGGATCTTAACCCCGTGATTGTTTTTAATGATCGTTACCAACTCAACAAGATCCTGTGCTTTCATGTAGTTTGTGAACAAACTTTATACTCAGGTTACTCAGGTCCTCAAATGCCAGAGCAAGGTCATTCTAACCTTAAGTTCTTGTTGTGCGCATTCACTGAGTCAGGCTTCTGCCAACCTGACCTCAGGATGTCCTGTGACATGTTGTCCTTTGATTTTCATCATGGGGAATGGTATCCACTCAGAGGTGGACAGGTTTGAGTATGAATTGATCACCTTGGAGAAGTAACTTGCTGTACTTGGTCCTTTGTGCTCAATGAACTCCCCCGGTGATGTTAATGGAAAGTTGAGGGCAGGAAAGGATTCTTAACTAGAAGAGCCCTGTTGTCTTGCTCACAGCCAACTTAAAGGATTTATTCCTGTTAGTTGTGTCATCAGAAGAATTTGTTCTTCCAAAATCAATGAAAATCCTAAAGATTTGCAGAACTGACTTGTAAAGAAATGTCAAGGACTTCATGTCCCACTTTGGCTCACATCATGGCTCCCTGAACTATGGAGGGTCCCATTAAAGTACTGGCATGAAAGTTACATTTATTAACATCCTCTCATCTTTTCTGTTCTGTTACCCTTTCTGGGGTACAGACTTTAGTGGGAAAGAATTCTCAAAATCCAGGTGCAGCAGCAGAAAACAAATAAGGGTTTCCTCAACACCTCACTATCCATTGTTTTACTTCAGAAGAAAGATGTTAGTGACATTTAGGGAAAAACCTTTCCTAATAACATATTTTAGGTCTAAAAAAGAGGTATATACATTGAATCTGACAGAGCATTCATGTCTTTATGCTTTTTACATATTCTCTTGTTTATGTGCTCACAAGAGAATTTTTATTTTATGTTAGAAAACATTTTGCAGAAAAAAATATAACAAGAAAATCTAAGGGTGAAAGGTAGAGTTGTCTATAATCTTCGTGGCATGTCTTCTGTGTATCTATTGTTGGACTGATCAGAGGTACAATAATAGTTTTTCTTCTTCACCTGGAACAGCTTCATGACTACTAACTTGGAACACTTCGTAGATGAGACTGTCTCTAAAATGAATTTACCTAGGTTTCAAGAGAATGTCTCTAAAATGAATTTACCTAGGTTTCATGTCTTTTGGAGTTTTGTTTGGCTTTAGATAATCTGTTTATAGAGGAGGAAATTAAATAATCAGGTAAACTTGTTTGCTGTGTGTGTGTGTGTGTGTGTGTGTGTGTGTGTGTGTGTAATTATCAGGGGGTTGTATTGAAAATTCTGTAGACTGAAACTTCAGCTTTTGAGATACTTTTAAGGTTGTAATAAACTGAATTATATTATCACTTACTAGTTTATTGCTGAAGTATATAAAAAGGATAGGCATTATCTTATGTTTAGTGGTATAAGAAGCCTCAGGAATGACCAAGGTCCCTCTGTGTTACTGAGAACCATGTTTGAGCACTCAAAAGAGTCCTGGATTCATGTATATGATCAGAGTTTTTGTTCCTTCTTCAGTGCTTATTACAAAGAAACCTTGTTAAATGACATTCGTAAAGCCAGAAAGAAATACCAGGGTGATGAACTGGCAAAAGAGTTGACTCGGATCAAATTCCGCATGGATAACATTGAGGTTCTGACATCGGACATCATCATTAACTTACTTCTGTCCTACCGTGATATCCAGGTATGAAGTATGTTCAGGTGAGACTAGCATATCACTCAATTTTTTTTTTGTCAAGAAGAATTCCTCATACATAATATGCTTGCTTACATAAGGGTGTGATGAAGAAGCTTCCCTATCTAAATAGGTATGTGACCTGCTGATGGGCTATTATGGATATTTTAGAGATAATTTTGGTATATTAGAGCTGGAGTGAACACCCCAACAAGAGGTCCTATTGTATTGAACTGCTCAAAAAAAACTAAGATATATATGTGTGTGTATATATATATATATATATGCACATACATACACATATATATTTATTTTATACATGGATACATATTCTAGGCAATATGTTATATATTCCTATATATGATATATACATTATATGTAATACATATTCTAGGCAATCCTCCAAACCTTTGTAAATCCTGATTCAGTAAGTCCTCTTAACCCTATTGTTCAGGTTTGCTCTTATTGTTCCTATTTTAATTTTAAATGAAGGAATTAGAGACACAGAGAAATTAAGTAACCTGCTCAAATTCACAGAGTGTGGTAAAGTCAAGATTCAGACAGGCTGACTAGTAGCTTCATTGCCTTTGTTTGCAACTCTCAGGCATTTTTTTTCATGCCTTTGTCATACCTTTCTCTTTTTACCACCACTCATCAGTGAGAGGAGCTGTAAGTGGACTATGTTAAGGAACGAGGGAATGGAGATGGTTAGTTCAAGGTAGGCATCAGAAGTTACTGGGAAGCTTGAAGATTATGAGCTGTGGAACTATGAAGGAAACTGAGGATTTCTTTTCTAAATTAAACTAGTTTTAAGAGTATCTTGCATCTCTTCCTTCTGGAGATGCAAAGGATAATATGCTTTACTTGTATAATACCACAAAGCTACGCTAGACGTTGTTGGTGACATTTCTGTAAATCTGAATGAATGATGGAGACATCCGTTTATGATCTGGACCAAGAGCAGAGTCAGGGCTAAGGAACCCATGGCCTGAGTGACAAAGATAGCTACCTGCTTTTAATAACAGGTGGTATTATGCAAGAAGAAAATGTGATTGAGATTTCTTGAAGTATTTCTTTTGGGTTTTATTGTTGTTATTTGGAGACAGGCTCTGGTGTAGCCCATTGAGTCTTGGACTTGCCATGTAAGTGACGAAGACTTTGAACTCCAGATGTCCCTGCTCTTCCTTCCCTATGTGCTTATATAACCACTGCATTGGGGAAGTTATACGCTACTCTTGCAATATTCCTCTGAGTTGTTGCCTTTCTTCTGCCCTTCCCTTCCTGAATGCCTTCATTCTTAATTTCCATTGCTAGAACACTTGGGCTCAAAGAAGCGCTGGAAGGTTCTAGGGATAGTCTTCTCCTTTCTGAGACAGCAACACTAAGTTCATACAGATTTCTGTATCAAGATCCTCTCTGCTGACTTTGGCCAATACCAGTAGTTCTAAGCCTGGGTACAGGGTAATTGTTGGTGGCACTGGTAAAATGGAACCCAGCAGAACCACAGTTGGTAGCAATTTAACCTCCAGGGTGACGTATGTAGCATTTGGAAAAGAAATTCTCAGCCTTGGGGGTATTTGGCACTGCCTGGACACACATTATATTTGTCAAAACTGACTTGTGGGGCAGGAGTACTTGTGTCTTCTAGGGGGATGCAGCTACCCATCCAACAATCTATAAGACAGCAGAGCAGACATTTAGGCCCAGATTATCACCAATGCTGCAGCCGAGAAATTCTAACTTAGAGTAATTTGATTGATTTAGGCAAAGTATGCACGCTTCATATATTTTCTCCTTTTTCATGGGGAAGTGACTACATTTTCTCATACTTCTCTTAACTCATTTTACCACAGTTCTGCTGCTGGTGTTAACCCTCCCACATTCAACACATCTTTTTCCTGTTCCTAGGCTCACTTGCCCCTTGTTTTTGTAACAATTTTTCTGTTGAACTTTTTGTGCCCTTTGGTAGCAGGAATTCCTCCTCTGTCTCATATATATATATATATATCTCATATTTCTGATATATTTTTCTCTGTACTTTTCAAGACTGCAATTAACTTCAATAAATATTTGCAAAAAAAGGTTTATCATTAAATTTGGAGGCTGTCATAGGTTTATAACTATTCAGAAAAATCTCTGAAGAGCTGTTTCCTGTCTCTGTCACTCTCTGAGACCTTTTACCAACAGGACTATGATGCAATGGTCAAGCTGGTAGAAACACTGAAGATGCTGCCTACGTGTGATTTGGCTGATCAGCACAACATTAAATTCCACTATGCATTTGCACTGAATAGGTAAGAATGACTGTGTATAGGGTTTGGGAACATGTGACCTGTTAAATTCTTCTGTTGTCTTTTCAGCATTCACCAGATATGAACCACATCATATGCTAACTTCCAAAGGTATGACAATATAATAGATGCTTTACCTTTGAGACATTCTTTTTAAAATATTTTTTATTATTATGATTTATTACAATTTATTCAATTTGTATTCCGTCTGGGTCTCCTTCCAATCTCCTTCCCATATGCCCCTCCCCAGTCCACTGATAGAGAAGAACCTCCTCCCTTTCCCTCTGACCCTAGCCTATCAGGTCTCATCAGAAGTGGCTGCATTGTCTTCCTCTGTGGCCTGGCAAGGCTGCTCCCCCAAGGAGGCAGTGATCAGAGAGGCTGCCACTGAGTTCATGCCAGAGAGAGTCTTGTTCTCCTTACCAGGGACCCCACTTAGAGATTGAGTCTATGGGCTATAGCTGAGTCAGGGTTTTACATCCTTCACCATGCATTATCCTTGGTTGGGGTATCATTTTCTTCAGGATCCCCAGGGCTCTTGTTTTTATGGCTCTGTTGGTCTCCTTTTGGAGCTCCTGTCCCCTCCAGGTCTTTCTATCTCCCCCTTCTTTCATAAGACTTACTTGCATTCTACTCAAAGTTTGGCTATGAGTCTCAGCCTCTAATTCGATAATTTCGATCAGTAGAGTCTTTCAAAAGCTGACTGTGGTAGGCTCCTGTCCTGTTCCCTGTCTTCTCCTGTTTCCGATGTCTATTGTGTTTGTCCTTCTGAATGAGGATTGATCATCTTCCCTAGGGTCTTCCTTGTTGTTTAGCTTCTTCAGGAGTATAGATTTTAGTATATTTATCCTATATTATATGGCTAATATCCACCTATGAGTGAGTATATGCCATGTATCTTTCTGTGTATCTTTCTGCTTCTGGGTTACCTCACCCAAGGTGATCTTTTCTAGTTTCCACCATTTGCCTACAAATTGCATGATTTCCTTTTTTTTAATAGCTGAGTAGTATTCCATTGTGTAAATGTACTACAATTTCTGTATCCATTCCTCCATTGAGGTATATCTAGGTGGTCTCCAGCTTCTGGCTATTTCGAACAGAACTGCTGTGAACATGGTTGAGCAAATGTCTTTGATGTATAGTTGAACATATTTTGGATATATGCCTAAGAATGGTATAGCTGGATCTTGAGGTACTATTATCCCTAATTCTCTGAGAGAGTGCCAGGTTGATTTCCAATGTGGTTGTGAAAGTTTACATTCCCACCTGCAATAGAGGAGGATTCCCCTTTCTCCACAGCCTCTCCAGCATGTGTTGTCACTTGAGTTTTTGATCTTAGCCATTCTGATGGGTGTAAGGTGAAATCCCAGGGTAGTTTGGATTTGCATCTCCCAGATGACTAAGGACATTAGTTAAACATTTCTTTAAGTGTTTCTCTGCCCTACAGTATAACTCTATTGAAAATTCTCTGTTTAGCTCTGTACCCCATTTTAATTGGATTACTTGTCTTCTTTGGTGTTTAAGTTCTTAAGTTCCTTTTATATTCTGGATATTAGTTCCCTGGCAGCTATAGAATTGGTGAAAATCCTTTCTCAATCTGTAGGCCATCATTTTATTCTAACAACAGTGTCCTTTTGCTTTATAGAAGCTTTTCAGTTTCCTGAGGTCCCATTGTTGATCTTGAGCCTATGCTTTGGTGTTCTGTTCAGGGAGTTGACTCTTGTGCCAATGAGTTCAAGGATCTTCTCCACTTTTTCTTCTAACAGGTATAGTGTGTCTGGTTTCATGTTGAGGTCTTTGATCCACTTATACTTTAGTTTTGTGCAGGGTGAGAAATATGGATCTATTTGCGTTTTTCTACATGTAGACATCCAGTTAGACCAGCACCATTTGTTGAAGATGCTATCTTTTTTTTTTTTTTCATTGTATGGTTTTGGCTTCTTTGTCAAAAATCAGTTATCTGTAGGTGTGTGGGTTTCTCTCCGGGGCTTCTACTCTATTCCACTGACCTATCATTCTATTTCTATGCTTTTACCATGCAGTTTTTATTACTGTTGCTCTATAGTACAGTTTGAGATCTGGGATGGAGATAACTCTAGAAGATATGTTATTGTACAGGGGTGTTTTACCAATTCTGGGGATTTTTTTTTCGTATGAAACTGAAAATTGTTCTTTCAAGTTCTGTAAGAAATCGTGTTGGTATTTTAATGGGAATTGCACTAGCTTTGTAGATTGCTTTTGGCAGGATGGCCATTTTTACTATGTTAATCCTACTGATCCATGAGCATGGGAGATCTTTCCACCTTCTGATATCTTTTTCAATTTCTTTCTTCAGAGACATGAAGCTTTTTTCAAACAGGTCTTTCACATGCTTGGTTAGAGTTGCACCAAGGTATTTGTGGCTATTGTAAAGGGTGTTGTTTCTCTAATTTCTTTATCGCCCTTTTTCTCTTTTGAATACAGCAGGGCTACTGATTTTTTTTTTTTTTGAGTTAGTTTTTATCCAGCCACTTTGCTGAAGGCATTTATCAGAGGCAGGAATTCCCTGGTAGAATTTTTGGGGTCATTCATATCATATCATCTGCACTATCATCATATCATCATCACTATCATATCATCTGCAAATAGTAATATTTTGACTTCTTCCTTTCCATTGTGTATTCCCTTGATTTCCTACTCTAACTAGGTCTTCAAGTCCTATTTTTAAGAGATATGAGAGTGTAGGCAACCTTGCCTTGTCCCTCATGTTCCTCATTTCAGTGGGATTGATTTAAGTTTCTCTCCATTTAGTTTGATGCTGTCTATAAGCTTGCTGTATATTGTCTTTACTATGTTTAGGTATGTGCCTTGTGTCCCTGATCTCTCCAAAACTAAGCATGAATGGGTGTTGGATTTTGTCAAATGCTTTTCTAACATCTAAGGAGATGAGTGTGTGTGTGTGTGTTTTGTTTTGCTTTGTTTTGTTTTTCCATCAGTTTGTTGATATGGTATTACATTGACGGATTTCCGTATATTGAACCACCCCTGCATGTCTGGGATAAAACATACTGGTCATGGTGTATTATATCTTTTATGTGTTCTTGCATTCATTTTGCCAGTATTTTATTGAGTATTTTTGCGTCAAAGTTTATAAGAGAGGTACATCTGATATTCTCCCTATTTGTTGGGTCTTTGTGTGGTTTAGGTATCAAGGTGACTGTGGCCTCATAGAATGAGTTTGACAATGTTCCTTCTGTCTCTATATTGTGGAATCGTTTGAAGAGATTTGGCATCAGCTCTTCTTTGAAGGTCTGGTAGAATTCTGTGATGTAACCATCAGGCCCTGGGCTTTTTTTTTTTTTTTTTGCATGGAGAGATGGAGAGTTCTGAGGACTGTTTATATTTCCTTGGGGGATATAGGACTGTTTAATCTATTTACCTGGTCTTGGTTTAGCTTTGGTAAATGGAATCTATCAAGAAAATTTTCCATTTTATTTAGATTATCAGATTTTGTGGTGTATAGGCTTTTGAAGTAAGATCTAACGATTCTTTGAATTTCCGCAGTGTTTGTAGTTATGTCTCCCGTTTCCTTTCTGATTTTGCTGATTTGGATAGTATCTCTCTGCCTTTTAGTTAATTTGGTTATCAGATTGTCTATCTTGTTGATTTTCTCAAAGAAACAGCTCTTGATTTCATTGATTCTTTGAATTGTTTTATTTGTTTCTAACTTATTGGTTTCAGCCCTAAGTTTGATGATTTCCAACTTTCTATTCCTCTTGGGTGTATCTACTTTTTTTCCTAGGACTTTCAGGTGTGCTGTTAAGTTGCTTCTATGAGATATCTCAAACTTCTTTCTGAAGGCACTTAGTGCTATGAACTTTCCTCTTAGCACTGCTTTCATTGTGTCCCATAAATTTGGGTAAGTTGTCCCTTCATTTTCATTGAATTTTAGGAAGAGACATATATTCTAACTATGATATTAGACATGTAAAATAATCCTAAAAGTCCAGGCATGGCAGTGCACACCTTTATTCCCTGAGTTCTAGAGGCGGGACAGGCAGATCTCTAAGAGTTCAAGGCCACCCTGGTCTATATAGCAAGTTCTAGGCCACGGAGGTCTACATAATGAGGCTATCTCAAAAAATGAAAGACAGAAGAGAGAGAGAGAGAGAGAGAGAGAGAGAGAGAGAGAGAGAGAGAGAGAAGGGAGGGACAGAGGAAGATTGAAAGAGATACCTGCCTTCCTTGGTTTAGGCAGCAGGCTGGAAGAGCCCTGCCATGGGTCCATGCTCTAGATGGGGGGAGACAATGTACCTTCCTACATGAGTCTCACCATTCCATGGGCTCCCACACAACAGAAAGAAGGAGAGAGAGAGAGAGAGAGAGAGAGAGAGAGAGAGAGAGAGATTGGCATCCTGATAGTTCAGGGAAATAGGTGGTTTAATGAAGTGCTGTCCAAAGTGATACAGAAGTATAGCAGAGGTAGGGAGTTATTTTGTTTGGGGGTAGAAAAACTTCTCTGTATTTTCTTGTCTAAGTTTTGAAGAGTTATATCATGTGTGGGAGAGGTAAGATGTTGAGGACAGAGAAAGACCATTTCATTCTGCGGGAATGTGAGTAGAGAATTCTTTTTGGTACAAGGTACATCAAAGTAATGTTCAGTGCAACCAAAACACAAGATATAAGTGAAAGCAAGATATAAATATATATGTGAAAGCAAGGTTAAGCATAGAGAATGGGATCACATACCTGAAAAGGTATTGCCAAGCAGTGGTGGTGCACACCTTTGATACCAGCAAGGGGGTGGGGCAGGGGCTGGGCAGAGGCAGTTTTATCTCTGTGAATTCAAAGCCAGCCTCATTTACAGAGCTAGTTCAAGGACAGTCAGGGATACACCAAGAAACCCTGTCTCAAAAAAAATGAAAAAAAAAAAGGAAGAAAAGTAAAATGTATTGTTGGTCTCTTTTAGGCTATGGGAGACTAGCCAAAGAAACAACATTGATGCTTCATGATAGATAAATATGGTGTCTTGGTTAGGGTTTCTGTTCCTTCAGTGAACACCGTGACAAAAAAAAAAGAAAGAAAGAAAGAAAGAAAGAAAGAAAGAAAGAAAGAAAGAAAGAAAGAAAGAAAGAAAGAAAGGAAAAGCAAGTTGGAGAGGAAAGGGTTTATTAAGCTTATACTTTCATATCACTGTTCATGATCAAAGGGAGTCAGGGCCAGAACTCAAACAGGAAGAAACTGGAGGCAGGAGCTGAAGCAAAGATCATGGAGAGGTCCTGTTTACTGGCTTACTTCCCCTGGTTTGCTCAGCCTGCTTTCTTATAGAACCCAGGGCCAAGAGCCCAAGATGGCACCACCCATAAGTGGCTAGTTACTCCCATCAATCACTAATTAAGAAAATCTCTCTGGTTGTTGTGGGGCACACTGGTAGGATTTGCTGAAGGAGGCAGAGGCAAGAAGATTACTAGTTTGAGGCCCACCTGGGCTACACAGTTTAGGAGACAACTTCCTGAACATAACACCAACAGCACAGGCTCTAAGAGCAACAATCAATAAATGGGACCTCATTTATTGAAAAGCTTCTGTAAAGCAAAGGACACTGTCATCAAAACAAAACGACTGCCTACAGTTTGGGAAAGAATCTTCACCAACCCTCTATCTGACAGAGAGCTAATATCAAGTAAAAATAAAGAACTCAAGAAGTTAAACAGCAACAAATCAAGTAATCCAATTAAAAAATGGGGTACAGAACGAAACAGAATTCTCTGTAGAGGAATGTCAAATGGCAGAGAAACACTTAAAAAAATGTTCAACATCCTTAGTCATCAGGGAAACGCAAATCAAAACAAATCTGAAATTTCACCTTACACCCATCAGAATGGCTAAGATTAATAGTTCAAGTGACAACACAAGCTGGAGACAATGTGGAGAAAAGGGGAACCCTCCTCCACTGTTGGTGGGAATGTAAACTCTGGAAATCAATCTGGCACTTTCTCAGACAGTTAGGAATAGCGCTTCCTCAAGATTCAGCTATACTACTCCTAGGCATATATCCAAAAGATGCTCAAGTATACAACAGGGACATCTGCTCAGCCATGTTTGTAGCAGCTTTATTTGTAATAGCCAGAAGTTGGAAACAGCCCAGATGTCCCTCAGTTGAGGAATGGTTACAAAAATTGTGGTACATCTACACAATGGAATATTACTCAGCTATAAAAAACAAGGAAATCATTAAATTTGTAGGCAGATGGTGGGAACTGGAAAAGATCATCCTGAGTGAGGTATCCCAGAAGCAAAAAGACACACATGGTATCTACGCATTTATAAGTGGATATTAGACATATAGTATAGGATAAACACACTAAAATCTGTACAACTAAGGAAGCTAATCAGGAAGGAGGACTCTGGCTAAGATGCTCAATCCCCATTCAGAAAGGCAAAGAGGATGGACATTGGAGGAAGGAGAAAACAGGGAACAGGACAGGAGCCTACCACAGAGGGCCTCTGAAAGGCTCTACCCTGCAGGGTATCGAGGCAAATGCTGAGACTCATAGCCAAACTTTGGGCAGAGTACAAGGAATCTTATGAAAGAAGTGGGAGATAATAAGAACTGGAGAGGACAGGAGCTCCACAAGGACAGCGACAGATCCTAAAAGTCTGGGCACAGGGGTCTTTTCTGAAACTGATACTCCATCCAAGGACCACTCATGGAGATGGCCTGGAATCCTTGCACAAAGGTAGTCTATGGCAGTTCAGTATCCAAGTGGCCTCCATAATAATGGGGACAGGGACTGTCTCAGAACATGAACTGATTGGCCTGCTCTTTGATCACCTCCCCCTGAAGAGGGAGCAGCCTTATGGCCACAGAAGACAATTCAGCCACTCCTGATGAGACCTGATAAACTAGGATCAGAGGGAGGGGGAAGAGGACCTCCCTTTTCAGTGGACTGGGAGAGGGACATGGGTAGGGAAGAGGGAGGATGGGATTAGGAGCGGAGGAGAGAGGGAGGTACAGGGGGGATACAAAGTGAATAAACTGTAAATAATAAAAAAATTAAAAATAAAAAAAATCTAAAAAAAAAGAAAATGCCTTAGCTTTCCTACAGCCTAATCTTTCTTTTCTTTTCTTTTCTCATCTATCTATCTATTCATTCACTTTACATACTGATTTTTAATTTCTTTTATTTATTACAATTTATTCACTTTGTATCCCAGCTGTAGCCCCCTCTCTTGTAACCTCCAAATACTACCCTCCCTTCCTCATCTCTCATGCCCCTTCCTCAGTCCACTGATAGGGGAGGTCCTCCTTCCCTTCCATCTGACCCTATCATATCTATTCTCAACTGCTTGCATTGTCTTCTTCTGTGGCCTGGGAAGTCTGCTCCCTCCTCAGGGGGAGGTGATCAAAGAGTCAGCCACTGAGTTCATGTCAGAGACAGTCCCTGTTCCCATTACTAGAAAACCCACTTGGAGACTGAGCTGCCATGGGGTACATCTGTGCAGGGGTTCTAGGTTATCTCTATGCATGGTTCTTAGTTGGAGTATCAGTCTCAGAAAAGACCCCTGTGTCCATATTTTTTGGTTCTGTTGATCTCCTTGTGGAACTCATGTCCCCTCTAGTTCTTTCTGTCTCCCCCTTCTTTCATAAGACAACCTGCACTCTGCCCAAAGTTTGGCTATGAGTCTCAGCACCTGCTTGGATACCCTACTGGGTAAAGTCTTTCAGAGGCCCTCTGTGGTAGGCTCCTGTCCTGTTCCCTGTTTTCTCCCTCTTCTGCTGTCCATCCCATTTGCCTTTCTAAGTGTGGATTGAGCATCTTACTCAGGGTCCTCCTTCTTGCTTAGCTTCTTTGGGTATACAGATTTTAGTATGTTTATCCTATATTATATGTCTAATATCCACTTATATGTGCGTAGATACCATGTGTGTCTTTTTGCTTCTGGGATACCTCACTCAGGATGATCTTTTCTATTGCCAACCATTTGCCTGCAAATTTCATGATTTCCTTGTTTTTAATTGCTGAGTAGAATTCCCTTGTGTAGATGTACCACAATTTCTGTATCGATTCTACCATTGAGCAGCATCTGGGTTGTTTCTATGTTCTGGCTATTACAAATAAAGCTGCTATAAACATGGTTGAGCAAATATCTTTATTTTGTATTTGAGCCTCTTTTGGATATAATGCCTAGAAGTGGTATGGTGGAATCTTGAGGAAGCGCTATTCCTAATTATCTGAGAAAGTACCAGATTGATTTCCAAAGTGGTTGTACAAGTTTACATTCCCACCAGCAATGAAGGAAGGTTCCCCTTTCTCCACATCCTCTCCAGCATGCATTGTCACTTGAGTTTTTGATCTTAGCCATTCTGATGGGTGTAAGGTGAAATCTCAGGTTTCTTTTGATTTGCATTTCCCTGGTGACTAAGGACGTTGAACATTTCTTTAAGTGTTTCTCTGCCATTCAATATTCCTCTACAGAGAATTCTTTGTTTAGTTCTGTACCTCGTTTTTTAATTGGATTACTTGGTTTGTTGCTTTTTAACTTCTTGAGTTCTTTATATATTCTGCATATTAGCCCTCTGTCTCACATAGGGTTGGTGAAGATCATTTCCCAGTCTATAGACTGTCGTTTTGTTCTGGGGACAGTGTCCTTTGCTTTACAGAAGCTTTTCAGTTTTATGAGGTCCCATTTATTGATTGTTGATCTTAGAGACTGTCTTGTTGGTGTTCTGTTCAAGAAGTTGTCTTCTGTGACAATGAGTTCATGGCTCTTCCCTACTTTTTCTTCTAACCGATTGAGTGTGTCTGGTTTTATATTGAGGTCTTTGATCCACTTGGACTTTAGTTTTGTGCAGGGTGATAAGTATGGATCTATTTCCATTTTTCTACATGTAGACATCCAGTTAGACCAGTACCATTTGTTGAAGATGCTGGGGTTTTTGTGTGTGTGTGTTTTGTTTTGTTTTTTTTTTTTTTTTCATTGTATGGTTTTGGCTTCTTTGTCAAAATCAAGTATCCGTAGGTGTGTGGGTTTATTTCTGGGTCTTCTATTCAATTCCAATGAGCCACCATTTTTTTTTTTGTATACCTGTACCATGCAGTTTTTATTACTATTGTTCTGTAGTAAAGTTTGAGATCAGGGATGGAGATATGTCCAGATGCTCTGTTGATGTACAGGATCATTTTGGCAATTCTGGGTTTTTTTTTTTTCCATATAAAGTTGAGAATTGTTCTTTTAAGGTCTCTAAAGAATTGTGTTAATGGAATACTACTCAGCAATCAAAAAGGAGGAAATCATGAAATTTGCAGGCAAATGGTGGGATCTAGAAAAGATCATTCTGAGTGAAATATCCCAGAAGGAGAAAGACAAACATGGGATATACTCACTTATATAGACCTATAAGATATGATAAACATAATGAAATCTATACACCTAAAAAAGATAATCAATTGAGCGGACATGGGGTAAGATGATCAATCCTCATTTAGAAAGACAGATGGGATGTGCATTGAACGTATGACAGGAGTCTATTGAGAGCATCTGAAAGACTCTAACTAGCAGTGTTTTCAAAGCAAAGACTCATGACCAAACCTTTGGCAGAGTACAGGGAATCATAAGAAAGAAGGGGAGTTAGTCTGATGGGGAAAGGATAGGAGCTCCACAAGGACCATATATATCTGGACACAGGGTCTTTTCTGAGACTGACATTCAACCAAGGACCATGTATGGATATAACCTAGAACCTCCACTCAGATGTAGCCTGTGGTAGCTCAGTAACCAATTGGTTTCCCAAAGTGAGGGGAACAGGGACTATTTCTAACAGGAACTCAATGACTGGCTCTTTGGTCTCCTCACCCCCGAAGGGAGGAGCAGTCCTGTTAGGCCACAGAGGAGGGCTTTGCAGCCAGTCCTGAAGATACCTGATAAAACAGGATCAGATGAATGGGGAGGAGGTCCCCCCTATCAGTGGACTTGGAAAGGGGCACGGTGGAGATGAGGGAGGGAGGGAGGGACTGGGAGGGAATGAGGGATCGGGACACGGCTGGGATACAGAGTTAATAAAATGTAACTGATAAAAAAAATAAAAAATAATAAAAAAAGGAAAATAAAGCAAAACTTACACGGAAAAAAAAAGAATTGTGTTGTTATTTGATGGGATTTGCATTGAATTTGTAGATTGCTTTTGACAGGATGGCCATTTTCGCTATGTTAATCCTACAGATCCATGAGCATAGGAGATCTTTGCTGTCTTCTTCAATTTCTTTCTTCAGAGACTTGAAATTTTTTTTGAACAGCACTTTCACTTGCTTGGTTAGAGTCACACCAAGGTACTTTATATTATTAGTGGCTATTGTGAAGGGTATTGTTTCCCTCATTTCTTTCTTGGCCCCTTTGTCTTTGGCACACAGGAGGGCTTCTGATTTTTCTTGAGTTAATTTCGTTTAAGTTTTATTAATGTTTCATTGACAAATGTGGATGCTCTTGTATTTGGGGCATAGATGTTTAGAATTGTGATATTTTCTTGGTGGAATTTTCCTTTGATGAGTATAAAGTTTCCTTCCCCATTTCTTTTGATTAATTTTGGTTGATAGTCTATTTTATTAGATATTAAATTGGCTACTCCTGCTTGCGTCTTGGGTCCATTTGCTTGTAAAACTGTCTTCTAGCCCTTTATTCCCAGGCAATATCTATCTTTATGACTTTGGTGTATTTATAGTATGCAAAAGATTGTTGGGTCTTATTTATGCATCCATTCTGTTAGTCCGTGTCTTTTTATTGGAGAGTTGAGTCTATTGATATTGAGAGAGATTAATGACTTCTGGCTTTTAGATCCTTTGATGTTGATGTTGGTTGTGGTAGCATGTTTGTGTGCTTGGCTATTTGCTGTAGTGAACTTATTTATTTCCTGTGTTTTCCTGAATGTAGTTACTTTTCTTGGGTTCTGTTTTTCCTTCCATTATCTTCTGTAATGCTGGATTTGTGGTTAGGTATTGTTTAAATTTGTTTTTGTCCTTGAATATCTTATTTTCTCCATCTACGATGATTGAGAGTTTTGCTGGGCATAGTAGTCTGGACTGACACCTGTGTTCTCTTAGGGTCTGCATGATGTATGTCCAGGCCCTTCTGGCTTTCATAGTCTCTGTTGAGAATTCTGGTGTGATTCTGATGGGTTTGCAAACCCATCATATGCTACCTGGCCTTTTTCCTTTGCAGCTTTTAGTATTTTTTCTTTGTTCTGTATACTTATTGTTTTGATTATTATGTTGTGGGAAATTTTTCTTTTTTCGTTCTTATTTTTTAGGTGTTCTGTAGGCCTCTTGTATGCTTATAGGCTTCTCCTTTAAATTGTTGACATTTTCTTCTATGATTTTGTTGACAATATTTTCTGGGCCTTGGAGGAGGGAATCTTCTTTTTCCTCTATTCCTATTATTCTTAGGTTTTATCTTTTCATGTTGTCTTGGATTTCTTGGATGGTTTGTGTCAGGAATTTTTTAGATTTAACATTTTCTTTGACAGATAGATTGATTTCTTCCATTGTATCTTTCATACCTGAGATTCTGTTGGTTATGCTTACCTCCGAGGTTCCTGTTTTCTTCCCTAAGTTCTTCCTCTCCATGATTTCTTCCATTTGTGTTTTCTTTAATTTTTCCAATTCTATCTTCAGATCTTGAAACATTTTGTTGATTTCCTTCACCTGTCTGACTGTAATTCCTGCTTTTCCTTCAATTCATTCACCTTTTTGTTTGAATTTTCCTCTGTTTCTTTTATTTCTTTCAGTGATTTAATTATTTCCTCTCTGAAGGCCACAAACTGTTTGGCTGCATCTTCCTGTATTTCTTTACACATGGCCAAAATCTGTTTGACTTTATCTTCCTTTATTTCTTTACTCATTTTATTTGTTTCCTCCATTATCTTCTGCATACGCATAGATGTAAGGTTATCTTCCTGTATTTCACTTATGTTAGGGTGTCCAGAGCTACTTGTCCCTGGACAACTGGGTTCTGTAGATGCCATATTGCTTTGGCTTTTTTTGATTGTGCTTTTATGCTGGCCTCTACCTATCTGGCTATCTCAAGTGTTGGCTGTTAGTTTCCGATGCCTGTTGGAATCCTGTGATGGGGAGAATCCCCCTGTCAGGACCCAGTCTGTTGTGTTTTGGGGCCCACAGTTCATTCTGGGATGGTGAGTAGAGCATGCAGGCGCAGGCCAACAGCTCCACTCTGGTGACTGTATACCTACAGGAACCCAGGACCTTTTCCAGGTGTCTGGGGTACCAGAGGTCAGTTGGTCCCAATTTCTTCCTTCACCGTGGCATTTTCACTTAACTGGAAAACCCAGTCTCTGGTGTTGGGGTGCCCACATTTAAGTCTGAGATGGTGATCAGAGCATGCAGGTATGTGTCTCTGGGCTGGCAACCAAGTGCCTGCCGGGACCCAGGAATTCTTCTGGGGTGTAGCTGGGTGACCTGAGAATGGATCCAATTGCTTCCCATGCCGTGGGGTCTTCTCTCACCTAGGAAACAAAACAGTTAGTGTTTTAGGACCCACAGTTCAGTCTGTAGGTCACTGTGTAATCACTGAGGTCCTACTCGTGAGACACAGTGTGCTGCCATCTTGGATCCCCTGACCTATCAGCCTTCTTTTGTCTATTTTGTATATGTTCCCCATTCAGTAAAACCACCTCATTTCAATAGTTATATAAATAAATAACCACTCTGTATTACAAGTTTGCTGTGAATAAAAAAATGCCATCTTCTAATTGGTATAGTACATTGTCTCCAGCTGCCTAAAAGCAAAGAGAAATCTATTTGTTATTGCTTTCCTACTAATGATGAGAACTATAAACATTGCCAGCTTAGAATTATGTAATTCCAACTTTATTTTAGAGAGGATTAAGAAAAAAGAAAAGGTATAAAACAAATAGATGGTTAATGTGATCTGGGTCCATAATCATGTTATTTTAGCATAACATGATACAAAATGTCAGCTTTTAAAGCTAAGGTTAATTTAATAATATCATGGCATGATTAATTACAGTAATCTCAAATTTTTAAATTTATATTTTTGTGTGCCTACAGGTCTACCCAAACAAGCCCATGGATTTCGACTTAAAATTGCTAGGCAATCTCTTTATATTATTTGGTTTGGCATATGTAATTTAGAGTATTAGACGGTAGCTGAATGCTGAGACTGTTTTCATAATAATTTTGTTAAGAAACAAATGTGGTTTTTTTTTTTGTTGTAAAAGCATGTAATCTAAAATTTACTCTTAAAGCATTTTAAGCTTGTAGTTAAGTAGTATTGAATACATTTTTATTGTTGTAAAGCAGATATCTAGAACTTTTTATCTCCCAAGCAGAAATTGTGTATTTATTTTTCAACTCCACTTTCTCCTGCCTTGAGCATCTAATAACCAGCATTCTTTCTACAAATTGGACTACTTTCAACACCTTATGTTAGTATAGTTTTCTGTTCCTGCCTTATTTGACTTAGTATAAGGTCAATACCCATTGTGTTATGTACCAGAACTTACTTTCTTTTAAAGCCTGAATAAGATTTCATTGTATACATAGGCCACACTTTCTGTTTCATTCTTTGATGGGTATTTAGGTTACCTTTACATCTTCACTATTGTGGATCCTGCCACTATGAACAAAAATTCTGAAAAAATGAATTATCTTTTTTCCTCCTGAACAGCAGCCTTGCTAACAATACATGCTTTGTTTTCACTAAGTTTTTGCCCTTTCTCTCTGCTCACATTGCTTCTCACTGGCCACCACAAACCTACAATATCATCGTGTTTTGTTTCCTATTTGGTTACCTCCTATTTGTCATTTATTTACTGACTTATTTATTTATCAATAGAAGTTTGTTTGTGAAAGGGAATTGAGCTAATTGAGGGATGAATGAAGGTAGTGGCCATTGTTTTAAAAACCACATATGTGAGAATTGCATACCCACACACATTTGAATTAACACAAATAAGCAAACTTATTCTCCTCAAATTAATTGTAGTGCAATCACCTGTATTTGACAGCATTTTCTTTATTCAGAGTGTTAAGAGATCAGAGAGGAAGTGGTTTTTGTATGGTTTGGTTTTGGGTTTTTTGCCTCTGGAATTCTCTAAAAGCCAAATTACTAGAAACACAGAAAACATAATTTCAGTAGATTTTTGCAGACAGACATATCTGAGTTTGAAGGTCATCTTGAGATATATGAGAGCCTATCTCAAAAAAATAAATAGGTAGGTAGGTAGGTAGAAAGAGAGAGAGAAAGGAAAAAAGAGAGAGAGGAAGGAAGGAAGGAAAGAAGGAAGGAAGGAAGGAAGGAAGGAAGGAAGGAAGGAAGGAAGGAAGGAAGGAAAGAAGGAAGGAAGGGAAGGTCTTAAAAGTGGAATTTAGACAGCATTTCTTACTTGAAATATTTGGGACTAGAATATTTTCATTCTTAGAGAATTTTTTCCTCGAGATTTTACATCATTTACAGACTTTACCAGTTGAACACCCTTATAAAAAATCAGAAATTTGGGGCTGGAAATATGCCCCAGCAGTTAAGAACACTGGCTTAGCTGCTCTCCCAAAGAATCTGTGTTTTATTCCCAACATCCACATGGTTCAGAAAAGGCTCTAACTCCAGTCTCAGAGGATCCTATTACCTCTTTTGCCATTCACAGACACTGCATGTACATGGTACACAGACATATATTCAAAGAAAACACCCATACACATAAAATAAATTAAATTTTTAAAAAGAAATCTCAATGTCCACATAGGATACCTTTAAATCTTTTTTGGACTCTTAGATTAGGGATACTCAGTCTGAATTACCTGGAATAGTCATGGAATGAAGCAGGTGCTTAACTCTGGCTATTAATATCACTGTGTAGTTTGATCTTTCAGAGCTTTACCAGTTTTGAGTGATAACATCTTATCAGTTTAAAATATCAAAACTATTAACAAAGTGCAGAGATTGACACCAAGAAAATATTTACCTTCAGCACTGGAAAAAAATACATAAGAAGTTTATAGCTGTGTTGTTAGCATGTAATGTTGTTGGGACAGGCATGTGCTCTCTAATATAACTGATTTTTTTAATTAGCATACAAGGTAGTGGATTTTGGTATTTTCATACTTTGTTTTTGTCGATCTTCCCACATTTTGGAAGTCCTTCCTTTGCTTTCATTTAAGTTGACTATTTTGAATAGAACAAGGTTTATTTGAATGTCACTATTGGAAGGAAAAAGTAGTATATTTGATAATTTCAGAGTTAGTTACAGCACGTGTTAAACATACCTTGGTATGATTAACATAGGGTCTCAATAATTCTCTATAATTGGAGCTATTCTTAGTCTTTACCTAGATGCTAAGAACTTACTACCTCTAAATGTAACTTTTTTCTTTTTTAGAAGATTGATATATTTATTCACTTTACATCCTGATTGCATACTCCTTCCTCTCCTCCCAGTCCCACATCACACACTTCACCCCATTCTCCTCTCTCCTTCTCCTCAGAGAAGAGGGAGGTCCCCCGTGGGTACCAACCATCCCTGACATATTAAGGCCTGCAGGACTAGGCACATCCTCTCCCACTGAGGCCAGACAAGGCAGCCCGGCTAGGGAAACAGGATCCAAAGGGAGGCATAAGAATCAGAGCAGTCCCCTACTCTAGTTGTTGGGGACTCACATGAATATCAAGCTCCGTGTCTGCTACATATGTGCAGGGGTCCTAGGACCAGCATCTATAATGCTCTTTGCTTGGTGTTTCAGTCTCTGTGAGCCCCCACAGGCCCAGGTTAGTTTCCTCCGTAAGTCTTCTCCTGGAGTCCTTGACTCCTCTAGCTCCCTCCATCATTCCCAAAACTCTTTTATAGGACTCCCTGAGCACTGGCTAATGTTTGGCTGTGGGTCTCTGCATCTGTGTCCTTCCTCTGATGGCTGAAGTGTCTCAGAGCAGTTATGCTATGCTCCTGTCGACAAGCATAGCAGAGTAACATAAATAGTGTCAGGGACTGGTTCTCTCCCATGGAGTGGGTCTCAAGTAGGGCCAATCATTGGCTGACCATTCCCTCAAATTTGGTCCTTCATTGTCCCTGTACATCTTATAGGCAGGACACATTTTGGGTCAAGGGTTTTGTGGGTTGGTGTCCTTATCCCTCCACTGGAATTCATGCCTGGCTACAGGAAGTGGCCACTTCAGGCTCCATATCCCCTGCTGCTAGAAGTCACAGCTAGGGTGGCCCCCATAGACTTCCTGGGGCCTCTCATACCCTAGGTCTCTGGAGCCTCCCTTATCCTGGGTCTCTGGCATGTCCCAGAAATGCCCCACACCTCTGATTTCTGTTCTTTCACCTGGCCCTACCTCCCCCCCACAAGCCTCCCTACTCCCAATCCCCACCTCTGCTCCCCTCCTTATTCCCTTTCCTAACCAGCTCCTGCCCTCCTCCAATGCCTATTTTATTTCCCTTTCTGAGTGAGAGTCACACATCCTCCCTAGGGCCCTTCCTAGGGATTGTAGCATGGTTACCCTGTACTTTATGGCTAATATACATTTTTAAGTGAGTATATACCATGTGTGTCTTTCTGGCTCTGGGTTATCGCACTCAGGATGATCATTTCTATTTCCATCCATTTGCTTGCAAATTTCATGATGTCCGTGTTTCTAATAGCTGAGTAGTATTCCACTGTGTAAATGTGCCATTCCTCCATTGAGAGACATCTAGGTTGTTTGCTACATCTGTGCAGGGGTTCTAGGTTATCTCCATGAATGGTCCTTGATTGGAGTATTAGTCTTAGAAATGACCCCTGTACCCAGATTTTATGGGTCTCTTGCTCTCCTTGTGGAGCTCCTGTCCTATCCAGGTTTTATTATTATTTCCCACTCCTTTCATAAGATTCCCTGCACTCTGCCCAAAGTTTGTCTATAAGTCTCAATATCTGCTTTGATACCCTTCAGGGTAGAGTCTTGCAGGGACCCTCTGTAGTAGATGCTCAATCATCATTTAGAAAGGCAAAGAGGATGTGCATCAGAAGAGGGAGAAAACAGGGGGAAAGGGAGAGGGCCTTCCAGGTCTTTCTATCTCTTATAAGATTCCCTGCACTCTGCCCAAAGTTTGGCTATGAGTCTCAGTATCTGCTTTACTACCCTGCTGGTTTTATTTTATTTTTCTCTTGTGCACTAATTTCTTTAATCTTTTAATGTTAGAGTAAGAGGCCCTCTGTGGTAGGCTCCTGTCTTGTTCCTTCTTCTGATGTCTATCTTATTTGCCTTTCTGAATGAAGATTGAGCATCTTACCCAGGGTTCTCCTTGCTTAGCTTTTTTAGGTGTACAGATTTTAGTATGTTTATCTTATATGTCCAATATCCACTTATAAGTGAGTATTTACTATGAGTATCTTTGTGCTTCTGGAGTAGCTCACTCAGGATGATCTTTTCTAGTTCCCACCATTTGACTGAAAATTTCATGATTTCCTTGTTTTTAATTGTTGAGTAGTAATCCATTGTGTAAATGTAACCACAGTTTCTGTATCCATTCCTCAATTGAGGTACATCTGGGTTGTTTCCAGCTTCTGGCTATTACGCATAAAGCTGCTACAAAAATGGTTGAGCAAATGTCCATGTTGTATAGGTGAGCATCTTTGGATGTATTCCTAGAAATGGTATAGCTGGATCTTTTTTTTATAATTAAATTATTTATTTATTTATTTATTTATTTATTTATTTATTTTTATTAATTACAGTTTATTCACTTTGTATCCAGCCATAAGGTCCTCCCTCCTCCCCTCCCGGTCCCATCCTCCCTCACCCTTCTTCACACATGCCCCTCCTCAAGTCCACTGATAGGGGAGGTCCTCCTCTCATTCCTTCTGATCTTAGTCTATCAGATCACATCAGGAATGGCTGCATTGTCATCTTCTGTGGTCTGGTAAGGCTGCTCTCCCCTCAGGGGGAGGTGATCAAAGAACAAGCCAATCAGTTCATGTCAGAGGCAGTCCCTCTTCCCATTACTATGTAACCCAATTGGACACTAAGCTGCCATGGACTACATCTGTGCAGGGGTTCTAGGTTATCTCCATGCCTGCTACTTGGTTGGAGTATGAGTCTCTGGGAAGACCCCTGTGTTTAAATTTTCTGGTTCTGTTGTTCTCCTTGTGGGGTTCCTGTCCTCTCCAGATCTTACTGTTTCCCACTTCTTACATAAGATTCCATGTACGTTGCCCAACAGTTGGTCATAAGTCTGCTTTGATAGTCTGCAGAGCAGAGCCTTTCAGAGACCCTTTGTGGCAGGTTCCTAGGTTGTTTCCTGTTTTCTTCTTCTTCTGAAGACCATTCTCTTTGCCTTTCGGGATGGGCGTTGAGCATTTTAGTCAGGGTCCTCTCTCTTGATTCTCTTGATTAGTTTCTTTAGGTGTACAGGTTTTAGTAGGTTTATCATGTGTTATATGTCTATATGAGTGAGTATATACCGTGTGTGTCTTTCTGCTTCTGGGACAGCTCACTCAGGATGATCCTTTCCAGGTCTCACCATTTACCTGCAAATTTCATGAGGTAGCACTATTCCTAATTGTATGAGAAAGTGCTAGATTGATATCCAAAGTGGTTGTACAAGTTTACATTCCCACCAACAATGAAGGAGGGCTCACCTTTCTCCACATCCTCTCCAGCATATGTTGTCACTTGAGTTTTTGATATTAGCCATTCTGATGGGTGTAAGATGAAAACAAGAGCAGCAAGCATCCTTGACTGCTGAGCCATTTCTCCAGTCCCTTACACTTTTTTTTTTTACAGTGGATTTATCTGATTATGAATCCAGACATAGTTTATATATTGCATTTGATTTTCATGACTCTTAAGTATCTTTTTTTATACTGTTTTCTCCTCTTTTTCCTTCTGATGTATTAAGAATAAAATCAAGAAAGGAACTGACTATACTTATGTATTAGATTTTCTGGCACAGTTCTTAAGTAGTTGCTGCATTTGAAAAGGAAAAGAGAAATTATAGAGTATTTTTCCTTTGAACAGAACAAATGTATATACCTAAACATCTTAAATTACATGATTATAATCTCATAACCTATCTTTCAGGAGAAACAGCACAGGTGACCGCGAGAAGGCTCTTGAGGTCATGCTCCAAGTTCTGCAGAGCTGTGACCACCCAGCCCCTGACATGTTTTGCCTGTGTGGGAGGATCTACAAGGACATCTTCCTGGATTCAGATTGTGAAGAGGATGCAAGCAGAGACAGTGCTATTGAGTGGTAAGTAGCACACACGGGCACGGCACAGAGCAGAATCATGTAGGCTGCTTAGCCAGGTCTTTTCCCTAGGGCACGTATATGCCTGTCCACTGACAGTGAAAACAATTGCAGTATATACAATCAAAGAATGTTTGGATTCCTGGTTCTGAGAGAAAACCTTGAGAAATAGGGGTTTCTGCTGTTTATGCTTATTCCATTCATTTACTCATTCATGAGATGGACTCCTGCCAGGCGCTCTTTCCGGAATAATTGTGTCCACTGGGATTCATCTTCCAGTGAGCTGTTCATGTCTGCCTGTCTTTATTCAACAGATATTTGTTGAAGGCTTACTTTGTGCTAGACACTTTTCTAGATGGGAGGTGCTGACACTGCAGACATGAATCCTTGTCTTTGAGGACCTTGCCTTGCTGAGCAAAGTAAAAAAAGTCAAGAAGCAAATAAAATCTATAGCATATCAGCTGATAGTAAAGGCTTTGGGGGTGGTGAGCAAAGAGGGAGCGTGAAAGAAGGCTGGGAGAGTGGCCTGAAATTTTAATTTGTTTTACTTTGGAGGTTCCCTGGACTTTGTGCATGCTAGGCAAGTGCTCTGTCACTGAGCTGCAGTTCCAGTCCCTAGTTTGTGATTTCAAATAGGCAAGTGAAAGCAGGTAGAGATAGGAAGGTACTGAAGGAA
Source organism: Meriones unguiculatus (assembly GCF_030254825.1). Classification (NCBI taxonomy): domain Eukaryota; kingdom Metazoa; phylum Chordata; class Mammalia; order Rodentia; family Muridae; genus Meriones; species Meriones unguiculatus. Next base: position 140,693,869 of record NC_083369.1, on the reverse strand, counting down.
TAGGCTTCACAGAGAATTATGAAGACAGTTCCTCAGAAGGGGATGAGCAGAGGAAAAGATGCTGGGGAAAGGAGTATGCTGGACTCACTCGGTGATCGTGACAAACAGGCAAAAGAAGAACCATGAGATGACACATGAAGATTATTTTACTATTAAATGGGAAGGGGCATCACTGGAGACTTTTCATCAAGGACTGATGATGCCTGACATGCATTTTCTTTGTGAATCATTGATAGATAATGAAGTCTGCTTGCTATTTATCATACACGTAACACCCATTTCAGATAAGAGAAGTTACAGAGATGTTAGTACAGAGATGTTAGGGAAACACTCGTGCTTGGTTCATGCTTGTTGGGTTTTAATTTTTTATTTTAATTTATTTTTCACAATTTATTCATTATATATCCCAATTGAAGTCCCCTCTTCAGCTTCTCCCAATCCCACCACTCTCTCTCTTTCTCCTATCCCCTTCCCCTAGTCCACTGAAAGGGAGAGTTCTTCACCATTGTCATCTGCCCATAACTTGTTAAGTCTCATCAGGACTGCCTGGATCCTCTTCCTCTGTGGCCTAGCAAGGCCGCATCCCAGGGGCAAGTGGTCAAACAACAGGTAACCAAGTTCATAATAGAGGCTGCCCCTTCTCCCCTCACTCAGAGATCCACATGGAGACAGCTGCCAATCAGCCACATCTGAGCAGGGGGTACCTGGTTGGTGCATCACTCTATGCAGAACCCAGAACTCCTTTAGCTCTGTTGGTCTCCTTGTGAGACTCCTGTCCCCTCCATGTCCCTCTATCCCCGCCCTTCTCTTCTTCCAGCAGACTCCCTGCACTTTGCTCAGTTTGGCCCTGACTCTCAGCATCTGGTTCGATCTCCTATTTGGTGAATCCTTTCAGAGGAGCCTCTATAGTAGGCTCCCATCCTGTTTCCTCTCTTCTATCGCTTCTGTCTATCCTGTTTGCCATTCTGAATGAGATTTAAGCATCCTCCCTAGGGTCCTTCTTAGTGCTTAGCTTCTTTAGGTCTGTAGATGGCTGTCCTATATTATACAACTAATATCCACTTATAAGTGAGTGTATGCCATGCCTGACATGCATTTTTAACAGAAGCATTCTCACTTTTAGGCAATGAATATATTTTAGGCAGTGTCCTTGCTGTGGCTTACTATATAACAGCCCTGAATGTTAGTAGCTTCACATTGTAGCCATTTCTGGTTTGTGATTCTGTGGGGTTTTGAGGCAATTACTTTCCTAGGTCTCACTCCTAAAGTTGCTATCAGTTTAAGGGTTAGGCAGGACTAGAAAATCTAAGATGGCCCCCATGCATATCCTGCAGCTGATATTAAAAGTGAAGGTGGGAGCTGCAAGGCATATTGGGTCTTATGTTCCAGAACTCACTTGAACTTAATTCTGCCACATTTTGTTAAAATAAGCCATGTGACCTGCCAAAAGCAAAAGGGTAGAGAAATATGCTATGTCTCTGCTACCTTATTTTTATACACATAAACTTTTCTGGAATTCCCAGCTACTTTCTTAGACTCTGTTCCCTATCACCCACTCCTTGCCTACCTGTTCTGCTTAAAAGTGATGTTGAAGGCTGGACAGATGGCTCAGTGGTTAAAAGCACTTTATACTTTTCCAGAGAACCTGGCTTCAATACTCAGCACTACATGGCAGCTCACAACTGTCTATAATTCCAGTTCAGGGGGATCTGACACCCCCACACAGACATGAATGCAAACAAACAAACAAAAAACAATGCACATAACATAAAAAAAATTGGGACAGTAGCCTATCACAGAGGGCCTCTGAAATACTCCACCCAGCAGGGTATGAAAGCATATGCTGAGATGTATAGCCAAACTTTGGGCAGAGTGCAGGGAATCTCATGAAAGAAGGGGAGATAGAAAGACCTGGAGGTAACAGGAGCTCCACTAGGGGAGCAACAGAAAATCTGGGCACAGGTTTTTGGGTTTTTTTGTTTGTTTGTTTGTTTGTTGTTGTTTTTTGAGACAAGATACTCCAAACAAGGACCATGCATGGAGATAACTTAGAACCCCTGCAGAGAAGTAGCTCAGTATCCAAGAGGGTTCCCCAGTAATAGGACCAGGGACCATCTCTGGCATGAACTCATGGGCTGGTTCTTTGATCACCTACACCTGAGGGGGGAGCAGCCTTTGTCTTCCACAGAGGAAGACAAAGAAGCCAGTCCTGATGAAACCTGATAGACTATGGTCAGATGGAAGGGGAGGAGGACCTCCCCTAGCATTGGACTGGGGGAGTGGCATAGGAGAAGAAGAGGGAGAAAGGGCGGGATTGGGAGGGGAGGGGGCTACAGCTGGGATACAAAGTGAATAAACTAACTAAAAAATTGTAATAAATTATAATATAAAAGAGAGTAAAACAATTAAAAATGATGTTATTGAGTTCATCATTTTTTTGTCTCAGTCTCTCAAGTGCTGGGAATAGAGGCATGACCCTCTACCATGCTTAGCTTTGGTATAACTTTTCACTGTGACAGAAAAAAATGGGAAAAACCCACTGAGACATGAAATTTTAAGTGTTGCAACACTGAAAGAGTTAGAGAAATGTTAGACTTCTGTTGAGTGGAGTATCAGTGACTTGGTATCCTCTAGTATGTGTTCTGGGGGTGCCTGAGTTATCCTCCAAAAATCATAAAATCACATTTTAACTGACTTAATAATTTTCCCTTTAAGAGCTCGTTGTGTCACTAAATTCTCTTGTCACATAAATGAAAAGAATATCACTCCTGGTTTACAAATCCTTGGTATTCAACTGTGTTTGTGTTACCACTCCACTGAATAAATTACTTTTCCTTATCAGAGAAGTCATACTTGCTAATAAACAGTTTATGTCAAGTAAAAAAAAATAAATAAAGAGAGGGGGTTAAAAAGAAACTGTAAAGTTTTCCTATAAAACGATACTCCTAGTTTTTATCTCATTCCCTACCCTGATGGGGTAGATTTCATGCGCCTTACCTCCCTTGTACATTTGCATTGATTGCCATTTAGTATCTGAGATTCAAACATTGTCTTCATACATGAAGAAGTGATTCAGTGTTGTGATAATGTAAGCAAGCAAATGTCATGTAAAGAAATGACCCATGATTGATGCTGTTTCTATAAAATAAAAGTATCCAGTGTATACTGAGAGTTTAACTTAAAATGAGATTTAGATACCTATTTATGGTCATCTGTGAGGATTATAATGGATTTTTATATTTCTCTTGTAGGCTTTCATATGATTTCCCTATTTATCTAGTCAATATAGGCTTTCAGAATCAAAATATAAGCCTTAGGATGAAATCTAAGAACTTCTTGGTGTAAGGTATTGTATTGCTATTTCATCATCAAACATCATCAAAACACCGATGCTCTGTGTACCTGTTTGTCAGGGTTAGGGGAGGAACTATAAAACATTAGCGTAGTAATTCTTTTCATGAGAAGGTAGTTTATGTTATCGTCTGCACATTTCATTCTGAAATAAGATGATGTACTAAGAATTTGGTGGTTCTATAATTATAGGTATCGCAAAGGGTTTGAACTGCAGTCATCTCTTTATTCTGGAATTAACCTTGCAGTTTTGCTGATAGTTGCTGGACAACGGTTTGAAACTTCAATGGAACTAAGGAGAATAGGTAAAACTGCTTATTATTGCAGATGTTTATGCTTTGGTTATACAAGTTGAACATTAAAAAATTCTGTTGAATTTGCTGAGCATCGTGATAGACATCTTTACTCACAGTACTCAAGAGGCAGAGGCAGGTGGATCTCCCTGAGCTTGGCCTGTTTTACATAGTGACTTACAAATAGCCAAGCCTACATAGTGAGACTTGACATATGTATTATGTATGTTCTAGCGATAACTTTTCAGTTACTTTCCAATAGCGTACCTGACAAGCAGCCACATGAAATGCCTGCTTGTCCTTTTCCTAAAGTCTTGTATAATATGGCAGAACTAGCAAGTTCTTTCATGATACCAAAATTCAAATTCTTAAGGTGTCCGGCTGAACAGTTTATTGGGAAGAAAAGGGAGCCTGGAGAAAATGAAAAATTACTGGGATGTAGGCCAGTTCTTCACCGTCAGCATGCTGGCAAGTGATATTGGGAAGGCTGTCCATGCAGCAGAGAGGCTGTTCAAACTGAAACCCCCAGTCTGGTAAGTCCCACCCGTGCCTAGTAATTTCATGTGTCCAAATCAGAACCTGTTCTAAAATGTCTCACTCAAGGAGAAAATGTGAAATGCAGCAGAACAACAGCTGCTCTTTTGCCTTCTGGCATCTCCTTTAAAGCAGCTAAGGCAGACATAACAGCTCTGAGGGTACCTTGCGTTTATGTTCAGGGTAAAGGAGACAGATATGTGCTCACCTGGAATGTATCTTGCATGCTCTATCCCTGAGACTAGACTGTCAGTCCTCTTGACCTATTTTAGTTTGTGTCTTCAAATGCAAAATGTTGTTTATTTATATGTTCTTGTGATAAAGCCTAGAGTAACACTGAAAAAGAACAGTAGGAAAATGATGTTCCTGAGCTGGAGGCCTGAAAGGTCCCCTGGCCATGGTGGTGATGTAGGGTATTCTGTGGACCTTCATCAAGGGTGTTGCCATCCTCTTCAGTTGCTGTACGGCCTGGATGTTCAACAACCTATCCCCAGGCCTGAAGAACCCTAGCCAGCTAGCCCATTAGAAGGGACTCTGGCCACAGTAGTACCACGGAGTCCCAGCAGTACCTGAGGAAGATGATGCCTGCTTCTGCCTGCCCCTGGCACCTTGGGAGCTGCTCTTCAGTTCCTCCCAAATAATCTACCTCCAAGGGGGGAAGGGCTCCTACATAACCCCGAGACCCCCCAGAGAGACTCTACTCCCTTGTTCTGTGGTAGGAATGGGACACCCTTGTGGCCTTGTCACATAGGTCCCCCCTTTTATGTCTCTCAGGGCAACTTTAACAAGCTTTTACCCCATCTCTTTCATGTGGCACCCACCCTGATGAGTATTTAAAGCCAATTTTTGGAGAAAAAATGATGTTCAACTCCAACAAAAACATGGAGAAATGACTGGTAATAGAGTAAATGAATAAAATGGTGACGTAGCCACAGCTCTAGGACAACCCAGGAGTCGGTCATTTAACTGTGCAGGAAAGACTACTTAAAAGACCTAAAGTATGTTCAGAGTTTATCAGAGACTGAGAAGAGCCAGGTGCAAATTGTGCTTTTCTGCACTAATGGATACCAGTCTTTACTGTGCACCGAAATCATCTATGTTGATGAAAGCATAAACTGTGATGCCCAAACTCCAGTGTCTCCTTCAGGTGCTCTGTGGGAGAGCCTGGGAATTTGCATTTTCAAATTATAAGCTGCTGTTACAACTGCACTTTGACATCTATTTTTCTATAGGCTCTAGTTTCAATTAAAAAAAGTGTACTTGGTATGCTAGTCACCGAAAAAGCAAGGGCACTATCAGACTTCCCTATCGATAAATGAAGCTCCATTAGAATTGTGGTTACTTTATGATTGCTGTAGTATCATAATAAATGCTTGGTAGATACTTGCATAGTGAGTAAATAATAAATAGGGATGTTATCCTAGGTATTGGTAGTACTATCTTAGAGTGATGCCCTTATAAAATATTTAATTTTGTGTTTTCTCATGTCCATGTTATCTGAATTTCCTAAAATACAGATTTATTTCAGGTTGAATATTCCTTATCTGAAATACTGGAAACCCTAAGCATTTGAGATTTGGGAGTTTGGAAGGCTTTTTGAATATTTGTATAGACTCCACTACTTGAACATCCCTAACTCAAATCTGAACTGTTTCAAAACCCAAAACTTAAAATTTGTGTATGTTGATTATAAAAAATGATGGATTTCATTGTTAAATTCTGTGTGAGTGATCATATGCTAACTGCCCACCTCCATTACTTTGTCTCATCTTCTCTCCTTCCGTTTGATCTCCTTCCTCTTCCAAGTAGGACCCCTCCTACTTTCAAGTCTTTTCTAAAATTAAGACTACATTTCCCCATATTTTTCCTACATGGCCTGGAATTTTTCGCTTAATATGATGATTTTCAGTACCATTCATTTTCCTTCAAATGATATAATTTCATTCTTCATAGTCAAATAATACTCGGTTATTTATGTATACCACGTTTTCCCTGTTGATGACACCTGGGTTGATTGCATGAGTCTGCTACTGTGAACAGTGCTGTAATAAAAACAGATATGCAGATACAACACTCAAAAAGTTTATGGTTTTGGAACATTTCAGATTTCTGATTGTCTGATCAGGGGTCACCTTACACGTGCATATTTAAAAAATGTAAATGTCCCATGTTCACCTGCTACTTCTTACTCACCAGTTTAGCATACCAGTGGGATTCTGAGGGTAGGAATTTCTCCAATCTCCATTCTCCCCAATCTGAGCAAACTAACATTTGGCCTTTAAGCCATATCAACATTTTAGAAGTTCTCTTAGACTAAAAGAGTATTTGCTCTCTAGCCCTGCTAGAATGGCTACTGTGTACATCATCCTAAAACGTCCATTGCTGTCACTGGAAGAGATGGAGTACACTTCAGAGGGAGGAAATGCCAGGGTCGCAGACAGTGTTGTGCTTACCATCAAGAGTGCCCAGTACCCAAAAGCCAGTATGATGTTTAGAATTTAAACAAAACCCAGAAATGCTCGTATACTAATGTTATGACTTGTAAAATTGAAGTAATACAGATTAAATTAGTGCTGGCAGAGGCACTTGGATAATGTGTCTGGAGAGTATGTCCACACTTTCAATTCCCATCTCCCAGCGCAGCAGTATGCACAGTGCATAGTTACCCCGTCACCATGATGCAACACAGTGTGCATAGTTACCCCGTCACCAACATGTGACATCAGCTGTGCAGTGTTGGCAGCCAGGAAAGTCCAGTAAGCCTTGACGTTCAGCTTTCTTATTAGGAGAAATTGTGTGGGCACTAAGTGTTCATGCAGCTGTAACTGCCACAGTCTTCAGCTTCTCTAGAGGTCAAACTTACATAGTGCATGGACCAAGGAAGGCTTCTTCCACCGTGAGTCATAGTGTTAGTGAAGACTGTCTAGCATGGCCTGAGACCCCTGAAAAACACATTCTTAGCAGACAGGATATTCCAGAGCTTAGAGCAGCAATAGTATCTAGACAAGAGCCATAGCTGTATGTGGAATGTGTCAAGTTTGGAGCATTAAGACCTGGTAAGTACCCAAGCAAGTCAGCTAGAGTCTGAACTGGTCTACTTTTCTAGATCAATGCTATATCTTATCTTCAAAGAACCAAATAATACAATGATGCTTTCATATGAACCATCCCTATTTAGTGCCAGAGAGGGTGTGACCCCCACTGCCTGACAAGTATGTTTACAAATATTCTGTTCGCTTGAAGATAATAAAGTATGGGCAAAATCACTTTCTGACATGAAAGTGGACCTAGCCAGATGACGGTGATTATGATGATGATGATGATGATGTGATGATGATGATGATGATGTGATGATGGTGATTATCATCATGATCACGATTATTATTAGTAGTAGTAATAGCAGTAAAAGACAACAAGTTTTAAATAAGCAGTTTCTGGAATTGAGGGAAAGGATAGGGATAGGAAAAAATAGTTGTTACTATAGGAATGCAACGTGGTGGTTTATAGTGTGGGATTGAGCTTTACCTTGACTCTATCAATGGCACAATTTTGATTGTGTACTATACTGTGGATTTGCATGATTTGTCAGTAGAGCATGGTGGATCAAGTTTATACAGGTTTTGGTATACTGTTTCTAAAAATACCTCAAAACATAAAGGTTACCTAAAAAAAAAATTGAAGGAGTTTGACATATTGCATTTTGCAATTGCTTTTTCTGTTGAACTAATTGCTTCTGTTTTCTAAAATAGTTACCCCATGCTTACCACTACGAGTAGATGTCGTACTGATGATTGGTCTTAGCCAAAAAGCCAAGAAACATTGGACAGTATGTACTAAAATTGAAGTGTTAGTAAAAACTCTCTTTTACAATTCTGTTGCACTGATTTTGCCTGCTGTTTGCATTTCTTGCGATTTAGTTATGTGACTGCTGGGTGACTTTATGAAGAGCTTGTGACAAATGTGAATTGAAGTACATAAGGCTTTGGGAAGCTTCTTTTAAGGGGGTTACAATTGATTTCAGTTTCTTTAGGAATGTAATTCATGAGGTTTGTGATTTCCCTCCCCAGGTATCTACGGTCATTAGTTCAGAACTTGCTGTTAATTCAGCGCTTCAAGAAACCCATTACAGAGCATTCACCCAGACAGGAACGGCTTAACTTCTGGTTAGATATAATTTTTGAATCAACAAATGAAGTTACCAAAGGACTCAGATTTCCAGTAAGATATGCTAAATGGGCAGGGGTTGCTTGCTTGTTCCATTGCTGGGATTAAACCGAGAACTGGCACCTTCTAGGAAAATTCCTTACCATTGATATATACCAATCCATGAAGATAGGAAAAAAAAAACTACAGGTTCATGCTATGAAGTTATTAAAACCTCTGAAAGGTGAGAAAACTGCAGTTTGTAATATTTGGATAATAGTTCTCTGTGGAATCAGCAAATGATAAGTTAGCCTCTGGGGAAAAGTTGCCTCTCAAATAGTGGTTCTCAACTGAATGTAATTTTGTTCCACTCAAGGGACTTTTGGCAGAATTTAGAGACATTTTTGGTTGTTAGAACTAGGGGTAAGAGTTGATGCTATGCTTCCATGTATGTGGACCTATCTGCATTGCCCTCGTGGCACGCCTGGGTTGGCTACCCAGAGGCTATTTAAGCTGTGGGCTGGCTTTCCCCGGGTCAGATGATTGTTCAAGGTTCCTAAATAAACTGCATTGAAAAAAAAAAACAGAAAAAAAAGAGTTGATGCTACTGACAATCAATTAGGTATAAGGAGTAGAGAGGATGCTAAATGCCCCCAGTACATAACATAGCACCCTCCCCCTCTCACACACAAGAGCTATCAGGTTCAAAAAATAATAGGGTTAAAACAAAGAGATCTTGTTCCAAAAAAATGTTGTACATGGAATTTAAAGCTGACTTTTCCTAAGCTTTGCTTTGCCTCCAGTGCTACTAATTAATATTTAAATCTTTGGTGTAAAAACAGAATTGCTTTTAGCTTTTCATTTAGTTTTTGTTTCAGTTTTATGGGATTCTCATAAATTTTTATAAGTAAGATATTCAAATATTCTGGAAATTGCATTTCAATAATTGTATTTCATATTTGTCCCCTGAGACTTTGTGAATGTGGGTGTCGTTTAAAAGAATTTCATTAACTACTCAAAAATGTAATTGTTGGAAATGATTATAATTTTTTGTTTCTGGGTAATACATTTTAAAACCTTGTTTAAATTTTAAAAATTCAAACTGGATAGGTAGAAATCAGTAACAAAGCAGACAACTTGTGTAGGCCCTACATAGGTTTGCCATATTAAACATGTCGGTTGCTTTGTTTGGGAGATTCATTTCCTCATCCTCTCTTCCCACCTACATCTCTACCTGCCCTCTTTCTCTCCCCTTCCATTTCTTCTTCTTTTCCCTTCCATATTCTTAACCAGTTAACCAACACTACTGAAGCACACACCACTCAGTTTCCATTTCCCTGCATATGTACATGTTGGTCCTTGCTGGCCACCTGCCTGCTTCCTTATTTCTCTCAAAAACTGTAACTTCCTTCTTTCTTCTGTCACATTTTTGTCTTTTTAAGTTATTGTTTATTACAATTTATTCACTTTGCATCTGTAGCCCCCTCCTTCATCTCTTCTCAGTCCCTCCTTCCCTCCCGTTCTCCCTATATGCCCTTACCCCAGTCCACTGATAGGGGTGGTCCTCCTCCCCTTCCATCTGATTCTAGCCTATAAGGTCTCATCAGGACTGGCTGCATTCTTTCTCTGTAGCCTGGAAAGGCTGTTTCACCCCAAGGGGAGGTGATCAAAGAGCTGGCCACTTAGTCCATGTCAGAGACAGCCACTGTTCCCATTAGTAGGGAAGGCACATTGAGACTGAGATGCCTATGGGATGGGAAGATCTCCAGTGCTCATGGATTGGTAGGGTTAACATAGTAAAAATGGCCATCCTGCCAAAAGTAATCTATGGATTCACTGCAATTCCCATCAAACACAGTTCTTTATAGACCTTGAAAGAACAATTCTCAATTTCATATGGAAAATCAAAAAATCCAGAATTGTTAAACCAACCCTGTACAATAAAAGATATGGTGGTATCTCCATCCCTGATCTCAAACTGTGCTACAAAGCAACAGTAATAAAAATGGCATGGTATTGGCACATAGAAACAGACTGGTAGATCAATGGAGTAGAACCAAAGACCCAGAAATACATGCACACACATACAGATACTTAATTTTTGACAAAGGCCAAACCATACAGTGGAAAAGAAATAGCATCTTCAACCAATGGTGCTGGTCTAACTGGATGTCCACATGTAGAAAAATGCAAATAGATTCATATTTATCACCCTGCACAAAACTGAAGTCCAGGTGAATCAAAGACCTCAACATAAAATGAGACACACTAAATCTACTAGAAAACAAAAAGCAAAAAAACTGAGGAAGAGCCTTGAACTCATTGGCACAGGAGACAACTCCTGTCACCTTTTCAGGCAGGCCTTTCTTGTCCTCCTGTGTGATGAGGCCCAACTTTCCTGTTTCTCTCTTACACTTTTTGAAGTATTAGGTGGCACTGGATTGGATACTCTTGTGCATTCCATGTTCTAGGTGCCCTCATTGGAACAGAGCCCTCATGCAGATAATGACTCACCTGCCGGGCTATAGGCCTGACTCCAACTCAGCAGGGTCATCTGTTGTAGACTGCTGTGCTTTGTAAAAATCTGTTCTCCTTTTAGGTTCTGGTAATAGAACCAAGCAAAGTCTACCAACCTTCTTATGTTTCTATCAACAATGAAGCTGAGGAAAGAACTGTATCTTTATGGCATGTCTCACCCACAGAAATGGTAAGGGAAAAGTCATGAATATCCCTTTCTTTCATATTATTTAATCAATGATTTGATTTTTCAAAGAGAACAAATTTTGTGCTAGTATTAGAATAATAGGCATCCATGTTTAACTTGTAAATTATCAGACTGTTCATGAAAGTATAAGCATAGATGAAAGAAGAGAGATTCTCTATTTTGTGTATGATGGTATAGAATGCATTCGTATGTATGTGGGTGTGTAAGTGGAATGTGCTTGTTTATGTATAATAAATATGAATATAAACCAAGTACAGTTTTGCTGTTTTTTTCCAAAAGTTAGATCATAAGGAAGTAGATACAGGATATAAAATGTTCCTTCATATTTTCAAACCTTGTCCCAATTTCCATCCCCAACTCTAGTGATTTGGTGGACATCACTCTATCTTTTCTCGAAACTCACTTACATGTTTATAATATACATATATGCATTCCCTATTTTATACACAGAGACATTTTAAATTATGGTGCAACCATTCAACATACATTTATTCTGCTTTAAATTTTTTTAAACGTTAGAAACTTTATTTAAGTGTGTGCATGCGTGCATCCATGTGTGCATGCATATGTGTTGTGTGTATGTGTGTATGGTCACAACTTGCATATGAAGGTCAGAGGACAACTTTCAAATTTTGATGTTCTCCTTCCACTGTGGGATTTGGAGATCAAATATCAAATTTAGGTCATGAAGATTGTACAGGAAGTACTTTTACATTGGGCCTAACATTTTTTTCTTTTGAAACTTCTATACATCATTAACAGTTTTTCAGAAAGCACACACCCAGCTACCTGATTTTTTTGTTTGTTTTTCAAAACAGGTTTTCTCTGTGTAGGTCTGGCTGTCCCCGAACTCACTCTGTAGACCAGACTGGCCTCAAACTCAGAGAGATCTGCCTGCCTCTGCCTCTCAAGTGCTGGGATTGAAGGCGTGCACCACCAATGCCCAGCAACCCCTGCCACCTGAATTTTAAAATGACATGTTCCTTACGTTTTCTTATGGGATGGTGTATTTTTCAGTACTTACTGTGTTTTATCTTTTTTACTGATACTCATTAAGATTCATCCACTTTTTTACCCTGGCCAGTGACATGCCAGTGTGCATCTTAGAGATGGGCTTGCCTGACTACAAAATATGTTTAGAATTTCAGTAGTTACTATCAAACCTATACGAGGTTATATTTATACTAACGGTTGCCCGTTAAAAGAATTACAGAGTACTAAGCTGGGTCTTCAGCTTTGTGGTAGAAACAGTATCTTCATCTGTTTATCAAAAGTACTTCAGTGGGTTTTTTCCTTCATAAATTCTATAGTCATGAAGCACAGCACCTGTGACAAGAGCATTAGATAGCTTTATTTGCCATACGTGTGTTTCCATGGAGTATGGGGGGACTTCTACCATTAGCTGGGCATGGGAAGATTTATTTTTTCCCTGTTAGCAAAAAACTGGGATTGATTATGTTATCAGGTAAAAAGAAGCATTATCTTTGCAAATAAAATGCAGCATTGTAAAATAAACAGAGGCTCAAATTCAGATTAGAAATGCCTTAGCAGACATAATCAGACCTCAAGTGAAGGCCAGTAACCTTGTCTAATATTTAACTCTAAAGCAATCTTGTTGTTGAAAATACAGTTAGCAATCATTAATAGGATGAGTTGCCATGATGTGCTTGTATTTTTCCTGCACCGCACATATTAAATACTTGAGTGCAAAAGAGAGACATTTTATATATCTATATTTCATATGGATATAATTTATACACATGTATGTGCTCGAACATAATAGATATGTGTCATTTGAAGAGTGCAGACATTTTATTTAATTTGCTCCTCTTTTTTTCTTTTCTAAAATCTTGTCATTGAGGTACAGGTGGCACCTCCCTAATCTGAAAGTCTGAAATATTCCAAAATCTGAAATTCTTTTAATGTTACTAGTCAAAAATCTTTGGATTTTGGAGCATTTTAGATTTCAGATATTTAGATCAGAGATCTTCAAATATTAAGGTCTATGGAAATGTTATAGAATCTGAAACATTTCTCGTCCCCAATATTACAGACTGGGGAAAGTCAATCTCTATATAAGATATACATGAAAATATGTGCAAATCATAAATGTACAATGTGGTGAATTTACAAGGTAAACATACATCAGAAGACAGCATAGGTCAAAGAGTAGAACATCAGTAAAACTTGCTCCAGTTCCCTTTAGGCAGACTTCTAAGGCCCATGTCCACGTCCTTGAGATGGAAATTCCTATTCCACCCCCTAAACTTGCTTATTTTCATTTACCATGTATGCTACTTAAAATGTAGTGGAATCTTCAAAGTTCATTTCTGTAGTCTCATAATTTCATTGATCTAGATGTAAAATACCTCACATTTTGACAAACGGTTGTAGAAAAAAAAACTAATGCTATAAAAGCATAATGGTTTTGGTATCATGCATTTCTACCAATGTGGCTCCCCTCATTTGAATCCTGGGATGGTTGATGGTTTTGTTTTGTTTTTAAGATTTAGTTGTTATTATGTACATAATGTTCTATCTGCATGTACACCTGTACACAAGTAGAGGGCACCAGATCCCATTATAGATGGTTGTTAGCCACCATGTGGTTGCTGGGAATTGAACTCAGGACCTCTGAAAGAGCAGTAGGTGCTCTTAACCTCTGAGCAATCTCTCCAGCCTGGGTTGATGGTTCTTAACTGAAATTCCCCTTGGTGCATGTGTCTCACTAATAGTAAATAAACGTGTCTTAGTAAAAAATGGAAAAGACCTATCCACAAAGCAAGTTTTCCTTGACAATGAAATGTTTTGTTAAGGTCTTATACTTGTTAGAGGAAATGTTGGAGAGAGCAAATTTTTATTTTTTTCCTGTGAGACACATTCTATATTTGCCTTCATTACAATTTGAAAATCTTCAAAATAGAAAAGCAAGAGTGAGTTGCCTATAGTAAGATGACATTTTTCTTCACAGTTTTATTTTTCCTGGTGGCTTAGGTATGGATGATGGAAAGAGAATACTCTTATACATGTATACAACTTCATGTGATGTCAGTACAGAATGAGATTCAATTCCTGTGATTTTTTTCAATTAAAAATTCAAACTCATTGGAAGTATGAGGTAGTAGTGTGTTAGGAAATACTGAATAACCTGCTCCCTTGGTTGGGAGTCCAGGCTGCTTTATGGTGTTTCATTATTACTATGGTATATTTAATTCCAAAGAACTAATTTCAAACAACCTCAGGACGAACAAGTGGCTTTTCCTATTTAAAATTATTTTCTACAATTATATGTTGGTGGTGTAGTCTTGGCTTTTCTGAAACTATAATGTAGACATTCCTTCTAAGGCCTAACTTTCTGCAAAGTTTAAGAGCAAGGAATGGTGGTAGAGGGAAGAGACAACTATTTTTGAAAGTTGAAACTTGGTATGTAGTGAAACCCATTAGTTTTATTCCCATGCTGTTAAAAAAACAACAACCCCCAATTTCAAAATTTTAACATGATGAAACTTTATGTATGTTTCATGCCATATCCAGACTAGTAGAAGACCTATTCCATCTTGCAATAGCTGGGTAAAAAGAAAGTAGACAATTATTGTATATATTGCATATGGGTTTTGTTGCTTGTTTGTGTAAGAAGAAATGTTATTGAATATTAATATTTATTATTGATTCATCTTTTAGTTAAACAGTGGTTATTCCTAAACCAGCTCTACACCTCAATCACCACACAGAGACTAGGATTTACTTAATTAACCTAGAGCACAATGCTGGGCAATGATTATGTCATCCTAAACCTCCAAGCCTGCATAGTTTCCTCCCATTCAGATTTTCCAACATTAAACTTGCTTTTAGTCATATCTTCAGTCCAATTCATCTCTCCTTCTGGTTCCAAGTCCTGTCCTGCTGGTCTTTGCTCTCCTACTCCTACTCGCTTCTCTCACCTCCCTTCTGGACCAGGAAGGCCCACCCTATTCTCTCCATTGCTCAGCACTGGCTGATTGTTTCAATGACAATTACAGAGAACAAATGGTGGCATGTTTATACAAACTTGAGACAGGTGATACTTAGAATAAGCATCACAATACAATGTCTGAATTGAAACCAGATTGTGGGGGTAGAGAAATCAGCATTTGAATGAACAAGTTTAAATTGTATACATTCCACAAGAACATTATACCAACAAAAGAAATATGTTTTTTTCATGAGAAGATGTTTTCCTTTGCCTTTTTTTAAGCCAGGCTCTCACCTTGTAGTCCTGAGTGGCCTGCAATTTACTATATGGTCTTGGGTTTGTGGCAATCTTTTGCCTCCTTAGTGCTAAGAATATAGACTTATGCCCCTATGCTCAGCTTTCATAAAGGTTTTTCTCACATCCCATTGGTCAGGGCTCCAACATAAGGCCTTATCTAACTGCAGGGAAGAATGAACTTTGGGTTAGCTGTGTGTCCATGGAGAAAGTAAAGTGAAAATAAATGAGTTTTGTCAGTCTTACTTCTCCAAATATTTTTATAACTGAGATGAGCTGTTCCTAAGCCCATTTCAGAGTTTACCTACTGTGTTGACAGAAGATGAAAGACTACTCAATGTGTGTGGTTTTTGTGTATATATCTCAAGCTATGTGTTTTAGATATATATTATTTGCTTTAAACTGGATCAGAGACATGAAATTTCATCTCAGAAAATATTTTGTGTTCCAAATTTTGCGAAGTATATTGCTCTAACTCCTAATCACTATTGAAAACAAACTAGAAAAAAAATAATTAACTATAGAATGAAGCCATAAATGCTACTTTATTGATAAAAAATGAAGCTCTTGACTTCTGTCTTTTATACTTGCAGAAACAAATCCATGAGTGGAATTTTGCAGCCTCTTCTATTAAGGGAATAAGGTAAGAGCATGAGAGAAAAATGTAAATGTTGTTTGACTTAATATAAACACTGTAGGTGTTTAATGTGTTTTAATGTTTCCACTCATTTATAAGCTGTGGTGTTCTTTTTCTTAACAGAACCTAAGAGAATATTTTCTTAGTTAATGCCCCATATGAAATTCATAGTGTACTGCTACTAAGGGCCTCTTGGCTTGTAACATAGTAACTTTTCTAATCCAGTAGAAGAAATGATTGGATATCAAGCTTTAAAAAGAAGTTCTGTCTGTTGACTAAACAAAGAATAGTTTTTTAGAACCCAAAGGTTCAACTGCTCGCCACCCTTGCCCAGAACTCTGGGCTAGGGCTGAAGTGAGGAGTTACTTGCACCTAGTACCCGAGTAGAACCCCTTAGACAGAACTCTGGAGGTAGGGATACTGTTAATGGGAACACAGATAAAATAGTCCAAGAAGTATACCACTTGCTCTTTGGATCAGGAATGGTGAGCATTTGTGGCTTACCCCAAGCCAGGCAAATATATCTCAGCTGCTCTAATCAACTTGCCAGGATGTCCAAAGAAGGGATTTTTGAAGTAGATACGAACTCTCTCCCTTTACTATGCGGCATGGTGAAAAGTCACTCAGCCTCTGTAGGATTCTGCTTTTTCTGATTTAATCAAATCAGGGCTTGGGCTAGAGTTTTCTGTCCTTTCTCTAAAAATATGATTCATAAAACTCGAAAGCCGTTGAATGAATTTCTTACTACCTTCACACCCAGCATGATCCTGTCCCGAACACATTAGTGTTTAAATAGGAATAATGGTGCACTTGTGTAATACTACCTCAAAACCAGGAGATAATGCAAAAGACATTTCAAGACTATCTTATGAGGCAACAGTGTTGTGTATAAAAGGTGTGATCATGGCCTTCTATTTATATCCCTCCATAGAGATACCTCTAACTTTCAGTTCCGCCATCAGTAGGGATTTACATAGGGCTGAACTAGACTTCAGGACTTGCATAATAGGTGTGCTTTGGATGCTATGGTAGTTCTTTTTTGTAGATTCCTTTTGCTCACATATAACCTAACTTTTATTTGTTTTGAATCACCCTGAACTGTTTCTGTTTTAGTACATCTTTGTGTCATCTCTAACATTAAAAATAGTTTAAGAAGCTAGTTATGGTGGCACACACCTGTAATCCCAGCACTCTGGGAGGCAGAGACAGGTGGATCTCTGTAAATTCAAAGCCAGCCTGGTCTACAAAGCAAGTCCAGGACAGCCAAGGCTACACTGAGAAACCCTGTCTCAAAGGCTTCATTTGTTTGAAGAGCTAATTGTATAGATGGTAAACTGGCCTGATGTCTCTGTAGTGCTACTTAGCAGAATGAGGACATGTTTCCCCAATGTGAGTAAAATTTCTAACAGTGAAATCTATAAGTAGAGTATGATGACTTTCATTTACTGGATGTCTTTAAGAAAACTTCATATTTCTGGTTTGAAGGTCTCTAAGTCAGGCCCAGACATTGGGTGGAAATAGACTTGAAAACATTTAAAGGTCTTTCCCAAGTTTACATTGTTTGACCATGAATGTCATGATACTTTCCAAGTGTTGAAATTCCTTTGAGACTAAAATAATTATTTCATAAATAATTTCATAATCCCTTTATGTTTTTGTGAGATTATAAATCCCTAGAAGACAGAGATTATATGTGGTACTCTTTTCTGTTGCCAGTGTTTTTCTTGCCCTGGATGTAGAGGAATCTCTTGATACATGTTAAAGTCAACTGAAAAATACATTTGCAATATAAATGTCTCAAAAAAACAAATTTCACAGAGTAAGAAAGGTAATATTTACTAAAAGATTAGTGAAGCATTGGGGCTAGAGAGAGATGGCTCAGTGGTCAAGAACAATCATTGCTCTTGTAGAGGACCTGTGTTCAGGTCCCAGTCCCCATGTTGGGTGGATCACAATCACCTGTAACTCCAGCTCCGAAGGATCTTTTGTTAAATAATATTTTATTTTTATTTGTATTAATTACAGTTTATTCCCTTTGTATCCCACCTGCAGCTCCCTCCCTCTTCCCCTCCCAATCTCACCCTCCCTCCCTCTTCTCCTATGTCCTTTCCCCAGTCCACTGATAGGGAAGGTCCTCCTCCCCTTCCCTATGACCGTAGCCTATCAGGTCTCATCAAGAGTGGCTGCAGTGTCTTCCTCTGTGGCCTGGCAAGGCTACACCCGCCTCAGGTGGAGGTGATCAAAAAGTAGGCCAGAGTTCATGTCAGAGACAATATCTGTTCACCTTACTAGGGAACCCACTTGGACACTGAACTGCCATGGGCTACCTCTGTGCAGGGGTTCTAGGTTATCTCCATGAATGGTCCTTGGTTGGAGTATCAGTCTCAGAAAAGACCCCTGGGCCCAGATTATTTGGTTGGGCAGAGTGCAGGGAATCTTATGAAAGAAGGGGGAGATAGACCTGGAGGGTACAGGACCTCCACAAGTAGAGCAACAGAACTGAAGGATCTTACAGCCTTTTCTGGTCTCTGAAGAACCTGCACACACACACACACACATACATATATACATAATTTAAAAGTAGAACTACTTAAAAATAATGATTAATAAAATCAGGAATTTAGGAAGTAGAAGAAAATCTAAACTAAATTTTTTCAATGTTCTTTAAAAATTAGAATTGGCATTGTAATGCGTATATATAGGTATTCTTTTTTTGATCTTGATTTGGAGAATTTTATAATACTTTTTTTTCTTTTTTAATTAAATTTTTATTTTTTTATATTAATTACAGTTTATTCACATTGTATCCCAGGTATAGCCTTCTCCCTCATTGCATTTTGTTGTTGTTTGTTTGTTTTTTCTCACTGGTTGTCCTGGAACTTGTTCTGTAGACCAGGCTGTCCTTAAATTAAAGAATCCACTAGCTCTGCCTCCCAGTGCTATGATTAAAAGTGTGTGCCACAGGGGTCTTTCCTGAGACTGATACTCCAACGAAGGACTATGCATGGAGATAACCTAGGACCCCTGCACAGATGTAGCCCATGGCAGTTCAGTGTCCAAGTGTGTTCCATTGTAATAGGAACAGGGACTGTCTCTGACATGAACTGATTGGCCTGCTCTTTGATCACCTCCCCCTGAGGGGGAAGCAGCATTACCAGGCCACAGAGGAAGACACTGCAGCCACTCCTGATGAGACCTAATAGACTAGGATCAGAAGGAAGGAAAAGAAGACCTCCCTATCAGTGGACTTGGAAAGGGACATTCGTGCAGAAGGGGAAGGAAAGAAGGATTGGGAGGGGAAGAAGGAGGGAACCACAGGGGGGATACAAAGTGAATAAAGTGTAATTAATAAAGAATTTTTTTAAAAAATGAATAAAAAGTGTGTGCCACTACCTCTGGATTTGTATTAAACATTCTTATGTTTTGAAATTTTCCAGCCTATCCAAGTTTGATGAACGGTGCTGTTTTCTTTATGTCCATGATAATTCTGATGACTTTCAAATCTACTTTTCCACCGAAGACCAGTGTAATAGGTGAGTTATATAGATAATGTAGGTGTATGTAATGTGTGTTATGGCAGATGATCTTAAAGGATCTTTGTTAGGAAAAAAGGTTTATTAACTGTACTTTTTCTTGACATTTTAATTCATAGAAAATTGTCTTACAGCATTGAAATAAAATCCACATACCTTAAAACCATCTAAAGTATATAAGCTGATGATTTGAATGTAGCTCCTGATTTCGCAACCATCACAATATAATTTAAAAATATTTTCATTTCCCAAAACGAAATCCAGTAGCCATTAATATTCACATACCATAGTATCTTCACCCTCTCTATAAGGTCAGCCCTACACAGCAAGCAACCTACCTTCCGTGAAGCTGTCCATTTTGGACATTTTGTCTACATGTTGTGGCATAATATGTGGCTTTCATGCCTGTCTTCTTCTCTGTAGCATCCAGTTTCCAAGAGTCTTCCATGGCAAACCGTCTATCAATACTTTGCTGCTACTTTGGGGGGCGGGGGTTGAATAGCAGTACTGCTTTGTATAACTAATGGTACATTTTATTTGTCTGCTCATCAATTACTAGGCATGGGGGATGCTTCTAGCTTTTGAATTATGAATTTTACTTCTCTGTACACCCATATGAAAGTTTAGTGAGTATGCAAAGTCTGTAGGGTTTTTAGCATCAAAATACTGAACTTTGGGGTAACTCTTCTCCCACTTTACATTCTTATTAGTAATATATGAAGGTTCCAGTTTTTCCACCTCCCTGTCTTTTATTGTCTTTATTTTTTGTTGTTTGTTGTTTGTTTGTTTGTTTGTTTTAGTTTTAACTATCATAATGAGTACTTGTTTGAATTGCATTGTATGTTGTATATTTGCATTTCCCTAATGACAAATAATTCTAGGCCTCTTTCCACATGTTGAATGAACACTTTTTTGTACCCTGTTTAAAGAAATGTGTGTACAACTCCTTTGCCTAAGAAAAATATGTCCTTTTAATTTTAAAAATGTTGAAAACTATAGGAAAGTCTCAAAAAAGTAAGAATTTCCATGAATGCATTACTCAGAATTCTCTTTTACTACAGTCATTTTACATTGTTTCTATATGCATGTTTGTTTTTTCTAACTAGTAAAGAATAAGCCATAAAAATAATGCTGTACTGCCTCTAAATATTTCAGTGTATTTCCTAAAAACAAGATACCTTCACTTTTATACTTCTTAAAGTTACATAAATAGGAATTAAGATGGACATGGTATTATAATATAGTACAAAATTTTACTTATTTTCATCCTAATGCCTTTTATAACAAAACAAGGTATTTTACCTTTGGTTCACATTCTGATCTAGGATCATGTGCTGCATTTAGTTGCCATCTCTGTATTAGTCTCATCTTGAAGACTTAATACTTTCAAAAAGCACAGGTATCGTTTGTTGCATAGTCCTTTATTTTGGGTTTGTTTGCTGTTTCCTTATAACTATAGGTGTGTTATGTATTTGGGTAGAAATAGTAGAAAAATGATACTGTGTATTGCTTAAAGCCTCATATTAGAGGATAGTCAACATCTCTGTGTTATTCCTGGTAATGTTAACTTGATCTCCTAGTAAAAGTGATGTTTGTTTAGTTTTAGATGGGCTATTTTTTTCATTTTATTATGGGTTACTTATATATTCTCCATACACTCAAATGCAATTTGCTAAGACTTTCTCTCATTCTGTGAGTTGTCTTTTTATGTCACTGATGAGTATCAAAATGTAACTTTTTTAATTATTAGAGTTACCAGTTTTTCTTTTTTAACTTTTTTCCACTTATTATTTTAATCTCTTGGCAGCCTGATCGCTGCCACCTCACTTTTCTCCTCCCAGTCTTGCCCTCATGCCTCCATCCCCGCCCCTGCTTCATTTTCTTGAGAAGGGAAGACACCCAAGTGGTATCAACCAAACCAGGCACATCAAGTCACAGCAAAACTAAGCACATCCTCTCCCACTGGGGCCCGATAAGACACCCCAGCCAGGGGGAAGGAATCCAGTGGCAGGCAACAGTCAGAGACAACCCTACTCCCATTTGTTTTTTCTTTATTTGTTTATATTTCAGGTTTTGGGGCTGGAGATGGCTCAGCAGTTAAGAGTACTTGTGGAGAACCCACAAGAGGCAGCTCACAGTCACCTGTAACTCCAGATCCAGGGGATCTAATGCCCTCTTCTGGCCTCCATTATCACTGCAACACACAAATTATATATATATATATATATATATATATATATATATATATATATATATACACACACAGACACACAGACACACACGGATTAGCAGGCATGCACACACACACAGGCACATGTGCAGACACACCAATAAAAAATAAATTTAATAAAAATGCTTTACCTAATTCAAGGTACTCTATGGTTCTTATTTTTTCTTTGATAAATTTAATATGTTTAGCTGTCACAGCTAGGTTTCTGGTCCATTTTAATTCATTTTATTTATTTACTTATTGTTTGGTGATGTGGTGCCAAGGTACTCTCATGGAAGTGAGAGGACAATCTTCTAGAATAGGTTTTCTCCCTCCACTATGTGGATCCCAGGGATTGGAATTAGATCCTCAGGTCTGGCAAAAAGTAGCTTTACCTGCTAAGTTTTGTCACTATAATCTTAATTAATTTTTAAATATACTATAAGATAGGAATATAACTTTGCACGTTGGTGTGGTGTGTTTGATTATCCCAACACCATTAGTTGAAAATAATATTCTTTTCTCTATCAAATAGTTTTGGCATTCTTAGAAAATGAGTTGGCCCAGCCAGGCATGGTGGTGCACACCTTTAATCCTGGCACTCAGGGAGGTAGAGACAGGTGGATTTCTGTGAGTTCGAGGCCAGCCTGGTCTACAAAGCAAGTCCAGGACACCCAAAGCTACACAGTGAAACCCTGTCTCAATGCTATCCAGTGAAACTCTGTCTCAAAAAAGAAAGAAAGAAAGAAAGAGAGAGAGAGAGAGAGAGAGAGAGGAAGGAAGGAAGGAAGGAAGGAAGGAAGGAAGGAAGGAAGGAAGGAAAAGAGAGAGAAAATGAGTTGGCTTTTAATTTAAGAGCTTCCTTCTGGACTTCTATTCCATTGATCTCTATAGCTATCCATATACAGACATGTTATTACTGTAACTTTCAGGAAGTTGTAAATGAAAATGTCAGTGTTTCAATTTTGAGCTTGTTCTTTAACATTATTTTGATTCTTGTTGGTGCTTGCTTTTCCAATAATTTATGGGAAGTTTGTTGGAAATATTAATTCAGGGAGCATAACTGTATTATCAGGCTGTTGTTCAACCTGTAAGCATAGGATGCATTTCTTTTTGTTTTGTGTTTTATTGAATGTCTTTTTATCAGTGCTTTATAATTTCAGTACATAATTTTTTCTTATATTCTTTGAATGTTTTGTTCTTTTGAAACTATTATAAATGAAATTTTTCTTTATTTCAAACTGTACTTAACCATTGTCTATTTATAATCTTTTTTGCAATTATGTGTTATTTTTATTATAATTTTTATTTTTTTATATTAATCACAGGTATCCCAGCCGTAGCCCCCTCCTTCATTCCCTCCCAATCCCACCCTCCCTCCCTCATCTCCCTGCCCCTTTCCAAGTCCACTGATAGGGGAGGTCCTCCTCCCCTTCCATCTGACCCTAGCTTATCAGGTATCTTGAGAATGGCTGGAATGTCCTCTTCTGTGGCCTACCAAGGCTACTCCTCCCTCGGGGGGGGGGGGTCAAAGAGCCAGCCATTCATTGCGTTCATGTCAGAAATAGTCCCTGTTTCCCTTACTAGGGTACCCACTTCCCTACTGAGCTTCCATGGGCTCAATCCGAGCAGGGGTTCTAGGTTATATCCATACATGGTCCTTGATTAGAAAAACAGTCTCATAAAAGACCCCTGTACCCATATATATTTAGTCCTTGTGGAGCTCCTGTCCTCTCCAGGTCATACTAACTCCCCCTTCTTTCATATGATTCCCTGAACCCTGCCAAAAGTTTGGTTTTGAGTCTCAGCATCTGCTTTGATACACTGCTAAGTGGAGTCTTTAAGAGGCCCTCTGTGGTAGGCTCCTGTCCTGTTCCTGTTTTCTCCTTCTTCCAATGTCCATCCCATTTGTCTTTCTGAGTGAGGATTGATCATCTTACTCTGGGTCCTCCTACTTGTTTATCTTCTTTAGGGGTACAGATTTTAGGGGTACTATCTTATAAGTCTAGTACCCACTTATAAATGAGTATATACCATGTGTGTCTTTCTGCTTCTGGCATACCTCACTCAAGAAGATCTTTTCTAGTTCCTACCATGTGTATGCCAATTTCATGATTTCCTTGTTTTTAATTGCTGAGTAGTATTCCATTGTGTAAATGTACCACAATTTCTGCATCCATTCGTCCATTGAGGGACATCTGAGTTGTTTCCAGGTTCTGACTATTACAAATAAAGCTGCTACAAACACGGTTGAGCAAATGCCCTTGTTGTATACTTGAGCATCTTTTGGATATATGGCTAGGAGAGGTACAGCTGGATATTGAGGAAGCAATATTCCTAAATGTCTGAGAAAGCACCAGATTGATTTCCAAAGTGGTTGTACAAATTTACATTCCCACCAGCAATGGAGGAGAGTTCCCTTTCTCCACATCCTTTCCAGCATGTGTTGTCACTTGAGTTTTTGATATTAGCCATTCTGATGGGTGTAAGGTGAAATCTCAGGGTGGTTTTGATTTGCATCTCTCTGATGGCTAAGGACATGGAGCATCTCTTTAAGTGTTTCTCTGCCATTCTATATTCCTCTACAGAGAATTCTCTGTTTAGCTCCATACCCCATTTTTAATTGGATTGCTTGATTTATTGCTTTTTAACTTCTTTAGTTCTTTATATATTCTGGATATCAACACTCTGTCAGATAATAGGGTTGGAGAAGACAGCATTTTCAACAAACGGTGCTGGTCCAACTGGATGTCTACATGCAGAAAAATGAAAATAGATCCATATTTATCACCTTGCACAAAACCAAAGTCCAAGTGATCAAACACCTCAGCATAAAACCAGATACACTAAATCAGTTAGAAGAAAAAGTGGGAAAGAGCCTAGAACTCATTGGCACAGGAGACAACTTCCTGAACAGAACACCAACAGCACAGGCTCTAAGAGCAACAATCAATAAATAGGACCTCATGAAACTGAAAAGCTTCTGTAAAGCAAACCACACTGTTGTCAGAACAAAACGACAGCCTACAGTCTATTTATAATCTTAATTAACTCATTAGTTTGAATACTTTTCAAAGTATTGCTTTACTATTTTGGTTATATATACATGTGTTGTCTGACTACATGTATGTAGACCATGTGCCAGGAGCCTATAGAAGCCCAAAAAGGGGATCAAGTCCTCTGAAACTGGAGTTTCAGGGTGTTGTGAGCTACCCTATATGAGTACTGGGAACCAAACATGGGTCCTCGGCAAGAGTAGTAGCCTTGAGTGCTAATAGTTTTGTTGTTGTTGTTATTGTTATTGTATGTTGGATTGTTTTCTCTTTTCTATTTTTTTTACAATTTATTCATTGTATATCCCGACTGAATCCCACCCAATCCCACCCTCCCTCCCTCTTCCCCATAATCCTTTCCCCCTAGTCCACTGAAAGGGGGAGTTCTCCTCCTCTGCCATCTCTCCATAATTTATCAAGTCTCATCAGGACTGCCTGGATCCTCTTCCTCTATGGCCTGGCAAGACCTCATTGCCAGGGGCAAGTAATCAAAGAGCATTAAACTGAGTTCATGACAGAGGCAGCCCCTGCTCCCCTTACTCGGGCATTCACATGGAGTCTGAGCTGCCAATGGGCTACATCTGAGCAGGGCATCTAGGGCTTTTCCATGCATGGCCCTATGTTGGTGCATCAATCTCAACAGGCCCCCATGGGCCTCGATTTGTTGGCTCTGTTGGTCTCCTTGTAGGGCTCCTGTCCCCTCTGTGTCCTTCTATCCCCACTTCTTCCATAAGACTCCCTGTGCTCTGCCCAAAGTTTGGCTGTGAGTCTCTGCATCTTAGATCCTCTGCTGGGCAGAGTCTTTCAGAGGCCATCTGTAGTAGGCTCCCATCATATTCTCTTTCTTCTACCACTTCTGGTGTCTATCTTGTTTGCCATTCTGAATGAGATTTTAAGCATCCTCCTTAGGGTTCTTCTTAGTGTTTACCTTCTTTAGGTCTGTAGATTTTAGTATGGCTATCCTATATTATATGGTTAATATCCACTTATTAGGTGAGTATATACCAAGCCTGTCTTTCTGTTTCTGGATTACCTCACTCAGGATGCTTTTTTTCTAGTTCCATTCATTTGCTTGAAGATTTCATGATTTCCTTGTTTGTAGTAGATGAGTAGTAGTCCAATGTGTAAATGTACCACAATTTCTGTATCCATTCTTCCGTTTAAGGACATCTAGGTTGTTTCCAGATTCTGGGTATTACAAATAAAGCTGCTATGAACATAGTTAAGCAAATGTCCTTGTTGAATGGTGGGGCATCTTTTGGGTATATACCCAGGAGTGGTATACCTGGATCTTGAGGTAGCACTATTCCTAATTTCCTTAGAAAGCACCAGATTGATTTCCAAAGTGGTTGTACAAGTTTGCACTCCCACAAGCAATGGAAGAGGGTTCCCCTTTCTCCACATCCTGTCCAGTATGTGTTGTCACTTCAGTTTTTTATCTTAGCCATTCTCATAAGTGTAAGATGGAATCTAAGAGTTGTTTTGATTTGCATTTCTCTGATGACTAAAGATGTTAAGCATTAGTGTTTGTCATTCAAAATTCCTCTGTTGAGAATTCTCTGTTTAGTTCTGTACCCATTTTTAATTGGATTATTTGGTTTGTTGGTATCTAATTCTTGAGTTCTTTATATATTCTGGATATTAGCCCTCTCTTGGATGTAGGGTTATAAAGATCCTTTCCCAGTCTGTAGACTGTCATTTTGTTCTGTTGACAATGTACTTTGCTTTACAGAAGCTTTTCAGTTTCATGAGGTCCCAATTTATTTGTAGATCTTAGAGCCTGAGATGGTGATGTTCTGTTCAGGAAATTGTCTCCAATGCCAATGAGTTTGAGGCTTTTCTCCACTTTTACTTCCAACATATTTAGTGTGTCTGGTTTTATGTTGAGATCTTTGATCCACTTGAACTTTAATTTTGTGCAGGGTGATGGATATGGATCAATTTGCATTTTTCTATATGTGGAGATCCAATTAAAGCAGCACCATTTATTGAAGATTCTTTCAATTGTATGGTTTTGGCTTCTTTGTCAAAAATAAAGGAGTAGCCACTAATGTTTTATATCTTATAAAACATCTAATATCTCATAAAATAGCTTTTCAACCAAAATTAATTAAAAGATATGGGGAAGGTCATTTCATACTCATTAAAGGAAAATTCCACCAAGACGATATCTCAATTCTGAACATCTATGCCCCAAATAAAAGGGTCACATCTTTAAAACATTAATAAAACTTAAACCACACATAGATCCCCACACATTAATAGTGGGAGACTTCAACACCCAACTGTCATCAAAGAACAGGTCAACAAAACAGAAACTAAACAAAGAAACAATGACACTAACAGATGTCATGAATCAAATGGACTTAAGAGACATCTACAAAACTTTTCATCCGAACACAAAAGGATTTACCTTCTTCTCGGCACCTTATGGAACCTTCTCCATAATAGATCATATAGTTGGTCACAAAGCAAGCCTCAACAGATACAAGAAGATTGAAATAATCTCTTTTATCCTATCAGACCACCATGGGCTAAAGCTGGGCCTTAACAACAGCAGAAATAGCAAAAAGCCTACACACACATGGAAACTGAACAAATCTCTACTCAGTGACAGCTATAGTCAGGGAAGAAATGAAAAAAAAAAAAAAACAATTAGAAATTTCCTAGAATTCAATGAGAGTGAAGGCACAACATACCCAAACTTATGGGACACAATGTAAGCAGTGATAAGAGGAAAGTTCATAGTAGTAAGTGCCTTCATAACGAAATTCAAAATATCTCATACAAGCAACTTAATGGCTCACCTGAAATCCCTAGAAAAAAAGAGAAGCAAACACACCCAAAAGGATGGAAGTAATCAAACTCGGGGCTGAAATCAATAAACTAGAAACAAAGAGAACACTTAAAAAAATTAACAAAACCAAAAGCTGGTACTTGGAGAAAATCAACAAGAGAGACAACCCTTAGCTAGACTAACTAAAAAACAGAGAGACGATATCCAAATCAACAAAATCAGAAATGAAAATGGGGACATAACATCAGACACTGAGGAAATCTAAACAATCATGAACTCTTAATTCAAAAGCCTATACACCACAAGATTTGAAAATCTAAATGAAATGGACAATTTTCTTGATTGATTCCATTTACCAAAGCTGAATCAAGATCAGGTAAATAAATTAAATAGTCCTATATCCCATAAGGAAATAGAAGCGGTCATCAAAAGTTTCCCATCCAAATAAAGCCCAAGGTCAGATGGTTTCAGCACAGAATTCTACCAACCTTCAAAGAAGAACTAACACCAATTCTCTTCAAACTATTCCACAAAAAAATGCTAATAATTTTAATAGACTTCTTTAGCATGTTCCGTCAATATCATATCATATAATCTGAGGACATGGTGTAGCTTCTTCCTTTCAGACATAGATGGCTGTATATCTTTCTTGCCTAAATATATTGACTTCAACTCCAGTACAGTTTGGAATAGGCATGTCGAGAAGTGGCATCCTACTTTTGGCTCTAATTTTAAGAAGAAAGCAATCAGTGTTTTCTCTTTAAGTATGATTTTAGCAGCCAGTTTTTCATAGACAGCCTTTATTAGGTTAAAGAGATTCCTTTTATTCCTAGTTTGAATGCCGTTAATTGTGTAATTTGAGAAGAC
The DNA here is from genome assembly GCF_030254825.1 of Meriones unguiculatus. Taxonomy (NCBI): domain Eukaryota; kingdom Metazoa; phylum Chordata; class Mammalia; order Rodentia; family Muridae; genus Meriones; species Meriones unguiculatus. The sequence continues at coordinate 140,665,481 of NC_083369.1, read as the reverse complement.
TTTAACTCAGTGTGTCTCAGTCAATTTCACAGTATATTTAAAGATCAGAGTAAATGTCATAGTGCAGAACACATTGAGTTACAACCCTCAATCTACAGTAAGAAAGTGCTGCCACTGGGTAGAATACTATGTTATTACAAAGTCTAGTTCAGTACTCAATGACTTTGTAGTATCACACAGTTTAATAAATTTTAGTTGAGGTGTGCCATATATACAAGTAAAGTGTGTAAATTTCAGTTAAATATGCAGTTAGATACCTTTATGCTTATACCTATACCAGTATACCTGACATAAATGTATACCCAAGTAACTGTCATCTGTAACAGTACTCCAGAAGATGCCTAGTCATTAATCCTCCTCTAGTGATTATTACTTTGATTTCTATCACCATCATTAATTGTGTCCATTCTTCTCCTTCAGATAAATCAAATTAAATAGCTTGTAGTCTCCCCAACACTGTCCGGTTCCTTAAAGTAATAACCATGAGATTAAGCCACGCTGTTTATGTCTGTCTATCCCTTTTATACTTCTTGAAGTATTCCATTGCATGAACATGCAGCAGCTTATCTGGTCTTCTCCTAAAAAACATTTTTATCATTTCTATTTGGAGCTCTGATATGTAGAACCACTGTGAATAATCTTATACATGCCCTTTGGTGTGCACAAACATCAGTTTCTGTTGCACACACAGCTAGAAGTGGAATATTCTATCTCAAAGGAGGTTTATATTCCATTTGGGATTATGGTAGTGCCTGGGTTTTTCCAAAAAAATTCTTGATCTCAAGAATTTACATTCCCACTGGAAACATATAAGTGGTCTTGTTGCTTTGTATTCTTGGCAACAGTTAATAATGTCTTCTAAATTTTGCTGTAGTGAATGAATGCATATCATGTGTCTTCTTAAGAAGTTTGGTTATCAGGTATCACAGCGTTCAATTACTAGAAGAAATACTGGTAGAATGATTTGGGGGAAAAAGAATATTGTTATGTTAAAATTTACACAATTGTTCCCTAACATCTTAACAGAGAAATATGCATAAGCATTGTCTACTAAGTCAAGATCATATATGTAAAAATAAGGGAACTACACAGGATTAGGAATGAGGCCTATTCGGATCAACATTTGTGATAAAGTTGTATGGGTAATCATTGATGTTAGGCTTCATATTTGTCAATGGACTGATATGGGCACTCCATGGATTTCTTCATTGTCCTCCCTTATATAAGACTTTCTGCCTCACTGAGAACTGGACTGCCCACAGCTTGAAAGAAAAAAAGTCCCACTATCCTCAGCACAGATTAGATTACTTCTTCACTGGACTCAAAGCCGGAGTTAAAGTGTAATTAATACAGGGACAGATTTGAAAAGCCTTGTTAGTGGATTGGTTCACAATTAGCACTGGGAAAAAACAATTAAAGACAAGAATAAAAGGCTTATAGGGACATGATAAAAGTGTTCACATTTTTTTTAAAGACAGGGTCACACTGTCATCTTGGCTGTCGTGGAACTTGTTGGGTAACCTAGGCTAGTATCCAAGTAGGCAAGATCCTAGGTTAGAGATCCGCTTGACTCTGCCTTCCAAGTACTGGGATTAAAGACATAAATAAGCCACTCTGCCTGACTAAGTATTTACATTTCTGATGGTGCTATTATGTAGAAGAAGAATTACTTCTCTTTTTAATTTTTTTTATTTTTAAGTAATGCATATATTTATGGGAGACCAAATTGTATTTCAATATACGCAATATATTGTGTAACGTTCAGATCAGAGCAAATAGTTAATCTTCACAATTTTCATTTCTATGATGAAAAGGTTAAAAAGTATCTCCTAATAATTTTTAAAATTATAGTATATTGAGGCATGATGATGCACTTCTATACTCCCAGCACTTAGGAGGTCAAGGCAAAAGGATCACACAAGTTTTATGCCAGCCTGGACTACATACATAGGGAGGCCCAAGCCTGCCTGGCTACAAGTGAAAGACTGTTTTAAGAAACCAAAATAAATAAATAAATAAATAAATAAATAAATAAACAGCACTTGAAAATGCAGTATATTATTGCTATCTATAGTCACTCCACTATACGCAAAGCACCAATAGTTCCATTTTTTCCCTAATCAGATATAGCCCAATACCTATTGATCATCTCTTGCTTTTGCTTTTTTTAGTTATTTATTAATTCTTATTTTATGTGCATTGATGTTTTTCCTGAATGTATATCTGTTGAGGGTGTCAAATCTTCTGGAACTGTAGTTCAGTACACTTGTAAACTACCATGTGGGTGCTGGGAATTGAACCTGAGTCCTCTGGAAGAGCAGCCAGTGCTCTTAATCACAGAGCCGAAGCTCTCCAGCCCCTGATCATCTTTTTATATCCCTCCCTTTCCTCTGCTATCCCCAATCTTTAGTAATCACCACTGCTCTGAACTGAAGTAAGTCTGTTAAAGAGGCATCTGCACTCCCAAGTTTATTGCAGCACTTAATAGCCAAAAATAAAAAACTAAAATTAAAAAATGGGAAACAGTCTAAGTGTCCACAAATGACGTATGGATAAAGAAAATGTGCTACCTATGCAAATAATGTCGTTAACTTTAAGTCTTTGAGTGGAACCCACAAAAAAAAAAAAAAGTCTTTAGTTTAAGGGAAGAGAAACTTGTTGTGTTTTACATATATACTACATTTAAGAGAGGTGCATTGGCATCAGGTGACCAGCTAGTTAGTAGTGATGTTGACTGAAGAGGGCTTAAGCATCACATATGTTTTAGAACGGGATTAAAGTAATCACTAAAGTACCATGTCAAATCAAGAATGTTCTATAACTCAGGAAAGTTCCGTTTATGTTCAAATACAATTTAATACAATAAGGTTAAGTTAAACCAAAGAGGCAAAAGTGATGCTGATGGGTAGTATCCTGTGGCATTTGCTGTTTTAGATTTTGCTCTTTGGTCAAAGAAATGCTAAACAATGGAGTGGGCAGTACAGTGGAGTTGGAGGGAGAGACTGATGGAGACACCGTAGAGGTAAGTCACGGAAGATCCAGAACTAGGAAAACATCCTTTAATAATATGTTTGCTGCTTAAAGGAAAAAAAATGTCCCAATTTTCATTTGAAATTCTCTATTGAGTATAGTTAAAGAAACTTTTGAACGAACCAGGCACAATTGTCCATGGTCTCGGAGATTTAAGTTTAAAGCATCTCTGTAGAAGAATCTTATTATCATGGGATCTTGCCAGCCAGAACATTTAAGAAAAATTGGCCATGGGTTACATTAAATTTTTCCTTTGTGATTAACTACGTAAAGTGAATTTTTTCTAAGTTAATAATGCTTATGAGATTCCAAGAGAAATAGTTAACAAAGTGGAAACAGAATTTTGCCTAAATGGATTTTAGTTATATCTCCTTAACACATGGTATATTAAAAGTGATGTTTTTAAATCACTTTAAAGAAAGTGACATTATCATAATTTCATTTGGCTAGCACAGTTGTAATCTACAATGACTATATCATTTATGTGTGCTTAAATATCGCAGTCATTCATATTTGCCACTAATTCAAGTTCTTCCAGTAATTACAATTTAGTGAGATTTTATTATATTTTTTAAGTTTAACTGAAATTAATTCTATAAGGTTTTCTTCAGAAAGTTCCAAAAGGGTTCATTTTAGTAACTGGGTCAGGTACAAGAGTTATGAGCTTACAATAAAAGCGTGTTATAGAAGCAGACAGGGTGATTGCCTTTAAAGGCAACAGCTGTGAGAAAGAGAGAACGCTGTGATTGGTCTGTGGAGCGGTATCATTTCTAGTTCTGCTAGACAGTGGAGACCCTTAAGTTATCTTAATCGACATGAGCATCTTTGGGTATATAGGAAGGAACATAAACATTATTCAGTGTATTGCCCTGGGTATTTTAGAAACAGTGGAGTTTCTAGCAATACCTCAGTGTATTGCTGTGGGCTAAGAAGAAACAGTGGGAGCATGTCCAACTCCAGAGATATTCATTGCTTTCTGTTTTACATAGGAGTTGCTTAAACTACTGTCAGCTTTGTTTTAATCGTTAACAAGAATAAACTTGAATGTAGCTGCGTGCAGTGGTTTATTATTGTCATTTTCAACTCACTGTGTATGTTCATGCTTTGTGTGGGCACATGTGTGGAGGTCAAAGGATTAACTTTGTGGAATTTATTCTCCCCTTCCTGCTTTCTGTGGGTTTGGAGGGTTCCGCTCAGGTTACCAGGCTTACAGTGTAAGCACCATTACCCACTGAGCCATCTCACTGGCCTTGTTTTTGTTTTCTTAAGAGAGGTTCTCCTCTATAGTCCAGGCTAACCCTGAGCTCTCGTGAACTTCCTGCCTTAGTGCTGGAAGTTATAGACATGTGATATATAGCAGGCCTGTAACAGGCTTTGATAAGACCAGTGAAACAGACTAGCAATCCTAATTGTAAAATGTACTTGCAACATATGTTAGATCTATATGATGGAAAGGGAGCATGTGTATCCACTATATTGAGATACTATTAACCCTTATTAACTTTTAATTCTCTCCTGGGCTATGGAAAGAGGTTTGTTTCCTGACAAGTTGATAAGAGATCATGCAGGAAGATATTTATTTGTGGTACTTAATATGCTTAGAAAGTTTTAAGTTACAGCATTAAAATGGTGAAAAATCTCCAAAAGGTGAGCCAGGTAATTTACAGGTGAGTGTTTTTTGTTTTTTTGGTTTTTTTTAACTTTCCTGAATTTCTTCCATTAAGTCATTCCATAAACACATGAACAAATGAGAATAACTGTTAAATAAAAAGTGTATAATCTAAGAACTATATTTTCCTTGTCACTCAAATAATGCTTTATAGTTTTGAAAACTTGTTAGATAACTCTTGGGCTTCTCTTCGGTAAGGTGTATCTTGCCTTTTTTTAATTTAAATTTTTTTTGGTCCTGTTGTTTTGCCTTGTTTAGTATGAGTATGACCATGATGTGAATGGGGAGAGAGTTGTCCTGGGGAAAGGCTCCTATGGGATTGTGTATGCTGGCCGAGATGTCAGTAATCAAGTACGAATAGCCATCAAGGAAATCCCAGAGAGAGATATCAGGCAAGTTGAGACTGCCTTCAATATTTTTTCTATATTGCTATTTCAACCCTCTTTATCTCAGGCCTGCCACTGATGGTGCAAGGATATAATGATTTAATCTATATCAGTAGAATGATGTGGCCACCTTATGCTGTTAGAACTTGTAATGTTCTTATTAAAGGGTGATCTGCTTTTGTTCTCTGCCTATTATAATTACATTGAGAAAAATCAAACTGCTTAGAGTTTTATGGATTACAGGTCGTATTTCAAAAGAAAACTATATTTCTACCCACAACTATGTCTGAAGTTTTACATTTTATGCTAATGTTTGAAAATATGTTAAAATGTAACGGAGAAACTCTTTTTCTCTTTGTTTTTCAGTGCTGAGGATAGAGCCCAGATCCTCAGGCATGATAGGCAAGCACTCTTCCAACTAAGCTACATCTCCAGCCTTGACTGAGTGCTTTCAAATTTACACTGTAAAAAGTGAAAATGGTTATGATTTGTCTGGATATGTCATTACAGAACTTAAACAGTTAAAAATCACAGTTTCACAGTACAAGTTTTGTTAATAACTGTGCCCTTCAACTTTACCCATAGATTAGGGGCTGTTTCTACCATCCGTACTATAACTTGCTCAGCAATTTTATTTTATTATTACATTTTTAAAAATTTTATACAGTACATTTTGATCATATTCTTTCCCTCCCCCATTTCACTACCCACCAAACTTCATGTTAAGCTCACATCATTTGAAATTCATACTCGATCCAAATCTAAACACAAGCTCAGCAGTGATTACTGTAGAGAAGCTATACATGTAATGATGACCCCAACACAAATAATCATCCATGAGTCACAACATATCCACCATAGTTTCAGTGTTGCATCCAGCACTGGGTGATAATGGATTTGTGCAAACATCCCTCCATCTAGGTGACCACTGTCTGACGCTACATTACACAGGATTTCTAGCAACTGTATGATCCATTCATTCACTAATTTGTTCACTTTCAGTGGGATACTATAGCATGTGAATTACAGTGAAGACCTGAAATCAATCTGGAAACCAAGTTTGAAAGAGATTAACGGACTTCCAAAAGGATATACAGAAACAAGATGATTATTCCGCCCTCTTGAGTCCCTCGTCCAATAGTCTTCCTTATTCATTCAATAGCTAGAATGTTACAGTTGCATAGATCCAGGGATGTTCCTACCATGCACTGCAACTGGTAGTAGTAGTTGCTCCAGCTTTTCCTTGCCCATAGACTTTCCTGGGATTTTTGAGCTGGAAAGGGCCTAAGAAAGCATTTTGTCCAACTCGTAAAAATTTAGGCTGAATTTAGGATGACTGGGCATGTTTTCCATCAGTGAATCTGGGCTGGTGCTAGGGAATAAGAGGTGACTGGATTATTATCCTGATAGTTGGGTGATGCTTCGGTAGAGAATGCAGATAGTATTTCTATGAGTTAAAATGAAAAGTGCTGTAACAGAAGGGTACACAAAGTGTCTTTAGAAAAAGGAGGAAGACTGACTTCTTGGATGTGCTGTGGCAAGTTTGAGAAAACAAATCATTCAAGCTGGTTTTGTTGAAGAATAAGTAGGACATACCTTGGTAGAAAATGAAGCTTATGAGGGAAAAACAGAGCTGTTAAAAAATAAAAATACATTGAGAAAACCACCAATTTCTGCAAAGCTTCATTGTAGGATATGGGCTAGTAAAGGTCTCTCGAGGTAAAAATGTTAAAAGTATCATCTGACCTGATTTGGAAGGTCCTTGTGTGTCACCTGAAACAATATGGTCTTTATGTGGAGTCTACGAAGAAAAGTGGTAAAGTGAAATTTGTGCTTCATAAAGAGGTAGAGGGGATGAACTTGAAAGTCCAGAGGTTGGGACTGGGCAACTCATGAGTACTGGGTTGAGTCTGTAGAGTAAGACTAGAAGTCAGTTTAAGACAAAGTTTTCCAGACCACCACTTTCCACTGGAGGAATAGAAGGATTGTTGAAAGAGGTGAAAGTTTGTTGGAGAATCTATGCCCAACTATGCCCAACTATGCCCAAGCAATAGTGATGGTAGAAATAGTAGTCATTAATTGAGTTTATGAGTGTCTGTTTACCACATAACAGACACTCTGTCAATGGTTGAGAAACTTGGGGCATTTTGGTCCCCTGGAAGTCCTACATGGCTATGGTGTTACAGATTGAATATTCCTTACCTGAAATTCTTACAAGACTCAAGAAGTGTTTCAGATAATTGTTTTTTACAGATTTTGAAATCTTTGTGTATACATAATGAGGAATGTGTAGGGAATGCGACCCAAATCTAAACACAGACTTCTTGTAGTAGCCTGAAGGTAATTTCTGATAATACTTCATTGTATCTACATTTTGACAGTGACCTATCACACAATGTCAGGTGTGACATTTTCCACTAGTGTCATGTCAATAATAAAAATGTTTTGGCTCATACGGCCTTTTGAATTAGGGATACTAAGCCTGTAGCCCATGTTTTACAGATGGGAAGTTGAATTTTCTTGTGGAAGCTGAGGGAGAGATTCCAGAAGGGATGGTTAGCAGTTAAGGGACCATCAGGGCCTAGAGCCCTGTAATTTGGCAGGTGATGCGGGCTTTGCTTTTGTTTTGTTTTTGTTTTTGTTTTTTTGCAATAGGTACTCTCAACCTCTGCATGAAGAAATAGCCCTGCACAAGTATCTCAAGCACCGCAACATTGTCCAGTACCTGGGCTCTGTTTCAGAGAATGGCTACATTAAAATATTTATGGAGCAGGTGCCTGGAGGTAAGTAGTTGCTCTTTTCTGATCTCATATATTGAAAAAACCTTCATAAGAATACAATATGGACATGACTAATTGTCTCACCATTTAACAACAAAAGAAAAACAGACCTTTAAGAGATTTGAAAACATTGGTTTCCCATGCCCGCCCATTCCTTCAGATGATTCATGGTTGCAGCAATCCATGTTGATAATCCTGTGGCTAGTCCTGCGTCCACTCTGGTAGAATTTACTGTGACATTGGCCACTCTCAGCTGCTCCATCGTAGTATCGAATTCTCCAATCCAATTACCTAAAATATAGCTCGACAATTGTTTAGACAGATTTGCAGCACAGGAAAAATTCTCATGTTGTATGCTAGTGACACAAAGTCCAGCATACTTTCATTGACAGCCAGGTTGAGCGATTTGCCATAGGGTATCAATTTGCTCCTGCAAGAGGTCAATCCTCTGATTGAACACCATCAAGCTTCCTTTTAGTTGAGCATTAATTCCTTTATGTACAACTAAGGCATGAGCATGGGAGTGTTAGCAGGCCTTCTGGTGTTGGTCTCCTTGGTTTGCCTGTGGTATATATGCAAGATTAGAGTCCCACAACAGTGTGATGCAGCCATGATCATTCAGGCCTTTACAGCCATTGAAGCAGGACATTCTCCCCAAGCATGGTTGGATACCATAAAAAGCTAAAATGATGCGCTCAGGATGCGAGGCTAAGCACTGCACTCAGGGTCAGCCGCTTTGGACCCAGAGAAGAGCATGTCTGATTGCATGCGGGTTGATGCCCCAGGTCCCGCCTCTGAGAAAAAGGTATCGGACGGGTCTGATGCTCTTTGGGTGGATGACACCTAAATGAACATCTGTACAAAGTCCCAACTTATTTCTAATATCAGAGATCAGACCTCTACTCTTGCCTGATGCGTCTAAAACAAAAAGGGGGAACTGTAGAGAGCTGCGGAATGCCGTGCCTTAAAGATGGAGCTGGTTTCCGCCTTCCACCTTCCCGATGGTGAGTGCTCTCTGTCATGAACAATTCCACATTTGGCTAAGGCTGAGGATCTGGCTTGCTTCCATGTATGTGGACCTATCTGCATTGCCCCCATGGCATGCCTGGGTTGGCTACCCAGAGGCTATTTAAGCTGTGGGCTGGCTTTCCCCGGGGTCCGAGGATTGTTCAATGTTCCTGAATAAACTGCATTGAAAAAAAAAAAAAAAGAAAACATTGGTTTCTCAGAAGAGTTGTATATAACTTTGCAAATGTCACATAAACAGTTCATTTCTGGCTTGTTTATTCAGTCTAAAATACTCACTGTCTTCTGAGTGCTAACACTGGAGACAAGGGGTGAAAAGAGCAAAAGCTCTAATTTTGAGCTCTTCTCTTCTAGGTCTAGAAACTTAGAGGTGATTTGGAAAAGGATGGAAAAGGACCACTGGAACTTTTTTTTTTTTACACATATATAATGTATTATTATCTTATTTACCCCACATCACCCTCTGTTGTCTTTTTCTTACTCCTACTGACCCTTTCTTCTTCCCAACTGGTCCCTTTCTTTTATATCTTTTTTTTTTTTTTTTTTGTAGCCCAATGGGTTTAATTAGGTTTGCTTATGTGAGCATGGTTGGGGTTTGTTTTTGTTTTAATTGGAGCATGGGTAACATATCCGTGTCTACACCACGGAAGAAAATCACCTTCACAAATATTAACTGCTAATATCCTCACTGGCCCTCCCCTGTCCATCATAGAACATTGAAGAACCCAATTGTGTGTAGCTCATATTCAGGATAACTTAAGTTGCTAGGCATTTATCATTGCAGTGGCCATGTCATCTCCAAATGACATTGTTTCTCAGCACTCCTCCCCATTTTCTGGCTCTCAGATCATTTCCATTGCCTCTTTGTAATATTCTCTCGTCCTTGGAGAAGAGTGTTAGAGGTGCCCCATGTAGGACTAGGCACTCGAAAAGCATTTATTCTCAGGACTTTGGCCAGTTGGGAGCCTGCATTAACCACTGGCCACTAGCAAAAGGTTTGACTGACCCAATGTGTAAGCAGCACTAGTCTGTAGGTATAAACGAAAATATTTAGAAGGCAGTTTGACATGTCTGTTAGCTAAACGATAGTAATCGACTCTTCTCCAGGGCCTATGAGCTCCCCAATTACAGGCTTTTGAACAGATTTGTAGTACCAGGCATGTATTCCCTCTTGGAGAATAGAATCAAACCCAAGAGAAAATGATTGGTTGTCCCCCATAACCATTATGGTACTGTGGCTTCAGCGGGTACATCTTGCTAGCCTGGTCAGTATTGGAAAATGTAGGGTTTAAGCACTGTGTGTGACATTGATTACATTTTTCCTCTACCAGCCTGCATAGTCCTTTACAAACCCATGGAAAGCAGCCAGCAAAGGAGAAGTTCCCTGGTCAGTTCCAGCTTGATTTCTCTTCTATGTTCTGCGAGCAATGTTGTGCCTTCAGCAATAGTCCTACTGACTAGTTCTGGCGGGCAGTCAAGAGCAATGGCATTCACCTATATTGTTTTCAGAGCTGTTGGGGCCATGCTAGTCAGAAATTCACAGTAACACACCTTGCACCGGAATTTTCATTTTAAAAACTATGGCTTGGCCTAGAGAAATGGCTTAGTGATTAAGAGCACTTACTGCTCCCAGTACCCACATAATGGCTCAAAACTGCCTTTAACATCAAGCTACACACAATTTTATGTGGTGGGCTACACACAATTAGGTCCTTCAGTACTCTAACAAGGATCTGAAACCCTCTCTCTACATCTGCAATCTCTTTCATACACAAATTCAGGCAAACACATACACATAAAATAAAATAAATTTAGAAAAATTGAAGGCTTCTGAGAGAAGCAATGCCTACCTATGCAGGATACTTCCCTTCAATTTTTTTTTTTTTTTACATATTTTTAAAGTTAGTTTACGTAATAATGGGTTTCTTATATGACTTTATTTTTATGTTTTTATTTATTTATATATTTATTTATTACAGTTTATTTACTTTGTATCCCCACTGTAGCCTCCTTCTTTGTCTCCTCCCAGTCCCACCCACCCTCCCTCTTCTCCCCCTATGCCCTTCTCCTAGTCCCCTGATAGGGGAGGTCCTCCTCCCCTTCTATCTGACCCTAGCTTATCAGGTCTCATCAAGAATTAAGAAGGATTTTTCTGTGTAGCTCTGGCCATTCTAGAACTCACTCTGTAGCCTGGCCTTGAACTCAGAGATCTGCCTACCTCTACTTCCCTAGTGCTGGAATTAAAGGCATGTGCCGCCACCACCTGGTTTATATGGCCTTATTATGTATCCTTAGTTTTGAATAACCCCCCCCCCATCCCCACAATTCCTACCTTTCCTCCATCTCCGTATGCCCACCTCCTTTTTCTTAGTTAGGGTTTTTGTTGCTGTGAAGAGACAACATGACCATGGCAACTGTTATCAAGGAAAACATTTAACTGGGGCTTGGCTTACAGTTTCAGAGGTTTAATCTATATCAACATGGTGGGAAGCATGGCAGTGTGCAGGTAGACATGGTACTAAAGAAGGAACTAAGAGTTCTACATCTTGATCCATAGGCAGTAGGAGACTGTACCACTGGGCATGGTGTGACCATTATTCATGCCTCTACAGTGACCTACTTCCTCCAACACAGCCACACCTACTCCAACAAGGACACATCTCCTAATAGTGCCACTCCCTGTGGACCTAAACCCTTTAAGCCTTTTTATATATAGTATCCCTAACACTTACATATCATACCGGGCACAGTTTCTCTCTCTCTCTCTCTCTCTCTCTCTCTCTCTCTCTCTCTCTCTCTCTCTCTCTCTCTCTCATTTTTCTTGTATGGTAGACAGGGCTTCTCTGTGTAGTGTTGACATTCCTGGGCTCACTTTGTAGACCAGGCTGGCCTGCCTGTACCTCCCCGAGTGCTGGGATTACAGGTGTGGGCCATTGTGCCCAACTGCGTACAGTTTCTTTTAAAGAGATCTTGCAAAATAACAAATGGATAATAAGGGGGCTGGAGAGGTGGCTCAGAGGTTAAGAACACTGGCTGTTCTTCCAAAGGTTCTGAGTTCAATCCCCAGCAACCACGTGGTGGCTCCAACCATCTATAGTGAGATCTGGTGCCATCTTCCAGTCCACAGGCACACATGCAGGCAGAATACTGTATAAAAAATAAATAAATATATCTTAAAAAAAAAAAAGATCAGACTGGAGAAAGCTCAGTTTAAAAAAAAATGGATAATAAAACCAAATACTAGTACTTTATGTATGAAGTCCCTACCTGTAGGCAATAGAGTATTAGAAGGAAGAATTCTTTGGATCTAGAACTGGTAGTTTGAATGGGTCTAGTGATTAAGGCTATGGGATCTTAGTTTTCTGGTTAATTAAATACACTGTAAAATTAAAGTAGCATTTACTGTATTACTCAAAGTAAGCATCATCGGAATATAAGTAGACCTACCTCAGTCAAATCATTGGGTGACTGGTACGTGTAATAGCGTTTGGAAAACTGCCTGGCAGTGAGCAAGTGCTGGGTAAATGAGTGTACGTTGAAATAATAATAAATCTCATAACAGTTTAATTGAACAGTGATCATCATTATCTGAATACCAGTTTTAGGTTAGAAACAACGCTTTAGTTTACTTCCCTGACTCCTTACAAATGAATCTTTGTCATCATGGTGAGTTGTTTGTTATTTTGTTTTGTTGGTTTGGTTTTACCACTTTCTAGGAAGCCTTTCTGCTCTCTTACAATCCATATGGGGACCAATGAAGGAACCCACTATCAAGTTTTATACCAAACAGATCCTGGAAGGCCTGAAATATCTCCATGAAAACCAGATAGTCCACAGGGACATAAAGGTATGGAAATCTCTAAGCCATCAAGGTGGTATTTTTCTAAGCTGTCACTATAGTATGGTTGAATAGTCTGTTCACAGAGAAAGACGCTTTAACAAGACAGCCCCACCCCATGTCAGACTAGTCTTTGTAAAGAGAGATTATCAAGGCCCCACACTACAGGGTGCTGGTTTGTTTAACTCTTCCTCTACAACTCAATGCTGTTCTTTTTCTAAAGGGTGATAATGTTCTGGTGAACACCTATAGCGGAGTGGTGAAAATCTCTGATTTTGGGACCTCTAAACGCCTCGCAGGAATTAACCCATGCACTGAGACCTTTGCAGGTAAGAAAAGCAAAGCTGGTTATGTTGTGCTGTCCTGGATCGAAGCTTTCTCCTGAATCTGTGATCATTTAAGAACTACTTGCTGCTCACCTTCTCAGCATAGAGTATAATTTTGATTTTTCAAAATGTATTTAACATTTTTTCCATAGAATACAGTTCGATCATACTCTTTAGGCTCCCTAACTCTTCCAAGATCCTTCCTACCGGTGTCTCTACCCATCCACCTTGATGTTCTCTCTCTCTCTCTCTCCCTCCTTTTTTGTGTGTTTTTTTTATAAATAAGAAAACAATCTTAAAAGAAAACCATTAAGATAAAAACTACTAAAACAAAACCAAAAGCGTAAGAAAAGCATGGAGTCTATGTCATTTTGGCAATTACTTCTGGGCATGTGCCTGCCTGCCTGCCCTGGACTGTGGTTGATCTACCAAATGACAATCTAAGATTTTCCCTTTTACAGCAGGTATCTATTATAGATAGCTTCTTGCTTAGGTATGTATGGCACTTTATATCTTCTCAGTGTTGGAACTTTTCTCTATTTTAAACTGGTACAAGTCTTGGGCATATTGTACTACTCTATGAATTCATATATGTATCAGTCCTGTTATGTCTGGAAGACACTGTTTCCTTGACGTCATCCATCACTTCTGGCTCTTCGGATTTGTCTGCCTCCTCTTCTTCGTAGATCCCTGAGCCTTGAGGGAGAGTTTTGATAAAGACATTTAGGGCTGAATGTGCCTAAGTCTCTGACTTTCTGTACATTGACCATTTGTGAATCTTTGTGTTAATTCCCATCTTCTACAAGAAGAATCTTCTCTGATGAGGGTTGAATTAAACATTTATCTAAGGGTATAACAATATTGGGAGTCCTTTTATTTCTATGTTCCTTTAGTACAGTGATTCTCAACATTCCTAATGCTGTGACCCTTTAATACAGAGCCTCATGTTTTAGTGAACCCCAAGCAAAAATTATTTTTTTGCTACTTCATAACTTTAATTTTGTTACTGTTATGAATTATAATTTAAATATATGATAAACAAGATATCTGGTATGTGACACCCCCCCAAAGGAGCTGGGAACCCACAGGTTGAGAACCACTGCTTTAGCAGTTTAGATGTAGTAGGTTTTATCCATGAACTATCTAGTCTCCCACATTCTTGGCCACTTTAGCAGTGTCAGATATGAGTTCAATCTCATGGAGTAGGCCTTACACCCAATTGAAAAAGAGACTGGTTACTCCAATTACATTTGTGCCACTATTGTACCAGTATTTTTTTGTGTGGTTGGTGACTGTCATAGGTGGAAGGGTTTATGGCTGCATGATATTAATGCTTGCTTTTCTCCTCTGCTACTGTACAAATTACTTTCCAGAATCACAAACCCTAATCAGTAGGAGGAAAATTTCTAGTTGGGCCCTAGGTCAACTTTTCCATATTCAGTGTAATAAGTAGGTTGTGTCTTCAACAATAGGGACTTCCATCAGGTTATGGAAAGTAACTAATAACCTTGATGATACTAATGATGTTTAGACTAATGACTCACCAAGATGTAACTCATTCCTAGCAGTGGAAATTTCACTTGGTAGCATAAAATGTCTAGTTGGGGCATTGTCTCTCCCATTATATAATAGCTCCATTTAACTTCCTTTCATATACTGTTATGTTTTAGGAAGCTTCTAGAGTAGCAATTTTCCATATGACTTTTCAAAAGGTTTTAATGTTAATTGTCCACCCCCATATTACTTCCTTTACTCTGTCCAACCATCCCCTCCCCATTTAATTCCCCTTACTTTAGTTTCCACTTATATATTTTATTTGTTTGTTTGTTTGAGACAGTGATTCTCTGTGTAGCCTTGGCTGTACTGGACTCACTTTGTAGACCAGGCTAACCTCTGCCTCTGCCCACTGCCAGTTCCCCTCTGCCCCCTCTGCCCTCTCTGCCCTTTCCACCTCCCCCGCCTTTTCCTCCGACTCTGCCTCTGCCTCCCCAAGTACTGGGGATTACAGGCATGCAGCACCACACCCGGTTCTGTATATATTTTTATAACACTATGCTCTATTTCCCCTTCATTGGAAGCTCCTGTCTTCCTCCTGATCCCTTACTAGCTACCTCTGGTTTTTGTTTGTTTGTTTGTTTAGGTTGAAACACACATACCTAAAACTTAAAAGCTTACATTCTCATATAAGAGAAAACACAATATTTGTCTTTTGGATCTGAGTTATCTCATTTGGGATGATTGTTTCAAGCTCCATCTATTTTGATTTTCAATGCAGATGAAGTATTGTCCTTAACTTTAAAGTATTTAAACATTGTTATAGTGGTATACTTATCTGATAAAGCTATCTGTGACACCAGTATCACCCTACTTTCTTCTTGGCCTCTTACAAGTTGGGTAGACAAAGAATTCTGCTGAGATATCCTAAGGGTTCTTACTCAGTAAAATGGCAGTATGTCTTCACAGTTGGTAGCACAGCAGACCAAATCGTGGGTAATCTTCTGTAAATTATTAGGAAATATTATTGATCTGTTATAAAGGTAGCACTTTACTATAGTGAATTCTGACACTTTACATTTTCATATGATTATGTTTCCAACGGAGGCTAATTCTTCTGGGGAAATATATTTTATGTGAGTTTGAAGAACTGCATTTCCTTGTCCATCTGATGGTGATGAAACACTGTGAATATTGACAGGGACTGGATTCAAAGGTGATATAAATTACCAGTTGGTTTTCCATTTACCAGACCAGTAGGTAGAAAGCCTCTCACAGGCTACCCATGGCTTTTTGAAATTACTTCTTAAAAGCAACTATAGTGAAAACTTTGAGCTTCACTACAGTATTTTGCCTCCCTTTAGAACACCCAGTTGTTTTGCCTCCGTATAAACATCATGCCTTCAGTTGTCTTCCAGCCAGGCGCAGTGGCGCACCCCTGTAATCCCAGCACTCTGGGAGGCAGAGTCAGGTGGATGTCTGGGAGGCAGAGGCCCACATGGTTTACAAAGCAAGTCTAGGACAGCCAGGTCTACACAAAGAAACCCTGTCTCAAAAAAACAAAACAAGTTTTTCTCCAACATGGAAAGTTAATCTCCTTAAGAATCTGTTACACAACAAATGGAAATCCTCATAAAAACAGATCTCAGTGGGTTACCAAGGATGAAATGGGTCAATACTGATGACATATTTTGACTGGCACCTGGGTTATTGCAAGTGAAATTGAAGTATTTGTTAATTAAATAATTTTCATTTAGAGTTTATAGGATGTTAGAGCTTTGGAGTCAGAGCATGCCTTTCAGAGAACTTGAGTTTCCATATGGAACTATTATGTTGAACCTATGGGTCACAAAAGGTGTCCTCACAAATGTTGTATTTGTCTCCTCTTATCCCTTACCTTTAGCCCAGAGAGGTTTGTGGTTTGCCCCATAACTTTTCCAGCTGCTTTGGATGACAAAATCACAGTGGAACTTGAGGGAACAGCTGTTCAAAGTGGGCGATAGGAAAGGTATAGGCTGTATACTCTTCAGTGCTCTGGTCCCTGCTCATGATGGTTACTCACTTGCCTCCATCCCTGCCAGCCACGGTGTTGGACATTTACCTCTACTCTGTAGTCAGTAGTGTTGGCTTCTTCTCTCACCTCTTTCCTAAGTCACCAACTGCAAGAAGGCGAAGAAAAGACTGGCAGTTTGGGTTTTAAGTAACATCGTTGGAAGCTGCATCTCTGTAGTCTGGGGCCTGGTGTTTGAAGTTCATTTTTCTTGCTGGATCCCTCTGAATGTGACCCATGTCATGGATGGGCGCCTAGGCTGACTGTTGGCAGAGTGTCCCCTGGACCTCTCTAGTTACTTATTCTTCAGGTTGTACTCACTGTTCTTTTTCTTTCCATGGAGGCATTCAACCTTGCGAGACTATTCTTTGAGTTCTTTGAAAAAGAGCTCAAATATGGCTAAAGCTGGCCCCACCTCTTGAATCTGCTGTTTGTGTTAGCTTCAACTCACCATTGAGAGAGTGTGGCAGTATCCCCAAATTTTATAGAACCCCTCCTAACTGCTTGACCTTTGCTTCCTTGGCAACCTATACTCCATGCAAGTTATCTGAGAGGAATATGTAATATTAAGTTCTTATTGGCTAAAAAGTTTTAGGTTGGTAACAAATGGTGTTTCCAAAGAGGCTATCACTTGGACAGCCCGATTAGGACCATCTTCACCACCATGGGAGATTTATTATATTTCTCTCTTCGCTACTGATTTAATATAAAGATTTCAAATTTGAGCTCCTAAAAAATCTCAAGGGGCCTATGGGAGATGATAACGTGTGATCCTTTTTCAAGAGCAGCTATTTAGAACCCATTGGACTGCCTGGGTTGCAATGGGCCATACCTTCTAGGGATTCCCCCAATCTCACTCTTCCTATTTGGCACTAAGTAAATGATCTGGCACCATTCTCCAAAGAAGCTGTGTTCAATATCCACTCTGCATTTATTTTTTTTTCCCCTCTTGAAATTCTTTGAGCCCCTTTATTTAGATTACAAGTTCATGAGGAAAGGGCACAAACTTGTGTTCTGAGGAGTTTGAAGCTCCCTTAGAAAATACATTCCCTTGATCCCTGTCTCATGCTTTGCTGTAGTATTTAGATCACAGCTCAGTTCCTCCATCAAAGAGTCACCTTATGCCATATGTTTTCTTTGCTGAGAATGTGGAAATCCTTTGAAACTACTCAAAAGCTTGCAGTGGAAAATATCCTAAGGGGTCTTGAGTCAGCACCTGTGTATCTATTTTTTTTTTCTTTCCATTTTTTTTTTTAGATTTATTTATTTATTTATTTATTTTCAATGCAGTTTATTCAGGAACCTTGAACAATCCTCGGACCCCGGGGAAAGCCAGCCCACAGCTTAAATAGCCTCTGGGTAGCCAACCCAGGCGTGCCATATGGGCAATGCAGATAGGTCCACATACATGGAAGCAAGCCAGATCCTCAGCCTTAGCCAAATGTGGAATTGTTCGTGACAGAGAGCACTCACCATCGGGAAGGTGGAAGGCGGAAACCAGCTCCATCTTTAAGGCACAGCATTCCGCAGCTCTCTACAGTTCCCCCTTTTTTGTTTTAGACGCATCAGGCAAGAGTAGAAGTCTGATCTCTGATATTAGAAATAAATTGGGACTTTGTACCGATGTTCATTTAGGTGTCATCCACCCAAAGAGCATCAGACCCGACCAATACCTTTTTCTCAGAGGCGGGACCTGGGGTATCAACCCGCATGCAATCAGACATGCTCTTCTCTGGGTCCAAAGCGGCTGACCCTGAGTGCAGTGCTTAGCCTCGCATCCTGAGCATAACATTTTAGCTTTTTATGGTATCCAACCATGCTTGGGGAGAATGTCCTGCCTCAATGGCTGTAAAGACCTGAATGGTCATGGCTGCATCACACTGTTGTGAGACTCTAATCTTACATATATACCACAGGCAAACCAAGGAGACCAACACCAGAAGGCCTGCTAACGCTCCCATGCCCGCCCATTCCTTCAGATGATTCATGGCTGCAGCAATCCATGATGATAATCCTGTGGCTAGTCCTGCGTCCACTCTGGTAGAATTTACTGTGACAATGGCCGCTCTCAGCTGCTCCATCGTAGTATCGAATTCTCCAGTCCAATTACCTAAAATATAGCTCGACAATTGTTTAGACAGATTTGCAGCACAGGAAAAATTCTCATGTTATATGCTAGTGACTCAAAGTCCAGCATATTTTCCTTGACAGCCAAGTTGAGCGATTTGCCATAGGGTATCAATTTGCTCCTGCACGAGGTCAATCCTCTGATTGAACACCATCAAGCTTCCTTTTAGTTGAGCATTAATTCCTTTATGTACAACTAAGGCATGAGCTACATTGGCTAAATGATTATTCAGGGTCTGAGCAGTCTGCCCAGTATGACTCATGGCTAATGCCCCGGTGGTAGCTCCAATAGCCGCCAATGAGATGGTAGTAACAATGGTGGCTGTAGTTCCAAGATCCCTTTTCTGTCTGAAGAGAGTCATAGCGTGAGGGGCATCAACGGGCACAGGCACCCAGTGAGGCATGCGAGTAACCAGGGCATACCTAAATTCACTAGCATTCCAGCATTGGGCAAAAAAGCAAGTATCATTACCACAATTACTTGGCTCTATCTGGCTAATAATGAATAGAAATGGGGGATATAGACAAACAGGTGTGGGCTTATAGGAAATATTATGAGAAGCCTTAACCCCCTCGTTGAAACATCCTGCGTCAGTTCTAGAATTAGCAGTGGTGGTGTCCGAGGTCTGAGTAGGTTCAGGAGACCATTGCCCCCAGGGGCGAGACGTGCTCCATGCCAATTGACTAACTTCATGTTTTCCTCCACTTTTGAAAGTCATTTAAGGTTCTTAAATTATTTTTTCCCTTTTTTTTTAATTTTTCATCAATTACACTTTATTCATTCTGCATCCCCCCATAAGCCCCTCCCTCCTCCCCTCCCAGTCCCACCCTCCCTCCTCCCTCTGCTTTCATGTCACTCCCCAAGTCCACTGATAGGGGAGGTTCTCCTCTCCTTTCTGATCTTAGTCCATCAGTTCACATCAAAAGTGGCTGTATTGTCCTCTACTGTGGCCTGGTAAGGCTGCTTCCCCTCAGGAGGAGGTGACTAAAGAGCAGGCCAATCAGATTATGTCAGAGGCAGTCCCTCTTCACATTATTATGTAACCCAATTGGACTCTGAACTGCCCTGGGCTACATCTGTGCAGGGGTTCTGGGTTATCTCCATGAATAGTCCTTGGTTGGAGTATGAGTCTCTGGGAAGTTCCCTGTGTTCAAATTTTCTTGTTCTGTTGCTCTCCTTGTGGAGACCCTGTCCTCTCCAGCTCTTACTATTTCCCAGTTCTTACCTAAAATTCCGTTCACTCTGCCCAACAGTTGCCCATCAGGCTCAGCATCTGCTTTGATAGTCTGAAGGGCAGAGGCTTTCAGAGGCCCTCTGTGGTAGGTTCCTAGGTTGTTTCCTGTTTTCTTTTTCTTCTGATGTCCATCCTCTTTGCCTTTCCGGATGGGGATTGGACATTTTAGTTAGGGTCCTCTCCTTGCTTAGTTTCTTTAGATGCACAGGTTTTAGTGGGTTTGTCCTATGTTGTATGTCTATATGAGTGAGTATATACCATGTGTGTCTTTTTGCTTCTGGGACAACTCACTCAGGATGATCCTTTCCAGATCCCACCATTTACCTGCAAATTTCATGATTTCCTTATTTTTCATTGCTGAGTAATATTCCATTGTGTAGATGTACCACAATTTCTGCATCCGTTCTTCAGTTGAGGGGCATCTGGGTTGTTTCCAGCTTCTGGCTATTACAAATAAAGCTGCTACAAACATGGTTGAGCAAATGTCCTTTTTGTGTACTTGAGCCTCTTTTGGATATATGCCCAGGAGTGGTATGGCTGGATCTTGAGGAAGCGCTATTCCTAGTTGTCTGAGAAAGCGCCAGATTGATTTCCAGAGTGGTTGTACAAGTTTACATTCCCACCAGCAGTGGAGAAGGGTTCCTCTTTCTCCACAACCTCTCCAGCATGTGTTGTCACTTGAGTTTTTGATCTTGGCCATTCTCATGGGTGTAAGGTGAAATCTCAGGGTTGTTTTGATTTGCATTTCCCTAATGGCTAGTGAGGTTGAGCATTTCTTTAAGTGCTTCTCTGCCATTCGGTATTCCTCTACAGAGAATTCTCTGTTTAGCTCTGTTCCCCATTTTTTAAGTGGATTACTTGGTTTGCTGCTTTTCAGCTTCTTTAGTTCTTTATATATACTGGATATGAGTCCTCTGTCAGATAAAGGGTTGGTGAAGATTCTTTCCCAATCTGTAGGTGGTCGCTTTGTTTTGATGACGGTGTCCTTTACTTTACAGAAGCTTTTCAGTTTCATGAGGTCCCATTTATTGACTGTTGCTCTTAGAGCCTGTGCTGTTGGTGTTCTGTTCAGGAAGTTTTCCCCTGTACCAATGAGTTCTAGGGTATTTCCCACTTTTTTTTCAAGCCGATTTAATGTGTCTGGTTTTATGTTGAGGTCTTTGATCCACTTGGACTTCAGTTTTGTGCAGGGTGACAAGTATGGATCTATTTTCATTTTTCTACATGTAGACATCCAGTTAGACCAGCACCATTTGTTGAAGATGCTATCTTTTTTCCATTGTATGGTTTTGGCGTCTTTGTCAAAGATCAGGTGTCCATAAGTGTGTGGGTTTATTTCTGGGTCCTCTGTTCAGTTCCATTGATCCACCATTCTGTTTCTATGCCAGTACTATGCAGTTTTTAAAACTGTTGCTCTATAGTACAACTTAAGATCAGGGATGGTTTCTTTCCATTTTTTAAAAATTTTTATTAATTACACTTTATTCACTTTGTATCCCCCCATGGCCCCCTCCCTCCTCCCCTCCCAATCACACCCTCCCTCCCCCTTCTCCACACATGCCCCTCCCCAAGACCACTGATAGGGGAGGACTTCCTCTCCTTCTTTCTGATCCTAGTCTATCAGGTCTCATCAGGAATAGCTGCACTGTCTTACTCTGTGACCTGGTAAGGTTGCTCCCCATCAGGGGGAAGTGATCAAAGAGCAGGCCAGTCAGTTCATGTCAGAGACAGTCCCTGTTCCCATTACTATGAAACACATTTGGACACCAAACTGCCATGGGCAACATCTATGCAGGGTTCTAGGTTATCTCCATCAATGGTCCTTTTTGGAGGATCAGTCTCAGAAAAGACCCCTGTACCAGATTTTTTGGTTTTGTTGCTCTCCTTGTGGAGCTCTTGTCCTCTCCAGGTCTTATTATTTCCCATTTCTTTCATGAAATTCCCTGAACTCTGCCCAAAGGTTGGCCATAAGTCTCAGCATCTGCTTGGATACCCTGAAGGGTAGAGCCTTTCAGAGGCCCTCTGTGGCAGGCTACTATACTGTTCCCTGTGTTTTCTTCTTCTGATGTCCATATTCTTTACCTTTCTGTATGGGGTTTGAGCATTTAGCCAGAGTCCTCCTTCCTGATTAGTTTCTTTAGGTGTACAGATTTTAGTAGGTGTATCGTATATTATATATCTAATATCCACTTATGAGTAAGTATATACCCTGTGTGTCTTTTGGCTTCTGGGATACCTCACTCAGGATGATCTTTTCCAGTTCTCACCATTTACCTGCAAATTTCATCATTTCCTTGTTTTTTATTGCTGAGTAATACTCCATTGTATAGGTGTACCACAATATCTGTATCCATTCCTCAGTTAAGGGGCATCTGGGTTGTTTCCAGATTCTGGCTATTACAAATAAAGCTGCTGCAAACATGGTTGAGCAAATATCCTTATTGTATACTTGAGCATCTTTTGGATATATGCCTAGAAGTGATATAGCTGGATCTTGAGGAAGCACTATTCCTAATTTTCTGAGAAAGCACTGAATTGATTTCCAAAGTGTTTGTACAAGTTTACAATCCCACCAGCAGTGGAGGAGGGTTCCCCTTTCTCCACATCCTCTCCAGCATGTATTGTAACTTGAGTTTTTGATCTTAGCCATTCTGATGGGTGTAAGGTGAAATCTCAGGTTCGTTTTGATTTGCATTTCCCTGATGACTAAGGAGATTGAGCATTTCTTTAAGTGTTTTTCAGCCATTCGATATTCTTCTGTTGAGAATTCTCTGTTTAGATCTGGATTCCATTTTTAATTGGATTACTTGATAAGTTGCTGTTTAACTTCTTGAGTTCTTTATATATACTGGATATTAGCCCTCTGTCAGATATAGGGTTGGTGAAGATCCTTTCCCAGTCTGTAGGCAGTTGTTTTGTTCTGATAACAGTGTCCTTTGCTTTACAGAAGCTTTTCAGTTTCATGAGGTCCCATTTATTGATTGTTGCTCTTAGAGCCTGTGCTGTTGGTGTTCTGTTCAGGAAGTTGTCTCCTGTGCCAATGAATTCTAGGTTCTTCCCCACTTTTTCTTCTAAGTGATTTAATGTGTCTGGTTTTATTTTGAGGTCTTTTATCCACTTGGACTTTAGTTTTGTGCAGGGTGATAAGTGTGGATCTATTTGCATTTTTCTACATGTAGATATCCAGTTAGACCAGCACCATTTGTTGAGATGCTGTCTTTTTTTCCATTGTATGGTTTTGGCATCTTTATCAAAAATCAGGTGTCCATAAGTGTGTGGATTTATTTCAGGGTCTTCTATTCGATTCCATTGATCTACCAGTCGGTTTCTATGCCAGTACCATGAAGTTTTTAGTATTTTTGCTCTATGGTACAGCTTGAGATCAGGGATGGAGATGCCTCTAGAAGATCTTTTATTGTAGAGGATTGTTCTAGCAATTCTGGGTTTCTTGTTATTCCATATGAAGTGAGAATTTTTCCTTCAAGGTCTATAAAGAATTGTGTTGGTAATTCCATGGGAATTGCATGGAATCTGTAGATTGCTTTTGGTAAGATGGCCATTTTTACTATATTAATCCTGCCAAGCCATGAGCATGGGAGATCTTTCCATCTCCTGATATCTTCTTCTAATTCTTTCTTCAGAGACTTGAATTTTTTTTCATACAAGTCTTTGACTTGCTTGGTTAGGGACACACCAAGGTACTATATGTCCTGTGTTGCTCTTGTGAAGGGTGTTGTTTCCCTAATTTCTTTCTCAGTCCTTTTCTCTTTTATATACAGGAGGGCTACTGATTTTTTTTTTGAGTCAATTTTTTATCCAGCCACTTTGCTGAAGGTGTTTATCAGGTGTAAGAGTTCCCTGGTAGAATTTTGGGGGTCATTCAGGTATACTATCATATCATCTGCAGATAGTAATACTTTGACTTCTTCCCTTCTGATTTGTATCCCCTTGATCTCCTTTAATTGTCTTATTGCTCTAGCAAGGACTTGAAGAACTATGTTGAAGAGATATGGAGAAAGTGGGCAGCCTTGCCTTGTCCCTGATTTCAGTGGGATTGATTTAAGTTTCTCTCCATTGAGTTTGATATTGGCTATAGGCTTGCTGTATATTGTCTTTATTATGTTTAGGTATGTGCCTTGTATCCCAGATTTCTCCAGAATGAATGGATGTTGGAATTTGTCAAATGCTTTTTCAGCATCTAAGGAAATGATCATGTAGTTTTTCTCTTTCCCTTTGTTTATATGGTGGATCATATTGATGGATTTCCGTATATTGAACCACACCTGCATGCCTCGGATGAAGCCTACTTGGTCGTATTGGATGATATCTTTGATGTGCTCTTGTATTCAGTTTGCAAGCATTTTGTTGAGTATTTTTGCATAGATGTTCATAAGGGAGATTGGCCTGAAGTTCTCTTTCTTTGTTGGGTCTTTGTGAGGTTTAGGTACCAAGGTGATTGTGGCTTCATATAATGAGTTTGGTAATGTTTTTTCTGTTTCTATTTTGTGGAATAGTTTGAAGAGTATTGGTGTTAGCTCTTCTTTGAAAGTCTGGTAGAATTCTCCACTGAAACCATTTGGCCCTGGGCTTTTTTTTTTTTTTTTTTTTTTTTTTTTTTTTTTTTTTTTTTTTTTTTTTTTTGCATGGGAGACTTTTGATGACAGCTTCTACTTCCTTCGGGGATATAATACTATTTAATTGATTTACCTGGTCTTGATTCAGCTTTGGCAAGTGGAATCGATCAAGAAAATTGTCCAGTTCCTTTAGATTTTCAAATTTTGTGGCATATAGACTTTTGAAGTAAGACCTAATGATTGTTTGGATTTCTTCAGTGTCTGTCGTTATGTCCCCCTTTTCATTTCTTAACTTTGTTGGTTTGGATAGTGTCTCTCTGTCTTTTAGTTAGTTTGGCTAAGGATTTGTCTATCTTGTTGATTTTTCTCAAAGAACCAGCTCTTGGTTTCATTAATTCTTTGAATTGTTCTCTTTGTTTCTAGTTTATTGATTTCAGCCCTGAGTTTGATTATTGGCAGCTCTCTACTCCTCTTGGGTGTGTCTGTTTCTTTTCTTTTTTTCTGGTGCTTTCAGGTGAATTGTTAAGTTGCTTGTATGAGATGTTTCAAATTTCTTCTTGAAGACACTTAGAGCTATGAACTTTCCTCTTAGCACTGCTTTCATGGTGTCCCATAAGGTTGGGCATGTTTTGTGCCTTCATTTTCATTCTAGGAAGACTTTAATTTATTTCTTTATATCTTCTCTGACCCAGCTGTCATTCAGTAGCAACTTGTTCAGTTTCCATGTGTGTGTAGGCTCTTTGCTATTTCTGTTGTTGAGGTCCAGCTTTAGTCCATGGTGGTCAGATAGGATACAAGAGATTATTTCAATCTTCTTGTACCTGTTGAGGCTTGCTTTGTGACCAAGTATATATGGTCTATTTTTGAGAAGGTTCCATGAGGTGCTAAGAAGAAGGTAAATTCTTTGTGTTTGGGTGAAAGGTTCTGTAGATGTCTGTTAGGTCCATTTCATTCATGACCTCTGTTAGATTTATTGTATCTTTGTTTAATTTCTGTTTTGTTGACCTGTCCTTTGTTGAGAGTGGAGTGTTGAAGTCTCCCATTATTAATGTGTGGGGATCTTTGTGTGGTTTAAGTTTTATTAATGTTTCTTTTACAAATGTGGACGCCCTTGTATTTGGGGCATAGATGTTCAGGATTGTGATCTCTTCCTGGTGGAATCTTCCCTTGATGAGTATGAAGTTTCCTTCTCCATCCCTTTTGATTAATTTGGGTTGAAAGTCTATGTTATTAGATATTAGAATGGCTACTCCTACTTGCTTCTTGGGTCCATTTGCTTGGAAAACCATCTTCCAGTCCTTTACTCTCAGGTAATGTCTATCTTTGTGACTTAGGTGTGTTTCTTGTATGCAACAGAATTTTGGGTCTTGTTTAGGCTTCCATTCTGTTAGTCTGTGTCTTTTTATTGAAGAGTTGAGTCCATTGATGTTGAGAGAGATCTGTGTTCTCTTAGGGCCTGCATGATATCCGTTCAGGCCCTTCTGGCTTTGATAGTCTCTGTTGAGAAGTCAGGTGTGATTCTGATGGGTTTGCCATTATATGTTACTTGGCCTTTTCCCTTGCAACTTTTAGTATTTTTTTTTTAACTTTTAGTATTTTTTCTTTGTTCTGTATACTTACTGTTTTGATTATTATGTGGAGGGAGGATTATCTTTTCCAGTCTAATTTATTAGGTGTTCTGTAGGCCTCTTGTATGCTTATAGGCCTCCCCCTTAAGTTGGGGAAATCTTCTTCTATGATTTTGTTAAAAATATTTTCTGGGACTTGGAGGAGGAAATCTTCTTTTTCTTCTATTACTATTATTCTTAGGTTTTGTCTTTTTATGTTGTC
This sequence comes from Meriones unguiculatus, assembly GCF_030254825.1. Lineage (NCBI taxonomy): Eukaryota > Metazoa > Chordata > Mammalia > Rodentia > Muridae > Meriones > Meriones unguiculatus. Next base: position 140,639,116 of record NC_083369.1, on the reverse strand, counting down.
TTGGATTTCTTGGATGGTTTGTATCAGGAATTTTTTAGATTTATTATTTTCTTTGACGGATATGTCAATTTCTTCCATTGAATCTTCCACACCTGCGATTCTTCCATCTCTTGTAGTCCGTTGGTTATGCTAGCCTCTGTAGTTCCTGCTTTCTTTCCTAGGTTCTCCCTCTCCATGATTTCTTCTGTTTGTGTTTTCATTAATTTTTCCAATTCTATCTTCAGATCTTGAGCCGTTTGGTTGATTTCCTTCACCAGTGTGACTGTATTTTCCTGTTTTTCCTTCAATTCCTTCACCTGTTTGTTTGAACATTCCTCTGTTTCTTTTATTTCTTTCAATTGTTTAATCATTTCCTCTCTGAAAACCACAAACTGTTTGGCTGCATCTTCCTATATTTCTTTATGAATGGCCATAATCTGTTTAACTATATATTCCTCTAATTCTTAATGCATTTCATTTGCTTCTTCCATTAACCTCTTCATAAGCATAGATCTAAGGCCATCTTCTTGAATTTCACTTATGTTAGGGTGTCCAGGCCTACTTGCCCCTGGGTATCTCTGTTCTGGGGATGCCACATTGCTTTGCCTTTTGTTGGTTTTATTTTTATGCTGGCCTCTACCCATCTGGCCGTCTCAGGTGTTGTCTGTTTATTTCTGGTGCCTGCTGTGTCCTGGGGCGGGGAGAATCCACTTGGCAGGGTTCTGAAGTAGATCTCCTCAGCTTTTTAGGTATGGTCAACTGAATCGTGATGCTTCTCAGGAATTGTCACAGTTGACCTCATGCATATGGACCTGTGTGGTAGCTGTGGTGTTCAAGAAGGCTCTCCTCCCATCGGGAGAAGTCCTGGAGATGGCTGCCCTGCTGATGGGTTTCTTGCTCTGACTTTAGTGAGCTGCAGCTGCTGTTCTTAAGGTGTATTTTTGGGGTGCAGCCCTCTTGAAGAACCAGGGAGTCCCTCAGTTTTGTCAGTTTAGCTAGGGATAACCCATCGAACCTTGGAGCAGTATCTGAGGGCTGCTCTAATGGTTCTCAGGTTTTTGTAGGTCTGAGGTTGCAGCTGTGTGCCCCTGTGCCCTAGCAGTAATCAATGGCAGGTGAGGAGGGCACTCATGCCTGCAGTAGAAGGCTAGAGCCTAGAGCCGGCATGAACCCAGAAAGTCTTCTGGAGCTGGGTGTCCTGAGCGTTGGACCTGATGATCCCTCTGCTGTGGAGTTTCCTCCCGGCAGGAACACCCAGACTGTGCTTCGGGGACTGCAATTCTTTTGGGGATGGTGAGTAGAACCCTCAGGCACATACATGCATGGCTCCGCCTTGCTGGCGATTGGGCACCTGGGTGTCTGCCTAAACTGTAACTTTTCCTGAGAACTTTTTGGGGGTATGGGGGAAGGGTTTCAGCTGAGTGCTCTGAGGTCAAACCTGCTGTTCACCTCTCTTTGGGTCACCCAACATAGAAACTCAGTCTCTGGAGCCCTGGGGTCCACAGTTCTATCTGGGGCAGTGAGCCAGGCGTGCAGGCAGGACTCTGTGCTGGCGCCTTCGTCCTTGACTCTGGGCTGGCTGCTGGACTTCTGCTGGACCTCCGGTCTTTTCCAGGGATTATCTGAGTGACCTGAGGTCAGTCCCAATTGTTTTCTGCACCGTGGGGTTTTGTCTCGACTGGAAATCCCAGTCTCTGATGTTATGGTGCTCACAGTTCAGTCTGGGACAGTGATCAGAGGAGCTGGCATGTGGCTCTGGGCTGGCAACCAAGCACCTGGTGGAACCTGGATCTCTTTTGTGGTTTAGCTGGGTGAGTTAAAGCTGATTGAATCTCCCACTGTGGGGTATCCTCTCACCTGGGAAACACAGGTCGCTGGTGTTTTAGAACCTAGAGTTCTGTCTGCTGGGCACTCTGCAGATCCTGCTGTGCTGCTGGTCAGAACGAGTGTCCTCCTGGTGCTGCCATCTCGGATCCCCTCTATGTTGTGAATTCTATACCACCACCTAGAGCAAGTGTCTGAGGACTGAGACAAGTGATATGGAGTACCTCCTAGAGAAAAGCTAATAGAGGCTATGAGGCTCCAAATAGAGCCAGGTGCAGGACAAAGCAATTATCCAATATTAGTTCATATTCACCACAATGCCATCTTCACTGGTTTTCTTCAGAGCCCAGCCTTTCGTAGAACTGACACACCCCCCTAAACACATAACACTTGTGATTTTCCTTTATCTGAAGTACTCGTGTGGTTCCCTATCTTTCTGTCTGCTGTTTCTTGTAAGCAGGTGCTTACCTGTGAATACAGTAGGGAATCAAATGGAGCTCCCAGGTTTCTACCATTGCTCTCCATTCTCCTGGTATGTGGGAAGGAGGGAATGTTGTGTCTTTGAAGTCCTGTGTGAGCCATTCTTTTTCAGGCAGCTTTTTCTTCAGCAGTACTTCTTAAACTGTTACGTAATTCATTGATGTCAGGTTCTGAACTCAGAGAAGACTTGGGTTCCAGCTTCAACAACCCCTTTCGTTTCTCTGAACTTCAGTCCTCTCCTGTGTAAAATGTGTAATAACAATAGATGGCACCTCCTTTGCCCAATCTTATGGAATTATGGAAGTCAAACGCATAGTACTTCATGGAAATTACAGGCCATCAAATACTGACCAGATATGGGCACCAGCCTCCAGCATACTTGCATGTGGATTGGATATAGTGACTCACTTCCAGTGAATGGAAAAGTCAGAAGTGATGGTGGCAGCAAAGTGTCCACTTCGTTCTCTCAGATGATTCTCACTGGCAGAAACCATATCTCAAGCAGTCCCCTGGGAGATGCCATGTGATAAGTTAGGAAGCTTTCTACTCTTCTCAGTCTGAATGAGGGAGCTTCAAAGTGGACCTAGCAGGTTTAGCCTAACATTTAAATTGTGCAGCACCAACCCTTACCTGGATTGCTCTGTTGGCTGCTTCTGGGTCCCTAACCCTTAATCTTGTGTGCGATCCCAATGACTTTTTTGGTTATGTTAAGGATAGAGCCCAGAGCCTTGCATATGCTAAGTGAACAGGTTACTACTGAGCTACAACCCATATACCAATACATTGTTTAAAGCTGCTAAATTTAGGAGTAATTTATTACACAGCAACAGATAGTATGGATGTCCTTACTGAGTCCCTTTAGAATGGCTGATATTCACTACGGTCTCATATAGAAAAAAATTCTACATTTAGCTTAAATAGATTATTTAAGTAGGTTTCAATTATGAAAAGTCTATACCAGTGTAGACAATTGTTTGATTAGGGACAGTTAACCATCACTGTTTGGTTTAGTAGTGTATTTGAGCTCTTCATAATGTAAATTGATTTTTATGTTCTTTTTACAAATTATTTTATTTTTGAGATTATAATAATACCATCCCTCCTTCCTTTACTTCCCTCCAAATCCTCCCATCTACCCCTCTCCTTGCTGTCTTTCAAATTCATGGTTTTGTTTCCACTAATTATTGTTACATGCATATATGTATATATGCATATATATATATATATATATATATATATTCCTGCTCAGCCTGTATAATGTTACCTATATGTGTGTTTTCCTCTTTTAAAAACACCTTTGTACATAAAGAATGAAGTTATATCTTTGTAGGAAAATAGATGAAACTAAAGATAGGTGTTAGTTTTTAAAAACTCTTTTATTTGAATTTCTTATATCTTTTTCTCCCTACTCCACCCCAATCCCTTCCATCACCCCAACACCAGGTAGGAAAGAAAAAGAGTTAGTGGGAGAGCGGTGCAGTTCTCCTAGCTGCTTCCTGCTGGTTAGGGTCACAGGGTTTCTTGGAGCCAGTCCAATTTCATTTCAGGAGATCTCCAACTTCTTGTCTCACAACAGCAACCAAGAACAGCAAGGAAAAAGCAGGAGCAGCCTTATTCTTTCTCCAGTCTCCATTCTCTGGGCTCTGGCATTTATTCTCTCTGCAGAGTCCTCATATTCAAACTCTCTGCAGCTGGCAAAGAGCTCCTCTCAGAGCCTGCATGAGGCAAATAGCCTGCTGCTGTGGACCATCTGAATCAGTCCCACATCTCACACCTGGGACCAAAACAAAAACATGTTTATATCCACAACAAGAGATCACCTTATACACAAAATAAGTCAGATTCAACAGAAGTGTGTATTTTCTTATGTTTGAGGATCTTTATCCTATATAGATTCATAAATCAGATCTAAATATTACAGACTACCTGGGGAAATAAATGGAAATAGGAAGAAGAGGGAGAAAAGGGTGTGAATATGCCCAAAGTATATGAAATAATTGTATGATTGTTTCTCTATGAAGCCAATCACTATGAACAATGAATATATATCAATAAGATATATATGCCTCTTGAGTATGTGAGCTGTGGTCCAGGTAGGAAAATATAAATCACCCCAGTTGTTTTCATAGAACATTTTCTGAGTACTGAAACTGAAAAGGCAGAAAGGAGACATTAGGAGACCTTCATAAGAGTGTGATTGCACAGATGGTAAGGTAGAATCAAAACTTTTTACCTAGGCTGGCCTAATTATCTCTGAGGGGCAAAAAGCTGCTTCTGGAAGTGTAGAGTGACCAAAAAGAAAAACAAAAAACCAAAACAACCGAACCCTGGATATTAGAGTCAACTGAGGGTCCACATCAAAGCCTGCTCACAAGAACAACAAGCATACAGGGCAGAGTAAGTCCTGCTCCACCCTTATAGTTGCAGAACCTAGTAGGAAGCTGCAGGCAAAGAGGAATGGGAGTATCATCTCCAGCATCACAGATCAGAACAAGATGAGAGCTTAATAAACAGTACACTAATAAATCATTCTGTACTTATAGATCCTTAGAAGGAGCATCCCATGCCAACACCACTCCCTGTATTAATCACAGCAACAACAGCCTGTAGGGGATATAACACCAAAAGTTTCCTTCCTGGGGCACGGGGATTTTCTCACAGGGCAAATGCACATGAGATGAGCCTCCATCTTGCCCAACTTTGCAACTGACTGTAGAGTTTCCCCCTTCATTTTGGCTCTGGAAGCCTAAACTTTATTTGTGCCCCGCTGACCTGTTTGTCTTCACCAATACTGACTAATATATAACTTCAAATTATTTGAAACTAACTTAATTTAAAAGTCAATTGCTTTTTGGTCTCACTAACTACATTTCAACAACATAGTCATATATAGCTAATGGATACTATGTCAGACTGCACAGAATACAGTCCCATTATTGCAGAACACTCTGTTGGTCACAGCTGTCCTAGAGTCTATAGAGGGTTGGAAGGCTGAGGATGAAGAATCAACATGAGTTTAACATCAGCCTGGACTATATAGTGACTTCCAGGCTAGTCTGGACGATGTAGTAAGACACCAGATAAATGGTGATGCCGGTCATAGTTCCTGTGAACCCAGTACTCTGGAGGTTAACCCAGGAAAATCAAGGAGAGTTCCATGTTAACCTGGACTACATAGTGAGATCTAGACTGGTCTGAACTACAGAGTAAGGCATTGTCTCCATTAATTAATTGATATTTTATAGGAAATGGAAATGGTAACATGATATTGGCTTTTCAAGAATGTAGTAGCTGCACTGATTAAAAACTCGGGAAACCTCCTTTACTTGTTAGACAAACCCTTTCATTGCTCTGGACATCAGTGTGGTAGTCATGCTTTGGCTAAGGTCATCTCTAAGCTTTCTGTTTTATTCTAAGCCTTTTTGCTAGTCCATAGTATCTCCTGATGTCATGTTCACATTCCACTTTCTTCTTCTCTCATGCCAGACTTAAGAAAAAAAAAAAAGATTTTATTCCCCAAACCCAAACCCTTTAATGGCCTCTCCAACCTTCCCCTCACCCTACGTCATTCCCTTCAATAGTCCTTTCACATTCCCGTTGCCATAGCCAGCTATCAGTTTCCCTGTGGCAAACTCTGGTGGCTCATGGCCCACAGGACTAAGTCCAAAGTCAGCCTTCAGAAAGGCTAGCCACCTTTTCGTCATCTTGCCCCAGACCAACCGTGAGTTGGATATACCCTGGATTCCATAGTTGAGCTTTGTTAAAGCTTTTCCCTTTGCCTTGATTTCCTTTGTCCTTTTGTCTACCTCCTTGATCTTTACAGCAAAACTTACTTCAATGACAGTATCAGCTGCTGTCCTTTTGGATGATGTAGGCCATGCTTTACCCAGGCTGCTTCCTATTAATAGCTGATTCTGGCAAAGGTAGAACTCAGCCAGTATGCAAATTCTGACCAGGAGCTCCCTGATAGCTCTCTTCCAGCAGTGGCTTTTGTGATACCTCCTACCTGATTCTTGCCACCACGCACGCTCCCCTCCCCCCGCCCCCAATGTGCCCTGTACAGATGGATGCTCTTGTCTTGGCATTTGCTTGTCAGAGAAAAAAATGACACATTGATAATTGCCCTGATTCAGACAAAGTCTAATCAAGCATTTATTCATCAACATGTGTCTCCTTGTAGGTGCTGGGATTCAGACCTGGGACAAGTGGTTGAGGTGGCTATTTAATATAGCAAAGTGGACTTGACCTCCAGGTTCTTCCAGCATAGCCCTCCCTACCCTCTACACTGAACTTCAACCCAGGACCTGGGCTTCCTCTTCACTACATAAACCAGACATTTTAGCATGCTCTCTCTTTTTTCTTTCTCTCTTTCTTACTTTGCTCTTTCTCTTCTCCCTCTTCTCTTCTCCTTTCTCCATCATCTCTCTCTACTCTCTCTCTGCATGTGTGCTTTCTCTCTGCCCTTGCACCTTGCTTTTCTGTCTGCAGGCTTCCCTGACCCCCTCCTGTGAGATCAGCGAAACCACCTGAGAGCTGCCCCCAATAAACCCACCTTTACATACTTTAATTTGGCTTGAATTGGCTCATTTCATCGCTGGAGAGTACCTATCAGTAGGTACCTCTTTTATAGCACTGCATTTTGGTTGGGAACCAAGCCTTTAATAACTGAGCCACCTCTCTGTCTAACACTGCATTTTACAATCACTATTCCCACCAAAATCACCACCATTGTGCCCTCTTCTCTACCATGTTAACTCTTTCTGATTAGTTCATTTCTCCTATTCTAGTTTCCCTGTTCTTGGCATGCATTAGCATGTTGAGTTGTGCTAAGTTGTCTTTTTGAGGGACTAAATAATCCTCTTTCAATCTGAATCATGTTAAAGGAAAGCATATTTCATGTCACTGGCACACTGGCAAAAAAAAAAAAAAAAAGATGAAACCAAATGGTTTACCAAAAAGCCCGATCTACCATTGCTGAAGCAGTTAAATCCATACACTTATATATGTATATTAAGCAATATGGTGCCCCCAAGTCTTTGTTCACTTGTTTTTTTACATAGGGACTCTGCAGTACATGGCACCTGAGATTATTGATCAAGGACCTCGAGGGTATGGTGCTCCAGCTGATATCTGGTCCTTGGGCTGTACCATCATTGAGATGGCAACCAGCAGGCCTCCGTTCCATGAGCTTGGTGAGCCACAAGCAGCCATGTTTAAGGTAAAATAATTTGTTCATTTAGGTGGTTTGGATGATGGTGAAAAACTCCCCAGATGTGAAACACAGGATTTTGTCACTGGCATCTGGCCCTGGCAGAAGTTTCTCACAGCTTGCCTGCCTTGCATCAGCTTCCCAGACAGTTCCAAGGCCAAGATATAAAGTCAAAAGTCTTCTGACCTTTTAGTCCCAAGAGAACCCTGAATGTAAGGGCTGAAAGACAGGAACTACTTCCCCTCAGCACATCAATGACTCTAAAGGATCAATTTGGCGTCATTGAAGACCATATCTCAGCTTCCACCACAGGTTTTAGAATCTAGAGCATCTGGCGCTAAGGAACCATTCTGTGTACTTTCTGGGCTGTTGAACTCTTACTTTGCTCAGAAAGCATAGCTGCTAGCCATGAGCTGAATTCATCACAGGGTAAAAGTAACTTTCCTAGTCCTCTTCCTGTCTCCTGCTTCTGTTGAGCTAATATGCTACACAAACTCTTTGGAAATGTATTGGCTTTTATGGGGGAAGTCAGTTTTTACTGCAAAAAAAAAATAGTGAAAACACTTTTAGTGATTCACTTAGGCTTGTCATGCATTACTCCTGTAATCCCAGCATTAGCCATAGGAAGACCAGGAGTTCAAAGCTATCCTCAGCTACATGCTATGTTTGAGGCCAGCCCGGGACACTGAGACCCTTTCTTACACCCACCCCCAGCCATGCACTTGCAAGATGCCAGGTGCTACCCACTTGGCCCTTTTCATTTTAAGAGCCAGAGAGGAACTGCCTCTTCCCACTTTAGACTCAGGTCCTGAGTTTTTAATCTTTCTGTATTCTGATGCTGGTGGGCACTCCATTGCTCAGGTGAGGGGTGCTACAAATAATGCCCTGCATTTCAAATCCTCCTGATTGGATTCTATGCAGCATCTAATATCCTCATAACTCTTGAGGCTGTTCTTTTTTTTTGTTTGTTTTGTTTTGTTTTGTTTTGTTTTGTTTTGTTTTGAAGCTATGAGGAGTGGCATCCTGAGAATGGAACGTGTCGCTTGGTCAAAGGCTTTGCAGAGATAAAATCAGAATGCTCTGCCATTTCAAAGCTCAGAGTAGAGCAAGAGAGTCAAAACCAGCCCCCAGGACAACCAAGGAGTGGGCAGTGAGCACGGATATGAAAGACAGAATGGCTTTTATCTCTGGGTTGAACGGTGGACTTGGGAAAGGCACAGGCAGGCAGTGGGAGTTTGGATGACAGCTCCTTAAAAGGCTAAAAAGCAAACTCTAATGAGAACAATTATGTAGGAAGTCGTTTTACAGGAGTCTTCACAGAAGATTCCTATGACATGATGATGAGACATGACATATGGAGACTGACTCTTGCTCCACTGTAGGTCACAGGGCCCTCCCTTAGCAGGTCAGGAAGAAGAACTGAAGCTACCTTGATCTTGCAAGTCATAATTGGAAAGCACTTATTCCTCCCTCAGCCAGCGCCTTAGCCAGCCGGGAAGGACATCTTATCTGTAAGATGGACAATTTGCTTATCTATAAAGTGGCATCCTCAGGCTGTGCTTGCTTGTGTCTTAGAGCTGGAGGCTAAGAATCTGGGCTACGGAGGTAAAAGATATAGAGAACTGTATGTCTGTTAGAGTTTTTTTGTCGCCCCTCCCCCGATTTTGCTTGTTTAAATTTTACTTATTTACTTATTTATTTACTTACTTATATTACAATTTATTGACTTTGTATCCCTACTATAGCCTCCTCCTTCATCTCTTCCCAGTCCCACCCAACCTCCCTCTTCTCCTCCCAGGCTCCTTGCCTAGTCCACTGATAGGGGAGGCCCTCCTCCCCTTCCTTCTGACCATAGCCTATCAGGTCTCATCAGGGCTGGCTGCATTGTCTTCCTCTGTGGCCTGGTAAGGCTGCTCCCCCCTCAGGAGTTGGTGATCAAAGAGCCAGCCACTGAGTTCATGTCAGAAACAGCGTCTGTTCCTATTACTAGGGAACCCACTTGGAGACTGAGCAGCCCATGGGATTCATCTGAGCAGGGATCTAGGTCCTCTCTATTCATGGTCCTTAGTTGGAGTATCTGTCTCTGCAGGCCTCCATGGGCCCAGATTTTTTTGTTCTGTTGGTCTCCTTGTGGAGCTTCTGTCTCCTCCAGGTCTGTCTCCCCCTTCTTCCATAAGATTCCCTGTATTCTGCCCAAAGTTTAGCTATGAGTCTCAACATCTCCTTCAATACCCTAATGGGTAGAGTAAAGTAGGTGTAGTGAGATAGGGAGAGCAATGTGTCTCTTGGAGTTGTTTGTTTCTCCCCCTCCCCCATATTTTTGTTTGGTTGGTTTGGTTTGGTTTGATTTTTTGAGACAGAGTTTATCTGCGTAGCCTTGGCTATCCTGAATTTGCTTTGTATACCAGACTGTCCTTGAATTCACATTCATCCACCTGCCTCTGCTTCCCTGAGTGCTGAGATTACAGATGTGTGCCACCGTGTCCAGCTTCTTTTAGAGTCTTTCTCTGGGAAGATAGTACCATCTCTGAAACCTTTGAATATTCTCAGCTGGAGGCTTTCCTACCCAGAAATGACCACCATCTACAGCAGCAGTTCTCAACCTGTGGGTCCTTACCTGCATAGGGATCCCATATTAGATATCCTTTATATCAGGTATTCACATTATGATTGATGACAGTAGCAAAATGACAGCATGAAGTAGCAATGACAATAACTTTGTGGTTGGGAGTCACCACAACCTGAGGAACTGTGTGAAAGGAGCACAGCATTAGGAAGGTTGAGAACCACTGCTCTAGAAGCGTAAAACAAAGTTGTTCCTCACAGTTCTGAGTTGGCTATTGGTCTTTTGGTGTTCTTCCCTGGGTTTACTCATGGTGCATCCAACTGGTAGCCTGTGCTGGGCCAGGATCTTCTGACAGGGCTCTCCTGCATGGCTGAGGGAAAAGTAGGGAGGGATCAGCCACTCTTCTCACATGGCTGTCTAATCCTGGTTCCCTTTTCATCTTATGGAGGTATCCAGACTCCCAAGAGCAAAGTCTAGCAAGCTTTTTTTTTTAGGCCTAGGTCCTGAAATCCTCACAATATTGCTTCCCCCAACAATTTCCTGGTATAAGTGACAAGGAACTCATTAAGACTTCAGGGAAGGGGAAGTAGACTCCATCTGTAGCTGGGAGGAGTAGAAACATGATGTGGCAAAGGGGCATAAATGTCACCGAGATGACATCATGAGATGACAGCTTCTATTGAAATTCCTTGCACCTGAAGTCACCCAAGGCTGACATTGGTAACTGTCCCTTCGATGCAGGTAGGGATGTTTAAGATCCATCCTGAAATTCCAGAAACCCTTTCAGCCGAGGCCAGAGCCTTCATCTTATCTTGCTTTGAGCCTGACCCACACAAACGGGTCACTGCTGCTGATCTGCTTCAAGAACGGTTCTTAAGGCAGGTGAACAAAGGCAAGAAGAACAGAATTGCTCTCAAGCCTTCAGGTAAGGCCTACCTTGACAGCTGGGGGAAACCCTGGGCTTGAGCTTATCTCATGCTCAGAGAAAGAAATTGGATCCCTGGAGTACCAAGCTTCCCATGCTGGGCATATTTATGTGAAGAATAGTAAGAGTCCTGGAGGTTTGAAGAGTATACAAACTTAGCCAATTGTCCATCTATATTTTCTGACAAACAAAGGAAGCCTTATGGATCACTGTAATGTCCTTCCTGTATTTAAAGTACTTTTTTGAGGAATGTGAAGAGAAGGAAGGCAAAAGGTCCCCTATCTGGGGTTTTGTACCTTTCCCACATATAGAGCCTGGTGCTTCGTTTTTGAAGTCTGGCCGGTCATCATGTATTGATACTGACCTTGCTAAAAGGGCACATTGGGGAAGTCTGCCTGTGGTTGCTGTCCTGTAGGCTACAACAATCCTACATGACACTTTTACATGTAGTTAAGCCTTGTCCGTGAACTAAGACTGGTCTCTAAAAAGAAAACAGTTTGTGCTCTTTCCATTGGGTGGGTGGGTCAGAGGCTATGGCAGTGGGGCTCACCAAATTGCTACAGTAAAACCTAGCCCTGTTGTGAGGTCCACCCCAAGCTTACATTTTCACTAAGATCCTTCCTTCAGAGATTGGACCAGCAGAGCAGTCCAGGATTAGCAAAGCCCTTGTGTGGGAGCCTGGCCGCTCTCTGGCTGTTTCTCCACAGAGGGTGTCCGGAGTGGCACTGGCGCTCTGGCCCTGCCCTCATCAGGTGAGCTTATGGGCAGCAGCAGCAGTGAGCATGGCTCCGTCTCCCCAGACTCGCATGCCCAGCCAGATGCATTCTTTGAGAAGGTCCAGGTGCCCAAGCATCAGCTCAGCCAGCTTCTCAGGTACTATCAGTGTCCCTTGTCCCTCAGTGGTGGTCCTCTGCAGGGTGCTGGTTGTTCCTAAGTAGTAGAATACCTGCTGGGTCACAGAAAGGGTTTTTGCAGAGGAGCAGGGTGGCCAAGGAGGTACTTCTTCACCCAGTGTCACTTTTCTGTCCTTTCTTTTCTGTGGTTGTACCTATTCTTCCTCTCTTCCCCTCCACACTTCCCCTTTCTTGTTTCCTCTTCTCCTCACCCTCTCTGCCTCCCTGTCCTCTCTCTCTTCTCTTCCTTTCCCTTTCCCCTTCCTTTTGGCCCCTTTTCTCTTTGTTTCCCTCCCCCAAGATACCATGGAGGGAGTCAAGAAGGGGAGCGGGGATAGCATACATTTTTCCCACCAGCCTTCTTCTACAAGTTCCTTTCCTGGAGTCTCCAGGGCAGAACATGCTCTCCTTCCCAGACATATAGGAATTTTTGAATGTGTTTCTCCGCAGTGTTCCAGATGAAAGCTCAGCCATAGATGACCAAAGCACAGCCATATCCCCAGAGGAGAAGGACACTGGTCTCTTTCTATTGTTCAAGAACAGTGAGTGCAGAGCCATCCTGTACAGAATCCTCTGGGAGGAACAGGACCAAGTGGCTTCCAATTTGCAGGAGTGTGTGGTCCAGGTACAGGCCAAGAACGGCATCCAATAACCCTGCCTGCTCTGCCTCATCCAGGTCTCCAACAGGATGTCCTGTACCCTGGCACATTCTCATAGTTTTAATGATGACTGTACCCCTTCCTTTCCTGACAAAAGAAAACACAAAGAAAAATGCTCCTGAAAGGGGAATTTTCCGCCCACTGCAGTGCTTCTGGGCATTGGTAGGCTGGTGCTGCCCCCTGGTGGGAAACAAGCCAGGTGGCATCTGAAAGCCCTGGGAGGCTTAGCGTTCCCTTGGTCTCCTTTCTCACCGCATAGAAATCACCCTGAAGCAATGATTCTCAATCTGTGAGTCACGGCCCCTTTGGAGCCGCATATCAGATCTCCTGAATATCAGATATTTGCCTTGTGATTCATAATGCAACAACAAAATGACAGTTATGAAGTAGCAACGAAAATAATCGTAAGGTCTCTACATGAGGAACTATATTAAAGGGTTGCAGCATTAGGAAGGTTGAGAACCACTGTCCTAGAACAGCCACTGTAGGGAGAATGGTTATGGAAGAAAGCAAAGTTTTAACTAGGTCACAGTAGTATCAAAGTAATATTTCTCCTCTTATTATGGATGGGAAGGTACTTTGAAGAGAAGACATTGCCCTGCTATGAATGCTACCTTCCAAGTCCCCTGTAGAGTGGTCAAACAGGAAAACAGAACTGTTCCAGCTGGCTTAGTACTGAGGTTTTGTCTACTACCTACCAGAGAGGCTCCCCCAAGACTGACAGGAAGGTTATGAATGGAATTCAGAAAGAGACCTTTACGCAGAAGTACGCACATTCCATTAGCAAATGAAGTACCTACTTTCCCATGATGCATTTGGAAATCACTCCCCTCTGACTCAAATTAAAATGATTTATGTACATGTATGTCACTTGTTAGAGTTCGGAAGAGTTGCTTCTCTCAGTTGGCCACATCAAACAGATAATTGGAACCCTAAGGGACTTCATCCGCTCCCCAGAGCCCAGGGTGATGGCAGCCACAATAGCAAAACTAAAGTTGGACCTGGACTTTGACAGCTTATCCATCAGCCAGATTCACCTGATTCTGTTTGGATTCCAGGATGCTGTAAGTGTTCTTTGGGGCCCTGGAGAACATGATAGCCAAACCACAGTTAACTTACCCTGTTCTTCTGTTGCACCCATTCCTTCTCATTTGTTCACAACCCGAATCTCATATCTCAGCAGCTCTTTGAAAACCATTAGGCACATAGTAGAGAAAGCATCACTTTGTGAAGTGGGCCAATTGCATTTGACCAGAGAGAGCAGGTATAGGTATGGGGAGATAGCATTTGCCAGCACAGCGCATATGCTTCTGTGCCTGCCCAGATGTGTGTTCCTCAAATACCAAAGCCAGGTCATGTTTGTCTTGTCACGTGCTCCCAATACAGTCTGTCATGTCATTGATATTCAATAAATGCTCCTTAAATAAACAACCAAGAGGCCCAATGACATTGATCCCACTGTGATAGTCATCATTTAGAATCCATTGTGACTTAGGTTCCGCCGACAGAGATCATTCCGCCCTCAGAAGAATGAACCAAGCCGAAACCAGAGCAGCATAACAGTTCATCTCAGAGGGAATAGAACCATCACAATTAGTGTTTCATAAAAGCTCAACAGAATAGACATACTGATTTTTGTGGGTTTTTATTTTTTTTTTTAGGTCAAAAGAATTCTAAGGAACCACTTAATTAGTCCCCACTGGATGTTTGCAATGGACAACATCATTCGCAGAGCTGTGCAGGCTGCAGTTACCATTCTCATCCCTGGTAAGAGCCTCATGGAGGGGACAGGAGCCCCACAAGGAGACAAACAAAGCTAAAAAACAGAGCCCATTGGGTTCTGCAGAGACTGATGCACCAACCAAGGACTATGCACGGAGGGGACCTAGACCCTCTGCTCAGATGTAGCCCATAGGCAGCTCAGTCTCCATGTGGATCCCTGAATAAGGCCTCTCTCATGAACTCGGTTGCCTGCTCTTTGATCACTTGCCCCTGGCAATGTGGCCTTAGGGTCACAGAGGAAGAGGATCCAGGCAGTCCTGATGAGACTTCACAAGCTATGGGCAGATGGCAAAGGAGGAGAACTCCCTCTTTCAGTGGACTAGGGAAAGGGAATAGGAAGAGGGAGAGAGGGTAGAACTGGGAGGAGTTGAGGGATGGGGCATCAATGATATATAATAAATAAATTGTGAAAACAGAAAGATCAGATTCAAGCTGTCAAAGACTAGTAGTATTCTAGTGCCCAGCAGCTGTTGCTTTTTTCTGTTTCCATTTTGATTTTATACTTCCTTGCAGTTAAGTAAATGATGCCATAGATCTTTCTGGGACGAAAAGTCTGTGATAACATCTCATGGTGCCCTTTACTTACCTCCTGGGCATCATGAAGGTAACAGTAAGATTATACTTTTGATCTTAACAGGGAGTCAGTGTTAGAAGGCAGGGATCCTTCTACAACCTCACACACCTTCCTCAGTGTACATGCTCACTCATGCTTATCAACATGGCTGTTTCTTCTCTTAGAATCATTCTACAATGGCTGTCCTACAGATCTTGCTGTATGTGTATACATGCCCATGCATGTTCATTCTGGTGAACAAACTCAGGCTCTTAAGTGTTCTGAAGCACATGCTGTACCTTTGAGCTATGTGTTCCCAGCCCAGTCTGAGGCTTCCTTTTGGAAATGTTATCATAAGCATAACGCTCTGGCTGAAGATGGCAGGCTTTTAGAATTGTTGCCCTCTCTCCACACTGGGCCCTTCCTAGTCACACTTCTGTCTGCTCTCCCAAATGCTCCCTCGAACAGGCACCAAGCAGAGCCCTGGCCTGTTTGAAGCCATTCATGGCTAACTGGCCTTTACATCCCTCACTGTCAGTTTCTTCTCGTGTAAACTGGGAAGGACCATATTTACACTGCAGTCTATTCCAATCATCCCTTTTGTCGGTAGTCCCCTCATACAGCAAGGACCTTATTGAATTGCTCTGTTGAGTGTTAATCTGTACCTCGGTCTGTGTTTTCAGAGCTCCAGGCCCACTTTGAGTCTGCCTCTGAGACGGAAGGGGGAGACAAGGACACAGAAGTGGAAGGGGACCATCACCTAGTAGACCTACTCAGCCAAGAAATACATGGGACACCCAGAGGCACCAGGCCTGGCTTAGTGGCTATCCAGGAGGGCCAGCCCCACCAGCAGGACCCAAGTCTCCAACTGAGAGAGCTCAGGCAAGAAACCAACAGGTCAGGATCTCGCACACCTCGTACAAGGCCCTCTGGTCACTACTGAGAACTCTATCCAGGTCTCCGGGGGGAAAAGAAATATTCACCAGTAAACTGGGACAAGGGAACCTTTACAACTCCAGCAGAAAAAGAAGACAAAGGTTTCCTTTCCTTCGATGCCAGGAATCAATACAGCGCTTTGTCACAGGTCACAGATAATTCTCCCTTATCTGAGTTTTGCTTCATGATAGCGCCTCTGGAGTAGCATGTGGCCCAGCAGCGGACAGCTGTAGTCTGCCCCACAGAAGCATTTGGGGGAGGATAGCACTTTGTAGGCACTGATGATGTCCTGTAATCCTTAAGCCTTCCTGGAAGGTCATTTGTTAGGATCCCTAGGCAGACATTAGGAGATTGACTTTCCAACCTTGTTAGTGAATATAATTTCCCTTTGCTCTGGAGATTCATAATTATCAATAAGCTCTTAAAAACAATCTTCCACAGCTGCAATCAACTACCTGGTGTTTATTCCTAATGCCACTATTTTGCTTGTGGCAGTGCTTTGGATGAAAAAAAAAATGGATATTAAAAAAACTCAGAAGTTTGATCTTATTTAGATAATTTTTTTTTTACTTTTTTTAATTATTATTATTCTAAGACCTGAAATTTAAATGATCATGATGGCAAAACTGAGGAGTTTTGAAATGATGACAAATGTAAAAAGTTGGTAGTTTCTTTGGAGGAAGATTTGTAATCATCTAACTCAGTGCCAATGTGACTAGTTAATAACACAAGCCTGCCTATATTCATGGCCTGGAATAAACATGGGAATCATTCCCGTTAACCGGAGACTCCAGCTACTTAGTGAAGGCAGGCAGAGCAGAGGTGAAAGGGTTTTTGGCTTGTCAGATGCTAGTCTTTTGCTCCTTGTGGTCTTGCTGTGGTAGAAGCATCCACCTCTCTCACTTCACTTTGCTACCAAATGAGCCCTAAACAGTGCTCTCATCCATTTATATATTATGGCTATGCCTTTTCAGGGCAACCTCAATAATGAACTTCAATAATTTAAAGCTTAGTCCTACCGCCCTTTGTTCACCAATACAGATAAACTAGTTTAAGGGCATGCTGTGTGGTTAAAATAAACTAATCTTGTTTGTTAGATACATGAGCAAACAAAAAAGGCTAGCCACTGTTCTGACTTGCTACTCTGTCCCCTCCTGGTGTTAATGAGCTAGCATGGGGACATCAAGAAGTCTGAAGCTTAACTGTACCAAGATTTGCCTTTCGTGTCCCAGGAAGAGAGACCATAAATAAGACTGTCACAAAATGAGTAATGGCCCACCTCTGAGAGTAACTTGCTTCAAGAAACTGTGCCTGGAAAAAGAAATGTTTACTTCCTAAGAATTGTTCTAAGGTATAAATGCTCTATACAGGCAGTCCTGGATGCTTAGAGTGCTCCGTGCTAGCAGCATGCTTCCTCAGCTGTTCTCACCAAAATACTACTCTCTTGCTTTGGTTCTTACAGAGTGGAGAAAAAAGGCTGCCCATTCAGGTACTTCATCTGACTTGGTTGTAATAATCAGATGGTCCTTCTAGCCGAGTTTTACTGATCAACAGGAAACTCACTTTTTGGTTCCTGATACATTTTGAAACGAAACTGTCTTAGTCCACAGAGGCTAATCTAAAAAATAATCATCATCATATTTATTTCTCACAGCTCTGCAGATTGCAGTCAGAGATCAAAGTACTGGCAGATTTAGTGTCTGAGGGTCTGCCTTCTGGTGTACAGATAGCTAGATATTCTCACATGTCCCCAAATGGTAACAAAGAACTAATTTCCCCTTCTCAAGGTCTCTTAATATACCATTTTAATACGAATTTCAAGAGGGACACGAACATCAACTCCACGGCAGAATACACCCACACTCTCAGTATTGGGTCTTTGCTGTCAAGAAACAGTTCCTCTATACAGGCTGGAGCCTACTAAACAAAAACGTTATCTCATAACCCACCTGCTTGGCTTTGTGGGCCCAGACTTAGGATTATGCCTTTTTTAATAGCTAATGTTTAACAAATGTTTGAATCGAAATGTGGAGACTTTTATGAATGAGTTTTTGTTTTGTTTTGAAACAGACTTTGGAAACACCTAGTTCAAAGAGAGAGAGAGTACCAGAATCTTCTACGGCTAACTCTAGAACAGAAAACTCAAGAATTACATCACCTCCAGTTACAATACAAACCCAGTGGTAAGTCACTTTCCCTTTGCTGTGATGTTTCAAAGAGGGACAAACTACTAAAAATCTGACTTATGCCTTGAAAAAATAGTTGATGTTACTATACAGTAAACTGATTCTAGTCAGTATTCTGGAAGAGGCAAAACTATGTGGACAGAAATCAGAATGGGTAGGGGGAGAACTCAGAAGATTAAGAAAGGACAAGACTGTGAGTCATTCTACAACCTACACCAGACTGACTCTCATATCTGCCCCTTGGGCATTGGAATGAAAAACTGAAAGCTCTGCTACATCTTTTTTTTTTAATTGTATACGTGTTAGAACAGAGGTCACAAGGAATGTGGCCCCGTGGTCTAGGTAAACAAGGTTTTTAAAAGACAAAACCACAAGCAGGGAGTTACATGCCTTTGAGTTACATGATTGGGTAAGGGAAATTGACTTTTGAAATGATTGGTCCACTTTAGGCACCAAGACTACGAACAGTTCTGGCCTGGTCGTATGGGCTGGTTTTCTAGCAACTGTATAATTAGTGGGCAGGGAAAAAAAGCATTAAAGCTAGTTTCTTTTCCCAGGTTGGAGCTTTAAACGTTAAAACAATACCCACTGTTTTTTTAATTCTTTTGTCTCTCATTCCCCCCTTCCCATTATCATTTGAAGACCCAATCTTGGGTCTTCCAGATACGACCCCTGGAGTCCTACAGATTTACCTTTCCACAATGGGATTTGAGTACCATTAACTGTACCGCTCCCAAACATTCCTTCATGAAAGCCATCAAGCAATTTAAAATACAAGGCCCAAGGATAAAAATCAAAATTAGTTAGGGGGCCTTTCAGGGTGCCTATAAGGGTAGTAAGCCAAGGAGAACTACCATACCAGGATTTAAACCGTCCTCTGGAATCTTCTCTCTCTAGGGTCTCTTCCAGGCTTTTTGTTCAGTTGCTGCAATACCAGTTCCTACTCCAGCTCTACTACATCTTAACAAGCTTGAGTTCCAGTGTAGTGAGGAATACCCAGTGACCAGACACTTTAAAGATGAGAATGAGCATTTAAATGAGACTGCTAGCTCAGATCCCGAACTTAACTAAAGGCATCTTAGGTAGAGATGACTACTCTCTGGAAACGGAACACAAAAATTATAAAAGTAGCTGAATCAAATAAGTTTATTTCCTTTTCACATCACATTTACATTGTTTGGATATGTCATTACATCCACTTTGTTACTTTTGAAGCATTTTATGGTTATACATCACTGTACAATAAAACAAAATTGGAATCGTAGGTGGTACAGAGAATCCAGCACCCCCTGATGGACTGGGCACTGACAGAGAGCTTATAGACTGGTTGCAACTTCAAGGAGTGGATGCAAATACAATAGAAAAGGTAAATTTTAAACCAAAGTATTCCTATGACATTACTGAGAAGCTGCCTATCCATACATTGAATCTTTGTTTCAGATTGTTGAAGAGGATTATACACTTTCTGATATTCTCAATGATATCACTAAGGAAGACCTAAGATCCCTCAGACTACGGTAAGAGCTTCCAAACAATTGGAATAGAATTTTTTTAATGTGAATCTTTAAGAAAAATGCTGGTAGCTTCCCCCAATCTTTGAAATACCTTTCCTATGAAATATCTTTCCTATGTCTTATCAAACACAACTCATTTTCCCAGGTTCTGTTGGGGAGGCACGAGGCCTTTCCACACCTCTACACAGAGCCAAAAGCACCCCTATGGAACCGTTTCCACACAGACAACATACTTTTCCCCTTAGAGTTAGTTAGAGATTGCATTTGAAGAGTAGGTGGCTGGCTTAAGTTTGCTTTTCTCACGCAAACTCTTGTTTTGCAGTGGTGGCGTCCTCTGTAGGCTCTGGCAAGCAGTCTCCAAGCACAGAAGACAAACACAGGAGTCCCCACAGTGAGCTAAGCTGGGGGGATTGAGCAAATACTCTGCACCTGCCTATGGTTAAAGCTTCTATTTGTGTACGCACAGATCCATCGTTTACAGGGAAAGACCCTTTGTTAATTTAACTCAAGCACAGAATTTTACAATATCCTTGTTTATAAATATAATTGTATGTTGTGTCAATCTTGACCTAGTATATTCAGTTCTTAGGATTATATGTTTCCTTTAAAAAGTCAGCATAACTTCTAGCAACTCTTGGAAAAAATAAAGCAATATTTTCTAAGCTAGTGTGACACTTATATGTGAAAGGTAAAATGTATGCCTTGCAGTAGAAGTACATGTTTCTTAAATGTTTAAATGGAGCAAATTAAATTATTTTACATTTGAAATGACTCTTAAAGTACCTTTATTTTCTGTTGCCTTATTACACAGAGCCTTTGATCGGCCATGGTGTTCTGTGCCAACATGCCTTAGCCTCCACAATTGAGGGTGGCTGTTACTCCTATGCCTCCATGAGGACATAGCTATGATCACATCAAGTGCCAGAGTTATTACTTTTAGTAACTGACGGAGGATATGATGAAGTAAGGTTATAATAGCTCTGCATTACCCATTTCAAATCCTATACAAATCCATTACACTTATTCACATGAAAACACCGAGTAGAACAATGTATAAACTGCATGCAAATTTGCTCTCCCTTAATTTACATGTTTTCAAGGCTTTTGTTGTCTTTAAAGTTGAGGACACAAGGTGTTCCTTACAGTGGATGAATACCCATCCACTGGATAGTCACCCATTAACTGACTGACTTAAACTTGATCCATTGATTGGCACCACGCACTTCAAAGGGAGGGTCGCTGCTGTAGATGTGATAGCCTAGCTCCTCCAAGGGTGGCTCTGGATCAGCGGTGGCAAACTGGGCAGCATCCTCAATTTCTTTCCTCACTTCCACATCAATCTCCTAAACACCAGATTACAATGTAAGAGATTTTTCAATCAAGGGCAATATGACTCTTCAACAGTTAGAAAGATACCTTAGAGACAGCATATGAATTAAGAATGGAAAATGTATCTTTAGAGAAAGGAAGAGATCCAATTTTTGTACAAATGTGATTACTTACTTAGGCAGTGGCCTATCTTTTCAACTCCTTAATTGAATGTGGCGGCCAGAGTTGATATCAGGTATAGTCTTTCATTGCTCTCCACCTTTTTTTTTTCTGATAGGACCTCTATCGTTGAGGCCAGGGCTTATCAGTTTGGCCAGCATGCTCCAAGAATGTTTGTCTCTACCTCTTTCCAGGGCCAGGGTTGTATACATGCACCAATGTGCCCACTTTATGTGGCTGCTGTAAATCCAGACTCGGGTCCTCATGCTTCTACATCAATTACTTTACCAATTGAGCCATCTCCTCTGCCCTGTAACTCTTAATTCTCAGCAGAAAGCGCCCCAAAATAGCCCTGTGAGACTTCAGAGCACTTTCTGAGCTTGAAAATCTCAACTGGTCACCCAACAGTGACATTTTGTGAGGTGTGGGAATCTGGTCACAGAGTAGCCAACTTTAAAGCCAGCTTAAACCTCCAAGAGCAACTGTACCTTTAATTCTTCAACACTTGCGAGATTGCTGTTCACCATTCTATCCTTGAGAAGCATGATAGGGTCGCTCTTACTTCTTACTTCCTGGATTTCTTCTCGAGTGCGGTAACTATGGGAAAGGGAGATACACTGACAGATGCATCAAAACAGTGCCCATGGACCAGACAGCTTACTGAAGTACAGGAACGTATTTTTGAAAGAACAAGTTATTAGCAATGTTGCTATAGGAATAGCAGGGTGGCGGGCTCTTAGGTGTCTTTATAGAAAGTTAATTCACTATAACTTGGCATTCTGACAAGGGAAGATTCACTTCTTTGATCTGGAAGGCAGGGCCACCACTTCTACCTCTTTTAGCCTCAAATTTTCACATGGATAGGGTAAGGGGGCTAAGCAATGGTGATAATTATATAGGTTCTGAAGCATCACAATACCTACAAAGCAGGAAATATATATGCCTTACCTTTCTGACTAAGACCCTAAGCAGGGTCACTAAGACTCCTAAGCAGGATGGCCAGCAAAATTTTGGACACAAAATTTCAGACTGATTACCTTTTCTTATATTGTACTTGAAAAAAACATAAGCAAAGGTTCTATGACAGGACAGATAATACATAAAACCATTTTTATGTATTATCAACATAATTTGTTGATTATACCAACATAATTTGTTGATAACAACATAATTTGCTCTGTGTTCCTTTAGTCTATTTATTAAAGGCAAAACTTTAAACTGACTTCTTTCAACTGTGTTAAGCCTGCTAATTCAGAATTACACGTTAAAGCTAAGTGAAAAAGGACAACTTAAACTTCTCATGTGGCAGTTAGCCTTGCTCCCTACCAGTGAGATTTTGAAACTCTAGTCCTCTTCAGGTCGAATATGTCATGCCTGAATTTAGGGTAATACCTAAACTAAATGACCCCCCCCCCAACAATTCTCTATCATCAGACCTGCCTTACATTTAATTCTACACTGCAATTCAGTTACATAATGTGCTTTTGAGAATTACTGCTCAAGTGGTTACCAGCAGTTAGAGAGGCAGAGGTAGGTGGATCAAGGCCAGCCTGGACAGCCAAGGTATACAAAGAAACCCTGTCTTGAAAAAAAAAAATTCTGTTCAAGTGATATTCAGGCAGCTTTCAAACTAAGATTCAAAAGAACCACTTATTAATGCCAAGAAAACTACAATTTTATCTGGTTTTGACAAAAGCCATGTTGAGGTACTCTACCATTTTGTTTAAGTAGCCCAAAGGCTGCCCACCTACTGTGGAAACCACACTCAAGATTCCTCATGACAACAGGGCTCGGTGTCACACTCCTATAATCCCAGCACAAGGGGAGGCAGAGAGGCCAGCCTGGTCTACAGGGTAAGCCCAGGACAGTCAAGGCTACACAGAGAAACCCTGTCTCTAAAAAAGAAAATAAAAGAAAATGGCTTAAAGATTCCTCATGACTTACCTGACTCCAGGGTCACTCATACTATGTCCATGGTAACGATAAGTCTGTAGCTCCATTAAGATGGGCCCCTAAAACAGAACCATTAGTGATTAAGACCATGGGGATGTACGCTGACAATCATGGACCTCAACTGGAGAACCCCCTTGACATTCAATACATTCTTATTCTTTATATATCTGAGTTGTCAAGAGTTTACTGGCTTGCTTTTTTCTTTTCTTTTTTGACTTTATTGAGACGAGGTTTTTCTTTGTAGCCCTGGCTGTCCTGGAACTCATTCTGTAGGGCAGACTGTCCTTGAACTCTTGGAAATCTGCTTGCCTCTGCATCCCGAGTGATGGGATTAAAGGCAGGTGCTGCCACTGCCTGGCTTACTGGCTGATTCTCAACACCATGTTTCATCCTTCTCAATTTTACCAAAAAGTGACCTGCAGGGGTGTGTTTTCTGAGCTTGAAAAACAACTAGTTAAACTTTGCTACCTGAACCTCCCTTTAAGCCAGTCTCAACGTTCTCCTTTCCCTGGGTGCCGTACACTGACAGGTAAAGCACCGAGACAGATTACATCTGAATGGCTAGTATGTAGGTAAAACCATGCACTGGAGGGACTCCAAGTTTGATCATTTAAGGGGCTTACAGTTAACAGAGGAAGGGAACACATAACTAACCAAATCAAACAACAAATGCCAAAACAATGATAAGTTTGGTGTCAAAGTGAAAGAAGACAACTCAAGAATAAAGAAAAAAACTGGAGTGTTTACCAGGCAAGCAACCACGACCATGCTACCTCGCTAGACTTTGTCTTAAAAAGCTCACCTGTAGTCATTACCCTAAAGGTAGCTCCAACAGCTACCCGGAAAAGCTTCTTTTAACTTTTACATGAATGTCATTATATATAAATCTGTTACCCCAAAGCCTATGAAAAGATGGCCAGACTTACCTTACCAGACCTACAGTAGGCAGCTGCAAACTTTGTTGCTTCTCGGACACACAAGATATCCATTCCATCTACCTGTTAAGAAAGGTAGAAGAGGCAGAATGTAAATGAACTGTTCAAACCCATTTCACTTTTATTGTGGTGCTGAAGAATGGAATCCAGGGCCCACCACGTGCTAGGGAATTGCTCTGCCACCGAGTCACACCTCCTGCCCTCCCATTCAACTTTTTTTTTTTTCGAGACAGGGTTTCTCTGTGTAACTGTGGCTGTCCTGGAGCTCAGTCTGTGGACCAGACTGGATTTGAACTCACAGAAACCTACCTGCCTCTGTCTCCCGAGTGCTGGGATTAAAGGTGTGCTCCACCACCATGCAGCTTCCCATTGAACTTTTATATGATTTATTCAGGCATAAGCCTGATGAGACCATAAAGCATCTAGCTGACAGGGTATGGCTGTCTACAGTAAGGAACCTTACCCTCAGTCCAGGAATGAAATCTCCTCTTTTGTAGTAATCCGTACTGGCTGCTGCTCTCTCAACAGATGTACCCATGCCATAGCGGTTATTCTCGCAGATGAAAATACAAGGTAATTTCCACAGTGCGGCCATATTGTAAGCTTCAAATATTTGACCCTGAAAATATTTTAGAAAATGTTCCAAGTGGTTTAATTTATTAGTCCTCTAGACCTTTTCACTATTCCTAACAGCTGTTGCTCTGCCTAACACAGAAAGCTTGCACAAAGGCTGGCCCTTATAAACCAAGTTTCCGGTGGTGAGAGAAAGGAGCAGGTGTTGGCCATGGTAGGGAGATGTGGCTTATCCTGTGTGACTTTTATACATTTGGGGGGTCTACTAATGCAGAACACACTGCAAAGAGGAAATGTGGAAAAACGCTGAGCTACCAGTTAGTTTTATGCTCACACTAAATCTGTCAGAGTCACTTGACCAGATAATCAGAGTGAAATAAGCAGCATCAGAACCTGTCTCACTGAGTGCCATCCAGAGACTGGTGACTACTGAGGCCAAGGCAGGCTAAGCCAAGAAACCAAAAGTCAAGGTTCAGACACCACTATAGGAGTCTAGCGTTGCCCGGGTCCAAGAAAATAAGTCTTTCGGAGTATATTACACAATTGGTTAGTAATGGGTTATACGTTTAACAAATGGGGCTGGACAGATAGCTCAGCTGTGCACATGCTTGCTGCTCCAGGTTCAGTTCTCAGCAACCCACATGGCAGCTCACAACCATCCTTAAGCCCAGCTCCAGGGGATCTTCTGACCTCCATTGGCACCAGGCACACATGTAGTATACAAACATACATAAACGGACAAAACAATCATACATAAAATCAAAATAAATAGATCTTTTTTAAAAGGAGTTTAAAAAAGCCTCCCACCACAGGGCATATTTACAAAGTACTAAGGTAAAACAGAGGGTCTTCCTCACAAAAGACACCCCTAGATGACTCTGGTAAACCCTGTCAAGAGGTAAGTCTCCCATCTGTCCATAAAACCAAATGTGCGTTTGCCGCCTGAAGTCCTATTTCAGTTAATACACAGTATGCCATTTCTTTATAAATTCAAATACGACTAGTCACAACTTAGAAATGTACTTACCTGATTAGCAGCGCCATCGCCATATAATGTCAAACAGACCTCATCTTTTCCATTGTACTTACAGGCCAGAGCAATTCCTGCTCCCAGCGGCACCTAATATAAAGACCAACCAAGAAAGGAACCAATAGAAGTTAATCGCAGTTAAAAATGCTCTTCAAATTTCAACTCCTGGAGAGAATCTGGCAAGCTAAACTATTGGTGGGAGTTTTCATTCCCAACCCTGTCACTATTCACACACCCTGTGATTTTTCAAACCATGAATAAATAAATTGTTTCAACAAGGGCTCACATTTCTGCACCCAAAGATTTAACTACTGATCCAAAAAATAAAATGAAACCTAGGTATGTAATATATATAATAAAACCTACTGTGTTAGATATTGTTGTATGCTCTTAATGTTTCACCTCTCATTAGCTGATAAGAATGAGGACTCCCTATATTGATGAAAGTAAGGCTTTTGATTTTTATTAGGCTAACAGACCCTTCGAAGTAGGCCCAGTGTTTGTTGGCAGTGTTAGTCAGAGAAAGGGCGGTTAGGTGATAAGCTAACTTACTTTACTGAACTATAAAAAGAAAGGTAAAGGGTTAACTCTACTGCTACAGGCTCTAACTCATAAAACAGCCAAAAGAACTTTAAATCACTACCCACGTCTATTCATTACTAAAATGTTAAGAAGTACTTAAAGACAAACCAAACTCCCAAATTACTGAGAACCATAAGAGAAGTTCTCTGATGCCACAGGACCAAATCCACTAAAGCATGTGTTCTTCTTCAGCTACCTGAGCTCCAACGATGCCATTGCCCCCATAGAAGTTCTTGGCATACATGTGCATTGATCCGCCTTTCCCTTTAGCACAGCCTCCTCTTCGTCCTAGAAACGGCAGCACACACATCCATGCATAAAAACCCACCCACACCAAGCAAGAGCCACCACACCAATTGTCTAAATACCCATCCCTTCGAGAAAACATTCCTCTTAGTCTCCCTGTCTGTGATAAGGAAGGTTAGACCAGTGCCTGCTCTCTAATCACCCTGAGAGGTTAGCAAAGAATTTGACATTGGCACATCAGTACTTGGTACAGAAGTACATTGGTACTTCTATGCTGGTATAATTAGACTCAAAAAAGGAATATTAAACAGATATCTAGAATCTGCCTGCAAAGTACTTCGACCCAATTTACTTTCTCTGTTAGATTTCTGCTGCCATGTTTCAGTGACAACAAACCTTATTCTGACTGTACAGGGCTATGGTTTTTCAATTTCATCTGAGGGGCCAGATGACCTCATAAATGGTTTACTTGAAGGCACAACAGAGGTGCCAGATTGCTCATTTCAAAAACAAAACTTTTTTTTAACAACCAACTCCTAATGCTAAGCACATTAACGAGAACTTCCTCCACTCACTGGCCCTCTCTGTAAATCCCCAGCAAACCTGTCAGCTCTGCAAGAATTGCCCGGACTGGCAGGCCCCGGGTGAAGGTGAAGCCATGAGCTCGATAGGCTGTGATGAGATGGTCCGTGGGGTTTATGCCAGCCTCTAGGCCAACACAGCAGGCTTCCTGGAGTAAAGAGAACCATGAAGCAGTATCATTTCTCATTTTTTAATAAAAAGTTTCTATTAGAAACAATGTAAAAAAAAATTGGGCTAATAAATCCTGTCACTAGTAACCCAAAGAAAATGGCTGTTTTTTTTTTCATAAAAACCAAAAAACAAACAAACAAACAAATTAGTGGGTAAGGACCAAACCAGAAGCTATAACCAATCCACTGTTATAGTGGAAAATGTGCTGTTTCCTTTAGCCTGGGCCTGTCTATGAGGAAGTTTTGGACTAAAGTGGGATGACCCATCCTAATGTGAGTGACACCATCCCATAGGCTAGGATCCCAGACTGACTCAAAAAGGAGAAAGCAAGCAGCATTCAGCTCTCTGTGCTTCTTGAGTGCAGAGGCTATCTCAGCTCCTACCGTCATACATTCACCAAGATGGACTGCACCTTCAAACTGTGTTCTAAAGGAAACACTTCCTCATGTTGCTTCCGTTGCCTATTGTCACGAGAGGAACTGATACACCTATAAACAAGAAAATAGCCCTTTCTCCCGAAGAATGTACAATTCTAGCAAATTTTAAAATAGTAAAATTCTAAGAGCAGATATAAAATTCAGAAATGCTAAGTCTAAATGAATTCTTAATCCTACACTTCATAGTGGGTCCTAGCATTCTAGTTTTTATTCTAAAATTCCTACTTCAAAACCTTCTGACCCAAGAAGTAGGGTGAAAAACAATAGAAACTATTTTTAAGGCTAAGTGTGGTGGCTCATGCCTATCCCAGCACTGTGTAAGTTCCAGGAGTTTCAAGCCAACTTGGGCAGTGAGGCCTAGTCTCAAAAATACAAAACAAAACCCCCCAAAACAACAACAACAAAGGACTAAGGTGGGTGGAAGGGCAGACGGAGAGCTAACTCAGTGAATAAAGGAGTTAACTATCAAGCCTAAATCTCTGGAATCCATATGGTAGAAGAGAAGAGCCAAATCCTGCAAGCTGTGCTGTCGGCAGGCCCCACCACACACACACACACACACACACACACACACACACACACAGAGGGTGGCACATATGTATGTACCCCACAGACAACAAAGTAACTAAATAGTGCTTTTTTAAATTTCAAAAGGATAGGACGAGGAGAAGGAAAAGAGATGAGGGAAGAGGGACAAAGTAAAGAAAGAAACCTATGTAAACAGAGGCATAACATGGCTTTATAGCAAAGCGATCACCTACCTGGCCATCACACAAGTGACAGAAACCACGAATAATTTTCTGCTTATACAGCTGATCCGCCTTTAGCTCCATTCGGCGCACAGTCTGCATCATCCTGTAGTACTTCAGCCCATCCTCTCTGGTGAGCACTGTGGTTACCGGAGGGCCCTCTTCTAGCCGATGAAGGTCACATTTCTGAAGCGGAATAGGACGGTCACTGTCCAGTTACCACTCCACAAATCCTGCTGGCCCATTCTATAATGCTATCCCACACAAACAATAGAACAACTTGAACAACAGGAAAGGAATGCGCGCCTCAGCAGTGCTTTAGGGATAATGTGTGAGCTGGATGTGGTGGCGCACACCTTTAGTCCCAGGGCTCCAGAGGCAGGGGCAGGTGGATCTCTATGACTTTGAGGCCAGCCAGGGATACACACAGAGAAACCTATCTCAGAAAAAAAAAAAAAAAAAAAAAGATAATGTGTGATAGCACACACCAGTGATCTCATCACTTGAAAGGTGATTAGGAAGATCAGGAGTTCAAGGTTATCCCTTTGGTAGATAGGGGATTTTAGACTAACTCAGGCTCTGTGAGACCCACAATTAAAACAAAACAGTACTTCAAAATGTTTCTGATTCCTTAAACGTCAGTGTTTCACTGACCTTGAAGAATATCCAGTACCATAGGTATATCCAATCTTTTCCTCAAGAAGGGCCATGTGCCGTGCTAGGATAGCTGTGGGGGCAACCCAACCTATTTGTAGACGACATGTCAGAATGTCAAGAGGTTGGACATCCCAACCAGAATATATTTTGAAAGCTCGTCTCTCTTAAGCTATCAGGTTATTTTTGCTAAACTTCTCTGAAACCTTGATTCTGGACTATTTGAAAGAAAAGTGGCTCCACCCTCCAAGCACCAGTATAAATACTCCTCTTGATGGTGAAACTGCATCAGACTGTACATGTGCAAAAACTAGTAACTAATAGGTGAAGCACCACTTACCTTAATCTCAAATGTAGCATCATTTGCAAAATTACGGGAAGCTACTAGCACTCTGCTTGCCTGGAAAACAAACAAAATGCAAAGTCATTAATTTCTTTGTTTTTTTTTTTTTTTTTTTACTATCATGAATCCTTGCCTAAAGCATAGATTTAAAACACAGCCATATTATCTGAAGGCAAAAAAAAGATGGCAAAATCCAAACCCATCCAACTTTGTTCTCAAAGAAATCAGTGAGAAAAATAACAATTAATGGCCAAACTGAAGAAGCTAGATTCTAGCTTTTGTGTGGGCTTTTTAAGGTTCATTTGCAAAAAAAAAAAAAAAAAAAAAAAAAAAAAAAAAACAAAAAACAAACTAACAAAAAAAAAAAAACCTAGCCAGCCATCAACCCCTATCTAAGGCAAACTGCTTTTCTATGACATATATCCATGTGGGGGGAGGGGAGAGAACTATTCAAAATATGAGATAAATGCCGTAGTGAGATAATGCTTGTTTAAGACAATAGCCATTCTATAGCAGGAAAAGCCTAAATCCTGAAAGGCTCATCCTGAAACCCCATAAGGGAAGAATGTTCTCATATCACAACTGAATAAATCTGCATACAACAAAAGCATTCTATGTGATACCTAAGGTTCACATTAGGCCACAAAATAGAATTATACTATTTTAGCCACCTTCTGCCACATTTTCACATACTAACATAATTTTGTTGTTTTGTTTTTGTTTTTTTGAGATAGGGTTTCTTTGTGTAGCCTTGGCTGTCCTGAACCAGGCTGGTTTGGATCTCAGAAATCACACTGCCTCTAGTCCCTGAGAGCTGGGATTACATGCACCACCACGCCCAGTTTAGCATAGTTTGTTTTCCTGGAGACTTCAAGCATATTTATCAGATCCCATAAAAAAACACATTTGTCATGTAACACAATTTTGACTATGGTGAGGAGTTAAGATCGAGTGCTAGATATACCTTCTAGTATATAAGGCAGCAGTGTTAACATCTGCTTATCTCTTTCCCATTGCTGGAATTCCAATCATGCAGCAGCTTCCATTTCCAGGAGATAAGCTTAGACCCTCAGTAGAGGCCTAAAACTACCAGTAACAAATTCTTCTTGCAAAGCACTGTGATACCAAAGCAGCTGATCTGATAATAATCAAGATGCCTCTAGGTGATAAATAACCAGATGGGGAGTACAGAGTAGACACCTGGCCAAAGCTATTTGTATCTTAAACTGGACAGTGCAAGATTGCACCATTCTAGTCAGAACAGCACACAGATTAAAACTCATGATGTCCTTTTTTTTTTTTCTCCCCTCCCTAGACAGGGTTTTTTCTGTGTAGCCTTGGCTGTCCTGGACTAGTTTTGTGAACCA
Source organism: Meriones unguiculatus (assembly GCF_030254825.1). Classification (NCBI taxonomy): domain Eukaryota; kingdom Metazoa; phylum Chordata; class Mammalia; order Rodentia; family Muridae; genus Meriones; species Meriones unguiculatus. The sequence goes on along the minus strand of NC_083369.1, from coordinate 140,608,500 downwards.
GGCTGGCCTCTAACTCACAAAGATCTGCCTGCCCCTGCCTCCCGAGTGCCTGGCTATCATGAATTCTTTCTTTCTGAACTTTTTGTTCAATATTTTCAGACCACAACTCTACAAGTAACTGAAACTAGGAAAACTTGCAAAGCCATGGACACAAGGTGGGGGCGGGGGGCAAATGCACTGCCCCCCTATCCGACAAATGCAATGGCACTACCCAAGAAAAAAAAAAAGTTAACTAAATTCTAGGAAGGGATGCTTCAGTTAAATCAGAGGTAGAGAGACTGTGTAAACATATCTATCTCAAAATGAAGAAAACTAAACCTGAGACCAGCCAGGTAGCAAACAAATGGATGTAGGGTGGTTTTTTTTTTTTTGGTTTTGTTTTTCTTTTTTGGGGAGAGGGGGTGCAGTTAAAATTACTTTGTGGGGCCAGAAATAGCCACTGCATTGTAAAATTTCTCAGTGCAACTACAGAAACTATTTTGGAGAACAATCTAAAGCAGATAACCAAACCAGCCAGGCATTGGTAGGAGAGAAAATATAAGTTTATAGAGCAGGGCAATGATGGCACATGCCTTTAATCCTGTACCCAGGAGGTAGAGGCAGGGAGATGTCTGTGAAGTCAAGACCAGCCTGGTCTACACAGGGAAACCCTGTCTTAAAAAACCAAAATAACACAACAAATTCTCTTTAAATGGGATCACTGTTGGGTTTTCTTTTCTTGGGAGGGGTACTGGGGATTGAACATGATGGGACCTCATATAAGCTAACTGCATGGTCTACTTCTGAGCTACACTAACAGCCCCCAAAGAAATTCCTTTCACAGAGACCTTGAATAACTTATTCAATAAAATAAAATCTTGTAAGTACTTAAATACAGAATTATTTCAGCAAGAAGTATTTAAGAATTCTTAGAATGTACCAACATGAATTAAAAACCTTACCTAATATGCAAAGACAAGGGGCTGGAGAGATGGCTCAGTGGTTAAGAGTACTAACTGCTCTTCCAGAGGACCCTGGTTCAATTCCAGCCAAACGGCAGATCACAACTATCTGTAACTTCCCTTCCAAAATTGGTAATAAAAATTTCACAAAAGAAAGCACAATAAATACAAGCAATAAGGCAAAATAAAAATTTGAAATGCAGGCCAGTCTTACAGACTTTGAAAGCTTTCAACCTTATTTAAAAATAAAAGCACAATTTTATAAACCATTTCGAAGTTTCACATCCAAAACTGAGATGAGACAGAGGCAATCTTTAAGCCTGAGGTAAATCTCCATGTTTTCCTAATTTTTAGGGGAGGGGAAGAACTCAAAACACACAAAGGCCTCAGAGGAACACAGTAACACAGCCACCAAGAAGCAAGTGTCTCATCTCCCCTCCCCAAACCACCATAGCTCTGGTTACACAAGTTTGGCTAGTCACTGCTTACTACTTGTAAGCATCTTTTTGCAATGCTTAAATTAAAATTTTTAAAGTCTTTTCCCATACGTAACATGAAAAACTAATACTCCCGAAGCTGTTTTGTGTTACAAAGGCTGCAATAAAAAAGAAAATTGCAATTACTTAGAATTGCAAACTATGAAACGGTATATTCCAGAGTTTAGTATTCCACTGAGATTAAAGGTGGAACTTTTCAAAATTCTGAAAGGCTTCAAAAAGGGGCCCTAATTAGCGTGTATGTAACTACATAAGAACTATAAAGAAAACTCCTAGCAGCCAAGCTTAGTGGTGCATTTGATCCCAGCACTTGGAGGCAAAGCCAACCATGGATCTCTGCGATTGGAGGCCAGCCTGATCAAGCCAGCCAGAGCTACAGTTAGACCCCTACAGAAAGAGTCAGAAATACAAAGACAAAGCAAGCTACTTCTCTTCCCATTAGCATACCGGATGTGGCCACACAAGATTTTAATGCAGGCACTCCGTAGGAAAAGTAGAGAAGGCAAGGAGAGCCGAGTTCCAGGAATACATAGTGAAAGACTTTGTCTCAAAAACAAACACAAGACAAAACAAAAGCTAGACAGTTTACACCATAACAAGAGAGAAAATAACTGGGTATTTTCTATGGTGACTCCCAACTTTACAATCAATTTTCTTTGCTGCGTTAAAATGAATAAGGAAATGGTCAACGATTTTCAGACAAACTACAGTTAGCATGGAGTGTCTAACGAAAAGAGTTCATTCAGGGTGTTCCCAGCCTCCTACTGCCCTCTATACTCCAAAAGGTATAGCACATGTCGTAAAAGCAGAAGGTATGGTTTTTATTGATTTCAAATTCTATTCAAACTTCTTGAAACTTTCATTCTAATAAGGACTATTTTTTTTTTCTCCTTTCCACTGGGGAACAAAGCTTTTAGATTTCAGTTTTATTTCACGTCCAGTCTCCAAGCTCTACACAAATTCCCCTGCAACTAACAATTTCTGCACACAGGAAACTTGTTCGGACCAACTGAAAATGGATGATGCAGTGTGGCCGAATTCAGGGAATATACTAAGAGCTCCATAAATATTGGCTATGTCACACACATATATAAAGACACACTAAGATGCTTTACTGACGATTCAGCGTCAAACATGAATATAGCATTACTCAATCAACTGGTGTTTTTCCATTAATTAATGGAATTTCTAGAGAAGTACATACACTTTTGTTTTTCGAGACAGGGTTTCTCTGTGTAGCTTTGGCTGTCCTGGACTCGCTTTGTAGACCAGGCTGGCTTTGAACTTAGAGATCCATCTGCCTCTACCTCCCCGAGTGCCGGGGTAAAAGGCGCGCACCACCACGCCTGGCTGAGTAAGTACACTATAAACCTTTCCACAACCTCCCCAAACTAAGCACAACTGCATCAAATCCTGAGGAAATCAATAGAACCAGAATTACACGTCAAAAGCCTGGTGCAGTTACATCAAGAGAAAGCAAGCACTGTGCGGCTACAGGTCAAAATGCTAAAAGTTTAGGTATTAGACACCTCTTAAAGCCAGGGCCATAAGTCAGACTTAACCTCTAATCCCAACCCTCCGAGAATCATTGCCCTTTTCTTTCGCTACTTTGAACCCTAAGCCTCTGTGTGTATAAGGGTAAAGGCGGCTTCCTCTGGGTTACGCGCGGTTGCTCTAAAATTGACTGCCAAGAAAACACTCAGATGAGCAGGGAGTGGAGGAAGTTTGTTTTCCGTGAACCTGACCCCATCTGAACCCTATTCAGAACGGAACACAGGTGATCCACAAAAGCTCGCTCAGCTGTGCACCCGTACGTGCCAGGTGCCAGGCAGAAGTTAGTACACGTGCCGCTCCCCAACTCAAGACCATCCCACGAGGTAGCGTTCTTGGTATCTCCATTATAGAGACGAGAAAACCGGGCATGGAATAATTTCCAAAAATCTCTTTGCTTCTTGTCGGCACTTGGTAAACTCAAGACTAGTAAATGCTAAAGTCTGGGTGTGCACAGAACCTCCGACCCCCGGGAATGCGAGCCCTTTTATTTTGTCTTACGTGGCCTCTTGGCCAAGAGCAATGACAAGGAGAGTGGAAGTCAGAGGGAGTCCATAGAGGCTGGAGCAAACCCAAGCTCCGCCTCCCGGTGTCCCATAAGCAACGGGCAGTTCAGGGGCGCTGCTGGGGAGCCAGCGTGAAGCTCCGCCATCGCGGACTCGGGGAAAGGGGGCGGCGGTGACCCAGGCGCCCTCTCGAGCCGCTCGTCCCCCGGCCCGGTGGCCACAGACACACCGCGCGAAAGGCCCAAGCGAGTTCCAAAGCTCACCCCGGCCACTCGGCGGCGCGCTCCGGGGACCCGGTCCGCCCTCTCCTGCCCCACCTCAGGCCCGCTTGAGCCCCACCCCGGCCTCTTGGGATCCTGCGACCTCACCGGCTTCTGCGAAGTGCCTGCCAACACGCGGGACACAGCAGCAAGCATCTTCCTCATGGAGTGCAGCACACACACACACGGTGGCCGCGGCACCCGGGCACTCAAAAAGACTGGTTTGGGCGTCCCCAAGTCTCCTTGAGGCGACCTGAGGCGAGGCCACGCCCTAACGCGGTGACAAAGTCGAAACGACATCACGCGCCGCGCCAGTTGGTAGGTCGGTCAGAACGGTTGCTGGCGATGGCTCCGCCCACCTGAGTAACTTGCGGCGGCCCACTAAGAATTAACTAAAGAAGGGGCGGGGCTGTGGGCCCCTTCCGTTGCAGCACAGCTAGCCGATGAGGAGGCGGGAGCCCCGGGGCGCCTGCGTGGGAAAACGGTGACTCTGGGGAGGCCCTGGCATTCTTGAACTGTGCGCCACAAGCGAGCGGAGAAAGGAGTGAAGGCCGGTCGTGCTGTTTGCCCAGTCGGGCTGGTGATGCAGCTTTGCAGCTTGGTTCCAGTCTACAGAAAAGTCATGGTGTCGGGCCTGAAAGACAGCCCATCTGGTTTCTAGAAACGGTTCTGCCACTAATTTGTCTTTAAAAGAACACATAACTGTTGTAAAATGCTGCCCTTGTTGACTTGGGTGAGAGTAACAAAAATAGATTTGACGGCTAAATGCTGAATGTTGCTGGGTGTGCTTGTCATTCCTTCTCTAGGGAGGCAGAAGTATGAAGATAGCCAGAGTTGGAAGCCAGGCTACTTAGCGAGACTATCTCAAAAAGTAAAAATAAGTAAATAAAAGCAAATATTAATAACTGACCGTAGTAGTACAAGAGTTTAGCCTTAGCGTTTGTTTGTTCTTTGACTTTCTGTTAGCCTCTTTTCATGGGGGATTCAGTTATGAACAAGCACCTCATCTGTCTCTTATGCTTGGGAAAAGACAGACTCCTGTATCTCCTGTGTGTCATTGTTAACCCAAACACTATAAAGATTAGGACATTATAAGAACAAGGGAGGATTTCTCAAAGTTGGGACTATTTTAGGCACAGTTTATTGACTTGACAAGTTTACATCAAATTATTACTGGATCAGAGAAATAGCGGTTGACTTTTCCACTCAAATGTCCAACATGGACTGGCCAGGTACCATTTCTATGAGAGCACTTGGGACCCAGAATAAAAAGTACTCTAATATTTGAATTTATTATCCCTATGGCTAATGCAACATGGAAGGAGAAAGTGCCCAAATTTTTTACAAGTTCCCGAATATGCTTTGGCTGATTTCTCACCTCTCCCTGGAATCGGCAGCTTGAGCCCTGTTCTCTCATCCACAGGAAAGAAATAGCCTCAAATCCTTCACAAATTCACAGCTGCACAAGAGAAAGAAGCAGCATTTCCTTACAATAGAATTCCAATCAATTATTGTAAAAGGAATGCTGAAAATAATGGGGCACAGCCACTGGTATGTGTAATCCTGGTGCTGGAGAGGAAGAGGCAGGAAGAACTCTGGCACTTGCTGGTCAACCAGTCTAGCTGATTGGTAGTCTCCAGGATAAGGAAGACACCCTGCCTCAGAAATTTTAAATGAAGAGTGACTGAGGAAACACTGACATCAACCTTTGACCTCCACATGCATGTGGACACTCAAATATACGTGGACTGAGTGTGGGGGGGGGTGGAAATCACCACTTGGCAAAGACATAGTCACCACTGCAGGCAGGAATTATCAAATAGAAGCTAAAACAAATGGCTGAAAAAAAATGAGAAACAAGACCTTTGCATTACCACAAAATATATTCCATCAAAAAAATTATCATTACAAAGGTTAACGCCTTGGAGAAGCTGCCATGAAGAAAGAAGGGAACCAGTGTTTTAATAACTAGAATTTTTTTCTTACACTCTTTTCTTTGCAAAAATTACAAAGCCAAAGCCATCAACATTGCTTAACAGGTAAAGACATTTGCCACCAAGTCTGAGGACATAAGTTCGGTCCCTTGGAGCCACATGTGGAAGGAGAGAACTGACGCCAGCATTTTGTCCTTTGCTGCACATGCACACAAGTGCAGAAATTGAAAGGGAGAGATGCTTTGTGACACTGCAGTAAGTGGGAGCAGATTAAACCTGTGTTCATTAACTATGGGCTACGGTGGTATTTTGTGTGCTAGAACATGCACGAATGGGGCTTGCTCTATATAAGGCAGGTCAGAGACGAAGAAAAGATTACCCAAGGCAGAGACCTGAGAAAGAGAAAGTCTTGAGAAAGGAGGGCTCCTTCACCTTTGATGAAATTGGAAACAAGGGACTTTTTTTTCTAATCCCTCCCACAGAGCTCACCAGTTTCTGGATATTTAAAGATACTGTATGTTAGGTTTTTTTTTTTTTTTTTTTAATGTTTTTTACTTTTGCAAATCTCCTTCAAGTTCTTAATCAAGCTAAATTTTAGGCAAACCACCGTCTTTTGCCATGCTCTGGACAGCTTCAGGGATTGACCTCACTGGGGTGATGAGGGAAGGACAGAAACCCAGAAAAGCTGGATCAAGTGGGTTGTTCTCATTCTGATGGAGCTCACCCACTGCAGCAGCAGCCTGGAACCTCAGTGTGTTTATTTTTTCTACATCTGAAGCAAGGCAGTGGGTATAGTGAATACAGATGAAACAGGCCTAGGGCTATGGCATGCAGATGAACAAGGAGACAAGCTTAACTAATCTTGGTAGGAGGTCTCTTAGGGGAGCAGTCCTGGGCTACAGTCATCGAGGAGGAAGCTGTGGCTGACACCTGTCAACGTTTGCATTTCCACCAGAGAAGAGCTTGGCCTTCTCTGGGAAGGCTTTGCCACACACATGGGTCTGAGGCACTGGGGTTCTGAACATGGCTGTATTCATATTAACAACACATATTCATTCAGGACTTATTCTGTGCTCTACAGTCCTTGACATGCTTTTGGTTTCCTTCTTGACACCCGTCCTTCACAAGAAAACAACACTCAAAACTGTAAAAGTCAGCATTCAGAACTGTCTTGAATGTGCTGGCATCATGCTGGCGGAAAGATTATGTCTAGAGGCATTTATGATATAAGAGCTCTAAGAAGGTTTTGCCTATGCATAGCACACAGTAAAATAAAATGGCAATAAAATGCAACAAACCAATATAATCATATATCAAGTTGCTGGCATAACCTACAGAGAGAGACTTCAGGTTACTTAACACCAGGGGAAAGTGGCTATAGCTCCTCAGTGGGATAAATCCCTTTCCCTTACCATAAAAAAGTGTGGGGTTTTAATGCCCCTGTCTCACAATTCCTAAGGAGATCATAGATCCCACTGTGGAAAGACTTTAGAACATGGAGTCACGCTGAGACTGTTAACTCAAGCCATGGCTTTTCTGACTGACAGAAGATGAAGGGGCCTCAGTGCTTGTGAAATATTCTAGCCTCCAGTCCAAGAGGGGAAGCTATTCAATCCTTGACCAGCTGAGGAGGATGCAAACTTCCCAGTTTAAAAAAAAAAAAGTACAGGGAATACATGTGGCTCTTACCCCTCACCAAAGAAGCTTTCTTTGGCAGCAGGGTCCCTAACAGAAAGGTATAACTGATCAGAATGCAGAGAGCAACTGACTATTAGGTGCCCAGTCCCACTCCCAGCTGATAGTTCTGCAACACAATATTCCCACACCTAAAGTTCCAGAAACATTGTGGATGAGGGGGTGGAAAGATTCCAAAAGCCAGGAAATCAGGAAGTCTGTTAGGTGTGTCTTCTAGTTATGACAGGAGATCGGGAAGTCTGTTAGCTGTGTCTTCTAGTGGTCCCCTGAACAAGACCTACATGCTGATAACCCCACTCAACAACCCAACTAGATTCGGGGACACACCCCTAGATGAAGAGCTACAGGCAACAGATGACTGCTGAAAGAGACAGAATTAGTCTTTCCCAGGGATGGGCGCCCTAATCTGTTATCCTTAAAAAAAACCTATACATTTGAATAGGACTAAATGAACTCAGCAGGTTCTATTTATGTATTTTTCGTATATGTATGTGTAACAATAATAAAGAAAAAGAGACCATAAATTTGAGGACTCAGGGCCATGAGAGTGGTTGGGGGGAGGGGAAAGGGTGGAATGATGTAATTACATTTTAATTAAAGTAAAAAAAAATATATAGAATAAAAAAACACCTTTTGAATGAAAAAAATGCAAGAACTTCTAAAGGACAGATGACCTAGTGCTTTACTACACAATGGACAATATTAAAACAAACTGTCATGGGTGAAAAGGGGATTTATTAATCACATATGCTGGATGTGTCTCTCTTGCTTGAACAGTGTTCACAATAAATATTTACCAGCTACACTGGGCAAACACTGACCGGATGTTGGAAGGTGTTATATACCTTTAGCCAATCCAAAGTGCTTTTAAACTGATTTTTGAAAGAGTCCTTGCCTTTTATAGATACATACTAGTGCGGTGGGGTTTATGCTTTGAGTTTTTCTGTGGTGTTTGACAAGTGATCGACCAACCACCAAGCCATACTCAAGCTCCCGCACACTGAAGATCCTGTGATGGTGATAAGATGTCCGGAAGGAGCTTTAAAATACTGCAGTGATAGGGGAAACCCTGTTGCTTCAAACAGAAGCAACAAGAGAAGCCACCACTCGATTGTTGTTTCAGGCAGTGATAGGTATGTAGCAGCCCGTGTCTGTCTATGAATATGATTTTTCTTTTCATTTACCAAAACATCAGACACCAATGATTAAACTGTTATCTTTAGCCAGCTTTCAAATTTTCATAGTCAGTTATTTGGGCGCTTGCTATATGCAGCACGCTGAAGCTGCTGAAGGATTTAGCCCCTGCAATGGCTAATACTGCCTGACGTTCCTTCTACCCCCAGCCTTGTGTTTTGCTTTCTGAGACAGGGTTTCTCTGTGTAACCCTGGCCTTCCTGAAACTTGCTCTGTAGACCAGGCTGGCCTCAAACTCAGAGACACACCTGCCTCTGCTTCTCTCAAGTGATGGGATTAAAGGCCTGTGCCACCCCCACCCCGCTATGGGCTAGCTATTTTTAATATCAACTTGACACAAGCCTGAAGCATTTCGGAAGAGAAAACCTCAACTGAGAAGATGCCCTCCCCCCACACACACAAGATTAACCTGTTAGCAAGCCTGTGGAGCATTGTCTTGATTGACGGTTGATATGGGAGGGCTCAGCCCATTGTGGGCGGTGCCATTCCAAGGCAGGTAGTCCTGGAGTGCTATGTGAAGGCAGGCTAAGCAAATCGTGAGGAGCAATCGAGTAAGCAATGATCCTCCATGGTGTTTTCTTCAGTTCCTGCCTTGCTTTCATGCCCCGATTTTCTGGATGATGGACCCTTTCCTTCTCAGGTTGCTTTGGTCATCGTATTTATTACCGAAACCCTCATTCACTGAGCCACTCCTTGTGAACTAGTCTCTTAAGGAACAGGAGACAATAACTAATTGACAGTGTCCCTGTGCTCCTGTGGAACTTGTGATCTGGCAGGCAAGGAGAGTGATAGCAGTTTTCAAATATACACATCATCATATACACAATTATATATAAAACCCCCTTAAGCTGTTTGATGGAGGGTAAGGCGGAGGTAGTCTCAGGTCATGCTGGGTAACTTGGACACAGGAGGTATTTATTTGTCACAGCACTGGAGTTTGGGAAGTCTAAGGTCAGGGAACTAAGGGCTGCTCCCATCATGCATAGATTACATAATGTTGCATGCCCTTCTCATTCTGGTCTTGTTTTTCTATCATGCAAACCATGGCTGATTAGTCTGGCCTGAAGTTACTTTCTCAACAATTTTCTGGGCTTCTTCCCAAGCAGAATTAATCTTTGGAAACCTAGAAGCAGGGACGGGGAGAGGCAGCCTAGTAGCTTGACTCTGGAACTAGTCCCCTTGGTCTCAAATCCTGGTCCACCCACTTACTAGCTACATGGCCTTGGGCAAGTTGCTTAACCTTTCTGGGCTTCCATTTCCTCGTCTTTAAACAACCCAATAACTGTTCATTCCCTAGAGCTCTCATGAAGCTTGCACGGGTTAATATTTATCAAATCTAATGCTTAGCCCTTAATGTGTCCTATATAAAAATTTTGTTTGTTACTGTATGTAAAATCTTTTGGGTTCTTGTTGCTTTTGGTGGGAACCTCTGTCTTTCAGTGATACCTTGGGAATGCATTAGTTGGACACATGGCATATTTAAGGATTAACTCTGTTCCTGTGGAGAGCTTCTTGGTGTAAGGCAGTAGCGACTTCTGCCAATGGAGAGAAGAGGCTGGCTAGCATAGTATTGAGACATTTGGTTCTTCTGGACACAGCCAGCCAGCCTGCTCAATTGCTCTCTAACCTTGTTCTTTGAGACAGGGTCTCTCTCTGAACCTGGAGCTCACTGATTGGCTAGACTATCTGATCCAGATAGCTTTAGGAGTCTTCCTGCCTACCTTCCCCATCGCCAACACTAGTATCATAGGTGCATGCAGGCACATTAGACTTTTACATGGAAGCTGTGAATCAGAACTCTGCTCCTCACACTTGCATAGCAAGAAGCACTTTTCCTGCTAAGCCCATCACCGCAGCACCGTTCATACTTCTCACATGACTTGAAAATATTTTCCTTTGGACATTCATGGAGTTAAACCTTGTGTGAGGAGTCTGGGGATTTTCTGAGAATACAAACGTGCTTGCTAAGTGAATGGAGGGACAATTATGTCAATAATGTGCTTTGTTCTGGGATTTACCAGGCATTATCTACCACCGCAGAAAAATCCTATAACCAACAGCACCGCTTCAAGTGGTATTTGAGTCACCAAGCTAACATCTCCGGCCAGTCTACACTCAAAGCTCTTGTAGCCACATTGATTCTATGTTTATAGTCACTTTTCAAGCCCACATATTTAACTATAATAAATGGCTTCCACTTTGTAATGTTACAGCCTTTAAAAAGTCTATACCTGGTGTATGAACATAGGTTATATTATCTATAGCTTTCACTTTAAAAACGTAAATAGGTGTTATGCTTCAAAGGGGCCATGAGACCCAAGCCTGGTGGCTCACACTTGTAATCTCAGCACATCATAAGCAGAGACATAAAGATCACTATGAGTTCCAGTCAGCCTGTTTCACACAATGTTTTTCAGACCAGCATGGACTATGGAGTCCCTGTCTAAAAAAACAAAGAGGAACAGTGTCAGCAGTTGAAGAGTTTAAGATAACCTGAATATAACTCCATTGTGAAATAAAGATCTTGACTGGGAACTGAATTCAGGTACCAGGAAATATCACAGAATGTACACCTGGCAGAAAACAAAGTTAACTCTCCTAGCAACAGCCTCCAGGAAATATAACAGAATAAATGCTTCATAGAAAATAGAGACAAACTCCCTGGCAATAATCAATGGGAATCGGTTGAGAATTGGGTGGGAAAATTCTCCCCAATGTTTCAGATATGGTTTAGAAAAATAGCCATTGTGATTATATGCCTTAGCCATTGTGATTGTGTGCCTCAGAAAAGGTCACCCACCCTGCTAAACTTCATCCAATTCTGCAAAGCCAAGACTTGTGCCCACCTGCTTGCTGCCATGGAAACCCCCTGCTCACAGACTTTTCCTTTAAAAATCCTGCCCACTCAAAGCTCGGGGTCCCACTTCTCTACTGCTGCATCAGTGAGACTTAGGTCCCAAGTTCGATCGCTCTTGTAATAAAGCTCTCTTGCAATTGCATCTAGTCATCTCCTGATGGTCTCTGAGGGTCCCGTGAACCTGGCATAACACAGTGACATGGGGTATGGAAGGATTCTGAGTTTTCTTCCAGTGTGCTGAGATCTGTAGCTGGCACACTTCACTAAGTTAGTAGTTCCTGGTTTAATTTGTTGGCCTCGAGATTTGGTAAGGGAATGTGGTGGTTTAAATGACAATAACCCCCACAGGCTCACATTTGAATGTTTGGCTCCTTAGTTAGTGGAACTGTTCAGGAAGGATTAGGGAGGGATGGCCTTGTTGGAGTGAGTGTGGCCTTGTTGAAAGAGATGTGTCACCAGGCCCAGTCTTGCTCTTTCTTTGCCTGTGACTTGTAGATCAGATATGAGCTCTCGGCTACTTCTCCAGCACCATACTTCCCTCCCTGCCTGCTTGCCTCCCTGCCTGCTTGCCTCCCTGCCTGCTTGCCACCAGCCTTCCTGCCATGTTGATAATGGACTGACCCTCTGACGCTGTAAACAATCTCCCACGTCAATGCCTTATTTTATGAGTTGCCTTGGTCATGGCGTTTCATCACAGTGATAGAAGAGTAACTAAGACATTGCTTGAATCGCCTTTGGTCATTTTGTCCCATCTGTTCTCCAGATTCCACCCAAGTCCCCTGCCCTCCATATACTCCAGCTATAACTCCCTAAAATGCATCCTGGTTATTTCTCTAATAGGCTGCCTTTGGTTGGGGCTACAGTAAAATTGCCAGATCTATGTGTATGTTCATAGAAATTTATTCAAAATTAGGTCTATTCATAAAATTTAAGCCAAGATGGGTACAGTGTATATCACTATATTTTGTCTTTTATTACTGCTTACTGCCAGCCAGCTAGTGCTAGCATACCCTGTAGTGGACTTCTTAAATTTTTTTTCTTTTTATTTATTATTTATTACAATTTATTCATTTTGTATCCTGGTGGTAGCCCCCACGCTTGCTCCCTCTTCTTCCCCTATCCCTCTTTCATAGTCTACTAATAGGGGAACCACACCTCCCCTATTGTCTCACCGTAGCCTATCAGGTCCCCTCAGGACTGTCTGGATCCTCTTCCTCTGTGGGCTGGCTAAGTCACCCCACCATGGAGAAGTGATCAAGGAGCAGACAACCAAGTTAATGTTAGAGACTGTCTCTTCTCCCCTAACTAAGGCACCCACATGGAGACTGAGCTGTCTATGGGCTACATCTGAGCAGGGGATCTAGGTCCAAGGCTATCACATAATTTTCTTAAAGTAAGTTGGCGACATGCTGAGACTGGAACTGAGAATTCCTGATGTTTAGTCTAAAATCCCATGTTAGACTGTTTTTTTTTTTGAAGATAAATGAGACATGTTTATATGAGCATGTTCAGAAATAGAGACCCTATATTAATATAAGGTGCTGTCACTATTATATATTCTTTTTTCTTAGCTTTTTAAATTTTATTAATTACAGTTTATTCACTTTGTATCACAGCTGTAGCCCCCTCCCTTGTCCCTTCCCAAACCCACCCTCCCTCCCCCTTCTCCCCACAGTCCTCCCTTTCCATCTGACCCCAGTCTATCAGGTCTCATCAGGACTGGCTGCATTGTCTTCCTCTGTGGCCTGGCAAGGCTGCAACCCCCCCCCCCCCCAAGGGGGAGGTGATCAATCTGGTGCTTTCTCAGACAATTAGGAATAGTGCTACCTCAAAATCCAGCTATACCACTCCTAAGAATATATCCAAAAGATGCTCAAGTATACAAGGACATTTGTTCAGCCATGTTTGTAGCAGCTTTATGTGTAATAGCCAGAAGCTGGAAACAACCCAGATGTCCCTTAGTTGAGGAATAGATACAGAAATTGTGGTATATGTTAGACTTTTAATAGTGAGTGAATAAATGCATGAAAACCAATTTTATGCTCCTTGGGTTTATACTGTCTGAAATAAATGGAATTCAGTCAACAGAGTGTCATCAATACATCCACTAATTACCTGGACTCTTCCACAGCCGTTTATCCTGTGTTGTGCCCTAATCAGGGAGCCACACTGAAGGCCTGTGCCACTGATAGATAAAGAATCCTAATCAGTAGTCCATGTATTAAGAAGCCTGTAAGTACTTTACTTAAATTTTGTACCAGCATTGTGGAAGTACAGCTCAATATTGGTAGAATTACTTCTTATAATGCATGAAGCCCTGAATTCAAGGCCCAAAAACATATGCAAAATTCAGATGTGTTGGTATACGCCTATGACCCCACCATTCACAAGGTGAAAGTTTAATGTCATCCTCAGATACATAGCAAATATGAGGACAGCCTATCATACATAAGACACCAGACACCCTGTCTCAAAAATTAAAACAAACAAAAAATCTTGTACCAGAAGAATTTATTGATTTATCTAAGACATGTGAGGAATACGTTTTAGTGCGTAAGTGAAATTCTGGAGATGTGGTGGAAACAGGCCAGAAGAGGATGTTTGGTGTCCACGTTTTATTACATCTCTTCCAGGCAGGATCTCTCACTGAACCTTGGTCTAGGTTGGCAGCCAGAAAGTCTCAGTGATCCTCCTGTCTCTGCTCTGCTCCCTATATAGCTGTGGTTGCAGGCATGTGCGTAGCCACACTCAGATTTTTTACATGGGTGCTGGGGATTTGAACTCAGGTCCTCATACTTACATAGCAAGCACTCTTACCTACTGAATCATATCCCCAGTGCCCTTAAATGCATTTTCTACCTATCACATGTTCAACTTAGAATGTATATACTGATAGAAGGAAAAAAAATCTCTTCTATAATGGCATAGTAATCCCACACAGATGAAATCCACTGTGGGGCCACTCTAAACTGAATCACAGGAAAACAAAACACAGATTTGTGAGCAGATGGCTAGGTGCTTCTCTACTAATAGAGGAAGAATCTTCTCAGGTGTGCAATCAATTGAAGACGAACTCTACTAGGGAGCATCAAAACTGTAATAAGACTGGAACCTGTATGTGCAGTTACATGAACTTTGTTTAGGGCCTGTTCCATACTAAAAAGACATGTGCTGCTCTTCCAAATTCCTCAGGAGGCATTTTGATATAAAAAAAGAGAAGGCTTATTATGCCACACAAATTCCATAATGCTGTAATCTAACGTAAGAGATATGGGAAACATCTGATTGACAAAAGCATTATTAATAAGCCAGAAGATGGAATTCCAACAGAAGAAATAAAAAAGGGGGGGTGAAGAACCTGCATAATCTTTCCACCAGGTGGCAACCCAACATAAGCAATAGGAAAAATTTGGCATTAACACCCTAAAAAAATACACTTGCCAATGTGTATGGAACTGTCTTGAAATGTGTAAAGACAGCATTAACAATCTCAATTTGTACGTTGGTGGTGGATACATGCTTCCTTTACTTAATAAAACATATAGCAAAATTTAGTGTTCGATTGTGGGGAATGTCAAAGTAAGCCTTTGGAGGTCCATAGGGAATGGCGAGTGAAGGGTCAGCAGCTCCTACTACTCCTTCAAAGGTCCTGATCCACTGCACACAGTGTTGATCTACTGCTAGCACACTAGTCTAGTGTCAAATTGGATCCGAAGTTAGGGCAGTGACTGCTTCCCCCTTCTTTAAGGAAGTCTCCTAAGGTGACCTCCCCCCTCCCCATCTCCCACATTTCCTTAGAGTCGCACCAATCTGATTGATGTTACTGGCGCTTGAAGCCATCATGGGACGGTCTAATTGGTCTTTCAGTCGTTTGAAGGCTGTTACGCTGGATAATAAAGTTAGAACTGCACCTTTGAGCCTGGTCTCTGGAGTCTGATTCCTGGGATTCTGCGTGGGCTCCGTTCACCACTCACCCCTCCTTTCCCTCCCCAGTTCCTGATCCCCACATTCCGTGTTTTGAATGTATCTTGATTATAATAGTGCTCTTTCTTTAGGTTTTAGTGATTTGCTTCTACACTTTGGCCACCATTAACAAATCCTCTTGGGAAGGAAAAACAATGATTTTTTTTTTTCTGTCTTTCCAGCCTCTACTCTAGAAGCTGATACAGAGCGTGAATTCAATAAATATTTATTGAATAAGGATGAATGCATAATACTAAGCTGCAAGAAGCTACTGAAGATAAAAATATGAAAACAAGATATGAACTAGAAAATAGAAATAAAAACCAGTTCATTTTGAGCTCTTTTCCTAATGCTACATTTGAAAACAATCTATTCATTGTGCCTATGAACAATGTGTTTGCATTTACATGTTTGTGGGTGTGTACAGGCCAGGTGTACTTGTGGAGGTCAGGATACAGCTTGTGGAATTTGGTTCTCTCCTTCCACATTGTGTGTCCAGGGAATGGAACTCAGGTTGTCCAGCTTAATAGCAAATTCCTCTCAATGCTGCGCCATCTCACTGGCTCTCCCCAAGGCTTCTTTAACCATTAGTTGGACCAGTGGGATGTGGAGGAAAACATGATAGAGACTAAAATGGACGTTTAGTAATCTAAATGTCTTGGAGATGAGATGGAAAAAAGAAACTGATAAAGCAAAAGATAAGAAGGGGCTGTCGAGAAGGTTCAGCAATTAAGCCTTGACTCCCCTTCCAGAAGACCAGTATTAGATTCCCAGCACCCACATGGCTGATCACAACTGTCTGCAACTCCAGTTCCGGTGTATCAGGCACCCTTTTCTGGCCTCCAAAGGTATTGTACACGTGTCGTCCACACTAGTAAGCAAAACACCTGTACACATAACATAGAAAATAAAAGGTAAGAAAGTTTAGCAATGTTTTAGACAAAGAAAGAAACTCAGGGAGGAAGGCAGGTTTGATCGCATTTTCAAATGCCACTGAAATGCTCTCTGGAACTGACTTGTTCTGAAACTCTGTCTAATTAAACTCTGTCTAATTAAAGAGCTTGGTCACCAGAGGAGCTTGTGAAAGCTTTCTCTAGCACCCCCCACCCTCACCCATTCTAGGTGCTGGGGGAGGGTTTAGTGGGCACCTGCCACAAGCAGACCGAGGTTCACAAAATTTTTACCTCACTTGAAACATTACAAGGGTATGGTACTGGCAGTGGTGGCACACGCCTTTAGCTCTAGCTCCCTGGACATAGAGGAGGAGAATCTCTGTGAGTTCAAGGCCAGCCTGATCTATAGAGGGAGTTCTAGGACAGCCAGCGCAACAGGGTAAAACCCTGTCTCAAAAAACAAAACAAAACAAAAAACCTAAAACACAACAAAGTGAAAAGAAACAAGGAAACCATTGTGAGATAGTTTGTAATTTTTTTTTTGTAATGTGATTGTGTAATACTTAAGATTGTACTTTGTAGACCACAGCATCATGCTCTACTGCCCGAAGTTTGGACATACCTGCTTGGTGTTGTAGGCATCACCTAAAGATGAGGGATTGGAGAAAAGGCTAAGCAGGTTCTGGCCTCTCATGGTCTACACTTGGCTCATGGGCTGCAGTGTTCACCCGATGCTCCAGGAAGGTACACAACGACCCACTTCCTGGCTGTTAGCCTACCTCAAAATAAAAATGGGTGCACAGGGTTCTGGTATTTCGTGGGCTCTCTTATCAGTTACCGTGTCATTCCCCAGAGGTCCTGGTGGCCTCAATAGCTTTGCCAAGTCTCAGGCACCTCACACTTCTGCCTCTCTTCACCCGGAGCAGGCATCTCTATCGAACACTGCAAGGCCCACACATGCTTCCAACACGAGCCTGGAGTCATCACAGCAGCCCACATCACACATCACCTCTCCAACTCACTTGATACGCCATTGCTTGTGCATCATGTTGAGTGCCTTCTCAACCTGTTCCTATCTGCTCCTCACATTAGAGGAAAAGGGCCTCTTTCAAAGGTATTAATATATACTGCCACATACATGAAATCCAGGTTAATTCCAAGGAGCAGACACACAGAGCCAGGTGAAAGCAAGTTGCACAGTCATGGGGGATAAGCTGTCTTTAGCTGATAGTGTGAGCTGAGGCTTAAGTACAACCTTATGCATCCTGGTTAGAACTTGGAGCTTTGTTCTGCTAACAGTGGGAAAGTACAGGGAGGTGTCCAGCCAGGGATGAACAATATTGATTAAGGGCTTCCCTCACTAGAATGGGTGGGACCCCGTGAATGTTGCCATTTTGACCACGGTGGCCCCATCAGATCCTAGAATGGTGCCAAGCACACAGGAGACACTTAACAAGTACAAGACTAAGGACTCCTCCCCACTCAAGCTAATCTCGTATCGCAAAACACTCAGTAGATTTTAAGCATTTGTATATTCAATGTACCCCAAAACACAGTTAATCACTGCACATTATGGTACTTAGGAAGATTCTGATACAGAGCCTTTTGGGGATTCCATTTACCTAACATTCTTTGGGCATTATGAGAACTCAAGAGAAATGAATGCCCACAAAGCTTTTGTGACTTACTCTAGCTTTGGAAAGTCTAGCCTTCTTAGAAACCATCACACAGAAGGAACTTGCTCATCTGAGTCCCGGTATCTCTTATTTGCTGTTCTGTGGCACAGTGGCTTTTCCTGTTGAAATAAATCCTTTTTTTTTATAAATAAATATAAAAATAAAAATTACTTTAGGTTAGAAGTTGTTATAACACTGGCTTCTTCAAAAGAAAGAACAAAATTATGCAAATATCAGTGATATTAATTCCCTTCTTGGCTGTTCACTATACCAGTTTTATAATTCAAAATTATAATTAAAACACCATTTCAAATACAAAAAATAAAATCACACACACACCAAAGTTAACCATGCCCAAAGTCCATCCATCTTGGAACAGGAGCTGTGGTGTATCACATTCTACACTTTCCCTATTGATGGTGTAAGAATTTTAGGTTCCCTTAGACCTACGGTTCTCAGCTGGGAGTGAGTCTGTGCCCATTCTACATGTGGAAATGTCAGAAGACATTTTCGACTGTTGTCACTACTTGAAGAAGGAAAGGGGACTGAGCAACAGCTAAGCAGTCTCCAAGGCGCAGGCCAGCCAGTGAGAAAGGCCACCCATAGCCTGCACTGTACTCAGGCTTGCTGTGCATACAACTGGAGCTCCACAACAGCAAGGGACGACGGGACTTGAGCGTGTCAGGGTCACTATCATGATAGCCTGCTTCCATCCTCAGGAACAGCAGTATTGGATATCACAGTTCAAAGTGTGCCAGGGTAGAAGGTATTATAAAAATATCAGTGGGTGTTGTTTTAGTCACTGTTCAGTCGCTGTGAGGAGACACCGTGACCAAGCAGCTTATGAATGAAAGCGTTTAGTTGGCAACTTGCTTACAGTTTCAGAGTGAGAGAGAGAGTGAGTCCACCATCACGAAAAAGGTGGAAATATTTGCACAGTCCATTCCTGATTCTGGACTCCACGTATTTCTACCTGCCTAACTTGTCCATCCCACCTGTTTCCCAAGGAAGCCTTGACTGATAGAGCTGTGTGCTGTATTTGCAACTCATATATTTAGCTCAGCACTGGTTTATTGCAGGGGCTTTTAGAACAGATCTTTGAAATGATGCCATGCAAGGACTTCCCTGGGGTTCTCCTTTTCCTCTCATCAATGTCATGTTTACTCTCTTCCCTTTACACCCTTGTGAACTTTAAACACAACTCCATCAAGGTGCATTAGCAGGATGCAGCTCCCATCTCTTGTTCTAGTGGAACCCATTTATGCCTTCTGTGTCAAAGTCACAGGGAATGGGAATTGTTGGAGCTTTCCAAATGCCAGGAGAGTGACCAGAGGAAGACTGTTAATCTTCCAAGAGATATGTGTTATGAAATGTCAATGGCCCTCATTGTGAGACCTTAATGGTAATTTTTAGGTTAGAGTCTGTTCGTTTTCAAAAATATTAGTTAGGAGCAACAAGAAAAAGCTTTTCTAAGGAGGATGGGATTTTTTTCCCTCAGCCTTTCTGTCTTATCCATTTATTTCTTCCATTCCCAAGAACTGCAGTATTTGATGAATCGTGATATCACAATTCAAACAAAGTCTGCTAGGGGAGAAAGTATACAAAAATAAGTCTAGATGTTTGTCTTAGTCACTGTTCTATTGCTATGAGGAGACACCATGAAGACAGCTCCTATGAAATAAAGCATTTAATTGGAATTGGGAACTTGCTTATAGTTTCAGAGAGTTACTCTGTTATCATCATGGTGACAGGGGTCACAGAGACTGTCTTTGGGTAGGGTGAGAGAGAGAGAGAGATTCAGGAGGTGGTGTGAGTTTTCTTATAAGGTGACACAGAGCATGTGCAGGAGGTTTCAGGTAGTCTGTAGGTGGCTTTACAGATGCCTGATATCAGGTTTGTCAGGTCACCTGGCTGGCCCTGAGGCGGTGCTTGACCAGGATCCACAATGAGATTATAATACGCCGGAAGGCATTTTAGCCAGAGATCAGTTCACGACCTGCCTTCTGGCTAGTTTCTGCAAGGCTGCCCTCAAGCCAGTTAATTTTGAAAAGCTCCAGGAGGATGTTCAGAACAGGAATGAAAACCTGTGTCAATTCCTAGAGTGCTTTTCAAAGGCCCTCTTACAACATACTAATCTAGACCCTGAAAGTACAAAGGGTAGGCAACTTCTGATGACCTGTTTTTTTTCTCCCAGAGTTACCCCAACAACAGTGCTAAGCTTAAATACTTTGAGAGAGGACCTCTGACTCCACAGGCCGAAGTCTTAGCTCTGGCCTTTAAGGTGTACCACGGGAGAGACGAAAAAGCCTACAAGCCAAAATACCAAATGCTGGCCCAGGCCATCCTACCGGCTTCCGCCACTACCCAGGCTCCCTTGCCTCCTAAGACATGGTAACCACAGGGTCCCTGTTTCAAATGTGGTCAAGAAGGTCCCTGAGCCAGGGCTTGCCCTAACCCCTGAAAGCCACCGGGGCCATGTCCAAAATGCCACCAAGAGGGACATTGGAGTGGTGACTGCCACTGTTTCTTTCATGATATGGGGGTATCACTCCCAGATCGCCCTCTAGCTGATATCCTAAGCCTATCTACAGATGACTGAAGGTGCCCAGGTTCCCTTGACCCGACCACTGCCATCACTAGCAGGGAGCCATGGGAAATTATCATGGTATTGGGGTGGTCCATCTCCCTCCTTGTGGACATTGGAGCCACTTACTCAGTCCTGATGGAATATTGGGGACCAACCTCTCCTTCTAGTTCCCCTATTGTTGAGGCAGCCTTGCCATACTCCACCACTCAATTTTATTTTCAGGGTTGTTCCCTTGACTCATTCCTTTTTAGTGATGCCAACCTGTCTAGTTCCCTTACTGGGAAGGGACTTTTTAGCCTCTATCTCTTTTACTCCACTCATTTGCCTGACCCCAAGCTCACCAGCATCCTCTCTCCTCCTTCTCCTAGCTAACCTACCTACCAGTTGTGACACTTCACTTCCTTTACCAGCCTCTCAAGTGGACCCCCAAGTCTGGGATGTCCATAACTCCTCTGTCGCTAGGCACCATTCCCCTGTGGTCATTCAGCTACAGGATCCTACCTGGTATATTACCCAATCCCTGGGGATGGGAGAAGTAGAGAAGATAATTAAACACTCCTCTAAGTGTGGAGAGCTGCTTGTTTGTCAAGCTGCTTTGTTATTTATCAAAAAACAGTTTTCACCCTGGCTTTCATCTTTAGACAGAGAAAAGAGAAAGTTTCACCAAGTTCCTTAAAACTTATTTGTGTGACCTTGGACCATATCTTCTATATGGAAGTAGTTTTAGAAAACAAGTTTGGCAGTTCCACGAACTTCTTTCTTGTATTCATGTGACTTGCTTTAATTTTTTATTCCTCACTCCCCACTCAGGAATTGTTTGACTATGCTGGCAGGCTCCTGCATCTAAGGTCATTGCCTCTCTGATATCCCCCCTCCTAAATAATACAAACCTGTCATTTTGTCTCCTACTTCACACTCTCACCTCAGCCTACAAGCTCCTTAATGTGACCCAACAGGGCCATTTTAAAGCTTGCTGGCTGTGTGTCCCACTGGGGACCAACTCAGAACTACCTTTGACAGCTTCTCTGGTGACTCTGTCAAGTAACCTTACTTCACCATTCACTCATTACCCTGACTCTGATGTTGCCACAACCCCTACCTTTCTCATATCACCCTCTTTGGCACGGCAAGCTGTTTCAAGGCATCCAGGACACACTCTGTAGGAATGCAAAGTTCCTTAGACTGTAATAAAACTGTAATCCTTGCTACCTCATCTCAACCCCAATGCCCTACTGCTAATAATACCTCGATTCTTTGTGGTACTCAGGTCTACCATCATCTGCCTGCTGGGTGGTCAGGAGTTTGCACACTGGTGCTCCTCTTCCCCGAGCTGGGGGTGATAAATGAAAGGGAACCTCTATCAATCCCAGTGGTGGACTCAATAGCTGCCCAGCAGGATAAGAGGGCAATTCAAATCCTGCCCCTCCTGGCTGTTACAGGAATCACAGCAGCTGTCAGGACCAGGACAGCAAGACTAGCCACCTCACTAACTTTGTATTATCAGCTTTCTTCCCAGTTCATCCAGGACCTCCAGCAGGTGGCTCAGACAATACTAACTCTCCAGGGACAGACTGACTCCCTGGCAGCAGTAGTACTTCAAAACCGACTTGGATTGGATCTCCTCACAGCTAACGAAGGTGGCCTTTGCCTCTTCCTCCAGGAGGATTGCTGTTTTTATGTCAACCAGTCGGATACAGTAAAGGACAAAATCCAACAACTCCAGACAGATCTACAAAAGTGAAGGGAACAGCTTGAGACCTCTAGCTCTTGGGCTTTCGAGATCCCCATATGAAAATGGATTCTGCTCTTTCTCACACCTCTTCTGCTTTTCTTTCTGCTTTTGCTTTTTGCACCCTGCTTTATTAGCTTCCTTTTTACATTCTCCTAACAACAAAAATTCTCTAACCATAACATTAATCAGTTACTCTTACAAGATTATCAACCTCTGACCACAGAACCAGATGACAATGACCTTCCAATCAATCCTGATGGTGGGGATCATTTATACCCTGAGAATGACAATTCCCCTAATCAGCACGAAGTAGCTTGAAGAGCAAATGTTGTCCCTATACCCTCCCCCACCATCACCCCCTTCCTAGCTCCTCACTTTTTAATAAAACAAAAAGGGAGGAATGTTGGGATCTCTAAGCAGGCATCTCTATGGCCAGCCCCAAGGGACCTGACAAACAGGATATCAGGCATCTGTGAGGCCAACTATGGTCCACCTGAAACCACCTGCACATGCTCTGGGTCACCTTATAAGAGAACTCGAACCATCTCCTCTCTTTCTCTCTTGCCCTACCCAGAGATGGTCTCTGTGACCCCTTCCCTTAATAAACCTCCCACGTGGAACCAGTTGCGTGGTGTGAGTTGTGAACCCGCTGTGTAACTTTACTGCAAAATCCTAACAATGTCCTGCTGGTCCCTCTTTGCCTCTTTTCTGTGGACATACTTGATGTTACGTGCACTTAAAGGTTGTGTTTTTATTGCTATTTTTTAAATTGTCTGCATATGTGTGTCTATGCACAGATAATTGCATGTGTATGCACTGCGAGGGGATGCCAGAAGAGAATGTCACATCCCCTAAGGCGAGAGTTGCAGGCAATTGTAGGCTGCTTGTCACGGGAGCTGGGAACTAAACTCTATTCCTTGGTAAGAGTAGTATGCTGAATCCTCTCTACAGCCCCGGGCTATATGCTCCCAGTCTGATTGTGGCTCGAGAAATTATTCTGTTTATCCAGCAACACCTGCTGATCACTTATAAGCTGTACCGTGGGGAGAGAACTGAGAGCATGATATAGGCACGTGACAGCTCCTCGCAGCCTTTGATGATTGCTCTCAGTTCAGGAGAGAGGTAAGCATCAATAATTATCCAAAGGCATGAGAAACCCAACGGGGAGAGCCTGTTCTGCCTGAGGTGCTTGGAGAACATTCAGTTATGCCAGGTATGAGGGCACCGTAGACTAATTCACTGGGAAGGGGGGAGATTAAAGAGCATCCCGGGAAAGAGGGAGCAAGCCTGTGTAAAGGCACCCTGAAAGCTGACAAAGCAAAAAGGGTTCAGAGCAGAACCGCTCTCTGTAGCTGCAGACTGGGATTTGAGAAGGAGCTCAGGTGGAGTAGGAGAGCAGAAGAGCAGAGCCTGGGAAAATTAGGATGGGGTCAAATCCGAGACTTTTTCTACCATGCTATTGTGGACAGAAATTCTGAAAAGAAGCTTTGTCTGACTGTGAACAAAAATCCCCTGGAAGCCTGTAAAGCCTGTGAAGCCTGATGGAGCTATTGGAATTTCAGTACTATGGAGAGACTGGAATTTTGTAGGTAGGGAGACTAATTACTTATCGTGGGCTAATTGTGGCCTTCTGAAACAGCCATTCCTAACCCCAGTCTGTATCTCAACTAATATCTTGTGATAATAAATAAAACCTTCTTAGAAGCCATTAATTTGTAGCACAAGTTCCCACCAACCCAAGAGCTAAGAATGTCATCAGAAACATTTTAGGACTATAAAAAAAAACTTCCCCCATCTTCATGTACTGCCTCTCTGATGTACCCATCAATGTATTTTAAACTTGTCTTGATTTATGCCTTTATTTGGTCTGTAAAACTGCTTCCATGTTGGAACATAGAATTCGAGCAAGCAAAATATTCATTTCCAGACCATGGCCATCCAAAATGGCTACAGAATAAACTATTATTGCTTTTAATATGAGAGCTACGGTTTTTATGTCACTATGGAATTTGGGCTGTAACACTGCAGAAGTAGTTGGTGGAGTTTTGTTTTGTTTTAAGCTAGAGATAACATTTTTTGGACTTCCCTCTTAGTAAGGTCATTTTGGTGACGTCATGGAGAGTGTGCTGAAAAGGAATCTGGCTTGGAGGCAGTTCATATGTGAGATTGGACTGAGACCAGTGGGTGGATGGAGACTGGCTAATAAAGCTGAGGGAGGAGTCCCTGGGAAGTAGAGGTTGTGGGGAAAGGAGGGCTAGGAGGGTGTGTTTTAAGATAAATTGTAGCTCAATATTCTGGAGACAGCTTTCAGCTATCTCAACAAAACAGACCTAGATGACTGTGTGTGTGTGTGTGTGTACCCAGACAGGATACTGCTAAGGTGGCTAAGAACTCAAGATTGAATAGGCCATGATCATTTCTTGTTTGTTTGTTTTCTAAGACAGGGTTTCTCTATGTAGCCTTGACTGTCCTGGACTCATGTAGTAGACCAGCCTGGACTGGAACTCATAGAGATCCACCTGCCTCTGCCTCTCTGAGTGCTTGGATTACAGGCATGCATCACCGTTGCCATGGTCCTAGGGGAAAACCAAATACTATTGTTCTGCTAAAGGAACCTAGCAATAAAATGACTCCTAAGGACATTCTGCTCTCTCCATAGACCAGTGCCCCACTCATCAAAGAGGCTTCATCTTGTAGTAGATGGGAAGTAACATCGAGACCCACAGCTGAACGGTGTGTAGAGACTGAGCTATTTGGGGACACCGGTCCTAAAACGGGATGTCATCATGAAACCCTCCCCTGGGAGGTATGCAGAAGAAGAGGCAGAAAGATCGTAAGAGCCAGAGGGGGTGGGTCACTCCACGGAAACAGGGGTCCCGAGACACAGCAGGACTGATGCACGTATGAAGTTAGACACACACACACACATACACACAGGAGCTGCACAGGTTCAAGCCTCATGGGATGCCAGTGCTCGGACAAGAACACAGGCTCCCACCAATCACTGAGCAGCTCTCTACAATTGACATCTGTTTGCAAGGAAAGAAAAATAGCTTGCTTTCTTTTGGGAACAGGATGGGGGCCTACTAAAGAGGATCCTCTGAAAGACTCCACCCAACAGGGGATTAAAGCAGATGCTGAGACTCACAGCCAAACTTTGGGCAGAGTGCAGGGAGTCTTATGGAAGAAGGGGGAGATAGAAAGACCTGGAGGGGTCAGGAGCTCCACAAGGAGAGCAACAAAGCAAAAAACAAACAAACCAAAACAAAACAAAAAAAACAAAAACCTGAGCCCATGTGGTCCTGCAGGGACTGACGCACCAACCAAGGACTATGCATGGAGAGGACTTTGACCCCCTGCTCAGATATAGCCTATTCGCAGCTCAGTCTCCATGTGGGTGCCCTAGGAAGGGGAGAACATGCTGTCTCTGTCATGAACTCGGTTGCCTGCTCCCTGATCACTTGCCAAGTCACAGAGGAAGCGGATCCAGGCAGTCCTGATGAGACTTGATAAGCCAGGGTCAGATGGCAGAGGAGGAGATTGCTCCCTTTTAGTGGACTAGGGGAAGGGGATAGAGGGGGAGGGGAGGAGAGTGGACTGGAAGTAGTTGAGGGAGGGGGCTTCAATTGGGATATATAAATGAATAAATTGTAAAAAACAAAAATAACCATTAAAACAAAACAAACAAACAAAAAATAGTTTTCTCCAGTCGAGTCTCACTGAATATACTAACCGAACTTAAGGGCAGGCTCTATGCCCAGCAGGAGATGTCCAACACAAAACAAACTCAGGGGTATTTTCAAAGACTTTTGTTCCATAGTGCTTTGTTTAGGCATTTTGTCTTACTCTTCTTTTGCTTGTACATTATGGTTTCTAGTTTTGTATTTTTAGGAGTTTTGTTTGTGTGTGTTTTTTTTGTGTGTTTTTTTCTTTGTTTCTTTTCTTTTATTTTATTTTATTTGGTTATTTTGAGGCATATGTTCTCTGTGTGGCCCTGAATGCTCTAGAACTCTTTCAAAAACAGGCAAATAAAACAACAAACAAACCAGAACTTAAAACAAACAAACAATGCTGGGTATGGTGACCCATTCCTTTAATTCTAGCTCTCTGGAGGCAAGTTTTCCTCTGACCTCCACATGCTTGCCATTGGCACAATGTTCTCTATAAGTAAATGAAAATAAAATATATAAATTATACAAATGTACCAAACTTAGGAGGTGGAGGCAGCAGCAACTAACTGCCTGCTCAAGATCTTTCTTGGCTACATAGGGATGTTGAAGCTAGTTGGCCTAGAGATACTTCCTCAAAAGCAAGCAAACATGGCTGGAGAGATTGCTCAGAGCTTAAGGGCAATTGTTGCTCTTAAGAAGACCTAGATTCAGTTCCCCCATCACCTACATGACAGTTTACTAACAGCTGTAATTGTTCAAGGGGCTCTGATTCCCTCTTCTGGCCATGGCTGGTACTGCAGGCAAGTAGTGCAAAGACAGGCAAACAAAACACCCATACATCAAATAAAAATATCAAAACCCCAAACAAACACACACATGTGACTAAAATTTCTTCTCAAATTTTTAAATTCAAATTCTTTTGGAAATGTTCAGGAAATTTTCTTGTAAAGTTTAGGATAGTCCATATCCTGGGTGTTGGGGACATGCAGCCTATTTGTCCTAAGTATTCAACACTAGCACTGCAGAGCCTATGTGAACATACTTTATAGGTCAGTAGTCGGCATGAGAATGTAGCTCTCTAGCTAGAATCAGCTCCCAACCAGAACAGTATAGTCACAGGGACGGGAGACTGCTTTTTGTCTTTCCTCTGGGTGTCTGATCTAGCTTTGGGACCCACAAACACTAAAATCTCTTGAGAGATCCCACTGAAGTAGTCATGGAAACTGCACTCGCAATTCGACTGCAGATGGGGGGGGCAGCCTGAAGGGGCCCATGCAGGTGGATTCTTGATGGCGCTCTTTGTATGAAACAGTAGCCACAACGTAAGTAAAGAAGGGATAGAAGTCCCAAAATAGTGTGTGCACCCATTATCTTAATTCTATTCCTCTCCTCATGTAATATAAGATAGCTTGATTTTATATCATAATTAATGAGCATTACTGAATCTACATCATAGTATTTATTATTCCAGGATCAGAAGGAACATCAACCAGTTTTTCTGGGCAGACGACTGCCGAGGTCTCAACTAAACATAGGATCGCTGCCAACAAATCTTCAAATAAACTCTCTGCACACAAAGACTCATCCTGTGCTTCTCTGAAGCACTCTAATTCAGGGCTAGGAGCATAATTCAGTGGCAGAGGGCTTGCATAGTTTTTGTGATGCCCTAGCTCTTTCATTCTCAGCAACACACACACACACACACACACACACACACACACACACACACACACACAGAGAGAGAGAGAGAGAGAGAGAGAGAGAGAGAGTCTTAATTCATAAAGCAAAAATATGTCCCTTTATCTTTGTATCTTGGAAAGAACCCATGGATTTCATGAATGTTGGCAAGTACTCTACCAGTTAGCCACACCCCCAGCCCTACTCTTTATACCTTTAAAAAGAAACAGGCAGATGGGTTTTCTGATTTGCAATCAACAGCATGCTAGCCCTGAAGACTGGAATGTTTGCAGTGTCCCACCAGTGCAGTATGAGGCTGCCTGTGGGTTTAGGACATGTTTGTCAGTATGTATCTGGACTTCCAGGGATCCTGTGTTTGTTCTTTCTGACTTCTAGTTGATCTCCTTTGTAAAATTATAGCCAACACCCCCTCTTCTTTCTTTAGCCTGATTTTAATTTCCTTGCTTGTAGAGTGAAGATGTAGTATTTGTATTTCATGCTAGGGATAGCATCCTGGACCTCATGCATCCTAAACAAACCCTCCACGGTTCTGCCACCTTACTCTGTATACACCAATTCTAGTGTATTGTGATATATTGATTCAGCCACATTCTGCAGGCTTTGCTCTATAGCATTGCTGGCCACATATTTAGAAACAAGTCAAGAATTCGGAATTAATTTTTTTTTATCACTTTTCAGCCTGATCCCAGCTACCTTCCCTTCTCATCTCCCCTTCCCCCATTCCCTCTTCCTTCTTCTCAGAGAAGGGGAGGACCCCAAGAGGTACCTGCCCACCCTGGCACCTCAAGTGAAGCAGGACTAAGTGCAGCCCCTCCCACTGAGGCCAGACAAGGCAGCCCAGCTAGGGGAAAGGGATCCAAAGCAAGCAACAAAGTCAGAGACAGCCCCTACTCACATTGTTAGGGGAACCACATGGAGAACAAACTGCACATCTGTTACATATGTGTAGAGGGTCTAGGTCCAGATCATGCATGTTCTTTGGTTGGTGATTCAGTCTCTGTGAGCCCCCATGAGCCCAGGTTAGTTGACTTTTTAGGTCTTCCTGTGGTGTCCTTGCTCTCTTCAGCTCCCTCTATCCTTCCTCCCACTCTTCCACGGAACTCCCTGAGCTTGGTCTGTTGTTTGGCTGTGAGGCTCTGCATCTTAGAAACAAGTCAAGAATTTCATCAGCTGCTGGATGAAGCCTCTCAGAAGACAAGTAAGCATAGAAGAGTACCATTAATAGTGACAGGGGTTGTCTCTCTCCTATTGGGTGGGTCTCAAGTTGGGCCAGTCATTGATTTGTCATTCCCTCAATCTCTGCTCTATCTTAGAGACAAGACAAATTTTGGGTCAAAGATTTTATGGGTTGGTTGATGTCTTCCTCCTTCCACTGGAAGTCCCACCTGGCTTCAGTCTCCTGATCTCCTGCTGCTAGGAGTCTCAGCTAGGGTCATCCCATTAGACTCCTGGGGGCCTCCTCTGCGCCCCCCCATTTCAGTTCTCTCTACTGGTCCTCTCTCTCCCTCCCCCGACTCTCCCCACACCTGATTCCTATTCTTGTTATCCTCCTACCCTCTCTTCCACAGCACAGGATAACCATGCATGCTTGTAGCCCTTAGAAGCCAGAAAAGGGTGTCAGATTTCCTGGGATTAAAACTATAGACAGTTGTGAGCCACTATGTGGGTGTTGGGTCTTCCAGAAGCATAGCCAGTGCTTTTTTTTTTTCCCTGAGACAAGATTTCTCTGTATAGCCTTTAGACAGTGCTTTTAACCACTGAGCCATATTTCTCCAGCTTCTTTGTTTTCTTCCACCCCTCTTTTTTTTTTTTTTTTTTTTTTTTTAAGACAGGGGCACACTCTGTAGACCAGGCTGGTCTCAAACTTACCCTTAGACCCCAGTACCCATCAGACCTCTGAAATGTTTGAAAGAGATTCTGGGTCTTAAAAATTCGAAGACCCACTCTGAGCCTCTTGAGTGCTGGGAGAAAAGCGTCCTTGTTTTTTTTTTTTTGTTTGTTTGTTTTGTTTTGTTTTTTTTTCAGGGATTAAAAACAAGTTTAATGAATTATTAAATTTAAAAATAAAGAACCAATAATAGAATATAAAACACAGACAAGCAATCTATAGCACAGCAAAGATCAAATTTATGATACCTGGCATAAACAAAAGAGCTTAAACAATGGCTGATGTGAGAAAATCTATTCAGTACATTTGTATGTATTGTGTGTGTAACTCTGAGTATACACACATGTATGGAGGCTAGAAGAGGAGTTCAAATGTCCTATTCTGTGAATCTTTTCTGTATTCCTTTGAGATAAAGTCTATTCCTGAATTGAAATCATATATATATATAGGTTATGCTGGTAGCCAGAAAGGCCCAGCAATCTTCTTGTTACCCCTTCACAATGCTGGGGTTCCAGGAACATAAAAGAACACACCGACTCAGATCCTCATGGTTATGCAGCAAGCACTCTTAACCACTGAGCCAGATTTCCAGCCCAATCTTAAATGGAAAAGCGTCCTTGTTAAGAAATAAGCTTCCAGGTGAGAAGTTGGGGCCTCTTTGTTGTCTTCTTACTTAACTGTATTACCAAGAAGCTGATCTTTTTGTATGAATAGATCCATTTTAAATACAAAATGGGATTTGGAAAAATCAGAAGAGCAGACACAAGACTTGCTCACATCTAGTTAAGCAAAAAAATCTTCTGAAGTGGGTGGTGGCGGCGTATGCTTCTATTCCTAGCACCCAGGAGGCAGAGGGAGACAGATCTCTGTGAGTTCAAGGCTAGCCTCCTTTACATATTGAGTTCAAGACTGAAAGATTTTTTTTTTAGGCCGGCTTAGTCTACATATCAAATTCCAGGCCAGTCAGGACTACATAATAGGACCACGTCTCAAAGAAGGAAGAGGAGGAGGAGAAGAAAGAGGAGGAAGAGGAAAAGGAGGAGGAGGAAAAGGAAGAGAGGTTGACTTTACTTTAGCTCCAAAAATAAAATAAAGAGCAAGAGAGGAGGACACCTGACATGGACTTCTGACCTTAGTACACACATATGAGTGTGCACAAACTTGAACACACAGAACATGAACATGTACACATACATGCACACACACAGAGTGTGGTTTAAGATTCTAGCTCATGCTATTCAGAATGGATGTCACTAAGAAAATAGAAAACATGAATAACTTCTGGCAAGGGTGTAGGGAAAGAAGGAAATATTTAGTTACTGTTGGTCAGAATATAAACTGGAAGAGCCACTATGGAGTTTCCTTCTAAAAAAAAACCAAACAACAACAACAAAAACTAGATCTACCGAATAACCCAGGGATAGCACTCTTCTGGGTATACATTCGAAGGACTCGAAGGCAACATACATACATGCACATACATATTGATCGTGCCACTCTTCACAATAGGGAAGTTGAGGTGTCTTTCAGCAGACAAATGTGTAAAGGAGACATGGCATTTCTACACACTGAAGTTTTATTCAGCTGTAAAAAAAAAATTGTGTATTTTGGAGAAACATAAAACTGAAGCTTATCATGTTAAATGAAATCGGTCCAATGTTTCCTCTCATTTGAGTATCTGAGAAATTTTTGTAGATACCCTAAACCATGCATGCATGCGTGTGTGTGTGCAAAAACAAAATGCTAAAAGCTTTAAAGAGAAAGATGTCAAATTACATGCAGAAGCAGAACTATCAGAATAATAGAGACCTGTCATCAGCAGCTCTAAAACCTAGGAAAGCATGGAATGATATACTCCAAGCCTTGAAAGTGCATAACTATCAAACAAAATTGTTATTGTCACACACAGCAAAATTATCTATTAAAATAGATGGAAGAAGAAGGTTTTAATTTTTTTTTTCGTAAGACAAATTTATATAACTGAAGGGTCCTTCCTAGGACTATTGAATTGCCTTTACAAAAGAGAAAGAAAAAAGAGAAAAAACAAAACCCAAAGAGGAAGAAATCCCAGAATTCCAAATCAACTTATGAACTTGTCGAAGGGATGGAATCTCTAGCAGCCATGAGCAGCAACTCCACTCTCTCTAGAGCTGGGATCCTGATATCAGCAGATAAAGTTTATAAGAAACAAACAAACAAACAAAAAACTCCAGGGGCTGGAGATATGGCTCAATGATTAAGAGCACTGTCTGCTCTTCCAAAGGATCCAGGTTCAATTCCCAGCACCCACATAACAGCTTACAACTGTCTGTAATGCCAATTCCAAGGGATCTGACACCTTCACACTAAAGCACATAAAATTAAAAAAATAATAATTAAAAAAGCCTCCATTGGGTATGGGCAATCAGAAAAATGTGTCATGGTAAGTGTGGCTTTCCCAGACAGGCAACATTTGCCTTCAGTCCTCAGCATTTTTGAGTATGTCATTGTCAGCTTGCAGCTAAATTGGTAGGGGAATGGTGAACCCGTGGACATGTATTGAGAAAATTTCTTTCTATCCTGAAATAAAATCTACCATGTTAACTAAAATACCAAGCAGATGGAAGCTGAAAGTAAGCCTGTATAGCACTTCTCAGAGCTGATAAAGTAGATTTCAAACTACAACAAATCAAATGAGATAAACAGGACCCCTGCATACTGATAAAATGAAGAAGTTAGCAAGTTATCAAGAATATTATAAAACATTGTGCAACAGTAAAAGGCATAAAGGCCACATAGGTTCAGACACAACAATAATTGTGGACTTTAATACAATGTTCTACATGTGACCAAATGTATGTGTGTTGGGAGGTGGGTGCAAAAGCTACAGCATACTTACTGAAGTTAGAAAACAACTCTATCAGGGCTGGAGAGATGGCTCAGAAGTTAAGAGCACTGGTTACTCTTCCAGGGGTCCTGGGTTCAAGTCCCAGCAACCGCATGGTAGATCACTGGTGTCCTCTTCTGGTGTGCTGGCAGATAGAATACTGTATAAATAATAAACCTTTAGAAAAAAAAAAGAGAGAAAAGAACTCTATGGAGTGGGTTATTTTTTTCCCCATTTCTGTGAGTTCTGGGGATTAAAGTCAGGACACCAGGCTCGCATAGCAAGCACATCCACGCTGAGCCATCTTAACAGCAAGGAAAGGCAATCAGCTTAGCTGGTTTGACAAACGAATCCTGAAAATGTGATACATTCGTACAAGAGGCTTTTATTACAAGAGGCTTTTATTCAGCCGCAAAGTAAGTGAAATTATAAAATTTGCAGGAAAAGGCATGGAACTGGAAAATGTTACATGAACAGAGATAACCCAGGCTCAGGATAACAAACCCTGCATATTCTCTGTCACATTTAGATCCCAGTCTCTGTCAAGCATGCAAGCAAGGTAGGGGTAAATACAGATCTCGACCAGGAAACTAAAAGGAGGTCATGTGACTGGGCAAAAGAAGCTTTGGGAAGGCAGGGGAGACAACAGAAGAAAGTAGAAGGGGGATAGCGGAAATTAAAGAATACAATGGACAAAGAGGGGCAGGGAGATGAAGGAAGAGTGGGGAGGAAGAAGAGCCTATAATGAACTATGCCTCAAAACTGCCTATGGAGAGCCAGCCTGTAGTGGTGCAGGCCTTTAATCCTAGAACTTGAGAGGCAGGGACAGGTGGATCTCTGAGTTTGAGGCCAGCCTGGACTGCAGGGGGAGTTCCAGGACAACCAGAACTATACAGAGAAACCCTGTGTCGGAAGACCAAACCACCCAAACAACAAAAACAAGAACAACAAAACCCCAAACATTATCATCAACAACAACAACAACAAAACTGCACCCAGAAACCTATTACTTTGTGAGCTATTTAAGAAAAATCAGTGAGAGCCAGCAAAACAGAGCAGTCATAATAATATATGGCAGCAGCAGTTCTGTGAGTATGGTCTCCTTTTCCTCATATCTCTGTTTTTTTTTTTTTTTCACACTTGAAGAAGCACTTTGCAACTTGTCTGCATGTTTGAATTGCTAGTAACACTGTCCTTGAACTTTGGGTCTGTGATGTTAGAAAAGGTTACTAAAACACAAGCTCAGAGATACTGACTGGAATGTTGGTCTGACCGCAGAGAAGGAACCAAGTGACTAATGGGTGGGTAATATATAGTGTGGATACCTTGCATAGAAGAATGGTTCACATTTAGGGTAGGCTGGAGGGAAACAAGGAGAAATTTCACCCTGGTACTTGGAATGTCATATCATTTAACTTGCATGTTTGTTTGTTTGTTTGTTTTTTTAAAGATGATGATTAGGGATACGTTGGCTTGGTTATTTATTTGAAAAGAAAATATGCGATAGTTCCTTCTTAAAGCCAGAGGAAAAGTTCAAATGATAGGTAGCTATATACACATTAATTTTGTGATTTGATAATAATAGCAAACATAATTGGAAATAGTGCAATACCAGAACCAAAGTTTATGATACTTGTCTGAACACAACTGAAATGTTATCTAGATGTATTAATTACTTCTTGCTGTGACCAAATATCTGACGAGAGCCAACTTAAGAGGGAGGGACTTTTGACTTACCGTTGGAGAAAATGCAAGCCCATCATGGTAGGGAAGTCACGGCAACAAGAGCACACAGCAGCTGGTCCTGTCCAATCCACAGTGAGGAAGCAGAGTGAGATGAACACTGATGACCAGCCTACATCCTCTTTTCTTTAGTCTAAGCTCCTCTCCATGTAATGATGTCACTCATATTTATGGTGAGTCTTACCACTTCAGTTCACCTAATCTAGAAACCCCACCATGCACATGCTCAAAGGCCTATTGTTGTGGGTATTAATATTTACTATGCTTTATCTTTTAGTTAGGCAGTGGTTATTCCTAAACCAGCTGTAAACCCAAATCCCCACACAGAGACTAGGATTTATTTAGTTAACCCAGAGCACAATGCTGGGCAATAGGTACTCCATCCTAAACCTCCAAGCCTGCATAGCTTCCTACTATTTAGAGTTCACCCATTATACTTGCTTTTAGTTATATCTTAGGTCCGGTCCATTTCTCCACGTGGTTCCAAGACCTCTCCTCCGGATTCTTTCTCCTTCTCTTCTACCCCCACTCATTGCCTTCTCTCCCCTCTCCAGACCACGACCAGGATGTCCCACCCTATTCTCTCCATTGCTCAGCACTGGCTGGTTGTTTTAAGTGACAATTACAGAGAACAAATGGTGGCATGTTTACATAAACTTGAGACAGGTGATGCTTAGAATAAGCATCACAATGCAATGTCCGGATTGAAACCAGATAGTGGGGTAGAGAAATCAGTAATTGAATGGACAAAGATAAATTGTATACATTCCACAAGAACATTATACCAACAGCTTATTTTCTGTGTGAAGGTAAATCCTTTCAAGTTACTGGGCTTGTCTTTTGTTGACTATATTGCAACTTTTTCTAAGAGAAAAGGCTCCTTACATTCTCTTCCCACTCAGGGTACCACTGAGCCAAAACGGAGACTATTGCTAACATTTGGCCAGCTCATGAGAAAGACATTACTTCCCATAGGTTTCTGTAATCTGTGTGGTTTGGATCTGCCAAAAGGGTGCGTGCTCCCCAAAGCCCTATTCATGCATGTGAGCCTAGCCTGCCCCACCATGTCTCAGGAAAGCCAAGCTGGATGAGAATGATGCTCTCCGTTTCTGACATCTGGATCTCCTCTCTAGCCCCCTCGTTGCCAAGGAGGACTACACGCTAGCCACATCTCTGAGACATCAAGGAGCTTAAGCAGTTCCAGGAGGAATCTGAAACTAATTATGCCTCACAGACTGCTGTTAAGGCAGGACCAGCTCTTTTCAGGCACTGGTTATGGGACGTGTTTGGATTTGGCAGGCTAACCTGACTCAGTTATGCATCCATGGGGGGAATGGAGAATACCAGTCATTTGGAAGGACCTCACTCTTTGCAGGAGATGAACACACCACCAGCCAGGACATTTGGCAGAAGAGTCCCTCCCTTCTGGGCACAATCAGCTCATCCTTTAGTCATTTGCACTATGGAAAGTCTGGCTGCTTATTGAAAGGGATGGAAGGAGTGATTTTCTTGGGCCCTGGTGAGCTTGGATAGGCTTCTCCCATTTCTGTTATGCTTCGGGGTAGCGACTTTATTTAACAAGCCCATCTTCCACAGCCTGGAAGTTAGAGGTGGGAATTCCCAGGGGGGAAATGACCCTGAAGTGAAGTGGGTAGCCACCCACAAACATGGCAGATGGGCTAGGAACTTTGAACCTGTAAGCTGTGTCCCATTTACAGCACCATAAGAAATTCAGCAGTGTTAGATATGATATTACTCTCTATATATAATCTGTAATACTGTAGGTTGCCTGGATTCAAATGCTGGCTCTGCCAGTGGCTTACACTGTGGTAGCACAGAGGTAGTTACCAGACCCTAGGATGCTGTGGGGATTTATTGCTAAGTCATAAGGGTATTGTGAGGACAAGATGAGATAATCAACAGAAGGTACTTAGCACATATTTCAATGAGTGTGGCTTTATCTAATAGGGATGACTCAATCCAAATATTCGAACAGGTTTTATCTACTTTAACTTAAATTCAATGTGAGGTACCGATCTTGACACCTTAGGGGAATTTCAAATTCAGTTTTCTAGTCTTCTCCATCCCAGAGCTGTTTAATGGTTATTGAGCATGTTTCCACACTGGATAAAGTCGTACCTTCCTCTCAAGTTCAACAGTTCTGTTGCTTCCAAGACCTGTTTGGATCACGGGACTATGGCAAAGATGGTACCTTCGTCTCTGGGATCCAAGGTTCCTTGTGTACCACGTGGCTAAATCTTCCAAGGTCTGTCACCTTTCTAGGACAGTGATAAAACAGCAGGGACCACAAGGGCACCGTCTCTTTATATCCCTGAAAGCCTCATCATCAAACGCTGTGGTATATGAAAACCCCAACTGGCTCCAGTTGGCTCCAGAAGAGCAAGCCTTCCTATTACATCCACTAGACCGCGCTAACATAGAAGCATAGAAACATAGAAGAGGCAGTTTGCCAGTATTTTAATGAAATGAAATGACTAATAAATCTTCGAGGAATTAGAATGCTGTCATTTCTAACACATCGCCCGAGATAATTACAGTTTGGAGCCCAGCGTAGGCACAGCACGGTTTTGTCTGAAAGCTGTGTTTTCATTCGTTTTAAAACTTCTTATTTAGAAAAGCGTAACGCTTATGTGGCTAAGGAGAAAGGGTTGCTCCTCTCCGGGGATCTATAGGCAGCTAACAGTTGCTGGGAGACGGAGAGACATTTTCTTCAGTGATGGTTCCCCTTCTAAGGTGCCTGCACCACTGTAAATAACCCCAGACCCATGCTCCTGTAAGAAAGCCTCATTAAACCCAACAGATGACCCAAAATAAAGACATAAAAACAGAAGGAGGACTGGTGGGGAAGAGGAAGCGGGAGTGGGGTAAGAGGGTGCTGAGAGGAGAATAGGGGTTAATATGTGAAAATACATTGTACACGTTATAAAAATCTTATAAGGAGACCCATTATCATGTAACTCATACGTGTTAATAAAATACTTTGAGAGATCTTAGGGTTTAAGTTTGCTTGTGTATGTACCTATGTACATACATGTGCGTGCATACATGTATGTATGTTCACATACATGTGCACATACATGTGCATGTTCCTGCAGTACCCACAGAGGCCAGATGATGATAGTAGATCCCCTGGAGCTGGAGGTATACGCAGTTGTGACCTGCCTGACCCAACTCCAGACCTCTACAAAACTGATGGGGCCTCTTAGTTGGCTCCTTCCTTCCTTCCTTCCTTCCTTCCTTCCTTCCTCCCTCCCTCCCTCCCTCCCTCCCTCCCTCCCTTCTTTCTTTCTTTTTTTCTTTCAGACAGGGTAGCCTTGGTTGTCCTGGACTCATTTTTATAGACCAGGCTGGCCTCGAACTCACAGCACTCTGCCTCACTGAGTA
This sequence comes from Meriones unguiculatus, assembly GCF_030254825.1. Taxonomy (NCBI): domain Eukaryota; kingdom Metazoa; phylum Chordata; class Mammalia; order Rodentia; family Muridae; genus Meriones; species Meriones unguiculatus. The sequence continues at coordinate 140,570,943 of NC_083369.1, read as the reverse complement.
CTGGGATCAATGGTACACATCACCATACCTGGCTCCCAATATTTTCTTAAAAGAAAAAATAGTAATATGGGGAACTCGCAAGTCCAATCCAACAAATTTTTGTACACTGCTCACCTTCAATCCACATTTTGTTAACATTTGCATATTTCCTTTCTCCCTCTCCATCTGAATACACACAATTTTAATGAGCTATTTCAAGCTAAATTGTAGACATGATGAACTTACACTTTGAATACTTCAGTATCTTTCTTACAAAAAAAGGATATTTTATTATGCAACAACAAAATAATTACCAAGATCAAGAAATGAATAAAGCCTGGCATGGTGGCACTGTTCTGCCCAGTTCACGAACCCCAAAAGACCAGGAATAAACAGACTCCACTGTAAATACATGAGGTTCTTTTTATTGTAAATTACAAGCTGCAGCTTGGGCCCATACCCCCCACCACTGAAGCGGTGAGAGCCGAGCACCCCATGCTCAGGTTAGTTGGGTGATATATAGTTTCTGGTCCATCCCAGCATGCCCAAGGCAGGGGTGAGTCCTATCTGGCAAGCATCTATTGGTCAAAATGCTACATTTTGAATTGATTGGCTATAGGAAGGTCCCAGACCATAATGACCTGGTGTCCCTCCCTAGGGGGATGGGCCAGTTTCCTAGCAACTGTTATCTCTACTAGGTGGGGAAATAATGCAGTAAGGAGGTCCTTCCCCTCAGGGCATTACTGGACTTCACCCAGCTAGCCTTAGTTCAGGTCTTAATTAATAGCTGATTTTTAATCTTTTGGTCTCTCAACACATGCCTATAATCCCAGCACTTGGGAAGGTAGAGGCAGGAAGATCTCTGTGAGTTTGAGGCTAGCCTGGTCTATAAAGCACATCCAGGATAGCCAAGGCTACACAGAGAAACCTGTCTTGAAAAACAAAACAAACAAAAGAAAGAAAAGAAATTAAAAAAAAAAAAATTACCGAAGAGTTGTTTAGCTGGCTACATAGTAAAAAGTGGTAGAATGCTTGCCTATTATGTACAATATTTTGGGTTCTATTCCCAGCACTATAAAAATTCAAAGGTGGTAGATATGATATTATTCTCTCTATATAACCTGTAATCAGATTTCATCCACCGTCCCAATAATAGCCTTCATAGCACTTTCTCCTTCCAGTATGTAATCCAGGATCACTGGCTGTATTTTTTTTTTGTTTTTAATCCAGTGTTTATGAATACCCTGATTAGAAATCAGAGATGTTGAGTTTGAATGACATTTTAGCCTCAAAGAACTCCAACTGTCCTTGGTAGTGAAGGTAAACTGCAGGTCCTTGCCCACAAGGTTGTTGAAAGGATCAAAAGAACTCTCCACTCTGTTTACAAACACTCTGTAAAGCACAGAAGACAGGGATTTTCACACATCCGTTCCTAGCAAGATTCCTGAGATGTAATTGCAAAATCTGGAAGGAACAGGGAGGCATGAGCCAAAGGGTAAAAACAAATGGTGTCAACAGCTAAGCCTGAGGAAGATGATGATAGATAAAATGAATAATAAAAAAAAAAAGCCTCTTCAGAAATTTGGGAAGCTCCATTTTCCTCAGGCAACATTTTTTTTTCTTTTGCTGAATTGAAAAGATCTCTTAAATATTGAGGAGCTGTGACTCTATTTCTAACTCCACTTGCTCCCCAACTGAGGTCTAACTTGCTCAGAGCAAAATGGACAGATCTTAATGACTGTTCCCATGGACAGATCTTAATGACTGTTCCCACCACTCTCATAAGCTCTCACATGTTCCATGTCTGTAACTGCCACACTTTTGCTGTAAGACAAGCTTGTTTTCCTGTTCCTGAACTTCACACCAATTGCACGGTTTTTGTTTGTTTGTTCTGTTTTGTTTTGTTTTGTTTTTGGTACATGCATTCTTTTTCATAGCATTGTGGGTTAGATTCATGCTTGTTTGTATATAGGGATAGTTCAATGATTTTCTTAATTGCTGTACAGTATTTTATTTTGCACACATCACAATGTTGATTTATCCCTTTTGCTGTAGACAAACATTGTGTTGTTTCCAGCTTTTGGTTATTATGAATGATACTGCCATCAGCAAGCACTTTCTTAGATATATTCTGATAGACATAAAAGTCATTGTTGCTTTTCTGTCTGTTTATGGGATGGAATTGCTTAGTAATTGAATATAAACACAGTCTTCCCAAAGTGTTTGTATCACTTGTACTTCTACTCAGAAGCGAGTCCTGCTTTTCCTCGGATTCACCAGTACTTGGTGCTGTAGCCTGCTTTTTGTGTTTGAGCTATACTGGCAACTGTGTAGTAATGCTACACTGAGTTCTATTGATATTTTTGCAGAAGGTTGCAGTGATCAATGAATAGGTCATGCCTGTTGTTCAGGTGTCAGACTCTGGTAGCTGCTTTTATGAAGAGGTGGAACGTAACAAGGCTAGAGTGACTCCATAAAAGTCATTATTATATTCTCTATCTCTACATCTATTTGTCTCTCTGTCTCTCTCTCTGAGTATCTCTGTCTTATCTATGTTTCTCTGTGTGTGTTGTGGCTATTTTTCTCACCTGAGGCCATCTGGTATCTTTTGAACACCCCTCTTACGTTTGGAGAATTTCCTGCATGGATACCAACTTTTGAAATAGCGATATCACGTATTTTTTCCCCTATATCTTTGGCAGCTGCATGTGGAAGATGGTAGCCTTAGAGTCAGGAAAGCATGGGAGTAAGTACTACGCAGTAGCCATTTTCTGCTGACGTGAGAAATACTTTCTTCGTCACAGGAAACAACAGCTGAGCTATAGGCACAGGGCTTGCCATCTGTAGGCACTGTGCTGGAGCAGAGAGGTGACAGAGTGAGTTATGTTTTGTATTTGAGTCAGACTCTGCTACTCTTTCCACCCACCTTCAACTCCCAAAGGTCCTGTGAGCTTTTCCCTTTTTGTAAAACAAATTTTGTATTGAACCTATTTTATACTTGTTGATATGTTTTTATCTAACTACCACTTTTGTTCCATTTTTATCAGGAGACCTGAGCATGTCCTTTGCAATATTTTTTTTTTTTTTTTTTTTTGCCTCTAGTACAAGATCCAGTTTAGGTCAGGCACTGAATTCAATTGTCATGATTTTTTAGTCTCTTTTAATTTAGAACCAATTTAGGAGCAAGATATGTATATCGTCTTCAAATGTCTTCATAAAATATGATAATTAGTTAAACGTGGGGAAGCCTGATAAAACTTGTTTTGGTTTAGGTTTCTATTGCTGTGATAAAACACCATGGCCTAAAACAGCCTGTGAAGGAAGGGGTTATTTGCCTTCTACATCCTGCATCACAGTATAATGAGAAAATACAAAGCAAGAATTTAAACAGGGTGGGACTCATCAGGACTGCCTGCATCATCTTCCTCTGTGGCCTGGCAAGGCTGCACTCCCCAGGAGGATGTGATCAAAGAGCAGGCCACTGAGTTTATGTCAGAGACAGCCCCTGTTCCTATTACTAAGGAAACCACTTGGAGACTGAGCAGCCTACGGGCTTCATCTGAGCAGAGGGCCTAGGTCCTCTCCATGCATGGACCTTCATTGGAGTATCAGACTCTGCAGGCCCCCGTAGCCAAGGGCTAGGGCAAGATAGAAATGGAGGAGGTACTCCCCTATCAGTGGACTAGGGGAGGAGCATAGGGAGAGACAAGGGAGAGTGGGTGGGACTGGGAGGAGATGGGGAGGGGGCTACAGCCAGGATACAAAGTTAATAAATTGTAATAATAAATGAATGAAAAACATTCACTCCACAAAAATGTTTACATTTAGAAACGTCCCTATCCAGGAGCCTCCAGCACAGGGCCTCTGAAAGACTCTACCTAGCAGTGTATCAAAGCAGATATTAAGACTGAGAACCAAACCTTCGACAGAGTGCAGGGAATCATATGAAAGAACGGGGAGTTACTAAGACCTGGGGAGTACAGGAGCACCACAAGGACCAAATATATCAGGTCACAGGGATCTTCATGAGACTGTTTCTCCAGCCAAGGACCATGTATGGATATGACCTAGAACCCCTGCTTGGATATAGCCCATGGTAGCTCAGTGTCCAAATGTGTTCTCTAATAAGGGGAACAGGGACTATTCCGGACATGAACTCAATGGCAAGCTCTTTGACCCCCCCCCCAAGGGAGGAACACCCTTGCTAGGCCACAGAAGAAGACATTGCAGCCAGGCCTGAAAAGACTTGATAAGCTAGGGCCAGATGGAAGGGGAGGAGGTCCTCCCCTATTAGTGGACTTGGAAAGGAGCAGGGAGAAGATGAGTGAGGGAGGATGGGATTGGGAAGGAAAGAGGGGGGGGGGAAGCTATGGCTGGGATACAAAGTAAATAACCTGTGATTAATATAAAAAATAAATAAATTAAAAAAGAAACATCCCTATCAATATAAGTCCCTTGCAAAACAATCACAATAATGATAATGATGACATAAAGCAAACAGTAACAGAAACAAAAATTAAAATTTCTAGTAATACAATGATAATTGGAGGGGACTTCAATATCTCACTTTCAATAATGGATAGATTACCCAGACAAGAAATCAATGGGGAAGCAGTAGAGTCTGTTAACAGTACAGACCAAAGGACCTAATAGACGTACAGAGAACACACCACACAGTAGAAGCAGAATGCATACTTTTCTCATGAGTACATGGAGCTTCTCTATAATGGAGAATGTATACTGAGGCATGAGCCACGAAACAAGGTCTTTTTTTTCTTTGTTTTGTTTTTGTTATTTTTGAGTTAATCTCTGTGTAGTCTTGGTTGTCCTGGAACTCATACTTTAGACCAGGCTAGTTTCAAATTCAGAGAGATCCGCCCACCACTGCCTCTGAATGCTGGGATTAAAGGGGTGAGCCACCAGCACCAGGCACAAAATAAATCTTAATAGATTCAAAAACATTGAAATTGGATCAAGTACTTTCCTGACCACCTTGTTATAAAGCTAGAAATCAATAACAGAAACAAAAGTTCAAAGTTCACAAATGTGAAAATTAAACAATGTGTTCCTTATCAAACAAGTAAAAGAAGAAATGAAAAAGGAAAACAAAAATATCTTGAGATAAAGTCAAATCAAGAAAAGAAAAAAAAAAAAAAAACAAAACACATACCAAAACTTAATTTTTTAAATAACCCAAATAAGTTCAATTAGTGCTACCCATATGAGCATTGGGGCTATGCAATGAATCATGAGCAACCTCCTGGGGGAGGGGGTCACATCCCTGAAGAAAACTGACTCTCCATTCCCCAGCACCATTATCTACTAGTAGCTCTTCAGGGGTGAGGCCTGTGAACTCCTCCTCCATCAATATTGGAATTATGACTGGTTAGAAGTTCTTGTGCAGATCTTGTGCAGGTAACCACAGCTTCTGTGAATTCATGAGGATGAGGAGGGCATGGAGGAACCTTCCAGAGGACTCAGAGGGTGAATAAGTGGTGGTAGGTATGATCAAAATACATTTCACACGTGTTTGAAATTCTCAAAGAATAAATACAAATATAAGAAATTTTATGGGATTTACTAAAAGGACTTTTAAGAAGAATGTTTCTGGCAACAAACGTCTGTACTAAGAAAAAGAGATAATTCTCAGATAAACAATTTTATTTTGAACCTCAAACCACTAGAGAAAGAATAACAAACTGAGCCCAAAGTTAATTAATGGAGGGAATAGAAATGATCCATAAAACTAAAGAGTGTTTTTAAAAGATTTAAAAGATTTAATTTGTGTGTGTGTGTGTGTGTGTGTGTGTGTGTGTGTGTGTGTGTGACTGTTTATATACAAGAGTGCAGTTTCCACACAGGCTGGAAGAAGCTATCCGATTCCCTGGAAATTGAAGCTAGAGATGGTTGTGAGCTGCCAAGTGTGGTGTTTTTGAACTGGACTATGGTTCTTTGGAAGAGAACAGCTAATATTTTTGACCACTGAGTCATACCTCCGCCTCAGGAGCACTTTCTTGAAAAGATGAAATGACAAACTTTAAACTTCACTAACTGAAAGAAAAAGATACTAAAAGTCCAAGTAAAAGAGGACACATCACAACTGATATGTACCAATGTATTAGATAGCCTGAAAGAACAAATGCGTTCCTAGAAACATGAACATATCTAGACTGAATCACGAAGGGATGGAAAATCTGAATAGTTCTCAATAACGAGTATTGGGGATTAAATCAATATTCAAGAACTCTGAAGTGCAGAAAACCCCAAGAACACATGGCCTCAATAGCAAATCCTACAAATATTTAAAGAAAAACTGGCAAAAATCTGTTCCGACTTCTCAAAACGTGTTGAGGGGACACTTCCAAACTTAGTTTTTGAGGCCAACATTACATTCATACCAAAGCTCGACAAGGATGCTATGAGAATAGAAAATTAAAGGTCAATATTCCTGGCAGATACAGGTAGAAAATCTTCAATAAAATATTAGAAACCTGACTTTCAAAAGTGGAGGAAAACATGGAGTTAGTCAATTTACATGGAGCACGTCTCGCCCCTGGGGGCAATGGTCTCCTGAACCTACTCAGACCTCGGACACCACCACTGCTAGTTCTAGAACTGACGCAGGATGTTCCAACGAGGGGGTTAAGGCTTCTCATAATATTTCCTATAAGTCCACACCTGTTTGTTTATATCCCTGATTTTTATTCATTGTTAGCCAGATAGAGCCAAGTAATTGCAGTAATGATACTTGCTTTTTTGCCCAATGCCGGAATACTAGTGAATTTAGGTATGCCCTGGTTACTCGCATGCCTCGCTGGGTGCCTGTGCCCATTAATGCCCCTCACGCTATGACTCTCTTCAGACAGAAAAGGGATCTTGGAATTACAGCCGCCATTGTTACTGCCATCTCATTGGTGGCTGTTGGAGATACCACCGTGGCATTAGCCATGAGTCATACTATGCAGACTGCTCAGACCCTCAATAATCTTTTAACCAATGTAGCTCATGCCTTAGATGTACAAAAAGGAATTAATGCTCAACTAAAAGGAGGCTTGATGGTGTTCAGTCAGAGGATTGACCTTGTGCAGGAGCAAATTGATACCCTATGGCAAATCGCTCAACTTGGCTGTCAATGGAAGTATGCTGGACTTTGTGTCACTAGCATACAATATGAGAATTTTTCCCGTGCTGCAAATCTGTCTAAACAATTGTCTAGCTATATTTTAGGTAATTGGACTGAAGAATTCGATACTATGATGAAGCAGCTGAGAGTGGCCATTGTCACAGCAAATTCTACCAGAGTGGACGCAGGACTAGCCACAGGATTATCATCATGGATTGCTGCAGCCATGAATTATCTGAAGGAATGGGCGGGCATGGGAGCGTTAGCAGGCCTTCTGGTGTTGGTCTCTTTGGTTTGCCTGTGGTGTATATGCAAGATTAGAGTCTCACAACAGCGTAATGCAGCCATGACCATTCAGGCCTTTACAGCCATTGAAGCAGGACAGTCTCCCCAAGCATGGTTGGCTACCATAAAAAGCTGAAATGTTACGCTCAGGATGCGAGGCTAAGCACAGCACTCAGGGTCAGCTGCTTTGGACCCAGAGAAGAGCATGTCTAATTGCATGTGGGTTGATGCCCCAGGTCCCGCCTCTGAGAAAAAGGTATTGGTCGGGTCTGATGCTCTTTGGGTGGATGACACCTAAATGAACATTGGTACAAAGTCCCAATTTATTTCTAATATCAGAGATCAGACCTCTACTCTTGCCTGATGCGTCTAAAACAAAAAGGGGGAACTGTAGAAAGCTGCGTAATGCCGCGCCTTAAAGATGGAGCTGGTTTCCGCCTTCCACCTTCCCGATGGTGAGTGCTCTCTGTCACAAACAACTCCATATTTGGCTAAGGCTGAGGATCTGGCTTGCTTCCCTGTATGTGGACCTATCTGCATTGCCCATGAGGCACGCTGGGGTTGGCTACCCAGAGGCTATTTTAAGCTGTGGGCTGGCTTTCCCCAGGATCAGAAGATTGTTCAAGGTTCCTGAATAAACTGCATTGAGAAGAACAAAAAAAAAAAAAAAAAAAAAGATCAGAAAGAAGGAGAAGAGGACCTCCCCTATCAGTGGACTTGGGGAGAGGCATGCATGCAGAAAGGGGGGAGGGTGGGACCAGGAGGGGAGGAGGGAGGGGCTTATGGGGGGATACAAAAAGAATAAAGTGTAATTAATAAAAGTTAAATAAAAAATTAAAAAAAATTAGAAACCAGATTAAACAACACAATGAAAAGATTGTACATCATGAAAACATTGAGATTTATTCATGTGATGCAATAATATTTTAATATATGCAAATCAATAAATACAATGAGCACCATGACAGGGATGAAGTCACACAGTCCTGTCTATTGATGCAGGAAAAGCATTTGACAAAGTTGAACATTTTCTTTTATGAGTTAAAAAAAAATATTCAACAAATTAGATAGAAAAGGAGAAAATATGATATAATATCATATTATCTATTACCGTATTGTTATTATAAGCCATATAGGACAAATACACAGCCAATATAATACTTAAAATTTGAAATAATTTCTTCTAAGATCAGATAAGAAAGCCAGCTTTTGCCAGTTCTGGGGAGATGCAGTCAGTGGTTCTCTGGGGCTCACTGGCTACTAGTCTAGATTATTTGATGAGTTGCAGGTCAGTGAGTGAACCTGCTTCAGAAAAAAAAAATTGACAGCACCTGAGAAATGTCACCCACGGTTGTCTCTCCTCTGACCCAGGGTCACACTTGTGCATACATGTCTGCATACACAGGCATGTATGTATATGTGTGGAACCCCCCCTCCCCAAGGTCTACCAAAACTTTAATCATAAACTCCATAAAGGTCCAGGACACACACACAAATAAATTGTCAGAATCAGTTGTAATCTTATACACTAACAGGGAACGCTCTGAAAAAGAAAAGGAAACAATCTCATGAGCAACCATATCAAAAAGAATAAAATATGTAGGGATAAACTTAACCATGGAAGTAAAAGGCTGATATACTCAAATTGTAAGATATTAATTAAGAAATTCAAGAAGAAATTATTTGAAATTTAGAAGATACCTCATGTTCATGGATTAAGAAAAATTAATATTATTATTAATTATTATTATTTAGCTGTCATTTTATTCAAAATAATCAACATGTTCAGTGTAATTCCTACCAAAAGTCTAATGGTATTTTTCATAGAAATGGAAAATTCAGTGGAAGTAAAAAGGGCTCCAAATAACCAAAAATAATCTTGAATAAGAAATGTGGTGACAACACATTACTCCATTTCAAAACAATTTACAAAGCTACAGTAATCAAAACAGTACGGTGCTGGAATAAAGACAGACTAATAGATCAATGAACAAATCATACATATACAGTGAACTGTTCTTTGACAAAGATGGAAAGACTGCATGATGAGGAAGGAATAGTCTTCTAAATGAATAGAGTTAAAAAAAAAAAAAACTAGGTAAATAACATGAATTAACAACTTAAAATAATAAGACCAGAGATGTTAGAGCTACTAGAAGAAAATACAGAAAATGTTTGGCTTTGGTTGGGGCAGCAATTTTTTTTATGTGCCCCTAAAGTCAGAAGAATAAAGGCAAAAAATCCAAATAGGTTTCAAAATAAAAGGTTTCTATATAGAAAAAGGGAACACTGGGCCTGAATATCAAGTGTGACAACCTGAGTTTGATCCCAGGGCCCCACATGGTAGAAGGAAAGAACTGATTCCTACAAATTGTTCTCTGACAGCTACACACAAAATAAATAAGTGAGCTAGGTGCAGTGGCACAGAACTGTGATCCCAGCATTCTGGGAGGCAGAGGTAGGTAGATCTCTGTGAGTTTGAGGCCAGCCTGGTCTACAAAGCAAGTCCAGGACAGCCAAGGCGACACAGAGAAACCCTGTATCAAAAAACCAACAAACCAACCAACCAAACAAACAAATAAGTGTAATTAAAATATTTTTAAAAAGAAAATAAAAACTATCAGGGTGACATGACAACTATAGAGTGGGAGAAATATCTACAACCCATATATCTTCTAAGGGATTATTATCTGACATATTTAAAGAACTCAAATAACTAACTGATAGAAAAAACAACCCAATAAAAACAAACAAACAAACAAAAAAACAAGCTGAGAAAAGAAAAGGACCGGAGTGGATATTTAAACAATGGAGATATACAAATGAAACTTGGGTATATAAAAATGTGACCAACATCACAAATCACAAGGGAAAGGCAAAGCCAAGCCTGCAATAAAATACTCCAGCACTTAGGGCCCAGGGAACATTTGGAAGAGGGAAGTGGAAAAATTGTAAGAGCTAGAAAGAGGATGGAGAGTTTGCTGTGAGATTGTGTCTCCTAGTAACATCAGAAGCTACACCCATAAAGTCTAATACACATGGCTGTCCAAACACGAACTGAAGGAGGATGACACCAATAGGCATGCCAATCTGGATAGGGAAAAGCCCATGGGGCTTCAGCCTTACACAAAGATAGGATAGCTGAAGATAGCTGAGAGCAGGAGAGGTGATCCACTCTCATCTTCCTGAAGAATACTTCAGACACCAGAGACAGACAGACCCAATCCAAACTCCAGAAACAAACAGCAAAGGTTACAGATAAGCAGATGGCTAGAGGTCAGTGTAAGAACATACCAAAAAAAAAAAAAAAAAAAAAAAATCAAGATATCATGGCTTTACCAGCAACACCAAAAATCAGTCGATAGTTTAATTCATCGGAAACACAGGAAAATGATCTCAAATCTATGCTTATCCAGTTATTAGAAGAACATGAAGAGGAAACGAACAAAGCTCTCAAAGAAATACAGGCAAATACAGCCAAACAAATAGAGGCACAAGTAGGAGCACAAGAGAGGAAATGAATAAAAAAATGAGGCCATCATGGAAAGACCATAATCCATATTCAAATAGTTGAAGGAAATAGTGCACGACATGAAAACAGAATTAGAATCAATATAGAAAACACAAACAGAGAAAACCCTGGAGCTGGAGAACTTGGAGAAAAGATCAGGAACCACAAAGGTAAGCATCAACAACATAACATAAGAGATGGAATAGAGAATCTCAGGCGCTGAAGATACAATTGCAGAAATTGATACATGAGTCTTTGCTTTGAAAACACTGCTAGTTAGTCTTTCAGATGTGCTCAGTAGACTCCTGTCATACGTTCAATGCACATCCCATCTGTCTTTCTAAATGAGGATTGATCATCTTACCCCATGTCCGCTCAATTGATTATCTTTTTTAGGTGTATAGATTTCATTATGTTTATCATATCTTATAGGTCTATATAAGTGAGTATATCCCATGTTTGTCTTTCTCCTTCTGGGATATTTCACTCAGAATGATCTTTTCTAGATCCCACCATTTGCCTGCAAATTTCATGATTTCCTCCTTTTTGATTGCTGAGTAGTATTTCATTGTATAAAAATACCATAATTTCTGTACCCATTCCACCGTTGATGGACATCTGGGTTGTTTCCAGGTTCTGGCTATTACAAATAGAGCTGCTATAAACATGGTTGAGCAAGTGTCCTTTTTGTGTACTTGAACAAACTTTGGGTATATACCTAGCAGTGGTATAGCTGGGTCTGGAGGAAGCACTATTCCTAAGATGTAGCCTGTGGTAGCTCAGTAACCAATTGGTTTCCCAAAGTGAGGGGAACAGGGACTATTTCTAACAGGAACTCAATGACTGGCTCTTTGGTCTCCCCACCCCCGAAGGGAGGAGCAGTCCTGTTAGGCCACAGAGGAGGGCTTTGCAGCCAGTCCTGAAGATACCTGATAAAACAGGATCAGATGAATGGGGAGGAGGTCCCCCCTATCAGTGGACTTGGAAAGGGGCACGGTGGAGATGAGGGAGGGAGGGAGGGACTGGGAGGGAATGAGGGATCGGGACATGGCTGGGATACAGAGTTAATAAAATGTAACTGATAAAAAAAATAAAAAATAAAAAATAAAAAAAGAAAAAGTTAAAGATATAAAGTATATTACAAAGTAAGCATACAATAAAAAAAAGAAATTGATACATCCCTCAAAGAAAAAATAAAATCAGAAAAGTTCCAAACATAAAACATTCAAGGAATCAGGGACACCATGAAAAGCCTAAATCTAAGAATAATAGGAACAGATGAAAAAGATTCCAGGTTCCAAGGTCCAAAAAAATATTTTCAAGAAAATCATAAAAGAAAATTTTCCCAACTTAAAGAACAAGAAGTCCATTAACATACAAGAAAAATCCACAAGGAGGACATCACAATCCTGAACATCTATGCCCCAAATACAAGCGGACCTGCATTTGAAAATGAAACATTATTAAAGCTTAAATCACACATTGATCCCAATACCTTAATAGTGGGAGACTTTGACACTACACTCTCACCAAGGGACAGATCATCTAGACAGAACCCAACTAGGGAAATAGTGACCACTTACAGAGGTCCTAAATCAAATGGTCCTAATAGATGTCTACACACCTTTTCACCCAAACTCAAAAGAGTATAACTTCTTTTCAGCACCTCATGGAACCCTCTCAAAAATTGACCATATAGTCAGGCACTAAACAAGCCTCAATGAATACAAGAAAATTAAAATAATTCCTTGCATCCTATCAGATCATCATGGCCTAAAACTAGACCTCAACAACAACAGAAATAACAAAAAGCCTATATACACATGGAAACTAAACAACTCTACTCAATAACAGCTTGGTCAGGGAAAAAAATGAAAAAAAAAAAAAAAAAGAAAAAGAAATTAGAGACTTCCTAAAATTCAATGAAAATGAAGGCACAACTTACCCAAACTTATGGGACACAATGAAAGCATTGCTAAGAGGAAAGTTCATAGCACTAAGTGACGCCAGAAAGAAGTTTGAGATATCTCATACAAGCAACTTAATGGCACACCTAAAAGCACTAGGGGGAAAAAAAAAGAAGACACACCCAAGAGGAATAGACAATTGACAATCATCAAACTCAGAGCTGAAATCAATGAAATAGAAACAAAGAAAACAATTTAAAGAATCAATGATCCTAAGAGCTGGTTCTTTGAGGAACATAACAACAGACACTGATGAAATCCAAACAATCATTAGGTCTTACTACAAAAGCCTATATGCCACAAAATTTGAAAATCTAAATGAAATGGACAATTTTCTTGATAGATTACATTTACCAAAGTTAAATACATTAAAGAGTCCTATATCCCTAAGGAAATAGAAGCTGTCGTCAAAAGTCTCCCTTCCAAAAAAAAAAAAAAAAAAAAAAACCAGGACCAAATGGCTTCAGTGCAGAAATCTACCAGACCGTCAAAGAAGAGTTAAATCTAATTATCTTCCAACTACTTCACAAAATAGAAACAGAAGGAGAAGCTCACTCTATGAGGCCACAATCACCTTGATATCTAAACCACACAAAGACCCAACAAAAAAAGAGAACTTCAGACCTATCACTCTTATGAAAATCGATACAAAAATACTGAATTAAATACTCGCAAACCTAATCCATGAATACATCAAAGATATCCACCATGAGCAAGTAGGCTTCATCCCAGGCATGCAAGGGTGGTTCAATATATGGAAATCCATCAATGTGATCTACCATGTAAACAACTGAAAGGGAAAAACCACATGATCATCTCCTTAAATGCTGAAAAAGCATTTGACAAAGTCCAACACCCATTCATGCTTAATGTATTGGAGAGATCAGGGATACAAGGCACTTACCTAAACGTAGTAAAGGCAGTATACAGCAAGCCTATAGCCAACATCAAACTAAATGGAGAGAATCTTAAGTCAATGAGGCTGCCCACTCTCTCTGTATTTCCTCGACATAGTACTTGAAGTCCTTGCTAGAGCAATGAGACAAATAAAGGAGATCAAGGGGATACAGATTGGAAAGAGAGAAGTCAAAGTATCACTATTTCAGATGATATGATAGTATACATGAGTGACCCCAAAAATTCAACCAGAGAACTCCTACAGCTGAGAAACACCTTCAGCAAAGTAGCTGGATACAAAATTAACTAAAAAACAAAAACAAAAACAAAAACAAAACAAAAAACAACAACAACAACAACAAAACAACCAAAAATCAGTAGCCCTCCTGTATACAAAAGACTAAAGGGTTGAGAAAGAAATTAGGGAAACAACACCCTTCACAATAGCCACTAATAGCATAAAGTACCTTGGTGTGACTGTAATCAAGCAAGGGAAAGACCTGTTTGAAAAAAACTTCCAGTCTCTGAAGAAAGAAATTGAAGAAGATATCAGAAGATGTAAAGATCTCCGTGCTCATGGATTGGTAGGATTAACATTGTGAAAATGGCCATCCTGCCAAAAGCAATTTACAGATTCAATGCAATTCCCATCAAAATACCAACACAATTCTTTACAGACCTTGAAAGAACAATTCTTAGTTTCTTATGGAAACACAAAACAAAACAAAACAAAAAAAAAACAGAATGGCTAAAATGATCCTGTACAACAGATCTTCTGGCAGTATCTCCGTCCGTGATCTCAAGCTGTACTACAGAGCAATAATAACAAAAACTGCATGGTACTGTCATAGAAACAGACTGGTGGATCAATTGAATAGAATAGAAGACCCAGAAATAAACCCACATACTTTTGGACACCTGATTTTTTACAAAGAAGCCAAAACCATACAATGGAAAAAAGACAGCATCTTCAACAAATGGTACTGGTCTAACTGGATGTCTACATGCAGAAAAATACAAATAGATCCATATTTATCACCCTGTACAAAACTAGAGTCCAAGTGGATCAAAGAACTCAACAAAAAAACAGAGACACTAAACCTGTTAGAAAAAGTGGAGAGGAGCCTTGAACTCATTGACACAGGAGACAACTTCCTGAATAGAACATCAACAGCACAGGCTCTAAGATCAACAATCAATAAATGGGAGCTCATGAAACTGAAAAGTTTCTGTAAAGCAAAGGACACTCTTGTTAGAAGAAAAAGACAGCCTATTGATTGGGAAAGGATCTTCACCAACCCTGTATCTGACAGAGGGTTAATATCCAGAATATATATACAACTCAAGAAGTTAAAAAGCTACAAATGAAGTAATCCAATTAAAAAATGGGGTACAGAACTAAACAAAGAATTCTCAATTGACAGATACCTAATGGCAGAGAAACACTTAGAGAAATGCTCAACATCTTTAGTCATCAGGGAAATGCAAATCAAAATGACCCTGAAATTTCACCTGACACCCATCAGAATAGCTAAGATCAAAAACTCAATTGAGAACACATGCTGGAGAGGATGTGGAGAAAGGGGAACCCTCCTCCATTGCTGGTGGGAATGTTAACTTTACAACCACTTTGGAAATCAATCTGGCACTTTCTCAGACAATTAGGAATAGTGCTTCCTCAAGATCAAGCTACACCACTCCTAGACATATATCCAAAAGATGCTCAAATATACAACAAGGACATTTGCTCAACTGTGCTCATAGCAGCTTTTTTCATAGTAGCCAGAATCTGGAAACAACCCAGATGTCCCTCAGTGGAGGAATGGATACAGAAATTGTGGTACATTTACACAATGGAATACTACTCAGGAATTTAAATCAGGAAATCATGAAATTTGCAGGCAAATAGTTCAATCTAGAAAAGATCATCCTGAGTGAGGTAGCCCAGAAGCAAAAAGACACACATGGTAATATACAAACTTAAAAGTGGATATTAGACATATAATATAGGATAGTCATACTATAATCTGCATGCTTAAAGAAGATAAGCAAGAAGGAGGACCCTGGGTAAGATGCTCAATCTTCATTCCGAAAGGCAAAGGGAACAGACATAGAAAGAAGGTGAAAACAAGGAACAAGACACGACAGAGGGCCTCTGAAAGACTTTACCCAGCAGGTTATTAAAGCAGATGCCGAGATTCATAGCCAAACTTTGGGCAGAGTGCAGGGAATCTTATGAAAGAAGGGGGAGATAGTAAGACCTGGAGGGGACAGGAGCTCCACAAAGAGAGCAACAGAGCCAAAAATTTGGGCACAGGGGTGTTTTCTGAGACCGAGATTCCAACCAAAGACCATTCATGGAGATAACCTAGAACCCCTGCACAGAGGTAGCCTGTGGCATCTCAGTTTCCAAGTGGGTTCCCTACAAAAGGGAATAGCTGTCTCTGACATGAACTCAGTGGCTGGCTCTTTGATCACCTCCCCATGAAGGGGGAGCAGCCTGACCAGGCCACAGAGGAAGTCTATGAAAGACAGTCCTAATGAGACCTGATAGGCTAGGGTCAGATGGAAGGGGAGGAGGTCCTCCCCTGTCAATGGACTAGGGAAGAAGCATGGGATGAGATGAGGGAAGGAAGGAGAGTGGGTGGAATTTGGAGGGGACCATGGTTAGAGCTACCGCTGGGATACAAAGTGAATAAATTGTAATAAATAAAAAAATTATATTAAAAAAGAAAAATAAAACAAGGAAATAATGAAAAACAGAAAGAAATGTTGAACTAAAAAAAACAAAAACAAACAAACAAACAAAAAACAAAAACAAAAATTAGTTTTCTTCATTGAAATTTCCCTGGGTATACAAATTACACTTAGGTGTAAGTCCCATGCTCAGTGGTAGATGCCCAACACAAAATAAACTCAATGGTGTTTTTGTAGATTTTTTTTTGTCTCATATTCCTTTGGTTGGGCTTTGTTTTTTAAACCTCACTGGTCCTTTGCTTGTAGATAATGGCTTCTCATTTTGGTTTTTATGAGTTATGTGTGTGTGTGTGTGTGTTTCTTGTCCTTTTTTTTCTTTTTGTTTTCTAAAGCAAAAGAGCAAGTGAGTGAAACAAGAGAAGCAAGAGGGAGAAGCAAGGAAGTGAAACAGCTAGAGCAAAGGCAGGTGTGAAGTTGGATGGGTGAGGAGGTGAGGCAGAAGAATCTGGGAGGAGATGGGAGAGGGAAACTATGATCAGATTATACTGTACGAAAAAAAATAATAAAAGAATAAAGAAAAAGGAAAGGGAAGACTTAACAGGAAAGTGAAATAAGCCAGACAGAGAAAGACAAACACTTCATTATCTCCACAATAACATTGAGCAGCTTGATGACCGTGATTAAATGGGAAGATGTTTTGAGGAAAACATTTGTTTGAGGAAACAGGATAACCTTCTCAATATGTTCCAAATTTCTCTTGTAGAGAGCCACCATCATTTTTTTTTTTTTGTTTGTTTTTTGGTTTTTCAAGACAGCAAAAACCCCGGAAGTCTACACCAAGTTTTCCGAAGCCCTGACTGCCGGAAAGGACAGTGAGAAAGCTCTGACTTCCCACTCAAGCCTCCTCTGACTCTTTGCCCCTCAGCTCTCTTACTCTCCATGACTCACTCCACATAGCTTGTCCTGGTGGCAACTTGGTAATAGCTGTGACCTCCTCGATATATCCCCAAACAAAGCCCCAAATAACCATTGCTTATGCAAAATTATCACACAGAGTGAACTGGCCCCAAACAGCAAATTGAGGAGGAGGCAGATTGGCAAATGACTTTCCTGTAGATCCACGTACAAGTCAGAATTTGTGGATAGTGGAAAGGGCAGAGAAAAAAAAAATAGTGATCATAGAAGCCATGTCTACTGAGAGTGGTTCACAATAAAATGCTGTGGATCTACAGGGCTTTGAGGAATTTCATTGCCCTTGAAGGTAACTGGTCCGATGACTCCAAGAGAAATTATTAGGGGAGAATTTTCTTCCTTGTCCCAAGGGCATCTGATGTTCCTTGGGCTTACAGTCTGTACTGGACAGTTTCTGTTTTCTCTACATATTCATTCTCCTATCCCTTCTGCACCCAAATCTATGCATAGGAAGCTGTCCTGTGTACACTGAATCACAGATTCCCTTGTCCTGTGTCTGCTGCTTCATTTGGTGAGCACACCACATCACGAGGAGGTTTAAAGGCATAGAGCGTAAAGTTGAGGTATTTATTTCTCAGCAACCCCCTGGGTACTAGGTCAGTGTGGCTTGCTGGGTCATGTGGTACAAGAAACAGTCCCTTGGAGGTGGCCACCACCACAGCTTCCCTGCTGGTTTTGTTGTTGTTGTCTTGTTTTATACTTTCAGGGTTGCTTAGGGTTCCTGGCATACATAGCTCTGTGAGATCATATTCTTTTTTGTTTAAATTCTGGTAAGACCCTACAAATCACTCCTTTATTAAGCTTGCCTCACGCCACGTGGACTGAGTATGCCATTTGTCTCTGGCTGGGATCTGGGTGCTGGTTTTTCAGTGAGAATGGTTGGTCGATCTCATTGAGGTACTGGATAGCAAAGAACAAGGTTGCCAATACATCAAGCCAAGCTGGATATGGCCACCCATATTATGCATTAGGAGGAAATCCAGTAAATGGAAAACATGACACTCTCTTCCCCTCCCTGACTATTTTGTCTAATAGGCTGCTGCATTAGTCACTTTGCTAATGAGTAGTTTTATTCTGGCCCTCAGTGAACCAGGCCAGAGGTGGTCCCTAAAAACTCTTGGGAAACCGCCTACAAATTTTTGCAGAGAACAGAGAGCAAGGAGCTGCTAGGAACCAGTGTTTATATACTGCAACTATATTTGGAAACTTAATTGTCTTTGTAAAAATCTCAAGTCAGAAAAGTGAAGGCTTTTTATGATAATAAAGTCCAAATAGTATACTCCATGGCCCAATGTGCTTACTTTTCATTGGCCTCTAAGATTTTTATAGTTTAGGAAAGCTAGCAAAGACACCAGTGAGTCTCAACTATAGGTGGTTGTGTCCCTCTGGGGACATTTGGCAATTTCTGGATACAATTTTTTTGGCTGTTACTAGTGGAATGAAATTTCTGTTGGCATCTAGTGTATAGGGATTAGGGATGTTGTTAAATATAATATGTAGGAGAGCTCCTCTTTCAGCCCTAAACAAAGAATTATCTGGCTCAAATGCTAGTATTGCTGTAATTGAGGAACCTTTCTCTGCCTGCAATTACAGCCCTGTTAGTGAGGAAATTGGTGCGAAATAACGTCCGTAACTGCAATTTGTAAACCACACTGCAATTAAGTTAGGTATCCCTGGTTCCCTGATACCACTGGCAATCCCTCAGTCCACATCACTGTCTTGGAGTTTGTTGCATTTTGAAAATGGCAGGTTTATTGCAGTGCATAATTGACGTTTTCCAAAATAGAAACCAGGCCACTTGGTCGGATGGAATAAAATAATTCTGGAGCACATGGCTATTTCTTCTTCTTTTTTTTAAGGCCTCTCTAATCAAAAGCATTTTTTCCTTTAGAGCGGGGTTTCAACAAAAGAGATGCCTGGCCCAAAAGGAAGCGGTCTTCAGTTCGGAGTTTGAGTGAGAATTAGCGTCTCAACTGTTAGCAACTGCCCAGAAGCTTTGAGATCTGGTACTATTTGGGAAGAATTCTACCAGACAGAAAGGTATCAAATGTCTCGTCTCTTTCTTACCCGAAATAGTTCTGGCTTGACCATGAGGTTCCAAGTTATCTTTGAGTATGAAGGAATTTACTACTGTACCCCATCCCCAACTATTAAGGTTTACTGGTGAAACAGGGGACCAACAGATTGTATTCCTAGGTCTGTCATAAGACTCAAGGTGGACTTGTAAAACTCCCTTTTGTTAAGTTTACTCTGTGTGGGTGAGGAAGGTTCAGGAGGAGTTAAAAAAAAAAAAAAACAAAAAACAGTGAAAGGCTCTGAAATCCCTTAATGGAAAAGGAAAATCAGCCTGGTATTAAAACTAATGAAGATGCTGGAAAAGAGTACTTGGAATCTCTGGAAAGACAGATATAGAAAAACTACTTAAGGTCAATGTTGGCAATGGAGAAAACACATGTGGCCAGGTAGAAAGAAATGCCAATGTTTCCAAATTAAGCATCCCAAGGGGAGACTGCATTGCTTGGAAAAAAAATGATCCTATGCAAATTTGCATTGGTTCATGGGCCTCACCAATCTAGGAGTTGGAGAGAGCCCTAGAGAATCTGATGACATTTCTTCTGCTCTCCATAGGAATGTTCCCAGAAGCCGGAATTGGTCTATTCAAGCTGACAGTGCTAAAATGAAGAGCCCAGATAGGCTCCAGTTGCAGGAATCTACCCAGGTTTTCCAAGTGATGGATAAACAGTGAACAGAATTTGCAGCCAGAGTTGTGCAATTTGGCTGTTGTGGACCATCCAGGTCCAGCTGCTTGCCAGGTGAGGGTGCTGGGCAGTGAATGGCCACCATGGTTGACCCCAGCTAACCGGCTTTCCAAAATGGGCTCTCCCATGGTCACTTAAAGATTATTCTCATTGCCAAGCTAGTGAGGCTCCACAAGAATATGGGGGTGAGTTGGGTTCATCATATTCCATCTACTTTAATGGTAACACTAGATGGCATGGAGCTAAAAAGTGCTCTTAGGCTTTGTTGTGGAATCTAGTATCTGAGAATTATGCAATAAATGGTTTATCCTAATTGGAGAGATGGTGACAAAGGTGGGTATCAAGACAGCAGAAAGTATTAAACTGGTATTTGAAAGCAAGAGAGGAAATCAAGAAGAGAAAACAAATTATGGTAGAGATCATTCCAACCTTAGTACTCCCCCCGCCCCCAAATAAGGTATTAACACCTAACTCCTAACTATGAATAAGAAACTGCTAGGTCCTTTTTCTATGTAGATTCTCCCCACAACTCTGTGGGGTTGGTGGCTACCATTACCTCCTTTACCAGCTTGTAAATTAGGATATGAAACGCAGACGCAAGTAATGTGTTCAGGTTCCCACATCTCAGACGATGTAAGCCGGTTCTGTCTCACACAAAACTGCATTGCATAAACTTTCTGCCTCCGCCCCGGATTAGGATACTCCTCAGGAGCAGCTGCACTTTCATCACTCGGGGTTTTCAGACAGAGCAAACTATTAGCACGTGTGTCACAGGAAGTCATGGCTAATGGCTCAGGAAGAAGTGACAACTCTGACCTGGAGCTTCCGCCTCTGCATGTTAAGGAAGTAAAATGAGCAGCATCAGTCCCGTCAGTGCAGCACGTTGTAGTTTTCGTGGTTCCTTCCCACACTTTCCCGTTGGATCCTCACTCAAACCTGGTGAGGTGAGGAGGCAGGCCATGCATTACCACGCCCCTTCTGAAAGACGGGCAGTCCGTCAGAAACCAAGCATTCGCCAAGTTGCTTAACAGCAAAAAGAGGGAGGAGGGAGAAAGCGGATTCCAAAAAAAAGTTGCTTATTTCAATCCCGAGCCATTCATAAGACTTTATAATTTCTTTCCATAACAGTGTGATTGCTTCCTTTTCAACAAGGCTTTGACTCACTTGGTGGAATGTATTCCATTACATGTCTGCTGGCTTCAGGTGTTTTACACAGAGCCCGAGGGTTGCCATGGCAACGGAGACTAACAAAATACAAACTGTGAACTCTTTCAACATCGGTCACTAATTTGCTTCTAACCGCCTACCTCAGAACCGTGGAAGCTGGTGGTGCTTCTGAGGTGGTATATATTTTTATCTTCATTCACAGCTGACACTTTGAAAATTATCTCAAGTTCCCAACTTCATGTTCAAGAGAAACTTGAAACAGACTGATTTCTGCTAAATAGTATTTAGAAAGCAGTGTCTTTGGTCATATGTTTCTATTCTTCAATTTTTAAAAATTATTATTTATTTTTTTCTTTGTTATTATTATTATTTATTCATTTTGTGTCCCAGTCTCACTCTCCCTCCCTCTTTTCCCCTATCCCTCTCCCCTAGTCCACTGATAGGGAGAGGCCCTACTGTCTGATCCTAGCCTGTCAGGTCCCATCAGAACTGTCTGTATCCTCTTCCTCTGTGGGCTGGCTAGGTCACCCCACCAGGGAGAAGTGATCAAGGAGCAGGCAACGGAGTTCATGTCAGACACTGTCTCTTCTCAGCTTAGTAGGGAACTCACATGGACACTGAGCAGTTTATGGGCTCCATCTAGGCAGGGGTTCTAGGCTCTCTCTATGTATGGTCTTTGGTTTATTATGTATCAGTCTCTGCAGTCACCCCTGGGCCTTGTTCTTTTTGGCTTTGCTGGGAAAACTAGCATCCTCTTCTGGTCTATGTGGATACCAGGCAGACATGCAGTGCACACACATGCATGAAGGTGAAACACCTATTATTTTATTTCAGGTGTGTGGGTGGTTTGCTTTTGCGCATGTCTGTGTGCTGCATGCCTGCTTGATGTCCACATAGGCCAGAAGAGGTGCCAGATTTCCTGAAACTGGAATTACAGATGGCTTTGGGTCACTATGTGGGTACTTGGAACTGAACCCAGGTACTGTGGAAAAACTTTCAGTGCTGTTAACCACTGAGCAATCTTTTCAGACCCTAGTCTGTTCTCTAATTAGATCTTGTCTTTGTTTCCTTTCTTTTTCCATAGCACTGGAATTTGAACCCAGGAACTCACACATACTAAGCAAGGGCTCTGTCACCAAGCTATATTCTCCGTACTTCATTCTTTAAAAGCTTCCATTTCTCATAATACATTATAAATCTAGTTTAGGCAAATTTTAAAAAGTAATATGCCACACTTTAGTAATGGCCATACTCTTCAGCATTTACTATTTCACAATACTAATGTTTGAAAGAATACTTTCTAAGAGATCATAAACTGTCATTTTAAAGCTAAATGGGAAGTTAGAAGAAAGAGTGGCAGGGAAGTTTGACATATTTCTCAGTTATGGTGAAACTCTTTTCTTCTTCTTCTTCTTCTTCTTCTTTTTCTTCGATTGCCACTTACTCACTAATCTCGTGAAGGTGGTCTCTCTTGGGAGTACCTGTCATCTTGACCAGCCTCCTTCATAGAGATGCACTTCACACCATTCACACCAGTCCTGTTGAAGGGGTGGGCACTTGGCACAAGTGTTACCACAAAGAGTATTGCATTCCAGTGGCTGATGGGGTTGCTTCAGCATGAGCGCGTGCCCTTGGCCTTTCAAATCTGGCCAATCAGACTCAAATCTATGAGTTTCGTTGGAGATGGCCTAACACTACTTTTAGCCGTTTTGCTAGCACAGGGGAGATAACTGGTCAAAGAGTGGTGATTACTCACAAGACAAACAGAAGTCAATGGAAAATACAAGGCCTTGTTTTATATGTGGTCCTGGGCCTTGCGTTTGCTAGGTAAGAACTCTTCCACTGACCTACATCTCCAAGTCTCCGTTTAGATTCAACCTTGTCCTATGCGTGTCCCTGCACTTTTCAGTTAATGTGACCAAATAAATTTCTTCTTTCCCTAATTTTAGTTTAATTGGACCTATTTACAACCCAAGGAGTCCTGATTAATATGGTTATATTATTTTAAATAGTTAATCACGAAATATAATTGAAAAAGCCGGAGAGGAGAAGAGATCTTCAGGGACCCTGCTTCAGGGAGTAGATGATCACAATCTCTAATGAATCTGTGAGCTCTTCTGTAATCAAGCCCTTGAGGAAAGTTTCTTTAAGTGCTATTGAGCTCTGCCCCTCACAATTTTGTTTGTGATTTTAATTTGTGCTCCTGAGAAACAGCTCTGAAAGGATATATTTAGACTCTAGTGTTAACCAAAGAACACCTGTGGGATTCTATCAGAAAAACTCACTCCTCCTCACGAGTATCTGGACGTGCTGGCATCCACATGCTCTACTTCAGTACTGAGTTTCAAGCTGTGATTACACTTAATAACTTTGTGCTGCTCCAAAAGTCATTGATAGTTTTTTTTTTTCTTGTTGGTAATTTCAAAATGTTCAGAGGCTCAGCAAAAAAAAAAAAAAAAAAAAAAAAAAAAAGACTTTCTTAGTGATATTATAATCATGATCTTGTTTTCCTTTTGACGTTTCCAGAAACTTTACTGATTGTCCTATTTCCCCTACCTTAGGGGGCTAATATATTCACTTCAGCCAGTTCTCCAGAGTATCAATAAAATGTGAACTGTTACATGATGGCAGGGGTTCTCAACCTTGGCTGCCAATTAGAATCACCTGGGAGTCTTTCAAAGTTCCTAATGGTCCAGCCCCACCCCAGGCAAATCCATCAGAAGTTTTTGGAGTGGGGTCCTGGCATTGGTGGTTTTAAAAGCTCCCCAGATGAATTTTAAGGTCCAGACAAGGCTTTGACCAATTACATTATTGGAAATATTGACTAGAATGTATGATTTGGTTCAGCAAATGAATCATTTAGTAAGTAATCTTTAAAAACAACTTTCCCAAATAGAATCTTTCCCATAAAGCCATGCATATAGATATGTATGTAATACACGCTATAATCTGAGCAGTTCACGTGCTCTTGAGCACACTGAGGTAAATTCCTCGAAACCTCACCTTTCCAAGTATTTACTTATTATTAATATATTTATTTATTCATTTGTGTGTATGTGGTATTTGCATGTGGGTATATGCTTATCTGCATATAGGCATGTCTGCTTGTGCATGCATATGGAATCCAGCGCTCAAGTTACACGTTTTTATCAACTGCTCTTCCTTATATTTCTTGAAAGAGAACCTCTCACTGAAACCACAACTCATTAATTCAGCCATCTTGGCTGGCTAACGAGCTCCCTGGATTTATGTTCTCTGTCTGTCCAGTGCCGGGATTACAGGTGCTGCCCTATCTAGCTTCTACATGGGGGCTGGAGAGACGATCTCAGTCACCTAGACTGGTGGTACAAGTAATTTTTAGCAACTGAGCCTTCTTCCCAGGTCCCAAGAATTTATTTACTGGTGCTGGAAATTGAACTCAGGGCTTCATCTCAGGCAAGAGCGTTCCAGACTTCTTTCAAAATAATATACAAGAGGCTGGCTAGCTGGCATGTGTTGAAACATCACTCTTTTTTTTAAGGTGAGTTATCTCCACCACTAGTCTTGAATACCACCTATTGGAGATCTTCATGTAGTTTTTCAATTTTTTTTTGTACCTGACCTTAGCTGGATTGTTTAGCTTCTGCTTTCTCATCTTGGGTTAGTGTTGTACTTAGATAGATGATAGTGTTTTTTCACATAGAATCTAAGACCCAAAGCAAGTTTTATGAGAAAAAGAGTAGGACCTTGAGATAGAAATGGAAGAATGTATTGTAAGTGTGTGGTGCTTTTGGCTAAAGAGACTCATCTTCAAGTTCAAGGGAGAGAACCAGGCCAATAGCAATAGCCTATACTATTTTGGGTTCCCCGACCAACAACCCAAAGGGAGGCTTCTCTTGAGTTTTTGTTAGATAGGCTATGGAGCATAGAATGAGCATTATCACCCCAAGTGATGTGATTTCTTTTTTTTTTTTTTTTCAGTATCTATCTATATAGCCCTGGCTATACCAGAACTCATGTAGAGAAGCCTTGCCTGGAACTCAGAGATCCACCTGCCTCTGGCCCCCTAAAGCTGGGATTAAAGGTGTGTGCCACCACACCCCAATTGGTGTCATTTCTTTTAAACTACACACACACACACACACACACACACACACAGAGAGAGAAAGAGACAAAGTCAGAGAAGACATATATATATGGTTTTTATTTAAATATTTCTTTAAAACTTCATTATTTTAAGTGTATGGGTATTTTGCTTGTATGTATGTCTGTGTAGTGTATGTATTTTCTCATGCACGTATGTCATGTGTGTGTCTGGTGCTGGTGGAGGCCAGAAGAGTGTGTCAGATTCCCTGGAACTGGAGCTACAGATGGTTGTGAGCTGCCATGTGGATGCTGGGAACCAAACCTAGATCCTCTGGAAGGGCTGCAGGTGCTAATAAGCACTGAGCCACCTCTCCAGATCCTATGTTAAGTAAATATAAAACAATGTGTTTCCCTGTGGTTTTTTTTCAGTCATTCTTAGTGCTACTTATCCCTTCTCCCTCCCTCTCCTTCTGTATTGCTCTCTCCCCTCTGCAGTTAAAATCTCCCACCCTGTTTTTCCCATCCCCATTTCATAGCACCTATGTCTCACTGTCACACTCTCTACAGCTTCTTCCCCCATATGGTCACTTTTTACTTCCTTGGTTTCTGTGGTCACACCAAGTTATATATGCAGATCTAAAGATTTGGAGCTAGGCTTCACAAATAAGAGACAACATGCTGCTTTTGTCTTTCTGTGTCTGGGTTGCCTCACCTAGAATGATATTTTATAGTTTCAAGACCTGGAGGAATTGGACAGGAACTGACCTGGAAGCCTCCCCACTCTTATAGTATCTAAAGATGTCAGGCAAGCTGCCAAGGGAGAAAAGTAACCAATAGTCCTACCCAGCTATAAAACCTATGGACCCCAACAATGACCAGCATGGCAAGATATACCCAATGGTTGGTGCTTATATCTTGGGGACAACCAACAGATGTTTAATTGGACTTAGGCCCAGTCAGTAGTAGACAACGTATGCCTACTACTCTAAACCTAGTTAGTTACACATGGCCGGATAGACATGGACATTAGAGGAGAATTTGCTACCACACTACCACTTTCGTAAAACAGTATACTTTCTAGTTACATTCTTAATATATTTCCCTGGAGCCACAGATGAATGGAGCTCTCACTCCTTATCCAAAGAAGCTTCTTTTTGTAGCAGATGGAGATCATGATCAAAAGCCACCACTAGTTAAAATGTGGTAAACAACTGACCATGTAGTACCAGCCTCAGCTGATACATCTCCAGCACAACCCCTTCACCTAAGGCTTAGGGAAATTTGAGGAAGAGGGTCAGAAAGATTGTAAGAGCCAGAGGATCAAGAAGTTTAATGTGAAACATTGGCTTCTATATCTGTCAAGGAAGCTATACTAAAAAACATCTCAACAATATGGTAGCAGTATAAACCAGACCTGCATAATGACAGCACTAGTTGAAATGCCAGTGCAGATGAGAGAAGTGTTACAAGGGTGCAGGTCTAGATGAAGAGCTACATGACTGTTGAGGAGAGAAAAATCAATCTTCTTTGGGGATGAGCCCCCTGAAGTGTTATCTAATTCTAAGTGGTCAGCCCTCAACATATATACATATGAAAAACACTAAATGGACTCAGCAGGGTTTTTTTTTGTGTGTGTGTGTGAGTGTGTGTGTGTGTGTAATCATAATAATTCAAGAAAAAGAGGTCAATAGTTTGAGAATGACATAGGGAGATGTGGGGAGTCAGGAGAAGAAGGGGTAGAAATAATATAAATACTCATGTGAAATTATCAAAATTATTTAATTAAGAAAAGAAATGGAAGGGTTGTAACTGGATTTTTTTTTTTTTACTGCTTTGTGGGTATATTATTTCTTCCTTCCACCCCTTTCCACTTTATTAACCTTCTAACATTACACAGAAGAAGAAAATGGATACAGGGGAAAGGGGGCACCATTATGGTTAGATTACTTCCTGCTGATTATGGGTGTCGAGTTCCTTGGTGTAAGTTTGAACTTTCCTGTCAGGATTTTTTTTAATTCTCATTTCTTTGCTCACAACTACTTGACAAACCACAACCAATAGCAGTCAAGAGCATCCAAACACCAACCATCCAACAACAGCCACCTCAATCCCACTTGTCAGGGGCCCTAGCATTTATATAGCCTCTGTAAAGTTCCCAGAATTCCTAATGTCACACAGCAAAGAAACTATCTGCAGATGTCAAAACCATGACCCTACTAGAGCATGAGGCAAATCATAGTCACCTGCTGTGAAGCGGCATCTTATCCCCACACCTGGGATTAAAACCAAAAAACACATTCCCATATCATTCTTGTTTTTTTTTTTTTTTAAGACATTTATGGAAAGAGAAGCTGTTACATTATTTTGTCAAAGATATAAATTCTTTTGCAGACCATTTTTGAGGATTCAGAAAGAATTCCACTTCATTCAGTATACAGTTTAAAGCCTAACTTTACACCAACAATCCTTTTCAAACCAAATCGAATCCTTTGATGTTAGATAAACTGGTACGGCATCCTCTCCACTCTCAATACTATGTAAAATACACATGTTCCTTTCTCCAAAGAATATGTTTCTCTTGAAAAACACAAATCTAGGCTAGTTTATTCCCACTTTAGTAGAAACTCCTATAAAATTAATCATCTTAAATTCTGATGAGTGATTAAAGAATGTTACAACTTCAAAGACCACATCAATCACTTTTTAAGATAGAAAACCCAAGGTCTAGGGAAGTTAAGGGATTTGTTTAAGATCATGCTTAGTCCATGACAGATGTGGGATTGAGGAGAAACTGTCTCTCCTTTGGGTTGAAGCTGACTGTCATTAGGATGATGGATACCGCCTGTCAAAGTAGGCAAGCAGTCTACTGAGGAGCATTTCCAAGTTTCTAATGCTGCTGAAAAAGTAATCAGCTATATTATCTGGTAATCTACCAGAGTACACAGAAAATAAAGAGGAACAACACTGGCTTTCATTCCATTAGATGGTAAGGAGACTTCTAGTCAAAACAGAAACCCCGTGATAACTGGTGTGATGGCTTCTGTGTTCTCTATGTCGGAAGACAAGACATTGCAGCCAGCCTGTAAGAAATGAGGGTTAAAGAGAGCATATTCTTTATTTTTCACATTCCTGTGTTTTTAAAAAGAAACAAAAATTACAAAATTCTCACTCCAAAGGCTGGCGTTAAACATAACATTTTTTTTCTCTTAATACAAAAGGGGGGAAGTTTAGAAGAATGGCCAAAAATTATCAGTAGAAGACCATAGAAATGAATAAGTATGACCCTGTGATAAAAAATGAAAAAATGAAGGCTGATGAGATGGCTTGGTGGATAAATGCATTTTCCCCAAGGCCTGGATGAGCTGAGTTTGATCCTTGAAACTCACAAGGTAAAAAGATAGACTCCTGCAAGTTATTGTCTGCCTGAGCCATACACATACCCATAGTGAGAATTTTGGTTTCTTTAAAATACAGAAATGATAAGGGAATAAGTTTTCCTTTTTAATTCCAGCTGTGGGATATGAGGCTGTTTCAGATTGTCCATAGCACCTGACGATGATTTGCCTTGTGCAGGATTTTTCCAGCTCTAGATAGTATCTTCAAGTGTATGAAGTTTGGAATTCTGGAGAGGATATACAAAGGCTAGAGCCCTGGTGACTGCTGCTTCTGTTACTGTTGGTGGTGGTGGTTACTGGTTGCTGGTTACTGTTAGCTGTTTTGCGGTTTGTTAAGTGATCATGCACAAAGAGATGAGAAAAAGAAATTGAATATCCTGACAACAAAGCCCAAACTTGCCCCAAAGAACCCAATGCCTCTAATCAGCAAGGAGTAGTCTAATGATAATTATGCATCATTTACTCCCATCCTTCTTTCTCTTCTACATAGTGTTGGGGGGTTGAAAGAAAAGAAGTAAGGTGGTGGGGGGAATCCAAGATGGCGGTGACCAGTGTGTGCTATATCTGAGGGGCACAGGATCCGAAACTCAGAAATTGGTGAGTGGAGGGGCAGTTATAGCCAGAACATTGACATTGAGGCTTCCTGGGTGAGAGAGGACATCCTGTGAGCTGCAAGAGTTTGGATCCAGATCACCAGTGGATGTCTCCAGGGACTGAGAGTGGCGAATATTTAAACTCCCTGCACTTCCCCTTGCCCCCAGCACAGGCCTACCTGCTGGGTGGAGGCTGCAGTGGTCACCCAAAGCACAAACCTCTGTGCTCAGTGACTGAGACTGCAGAGGCAATGGCTATGCTGGCTTCCCAGGTGTGCAGGTGGAGCGGGCAGTAGATAGCCCTAGCAGGAGCCTCCTGCCCAATGACTGAGGAGGCAAGACTTTGCCCCAAGTACTGGTCTCCCTGCCTAGCAGCCAAACAGTGGACACCACTGAGCCGACAGAGCTCTTACACTCTCATTTACCCCTGCAGGCCCAAATCTGAGAGTAGAGAACAGGGGATCCAGCCTGCAAGTGAGTATGTGCAGAGCCCCAGATCCAGGGTCCCACTATGCTAGCAGCCAGATATCTGATCCCTCCCACCTACACCTCCACTGTGGGCAATAAAGGGACCCTTGGGACAGCGTTCTTAGCATTGAAGACCCTGTTCTGTGGGTCTACTAGTGGAGTCCAGGCAAACAATTCCTGGAGCCCAGATAGATCTGAATACCAGGAGGACAGTACAACAGGCCTGTAGGCCACTGAGGTATTCAGGGCACCTGCCCATGGGCATTGCACTGACAAACAGTGCCAGCACCTGCTCCTGCACATAAGCTTCACCCTTCCAGGCATCTATATGCTCTAGCACCCTGTCCTTTAAGGCACACTTACACATACACACACACACACACACACACACACACACACACACACACACACACACACTTATGCACATGCGCCTGTGACATTCCTTCCTTAACAACAGCCGAAATACCAACATCCACTCTCAAACCGGTGGGTCAATTTCATCTTCCTGAAGAATGCTCCAGAGACAAGAGACAGAAGGACTGAGTGTGAAGTACAGACTCTAAGAACAAACAGCAAAGGATACAGATAAGCAGATGGATAGAGGTCAGCATAATAACACATGCAACAAAAATCAGGACATCATAGCTTCATCAGCAACACCAAAAGTCAATGGATATTTTAATTCATTGGAAACACAGGAAAATGATCTCAAATCTGTGCTTATCCAGTTATTAGAGGAACATGAAGAGGAAACAAACAAAGCTCTCAAAGAAATACAGGCAAATACGGTCAAACAAATATAGGCACATGTAGAGGCACAAGTAGAGGTATATAGACAGGAAACAAACAGACAAACAAACAAACAAAAAATAGAGGCCATCATGGAAGTACAGGAATTCATATTCAAACAGATGAAGGAAATGGTGCAAGACATGAAAACAGAATTAGAATAAATGAAGAAAACACAAACAGAGAAAACCCTGCAGCTGGAGAACTTGGAGAAAAGATCATGAACCACAAAGGTAAGCAACACCAAGAGAATAGAAGAGATGGAAGACAGAATCTCAGGACCTGAAGATACACTTACCGAAACTGATACATCTCTCAGAAAAAAAGTAAAATCTGGAAAGTTCCAAACACAAAACATCCAAGAAATCAAGGACCCCATGAAAAGCCTAAATCTAAGAATAATAGGAATAAATGAAAAAGAATATCCCAGGCTCCAAGGTCCAGAAAATATTTTCAAGAAAATCATAGAAGAAAATTTTCCCAACTTAAAGAAAGAGATATCCATTAACACACAAGAGGCCTACAGAATACCAAATAGACTAGACCAGAAAAGAAACTCATGTCACATTATAGTCAAAACACTAAATCTACAGAACAACAACAACAACAAAAAAAAACATTAAAAGCAGCATGGGGAAAAAGGCCAAATAACATATGAAGGTAGACCTATCAGAATCACACCAGACTTCTCAAGAGAAATATGAAAGCCATAAGGGCCAAGGCAGATGTCATGAAGACTTTAAGAGACCACAGATGCCAACCCAGACTACTATACCCAGAAAAGCTTTCAATCAACATAGATGGAGAAAACACAATATTCCATGACAAAACTAAACTTAAATAATATCTATACAGCAAGCCCACCCTACAGAAGATACTAGAAGGAAAACTTCAATTCAACGCAAACAACTACACCGAAGAAAACACAAGATGTAGATAACTTCACAACAAAATTTAAAGGAAAACAAGCACAGAAACATAGTAACACCACCAACTCCACAATAAAAGGAACTAACGTTCATTGGTCACTATTATCTATCAGTATCAGTGCATTCAACTCTCCAATAAAAAGACACAGACTAACAGAATGGTTGCAGAAACCGGATCCAACATTCTGCCGCATAGGAGAAACACACCTCTGCAACAAAGATAAACACTACCTCAGAATAAAGGGCTGGAAAATGTTTTTCAAGCAAATGGACCCAGAGAAAAAGCTGGAGTAGCTATCCTAATATTTAAAAAATAAACTTGCAACCAAAATTAATCAAAAAAGATGAGGAGGAACACTACATTCTCATCAAAGGAAAAATCCACAAAGAAGGCATCACTAATTCTGAACATCTTTGACCTAAATACAAGCAGACCTACATTTGTAAATGAAACATTATTAAAGCTAAAATTACACACTGATCCTAACATGTTAATAGTGGGAGATTTCAACACTCCACTCTCACCAAGGGACAGATAATCTAGACAGAAGCTAAATAGGGAAATAATGACACTTACCAAATTTTTAAATCAAAAGGACCCAATTGATTGAAGTCTACAGACCTTTTCACCCAAACTCAAAAGAGTATAACTTCTTTTCAGGACATCATGGAACCCTCTCAAAAACTGACCATATAGTCGGGCACAAAACAAGTATCAAAAGATACAAGAAGATCAAAATAATCTTTTGTATCCTATCAGACCACCATGGCCTAAAACTGGAGCTCAACAACAATAGAAACAACCAAAGCCTACATACACATGGAAACTAAATAACTCTCTAGTCAATGAGAGCTTGGTCAGGGAAAAAGGAAAAAAGAAATGTAGCCAGTCCTGATGAGACCTGATAGGATAGGGTCAGATGGAAGGAGAGGAGGACCTCCCTTATCAGTGAACTTGAAGAGGGGCATGGAAGGAGATTTTCTGCAGATCTTGAAAGAACAATTCTCAATTTTGTATGGAAAAACAAATAATTCTGATTTCCTAAAACAATCCTGGACAACAACAGACTGTCTGGAGGTATCTCCATCCCTGATCTCAAGCTGTACTACAGAGCAATAGTAAAAACAAACAAACAAACAAACAAAAAAAAAACTGCATGGTACTGGCATAGAAACAGAACTGTGGATCAATGGAATTGAATAGAAGGCCCAGAAATAAACCCACACACCTAAGGATACTTGATCTTTGACAAAGATGCCAAAACCATACAATGGAAAAAAGACAGCATCTTCAACAAATGGTGCTGGTCTAACTGTATGTCTACATGTAGAAAAATGCAAATAGATCCATATTTATCATTCTGCACAAAACTAAAGTCCAAGTGGATCAAAGACCTCAACATAATACCAGATACACTAGACCTGTTAGAAAAAAAATTGGGGAAGAGTCTTGAACTCTTTGGCACAGGAGACAACTTCTTGAACAGAACACCAACAGCACAGGCTCTAAGATAAACAATCAATAAATGGGACCTCATGAAACTGAAAAGCTTCTGTAAAGCAAAATACACTGTTGTCAGAAAAAAAACAAAACAAAACAAAAAATGACTGCCTACAGACTGGGAAAGGATTTTCACCAACCCTATATCTGACAGAGGGCTAATATCCAGAATATATTAAGAACTTGAGAAGTTAAACGCCAACAAACCAAGTAATCCAACTGAAAATGGGGTACAGAGCTAAACAGAGAATTCTCAATAGAGGAATATCGAATGGCAGAGAAACAGGGGAGGAGGGTGGGGCTTTGGGGGGATACAAAATGAATAAAGTGTAATTAATAAAAAATTAAAACAATATATTTGACCACAAAAAAAAGAAAGAAAAAAAAAAGAAATGCTTAACGTCCTTAGTCACCAGGGAAATGCAAATCAAAACAACCCTGAGATTTCACCTTACACCCACCAGAATGGGTAGGATTAAAAAAATCAAGTGACAATACATGCTGGAGAGGATGTGGAGAAAGGGGAACCCTCCTCCATTGCTGATGGGAATGTAAACTTGTACAACCACTTTGGAAATCAATCTGGCGCTTTCTCAGACAATTAGAAATACTGATTCCTCAAGATTCAGCTATACCACTCCTAGGCATATGTCCAAAAGATGCTCAAGTATACAACAAGGACATTTGCTCAACCATGTTTGTAGCAGCTTTGTAGCAGCCAGAATCTGGAAACAACCCAGATGTCCCTCAACAGAGGAATGGATACAGAAATTTTGGTATATTTACACAACAGAATATTACTCAGCAATTAAAAAGAAGAAAATCATAAAATTTGATGAATAATGGTGGGAACTAGAAAAGACCATCCTGAGTGAGCTATCCCAGAACCAGAAAGACAGACATGGTATCTACTCACTTATAAGTGGGTATTAGACATATAATATAGCATAAACATAGTAAAATCTGTACACCCAAAGAAGCTAAGCAAGGAGGAGGACCCTGGGTAAGATGATCAATCCTCATTCAGAAAGACAAATGGGATAGTCCTTGGAAGAGAGAGAAAACAGGAAACAGGACAGGAGCCTACCACAGAGGGCCCCTGAAAGACTCTACCCAGCAGGGTATCAAAATAGATGCTGAGATTCACAGTTAAACTTTGGGCAGAGTGCAGGGAATCTTATAAAAGAAGGGGGAGATAAAAAGACCTGGAAGGGACAGGAGCTCCCCAAGGTGAGCAACTGAACCAAAAAATCTGAGCACAGGGGTCTTTTCTAAGACTGATAATCAAACCAAGGACCATGTATAGAGATAACCTAGAACCCCTGCACAGATGTAGACCATGGCAGCTCAGTTTACAAGTGGGGACTGTAGTAAGGGGAACAGGGACTGTCTCTGACATGAACTCAGAATTGGTTCTTTTATCAACTCCCCCTTATAGGGGAGCAGTCTTACCAGGCCACAGAGGAAAATAATGAAGGCAGTCCTGATGAGATCTGATAGAATAGGGTCAGAGGGAAGGGGAGGAAGACCTCCCCTATCAAAAGACTGGGGGAGGGGCATGGGTGGATAAGGGGGAGTTGAGGTGAAATAGGAAGGGGAGGAGGGAGGGAGCTACAGGGGGGATTCAAAGTGAATAAATTATAATTAATGAAAATAGAAAAGAATACCAAATGGCAGAGAAACAAAGAAATGATCAACATCCTTAGTCATCAGGGAAATGCAAATCAAAACAACCCTGAGATTTCACCTTACACCTACCAGAATGGCTGAGATAAAAAAAAAAAAATCAAGTGACAATACACACTGGAGAGGATGTGGACAAAGGGAACCCTCCTCCATTGCTGGTGGGAATGTAAACTTGTACAACTGCTTTACAAATCAACCTGGCTCATTCTTAGACAATTAGTAATACTGATTCCTCAAGATCTAGCTATACCACTCCTAGGCATATATCCAAAAGATTCTTAAGTATATAACAAAGGCATTTGCTCAACCATGTTTGTATCAGCCTTCTTTCTTTCCTTTTTTTTTTTTTAACTTTTATTAGTTACACTTTATTCACTTTGTATCCCCCCATAAACCTTTCCCTCCTCCCCTCCCAATCCCATCTTCCCTCCCCCTTCTTCACTCATGCTCCTCCCCAAGTCCACTGATAAAGGAGGTGCCCCTCTCCTTCCTTTTGATCTTAACCTATCAAATCTCATCAGGAATGGCTGCATTGTCATCTTCTGTGGACTGGTAAGGCTGCTCCCCTCTCAGGGGGAGGTGATCAAAGAGCAGGCCAATCAGTTCATGCCAGAAACAGTCCTTCTTCCCATTACTATGGAACCCACTTGGACACTAAACTGCCATGGGCTACATCTGTGCAGGGGTTCTAGGTTATCCCATGCATAGTACTTGGTTGGAGTATGAGTCTCTGGAAAGCCCCCTGTGTTCAAATTTTCTGGTTCTGTTGCTCTCCTTGTGGGATTCCTGTCCTCTCCATATCTTACTATTCCCACTTCTTACATAAGATTCCATGCACTCTGCCCAACAGTTGGCCATAAGTCTCAGTGTCTGCTTTGATAGTCTGCAGGGCAGAACCTTTCAGAGGCTCTTTGTGGCAGGTTCCTAACTTGTTTCCTGTTTTCTTCTTCTTCAGATGTCCATCCTCTTTGCCTTTCGGGATGGGGATTGAGCATTTTAGTCAGAGCCCTCCCTCTTGATTAGGTTCTTTAGGTGTACAGATTTTAGTAGGTCTATCCTATATTATATGTCTATATGAGTGAGTATATACCACGTGTGTCATTCTGCTTCTGGGACAGCTCACTCAGGATGATCCTTTCCAGTTCCCACCATTTACCTGCAAATTTCATGATTTCCTTATTTTTCATTGCTGAGTAATATTCCATTGTGTACATGTACCACAATTTCTGTATCCATTCTTCAGTTGAGGGGCATCTGGGTTGTTTCCAGCTTCTGGCTATTGCAAATAAAGCTGTTACAAACATGGTTGAGCCAATGTCTTTATTGTGTATTTGAGCCTCTTTTGGATATATGCCTAGGAGGGGTATGGCTGGATCTTGAGGAAGCACTATTCCTATTTGTCTGAGAAAGTGCCAGACTGATTTCCAGAGTGATTGTACAAGTTTACATTCCCACCAGCAGTGGAGGAGGGTTCCCCTTTCTCCACAACCTCTCCAGCATGTGTTGTCACTTGAGTTTTTGATCTTGGCCATTCTGATGGATGTAAGGTGAAATCTCAGGGTCGTTTTGATTTGCATTTCCCTGATTGCTAATGAGGTTAGCAATTCTTTAAGTGTTTCTCTGTCATTCGATATTCCTATGTCCAGAATTCTTTGTTTAGCTCTGTTTCCCATTTTTTAATTGGATTACTTGGTTTGTTGCTTTTCAGCTTCTTTAGTTGTTTATATATACTGGATATTAGCCCTCTGTCAGATATAGGGTTGGTGAAGATTCTTTCCCAATCTGTAGGCTGTTGTTTTGTTTTGATGATGGTGTCCTTTGCTTTACAGAAGCTTTTCAGTTTCATGAGGTCCCATTTATTGATTGTTGCTCTTAGGGCCTGTGCTGTTGCTGTTCTGTTTAGGAAGTTGTCTCCTGTACCAATGAGTCCTAGGGTCTTCTCCACTTTTTCTTCTAACCAATTTAATGTGTTTGGTTTTATGTTGAGGTCTTTGATCCACTTGGACTTTAGTTTTGTGCAGGGTGGTAAGTATGGATCTATTTGCATTTTTCTACATGTAGACATCCAGTTAGACCAGCACCATTTGGTGAAGATGCTATCTTTTTCCATTGAATGGTTTTGGCATCTTTGTCAAAGATCAGGTGTCCATAAGTGTGTGGGTTTATTTCTGGGTCTTTTATTTGGTTCGGTTCCATTGATCCACAATTCTGTTTCTATGCCAGTACCATGCAGTTTTTATGACTGTTGCTCTATAGTACAGCTTAAGATCAGGGATGGAGATACCTCCAGAAGATCTTTTATTGTAGGAGATTGTTTTAGCAATTCTGGTTTTCTTGTTATTCCACATGAAGTTGAGAATTTTTTTTCAATGTCTGTATAGAATTGTGTTGGTAATTTGATGGGAATTGCATTGAATCTGTAGATTACTTTTGGTAAGATGGCCATTTTTAGTATGTTCATCTTGCCAAGCCATGAGCATGGGAGTTCTTTCCATCTTCTGATATCTTCTTCTAATTCTTTCTTCAGAGACTTAAATTTTTTTTCATACAAGTCTTTGACTTGCTTGGTTAGGGTTACTCCAAAGTACTTTATGTCATTTGTGGCTATTGTGAAGGGTGTTGTTTCCCAAACTTCTTTTGTTGATTTGGATGGTGTCTTTGTGCCTTTTAGTTAGCTTGGCTAAGGGTTTGTCTATCTTGTTGATTTTCTCAAAGAACCAGCTCTTGGTTTCATTGATGCTTTGAATTGTTTTATTTGTTTCTAATTGATTGATTTCAGCCCTGAGTTTGATTATTTCCAGCCGTGTACTCCTTTCTAAGTGCATTTGCTTCTTCTTTTTCTAGGGTTTTTAGGTGAGCCATTAAGCTGTCTCGAATTTCTTCTTGAAGGCACTTAGTGCTATGAACTTTCCTCTTAGAACTGTTTTCATTGTGTCCCACAAGTTTGGGTATTTTGTGCCTTCAATTTCATTGAATTCTAGGAAGACTTTAATTTCTTTATTTATTTCTTCCCTGACCCAGATGTCTTTTAGTAGCAACTTGTTCAGTTTCCATGTGTGTGTAGGCTTTTTGCTATTTCTGTTGTTGTTGAGGTCCAGCTTTATTCCATGGTGATCTGATAGGATACAAGGGATTATTTCAATCTTCTTGTATCTGTTGAGGCTCGCTTTGTGACCAACCATATGGTCTATTTTGGAGAAGGTTCCATGAGGTGCTGAGAAGAAGGTAAATTTGTAGATGTCTGTTAGGTCCATTTGATTCGTGACCTCTGATAGAGACATTGTTTCTTTGTTAAATTTCTGTTTTGTTGACCTGTCCTTTGTTGAGAGTGGGGCGTTGAAGTCTCCCACTATTAATGTGTGGAGATCTATGTGTGGTTTAAGTTTTATCATTATTTCTTTTACAAATATGGGTGCCCTTGTATTTGAGGCATAGATGTTCAGGATTGTGATGTCTTCCTGGTGGAATTTTCCCTTGATGAGTATGAAGTGTCCTTCCCCATCTCCTTTGATTAATTTTGGTTGAATGTCTATTTTATCAGATATTAGAATGGCTACTCCTGCTTGCTTCTTGGGTCCATTTGCTTGGAAAGCGGTCTTCCAGCCCTTTACCCTCAGGAGGGTGTGACCCAGAGGAGATTTGGGAGGGGGCCATGACCAGGATACAAAGTAAGTAAATTGTGATAATAATAATAAAAATAATAATAATAGGAAAAGAAGAAAGAAATAAAAAATAAAAAATTAATAGATATAATCTAAAATGCAAAAAATAAGCAAACCTAAAGCAACCATTTGTTCAATTTTCAGGGATCTTCTAGACCAGTTAATGTGCACAGCAATTATTAGAAATAAGTTACATTTAAAATAAAGGTAGTGAATTCTCAAAAACACTATTTTCAGATTTTAACCTCATTTAATATATATCCTCTTGACGTTCTTTACACCCAGTATAAGCATATGGTTGTATTGCCACGTGATAGACTTGCCAATTCCGTATTTAGTAGTAAACATCCCATTGGCAGTTTGAACTTGGATAGCATCCTTTATACATTAGTGACATACACACATATAAAATATATATTTGATTAATTTCTTTCAATTTATGTGTTTTGTTTTGTTTGCATTTGTGTCTGTACATGACATTTGTCCCTGGTGCCTGTGGAGGTAAGAAGAGGGTGTTGGATCCCCACCACACAAACCAGAACTTGAGTTATAGTCAGGTATGAACTGCCATATGGGTGCAGGGAATTGCATCTGTGTCATCTGCAAGAACTACACATGTTCTGAGCCACTATCTGAACC
Source organism: Meriones unguiculatus (assembly GCF_030254825.1). Classification (NCBI taxonomy): domain Eukaryota; kingdom Metazoa; phylum Chordata; class Mammalia; order Rodentia; family Muridae; genus Meriones; species Meriones unguiculatus. The sequence goes on along the minus strand of NC_083369.1, from coordinate 140,531,859 downwards.
ATCTCTTGATCCTCAGGGACTTACAATTTTGGGAGCCAGATGCTAAGTGTTTACCTCCACTTTACTACTCACCCCTCTGCTTTACCCGTGGTCACCTGAAGTCATACAGGTGAGAAAAAAGTTAGACAAGGAAGGGGAAATTATTGCCAGTGACTCCAAATGGAGAGAGAAGTGAACCGATAGGCAATCAAAACAGCCATAGGCAACAGTAATGAAAATACCTGAGTACTTCATTACACACAGAAAAATAAGGAAGATTCTGAGTGTGTGTCACTTACGGATCCAAACAAAATTAGTGGCATAAGTTCCAATATTGTTGGAATAAACTATGTCCCTAAGTATGGGACCTGAACTTCCAGTGTAAAACATGAAAATTTGTAAAGAGAGTCCATGCCTCTAAAATGGGAGGCACACAGTTCTATCTCTACTCATATGACCACATCACCAGAGTAAAGAAAAATATATAAAACACCTGACTTAGACCTAAACTCTAAGAGAAAGTTAGGTAACTTAGAAGAGGATGAAGAGTTTATCCACAAATTGTAGAAAACTAAAATACAACAATAATAAAATAAGAGTGATGTAAAATTAACGACAGAGAAAAAGCTTTGATGTTACACAGTTTAAAAAACAGAAGAAAAAGATAGCTGCTGGGAGAGGAAATAATTGTTTTCTTCAATGGAGTGTAACTGGGCATATCAGCCACCCAAGAGGGCAGGCCTTATGCTCAGGAGCAATCACCCAACACAACACAAAATGGACTCCATGTTTGTTTTGTTTTCTTTTTTCTTGTTCTTGTTCTTCTTCTTGTTCTTGTTCTTCTTCTTGTTCTTCTTGTTCTTGTTCTTCTTCTTCTTGTTCTTCTTCTTCTTGTTCTTCTTCTTGTTCTTCTTCTTGTTCTTCTTGTTCTTGTTCTTCTTCTTAGTTTCTATGTGTGCTTTTTGTTTTCTTTTTTTTTTCTTCTGGTTTCTTTTTTTAAAATTCTTTATTAATTACACTTTATTCACTTTGAATCTCCCTCGTGGTTCCCTCCCTCCTCCTGTCCCAATCCCTCCCTTCCTCCCTCTTCTGCATGCATGCCCCTCCCCAAGTCCACTGATAGGGGAGGTCTTTTTTTCCTTCCTTCTGATCCTAGTCAATTAGGTCTCACCAGGAGTGGCTGCATTGTCTTCCTCTGTGGCCTGGTAAGGCTGCTCCCCCCTCAGGGGGAGGTGATTAAAGAGCCAGCCACTGAGTTCATGTCAGAGACAGTCCCTCTTCCCATTACTAGGGAACCCACTTGGCTACTGAACTTTCATGGGCTACATCTGTGCAGGGGTCTTAGGTTATCACCATGCATAGTCCTTGGTTGAAGTATCAGTCTCAGGAAAGACCCCTGTGCTCAGATTTTTTGATTCTGTTGCTCTCCTTGTTGTTGTTGTTTTTTTTTGTTGGTTTTTTTTGTTTTGGTTTGTTTATTTGTTTGTTTTTTCTTTTTCAGGAGAGAAAGAAAATGAAGTTATGTGGGTAGGGATGGGGGATTCTGGGAGGAGTTGGGGGAGGGAAAGAAATAAGATCAAAATATATATGAAAATTTAAAAAAATCAAGACAAGAAAAAGATGCTGAAATAACACATGTGCCTAAAAGGTGACATATCAGATTCAAGAAAACAAATTGAGAACCAGCATAATACTGCTAGAGGTTGGATAAAATCACTTGAATAGAATGGAACAAAAGTACATTATTAAATTAATAACAGAGCAAAAGCTTGAGGTCATACAATTAAAAGATAAGAAAAAGAAAAGTGAGAAAAATTTTAGAATATTAATATCTAAATTCATTTGGATAACATCTCAACTAGGGGATCAAAATCATCTTAAATGAGAGTCAGATGAACATTAGATGCTTATGGAACCTTGAGAAGGACACAACACAGTATTCTGGCTGGAAATATATAAATGGAAGCTAAAGAATGTTCAATTTAAAAGCAACAGGAAGTATTCTTTTAAAATATCAAGGTCATAAGGAACAAATACTGAGAAAATGATTTATATTAAAAGGTATTAAAGAATGTGACAAGTTAATGTCAAACATGAGCATCTAGAAGACTGTGCATTACAGGGGGAAATGCTTGAAAGAGTGTGATTGAGCCAACTTGCAAAACTGCAATGTGCACAGAAGATTCAAAGCACAGTTAACCTTACATTTACTGAGATGTATAACTGCTGTGGATCTAAGGGACACTACTATAATCTAGGAAAAAGAAACAAAACTAGTAAGTAATTGAGTTTCAATCAAGAATCTTGGCAGAAAAAAATACAAAGCAACCACAAAATGGGGAAACAGTCAAATGGCTGCCTAAATCATCTCTACAGCCATATCTAGCCCCAAAAGAAAAGGGTAAAAGTTTTCAGTATTCTTATAAACAAGGGGATGGTCTATGTATTTTATATGTAGCCTAATTGCTCTTTAAATGCATCAGTTCAGGTGGCTAGGCCTATAGTTCAGTAGTACAGCACTCATCTAGCTGGACTGAGGTCACAGAGTCCATTGGTAGCACTGTGTCAATAAACAAAGTAAGACATTCCTTAGGGTCAGCCGCTTTGGACCCAGAGAAGAGCATGTCTGATTGCATGCGGGTTGATGCCCCAGGTCCCGCCTCTGAGAAAAAGGTATCGGACGGGTCTGATGCTCTTTGGGTGGATGACACCTAAATGAACATCAGTACAAAATCCCAATTTATTTCTATTATCAGAGATCAGACCTCTACTCTTGCCTGATGCGTCTAAAACAAAAAGGGGGAACTGTAGAAAGCTGCGGAATGCTGAGCCTTAAAGATGGAGCTGGTTTCCACCTTCCACCTTCCCGATGGTGAGTGCTCTCTGTCACGAACAATTCCACATTTGGCTAAGGCTGAGGATCTGGCTTGCTTCCATGTATGTGGACCTATCTGCATTGCCCATGAGGCACGCTGGGGTTGGCTACCCAGAGGCTATTTAAGCTGTGGGCTGGCTTTCCCCAGGGTCACATGATTGTTCAAGGTTCCTGAATAAACTGCATTGAAAAAAAAAAAAGAGAGAAAACAAATAACAGGACAGGAGCCTACCACAGAGGGCCTCTGAAAGACTCTACCTAGTGGTAGAGTCTAAGATGCTAAGACTCATAACCAAACCTTCAGCAGAGTGCAGGGAATCATATGAAAGAAAATGAAGTTAGTATGACATGAAGAGGATAGGAGCTCCACAAAGACCATATCTGGAAACAGGGGTCTTATATGAGACTGTTTCTCCAACCCTGAACCATGTATGGATATAACTTAGAACCTCTGCTCAATGTAGCCTGTGGTAGCTCAGTAACCAAGTGAGTTACCCTAGTAAGGGGAATAGGGACTATTTCTGACAGGAACTCAATGGCAGGCTCTTTGACCTCCCCACCCCCCAAGGGAGGAGCAGCCCTGCTAGGCCACAGAGGAGGACTTTGCAGCCAGTACTGAAGATACCTAATAAAACAGGGTCAGATGAAAGGGGAGGAGGTCCTCCCCTAACAGTGGACTTGGAAAGGGGCATGGTGGAGATGAGGGAGGGAGGGAGGGATTGGGAGGGAATGAGGGAGTGGGATACAGCAGGGATACAGAGTTAATAAAATATAACTAATAATAAAAATTAAAAAAAAGGAGCGTTAAAGGACCATATAATGATTAATTGGATAAAATACAAATTATACTTCTGGTTCCAGATTGTGATTAGCTTTAAGATGTTTGAAAAGCACAATTACATAGTACAAGATTAATGCACAAGTCAATTTTATTCTTTTACACTTGAATGAACATATGATAATGAAATTAAGTAAAACATTTCATTTATAATAACATTGAAAACAGTAACATATTTATAAGGAATGAGTTTAACATAACTATAAAACATGTATGCTCTGAAAATTAGCAGATATTCTTGAAATAAAGTTCAAAAGGTCTGAATGAATGGAAAGCCATCCCATGTTTGTGGACAAGAAGAATTAATTTTTTTATTCAATTATTTATTTTGCGTACTCTATCTGCCTCTACACCTGCAGGCCAGAAGAGGGCATCAGATCTTATTATACATGATTGTGAGCCAGCATGTGGTTGCTGGGAATTGAACTCAGAACCTCTGGAAGAACAGCCAGGGCTCTTAACCACTAAGGCATCTCTCTAGCCCCAAGAATTAGTATTTTAAAGATGGGAATGATTGCCAAATTGCTACAGATTCAGTAATTTGGCTCCATCAAAATAGCAGCCATCTTGTTTGTAGAAATTGATAAACTGACCCCTAAGTTCCCACGGAAATTAGAGGGACACAGAATAACCGAAACAATCTGGATATCAGGGTTACGACTACTGTGATGAAAAATGACCAGACTCAAATTGGGTGCAAAGGGTTTATTTGGCTCACTTACACATTGTAGCCCATCACTGAAGGAAGTTAGGACAGCAACTTGTGCAGGGCAGGACTGCAGACAGGAGCTGTTGCACCCACCATGGAGGGATGCTACCTAATGGCTTGCTCAGCCTGCTTTCTTATAGAATCCAGTAGCACCAGCTCAGAGACGGCCCCATGCACTGGGCCCTTCCCTATCAGTCACTAAATAAAATGTCCTAGAGGCACACCTGATCTTATGGAGGCATTTTCTCAATTGAGGCTCTCCCTCTTCTCTCTCTGATGACTCTAGCTTGTGTCAAGTTGACATAAGCCTAGACAGTACCGATGGCTGCTTAGGGTTGGGAAAATTGAAGAATGGCTGTTAATGGACTTGGGACTTCCATTGCTGGTGATAAAAAATATTCTAAAGTTGACTGGGGTGGTGAATGAATAACCGTGAATACACTAAAAACAAAACAAAACAAAACAAAACAAAACATTGAATTGTGTGCTTAAAATGGGCCATTGGGTGGTATGTGTGTTACATCTTAGTAAAAACGTTTCACATTGAGCGTGGTGGCATAGGTCATTAATCCCAGAACATGGGAGGCAGAGGCAAGAGGACCTATGAGTTTGAGGCCAGCCTGGTCTATGTAGTGAGTTCCAGGATAGTGTGGGCAGGAGGAGGTTCACAGAGAAACCAGAAAAAGTTTTAAAAGTTGTTTGACTGAAACGGGAAGAAAGAACATAGAATTTAATTAGCAGAAGCAAAACCTTTTTGCTTTGTTAACAGGTTAGGATTTGGAATCACCCGCTTTAGTTCAAGAAGGGAGAAAGAACAGCGAACAATTCGCTAGGCTGTATGTAACCTTAGTTACTACCTGCTAGGCACTGTGATGGGTGTTGAGGATAGTAAACCAAACAAGCATGTTGCTGTACTCAGAATACTTAGAGTGTTCCATGATAACATAAACCAAGGAATTATACAGTTGGGTGGATGCTATACAAAAAAAAAAAAAATTCAGATAGTAAGAAAAGGTGCAACAGCCGGGTGGCGGTGGCACATGCCTTTCATCCCAGAATTCGGGAGGCAGGGTCAAGCATATTGTTGTGAGGTTGAGGCCAGCCTGGTCTACAAAGTGAATCCAGGCTAGCTGGAGCTATACAGAGAAACCCTGTCTCGAAAAACAAAACAAAATAATAATAATTAAAAAATAAATAAATAAAAGGAAAAAGATATCACAGAAGCTCCTAATCTAATATAGAAAGGAAGGGAAAGCTTTAGCAGGAAAGTGACGTTTCCACTGAGTGCTTGAGGTTGAAGAATAAACTAGGTGGGAGCCAGTGAGATAACTGAATGAGTAATTGAGCTTGCCATCAAGCCTGCTGACTGCTCTTGCTCCCTGGGACATGGCAGAAGAAAGAGAGCCAACTCCCACAGGTTGTCCTGTGACCTCCACATTTGACATGTGGCACACACTTGAACACCCCACCTCTGCGCTCCAAATAAGTAAATGTAAGGAGAAGAAAAGAGAACAACCTAGGTGAAGAGTGGGTGTGACGAGTGGATTCTAGACAGAGGAACGAGGACCTCGACTGTGGAGGAATCAGAAGCCAGTGAGAAGTGTGCTATGTGAGAAGTGGTGAAGGGTTGGGATGATGCTAAAGGGGGTAGCAGACACAGCTTTCTCTGGCCTTTAAAATACTGATCAAAATCATAGAGAAAGCTGTGACATGTTCTAACAGGGAGAAGCTTTCAGTTGCCATCTCCAGGTATCTTTTGTGTGTTAGCTAGCTCTCTGTCACTATGACAAGTACCTGACTTAGGCAGAAGAGACATAATTTATCTGGGCACACGTTTTTGAATATTTCAGTTCATTGCTACTTGGGCCTCTGTCTTTGAAGGAAAGGACTATACCATAGAACAAAACTGCCTACCTCATGGGAGCCAGGAAGGAAAACAAAAACAAAAAGCCAAGAACAGGTCTGTGTTCAAATATCCCTTTCAGGGGTCTATCCTCAGCAATCCATCTTTTTCCCACTAGGACACATCCCCTAAAGGTTTGGGGAACAGCTTTCAACATATGGCTCTTTGGGGATGACCTGAAATATAAACCACAGCATTTTCATTAGGAAACTTCTCAAGGAATAACCCCCAAATGGAATTAACTGACTATGTTTGTAGTGGTGATGTGACTGTTTCACTTCTTACCAAACATCCTGGTATATAGCACTTGTATTTGAATGCCTGGGAAACAGTTTGCGAATTTCCCAGATGGAGAAGGGAGGGGAAGATGTACAAGAGGAACCCTAAGGAGACGCAGCTGGGCCATGTGTATGCCGGTGACCTCAGGCACAGCCATTAGAACACATTGCTCTTCTTTAAGCTTCAGATGTATGTTAGTGGGTGAGGTCACTCCTTAGGACCCTGGAGTCTTGTCATTTAGAGCTGTAATGTTAAAACTAGCACCATGAACACTTTATAAAATATGGGTGGAGTAGCCTTTGGCCTCTGTCATATATTGCCGAGGCTATGATCTGGTATTCTCAATTGAATACAGGTGTAAGCAGATGGAAAAGAAATTCTCTTGCAAGTCTCAGTGTGTTTTCATTAACTGTTGGAAAATTTGTTCTGAGAATAGCATCAAGGAACTGATCAACACTGTGGGGAATGGCCAAGGGAGGCCTCTGAGAGACGGCTTCTCTTTTGGCCAAGGATTGCTTTGCCAAAAATCTTCAAAGCTATGGGGCTGCCTTGGCAAAATCAAGTAAAACAAGATGCCAGAGTTCTTTAGATTTACCATTAAGTCACAAGTTACAGATGCTCTTGAGTCTAGATCTTTGGCTTGTGGGTTCTCGGGATAATCTGTTTTAATGTTCTACTTTTTTCTTTGCTTGGTAGGGTAGTGGCGTATCTTGTGTGCTGTTAATACCATCCCCCAAATGTCAGTTTTCTTTCTCCTTATTGCTCATTTTCCCGTCTTTTTCTCTCTTCCATTTTTACTATGGTCCTCTTTCATGATTTCTTTCCATTAAATGACCAGCTACAATTCTATGCTGCTATATAACATGACTCACAATCACCAAACATGTTTAATTAAAAATAATTCAGTTATACTATGTACAGAGGATGTGTGATCACTTTTCTTTCAGCTTCTCTAACATCCCTGGCTTCTGCTTTCTTTTTCCCATGGTCATCATTTGAATCTTCTGTCAAAGGCAAGAATAATTTGTCTAAACCAATAGCGATGGTGTTATTTCTCTTGACAAAGAATGATTGCCTTAAGAATCTCCAAGGGCCCAAAACCCTAAGCCTAGGGGGTTCCTGAAAAGACTGATTTTCCAACCAAGGACCATGTATGGAGAGGACCTAGACCTCCTGCTCAGATGTAGCACATGGGCAGCTCAGTCTCCATGGGGGTTCCTAGTAAGGGGAACAGGGACTGTCTCTGGCATGAATTCAGTTGCCTGCTCTTAGATAACTTTTTCCTGGCATGGTGGCATTACTAGGCCACAGAGAAAGAGGATACAGACAGTCCTGATGAGACCTGATAGGGTAGAGTCAGATAGAAGGGGAGGAGGACTCCCCGTATCAGTGGTATAGGGGAGGGGCATGGTGGGGAAAATGGAGGGAGGATGGGAACAGAAGGAGATGAGAAAGGGGGCTACCGCCAGGATACAAAATGAATAAGCTGGAAATAATAATAATAATAAATGTATAATTGAAAAAAAAAAGAATCTTTAAAGGGCCAGAGAGCTATCTCAGCAATCAAGAGCACTGGCTGCACTTCCAGAGGTCCTGAGTTCAATACAGAGCACCCACATAGTAGCTTACAACCATCTGTAATGACATCTGATTTTCTCTTCTGGTGTGCATTAAAAAATCTGAGCACAGGAGTCTTTCCTGAGAATGAAACTCCAACCAAGGACTATGCATGGAGATAACCTAAGACCCCTGCACAGATGTAGCCCATGGCAGTTCAGTATCCAAGTGGGTTACATTGTAATAGGAACAGGGACTGTCTCTGACAAGAACTGATTGGCCTGTTCTTTAATTACCTCCCCCTGAGGGGGGAAGCAGCATTACCAGGCCACAGAGGAAGACAATGCAGCCACTCCTGATGAGACCTAATTGACTAGGATCAGAAGGAAGGAAAAGAAGTCGTCCCCTATCAGTGGACTTGGGGAGGGGCATGCATGCAGAGGGTGGAGGAAGGGAGGGATTGGGACGGGAGGAGGGAAAGAACCACAGGGGGGATACAAAGTGAATAAAGTGTAATTAATAAAGGATTTAAAAAAAGAGAACACTCATATACATAAATTATTTTTAAAAAATCTCTAACGCCAGTTTGCATCTAGACCAGTGATTCTCAACTTGTGGGTTGTCACCCCACAAGGGGTCACCTATCCGATGTCCTTCACGTCAGATACTCACAGTTCATAACAGTAACACAATTACAGTTATGAAGTAGCAACAAAATAATTGATGGTTGGTATCAGCACAACATGAGGAACTCTATTCAAGGGTCACAGCATTAGGAAGGTTGAAAATCACTGCTCTAGATAAAGGAAGAAGCCGGTAGTAGTCTAGACAAGCTACAGCAGAGCGAAATTGGACTCCTGATAGACCATGCCTGACAACCTCTGCTACCAGACTCCATGTTACGCGACATAGTTGGTTTCCTGATTGCTTAAGCCGGTGAGCTAGGTTATAGTCGCTTGAATTTAAAAGCACACTTCACTGTCAGTACTTTGAGCCTTGCTCCTCAAGGCTCTTTACTGTTTTTTATCCCCTCAGCTTTAGATTTTGTGCTTGGGTCAGCCACTGTGAATGAACATATTAATCCTTGCTTCAACTAAAGTTTACATGTTGGGTGAACTCTTTGGTTCTGATTCCACCTTAGCCTTTTTCTTAAGCATGTGCTCGCTGTTACACATGTTCATACCCCCCTCCCCCCCACACACTTGGAGCCAAACATAAAATCAACTTTGACTATACTTCATAATCACATACAGAATCAAAAGAAAAAAAAAAAAACCTTAAGTAATCAGGTGCCATCTTTGGAAAGATCCAGATATTTGCATATTGTTAAAACTCCATGTGATTTCTTTCTTTCTTTTTCTTTTTTTCTTCTGTTTATGTTTTTTTGTTTTTTGAGATAGGGTCTCTTTGTGTAGTCCTGGCTGTCCTGGAAACTCACTCCGTAGACAAGGCTGGCCTTGAACATATGGAACACATCTGCCTGCCTTTGCCTCCCAAGTGATATAATTAAAGGTATGTGCCAGCACTGCTGGCCCACATGTGATTTTTTTTTGTTTGTTTGTTTGGTTCTTCAACACAGGGTTTCTCTGTGTAGCACTGGCTGTCCTGGACTTAGTTTGTGGACCACTCTGATCTTAAACTCACAGGGATCTACCTGTATCTGACTCCCTGAGTGCTGGGATTAAAGGCATGCTCCACAATGCCTGGCTCACATATGATTCTTAATATATTATTGGAGTTAAAGTCAAATGGCTTCAAGATACCTGATCTGGGGTGTCTTTTGTAGTCTTCTAACTTATTCCTAAGTTGAACTCTTCATTCTGCTTCTTGGGCTCGCAGTCCTCTAAACTCTCTCTCTCCATAGTCAAGGAGGCAGAAGCAGCACCCATTTTCAAGAATCTCACAATCTAGTCGTATAGGCTGGGAATAAGTAATGGGCTATAGCATCATCTCTTAAGGTTTCCTGGTTATCATCTCTGTGTAGGCATAGGTAAAAGCCAGAAACAAACAAACAAAGTAAGCTTATGTATTACACTCTTTGTGTCCCTCTTCACAACTGGAATTTCTAGCCCAGTGTTGTTGGACAGACCTTTCAAAGATGTTGAAAATGAATGGTTACACTATTTAGGGCAGAAAGCCCTAAGTATGCCTTTTCCGAGCATTTGAAAAATGTGCCTGGTAATTTTTAGAAATGGAGTTTCTACTGTTAGTTAATTTTCATTAACTTGCAGACACACACACACACACACATACACACACACACACACACACACACAAATAGTTACCATAATGGCCAGCGCATCCTTTGCAAATCCTTCTTGGTTATTCCTGGGATTTGTTTTTGTTTTGTTTTTGAGGCAAGGTTTCTCTGTGTAGCCCTGGCTATTCTGTACACAGGGCTGTTCTCAAACTCAGAAATCCACCTGCCTCTGACTCCCAAGTGATGGGATTTAAGGCGTGCACCATGACAGCCCCAGCTTTTCCTTCCACCTGTGATTCTTTATGAACTTTAAAAAAAAGGGGGGGTAACCACTATTTATACAGAATGTATACACAATGGAATATATTTTTAAGCTATAAAGAATGAAATTGCATTATTTGCAAGAAAATGGATGTATCTGTAGATAAATATAGCTGAAGCAATCCAGTCTCAGAAACAAAATTACATGCTTTCTCTCATTTGTCATTCTTGGATTTTATATAGATGCATGAAATCATGCATGCATATACCATAAAAGTGAAGTAAAAGCATCCAGGACCAAGGGGGTACTAACAGGGGATGAGAAGAGTAAGGAAAAGACAGCTATTGGGGTTTGGAAAAGAATGTGTTTAACATATATTATTTGCTTGTATCAAAATATCCTTATTCTGATGAGACCTGATAAGCTAGGGTCAGATGGAAGGGGAGGAGGACTTCCCCTATCAGTGGACTTGGAGAGGAGCAGGGAGGAGATGAGGGAGGGAGGGTAAGATTGGGAAGGAGTAGGGGAGGGGGCTACAGATGGGATACAAAATGAATAAACTGTAATTAATATATAAAAATGAAAATTTAATTAAAAATTCTTATATCTTATATGATATATTACCATGTAAAATTAATATACACAATGGAATTTCATTTTAAAATTTTATTTATCATTGTTTATGTGTCCCAGTGCACACATGTTACAGTGTGTGTGTAGGTAACAGGAGAACTATTGGGAGTTAGTTCTCTCCTTCTACTGCCAGTTCTGGCCATTGAACTCAGGTTATCTGCTTTGGCTCTGAAGCTATCAGGTTATCTGCCTTGGCTCTGAGCTATCTTGCTGCCCCATCACAATGAAAAACATTTTAAAAAACCTAAAAATCACAAAATAAGATAGGAAAATTTTGCGTTCTTTGTCTCTTTGTTTTGCACTCATACTTATTTTCTCTTACGGATATATAGTTTTCACAACTCTTTGGTCTTTTCTCAGCTTTCCCCAATTTAAAATTTTTAATTACCGCAATGATGCTAATGTGTCTCACAATTTTCTGTCCAGATTTTTATTTGTACTTTTATTTGCTCTACGTTATTACCTTCCAGTTAGTAAACCACAGTGTAAATATAGCAATAAAATTATTAAATTTATGATCTTGCTGAAAACAGAATATTCATATTTCTTTTCTAGTAATTTAGCTGATAAAACGAAATACACACAAATCCTCATGCTGTTTAATGAGAAATTAAGTTTATTCGGGTGCTTTCTGATGACTGTATGTGCTGTTTGTCTTCAATAGCTGCCTTAAGGAGTTTAACTCTTTGTTTAAGAGATAGAAAGCATATTAGTGACAAAGTCAGGCACTGATCTCAGAGTGTTCTCTAATGGAATTCATTCACTCTTTTTTTCCTTTTGTCTACATGATTCAGAGAGATCTTAACACAAGCCACACGTTTGGCTGTGTGCACACCAGAAGGTTTTTGCTTTCTCAGTGGATGCATGTCTTAGGATGGGGGCAGGTCGCTGCTTAGTAAGCTCATTCCTGCATGTGGTATTACTTTATACCTGTTGATGGAGATTACAAAAGAAACTGTCGAAAATGGGAAAGGGACAACCGTATTGCCTATCCTCGCTTCTGCCAGTTAGAGTAGTACGTTAATCCTGTCTTCATTGGCAAAATCGTTCCGTCTCGAGTGCTGGGCAGAAAGGATAGCAAAACGCTTTCTGGAGATTCACTGCTGATCTGTAACGTGTTCATAATCAACAAGACTGAATATGCTGTGTGGCCAGAATGTCAAGCAAAAAAATTGCAGAGCATGTGTACAGAATTTTTAGTAGTGTGTCAGAATAAAATTTAAGGTTTTAGCTTGCAAATTTTTGGTGCATAAAGAAGGCAGGTTTTTCATTCGCTTAAAGTAAATTGTATAAAGAGGCATCATACCTAAACTGGACTATGTGTACCCTGGTCTGGATCTGTTTGCCTTTTCATAAAGTCGATTATTTCAGTAAACAAATATGTAAATGGGTGTATACTTGCTTTTCAACTGTGGAAAATTAAAATTAATTCTTAGGGGATTTTTAAGAGCATTTAAAATTGATATTTTCATTTTGATAAGATTCTCCATATAATTGAATAAAAATACTTGGTGAATAAGTTGTCCTATATTTTAAATAAAGATCTTGGTGTGTACTAACAAATGCACATCTGCTTACATACATGCATATCCATGTCTGTAAAATACAGATTCCTTATACACAAATCATTACATTTTGAATAATGTATATTCATTTTTGGTTATGTGATTCTTCAAGCCTACATTTTTACCATGGAAAATTAACTGTGGTTTTCTCAAAATATTTTAAATACATATTTAAAACAGCCATAATTATACAGTTCCATTTACATACTTGTACAAAACAAAGAGGGACATGGTCACAGTGATACTAAGTTGGATAGATGTCCAGCTGTAGCAAAGGTAGACTTGATAGTCTGTAGCTAGACATAAATAGTATTTTTTGTCCAATAGAAAGGTGCTGCAGGGGAGCAGATAAATGGAATATTCTGATCACTAATTTGGTATGTACTGTGCAGAGTAATATAATTCAACAAATTTGTCCTTAAGTAAGTATAAAAAAGAAAGGAAAATATAGAAAGAAAAAGAGAGGGAGAGGGAAAAAGGAGAAGAGGAGGAAGAGGAGAGAGGATAGAGTAGAGAGGAAGAGGACGAAGAGGAGAGTACCCAAATGTGCTCAGAAATGTATCTCATCATTTTGCTTTTGGATTCCTCTCCTCATTGATAATCAAAGATTTCTATCAGATCAAGATCTTTGTGTCTATTATTAAGTTATCTTTCAAGAGACCCTTTAGCTCATATGTACCAGACATCTTTTGGGCCCCAAAGTCTTACTTTGTCTAATTTGCAAAAGTTCCCAATGTTAGAAAAACGTGCACCTGTGAGGTTACACGATGGGTTCACAAATCACACCACAAGCCACGTGGGAGGTTTATTAGGGGAAGGGAAAGGGGGTAGCAGAGAGATGAGGCAGAAGAGAAAGAGAGAGAGGAGGGGCTCCAGAAGTTCTTTTATAAGGTGACCCAGGGCATGTGCAGGTAGTTCCAGGTGATCAGCAGGTGGTCTTCTGGTGGCTTCAAGAATGCCTGATAACTGGTTTCCCTTGGGTCTGGCTGTAGAGATGCCTGCTTACTGATCCCAACATTCCTCCCTTTTTAAAAAGTGGAGTCAGGAAGGGGTGATGGTGGGGGAAGGGCACAGGGATGACTTTTGCTCTTCAAGCTACTTCCTGCTTATTAGGGGCGTTGTCCTTCTTGGGGTATAGCTGGTCCCCACCATCGGGGTCATAGTCATCTGGTTCTGTGGGCAGAGGTTGATAATCCTGTAGGAGTAACTGATTAACGGTTTGGTTAGATATTTTTTGTATTTGTTGTTGGAAGAATGTAGAGAGGAAGTTAATTAAGCAGGGTGGAAAAAGCAAAAGCAGAAAGACTAGCAGGAGAGGTGAGACAAGGGGCAGAATCCATTTCCATATGGGATTCTGAAAGGCCCAAGAGCTAGAGGCCTCCAGCTCTTCCTTTCGTTTTTGAAAATCTGTCTGGAGTTGTTGGATTTTGTCCTTTACTATACCTGACTGGTTGACATAAAAACAGCATTCCTCCTGGAGGAAGAGGCAAAGGCCACCTTCTTTAGCTGTGAGGAGATCCAATCCGCGTCTGTTTTGAAGTACTACTGCTGCCAGTGAGTCAGTCTGTCCTTGGAGAGTTAGTACTGTCTGAGCCACCTGCTGGAGGTCCTGGATGAACTGGGAAGAAAGCTGATTATACAAAGTTAGTGAGGTGGCTAGTCCTGCTGTCCAGGTCCTGACAGTTGCCATGATTCCTGCAGCAGCCAGCAGGGGTAGGATTTGAATTGCCCTCTTCTCCTGCTGGGCAGCTTTTGAGTCCACAACCGGGATTGGTAGGGGCTCTCTTTCGTTTATCACCCCTAGCTCAGGGAAGAAGAGTACCAGAGCGCAAACTCCTGACCAACGAGCAGGCAGACGATCGTGGACCTGAGTGCCACAAAGAATCGAGATATTATTAGCAGTAGGGCTTTGGGGTTGAGATGAGGTTTCAAGGATTACAGTTTTATTACAGTCTAAGGAACTTAGCATTCTTACAGAGTGTGTCCCAGATGCCTTGAAACAGCTTGCCATGCCAAAGAGGGTGATATGAGAAAGGTAGGGGGTTGTGGCAACCTCAAGAGCTAGAGGGCAGTTAGGAAATTGTGAAGTGAGGTTACTTGACAGAGTCACTGCAGAGGCTGTCAGCAGTACGTCTGACTTGGTCCTTTAAAGCCAGCAAGCTTTAAAATGGCCTGGTTGGGTCACATTAAGGAGCGTGTAGGCCGAGGTCAGAGTCTGAAGTAGGAGATGAAATGACAGGTTTGTGTTATTCATGAGAGGGGATGTTAGAGAGGTATTGATCTTAGAGGAGTGTTTAATTATCTTTTCTACTTCTCTCATTCCCAGACTTTGGGTAATTGGGACATATTTTCTCTGGATATGGATAGTACTTATCGGTAGATAGGGTGTGTAGCGCGGTAGAGTTTTTCCAACGAGGCCTGCTTCCCATCTGGCATCCCACGGGTCTTAGATGTATAAGGAGAGGGTCTTTTTATACAGGTAAAGGAGCTTCTGTGCTGGTGAGTGGATTTGGCAAGACCAGTATGGGAAGCCTCTATACCTGTCCAGCCATTTTTGCAATAATCCTTTGTTTGAGCAAAGAGAAAGCAGACAAAAATTCTATCAAATAAGAGGGGAGGAATAGAAGTGGGGGTGATAGCTATTTTAATCGGCTCCCAACAGCCTCCCATGGAACAATTTGTCGACCTTATTTGGAGAGATTGTTTATTATCAATGATGGTTTCTTGAACTTCAAATCTCCATACGTAGGGATTACCTTGAACAGAAATAGGCAAGAGGGAGAGGAGGAAAAATACATATCCAATCCAGTAGGGTCGAACACCGCTCCTGTGGTGAGGCCTCATTCCTCTGGAACTGGAGACAGGGTGGTTGATCTTGGCATCTTTTGGAGCTTGAGGGAGCAAGGTCCTGCTGGAGTTGATATGCAAGAAGGGGCATTATCTTGAGGAGAGGGGGTGAAAGGCTTAAGGCGGGATAGATGAATCCAGTGAGGGAAAAGCAGAAGTATTAGTCTGGCTAACTTGTAAGGATGGGCTGTAGAGAAGAAGGTCATCTACATACTGTATAAGTTTAGATTTAGGGAGAGATAAGGAGAATAGATCAGAGGCTAGGGCTTGACTAAAAAGATGTGGGCTGTCCCAGAATCTCTGGGGTAAAACAGTCCAGGTAAGCTGAGTAGAGACCAGGGTGTCAGGGTCAGTCCAGGTGAAGGCAAAGATAGTTTGTGACTGGGTGTGTAAAGGATTAGAGAAAAATGCATCCTTGAGATCCAGAACTGAGAAATGGTAAGTGCCTGAGGGCACAGTGGAGAGGAGGGTATAAGGGTTAGCTACAACAGGGTGGAGAGGAACGACCGCAGAATTTAGTAGGCGGAGATCTTGAACCAGGCGATAGGTTGATAGGTTCCATTGGGCTTTTTAACCTCGAGGATGGGGGTGTTAAAAGGAGAGGAAGTGAGGCGAAGGAGTTTTTTTCTTAGAAGGTCAGAGATAAGTAAGGTGGCTAGGAGAAGAAGGAAAGAGGACGCTGGTGAGCTTGAGGTCAAGCGGATGGGTGGAGTAAAGGAAATAGAGGCTCCTACTTTGGCTAAAAGTCCCTTCCCATTAGGGGAACTGGACAGGCTGGCATCACTAAAAAGGAATGAGTCAAGGGAACTCCCCTAAAAATACCATTAAGTGGTGGATTCCGGCAAGGCTGGCAAGGCTGTCCCCCTACCCAGATAATAGAGGAACTACAAGGAGAGGTTGGTCCCCTGTACTCCATTAGGACTGAGTAAGTGGCTCTGGTGTCCACGAGGAAGGAGATGGCTAGCCCTGATACCGTGATAATTACCCGTGGCCCCGTTAGTGATGACAGTGGTCAGGTCAAGGGAACCCGGGCACCTTCAGTCATCCATAGCCAGGCCTAGGATGTCGGCTAGAGGGCGACCTGGGAGTGATACCCCCATATCATGCGAGAAACGGTGGCAATCAACACCCGAATGTCCCTCTTGGTGGCATTTTGGACATGGCCCCGGTGGCTTTCGGGGGTTAGGGCAAGCCCTGGCTCAGTGACCTTTTTGACCACATTTGAAACAGTGACCCGGTGGTCTTCGTGCCTTAGAAGGCAAGGGAGCCTGGGTAGTGGCCGAGGCTGGTTGGATGGCCTGGGCCAGCATTTGGTATTTTTGTCTGCAGGCTTTTTCATCTTTCCCATGGAACACCTTAAAGGCCAGCACTAAGACTTCTGCCTGTGGGGTTAGAGGTCTCCTCTCCAAGGATTTAAGCTTAGTCCTGATGTCGGGGTAACTTTGGGAGAAGAAATAGGTCATCAGGAGTTGTCTGCCCTCTGTACTTTCGGAGTCTAGATTAGTGTGTTGTAAGAGGGCCTTTGTAAGGTGCTCTAGGAATTGAGACGGGTTTTCATTTTTGTCCTGAATGACCTCCTGGAGCTTTTCATAATTAACTGGCTTAAGGGCAGCCTTGCAGAGACCAGCTAGAAGGCAGGTTGCAAACTGATCTCTTGCTAAAATGCCTCCCGGAGTATTGTAATTCCACTGTGGATCCTGGTCGGGTACCGCCTCAGCCCCAGAGTATTGTAATTCCACTGTGGATCCTGGTTGGGTACCGCCTCAGCCCCGACAGGGTGTGAAGTATTTGTTTGATGAACCTCATCTGCATGCATTCTAGCCTGTTCCCAAACTCGCCTGCATTCCTCAGGTAATAGGTTATGGCCAAGGATCATATAAATATCATGGAAGGTGAGACTACAAGATTGAGTGAGATATTGAAATTCTTTAATGAAGGTAGAAGGATTAGAGGTATAGGATCCTAATCTCTTTTCTACTTGAGAAAGTTCAGTTAATGAGAAGGGAACGTGCACCCTAATTAAGCTGGCCATTAGAGATGCCTGCTTACTGATCCCAACACCCAAAGACTCAAAGAAGTTTATGGAATTATAAATGTAGTATCCCACTTTGACCCAGCTGAATTTGTCTTGCCTCTGTATAGGGCTGAGGGAGCCTTAGAAAGGGATAGAGGGAAGTAGACAAGGAGGTAGTCCCTGGTGAGTTAACCTCAAAGGAAAAGTAGGAGCTTGTAGGAGGAGAAAAGAAACTTGCTTGAAGTCCTTCTCAGCTTTCCCAAGCTGACTCAATAGCTCAGTTGTTCTCAGGCTTCCTAATGCTGTGACCCTTTATAGTTCTTCATATTGTGGTGACTCCTCATCACAAAAGTAATTCTTTGCTACTTAATAACTGTAATTTTGCTGCTCTTATGAATTGTAATTCAAATATCTGATATGCAGGTTATCTGATATGTGAACCCCAAAGGGTTGTGACCCACTGGTTGAGAACTGCTGCAATAGCTTTTCTTCTCAGTTTCTGCTCTGATTTCCACTACAGACTTTGGAGATGATGCTTCTGTCTAGACTTCAAGATCTTCAAGTTCAAAGGTTCATCGTTTATCCTTCACTACTGTCATGAGGCCTTTTATATTGTTTACACTGAGAGAACAGACTGAGACTATGTTAAAATAGAACTCATTAATTACCTCTTAGGTAATGTCTCAAAGATGACATTTTTGTAGGCTCTAAAGAGGAGGTATTAGGTATTATTATCTTTTAAGATATTTCAAGACACAGAGATGGGAGGTTTCAAGCCAAAATTCTTAAGTATGCCAGTAATATGTTCAGATGTTTAGAGTGACAAAACAGATAAATTCTCTACATCTGTGGAGTTTTCTATGCAGTGGGGAAGCAATATAATGGTCTTAGGATGCTGTAAAACAATTTAAGCCACTCTACAGTAATTAGGGAGGCTCTGTGAGAGAGAAAGTTGACGGGTGGTCTTAAGCCAAATGTGTGCCTGGGCAAAGAAGGGAGAGAACATTCCAGGAACAGGAAGAACAGGTTGGACGGCTGGAAGGCATGACACAGTACAAGCACTAAAAGAGTTTTGTAGATGGTATCAAGAGGTACAGGAAGAAGTAGTAGGTAACAAGGCTGGAGAGAAAAGTGTAGACTGGATCTAAAGTGACCTGTAAGAACTAAAGAGAGAGTTTTGTAGATGGTATCAAGAGGTATTGGAAGAAGTAGTAGGTAACAAGGCTGGAGAGAAAAGTATAGACTGGATCTAAAGTGACCTGCATAGCATGGAAAGAAACTCGAAGTGTAAAAGAATCTCAATAGAAAGCCAACGACCGGTTGTAAGCAAGACTATGACCTGATTTGCATCACAGAGTAGAAACTGGATTGTAGGAGGTTCAGCATCAGAGGTTACTGCGGAATCCAAGCAACGGGTGACAGCAGTGGGGAAGCTCCAGAGTTCACCTGGCTTAGGCCATAGAGGTTGAATTTTCTGTGCCACCCAGGGGACCTATGTGGGTAGTGGATTATAAAAACAAAATCTACTCTCATATCTGCCAGCTCTGTGTGACTGTAAGCAAACACCCATGTAGATTCCTATAATGGGATGGGGCTTTGTTGGTAACTGCTTTAGAGGCCCAATGGACAACCCCACATCTTCCTCTATGCATGCGCTGTACAGAGAAGAGATAGGCAGATCTTTATGGAGGCTTTCAAGGTAGATTTGGGCTCATAAAACAGCAATATTAAACCATTCCAGGATGTCTTTCCAAAGCCAAGTTCTTGTTTGTCGATGCGAGGTAGAATAGATCTCTCAAGGAACCTACAATGGACCATGATATCTTTTGATACAAGGAATGTCAATCTACTGTAATTGGAGAGCAGCTTGAAGTTAGGCTCCTGGTCCCAATCCAGATCCAAATCTCAATCAAGTATGTTGACAAGAAACTAAAGTATTTCCGGACCAAATTGGCTTTAACAATCATCTAGCACAGACCCCTGACAGAACATTCCAAAAAACTGAGCCTAAATCAGTCTTCCCAGCAACTTCTTACCTGCTGCTTCTCCAGATTTCCATGGGAGCCTGTGATTCAGGTACAACTGATGTTCTGCTTCCTGTGAGTATTCATGTCATTACCTCTCAGTAAAATCTCCCAGGAATAAGAGGTACAAAGAAAGCCAGGATGAAACAGTCTGGCTAGCCTGTGCTAGTTTTAGGTACTGCCTGAATTTTGAAGGTGCTCCTGGAGACTGCAAGGGACCCTTGTGGATACAGTTCACCTTACACTGGGCATGAGTCAAACACCGTGGTCATAGGAAACTCAGGTTCTGTGAGCTGAGCCCAGGCTGAAAAGGCACAGAAGAGATGTGGTGAGGCTGAGTCTGGTGAGGCGTACTGTAATCCATTCCTCTTCTGGGTTTACTTCACTTTTCAAACATTTTCTTGGCTAATCTAGGAATTCGAATGTGGCTCCACCTGGGGAGGGGATGAGCAAGAGCTTCGGTTTCTTTGCAGCTGTGCTGCACCCAGAGCACAGGTGTACAACATATGATTAAGCGAGCCCAGAAATCTGACTGCCTGGGGTGCGGTACTCATTTTTCCAGCATGAGGCAATGAACTCAGGGTGTGGGTATACTCTGCCTCGCTCTCCATTTGCTTCCCCACCCCCAAACTCTGGGTTTCAGTTAACTGTGAAAAACAGTGACACAAGTAGGCAGGATTCATGCTGTCTTTAGTTTGCTTTTGAAACCAATCTGGTCACTTTAAAAATTTTGCTCCAAAAAAGCAGGAAGAAAGGGAGGACAAACATATTTTTTTTTTAATATCTTGCACTGCCTTCATTGATTCAAATTTCAGTGTGATTTGGCAGGCAACACAGGGTAACATGTTCCAGTGTTTTAACTTGCACATAATTGCCAGATTAGCTATTGTTTGACTTGTATGATTTTTAACGAAATGTGGAAAAAAAAAAGGGTGGTAACTGTGAAGCCTGCCACAATGTCTAGACACAAGGGTGGGGGTGGGGAGGTTGAACACCAAGGGAGATGATACAGAATTTCCTTGTCCGATTTTTTTTTTTTCTCAGACTTAGGGTTTCTTACCATGGTATTGACAATACATGGGTTACAGGTGAGAGGCAAGGTTTTTGATGGAGATGAAGCACACAGTTTTAGACTATATGCTTGAGACCTTTCTCACTTAAACATGCTAAAAGAAAGTTGGAACTGGATCACTGAACCTGTAGCCTCAAGACACACTTATGTTAATGCATACTGAACTGGGGGGGGGGGGGCGGGGGTTAAATAGCTCCAGCTGAGCTAATACAGCCAGGAGAAATGCTCAGGGTAATTTGGTTGGTGCGGAGAATCTGGCTTCAAAAGAACTTGTGTGTATCATAGGGCTTTGTGACACTGTACCTAGATGTGCATGGGGTGCCGTGCTGAGAAAAATTTCTGCTTGTTTTTTTTTGGCCTTAATTTTTTTATTTAAATTTTAATGCAGTATAGTTTGATCACATCTGTTCTCCTTTCCCAAATCCTCCCAGATCTATCATCCCTAAAAACATAACCCAAACAATCTGCAGCAGAATTTGATCTGTCCCCTGGCCTGGCCTGGCCACAGTAAGCTCAAACTCAGCATGATTTTCCCACTTTAGACGAAGGGACTGTACTCCATAAGCAGACTGGCTCCGAGGAAACAGGACAGTAAGTTTCCACTTGTGTTCCTAGGATAGGCACTGTTGCCTGCTTCCATGGACAGATGTCTCAGGGTTAACACTGGACAGAAGGAGAAGCGAAAGCAGGAGGAGCATCTGAGAATTTAGACTTGAGAGAGGAGGTATGCTAATTAAAAAAATAAATAAAACTGGTGTGGTGAGCCAGAGAGGTAGTTCAATGATTAAGAGCACTGACTCCTCTTTCAGAGGACCCGGGTTCAATCCCCAGCACCCACATAGTGGCCCACAACCGTCTATAATTCCAGTTTCAAATATCTGATGTGCTCTTCTGGCCTGTGTGGCACAAGCATGCAAGTGATGTACAGACAAGTATGCAGGCAAAATACACGCACACATACACCACGCGCACACAATTTAAAATTAAGAAAAGAAGAAGCCTGGCCAAAGTGAAGCCAAAATATTTTGAAGGTAGCAAAAAAAAAAAAAAAAATACTACTGTGAATATTTCAGTCTAATGCTTTCATAATATCCATGGGGAAACCGAAATTCAAAGGAGTTAGCTGGTTCATTCCAAGTCACTAGGTATGTATCTGGAATTAAAATTAAAAATGTCTGCCTTAAGATCAACAGGTTTCTCAATGTGAAGAAGTATTAAGTATGGGTGCTAGGTGTATCTCAGTTGGTAGAGGGCTTGTTTAACATGTGTGAAGCCCTAGGGTCTACGCTAGGACCACATATACTGGGCAAGGTGGTATACACATGTAATATTAGCACTTGGGAGGTAGTGGCAGGATGATCAGCAAGTTCAAGATCGGCCTGGGATACATGAGACTGTCTCAAAAACAAAAAGGAAATGCAAATATTAGATACATTAAGACTACCATATCCTAATACTTAGTGCATATGTAATTCAAAAAATTTATGTTTCTCATCCAACAAAATGCTCTTTGTTCTTCACTAAACAATCAGGTAATTCTAAATCCTGACCATTTCAGATTTCCCTAAATAATCTCAAATTTTAATCAAGTTTTATTGGAATCATGCTGAATATTATGGGCAGGTAATGAATATAGCAGGTGATTTTAAATAATTTTATTGCACATGAATTCCTTTCACAGGATCAGATTCAAACCTTTCATTTACTACAAAAGTCACAAGGTGATTTTAGAAGACAAAAACTTCAAAACTATGAGAGAAATTCTGTTTCTGGTATTACCAGCTGAAACTTGGAAACCCCAAGGGTTGGAAACTATATGAAAAAAGTCAGGTGGTTCTGTCAAAGCTTCCAGGACAGTCTTGGCCCTTGTCACAGCTTAAGCCTTGTTTGGACTCATGGAGTCTTTCCTCTAGGCTCGTAAATCGGTCAGACTTGCCTTGGCCATTCACAATCACCTAAGGCCTTTTATTTATTTTTCCAAATAAAAAGAATTTCTTTCTCTTTAAAGTCCTGTTTTCTGGGATTTATTTATGTATTCGTTTATTAAATGTTACTGTTATTTAGGTGTATATGTTGTTGTATGTTATCTGTGTGGGGGTAACCATGAAGGCCAGAAGAAAGTGTTGGATCCCCTGGGACTGGAGTTATAAAGGGTCATGAAACCTCTTATGTGGATGTTGGGGACTGAACTTGGGTCTTCTGAAATAGTACCAACCACTAAGAAATCTCTCCAGCCTTTTCTATGGAACAAACAAACAAACAAAACCAAAACCAAAACAGTTGGGTAAGGCGCTTGCTCTGCAAGTATGGATGCCTGAGTTCAGATCCCCATGTACCCACAGAAATAGCAGTATGTGGCAGCGCACATTTGTAATCCCAGTGCTCAGTGGTGGGGACAGGTCCTTAGGGCTCACTGGCCAGTCTGCTGACTTGAACTGGTTATCTCTAGGCATCTTTTGGAGATGCCCTGTCTCCAAAAGTAAGTTGGAGGTCAATAGAGAAAGACACTTGACATTGACTTCAGGCCTAGACACACGGGCATACCTGCTCCCCCCCCAAAAAAAAATACACCCTCATGCTCACATGAACAACTGCATGCATACACACACTATGTATACATATTAAAACTTTAAAAGTTCATTTCTAAAATCTCTATTCTTTACACATTTTCTCCAGTCTCCACTTTTTCCTAACAGGAGATCTTTTTTAACACTAACGTGTTATTTTTGAAACTGTTTATATCTATCTTTCCTGTCATTTCAAAAACTTTGTGTCTGGATGGGGATACTAGTCTGGAAGGGGACATAGTCAGCCATCTTGGTCTAATCTTTTTAAATCACATATAAAATTATATTCTTGTATGATGGTATTCAGAATTCCAGAACACTGAACTGAGTTGATTTAATAACACCATGTTAAAGTATGTGGCCCTTATATGTGGGAGCAAAAGACCATCCCATGGTCCTTGACATTCTAGTAAGGTAGACAGCATGAAGATTATCTATCGCTTGCTAAGATTCTTTTTCCAGAGATAATTGTGAGTGTTTTCAGTTAGCTCTACTGGATACCATTATGGAGATATTCTTTCATGGCACTGAACCAAAATATAAATCTGGCATGTTATCCATTTCTGGGGTGGGTATGAAATATAATGTGATTAATAATAATAGTACCCAGGCAGAGTTAGTTCCCAGGGATCCTGAATAACCACATGTGGGTCAGGATCGTAGCAGGATACTGCATGCTAAAAACACAGGAGCTAAAATCCTCATTCAGAAAGGCAAATAGGATAGACATCGGAAGAGGGAGAAAAGAGGGAACAGGACAGGAGCCTACCACAGAGGGACTTGAAAGACTCTACCCTGCAGGGTATCAAAGCAGATGCTGACAATCATAGTCAAACTTTTGACAGAGTGCAGGGAATCTTATGAAAGAAGAGGGAGATAGAAAGATCTGGGGGGAACAGAAGTTCCAAAAGGAGAGCAACAGAACCAAGAAATCTGTGCCCAGGGGTCTTTTCTGAGACTGATACTCCAACCAAGTACCATTCATGGAGATAACCTAGAACCCCTGCACAGATGTAGCCCATGGCAGCTCAGTGTCCAAGTGGGTTCTCTAGCAATGGGAACAAGGACTGTCTCTGACATGAACTCAATGGCTGGCTCTTTGATCACCTCCCGCTGAGGGGGGATCAGCCTTATCAGTCCACAGAGTAGCACAATGCAGCTAGTCCTGATGAAACCTGATAGGCTAGGTTCAGATGGAAGGGGAGGAGGACCTCCTCTATCAGTGGACTGGGGGAGGGGCATGGAAGAAGATGAGGGAGGGAAGGTGGGTTTCGGAGGGAGTGAGGGAGGGGGCTATAGCTGGGATACAAAATAAATAAACTGTAATTAATAAAAAATAAATAAATTTAAAAATATTAAAAAAAAAAACACAGGAGCTAATTTTATGTCTAAAACCAGCTAGCAGTTTGGATGAACATATTCTAATTCTCTTCATTTTCTTCTTTAAGCCTCCCATACTTTAAAAATCTGGGTGCATTCAAATAATAGTAGGAAATAGATCCTGGCTTGTTTTAACCTCTGGGTGACAGGCCGAAGATTGTTAGACACCTGCCTAATGACTTTTCTCTCATTTGTGACATAGAGTTTTGTTCTAGAAGGCAACACGCCTAGCTAAAAACATCCATCCATAGTCCCCTGCAGCTAAGACCAGAAGATATAGTCCAAGAATGAACAGATGCCAACTAGGAGATTCTGTGAATGTGCTTGATTTTCTGAAATAGACTGCTAGTGGGGACACTGTTGTATATCCACTGAGTACCAAGCATAGTCGAGAGAAACATGCTCAAAGAACAGTGGGGATGAAAAGTGAAGTAGCATGAGGTGCTGCTTGCAGGTTGGGCTGCCAACTTCTCCACTCTCCTGTTATGAGAAGTATAAACCCTTATTTGTTAAGTTACTACAGTCAGGTTATATAAAAGCATACACCTTTTTTTTTTTTTTGGAAAAAAAATCATTCAATATATTTTGATCCTGTTTTCCCCCTTACTCAATTCCTTCCAGATCCTTTCCACCTCTCTCCCCACCCAACATTATGTTCTCTCTCTCTCTCTCAGGGGAAAACAACAACAACAACAACAACAACAACAACAAGAAATGCAACTCTCCCACACAGAACACAAAAATGAAAATCAAAACAAGCAAAAGACCAACAAAACAAAAAAGTCTAAAATAAAGTAACATGAAACAAAAAGTCCACAAAAATATCGTCGAGGTTGTATGTGTGTGTGTGTGTGGGGGGTGTTACCCGGATGTGGTTGATATACCCAGTGAGACTCCATTGGAGTAAACTCATTTTTCCTTTGTCAGTGGGTATCAGTTGAAGATAGCTTCTGGACTAGGGTTGGAGGCATGTGTCCACTTTCGTCTCTCAGTGATGGGAACCTGTCTGGATTGAACCTGTGCAGGTCTCCCATGTGCAGTCACTTGTTGTACCAGTTTACATTCCCACCAGCAATGGAGGAGGGTTCCCCTTTCTCCACAACCTCTCCAGCATGTGTTGTCACTTGAGTTTTTTATCTTAGCCATTCTCATGGGTGTAAGGTGAAATCTTAGGGTCGTTTTGATTTGCATTTCCCTGATGGCTAATGAGGTTGAGCATTTCTTCAAGTGTTTCTCTGTCATTCGATATTCCTCTGTTGAGAATTCTCTGTTTAGCTCCGTTCCCCATTTTTTAAACGGATTACTTGGTTTGCTGCTTTTCAGCTTCTTTAGTTCTTTATATATACTGGATATTAGCCCTCTGTCAGATAGAGGGTTGATGAAGATTCTTTCCCAATCTGTAGGCATTCGTTTTGTTTTGATGATGGTGTCCTTTGCTTTACAGAAGCTTTTCAGTTTCATGAGGTCCCATTTATTGATTGTTGCTCTTAGAGCTTGTGCTGTTGGTGTTCTGTTCAGGAAGTTTTCTCCTGTACCAATGAGTTCTAGGGTCTTCCCCACTTTTTCTTCTAACAGATTTAGTGTGTCTGATTTTATGTTGAGGTCTTTGATCTACTGGAAGAAGAAGCTTCTCTGATGTGGGCGGAGTGAGACACCGATCTATGGGCAGAGCAGTATGCCATTAACAGTCATTTTACTGATATTTTCTTTTAACAGAATAATAATGTAGTAGGGTTTCCCACAAGCCCATGATCTATCTAGTCTCAGGTTCTTGGCCCCTTTAACAGTGTCAAGTATGGGTTACATGTCATAGAGTGAGCCTTAAATTCAGTTTTAAAAAAGCTGTTGGTTACTCCCATAACACTTATTCCACTCATTGTACCAGTATATTTTACAGTATATCGTACACTAGTTTAGGTCACAAGTTTTGTAGCTGGGTGTTGTTAGTTATTAACTTTCTTCTTTGGTAGCATACAGACTGCCTTCTAGCACCATGCATGCTAGTCAGTAGGGGTGAAGCTTCTAGGGAGGTGCCACATTGGCTTCTCTGTGTTTGGTGGCAAAAGTACCTGTTGTCTTCAGGGCATTGCCACCAGGTTGTGGAGAGCAAACAATAGCCTTGGGGATACTTTTTGATGTTTAAGGATGTCCATGCTCCCCATTTAGCCAATAACTGAAAAGATGTAACCCATTTTTGTATCTGGTATTATATTGAAGTTTTGTTTTGTTTTGTTTTGTTTTGTTTGTTTGTTTGTTTGTTTTACTTTTTAAAAAATATTTTTATTTTAATTATTATTATTTGTTAGAATTTATTCACTTTGTATCTTTTTTAACTTTTATTAATTATACTTTATTCACTTTGTATCCCCCCATAAGCTCCTCCCTCCTCCCCTCCCAATCCCATCTTCCCTCCCCCTTCTTCACGCATGCTCCTCCCCAAGTCCACTGATAGGGGAGGTCCCCCTCTCCTTCCTTCTGATCTTAGTCTATCAGATCTCATCAGGAGTGGCTGCATTGTCATCCTCTGTGGCCTGGTAAGACTGCTCCCCCTCAGGGGGAGGTGATTAAAGACCAGGCCAATCAGTTCATGTCAGAGGCAGTCCCTCTTCCCATTACTATGGAAGCCACATGGACACTGAACTGCCATGGGCTACCTATGCAAGGGTTCTAGGTGATCTTCATGCATGGTACTTGGTTGGAGTATTAATCTCTGGAAAGACCCCTGTGTTCAAATTTTCTGGTTCTGTTGCTCTCCTTGTAGAGTTCCTGTCCTCTACAGATCTTACTATTTCCTACTTCTTTCTTAAGATTCCATGCACTCTGCCCAACAGTTGGCCATAAATCTCAGCATCTGCTTTGATAGTCTGCAGGGCAGAGGCTTTCAGAGGCCTTCTGTGACAGATTTCTAGGTTGTTTCCTGTTTTCTTCTTCTTCTGATGTCCATCCTCTTTGCCTTTCAGGATGGGGACTGAACATTTTAGTCAGGGTCCTCTCTCTTGCTTAGTTTCTTTAGATGTACAGATTTTAGTAGGTTTATCCTATGTTATATGTCTATATGAGTGAGTATATACCGTGTGCGTCTTTCTGCTTCTGGGACAGCTCACTCAGAATGATCCTTTCCAAGTCCCTCCATTTACCTGCAAATTTCATGATTTCCTTATTTTTTTTTCATTGCTGAGTAATATTCCACTGTGTAAATGTACCACAATTTCTGGATCCATTCTTCAGTTGAGGGGCATCTGGATTGTTTCCAGTTTCTGGCTATTACAAATAAAGCTGCTACAAACATGGTTGAGGCAATGTCCTTATTGTGTACTTGAGCCTCTTTTGGATATATGCCTAGGAGTGGTATAGCTGGATTTTGAGGAAGCGCTATTCCTTGTTGTCTGAGAAAGCACCAGATTGATTTCCAGAGTGGTTGTACAAGTTTACATTACCACCAGCAATGGAGGAGGGTTCCCCTTTCTCCATAACCTCTCCAGCATGTGTTGTCACTTAAGTTTTTGATCTTGGCAATTTTGATTTGTGTAAGGTGAGATCTCAGGGTCGTTTTGATTTGCATTTCCCTGATGGCTAATGAGGTTGAGCATTTCTTTGAGTGTTTCTCTGCCATTCGATATTCCTCTACAGAGAGTTCTCTGTTTAGCTCTGTACACCATTTTTTAATTGGATTACTTGGTTTGTTGCTTTTCAGCTTCTTTGGTTCTTTATATATACTTTATATTAGCCCTCTGTCAGATAAAGGGTTGGTAAAGATCCTTTCCCAATCTGTAGGCATTCGTTTTGTTTTGATGATGATGTCCTTTGCTTTACAGAAGCTTTTCAGTTTCATGATTGCTGCTCTTAGAGCCTCTGCTGTTGGTGTTCTGTTCAGGAAGTTGTCTCCTGTGCCAATGAGTTCTAGGGTCTTCCCCACTTTTTCTTCTAACCAATTTAATGTATCTGGTATTATGTTGAGGTCTTTGTTACTTGGTCTTTAGTTTTGTGCAGGGTGATAAGTATGGATCTATTTGCATTTTTCTACATGTAGACATCCAGTTAGATCAGCACCATTTGTTGAAGATGCTATCTTTTTTCCATTGTATGGTTTTAGCATATTTGTCAAAGATCAGGTGTCCATAAGTGTGTGGGTTTATTTCTGGGTCTTGAAGTTCTTGATCTATTCGGAGTTGAGTTGAGTTGTTTGTTTGTTTGTTTGTTAATTGTTTTTGTGGGCAAATCAATATGGATCTATTTTCAGTTTTAAGCTTGCATCCATCCAGTTTGACTAGTACATTTGTCAAAGATGCTGTCTTTTCTCCAGTGTGTATTTTTGGCCTCTTTGTAAAATATCAAGTTTCCATAGTCATGTGGACTTATGTTGGATCCTCAGTTTCATACCATGCTGCTTTTATCACTATAGCTCGGTAGTACAATTTAAAGTATGGAATGGTGATAACTCTTGCAAGTCTTTTATTATGCAGGATTATTTTTGTTGTATTTGAAGGAATATTGCATTGAGTCTGCAGACTGTGTTTGGTAGGATGGTCATTTTCATTATATTAATTCTACTGATCCATAAGCATGAAAGATCTTTCCTGCTTTTGCTTTTTGCTGTCTTCTTCAATTTTTTTCTTCAGTGTCTTAAAAGTTTTTATTATAGTTTGTTTATGTGGATCACATTGATAGATTTCCATATATTGAACCACCCCTGCATGCCTGGGATGAAGCCTACTTGGTCGTAGTGGATGATATCTTTGATGTGATCTTGTATTCGGTTTGCAAGTATTTTGTTGAGTATTTTTGCATCAATGTTCATAAAGGAGATTGGCCTGAAATTCTTTTTCTTTGTTGGGTCTTTGTGAGGTTTAGGTACCAAGGTGACTGTGGCTTCATAGAATGAATTTGGTAATGTTTCTTCTGTTTCTATTTTGCGGACTAGTTTGAAGAGTATTGGTGTTAGCTCTTTTTTGAAGGTCTGGTAGAATTCTGCCCTGAAACCATCTGGCCCTGAGCTTTTTTTTCTTGGGAGACTTTTGATGACAGTTTCTATTTCCTTGGGGGATATAAGACTATTTAACTGATTTACCTGGTCTTGATTCAGCTTTGGCATGTGGAATCGGTCAAGAATATTATCCATTTCATTTAGATTTTCAAATTTTGTGGCATATAGACTTTGGAAGTAAGACCTAATGATTGTTTGGATTTCTTCAGTCTGTGGTTATATCCCACTTTCCATTTTTGATTTTGTTGATTTGGATAGTGTCTCTCAGCTTTTCAGTTAGTTTGGCTAAGGGTTTGTCTATCTTGTTGATTTTCTCAAAGAACCAGTTCTTGGTTTCATTGGTTCTTTGAATTGTTTTATTTGTTTCTAATTTATTCATTTCAGCCCTGATTTTGATTATTTCCAGCTGTCTACTCCTCTTTGGTTTGTCTTTCTTTTTTTCTATGACTTTTAAGTGAGCCTACACAATAAGGACATTTGCTTAACCACGTTTGTAGCAGCCAGAAGCTGGAAACAGTCCAGATGCCCCTGAGTGAAGGGATGGATATAAAAATTGTGGTACATCTACACAATGGAATATTACTCAGCAATAAAAAAACAAGGAAATCATGAAATTTCAGGTAAATGGTGGGATCTGGAAAAGATCATCCTGAGTGAGCTATCCCAGAAGCAGAAAGACGCACACAGTATATACTCATTCATATAGACATATAATATAGGATAAATGTACTAAAATCTGTACACCTAAAGAAACTAATCAAGAGGGAGGACTCTTGTTAAAATGCTCAATTCCTATCCAGAAAGGCAAAGAGGATGGACATCAGAAGAAGGAGAAAAGAGAGAACAAGTCACGAGCTTGACACAGAGGACCTCTGAAAGGCCCTGCCCTGCATACTATCAATGCAGATGCTGAGAATTATGGCCAACCTTTGGGCAGAGTGCATAGAATCTTAGGAAAGAAGTGGGAAACAGTAAGATCTGGAGAGGACAGGAACTCCACAAGGCGAGCAACAGAACCAAAAAATCTGAGCACAGGGGTCTTTCCTGAGACTGCTACTCCAACCAAGGACCATGCATGGAGATAACCTAAGACCCCTGCACAGGTGTAGCCCATGGCAGTTCAGTATCCAAGTGGGCTCCATTGTAATAGGAACAGGGACTGTCTCTGACATGAACTGATTGGCCTGCTCTTTGATTACCCACATCTGATGGGGGAGCAACCTTACCAGGCCACAGAAGAAGACAATGCAGCTACTCCTGATGAGACCTAATTGACTAGGATCAGAAGGAAGGAAAAGAAGACCTCCCCTATCAGTGGACTTGGGGAGGGGCATGCATGCAGAGGGTGGAGGAAGGGGGGGATTGTGACGGGAGGAGGGAGGGAACCACAGGGAGGATACAAAGTGAATAAAGTGTAATTAATAAAGAATTAAAAAACTTCTTATTATATATGTCTTTAATTTCATTGGTTATAGTTACCCAAGGTTTTTTTTTTTTTTTTTTTTTGAGACAGGGTTTCTGTGTGTAGCCTTTGCTGTCCTGTCCTTTGTAGACCAGGTTGACCTTGAACTCACAGAAATCCAGTTGCTTCTGCCTCCCTGAGTGCTGAGATTCCAGGCATGTTCCACCATGCCAGGCTGGCGATGGAATTTTAAGACAGTTTCATGATATGGCTCAGGTAGCCTGATACTACTAGGTCAGGCTGGTCTTGGATTTGTAGCAATCTTCCTGTCTCAGTCTCCTAAATTCTAGAATTAAAGGTGGGAGCCACCACACCCAGATTTGCTTGCCCCTGAGTTGTGCCTACATCTTTCAAATATCAGTTTCCATTTTAATAAAGTCCAATTTATGAACATATTATGTACTTTCAACACACTTTTAATAAATTTAAATGAAGTGATACCCACTAGTGGTCCCAGCATCTGAGAGGCTGATGTGGGAGAACGCTGAATTCTGGACAGGTTTGAGCTACAAAATAAGAACCTATAAAAATTGTCTAAGATTATCCTATAGTTCTAGTTTTCTTCAAGGAGTTTTATGACTTTAGCTTTTACATTATGAAATTTTGTATGTATATATAGCAAATTGTTGTGTGCCTGTGTGTGTGTGTACATGTGTCCTAGAGGTGATGTGTGTATATTTTTCAATTGTTTTCCACCTTAATTTTAGATACAAGTCTCTCACTGAGCCTGTAGCTCATCCATTCAGCTCAGCTGGCTGGCCAGCAGTCTCCAGGGATCTGTCTCTGCCTCCTTAGAGCTGGGATTACAGATTTGTGCAGTCGGCCTTAGCCTTTTATATCGTGGTTGGGATATAAAGTCATGTGCTTGCTGGGCACATGTGCCAAGGCATGCAGGTGGAGGTCAGAGGACACCATCTAGAAATTTGTTCTCTGCATTTATCATGTGGATTTGGAGGACTGAATGCAAGTTCTCAGGCTTTGCAGCAAATGTTGTTACCCATGGAGCCATCACACCAGCTTTTTTTATAATTTTATAAACAGCCTTGTTTATAATATATATATATGCATATATACTCTGTATGTGCCTGGTGTTCTTCGAGTTCAGAAGAGGGGATCAGATCCCATGGAACTTCAGTTATAGATGATTGAGAGCCACCATGAGGGTGCTGGGAAACAAACTTGGATCCTCAGCAAGAACAAGTGCTCTTAACTGCTGATCCATTTCTCCCTCTTTTTTCCCTCTTTCCCATTCTCTTCCTCCCTCACTCCCTTGCTTCCTCGCCCCCTCTCTCCCTTCATCCCTCCCTTTCTGTTTTTGTGATGCTGGAGAGTCAACCTAGGGTTTCAGGCATATGTCCTTCCACCGAGCTTTATCCCTAGCAAAATCAAACAAACAAAATCAAAACCACATTTTACTCTTTTAAAAGCACTTATTAAAGTTCTTAACCTGTTTGTGTGATGGGAGGCAGCTATTCTTGGTGGCCAACTTGACTATATCTTGAATTAAGTAAAGCTCAAGAAGCTGAGCACACATGTGAGGAATTTCTCTTTATTGCATCATTTGAGGTCAGAAGACCCATCAATTGACTTCTAGATACTTGGGGGTTGACTAGAATTTTTATTGATTTCTAATTTAATTCCTTTTGGTCACAGAACATATTTATTTGAGACAGGATCTCATGTAAGCCAGGGTGACCTCTACTTTGATTACAGCTGAAATGAACTTGAACTCTTGATCTTCCTGCCCCCAGCTTCACAGTGTTAAGATTACTGGATTATGCCTGGCTGAGGCATACTTTGAATGAAAGAAATCTTTTTAATTTTATTGAAACTAGTTCTGTGGCCTTGTCTTTTTTGTTTGTTTTGAGACAGGGTTTCTCTGTGTAGCCTTGGCTGCCCTGGGACTCCCTCCATAGACCAGGTGGCTTTGAGCTCACAGAGATCCACCTGCCTCTGCCTCCTGAGTGCTGGCATTAAAGGCGTTCACCACCACTGCCTGGCAATACTTTTTTCATATGTATAGTCCCATTCTTTATGCTTAATCATATATCCTGCATTTGCCTTTTCGTGCATCTTGTGATGGGACTAAATAACGGGATTAAAGGCTAGCGCCACCAAGCCTGGTTAAGGCATGTAAGGCATGCTGGTTTTGTTTGTTTGTTTGTTTGTTTGTTTGTAATTATGCCTTTAATTCTGTATTGTTGATGCTTTGAAATCTTGGATCCTTCTGATTTTACAGGGATGGTATCTCCCGTGACTGGCTAGTTCCTAAAGACAAAGAACTCATCAGAAAATATTGTCTTTCATATGTAAACCAACCAATTTAGAACTCACACCACCAATTATGTCCTTTATTGAACTATATTCCAGTAACTGCATCCACCTGTCAAAATCATACAGAATCAGATGCCTAGCAACTAGAACAGATCCCAAGCCCTAGGACCCAAGAAATTCTTCAGGCTAACTAGCTAGTTCCAAGTCTGCAGTATCCTGCCTTGCCCATTCCTTCCCACTAGAGATAATCCTCAATAAAGCAGTGGTTCTCAACCTTCCTAGTTTTAATACGATTAATATAATTCATCATGTTGTGGTGACCCCCAACCATAAAATTATTTCACTGCCACTTCATAACTGTCATTTTGCTATTGTTATGAATCACAAAGTACAATATCTTATATGCTGCCTCTAAAGGGGTCCTCCACAGGTTAAGGACCACTGCAAAGCCTCTTGTCTACATTGCCCATCTCCTGCTTCCTGACCAGGCCTGGTACTTCTCTGTGTTGCCCTGTGGCTGGCATAAGATGTCTTCTCTTGAGAGTCTGTCCTGATCCTTTGGCCTTGCCGTAGCTGAATTTCAATACAACTTACATTTTAAAACAGGGCAGAAAAGGGGCTGTCTTTTTAAATGCTTTGTGTGACTTGAAAATAATGCATATTTTGCAGTTGTTGGTTTGAAATGTTTCATAAATGTCAAATAGGTCAAGTAGGTTGTCGGTGTTAATTGATTCTATATATTATTGGTGTCATGGTGACTGGTCCTGTCAACTATTGAGGGAAGTATGTCAAAGTTTCAGACCATCATTGTGAACTTAGCTAGTTTTCCTCTCAGATCTATACATTCTTAACTTATGCAATATAATGCTTTGTCATCAGATCTGTAAATTGTTGGGCTCTTATGTCATCTGGATGTATTATTTCTTTATCATGGTTCTCTTCTAATAATCAAAGCTAGTAATTATTCTGCCTTCTCCCTTCTAGTGGTGCTTTCTCTAGCCTTGGCTAAGTCATGTATATGTGCATCCTTAATAGTACACAATTGAAGATTTGATGGAAACACTACAAATATTTGAAGCCTTCTCTTGATGTAGTTTTCTCTTTTAGAGTCCTCTCTTCTGTCCATCCTGCCCATCTTATACTCTGAACACTTCAATTCTCTCCTGGTATCAGAGAGCCCTCCAGACAGAACTGGTTCCACAATTGAAGGTCCCAGAACTAAGAAAAATGCAAATAGAAATTGCTCACAAAGTACTAAGAATGCAAAGACAATGACAGCCAAACATTAGGACAAACTTGGTGTTCATTAATGAAGGAATATGGCATGGAAATCTAACATAATCCTGCAGCGTGGTTAATGTATAACACATACAAAAATACTTCCTCCTTTTCTGGAATTTACAAGGCCACAGAAAAGACGAGATATTCCAGCAAAAAGTTAAGCAGCACCCTGAGCCAATACCGTATCAAAAGCCAATTGAGTGATGGGCGTGGATGTTGATATGATTTCAAGATACTTGAGAGAGACTCTGAATGAAAGATAGGATTTAGGGAAATTCAAAGCAGAGGTACTAGTGAAACCTGATAGACACTTACCACATACAAGGTGCCAGGCACAGCATCAATCTCATTTCATAGTCAAAATCAGGCGCTAATAGATTTAACTAAAAGAAAAGCACAAGTCGTATCCACACTTTACAGATAGGAAAGTTGCTATTAAGAAAGACTGAGAGACTTGCTTCAATTCATGTTGGATAGTGATGAGATTGCGTAGCTAGTAAATGAGCAAGTGGAGGACGAGAATTAGTATAATTCGTGTTCTCTCTATGTTAGCACCCTACCAGCATAAGCAACATTTGAAGGGAACAGGGCTGGAGAGAGGGTTAAGAGAGCTTGCCAGGCAAGAAAGTGGAATGGAATTTAGATCCTGGCATTGATTTCATAATCTTGGCATGGTCCTACCTATACCCGTAACCCCAGCACTGAGATGGGAGGAGAAGGGAGACTGCAGGGGCTTGTTGGTTGCCAGCCTAGTCAGAAAAATGCAAGCCCCAGGTTCCCAGAGAGACGCTGTATCATAAAGGAATAAGGTGGAAATGACATAAAAGGACAGCTGAGGCCTTCCTCCGGCCTCCACAAACACATGTGCATTTACAGCATTATACACATGCACACATATTCACATACAAATAAAAACGAAAGATGAAGGTGAGAATCATTAAGCCATTTTGGAGTTATCAACTAAGATAACTTACTTGGTTCAATCAAAGGGAAAGTACAGAAGACTAAAAGATATGCTTAAGTAACTTTGGATTGTTACAAAAGCTTGAAATTATATGCCTAAATTTAGCTTAGACTTACTTTCCTTTCCTGAGTAAGGGAGAGCTACTGGCAATCGAGAGTAAAGCATTTTAAAAATTTCTTTCCAAAATATGTTGTATAAATAACGGGATCATAGAAGACAGTAAATCCTTGCAAAGTATGAGTATCGCTTTACATCAAGTGCCCAGGGCCATATCCACTTAGTCAACAAGTACAGAGATAATAGATACTCCCCCAAAGCCTTTCAGCTTTTACGTTCTCTTAAGAAAACTTAAGTCCATTCTTTTTTTTTTTTTCCTTTTCTGAACACTTAATTTTTTTCTCCTCCAAATAGCAGCGTCTGTTTTATAGATTATTCTTGTTCTATTCTTCATTTTGGCTTTATAAAATGAGCATCTGGAATTTTCCTGGGCTTATATTCTTGAAATAAAATTCTATTAAAAGATGTGTTATGGCTCAAAGGAGAATTTATTGTTTTCTTTCAAGTTGGTGGAATACTTATCATTGTCAAAGGTAAATTCAGGATTTCAATCGCAGGGTAAGCCTTTCCACAAGCAAGAATACTCTTGTTAACACCAAATTCATCAAGCATTAAGACTAGCGAAAGAGTTGCTATTTTTGACTATGGTATTAAGCTAGTGGGCATTGCCATAATTTTAAAAGTGAATCATTGGGAAAATTCTTAGTCCACATAGAAAGGGAAATTCCTTAGAGGTTCCATCTGTCATTAAAATGCCAGAAATGCTTGCTTTTTGAAAGGGTCTGATAAGAAATTTTGCAGAGTTGTATTTGTTTCCTAGGGTAGACTGATATTTCTTTCCTTTTTTTTTTATAGTGTAGCTTTATGAGAAAGGAAATATCACTGGGACCATCATTTTTTTCTTTTAAAATATTTCTATTTTTATTAATTTATTTTTTACAATTTATTTATTATATATCCTGATTGAAGCCCCCTCCCTCAACACCTCCCAGTTCCACCTTCTTTCCCTCTTTCCCTCTTCCCCTATATCCCCTTCCCCTAGTCCACTGAAAGGGGGAGTTCTCCTCCCATGCCATCTGCCCATAGCTTATCAAGTCTCATTAGGACTGCCTGGATCCTCTTCTTTTGTGACCTGGTAAGGCCACCTCGCCAGGGGCAAGTGATCAAAGAGCAGGCAACTGAATTATGACAGAGGTAGGCTTGCTTCCCTTACTCAGAGATCCACATGGAGACTGAGCTGCCAATGGGCTACATCTGAGCAGGGGGTCTAGGTCTTCTCAATGCATGGTCCTCCATTGTTGCATCAGTCTCTGCAGGTTCCCATGGGCCAGATTTGTTGATTGTGTTGGTCTCTTTTTGAGACTCCTGTCCCCTCCATATCATTCTATCCCCCCTTTCTTCCATAAGACTCCCTGCACTCTGCCCAAAATTTGGCTATGAGTCTCTACATCTGCTTAGATTCCCTGCTGAGTAGAGCCAGAGGCCATCTGTGGTAGGCTTCCATCCTATTCCCTCTCTTCTACTGCTTCTATCCTGTTTGTTATTATGAATGAGATTTAAACATCCTCCCTAGGGTCCTCCTTAGTGTTTAGCTTCTTTAGGTCTGTAGATTTTAGTGTGACTACCCTATTATTTCATGGGGGAAGTCTGATTCTTTTATGTTAAGGAGCATGATACATACCAGGATACAGCCATTAATTTCTACCTTCTGCCCCATGGATATAAAAAAGCACATTTTAAGGTTCAACTATCTTCTAAAAGCTTACATCTTAGATAGTTCTTTACTTCTCATTATAGTGAGGCTGATGAGGTGGTTCAGTGGCTAAAAGAGCATATGACACAAGCCTAAAGCCCCGAGTTTGATCCCCAGAACACTTGTAAAAGTGGGATGAGGGAACCCATTCCACAAAGTTGTCTTCTGACCTGCACATATATGTATGCCTCGGTTTGCATACATTGCCCTCTACATCATATAGAATAATAAAGACAATTCGAAATTAAAATTAAAGTGAGCTAGAAAGTTGCACTCCATCCCCTTATCCACAGAAAATACTGCTCTGGAACTCCTAGCTGATGCTTGCGATCGTGGGTGATTTTATGTATAGGACTGGTATATACGATGTCTTTCTCTACATATCAAAGTCAAGGGGCAGGGAGTTCCACTCTGTCCACAATGAAGCTGCAGCAAGGGCAGGGAATGATAGCTCTGACTCTACAGAGTAACAAATGCAGAACAATCTAGCAGGCCTTTCTTAGCCATAAGGAATCCAAGGTCCCCAGAGCATGTCTGAAACTTTCTTCACATACATGCACATGATAAAGTTTAATTTCTGTAATAGGTGTTTAAAATTACCAATAAATAATAATAAAAATAGAATAATTATAACATCACACAGTGATAAAAGTTCTATGAATGTAATCTTTTCTTTTGCCCCTCCTCACAGTCTGGGTCAGACAGCGTACATTAGCATATGTGTATATATTAGCATATGTGTATATAATTAGCATATGTGTATATGCTGGATACAGGATGATTTACATTATAGGCAGGACAGGATGTAATGGCATCAGATTTTGTCATACTGCTCAGAATGACAATTTAAATCCTCTCTCTCTTTAGACCCACTCCCTTCTTGAGTTTTCCATTAATATTTCTTGACTGAAATTGACTGGATTGTAAATGCTTAGTCATAGACATGTGTGAAATTTTGCTGAAAATGTACAGACAGGTTCCCATGCTTCCACTAGCAGTTATGAGAATTCCAGTTTTGTTCTAGTCTTTCAATAATTATCACTGTCAATTATTTTTAGTTTATCCATACTAGTGGGTTCCTAACAGGTTTTCTTTTTTTCTTTTTTTTTTTTCTTCTGCTTTTTGGTGACACTAGGAATGAACTCTACCACCGAGCTATGGCCCTCCTTACAGGTTTCCTGACAGATATCCTGACAAAGGATATCTAAATCTATATCCTGAAAATTGAGCAGATATATCCTGTTTTCGGTCAGGTACTCAAGTTTATATAAAGGAAGAGAGCACCATTGTTTGAGAACTACCTTTGATGAGCTTCTCTGTGTAAAAAGAGAGACCCTGAATCAAGAGCATGTCTGATTGCATGCGGGTTGATGCCCCAGGTCCCGCCTCTGAGAAAAAGGTATCGGACGGGTCTGATGCTCTTTGGGTGGATGACACCTAAATGAACATCGGTACAAAGTCCCAATTTATTTCTAATATCAGAGATCAGACCTCTACTCTTGCCTGATGCGTCTAAAACAAAAAGGGGGAACTGTAGAGAGCTGCGGAATGCTATGCCTTAAAGATGGAGCTGGTTTCCGCCTTCCACCTTCCCGATGGTGAGTGCTCTCTGTCACGAACAACTCCACATTTGGCTAAGGCTGAGGATCTGGCTTGCTTCCATGTATGTGGACCTATCTGCATTGCCCCCGTGGCACGCCTGGGTTGGCTACCCAGAGGCTATTTAAGCTGTGGGCTGGCTTTCCCCGGGGTCCGAGGATTGTTCAATGTTCCTGAATAAACTGCATTGAAAAAAAAAAAAAAAAAAGAATGAGAAAAAAAAAAAAAAAAGAGTCACAACCTCAACACGGTAAATTGCTCTGTTTTGTAATTTACTAATCGAAAGCATCTAGGAATACAGAGATTGTTTCTCCCAGAAGCCTATTTCTGAAATGAAAACACCAACATGTATTATGATCTCCCAAAGTGGTCATCTTGATTGTAGTGGTGATAGTAAGTGTGGGAGCTCCCAGAGAAAATCACAGTCACTGTATCTGTTATTGTTATACTGAGGAATACAGCTCTGAGGTATGTA
This sequence comes from Meriones unguiculatus, assembly GCF_030254825.1. Classification (NCBI taxonomy): domain Eukaryota; kingdom Metazoa; phylum Chordata; class Mammalia; order Rodentia; family Muridae; genus Meriones; species Meriones unguiculatus. The sequence continues at coordinate 140,492,306 of NC_083369.1, read as the reverse complement.
TATGTATATGTATATATATATATATATATATAGTATGTATATGTAGGTGTGAAGGTACTGAAATAATCCTTCATGTGTAATTTATTTTTTAGGTGAATACTATATGTTAATGAATTTACTTAAAAATTGGAATAGCTAGGTATAGCTCACACTACAGATACATTATAATGTCACCAATGTTCTATTTTTGGATGGGCTGTTCAACTTTTTTAAAAGATTGTGAACAATGCTATGATGACCTTTGTTGCACAAAAGTATACATTTTCTTATGTTTTGTTAGTGGGTCAAGAAAATAGGGTTTTTGGATTAAAAGTGATGCCTATCTTTAGGGCTCTTAATACACTATTATTAAGTCATTGAAAGGCTATCACGTTTCCACCCAGAAATGACTGGGGCTCATTTTGTACTTTGCTTCCAATTGGTATGATCATTCAAAAGCATGGGATTCTTTTTTGAGTTTCTAAACCAGCTGAAAGAAACCCAAATCAGGCGTTGTCATGGAATACTTGTGATAAACATGAAAAATGTCCAAATTCTTCACTATTGACAGCAGTGAACTTCTTTTATATATATTTCCCATTTATCTAGAGCTCCCATGGGGTTTCTATGTATATTAAATATACTTCTTGGGCACACATTTAAGAATATATTTTAAAGATCAGTTTTGATAAGGAAGTCATCAAATCCACTGATGCAGACTGGAATAGGCTGAAGAAATAATCCTCAACACTCAGTCTGTGATTCTTTTTTTTTTCCTAATTTTATTACCCTCAGAATTAGCTCGTTCAAAATATAACCAGCAAGCAGCCTATCTGTACATTCCCTGGAGCTCTGGCAGCAGCCTTCAAAGACCTTTTACTTACTGAAAAGGAAAAGTGGTCATCCTGCCTTTGGTTAGGCTGGCCGAGGAATCTTGGCTGGTAGGCACAGGAAATATTCACAATGTGGAAAGGACCTGAAGGAAGAAAGGGAAAAAAAAGTTACTGTTGATCATGGGGCTCATGAGTCAACTCCAGGCCAAGGATTTTCTCTAAAAGTGGAGAATTAAAAAAAAAAAAAAAAAAAAAAAAAAAAAAAAAAAAAACATGGGAAGCCCTAGGGATGCGGGAGGAGAAAGTTCCTAGTCATCAGAATAATTTTCTTCAAATTAAAGAATTACTTTCCGCATGAGCTGCCATGAAAACAAAGATGCGAAGGTGGAAATAAGTATGTATTTGGAATGTTCTCTTCACCCCAGGTGCTCTTTTGAGTAAATACAAAGTGTGTTTGCCTCTGCATTGGTTTGGAGGGGTTCAGAATCGGCTATTTAAGCAGATCACAGAAGAATGACTCAGGGGTGATATGTCATCATTTCTCTTGAGATTCTAGAAGTTCTCTATGAAGGAATTGTTTGTTTTTATTTAATGCTACAAATGAGTGTGTCTCCCTGGACCCAGATTTTTTTTTTTTTTTTGGCTTTGTTTGTCTCCTTGTGGAGCTCCCCTCTAGGTCTTTCTCTCTCCCCCTTCTTTCATAAGATTCCCTGCACTCTGCCCAAAGTTTGACTATGAGTCTTATCATCCAATTCAATCTCCTGCTGGGTAGATACTTTCAGAGGCCCTCTGTGGTAAGTTTCTGCCCTGTTCTCTGTCTTCTCCTGCTTCCCATGTTTACACCTTTTGCTGTTCTGAATGAGGATTGAGCATCTTCCCTAGACCAATGCTCCAACAAAGGACAGTGCATGGAGAGGACCTTCTCAGACGTAGCCCATAGACAGCTCAGTCTCGATGTTCATTCCCTAGTAAGGAGAACAGGGACTGTCTCTGACATGAACTCAGTGGCTGGCTCTTTGATCACCTCCCTCTGAGGGGGGAGCAGCCTTACCAGGCCACAGAGGAAGGCAATGCAGCCAGTCCTGATGAGACCTGATAGGCTAGGGTCAGATGGAAGGGGAGGAGGACCTCCCCTATCAGTGGACTAGGGGAAGCGGCATAGGGGAAAGAGGGAAGGGGCTATAGCACAGATACAAAGTGAATAAATTGTAATAATACATTAAAAAAGAAAGTACAACTTTGGATAAAATAGTTACAATAGAAAAAAGAATAAATAAAAGCCTCTTAACTATTAAAAAACAAAAAACTAAAACAAACAACAAATGAGTGTGTCTGGTTGAGAATTGAAAAGAGATTTGAGCCTCTCTCTTGAGTTTCCTATGGGCTTTCTTTGGTGGCCTTGGAAAAGCAATGTTGCTTTTTTCATGAAAGTTCTTTCAAAATGCTAAAACAAAGATACTAAGAGATGCCAAGCAGATATCTAAGAATCCTGGCTGAAGGATACGTATGATTCAGTAGGTAGTTAAAAATTTGTTTATTGAAAACATCTGAAGATTGACTCTTAAAAATGGGAAGCAGTCTGTTTTTTATATTTGAGCAAGCTTTACTCCATACCCTGGCAAGAGCAATTTAATACCATTTCTTAAGACTATAAAAGCCACTGCATTTATTGAATTGCTCTCTGACAGCTATTTGTAACATATGACAAGTTGTCCTTGGCTAGCTTTCAGCAATGTCCCCAGTGAATCAGCTGCCAGAGAAATTTGAGAGTAAATATTTTGAGGTGTTACCATTCCCAGAAGGTTTTCATGAACTAGGTCCTTATACATAGTGCAATTTCAAGGCTATCTGAATTCTGCTTCATAATTTGATTCAAATTATGAAGTTATAGTGGGGTTAGAACCAAAATTTGTCTTGCAGGGAAATTAGGCTATAACATACTTTCTTCATATGGCAATTGTGCTCAAAGGAGCATGATCAGACTCTTAATAGAAGCCTATGGCTCTACAAAAAGAATCTCAATGATGGGCTAGGCACTGGTTTTTCTGCTTCCCATTTGTTATTTTATTTAATACATATCTTTTATATAAATGTTCTCGTTTATCATGTAGCTGTGATCACACCTGTTTCATACAGAAGTAACCGATTCCACAAAGAAAGTGACAGATTCCAACTCCACTCAGCACTGGGGCAGGAATGGGAATTGTTGGACTTCAGAGCTTGTGTTATCATCTGTGCCATTTCCCCACAATTCCACCATGTTATATTGTTAGATGGAGACACTCCACGCTTTAAATCACTGCTTTTCAAACTTGGAGTGCAGCCCATTGGTGGTGGCTCAGGTGGATCTCTGTGAGTTTGAGGCCAGCCTGGTCTACAGAGCTAGTTCTGGGACAGCCAAGGCTACACAGAAAAACCTTGTCTCGAGAAACAAAGCAAAACAAAGAAAAAACATAAACAAACAAACAAACAAACAAAAAACAAAAAACAAAAAACAAGCTGGGAGTAGAGGTAGGGCTGCTTGCACTCCAAGGGAGTTAAAAAATAAATAAATAAAAACAAAAACTGAGAGTAGTGTTCTTTTGTGATGGTGTACTCTTGTCCTTGCTGATGACAAGTACCAACTGCCTAGAGGAATAAAAAACTTAACCAGAATGTGGAGTTGTGGGTGCACGTAGCCATTATGTTCATGGAAGTTTGTTACAAAAGTGATAGGAAATTAATACAGTTCCTTTATTGACAGACTTTTTTTTTGCAACAATGGCTTGGAAACAAACTTCTACTTGTTTTTGTAAATAAAGTTTTATTGGCACACAAGCAAACCCAGTTTGTCATATATTGTTTAATAGCTACAATGGCAGGTCCAGGTGAAAACACTGAGGCTGTTAATCCTAAAATATTAACTGGTTTTTAAAGGAAATTTTGTTAACTTCTAACATAGATTATAATTATAAATATGATGCTTTGACTACAGAAGCAAATTATAAGTAAAATTATACAGTTTTTTTTTTTGAGAAAATATAATTCCTTTTGTTTAAATTTTATTAGTCTATACTTTCTCTGAGTGGAAAGTATAGAACACTGGTAGTTAGAAGGCCCTGGCTGATTTTGTATCCATCAGTATTACAGGCTAGAAAGACCGTGTGGCCTGAGTGTCAAATTAAAGGATGAAAAGCTTTATAGTATAGGACACTTATGTTCTGGCATACACAAGACCTGAATTTTACTTCTAATCCCCCCCCCATAACAATTTTCAGCTTTGACTTAAAAAGGCTGTTTTTCTGTTCTTTTCATAAGCTCCCCCTCTTGTTCTCAGCTGGGGAACTCCTGGGATTTGTAGAAGGTCTAGTCCAAGAGGAAGGAGGGCTAGCACACTGCCCTGGCTTTGTCTGCAGGCCAGCTACTCCCAATTAACCACACGTGGGTCATGTTCTTCTTTGGGTCACCTACCTTCTCTTTCGTTTTTTAAATTATTCCTCTTTTCTATTTCTCTTTTTCCACACAATATAGTTTGATCATATTCTTTCCCTTCCCCCTTCTGAAATGGGTGATAGAGATCGGCACTGCTGGAAGACTGTCTTTCACGTACATAAACTTGATCAGGGAGTGGCATTTCCAACCATAACAGGCCATTCGAATTCTTTATTTTATTTTTTGGCTTCTAATTCTTAATGGAAACTACTATTGCAGAATGATTTTTGCAAAGTGTTTTATTTTGGCCCATCACCTGTTTAGCATTTTTGGCCATGGTATATGATTTTTATTTTGAATGTTTTTAAAAAAAATCCATTTTCTAAAACGTTTAGACAGAAAAGTCTAATGAAGTTTATTAGTCTAAATTTGAAGATCTAAATTAGATAACCTCTGATCTTTCAGTTAATTCATGAAGAAACTAGTCCTGGCTAATCTTATTGTATCCTCTAAACTTATCCACTTCCTCCTCTAATTTTTTAAACAAATCTTATTCTTTTATATGTTTGGATGTTTTGCCTGTGTGTATTTCTTTTCAACACATAATTTATTTTTGTTTCATGTGCCTTTGTGTTTTGTCTGCATACATGTCTGTGAAGGTCTCAGATATACCAAAACTGGGATTATAGGCAGTTATGAGCTGCCATGGGGGTGCTGGGAATTGAACCCCGGGTCCTCCGGAAGAACAGCCAGTGCCTTTAACCTCTTAGCCATCTCTCCAGCCTACCTGTATGTATTGCTATGCCAGAGGAGGGTATCAAGTCCCCTGGACCTGGAGTTACAGATGGCTGTGAGCCTCCTTGTGGGTGCTGGGAATCAAACCCTTATCTTCTGGAAAAGCTGCTAGTGCTCTTAACCACCTCTCCAGCCCCTGGTCTAAATGTTTTGAAGAGAATCCCAACCATAATATTGTTTCATTCATAAGTTTCATTCATGAGTACTGTGTAACTCAAAATCTATAGGCTAACGGACTGGTGAGATGGCTCAGTGAGTAAGGGGGCTTCCGGCCAAAGATGGCAGGTTGTGTTCGATCCTGAAGACGCACATTCCGGACGAGAGAACTGGTTTCCAGGAGTTGTTCGCTGACATCCACATATGTGCCATAACATATCCACGCAATACCCTTCCTCACATAATCACATGATAAATCTAATACAAAATTTAAAATGTTGGAAAAACATCTGGGCTAGGGGTGAGGGTCAGTGGAAGGATGTGTGCTTAGCATGTCCAAGGCTTGAGCTTTGATCTCCAATGGTAAAATAAAGAAAAACTGCTGAAAAAATATGTAATTCACCAGGCACACTGCTGCATGCCTTTAATCTTGCACTTGGGAGGCAGAGCTAGGTGGATCTCTGTGAGTTTGAGGGCAGCCTGCTCTATATAGTGAGTTCCACGCCAGCCAAGGCTACACAGTGAGACTCTTACTCAAGAACAACAACAAAAAAAAAGTGTAAAATTACATAGTCACTTCTAAAAAATAACCCAGCTACAATACCAGTATCATTTGTTTTAAACTAATTCATTCAAAAAAATAGTTCATTTTTCATAGAAATAGAATTTTGAGACTTATGTTGCTTTCAAATATTTTCAGTGGTTTGTCATCTTATTTTTCTCCATAAGGAGTACTAGAGAGAAAAATCTCAAGTATGGACAAGTATTCACAGGATCTTCAACATCAGTCTTCTCTTAAGGACTCCCCTCTGGCAAACACTAGCACATCAGAAAGACTGCCTAACATTGTCTGGATCTTGACGTGTCAATAGGACCTTCCGTTAAATGTATTGAGAGCAGACAGTAAAGATTACCTTTGCTCATGGACTTGCCGCATTTTGTACAGGACGTCTTTGTAGACTTGCTCCCCATTGACATGGTTTTTCTTCTAACGTTAATCACCTATTCCCAACATGTGGTTGTATAGCTTGCCTGGAGGATGGATGACACACTATTACTTCCTTAGACAGAGGCGTGAACATAGAGTGTATGAAGTGAGACGTTTTCTGCCACTGGTGTTCCTGAGGGAATTAACAGATTTTGATTTTTGACAAAAAAATTTTTTTTTGAGACAGAGTTTCACTGTGATTTTCGGGGATTTTTTTTTTAAATAATCCTTATTAAATTTATTTTTAGTTTTGCTTTTCATTTTTTGAAGTTAAAGTATAATAACATCATTTTCTCCTTGCCTTTCTTCCCTTTAATGCCTCCCATGTGCCCCCCCTTGCCCTGGCTCGCCATGTAACTTCTTTTTGCCATAGATAGAGACTATTACAGAAAAACAACTGATTAGTAGTCACAGAAAAAGTGATAGTGTGCAGCACACCCCTGACTGATACAGCCACAACAAAATTCTTACACCTGAGAGTCAGGGATCATTGCCAAAACAGAGGAGGAGGTGGGTTTCAAGAGCCACAGGAACAGCAGGTCTGCTATGAGATTGCCCCTCCTGGAAATTTATTTCTTAATTTCATATGTGTAACTATACTCACGTATTTCCCCCTCTATCTCTTTCCCTTAGTCTTTCCCATGCCCCTCAACTCCTTCTCAAGTTTATGGCCCTTTAAAAAATAATTATTGTAGCATACACATATGAATGAAAAGTATATAAATGCCATCTGCTGAGTCCATTTAGTGTTATTACGTACACACGTTGCGTGTGCGGGGTGCCTGTGTATGAATGATTTCAGGGCTGACCGCTTAGTATCAGATAAGCAATTACAGTTCACCCCTGGGAAGGATTCATTGCCCCTCTTCTAGAACCTGTAGCTCTTCATCCCATGGGGTGAGAAGCAGAAAAACCACAAAAAAAAAGGACCTACATGACGAAATATATCCCATGATGCAATAGTGGTACTTATATCTTGAAGGTAACCATCAGCAGTCTAATGAGACTTGATGCCTACTTAATGGGAGAGAACTCATGCCTGGTATTGTAAACCTAGCCAACTCTGCATGGCTGGTGGGTCATGAACTCTAGAGGAGACCCTTCCACTGGCAGTTTCCTAAACCAATATAATTTCTAATTGAATCCTGAATATTTATACTTATGTCCACAGGTAAGTGTGACTCTCATCTTTCATTCAAAAAAGCTTGTTTTTGTAACAGATGGAGACAATCACAATACTACCTGGAGAGGACAGGAGTTCCACAAGGACCAAATATATCTGGGCACAGGGGTCTTTTATGAGACTGTTTCTCCAAACAAGGACCATGTATGGATACAACCTGTATTCTGCAACCCGTCAGAATACAGAGAACAACAGGTCATGGGGTATCCAACCCCAAATGATGTCACTACAATATAAATCCCTACACTAAAGATTCAAGGAATATCTTAGAAGAGAGAAAGGAAAGACTGTAAAAGCCAGAGGACCAGGACATATGCTTCAAGAGTCTTGTCAATATTTTAAACTACATGTTCAGAGACTGTAGAAATCAATGATTTTCCTTACATATGGGGGCAACACATGTCTTTGTTGTTTTCCTTCCTTCCTTATAGATGTCTTGATTTTTCAGAGCTGCTGCAGAATGAATTGATAAGTAGGAAAACAAGAAAGACATTGATGAGACTTAATAAGCTATAAGTTAGATGGCAAGGGAGGAGAAGTCCCCCTTTCAGTGGACTAGGGGAAGGGGATGTGGGGAAGAGAGAGGAAAGGTGGGACTGGGAGGAGTTTAGGGAGAGGGCTACAATTGGGAAATGAAATAAATAAATTGTAAAATATAAAATATTAATAATATATTCATGTCTGTGATAGTGGTGGTTGGGTTGGGGAATTTCCATGACACATTTCAAGTTTTGCTTTTAAGCCAGCCATTGTACATGCTTTAAAAATGTTTTCTTGATATATAATTCACCCACTCAGTATATCCATAGTTTCATAATCACCACAATTTAAAAACATTTTCTTTTCTTTCTTTTTAATTTTTATTTTTTTAACATTAGTTACATTTTATTAACTTTGTATCCCTGCTCTATCGCACTCCCTCTTTCCCTCCCAATCCCACCCTCCCACTGTCATCTCCTCCCTGCCCCTTTCCAAGTCCACTGATAAGGGAGGACCTCCTCCCCTTACATCTGATACTGGTTTATCAGGTGTCTTCAGGACTGGCTGCAAAGTCCTCCTCTGTGGCCTAGCAAGGCTGCTCCTCCCTGGGGGGGTGTCAAAGAGCCTGCCATTGACTTCATGCCAGAAACAGTCCCTGTTCCCCTTATTAGGATACCCACTTGGATACTGAGCTACCAAGGGCTACATCTGAGCAGGGGCTCTAAGTTGCATCCATACATGGTACTTGTTTGGAGAAACAGTCTCATAAAAGACCCCTGTGCCCAGATATATTTGGTCCTTGTGGAACTCCTGTCTTCTCCAGGTCATATTAACTCCCCCCTCTTTTTTTTTTTTTTTTTTTTTTTTTTGATTCCCTGCATTCTACCGGAGGTTTGGTTATGAGTCTTAATATCTGCTTTGATACACTGCTAGGTAGAGTCTTTCAGAGGCCCTCTGTGGTAGGCTCCTGTCCTGTTACTTGTTTGCTCCTACATCCAATGTCCATCCCATTTGTCTTTCTAAGTGAGGATTGATCATCGTTCCCTGGATCCTTTTTCTTGTTTATCTTCTTTAGGTGGATAGATTTCAGTATATTTATCCTATCTTATAGGTCTATATAAGTGAGTATATACCATGTGTGTCTTTCTGTTTTTGGGATACCTCACTCAGGATGATCATTTCTAGGTCCCACCATTTGCCTGCAAATTTCATGATTTCCTTGTTTTTAATTGCTGAGTAGTATTCCATTGTGTAAAAGTACCACAATTTCTGTATTAATTCCTCAACTGAGGGACATGTGGGTTGTTTCCAGGTTCTGGTTATTATGAATAAAACTGTTACAAACATGGTTGAACAAATGTCCTTGTTGTGTACTTGAGCATATTTTGGATATATGCCTAGGAGTGGTATAGCTGGATCTTGAGGAAGCACTATTCCTAATTGTCTGAGAAAGCGCCAGAATGATTTCCAAAGTGGTTGTACAAGTTTGCATTCCCACCAGCAATGGACGAGGTTTCCCCTTTCTCCACAACCTCTCCAGCATGTGTTGTCCCTTGAGTTTTTGATCTTAGCCATTCTGGTGGGTGTCAGGTGAAATCTCAGGGTAGTTTTGATTTGCATCTCTCTGATGGTCAAGGACGTTGAGCATTTCTTTAAGTGTTTAAAAACATTTTCAACCTTTCTAAAGATAACATGAGCTCTTAGTGTCATTCCTATTTCCACTCATCCCAGGCTCTAGGCAAAGACTTTTTATCTCCTATTGAAATATAGCCCAGACCTAAACCTGCATAGCTTTTTATTTATTTATTTAATTTTTTTATTAATTATACTTTATTCACTTTGTATCCCAGCTGTAACCTCTTCCCTCATCCCCTCCTAATCCCACCCACCCTCCCTTATCTCCTCCCATGGCCTCCCCAAGTCCACTGATAGGGGAGGTCCTCCTCTCCTTTCCTCTGACCCCAGCCTATCAGGTCTTATCAGGACTGGCTGCATTATCTTCCTATGTGGTCTGGTAAGGCTGCCCCCCCCCCCCGAGAGAGACATTGAGTTCATGTCAGAGACAATTCCTGTTCCCATTACTAGGGAACTCACTTGGACACTGAGCTGCCATGGGCTGCATCTGTGCAGAGGTTCTAGGTTTCTCCCTTTAATTAAAACAAAACAAAACAAAACAGTATTGAATTCCCCATTTATAGACTGCTGCTTTCTTCTCTAATACTTGAGCTTACCCTGGAAGTGGTTAAAAGCTTGTTCTATTCTTGCAGAAGACCTGAGTTCAGTTCCTAGCACTCAAGTCAGGCAATTCATAATCACCTTTAACTCCAGATATAGAGGATTTGACCCCACAAGTATCTAAGTGTCTATACCCAGGTACACTCACACACAAAATTAAAAAAATAATAATCTTTTTTTTTTGAGACAGCTTCTCACTATTACCCTGGCTGGCCTGGAACTTAATATATAGGATGGCCTTGGATGGCCTAGAATGGCCTTGAACTCACAGAGATCACCTGCTTCTGTCTCCAGAGTGTGGGGATTAAAAACTTGGACCACCATACTAGGAAAAACACTCTTTAAACAAGAGTGTTAATATATACTTTAGATGAAGATTATTGAGATACAAAATTCCCAGTCCCTCATTTTGTTCCAGTGCTTAGTTTAAGCTGTAGTCTTGGGATTTTTTTCTATTGAAGAAAAAAAAAAAAAACTTTTTCCTTGTTCCTGGGCTTCATGGTTATTTCCTCTTGTCCACTGCTGGGGCCCAACAAAGCCAAGCCTTACATCAGAGGCACCTATTTGCACTAGTAAACATTTGGTAAGATACAACTGGCTCTGTAAGCTTGTTAAAAGGAGCTTTGGGTTAGGTAGTAAGTCTTTAAAAGCTACATTTTGACCATTTGGAGGAAATCTGTTCAGTGAATATGTTCTATTTGGGAAAGAAGTGAATGGAGGAAGGGGAACTTCTGTTTGCTAGGGGAATGGTGAGAGTGTGAGACACAGATGCTTAATGTCACAGACTGTCAGATACTTCATGGGGCCCCCATTCAGGGTCTTTGAACTCTTAATTCTGGGTCATTAGCAGAGCAAATATCCCCTATAGTTAATGAACAGGAGCTGTGATTCTAATACAAGACCATTAACATGAAACAGATAAAGATTTCAATCAACATTCCTTTAATGTTGAAAAAACAAAAAACTATGTCTAACTTCTGCCATTCTAAATCACTGTGGGATATAACCTTAGGACTGCCTGCTGAACCTTATTCAGTCCCTGTCTGGGAAAATGCTCCTCTTCCCAGAACCAAGGTATGGGATTTTTCATGCTTTAGTATTGTGCCAGTGGATGTAGTTTGCAAGAGTATTCCAATGTAATGAGGTGAAGATTCCATCTTTATTTCCCTGAAGGAATTATTCCATTAAGTTGTAGATGACACACACACACAAAAAAAAAATGGCAATACCAGTCTGTCCTAGGGGAGATGTGGTATTGTTAATCTCAGGAAAAAGACTTCAGAGCTACAATGGCCCCATTTATCCACAAATATTTGTTGAAATCCTGGGTCAGGTACCACTTTTAATACTCAGACTAGAGAAGAACCCTATTGGAATGGGGAGCCCCTATTGGAATGGGGAGCAGGGACAGAAATAGCATTGAAAGTCCATCTTACCAGGAAAATGGATGTTCGGTTGAACTCTGTTTCCTGGGGCTGGAATGATGGCTCAGCAGTTAAGAGCCCTTGCTGATCAATCCTCACTTAGAAAGACAAATGAGATGTGCATTGGACATATGACAGGAGTCTACCGCAGAAGGCATCTGAAAGACTCTACCAAACAGCGTTTCAAAGCAGATACTAAGACTCATAACCAAACCCTTGTCAGAAGGGGAGTTAGTATGATGGGGAAAGGATAGGAGCCCCACAAGGGCCAAATATATCTGGGCACAGGGTTTTTTTCTGAAATTGTTTCTCCAACCAAGAACCATGTATGGATATAACCTAGAACCTTTACTCGGACGAAGCTCGTGGTAGCTCAATAACCAATTGGTTTCCCATTGTAAGGGGAACAGGGACTATCTCTGACAGGAACCCAATGGCAGGCTCTTTGACTCCCTATCCCCCAAGGGAGGAGCAGTTCTGCTAGGCCACAGAGGAGGACTTTGCAGCCAGCCCTGAAGATACCTGATGAAACAGGGCCAGACAAAAGGGGAGGAGGTCCTCCCCAATCCGTGGACTTGGAAAGGGGCAGGGAGAAGCTGAGGGAGGGAGGGAGGGTGGGATTGGGAGAGAATAAGGGAGCGGGATACAGCTGGGATACAGAGTTAATAAAATATAACTAATAATAATAAACAATAAAAATAAAAGAGCCCTTGCTGCTTTGGCGGAGTATCTGAGTTTTGTTCCCAGCATCAACACGGTGGCTCACAAGTCACCCGTAACTTCAGTTTGGAGGGATCTAACACCCTCTTCTGGCTTCTGCAGGCAGCAGGTATGCATGAGGTGCATGCAACATACACACAGGATGCCTGGAAATGAAATTTTAAAAATGTACTTCCTAACCTTGCTTAGGGATGCTAATCTGAGTAAGCCCTTGCTAATGAAGTGTGAGTGTAAATGAATTGTACTTCTCCTAGACTGCGCTGTCACATGCAGCTTGTGCTTCTCTTGTGTCCTTCTTCTCTTTTCTGCTAGCTGGAATTCAGACCTGGTGGAGGCCCAGGTCCACTGTGCAGAGGGGACCCCAAGTAGGACCTCAGGTCTGTAAATGACAAAGCAGAGGAACTTCACTGGCCTGACTGCTCATAGCTACATTCTTCAAGCTATGTTATTATAGGCTTTTTAATAGCCACATGCTAGTATCCTAATGTCATAAGGATATACAATGTATTTTAGATTAGAGACTTTGACCTTTCTGTAGTCAAGAAGAATAAGAATAGTATCTAGATTGGGGGGGGTCACTGACAATTGTACATGTGCATATATATATATATATATACACATACACACATATGCATGTATGTACATACACACATATATGTACATGTGCATATATACATATGTACATACACACACACACACACATACACACATATGCCTTCACAGCAGAAGAAATGGCAAATGCCAGGGCCCTGAGATAGGCAGATGGCTGCCATACCTTAGTACCAGCAAAGAAGTTACTGTGCTTGAACAGAATGAAAAACCGTGCCAGAGACAAAGTCAGAGGTGGTAGAGAGAAGACAAGGGCAAGGAAGTAAATGGTATATGAATTCTTGTGTGCCCTTCTGAGGATCTTGTCTTTCTTTGTTGTGGTAGCAGTGCTGGTAGGGATGGAACACAAGGTGTGTCACAGGATCAGAAAGCATTTGGCCACTCACATGTATTCCTGTGAGGACACAGGCTTTTTATTTAAGTGAGCAGGGGACTTATATAGTTACTTTTCCTGTTGCCGTGGTAAAATACCCTGATAAGAGCAGTTTGTTTTAGCTTACGGTAGTAGAGGGGCATAGTCCATCCTAGTGGGGAGGACATGGCAGCAGGCATGGTAGGCTCAGCGGCAGAAGCAGGAGAATGGATAGTCACTCTGCATCCATACTCAAGAAGCAGAGAGTATGCAGGGAATGGGGCTAGGCTACAAAGCCTCAAGACCGACTCCTAGGGATCTACTTCCTCCAGTGAAACTCCATGTCCTACAGGTCCTACAGCCTTCCTGAACAGTACCACCAAGTAGGAACCAAGTGTTCAAACATATGAGCCCACAGAGAACATTTCACCTTCAAGCCACAATGGGACCTTACAACCCTTTACGGTTTGGGGAGCTGAAAACCAGCAAAAGTGATTGAGAAAGAGCTGTCAGTACAGTAGGAAAAAAAAAAGATGGAAGTGTCTGGGGTCTTAGAAATTTTAGCAAAAATAATTTCAACAAGATTCATCCCTGAAAGGCACAAAGGGACAGAATGGAAGCACTGCTCTGAGAATCAACAAGCCCAGATGTTATTTTCAACATTTGTCATACTGGAGATGTTCATTGAGCCTTTCAATAAAACTGAGGCCCAGGGAGTTGATCTACAGAAGGAGATAAGCTAACTTCATGATACAAGAACTTTCTCTAGGTTATATTGATGGGAGAAGCAAATTTTTAGTGGGAAATTTTCATAGCTAACTAGGGTGTAAAGCTTTTGTTTGTTTGTTTGTTTGTTTTGAGATAATATTTCACATAGCCAAGGCTGGCCTTGAACTTCTGATCTTCCTGCCTCCACCTCCCAAGTTCTAGGATTTCAAACGTATACTACCATGCCTGGATAGTAAGGATTTTTTGAGGGTGGAGAATGTTCCTGTAGATCAACAACAAACATAGTGTTTCAAGGATAACGTAGCAGGCATATAACAGGCACGAGTGTGATAATTTCATGTGAAATTCTTCAGCTTCATTTTTGTCTGAATACTGAAGATAAAGATTCAACTGACAGAAAAATTAAGCCATATTCCCCTGTGAACAGAATCCAGGAGGAAATAGATCTGCCAGGTCCATGTGATGTACATAAGAACCATTCAACTCTTATTAACCTCTTTTGAGGCAAATCTCTCCATCAACTCTTGATGCCATTCAAAGTGGCACCTCAGTATTTTCCTCTTCTCTCTGTTTTTTTTTTAAGGTGAAAGATATATTTAAATTCAGGCTTTTCTTTTTTTTCTTTATTAATTACACTTTATTCACTTTGTGTCCCTCCTGTGGTTCCCTTCCTCCCCCCCCCCCCCGTCCCAATCCCTCCTTTCCTCCACCCTCTGCATGCATGCCCCTCCCCAACTCCACTGAAAGGGGAGGACTTCTTTTCCTTCCTTCTGATCCTAGTCAACTAGGCCTCATCAGGAGTGGCTGCATTGTCTTCTTCTGTGGCCTGGTAATGCTGCTTCCCCTTCAGGGGGAGGTAATTAAAGAGCAGGCCAATTCATGTCAGAGACAGTCCCTGTTCCTATTACAGTGGAACCCACTTGGATACTGAATTGCCATCTTTGCAGGGGTCTTAGGTTAACTCCATGCCTAATCCTTGGTTGGAGCAGCCTTATTTGTAATAGCCAGAAGCTAGGAACAGCCCAGATGCCCCTCAGTGGAGGAATGGATGCACAAATTGTGGTATATCTACGCAATGGAATATTATTCAGCAATAAAAAAACAAGGAAATCATGATATTTGCAGGTAAATGGTGGGATCTGGAAAACATCATCCTGAGTGAGCTATCCCAGAAGCAGAAAGACCCACATGGTATATACTCATTCATATAGGATAAATGTACTAAAATCTGTACACCTAAAGAAACTAATCAAGAGGGAGGACTCTTGCTAAAATGTTCAATTCCTATCCAGAAAGGCAAAGAGGCTGGACATCAGAAGAAGAAAAGAGGGAACAAGTCAGGAGCCTGACACAGAGGACCTCTGAAAGGCTCTGCCCTGCAGACTATCAATGTAGATACTGAGACTTATGGGCAACCTTTGGGCAGAGTGCAGGGAATCTTAGGAAAGAAGTGGGAAACAGTAAGATCTGGAGAGAACAGGAACTCCATAAGGAGAGCAACAGAACCAAAAAAAAAAAAAAAAGTCTGAGCACAGGGGTCTTTCCTGAGACTGACATTCCTTTTTTCTTTAGTATCTTTCCATCTATCAGGGATGCTGAAGAGGCCAGCAAAGCAGGCAGATAGAATGAGAAGGGTTTCAGCAACAATTGTACAAATAGAGCTAGGAACTCTGAAGCTACTTACTGGGGAGAGTGGACTTTAAGTTTATTTACTGGGAATGTGAAAATCTTCACTTTACTAATTCTTTCTGAGGAGCATTGGCAGTACTTAATTATAGATATTTAAACTGACTAGCATAAGCTTTGGAGGCGGCTTAATTAATTTCTCTTTTGAGTCTTTTTGTATTATTTATTTCCTTTTTTTTCTGTTGGTGTTGGGGATTGAACATTGCCCCTCACCATGCTAAGAAATCGCTCTACCACAAAGCCACATCTCCAGTCATTTTGAGTTTGTGTCATGCTATAAGATTACTTTTATGAACTCTGTAAAACAGATAGCTCTATTTTCTCTCTTCCAGTGATTCTATAGGGCAAAATGCCAATAACATTTGTGATCTAGAGGTCACATATTTTTAATAAAAATATTACCATACACTGGTTTAACCTATAACCTTCAGTATGATTTTTTTTCCTCAGCTGTTTCCTTCTTAACTAGAAAAAAAGTGAGATTTCAGAAATCCAG
The DNA here is from genome assembly GCF_030254825.1 of Meriones unguiculatus. Taxonomy (NCBI): domain Eukaryota; kingdom Metazoa; phylum Chordata; class Mammalia; order Rodentia; family Muridae; genus Meriones; species Meriones unguiculatus. Next base: position 140,476,230 of record NC_083369.1, on the reverse strand, counting down.
GTTGGCCATGAAAAGAAAAACTTTATTGCTTTTATCACATACACCAAATCTAAAGGTTTTCTCAGTGGCTTGTTGTCAAAAGACAAAACACAACAGCAAGCCTGCACCCCCCCCCAAAAAAAAAAGAACAGTGAAAGAAAAACAAGCAGGAAAGCTGCAGAGTTTGTTTGTTGCAGTTGTGTTTGTTTGAGTCTTCTAATAGACCATCAAGTAATCAGCCTCCTAACAGATGTTTAAATAGCATAAACAGGAAGGGTTATGAAATCACCTCATTTGGACAAATTCAAAAAGCTCGTGTAGTCTTTTCAGGAATGACAGTGCTGCTAGAGTGTCCTATTCTTTCGGGACAACATAGGCTTATTTTCATGCTGTGTTATTAACATGTTTTTCGCTCTAGAACCACTACATTTATGAGGAAATTCAAGACGTTTCCACTGATCAAAACCAAGTCAACAGTTGATAGTTTGCCCACTTTCTTGGTACCTTGCTCTCTTTCCATTGCTTGGACCCCTTTTTCTCTGCTTATTGGGCGGTGTCAGCTCAGAGGGTGTATTCGCACAGCCTGCATTTTGGGTGGGCTTCAGGTCTGTTTTAGTTGTTCCTTGAAGAAAACAAAAAACAAAAAAACAAAACCAAACAAGTGCATTCACTATGTGACCAAGAGTTGTTTCCTCACCGTTGGGAAATAAAGCAGGAGGAAGAGCCAGGGGACCTCTTCTAATAGATCCCAAAGAATTACGTAAGTAGAAACAAAACCAGTTTTTCCTTGTTCTCATATCATTACCAAGAAGGATGTGAGATCTTTGCCATCGATTTGTAAGGCAGAGTATCAGTTTGCCTTGTAACTGCCAATATTGGAAAGCCTAATCAGAAAAAGTTTAAACTAGGGTTCAACCAAACTTCAACGTGGCTAGGCACCCGGAGCTCTTGAGAAAATGGAGATTCTGATTCCATTGATCTGGGGAAGGCTGGGATCTTGACTCTCCAATAGCTTTTAGGCATGCAGATGGCATGGAGACTTATATTGTACCTTGAGTGATAGGGGCTTCAAAATAAGGTCATCAATTGCCTCAGGGAACAAGCCCAGAGAAAGAAAGCTCTACAAGCAGCTCACCCAGAAGTTTCATGAGATCATCACTAACCAATTGTCTGTCAGCTTTTCCATCATGGGTTTGTTGCTATTTGTCTGTGTGCTTATTTACCCCAGTGTCTAGCAAGGCAGTTGTTACAAAGTGAATGACGTAGCAGACCCTACTATCACCTCTTCAACCAGCTAGAGACAGAGATGGAAGGGTCAGTTTTTCCTTCTGTCCATCTTTCTAGTGCTTTCTCAGATCTTCCTTCATGTTCTAGTGTCCAGAATTGGTCATTGTAAGTTTTTTTCATAAACCAATGACCAGAAAGAAGCATTGCTCTGAATGTTTTCTCCTATTCAGGATTCATCTCATGGGGTTAAAGGAGTAGCCTGCACATCTTTGAAACACATAGCCACCTGGAACCTGAGCAAACACCAGGATACAGTTAGGGAGAAAGGGGATGACTGGGCTCTTGGGCAACCAGCCAAGTATCTATCACAGGCACTGTCTGGGGCTACACTCTAATTTACATGGATAGTGAAAGAATTCACATTACATCACAACAAATGTCACTGTGATGAAAAATTTTGTTTAACCTTGTGTTTAATCTTCAGCCAATGAGTAACACAAGGTAAACAACATTTGCTGCTACACTAAGGGTCAATTCTGGTGAAAGCAGTGAAACAGACTATTTGTCCTTAGCATGTTTGTTCATTTGATGGCCTCATGTTAACCCATTCTCCAAGTCCAGAAATCCATTATGTACACATGGTCTCTTTCATCTGCCAAGGGGCCTCTTTTCAACCACACATCCTTCTCCAGGCTGAGTTCCACTCTCCGGAGAGTATAACAGACAACAGCCCATCCTCAGAGTATTAATTAGTGCTAACATGGTAATAGATTCCAATGCTTGTTTCGTAGCTTTCTAAAACAATGTCCCCATTTTCACACAGGCCTTAATCCATACAATCCAGTCTTGAGGGAAAGTAACCTAGTAGTCCTGCAGGTGGATTAGTTAACTTAAAACTTCAAACGGAAAGTACAAAACACAAAGGTCATTGTCTCTATGGCTCATCATCTTGCTTTAAAGGACCACATAAGAAGACAACTTCCAGGTAGCTACGAAAAGGCTGTAATGAGAGAGGAAAACAAAAACTACACAACTTCTGCCTTATCTCCCTACAGAGTGTCTCCAGCAGGCTTCCTCCATCTTGACACTGAAGTTTCTGCAGTTTTCATCTGTGTCAGTACCTGTTTATTTTTCCGACATATCAAATTCCCATTATCGGACCAAAACACACTGTATTTTGATATGCCCCCAAAGCCCTTCTGCTGAGTAAAAAGTCATTAAATAGGAACTCCCCCTTCATTTCAATGGAAAGAGTCATGATAAAATATTGATAGTATATTTCCTGGTCCTGAAAGAGTTTTTGCAGGAAGATGTAGAAGCGTTTGCATTGCTCAATTGCTATATGTATTAACAATCTTAAGGAGACAGTTTAGATTCCATAATACTAGGAACATCCACTGAACTCGCTAAAGGGAAGGCGAAGGTTTGGTGGTGGTAGGGATGTGTTTGAGAGAGTCAGTCTTTCGAAGACATGGATTGGTGTGAGGAGCTTCCAGGCAGAGAGTCAGCCTCAGCAGAAGATCGGCATATTGATCATTCTTATTAGCTTGAGACTTAGATGCTAAGGCCCTTCTTACATAAGTTACTTCGGCATAATATCAATGTAGCCTCTCTAGCTTAGAAAAAAAAGGCCAAGTATAAGATTCTTCTTATCCTTGTAGGTTAATCACTGTGGCCAAAACTGGGTTGATTTTTCCAGTCACTGTTAACATGGTTCAGGTTTCTCATGTTTCACGATAACTTCTTGGTAATGATAAAATTGCCTGGCATATCAAGTTAAGAAACGACCTTTTCCTGGTTTTCAAAGATCAGCTATAGTAGGCTAATCTCTTTTTCTTTTTGCTTGTTGTTGGTTATTATGATAACTTGCTAGACTGTCTCTCAGCATGGTGTGCTCTTGGCTGCCTCAGTAGTCGTGGTGTGCACCTTGCCTCAAATGTTCTCACCACATATCTCTCTGAAAGCTCTTGTTGCTTAGAGGCTGTACATCTGGCAATTAAGAGCGAGGACCCTGGAGCCAGGGTCACCATCTGCAGGATCATGAAAAGACATTGAACCTTTCTGTGCTTGACTTTTCTCACCTATATCACTAGGATGACAACTATGTATTCTGGATTCATTTCATGGGATCTAATGCATGCACCACAGAGCCTGGCACACTGTAAGGAGTTAATATACATATGCTATTTCAGCCTCACTTCCTCCTATTAACTATCTTCTGCTCATATTGCTGTAGAATTGTCTTTGTAAAGTATCTTAATAATATCTACTGAGCTGGTGAGATGGCTCCGAAGCCTGGTACCTTTGAGTTGATCCCCAGGACCCATGCAAAGGTGGAAGGAGAGAACTGACTTCACAGAGTTGTTCTCTGGCATCGCCATCAAACCACAGCACATTTATGCCCAATTATGCATGCGCACACATACACATCATACGACAACAAAGTAATAATATCAAGTATCTGCCACGCACTGTACCGCACAGTATGTAATCCTCGCGTTCTATCTCTGTTTTACACATGAAATGGAAACTGAGGGGCTCCCTTCCCAAGTCTCCCACCTGTTCAATGAGGATTGTTGGTTAGGTACCATTAATATTAATTAGCCACTGGACAGGACCTAGAGTCCCGTAGAGTCACACACACTCCTATGGAAATATCTGCGTGAGATTTTCCAGATTTGGCTAATTGAGGTGGGAAGCTCTACCTAACTGTGTCCCGGGGGCACTACTATCCCACTAGATGGGGCTCTCAGACTGAGGGGAGAGGAAAAGGCATGCTAAGCACCAACATTCATCTCTCTTTGCTTCCTCACTGTGGATGTAACATGACCAACCAGCAGCCTCAAGCTTCTGGCATAGGAATTCCCCATCATGTACCTTGAAACTAGGAGCCAAAATAAGTGTTTCATCCCTCAAGTTCCTCTTGTCAAAGCAATGAGAAAAGTAAGCAATGTAGGTATCCTGGTTTTTCTTTCTTAGTCATCTGCTGAAAGTCTTAGTCTTTCTTTCATATTCTTTCAAAGCTTTCCTGATCTACCAAATTAAGTACATATTTAAATATTCTCCACGACCACCAGCCCTTACTAGTACCATTTTGCATCGCTTCTGATTGTTATACGAATATTTTGGCCTTTGTGCGAAATGAGCTTCAGTAAGAACCCCCCACACCTACCCTGTGTCATGGGATGCATAGACACTCCTGGCCACCTGCAAACAGCCAGCACCAACAGTAACTGGCTACCCATTAGTGATATTGATCGCCAAAGCTCTCTCATTTGGTTGAGCTCTCAAACTGAAGTGTAGAGTACTGAAAATAATATATCCTGTTTATAAGTTGAGAAATTTAGTGGTTGAAAAAGAAAAAAAATGGTATGGGGTATGTGTGCATGTAAGCTTTGCAGTGGGGGTTCTCTTTTGTTTAGCTGGTTTGGTCTTTATCTGGATATGTTAATCAGTTAATGCACCAAATCCTACAGAATAAACCATCACTGATTTCTAATGGCTTACCATGCAACATCTCTATTTTTTCACTCAAGGTATCTGTAAGTTGGGTATGCTTTAGATGGGCTTATTTTGAATTACTAGAGCTTGTCTCTGGACTGTAGACCTAGTCATACCTATTGTCACATTTCCTCATTCTTGGGACAGCATCTCTCCAGGCTATGTTGTTTTCATGAAGGGTATGCTGGTTAGTTTTATGTTAACTGGACATACAAACCAGAGTTATCTGAGAGGAGGAAACCTTAATTGAGAAAATGCCTTCATAAGGTCTGGCATTTTATGAGGTATTTTCTAAGATATTTTACTTAGTTATTGATGAGGGAGGGCCCAGCCCATTGTGGGTGGTGCGATCTCTGGGCTAGTGGTCCTGGGTTCTATAAGAAATCAGGCTGAGTAAGTTATTAAGGAGCGGAGCAAGCCAGTAAGCTGTACCTCTCCATGGCCTCTGCATCAGATCTGTCTCCAGGTTCCTACCTTGCTTGACTTACTGTCCTGACATCTTTTGATGATAAACAGCAATGTGGAGCTGTAAGCTGAATAAAACCTTTCCTCCCCAACTTCCTTCTGGGCCATAGTGTTTTGTTGAAGCAAAAGAAACCATAGCCAAAACAAAGGATAAGAAAGTACAGACAATGCAAGCCAGACATTCAGAAATTAGGAGCCTCCAATTATGTCAATTAGATTGACATTGCATTGGCTGAAGCAAGTCACATGACCAAGCTCCAAATCAACCAGGACATAGAGGTAGAACTTTCTATTTTACTAGGAGGCACTGTAAAGTCTTTGGCAGAAAAAATGGGGTAAATAATTGGAACAGTCATCCAAACTGTGTGCCAGTGTTGATATGGAGTCACTGTGTAATCTAAGCTGACTTTGAATTTAAAATTCTCCTGCCCCACCCTCCTGAATGAGTGCCTGTGATTACAACAATGTACCACTGTAATCTTATGTTTTGAAACTTAGTTCATTCTGCATCAATTAATGAGAGAAAAGAAGACTCAATTAATTTATCTTTGCTTTGTGCATTGACAGAATATCTTTTAAATTTTGTAATGTCAACTTTTTGGCATTTGTGTTGGGATGGCCCAGTAGTGCACTTGTCTAATGGACTCAGAACAACTATGAATGAATGAGGGAAGAATGGGAGTTTTGTCTTTGTCTTTCTTTAAAAGCTTTTTTTCTATTTGTTTCCTTAGCTTTTCTATTAACTCAATTATTTTCAATATTCTGAATTAAGCTGTGTATTTCTGCCACAGCTGGTCATGCTCAGTTGGTAGAATGCTTGTTCAGCATGTATGAAGCCCTAGGTCTAATCCCCAGCACCATGTAAGCTGCCAAGCATGGGGGTACATGCCTATAATTCCAGCACTCAGGAGGTGGAGACAGGAGAATAAGAAGTTAAAGTAACATAGTGAATGTGAAGACAGCCTGGACTACATGACACCCTGTGATAAAAGTAAATAAACACACATGTAAGAGGAACTGCTTTATAGTGTCATTACTGCAAAAATCGAAACCAAACCAAACCATCTCTTTTTAAAGTGTCTTAAGTACTTCTCTACAGGGAAAGCACCGGGAAAGAGTAGAAAAATCATGATGCCAGACCACACACCACGTTAATAATCACATTAGTCTCTTAAGAGTCCTAGCACTGGACCTCTTCTAAAGCTCTGAAAACGACTCTAATGTGCATCCTTCCACTTTCAAACAAGGTGAGACCCTCTTGAAGGGAATCAGTCCATGGGTTTATTAGGTCTAATATGTCTAACTTCACTTAAGGTTATCAAATACAACAAGCACTATATATACGCCAAGGCTCCTTCAGTCTTTCTGCATCCCATAATAATGCAACTTGGTAAACCGCATTTCTTTTTCATTGTGTTTCTTGGTAAACTTTAAAGTGGCCCCAGGCAGGGACAGCTCTTTGAAGCCCTGGTAATTCTCCTCTAGCATCTCTCTTCACTTTCTGCATGGGGACTCTGGTTTCTTTTCTCAAGTGATTGGGGTTGGTGTAGAGATAGTCTCAAGAGGATGAGGCAATTCTGGTCATGGTGTTCCCTGCTGCTCTTTTTTCTAGGAAATCCACTTGTGTTCTGAGAAGATGATTACATTCACCTCTGCCTGGGGAGAAGCCACTGAAGAGCTGGGCTGAGGTCAAAGCTTCTGCAGAACATGTCTGTAGCAACTCAGACATATAAAACAAACAATTCTGGAGTTCCCAAAGACTCTTATCGATTCTTGATGGACAAGTTACCTGATTAATGTGCTACATTATATTTGAAGGAAACATTATATGTGAAGGCAGAGTTGCATTGGGGCAGTTCCTCACTCTTCTGACTTAAGAAATGAACAAACATATTCTATCGAGTTGTGGAAAATTGAAGCTAATTCCTTTGGGGACTGGGAGCTTTCATTTTAACACTTTAAAAAAAACTTACTTTCTTTACTTATCTAATCACTTTACAGCCTGGTACCAGACCCTTCCCTCCTCTCCTCCCAGTCCTACCCTCACACACCCCTCCCCCATTCCTTCTCTAAGGGGTACCAACCCACCCTGCAAGGGGTACCAACCCACCCTGGCAACTCAAGTCAGAGCAGGACTAAGTGCATCCTCTCCTAGTGAGGCCTAACAAGGCTGCCCAGCCATGGGAAAGGGATGCAGTGGCAGGCAACAGAGTCAGAGACAGCCCCTACTCCCATTGTTAGGGGACCCACATGATGAGCAAGCTGCCCATCTACTGCATACGTGTAGAGGGGCTAGGCCTAGCCCATGTCTTGCTCTTTGGTTGGTGGTTTAGTCTCTGTGAACCCTCATGGGCCCAAACATTGTCAAGTGTGGGATGTACTGGCTGTTTTTAACAGGGAATTTGGAAAATCATTTCATAGGTCATGCCTCACCTTAAATGCATCTGACCTTAGAACAAGATCAGGCTTCTATTCCCCTGGGTCACCAACCACACCCTTATAGTGCTCCACAGCTCTCACCTCCCTCAGTCAGTCCTGAAGCCCTGAAGACTTGCCCCCTGAGTATTTCCTGAATTCTCCTTGACTATTCTCAATTGATTATCAGTGTCTCCATCCCTACTACCACTTCCCATCCCAAAATATTCTAGTTTGGTTTCTGTTGCTGTGACAAAACACTGACAGAAACCAAAGTAGAGAGGAGAGGATTCACCCCATTCCACAGCTCCCAGGTCACACTCTATTATTGATGAGAGCCCAAACAAGAACTCAAGGCAGAAACTGAAGCAGGGACAATGGGAGAATGCTGGTTTTTGGTTTGTTCCTCCTGATTTGCTCAGCTTGTTTTTTTTTTTTTTTTTTTTTCAACACAGTTCAACACAGGATCACCTGCTCACCACTCACAGTGGAGTGGACTTTCAATATCAATTATTAGCCAAGGAAATGGCCTGTGGACATGTACATGGGTCAATGCCTCAAATGAGGGTCTCTCTTCCCAGGTGGCTCTAGTTTGTATCAGGTTGAGAAAAACTAACCAGCACACTGGAGCTCCTGGTCACTACTGTCTTAGTTAGGGTTAGTTTTGCTATGATGAAACACCATGACTAGAAGCAAGATGGGGAGAGAGGGATTTAGGTAGCTTATACGTCCACATCATAGTCCATTGCTGAAGGAAATCAGTGCAGGAACTCGAACAGTGCAGGAACCTGGAGGCAGGAGCTGGAGAGGGGGGTACTGATCACTGGCTTGCTCATTATGGCTTCCTCAGCCTGCTTTCTTTTTTTATATACTTTTTATTAATATTAATCACAGGCTATTTCCTTTGTATCCCAGCCATAGCCCGCTCCCTCATTCCCTCCCAATCCCACCTTCCCTCCCTTATCTCCTCCCTGACCGTTTCCAAATTCACTGATAGGGGAGGTCCTCCTCCCCTTCCATCTGACCCTATCAACCTGCTTTCTTATAAAACACAGGACCACCAGCCCAGCCATTGCACCACCACCCACAATGGGCTGCACCCCTCCCCCACTGAGCACTAATTCAGAAGATGTCTTACAGGAATCTCAGTTGAGGTTCCTTCCTTTCAGATAACTCTAGCTTGTGTCAAATTGACATAATACTAACGAAAGCCATATCATCTTCTTCACATGCATGGATGGTATATTAAAATCTATACTTGCTCATGGTACATTGCTTGGAAATCTTTCACTGTTTTTTTTTTTTTTTTTTTTAAGAATGAAATATAAGATTGGGAAGTCTAGGCTTGAGAAATCAAAATACTCTCCAAGACATATAGTGCAAACTTTCTCACTTCTCTGATCTCTTGTACTTCTACTGACATTCTGCTTGGTGCTCTATAAAAAGAACAGGTCTACATAGGCTCCAGTCCTTTGCTCCTACTACTCTTTGGAGATCGAATACCCTTTCCCTTTGCTTGGCTAATCCTTACTCTCCCTTACGATGTAGCAAGTGCTCATGCTTTCCTGGTTTAGGTTACTATTGTTATTGTTATTATGAAACATCATGACCAAAAGCAAGTTGGGGAGGAAAGGGATTTTTTAGCTTACATGTCCACACATAGTCCATTGCTGAAGGCAGTCAGGACAGGACTGAAATAGGGCAGGAACCTGGAGGCAGGAGTTGATGCAGAGGCTGTGGAGGGGTGCTACTTACTGGCTTGTTCCTCATCCCTTGCTCAGTCTGTTTTCTTATAGAATCGAGGATCGCTATCCCAGAGATGACACCACCTTCAATGGGATGGCCCTTCCCCCATCAATAACTAATTAAGAAAATGCCATACAGGATTGCCTTCAATCAGATCTTACTGAGACATTCTTGTAATCAGGTTTCCCTCATCTCACTTCCTGCTGCCCACAGATCTGGTTGTAGAACTCTGAGTTACTTTTCCAGCCCCATGTCTTCCCTTGAGACTTCCACGTTTCTGGCCAGGACAATAATAGACTAAACCCCTGAACCTGAAGTCAGACCCAATTAAATGCTTTCCTTTGTAAGAGCTGGTGTGGTCATGGTGTCTCTTCACAGCAATACAGCACTGACTAAGACAATGTTCACTCTTCCTCACCACACCCATTAGCTGAAGTGGATGTCCCTCTTCAGAAGTCTCACAATTCCCCGTGCATGATGGGGACTAGGGGAATAAACAGGCTTGATTCCGTCTTAATGGTGAAACAGTTCCTTCAATGCCTGATCACCCTTTACTGTTCCTGTTTTTACTTTCTCAGCTGCCACTTCTCAAGCCATTTGGTGCACACTTTTAATTGCTTTCCCCCAACTGCAGAGACATTCTAGATAGCAGGATCTAATCCATCTGTAGGGGCCTGGAGGGTTGGAGAATAATTAGGCTTACTAGGAATTAGGGAGCCAATAAAGTTGAGTGATCGGGCGTGGAGGTTGGCTCTGTGGGTGAACTGTCCGCATTGCTACTCATTCGAAAGCAAGTTTCTTCCAGTAGGCACTTTCATGATCAAGATTTTAAGAATTAGTAAAACTGTCAGTGAAGGTCAGCGCCTCAGCAAATGCCAGGAGCTTTCTGGCTTATAATCCTCAGACCTGGACCCTCATCCGGGGACTTAGTCTTAGTGAAAATTCTCGGGCTTCCTGAGTCGGAACCTTTAAAGGTGGGGTTGAGCCATGTGTGTTTTCTCAAAACTCTCCAGGGGATTTGGAGACACCCTCAAGCCCAAGGACAACTGACTTGAGAAACAGGCTAGTGTGTTAACACAGGGCATGGTGACAATTGCTAGTTAGGCTGCTGAGAAGATGCTTCAGTTGTCACTTCTTTCCGGCTTAGGATCTTGTGTTCTAGGGGTTTGTGGCTGCCAAAGCTCTGCTTTTGGACCCTGAAGGTGCTTCTTATATCTGTTTAGAAAAGGAACACTTAAACATACTGATTTAGGGCTGGGGAGATGGCTCAGATGTTAAGAGCCCTGGTTTCTCTTCTAGACTTCAATTCCCAGCAACAACATGGTGGCTCGTAAGCACCTATAATGAGAACTGGTGTGTTCTTCTGGCATGAAGGCATACATGCAGGCAGAAAACTATACATAATAAATAGATAACTCTTTAAAAAAAACATGAAAGTTTAAAGAAAAACATACTGATTTCATAGAGAGGAAAGCCAGGAAGGAAATGTAACAGTAGCTCAGTCTGGGGAGAGGGGTTGTGTGGCTAAGGAGTTATCTTTTTTTTTTTTCTCTCTTTTTAATGATTGTAATTGTGGTGGCCCCAACTTGTAAGAAGTATTGGTTAAAGATTGATTGAAAAGGAGAAAATTGAAAAGGAGAAAATAAGATGGGTGTCAATTTGGTGTCAGTTAGAGCTTTTAGGTGTCACAGAAGGCAGGGAAGGTGTCACAGAAAATAAGCTGGGGACAAGAGATTATTGTTTTCCTCCCCTTTGGTCTGGAAGAAGCTTAGGTACTGTGTTTTGCTCTAAGCTCTGAACTAAATTTTGAAGGTTTTACTTATTTTCATGAAAATTTTAGGGTTCTTTCCCTTTCTTTTTCTTTACTACCTTTATTTTTCCTTTATTTTTCTAGGTATTGAACCCAGGACCTCATGCATGTTATTCATTTCCACATACGTTTAGATTCAAAACACGATGTACAGCCAAAATAACATCTGTAAACATACCACAGAGGTATACAATGAAATGTAATATGTTCTTCCATCTTAGATCACTAGTGTCTCTTCAGAGGCAGTCACTCTTATTTTGTCCACCTAGAAATATTCTATGCACATACAAGGATATACACATTCAATAAAGCATTCCCCACCCTCAAAAGTTTAGCTGGTTGCTTTAAGACATATTATGTGGACCCAGCTGTTTAGTATTCTATAGTATGGTGGGATGCAAGTTAACCAATTCATTGTACCTAGATTAGGGTGCAGGAAGAGATCCCCTTCTCCTTTTCAGCCTTCGGGCAAAAGCCCATTTAAGTGAGATTTCACATGCAAGTAAATAAGCTCCATGCAGCCAGGCAAATGCTGTACCACTGACCTACATCTCTAATCCTCTTTTTTTTTTTTTCACAAAACAGTAACTAAAAAAAGTAAGATCATATATGTGCCGTGTACACTCTCTATTGACTAACATTAATATTTCCCCAAAGGTATAATAAAATCGACACAATCTATAATTTTAACACACATACTCCAGTTGATGCTCATGTTCATCTCTATTTGGCAAAGCCTTTTAGTAGCACAAAACAAACTTTTGAGGTTTCATTAATAACGCTGATTTCCTTGGATGGATGCAGAAATTATCTTGAAATCACACTGACCTGGATAGCCTCACTCCTCCACTTTGGTTTGAAAAACTCTGCTAGTGAGCTTATGCTACTGTGGAGTTACTGTACACTTTTAAAAATGGAGACAAGTCAGATGAAAGAAGATGGAATAAGGGCTGTCTCATTATTTGTGGTCTTCCTATTACTACTGCTTCTCTCCCATAACTGACTTTCTTCCGGCCAACAGGGTGGTCTGTGTCTTCCGATGATTGCTAGTCAAAGCTAGGTGGCAGCAGCAGCTTAAGTCGACAAAGGCAAGAAGCCAGATCAGGAAGACAACGAAAAGGTTTGGCATCTCTAGACTTCGCTCTCCAGGACCTGCCTGCATGAGCTTGGTGTCAAGGATGGGAATGAGAGAAACCCAAAACACGAGATACCGAAGCCCCACTGGCTTTGGCGGGAAGCTCCATTTCATCTGTCATTCCAGGCAAAGCACAACAGGCTCTGGTCCTCACTGGTAATTCCATCAGTCCTTTACTCTCTTGTGACTATCATAGTACAATGTTGCTCCAGCTACACTGGTCTCATGACAAACCTGTCATGAGAGACAATGTCATCTACTCTCCTCAACTGATGCCTGATTTGTGCTGAAATAAAAAGGGTGTATTCATGAAAGCTTTACTTCATTTTGATTTTATTGCCCTCCATTTCTGTGAATTTTTTAAAAAAAAATCTATTGTGAATTTAATCCACCCCCATTCCTCAGCCTCAACAAAAAGAATTCAGGCAAAATAATGTCCAACTGTTGAGAATTTGGCACCAAAGGAGTTCCCCATAAAAGGGCTTGTACAGAATGTACTATGGACAGAAACGTTATGATCTCAGATGGCACGTTGGAGGAAAAAGAAGCAGTGCAAACAAAGTAGTAAATATGTAGGTGATTTAAAACAGTGATTACAAAAGCTATAATATATGGTTTAAAAAATAGAACCATGATAAAGTGATAGTATGCATAAGTCATAGTATAAGTATGCATAAGGCGGGGAGATGGTGATTAAATTAAAAGCATCAAAAGTTCTCGTATTCATCAACAAGAAAATAAACATCTTACTTGAAATATGGATGCAATTTTTATGTTAATTTTCACAGAGAGCACTAGAGTAATAAAAGTTTTCTTAAAATGGATCCTCAGATAGAAAATGGCTGAAACACAAAGGAAAGGCATTTTCTTGACCCTGTGACTGTAGTGAGCAGTCAAATAGGTTCTTGTATGTGGTTCTCCCTCCAGAGAAAGTTGTTCTTTGAACTCTCTCTCTCCCATTGATGTATACAGCACAGCATCAGCTAAGCATCAGCTTCAATCAGTTCTCAACAACGGTCAAGCCCTTGCTCTTGGTTCTCTTTCATTTGGGATGTCTTGAATCTTTGTGCTTTACCAGTCAACTACAAACCCTTTAGTCGGATTTACTTATTTACAGTGCAAAATATTTAACTTTCTCATACAAGGCTTGACAAAACATCATAACATTGGTTATGTTTATTGTACACTATATCATACTTTTAGGAACCATAATTCTTTTACATGTTTGCTGATTACTATTGCAATTTCTTCCTGTACGTTGAATTTACACACTACGACTATTAAATTTTCTTCAGAACCTTATTGGTTTTTAAAATTTTCTGTGTTGATTATAACATCATTGGTGAAAAATAGAATTTTTTTTCTTTCGAGTCTTTATACCCATTGATTCTTTGGGTACTCACTGGGTGAGTGGAGTATTAAAAAGAAGTTATAACTGCCATTCTTTATCTTCCTGATAGTAAGTGGAAATAATTTCAATGTTTCACTGTTATGAGATTTCTCATTTAGTTTTTGTAGTTACTTTGTACCAGGCAAAGGAAATTAACTTCCATTTTAAGATGATAAGAGGTTTTTATAATTAATGGATTTTCCCCTTACAAATCATTTTCCTCCATCTGTAAAGAATACCCTATGCCCCCCTTTTTTCTCATTTAGTTTAGCACTATGGAAAATTGTAATGGTTGTAATATTCTTTTCAAACCCATCATTCCTCGCTTTACTGAGAAAAGCTCATAATGATCATTGTGTTGTGTTTCTGCCTTGTTATATCCCAAGCAGGATGTATGTTATATCCCACGTCTGTGGAGGAAAAAGCTTGTAGTTCTATAGCATTATCTCTTCATTAATTTTTAAATATGAAGGTTCTGCTAACCTCATAAATTGGTTGTAAAATGTTTTATTTCTGTATCATAGAATAGTTTGTCTGTGGTTCATATTATTGACTCCTTGGTTATTTAGCAGAACTCATCTGTACAACAAAGAGCAACATATCCAACTTAACTAGTGAGAAAAGAACAGAACAAATCCAAAACCTCTTCAAGGAATAAATAAATAAATAAATATAATAGCAAAATCATGAAATATAAACGTCAAATGGGAAGTTTTGATCAAGCCAAGTTTCATGTCTTTGGAAAAGCTAATGAATTATACAAACATAAAATAAAATTAATGATCTGAGCATAGTAGTATGTCTCTATAATCCCAGACCTTGGGAAGTGGACTCTGAAAGATCACAAGTTCAAAATCAACCTGAGCTACATAAGACCCCATCTTCAATACCAAAACCAAAATAAATAAACAAAAAACCAAAAGATTAATAATCAGGAAAAAAAATGACAAGAATAAATCATTTTAATATCTAACCATAGATATTACAGGACTTTGAAAGGTAACCAAAATGATCTTATAAATTACTTACAGGTGATACATTTTGAAATGTAAATAAAAAGACACCTCCCTAAAATATGTAATTTACAAAGTCTGATTCAAGAAAAAAAAATAGAAAACCTGATAGATTTATAACCATTACATCAGTTAGCTGGGCTGGTGATAGGTGCCTGTAATTCCAGCCTCCAGGAGGTTGAGGCAGTCTTTAGTACATAGTGAGATCCTATTCCAAAAACCAAGAAAGGCAAACCAAAATATAGGCTTATATGACTTAATATAAGGAGGGAAGGAGGGATAATTTTATACACTTTCAATAGATATATGACTTGACCTAATTTATAATCAGAGAAGAGCAAATTAAAACAATGATCTATCATTTCACTTACCTTTGACTAACAATAATTAAAGTTATAATGAAAGTAAGTGCTGGCGAGAATGTGAAACAGGAGGAATGTGAGATATTATGATACGTTGAGGAACAATTTGGTCTTATCTAGTCAATCAAAGATACACTCCCTTCATGACTTAACAACCTCTTTCCTTAGCATATGCTAAAACTAGCAGATTTATTGGTTGATAGTCATAGCAACCGTGTTTTCAATATAAAAAAATCCAAATGCTCTCAATTAATAAAGGGTTTTAAGTATTCAGTAAAAATTACATGGTAGCATAGGGTAATCTCAGGCATTCACTGTAAAATGGAGTAAAAAGCAGGTGTCAGAAACCATACAGAATGATTTAATTCGTATAAAATTGAAAGACCCTGAAAGCACAACAATGTGTGCAATAAAACTACAAAGAAAAATATGCTACAAACATGAAATGCAATGTAGTGGCTACCTCTAAGATGGAAAGGAGGGCGAATGGATCTGGAAAGGTGACATGGGAACTTGAAAGTCATTGATGGTGCTTTTTTAATGTTGGTGTGCACTGTAATCCTGCCTACCTTGGAGATGGCTGTAGGAGGATTATGCATTAAAGGCCTGTCTAGACTACAGAGTTCAAGGATAGCCTGGATAATTTACTGAGGTCCTGTCTTGAAATACAAAGTTAAAAGAAGGCATGCCTAGCATCTGTGAGGCCCTGGATTCAACTCCAGTGTTACAAAAACAAAGCTGATGGTACAACTGGGTACAATAATACATGCCAGTAATCCCAGCACTCAGGAGGTTGAGGTAGAAATATCATGAACTTGAGAACAACATGGGAAAGATAGCAAGAGCCCATCTAAAGAAATGAACACATAAAATAGATGACAGCACTGTTAGCATTGATATTCTTTTAACAATGATGATGGTTTTAATCTACTTGATAGTAAGATATATTCATGGGACAAAAGAGATAAAACTGGAGGTTTGAATCAGAAGTCAGACAATCAGCTAATAGGAGTTACAAGAATAGAAAACAGATTCTCTTCTTTCAGGGGAAAATATCAAAGATATAAAATAAGAGAGCATCACCCAGGGATAAAAAAAATACAGTATCTAGAAGTAACATTATGCCAAAGCCTATAAACATAAATGTTCAGAACACCATGACACACAGAATGTTCCAGAATTAAAGTATTAGGAAATAGAATGGTCTGATTATGGCATTACCGAAGACTAAGCCTCACAATGACATCATGTTTAGAGTTCAGAGGAAAAGTAATGGTAGGTCTGCCGTAGCCAAGCAAATAATCAACAAAATATAATGGCAGGATGAACATACTTCTAGATAGGTAAGACCTTGTAAAGTTTGTCTTCCACAGAAAGCCTCAAGAAACTACTGCAGGATGTATTCTGGCAAGAAGAAGGAAGATACCACCAGGAAGATGTGTGATTCAGAAACAAAGATCTAGTAAAAGAGTAAGATGAAGAAAAACCCTGGGAAATGCTCTGCTGCAGGCCTGGAGAGCTAATAGCACAGCTTGGAGCGATGTCTCTGAGTGAGGATGGAACGGATGCAGTGTCTATTGGGTTAAACTCCAAGAAGCCAGGAGTGGTAGCACAGGCCTATGACCCTAGCATGTGGAGAGCCAGGGTTTGGTCGCCATGGCGCTGGCTTCCGCCCTCAAAACTGGTAAACAAGTCCTAGAGCACATGACCGTTCAGCAATAGCGCGCCAAGTGACGAGCCCAGCCCGGGGCGTCATATGGGGTGATGGGTGAGCAGCCAATCAGGGGATGATACATCATCTCACACCATGGGTGAGCAGCCAATCAGGGAATGATACGTCATCTCACACCACTCTGGTGCGAGCAGGGCTTATATAAACAGCGCCACTTCGGGGCTCGGGGTCTTCCTCCTTTCATTGCTTGATTGCAATAAAGCTTGCTGCAGAAGGATCCTGTTGTCCGTGTGCGTTCTTGCTGGCGAGACGGTTACGCGGGTCGCAACACTAGCACTGTGGGAAATGAAGACATTAGCTGCATTTCTGTTGTTGAGATAAACACCTTGACCAAAAAGGACTTATGTATGAATGAGTATATTCTGTGTCCAGGGTCAGGGGGAGAGTCCATAATGGCAGGAGAGATGCCATCAGGAGCTAACCAGATGAGGAAGCCAACAGATCACAATTTCAAATGCAAACATGAAATAAAATGAACTAAATGTAAAGCAGGACAATGGACTCTCAAAACCTGCCCTCCACCAAGCAACTTCCTCCAGCAAGGCTGTACCACCTTCCCAAATAGCACCACCAACTGGGGACATTTCTCCTATGAACCACCACAGTGATAAAGTATTTGAACCCAACCTAGGATGATGCATAGTGAGACTTTGCCTTCAAACAAAACCAAACAATAAACAAACAATGTATTCAAAGGTATCTTCATGGCTTCTTAGAGACAAATTAGTAAGCAATGTATTAATTTTTAATTTAAAAATATTTAAAAATCCAAAAGGGAATGCACTTGGAAACTGAGCTGCCATGGACTACATCTGAGCAGAGGTTCTAGGTTATCTCCATGAATGGTCCTGGGTTGGAGTATCAGTCTCAGAAAAGACCCCTGTGCTCAGATATTTTGGTTCTGTTGCTCTCCTTGTGGAGCTCCTGTCCCCTCCGGGTCTTCCTATCTCCCCCTTCTTTCATAAGATTTCCTGCACTCTGCCCAAAGTTTGACTATGAGTCTCAGCATCTGCTTTAATGCCCTACTGGTTAGAGTCTTTCAGAGGCCCTCTGTTGCAGGTTCCTAACTTGTTCCCCGTTTTCTCTCTCTTCTGATGCCCATCCTCTTTGCCTTTCTGATTGAGGGTTGATCATCTTGTCAAGCCAATGGAAGCTCAGTGTCCAAGTGGGTTCCCTAGTAATAGGAACAGGGATGGTCTCTGACATGAACTCAGTGGCTGGCTCTCTGATCACCTCCACTTGAGGAGGGAGCAGGACACGGAGGATGACAATGGAGTAGGTCCTGATGAAACCTGATATGCTAGAGTCAGTGGACTCCTTTATCAGTGGACTGGGGGAGGAGCATAGTAGGAGATGAGGGAGAGAGAGCAGGATTGGAAGGGAATGAGGGAGGGGGCCACAGCTGGATACAAAGTGAAAAAACTGTAATTAAGAAAAAAATAAATTAATTAAAAGTAAAATAAAAAGCTGGATCCACTGGGGTGAAAAATCAAAAAGGGATGAGTAGCAAGTGAGAAAAATCAAAGTGGTTATAAAAATGGAACCAGTACTTACTAACCATTGTGAATAATATTTTCACGATTAATGTAAATGCTGAAACCTGTTACTCATATTAAAGATTGTGTTTAGGGAGTTGAGATCACTGAAACCTGTGGTTCTACAGAAACTACCAAGAGATAATTATAAAACAGAAGTCTTACGAAATAGTAGTAATATAATTTAATGCATAATATATATTTAAATTACTACAATAAGCCTGTAAAAATTAAAAGTAGGTCACTTTGGGAAAAAGCAAGTAACTACAGCTTTTTACTTCAAAATGAGTCATTTATTTTATTTTAACACAATATATTTATATAAAATTAAATTACTAAATGCAACATGTATACCTTGATAGGAGCTGTCACTGGTATGCATTGTTCATAACTCAACAAATATACACTTGAAGAATTGTGTGTTCCATTGTATGTAAATCATCAAGTAAATAAAAATAAAAATAAAAATCATCAAGTAAGTAAAAAAAATGCTAGTTAATGAAATACATGCTGAAGTCCATAATTTACTCTGAAATGTCAAAGTGGACAGGGCAAAGCCCACAATGCCTCAACCCTAAACAACAACAACAACAACAACAAAAACTGTAGGGAACTAGCGAAGGCTGAGAGCGGGAGAAATAGTCTTTCCTCGGTGAGTGCACAGCAATTGGTTATCCAGTATCAAATGGTCAGCCCTGAAAAGATATGTACAAGTAACATTATACAGACTGAGCAGGTTATAGTTAGAAATATGTATGTATACACATGAAAATATATTCATAAATACGATTTGAATTGAAAGAGAGCAAAGAAAGATTCGTGGGAGAATTTGGAGTAAGGGAAGGGAAGGTAGAAATAATGTAATTCTATTATTGACTCAAACAATGAAAGAAAAAGGTAAAAACAAGTACAGCAAATGTTACAGGTGGTACCTAGATGCGTATATCAGTATTCATTGTGAAATTTTTATCAGTGTTGTGGTCCCTGAGAAGTTTTAGAATAGAAAGCTGGCACAAGCCAGGCGCAGCGGTGCACACCTGTAATCCCAACACTCAGGGAGGCAGAGGCAGGTGGATCTCTGTGAGCTCAAGGCCAGTCTGTTCTACAGAGCAAGTCCAGGACAGCCAAAGATACACAGAGAAACCCCCTGTGCCCCCGCCCCAATGTTGGCACAAATAAGAATGAACACAACCCTAAAAATAAATTAAAGAGAGGGTGTTCTGTCTGGCACAACCAGCTAGGTGGTGTTCCATTTTGAAATGCTTCTGTTTTCCAGAAACATCCTGTAGTCCTTTGATCCACAGATGACTGATCAAATCAAAGAAGGCAGTGAAAAGAGTGGGCTTTGGCTGCTATTTCTTGTTGGCATTTTACCAGTTTTCAAAAGGGGTAGGTGTGTTCACTGTTGACTATTGAATATTTTCTCTCTCCTAAGAAGGTTTGTCTTCTGGTTGTGAGCACGTTCATTTTTACATGCTCATCTCTCTTACATCATTCAATGGTAGATAGTCTGTAATCCCCAGGGCCACACCGTCAGTGGTTCAATATCAGTTGTGCTCTAATAAACCAGTAAGGGAAAGTAGCTCTCTGGAATAATAGACTTATGTCAGTCTAGGGAATTGGATTGCACAGTTTTCATTACAGTAGTTCCTAGAGCCTAGATCCAATTTGGCTACACTGTAGATGACGAAACCAAGGGCAAGAAAGCTTAGATGTTTCCTCCACTGTGGTACATATGTTTGTTTGGGATATTTTCTATTTAGTATGGTATTTGCTTCTTCATGCTCACTTGAAACTATTAAACAAGCTTATGATATGTGAACAACAAATACTTGAATGAACACCCTGTCTTTTCTCCAAGAAGTACTAGATTTAAAAGAAACACTGAATTTAATAGACTTCAAGAGCCTTTTCAGGCTGTGTTGAGAGTAAAGTAGGAACAGAGGAAAGTAAAGTGCTGAAGTACTCCCCATGGCCAATCTATAACTACAATTAAAAGTGACGATACGTGTTTATAATACTAACACTATGAAGGCAGAAACAGGGAAATCACAAGTTTGAAGCTAATCTAGCTACACAGGAGGATCCAAGATGGCAGTGCTGGGAGGACACTGTTTCTGACCAGCAGCACAGCAGGATCTGTATAGTGACCAACATACAGAACTCTGGGCCCTAAAACACTAGTGATTGTGTTTCTCGCGTGAGAGGAAACCCTGTGGTGTGGGATTCAATCTGGTCAGGTCACCCAGCTAAACCGCAGAAGAGTTCCCTGGTCCTGACCAGTGCTCTGTAGCTGGCCCTCTGTGGTCAGCCTAGAGCCACATGCCTGCATGCTCTGATCACTGTCCCAGACTGAACTGTGGGCCCCACAACACCAGAGACTGGGATTTCCAGTCGAGAGAAAACACCACTGTGAAGGAAGAAATTAAGATTGATCTCAGGTCACCCAGACAATCCCTAGACCCTGTCAGAAACAAACAAATAAATAAAGAAGGAAAAAGAAGGAAGGAAGGAAAGAAGAAAGGAAGGAAGGAAGGAAGGAAGGAAGGAAGGAAGGAAGGAAGGAAGAACAAGGAGGGAAGAGGAAGGGAGAGAAGGAGAGGGGAGCTAAGATAGTTCGGTGAAAACACAGTACATATAACTTTGTAGGTGAGCCTTGCTTGAAAAAGTAATAAGAAGCGAAACTCCCCAAGTCCTATTGTGTGTATTCCCATTTTTGAAATACTCAGGGTAAGTAAATTATGGACACACACACAAAAAAATTGTTGGTTGCTGGGAGGCGAAAGGGCAACTGGCGAGTGGTTGCTTAATTGATAAAGAATTTTATTATAGGAGATAAAATATTTTGGAAACGGTACTAACACTTGGGTAGGGCAATTCAGGAACTCTTTATACTAGTTAAATAATTTCCCTTTTAAGTATATATATATATTTTTTTCCAGACAAAAAGCTGACTTCAGTCACTAAGTGCAGAAGATGTGGTCCATCCTGTAGAGTGCTTTCCTAGAATGCCTGAAGTCCTGGGTTCACTGCAGTACTTGGGAAGTAGAGGCAGGAAGGGCAGGAGTTTGCAGTCCTTTGAACTATACAGAGTTCAAGGCCAGCTTGGGATACATGAGACCTTGCAGCCCAGCCTCCAAAGAACACATGTAACTAAAAGCAACAAAAGAAGCTTATTGGTGTCTCAAGCCTTTAATCCCAACACTCGGGAAGCAGAGGCTGGAGGATCTCTGGGTCCGCCCTTAGCCCGGTCTCTGGAGTGAAAAGATGTAGAAGGAGAAAATATTTCCTTTTGAAAGTAGCTGTAGAAACAAATAATTTTCTGAAGTTACTAAGTAAATAGCTGTAGCCTAAAACTCATCCAGTTTGAGTACATAGTGTTTCAAGCAACTTGCTTTGCTGGCTATCAACTTTTCTAGCAGTGAAAATTGCTGTTCGTAAGACAGTCACAATCTAACACAGGTGCCCAATAAAACAGGAACTTCTGCACTTTACTGCCTAAGACATTTTAGTGAGTCCCCCTGACCAGGCGATTTTAATATTATGGTCTGAGTTGTTGAAACTAGGTGACTCTCTTTGGGCTTCGTCACCATCAAATGTGTCTTACATGTGCCTAAAAGCAAGGAGATACAGGCTGCTTGAGCCACGCGAGAAATACCGGGGACTGTGGTAGCTCGGCTGACTCTTGCACAGAGTGTTCCGACACCCAAGCGGTAGGGTAAAAACAAAACAAAACAAAACAAAAACAAAAACAAAACGAAGCATACTGTGGAACCTCCGGGGCAATGATAGGCTGCTGTATCTCTTCAGTACGCCAGACAGGGCTCACGGCTCTTGGTTCTTTCTGCGCCCGCTAATTCTGAATCTGGATCCAATAGTCTCGGAGGCTTGACCATTTGGGGGCCTGTCTCCCTCGGGCTGTACCTCAGAACACTGAGACATAAGATGTTACATGACGATGTGAACATCTTTAATGCAACTGAACTACACACATAAAATGGTTAAGATGACAAATTTGTTGTTTTTTTTTTTTAACACAATAAAAGGTATATAAGTTACATTTTTTTCTTCTGATGTTTGTTTTATTTGGCTAGTCCAAAACGTTTGAATTGCAGGTGTGTGCCACCACACCCTACCTTACTATTCAGGGTTTTCCCCCATGCAATGGACTGGAGATTAGTATCCCTTTTCGTCTAAAAATATTACACACTGCCAACCTTAAAATCATGACACGGCTTACCCTCCAAATGAAATGCAATCTGCTCCTACAGAGGGCAAAAACCCTAGGGGGGGGGAACACTCAGATCCCTCCACAATATTTGATTGAGCAAGAAAAATGGTCATGAGAAGAGATTAATGGCCATAAGACATTAAAAATAGAAAAGAGCTATTGACTCAAGAGCTAAGTACCACCCATAAATACTGGGAGAGCCTTGGTCTCCATACCTTCAATGCTGATGTGAGCTCATCTATTCCCCACTGGGGTTTACTCACTCTTCTGAGACGCAGTTTATTGCTTACCTAGATACTGCTTTGGGACTTAACAAATAATTGAAAGGGAACGGGAGGGTCTGCTCATAAATATAACATCTATAGAGTGATGAATTCAAGAATGCTCTGTTGAATAACTAACTGACTTCTCTTTTTTTTTTTTCTACAAAATTTTGCATCTTCAAGAATTCAATCAGGCACACCAAGATAAACTCATCCCTTTCCACAATTTCACATACAAGATATGAACTCTTCCACAAATAATTTTGTATTAGCCTGGAATGGTGGCACACATTTGTAATCCTAGTACTTTGGAAGTGAGACAGCAGGATCAGGAGTTCAAAGCCAGCCTGAGTTACATGAAACCCTATGTTTAGAAAAATCACGTTTTATTAGTTGCATGTTAAAAGAGTAATATTTTGGATATAGTAGGTTAAATTAACTACTACTGTAAATGCTATTTTTTTTCTCTTTTACACATTAAAACACTTATTTAATTTATGTAATACAAATTAGAATAGCAGCCAAAGATATTTTTTACTTATCTGGTTATTCTTGGATAAAGATAAGTATAAGGATAGTTGATAAATACAGAGAACTTAAGGAAAACATAAACATTACTATATCAGTTCCATTAATTCCAATAAAAATATAAAAAATACTTAAGGGGTATTACAGTAACTAGGGTTATTTCAAGCCATATCGCTTAATTGTATCAAAGAGTCTTGCTTCCAAATATTGATCTAATGTGTGCTGACATCTCCAAAACAAAGTTGTCTTAGGGACTCCAGAAAAAAACAGATACAGCCTACTTTTGTGACATTCAGTAGTGATAAAGAACAAGGCATCTGTATTCCTAATTCCAGTCAATGGCTTCTACTTTCTTGAATGCAAACAGACTGATGAGATAGGATAAATCCCAGGTTCCCTGTTCTGCTGTTTTATCTTAACTCCATAATTCTAAAATCCCTGTCTGTAGTCATACCCTCCAAATAAAGTCATGCTATTAAGGGGAAAACTTAGCTAACACTTAGAATATTCTCTTTTTTTTAAGCTTCAATTTTTTTTTTCATTTTATTTCACTTAGAATATTCTAAAGGACATTCATTTAAACCCAGGAAGGAATTAGCTCGTGTCACAGAGGTCCATGAAATTCATCAGATTCACAGTTCTCCTCCCTTCAAGGCTGTTTTTCAGTAACAATTTGGCAAGCAAGGAACTTCTATTTGAATCTTCTATCTGACATCTTACTTGTTAAATGTGTGTGTGTGTGTGTGTGTGTGTGTGTGTGTGTGTGTGCTGTATACAGACATGGAGGTAACATATTCTGATGATTAGAATATACATCCTCTTTTTAAGAATGGAAAATAGAAAAAAAAAAAAAAGAAATGCCTCTATAATGAAAGTATCCCTTTAAAGACAACCTCATTAGTTAAGTGTGATGGCTCATGTTTATTATCTCAGCATGTGGTAGGC
Organism: Meriones unguiculatus; assembly: GCF_030254825.1. Taxonomy (NCBI): domain Eukaryota; kingdom Metazoa; phylum Chordata; class Mammalia; order Rodentia; family Muridae; genus Meriones; species Meriones unguiculatus. The sequence continues at coordinate 140,451,953 of NC_083369.1, read as the reverse complement.
CAAGGGAAGAGGAACACCAGGACTTTGAAGCTATCGTACTCTATATAGAAAGACTTTTGTCTCATGGAAACAAAACAAAACAACAGAAAAAATAACTTTACAGATACAGTCCCATTTATGTTAAATGCTGCATTGGTAAGTGAGTCTGTACAAATATGTTTTGAAACTGGTTCCAAAAAATATGAGATGGTGGTTCAGGCAGGCCTCATGAAAACTGTTTTTGCTTTTCAACTGGTTTCACTGTGGGTTTCTCTTCCATGTGCATTAGTTTGGCTGGAGTAAGAAGTACAAAAGACATAAGCCACCATATTCAGCAAATCTCAAGGATAACTTGAAAATGACCATCAGTTATGTGATAAAAAAAAAAAGAATTGCCAAGATTAAAGAAAAATGATATGTACAGTCAGCATGTTCATAAGACTGAGCTGTCAGAGCAGGCATCATAAATAACATTAAACCTTGGTAAAAATAGCTGCTATGATTGCTTTCTGAATGTAGAAACTATGGTTTTTTAAAAATTTATTTTTGTGCTACTTTAAAGGTGGTGCAGAATTTGTGGGAGTGGCCAGCCAATGGCTGGTCCAACTTTGAGACCCATGCCATGAGAAGAAACCTACCCCTGACACTGCCTGGAAGGTCAGAAACAAGAGTGGAGAGCCCAAAGACCTAGGGTAGAACCAAATACAACTGGCGAAAAAAGTCAGTGAAATGATTCCTAATGCTATTCTGTTACACCTATAGACCAGAGCCTAGCCAAACTGTCATCAGAGAGACTTCCTCCAGCAACTGATTGGAACAGATGCAGAGACCCACAGTCAAACATTACTCAGAACTAGGGGAATCCTGTGGAAGATGGGGAGGAAGGATTGTAGGAGCCAGAGGGGGTCAAGGGCACCACAAGAAAATGGCTCACAGAATCAACTGACCTGGGCTCAGAGGGGCTCACGGAGACGGAAGTGAAAGAAAATCAGGGCGCCTGTATGGGTCTGACATAGCTTGGTATTCTTGTGGGACTCATAACAGTGGGAGCAGGGGTTGACTCTGATGCTTTTGCTTGCTTTTGGGTCCCTTTTCCTCCTGCCTTAATACAAGGGGAGATGCCTAGTCTGTTGATGTTTGGTTGAAATGGATGGGGGAGTGGAATTGGGGGAGGGCCTGGGAGGAATGGAAACTATAGTCGGGATGTATTGTAACAGAGAAGAATATATAAATAAATAAAGTATAAAAACGATTTTTGTCTAACTTTCATACAACAGTATAGTCATCTGTAAAATAGTTGAATAAAATGAAATTTCTGCTATCTCAGTTTCAGCTGAAGTGTGAATACAGCCAGACATTCAGTGAGTAGGAGATGGAGAGTCCCAGGCATAGGCTACAGAGCAATGCTCAAATTCAGTTTCTATGAAATCTGGGATCCTCGGCTGGAAGCAAGAGCATCATAATTGCTCAATGAAGGGAGAGGGATGGGCATTTGTAAAGATGTTTCTCCAGAGAGAACTCTTTTCAAAGATGGAAGGACCTAAACTTTCTTTACTTTCTTTTTTTTTTTGTGAGGGAAACTTCTGGAAGGCTTCTTAAGAGGTGTGCAATGTGTTTCTGAGGGATAGTGAGAATGATTCCTAAATTGCGCCTAAGAAGGATGAAGAGCTGGGTCTCAAGCATCTGAAATATCAGGAAAGAGCTGGCTAACTACTCTGGGGTGGAGTATGGAAGGTGTTGCTCTATCGGAAGGCTTGAAAACCAGAATTGGTCAAGTCCAGGGACATGGGAGTCCTGATTGGGTATCAAATGGGAAGCTTGGTCTCGTCTTGGATCTTGTGCACAAGGACACTCCCCAGTAGGGAAGTGAAATGCTTTTTCAGCATTTTAATGGAAAGTATTAATTTCCTTCACTCACTGTAGGCTCTTCCTCTTGTCTTCTCTTTAACCCATCCTTTTTAAAACCTTTGTCCTTAGTCATCCCTGCATATGACACAATCAATGTAATAAGTCAACGACTCCTCTTGTTCTTTTCCTCAGTACCTGAAGTTTAAAGGTCCTTCTCTCGTGATGTCCTGTCTGCAGGCATCCTCCAGCATATGCTGTCACCTGCATCATCCTTATTATACCCACCCCCCCAACACCTGGCTCTCTAAATTGGCCTAAATTCTTTTCTCCTCTTACCAGTGTCCACTCTCCGCTCACCACTTCCCATTTAAGCTACCAGTGCCACATTCATTATCCTAACTACATGTCTCTGGTGGAATGTGACCCTGGGGGTGGCACAGGCTGTGTGTTACCTGGGATGAAGGCAGAGGTTGGGAAGGTGCTGCTAAAACTGTAAGAGACTCCAACACGGAACACTTAACCTTTCCTAAGAGATGTAGGGGCATTTCTCACTGCCTTCCTAGTTCTCTTCATAGAGAATGATTGCATGCAACGTGGCCATTACCCATAGGGAAATGTTGTCTATGTGGCTGGCGGAGAAGCAGAATTTAGCAAGCTTATATTAGTTAGCAATAGCATTGATTTGCTAACAAAATCCTCAGCTCCTTGTTTTCCTGGTCACAGCATAGTTCAGTGTTGCTTGAACAGCTTCTTATGTGGTTATTCAGGGACCTAAGTAGTATTTCCATGCTGTGGCTCTACCCTCATCACTAGACTGGCACAGAAATTGTATTTTGCTGAAGTTATGATGCATATATATATATGCATATATATATGTTGATATGTATGTATGTGTATGTATATATATGTATGTATGAATGCAGGTCAAAGACTCAGCACATACATACTAATACAAACTGAGCCTTTCCTGACTGTCCAACCAACTAAACAGTAAGCAAAACAAAATGATCCTGTTAAGAAGTTCTTGTGTTTAGGAATAATTTGTTAATGTAGCAATCTATAACTGAAATGTTTAGTGTGTGTGTGTGTGTGTGTGTGTGTGTGTGTGTGTTATAAATAGTGTGGAATTTAAAGGTTCTCTTTCTTGAAAAAATTATAAGATTTTTTTATAGTATATTAACACATTTTCAAAACTTTCTTTCTCAAGAGAAAGAGAAAATGCCGGTTCCCATGATTCTTCCAAAGACATAGCCCTTGATTTTCATGTTTTAACCTACTAACATCTCAAAATAATGACTAGAAATTACCACTACTATAGTCTCTTTTAAATAAATAATTCTTTGGGATTGAGAAGGGAATACCTGACTTCAGTAGAATAAACAGTATGTGAATTTTCTTTGAAAACATGTAACAAGAAAGAAGCAAATTGGTATTTCATTGAGTAACCCACTTAAAGTGCTACATCTTTGACACATTTTGAACACATCTGACCTATGATGAGCCACAGTGTGTGTTGCCAGCAGAGAAGTTGCTCTAGTAAGAAGTTTCTAGGTGGCTGAGGTCTAGAAATTATACATAATAATCTTGAAAATAAAACAGGGGACATCCTGGCATCTTTTGAAGTCCCGTGCTCCATGTTTTACAACTGGCTGCTGAAAATGTTCATCATTTTACACTTTTTGAAATAAGTCTGACTCAAAGTAAAGGCTATTATAAAAATATTGGAACAAAAGGAAGAAAAGATATGAAACTTGGGCTGAAAAGATGGCTCAGAGGTTAAAAACATTGGCTATTTTTCCAAAGGTCCTGAGTTCAATTCCCAGCAACCACATGGTGGCTCATAACCATCTGTACTGAGATCTAGTGCCTTCTGGTGTGCAGGCAGAATGTTGTATGAATAAGAAATAAATCTTTAAAAAATAGAAATGAAACATAGCAGTAGAAGAATCATAATGAAAAGAACCAATTTGATAACATAATCATGATGCAGCTCACTTAAACGTAAGCTCTCCAATATGGGACCTATATCCTTCCCTACTTAAGAAATATGAATTTTCACACTAATATGTAGATTCAAAAATATAACTTCAACAATTAAAACTACAGTCTAGGACCATATCCAAGATGGCAGCCAGGAGGATAATGAAAAGGCCTGAAGAGGTCTACGAATGCAGACTGAAAAACTGCTGTAATTTCTAAGTGAATGGAACTAACACACTGATTTGGCATGAACTTTTTTTTTCCTTAACTATAAAAAAGCCTTCAGAATGGAAATGAACTTTCAAGCAATGTGTCCATTCAAGCAACCTAGGCTAACATTTGTAATCAAGGTTTCTCATCTGAATATTGACAAAAGGGAAAGGTCTGCCTTCCAGTAGTTAGTACTGAAAACCAGAAGCCATTTATCATCATTCTGGTGAACACCTCACCCGGCCTGAATACCTGTCCCAGGCTGACCTCTCTGAATAAATGTCAGAAGACTGAAGAATTTAGGTTCACATTGTGAGAGTGATATGTGGGCTAAAATCTACTGCTAATGATTCCAGCAACTGTAAGCAAAGACCCCAAGCACAGCATTCAGACACATTCTAAAAGTGTACTCTGGAAATTTGGCAAATGCCATTTCCTGTCTTTCACATGTGACTGTAAATTTCCAGAGTTTCCCTATTCAAGGGCCCCTTAAGTAACCCATAAAGAAAGGGTTAAACATTTCAGATGGTCTGTTTTTACTGTCTTTATTTTTGAAAAAGCACTGCTTTGAAGAGGAAATAAAATTGATAACTGAAGTAGATGATGGCGGAAGGGGGAGGATACTAGGGGTAGGGATTAGGTATGGGGAGAGCGGGGTGGTGGTGGGGAGGATCAGGAGAGAGAATGGAAATCAGTGGGGTTAGGCACCTCTGGGACAGGGGAGTCTATGAGGGTGACCCTAGCTGAGACTTCCAGCAGCAGGGTTAAGGAGCCTGAAGTCGCCACCTCCTGTATGTAGCCAGGTGGGACTTCCAGTGGAGGGATGGGGGCGCCAACCCACCCATAAAACCTTTGACCCCAAATTTGTCCTGCCTACCAGAAGTGTAGGGGTAAAGATGGAACAGCAGTTGAGGAAATGGCCAACCAATGACTGGCCCAACCTGAGACCCACCCCATAGGAGACAGCCAACCCCTGACACTATTGATGATACTCTGCTGTGCTTCCAGACAGGAGTGTGGCATCGCTGTCTTCTGAGAGGCTTCATCCATCAGCTGATGGAAACAGATGCAGAGAACCACAGCCAGACATTGAGCTTGGAGGGGGGTTGTGGAAGAGTGGGAGGAAGAATTGAGGGAGCTGGAGTGGTTAAGGACACCACAAGAAGACCTACAAAGTAATGTGACCTAGGCCCATGGGGGCTCACAGAGCCTGAACCACCAACCAAAGAGCATGCACAGGCTGGACCTAGGCCCCTTACACATATGTAGTAGATGTGCAGCTCGGTCTTCATGTGGGTCCCTTAATAATGGGAGTAGGGCTGTGTCTGACTCTGCTGCCTGCCCAGCTTATAGATTATAGGTATATAGATTCCATGATGTACATACAGGCAACATAATGAGAGAAAAGAAACCTTTCCTAATCCAGAAATCAAACTCTAGTGTATGAATTGAACTTTAGAGGTGCTGCCAGGCCAACAGGGCAATCAAAATCTGCTCTCCACATTCCACAGTAGATCAGAGGGCAAGTCCAGGTGTAGAAACAAGTCCACACACTGAAGTCCGTATGGGAGAGAACACTGGCAGTGTTGTTGAACGGGGAAGCTAGGCCCAGGGTTTTACACTCTAGAGCCCTGATACCTAAAGTAGAGTCTGCCATCCACTCGGGAGGCTGTAGTCCAAGGATGTCTGGACACATAAGAGCTCAAGACAGACTAATCATTGGGGTGCTTCTGAAGACAGCCCTTCAACATGAACTTAGCGGCTATTGAGTGGAGGAGAACTGGCATCAAGATTTTTTTTTTCTTCAAAAATCTGCTATGTACTTTGCAGAATGTAGACATTTCTGGTTGTAGAGTCATAGGCAGCACTCTGAATTAATGGTTCGGTACATCTGATTTCCACGGGAAATGGTATTGCCTTTGCAGACTGGTTACCCAGAGTGCATGTTTCCAGTTGCTACCTACCCTACCCTATTTTCTAACCGGGATCTAAGCATACAAGGCTCTGGAATAAAATTCACCTGTCTGCTGACTGCCTTGTTAGGAATGGCCAAAGGTTGTTGTGCCTGTACATATGTATAAAAGCATGCGTCTACCCCTCCCCCAAAGTGTGTGTGTGTGTGTGTGTGTGTGTGTGTGCGCACGCGCGCGTGTGTGTATCCTGAACGAGTGGTCTGCAGGGTTTGGAGATTGTATTTTACTACTTGAGGGTGAATTTATAACTTATTAATTTTTCATCTGGCGTTTTCCTTTTATGTTTCAAGCCCTGGAACCTGGATTTAGTAATGTACAGATGTTGGAAAGCCAAGACACTTGTTCTGCTTGGATATTAATTGGCTTTGTTGTGGAAATTATTTAACTTTGTTAAACTATTGTGTAGCTTAAATATACACAGTACAATATCCTAAATAAACGAAACATAGGTGGGCTTGTTAAGTTGAAAATGACTACCTAGTGTGCTAGCAATTTTTTTCTTAACTTGGCGCAAGCTTAGAACCAAATGAAAAGGGGGAGCCTCAATTGAAAAGATACTTTCACCTCATTGGCCTGGAGGGAAGCCTATGGAGCATTTTCTTTGTATCTTTTAATTGAGAAGATTTTTTAATACAATCTACTTTGATCACAGTTTCTCCTCCCCCACCTCCTCTCAGATTCTCCCTACCTCCCATCCACTCCCTTTTCTCTCTTTAGAAAACAAATAGGTAAATAAAACAAACCAGACTTTTAAAAAAAAGAGCACAGGAAACACACACACACACACACACACACATTCCACAATAACACAAAACTCGTGAGCATTACATACAAACAAAAGACTAGTAAAAAAGTCTGCATTTTTTACAGTTATAGAGAGATTTATTAATAACCCCATCAGTATATTACATTTGTTAATTATTTGCTTTATTTCCTTTTCTGTAAATAAGGCAAATGGTTAAGTAGGAACCTTTTCCAGAATAATCAGTCTATAAAGAATGATAAGTTGTGGCAGTCCAAGACGGTAGCGACTAGCATGCATCGTATCTGCGGGTCACAGGATCTGAAACTCTGAAACTGGTGAGTGGAGGGGCAGCTGAAGTGAGAACATCCACATTGAGGCTTCCTGGGTGAGAGAAGACAACCTGTGAGCTGGGACAGTTTGGATGCAGGTCACCTGTGGCCTTCTTCAAGAATGAGAGTGGCGAATAGCAATACCCCTGAACTTCCCCTAATCTCAAACACCGGCCTCCCTGCTTAGCGGTGGTGGCACTGTATGTCTGCCCCAAGCAGGGGCCTTTGTGCTTGGGGACTGAGACAGCAGAAGCCGCCACAGTATGGGCAGTAAGGGTTTCCCAGGCCAGCGGCTGCGGCAAGTGGCTGTACTGGCTTCCCAGGTCTGCAACTTTGGCTAACCCAAGCAGGAGCCTCCATGCTCACTGACTGAGACAGCAGAGGCAACTGTCCCAAGTAAGGGTCTCCCTGCCCTGTGGCCAAACAGTGGACACCACTGAGCTGACTGATCTCCTACACTCTCATTTTTCCCTGTGGACCCAAATCTGAGAGTAGACAACAGGGGGAACCTGCAAGCTAGTGAGGGTGCCTTCAAGTTACTGCTTGCAGAGCCCCAGATCCAGGGTCTGTCTACACTAGCAGCCAGACATCGATCCCTCCCACCCACACTCCCACTGTGGGCAACACAGGGACCCTAGGGATAGTGTTCTCAACAATGAAGGTCCTGTTCTGTGGGTCTCCCAGTGGAGTCCAGGCAAACAATTCCTGGAGCCCAGACAGATCTGAATACCAGGAGGTCAGTACGATAGGCCTGTAGGCCACTGAGGTATTCAGGGCACTTGTGCATTCACATTGCACCCTCGAACAGTGCCAGCACTCCCTACTGCACTTAAGCTCCACCCTTCCAGGCATCTAACACGCTCTAGCACTGTGCCCTTAAAGGCACACTTCTACTCACACAACCACATATGCACCTGCGACCTTACTGCCTTAGCTACAGCTAAAACAGCAACATCCACCCTCTCATGGTGGACCTCTCCCATCTTCCTGAAGAATATTCCCGACACCAGAGACAGATAGACCCAATCGGAAGTACAGACTCCAGGAACAAACAGCAAAGGTTACAGATAAGCAGATGGCTAGAGGTCTGCATAAGAACACACCCAACAAAAATCAGGACATCATGGCATCATCAGTAATACTCAAAACCAATGGATAGTTTAATTCATTGGAAACACAGGTAAATGATTTTAAAGCTATGCTTATACAGTTATTAGAAGCATATAAAGAGGAAAAGAACAAAACTCTCAAAGAAATAGTCACACAAATAGAGGCAAATTAAGAGGAAATGTACCAAGCTGTCAAAGAAATAATGGCAAATAAAGCAACACAAATAGAGGCACATAGAGGAAATGAATTAAAAAAAAATAGAGGCCATCATGGAAAGACAGGAACCCACATTCAAACAGATGAAGGAAATGGTGCAAGACATAATGAAATAGAACAAATAAAGAAAACACAGAGAAAACCCTGGAGCTGGAGACCTTAGAGGAAAGATGAGGAACCACAAAGGTAAACATCACCAATAGAGTACAAGAGATGGAAGAGAGAATCTCAGGTGCTGAAGATACAGTTGCTGAAATTGATGCATCTCTCAAAGAAAAAAATAAAATGAGAAAGGTTCCAAACACAAAACATCCAAGAAATCAAGAATGCCATGAAAAGTCAAATATAAAAATAATAGGAATAGATGAAAAAGAAGATTCCAAGCTCCAAAGTCCAGAAAATATTTTCAAGAAAATCATAGAAGAAAATTTCCCAACTTAAAGAACAAGAGGTCCATTAACATACAAGAGGCCTACAGAATACCAAATAGACCAGACCAGAAAAGAAACACCTCATGTCACATCATAGTCAAAACACTAAATCTACAGAATGAAGAAAAAATATATAAAAATCAACAAGGGAAAAGGCCAAGTAACATATAAAGATAGACCTATCAGAATCATACCAGACTTCTCAACAGAAACAAACAAAACCAGAAGATCCTGAGCAGATATCATACAGAGACCACAGATGTCAATCCAGACTACTATATCCAGCAAAGATTTCAATCAACATAGATGGAGAAAACAAAATATTCCATGACAAAACTAAACTTAAACAATATCTACACAGCCATACAGAAGATACTAGAAGGAAAACAATTCAACGAAATAAACTACACCTCCCAAAAAACCCACTGGATATAGATAACTTCACAACAAAAATTAAAAGAAAACAATTAATAGTAACACCATCAACTCCACAACAAAAGCAAATAACATTCATTGGTCACTATTATCTATCAACATCAATGGACTCAACTCTCCAATAGAAAGACACAGACTAACAGAAGGGTTGCAGAAACAGAATCCAACATTCTGTTGCATCCAAGAAAACACACGTCTGCAACAAAGATGAACACTATCTCAGAGTAAAGAGCTGGAAAAATATTTTTTCAAGCAAACAGACCCAGAAAACAAGCTGGAATAGCTATCCTAATACCTAATAAAATAGACTTTCAACCAAAATAAATCAAAAAAGATGAGGAGGGACACTACATTCTCATCATAGGAAAAATCCCGCAGGAGGACATCACAATTCTGAACATCTATGCCCCGAATACAACAGCACCTGCATTTGTAAATGAAACATCATTAAAGCTTAAATCACATACTGATCTCAACAGCTTAATAGTAGGAGACTTCAACACTCCACTCTCACCAAGGGACAGATCATCTAAACAGAAGCCAAATAGGGAAACAGTAATATGTATAGAGGTCCTAAGTCAAATGGTCCTAATAGATGTCTACAGACCTTTTCACCCAAGCTCAAAAGAGTATACCTTCTTTTCAGCAACTCATGGAACGTTCTCAAAAATTGACCATATAGTCAGGCACAAAACAAGCATCAACAGATATCGGAAGACCGAAATCAGAATGGCCAAGATCATAAACTCAATTGAGAACACATACTGGAGAGGATATGGAGAAAGGGGAACCCTCCTCCATTGCTGGTGGGAATGTAAACTTGTGCAACCACTTTGGAAATCAATCTGGCACTTTCTCAGACAATTAGGAATAGTGCTTCCTAAAGATTTGGCTATACCACTCCTAGGCATATATCCAAAAGAGTACACAACAAGGACATTTGCTCAACCATGTTTGTAGCAGCTTTGTTTGTAATAGCCAGAACCTGGAAACAACCCAGATGTCCCTCAACAGAGGAATGGACACAGAAATTGTGGTACTTTTACACAATGGAATACTACTCAGCAATTAAAAACAAGGAAATCATGAAATTTTCGGGTAAATGGTGGGAACTACAAAAGCTCATCCTGAGTGAGGGATCCCAGAAGCTGAAAGACACACATGGTATATACTCACTTGTAACTGGATATTAGGCATATAATATATGATAAACATACTAAAATCTGTACACTTAAAGAAGCTAAGCAAGAAGGAGGACCCTGGGTAAGACCATCAATCCTTATTCAGAATGGCAAATGCGACAGACATCAGAAGAAGAAGAAAATGGGGAATAGGACTAGAGTCTACCACAAAATGCCTTTGAAAGAGTCTACCCAGCAAGGTATCAAAGCATATACTGAGATTCATAGCCAAACTTTGGGCAGAGTGCAGGGAATCTAATGAAAGAAGGCTGAGCTAGAAAGATCTTGAGTGATCACGAGTTTCACAAGGAGAACAACAGAACCAAAAAATCTGGGTAAAGGGGTCTTTTCTGAGACTGATACTCCAACCAAAGACCATTCATGGAGATAACCTAGAACCCCTGCACAGATGTAGCCCATGGGAGCTCAGTCTCCAAGTGGGTGCCCTAGTAATGGAACAGTGACTCTCTGACATGAACTCAGTGGCTGGCTCTTTAATCATCTCCCCTTAAGCAGAGAGCAGCCTTCCCAGGGCCTAGAGGAGGACAATTCAGTCAATCCTGATGAGACCTGATAGGCTAGGGTCAAAGGGAAGGGGAGGAGGACCTGTGCTATCAGTGGACTTGGGGAGGCACATGGGAGGAGATGATGGATGGAGGGTGGGATTGTGAGGGGATGAGGGACAGCAATGTGAATAAACCGTAATTTATAAAAAATGAAATAAATCAAAAAATGATAAGTTGCTGATCATATTCCAAGCAAGGACCATGCATGGAGATAACCTAGAACCCCTGCACAGATGTAGCTCGTGGCATCTCAGTCTTCATGTGTGGGTTCTCTAGTAATGTGAACAGGGGCTGTCTCTGACATGAAGTCAATGGTTGGCTCTCTGAGGCGGGGAGAGAAGCAGCCTTACCAGGCCATAGAGGAGGACAATGCAGCCTGTCCTGATGAGACCTGATAGGCTAGAGTCAGATGGAAGGGGAGAAGGACCTCCCCTATCAGTGGACTAGGGGAGGCTCATGGGAGGAGATGAGGGAGTGAGGGTGGGATTGGGTGTGGGTGATGGAGTAGACTACAGTTGGGATACAAAATGAAAAAAAATTGTAATTTTAGAAAAGATAAATTCATTAAAAATAACATAAAATTGGTTACTGAGCTACCATGGGCTTCATCCAAGCAGAGGTTCTAGGTTATATCCATACATGGTCCTTGGTGGAGTGTCAGTCTCAGAACAGACCCCTGTGCCCAGATATATTTGGTCCTCATGGAGTTCCTATCCTTTCCACGTCATACTAACTCCCCTTCTGCCAAAGGTTTGGTTATGAGTCTTAGTATCTGCTTTGAAACATTGCTAGGTAGAGTCTTTCAGAGGCCTTCTGCAGTAGGCTCCTGTCCTGTTACTTGTTTTCTCCTATGTCCAATGCACATCCTATTTGTCTTTCTAAGTGGAACAGGGACTATTTCTGACAGGAACTCAATGGCAGGCTCTTTGACCTCCCCACCCCCAAGGGAGGAGCAGTCCTGTTAGGCCACAGAGGAGGACTTTGCAACCAGTCCTGAAGATACCTGATAAAACAGGGTCAGATGAAAGGGGAGGAGGTCCTCCCCAATCAGTGGACTTGGAAAGGGTCAGGAAGGAGATGAGGGAGGGAGGGTTTGGGAGGAAATGACGGAGAGGGATACAGCTGGGATACAGAGTTAATAAAATGTAACTAATAATAATATAAAATAATGGAAAAAATAACATAAAATAACTTGCCAAAAAGAAAGATACTGAAAAAATTTACTAGAAAATTACATTTTTCCCAAATATATATTAATATGGACTTTCACAGTCCCATAAATTAAAGTCTGTATTCTTAAAATGTTCTGAGACTTGAAGGAAGTTACTTAACCCTTGAAAATCTGAATGGTAGTTTCCAAATCTATAAAACGGGGATAATGATATTTGGTTTATGATATGTTTATGAAGATAAAAGAACACATAGAGATTGTTTAATGTGATTCATTGCTTGTAGCAAGTATAGGGAAAATGGAAGCAATTGCTGTTACAGGTAAAGGTACCAAGAGAAGGTATGCCACCCAGCAATAGGATTTATTATCTTTTTACACTATGGACAGAACTGTAAAACTAATTAAACCAACCTCACTGATAGTGAGGTTTATTTGCTACTCTACAAGGTACTTAAGAGTTTAATTCTCTTCCAGAAAGACAGAAAGAGCCTTTTTTTCATCTTACAACAGGCAGAGTGATTTTTGTAGACCACAGATGACCTCCCTTCAAACCCAAGCATTTGTTATTTCTACATCAATTAATAATTCAAAACAATCTCTAAATAACAAACTTCCATTTCAGTAAAGCCAAGAACACACTAATGGATGCTTCTAAACTTAGCCAGCACACCAATGCATCACTGGGTGGGTTTTTGCTGTCTCCCTCATAATGTACTCTGATGGGCCAGCACCGTGGGCATTGGAGAGTGCTGGATACAACCAGGCAACTTTCCAGGATCAACTTCTTCATGGGCTGTAGATCCTAACACAGTTAGAGTGGACTTCCAATCCATTCATTTGCCGTGAAAAAGTAAGAGCGATGCGTTCTGTCACCGACAGTCTCAAGCAGCCTAATGAGATATACTGGGCTGCCTTCCAAGATTGATGAGCTCAGCTGATGATGGGAGTAGCTGAAGAAAATGTTCAGCACAGCTGAGATAACCCAAAGGTTTTTTCCTGAGCTGCTCACAAACCCTGACACTGGAGTGCATTTGGAGTTTATTTTACTCTTTCAAATTTGGATTGAGAAATGCTTCTGACCCTCTCAAACCGCAAGACTCCTCATCCCCGACACCCCCCCCCCCCCCCACTGCCTGACCTCATCAGGTTTTGTTGCAATTTGTCTATTGAACTGTGTGCTTTCATTCCCTATTAGATGAAGAGCTAGACTGAATGTTAGTGGGTGTGTTTTCAGCTGCTTAGGAGAGGCAGACAAGCAAAGTAAGATACATGCTCAAAACAGGCATGTATTGGGTGCTGGACAGAAGCCCAAGTGAGTTACATGCCAAACCATGAGATTTAGATCTTTAAAATTTAAGTTCAAGAACAGCAGAAAGGATTGCTCCAAATCCTTCCTCCCAGATCTTACAGTGGCTTGGAATAAGTAGGCCACAGCCAATCGAACACAAAGGCAAACTACGGAGAAAGAGGGCGGCTTTAAATTTTGCTGGTGTGTGCGCAGACAAGTGGAAGCTATTTCACTCTCTGGGACAGCCAAGGGAAAGGTGGTGAATATTTATCTTAATTCTAATTATTATGTTTTTGCAGATGTTTTCTGTAGTTGGGGCTGGTTACATAATTGGCAGGGCTAAAGTGTTTAAAAACCCCATGTTCAAAAAAACAGGAAAAGGACTGGGGAGATGGCTCTATGGGCAAAGCGCTTGCTGTATAAGCATGAGGACCTGATGTCTGATTTCCAGCACCCACAGAAAAAGCCAGGCGTGGAAGCTGCTCCTGTAATTGAGTGCTGAGGAGACAGAGATAAAAAGATCCCTAGAGTTCACTGGCCAGTCAATCTAGTCAAGTGACAAGCTCCAGGTACAGTAATAGACCTTATCAAAATAGGTATGGTGGAAAATAATTAAAGAAGGCATCCCACACCAACCTACAGCTTCCACACACACGTGTGCACACAGACATGAATATGGATACACATGCACACAGAAAAGTAAGCAGGAAGATAATTCAGTAAAATATGTTTCATGAATGCCACCCCTTTCCGCTTCCTGGTAGTGTTGGTTCTTGTTTAGTGTCACACTAACCCCCACAGGCACTTGAGTATCCATCCTGGGATGTAAGGTACATGCGTCTTCACCCTCCAGGTTCCTCTCACCAGCCACTTCACCAACACACAGGATCCTAACTCTGCTGTGGGAGTCAACCCCCTTCCTATAGTCTACCTCCACATCACCCACAGAAGATGATCAACCCTCGTGGAAATAGAATTCCTGTACCTAGATTAGGGCAGGCTAGAAATCCATGCCTACCGAGTTGCCTGCAAAACCCATCATTGTGCTGTCGGACTGAAGTACAAACACTTGTGGCCATGTCCCATAAAAGACGATGTGAGGCCCAGGCTCTGCTATAAACCAGGTAGCATCTCTGAGGCACAGGACCTGCCTTGACCCTAACATTTATGGCACTAAACCAGGTGACATCTCTCCCTTGGTTCCACATTCTGTTCTCCCCACAACATTCTACTACTGCCTGGATACTGCCTCAAGTAGATGGTGGCAGCTGCCATAGGGAAGAGACAGGTATGATCAAATCCCCACTGAAGGGTAGGCTTGACTTCAAACCATAAACCACTGTTTCATTGTTCTGCAGGACTTCATGTACAGGACAAAATTAAGCCAAGCATTCTAGTTCTCAACTGGCCTCAGCTACTCTGATGGTTGAGGCAATGGGATTGTTCAGTCGATCTCAAGTTTTTGCCATTTAACTGGACAATGTAGTGAGACTTTGTCTCAAGAAAAGCAAAACAAACCACAAAAACAAAAGCCACAAACAAACAAACGAACAAACAAAAAAACCACTACAAAATTCAAATATTAAAAACATTAAGAATTCCAATATCATAACACCAAAACATTAAACCATAGATAGTGACTTTCTGAGAATATGAGCTTATACCAGACTCTCATAAAACCATCTGCAGTCTCCAACGTTTCTTTAAAGGAAGTCCTCCAGGTTGATTCTAAGCAGAGAGTCAGCAGAGCTGAAATTTAAGGCTGAAAATATTAGGTCTTGGCACAGCTCCATTTGCTGACACTTATTTATAGGTCGTTTGTGCTTTTGAGTTTCTCTATAAGTGTTTGTCCCCTCTGAATTATGGAAGCATAAACTCCCAGGGACAGAGAATGCCTATTTCATATCCTGAGATATTGCTTTGGCCTCAGATCCACTCCTGTTAACCTAGCATGACTGAAGGAAAGAAATGAGGCATTGGCAACTCTTAAGGCTTTGGGTTTTCATCACATAGGATCATCTGGATCGTTTAGAACCTAACTGACCCTTTTCCACGGGTCTTTGAAATGGGAGTATTTGGATTTTGGCTGCACTGGTTTATAGAAAGCACTGATAATATGAAGCCTCCAACATAGCCACTGATTTCCAGTATCCGGAGGCAGGGATATTGTTAGGAACCTGACAGCTACTGCCTTTACTTCTTTCTACATCTGTGTATAGAGAGAAAACTCTCTGCAAGCAATCCAGTGTCAGCCAGAGGTTCCCAACCTGTGGGTTGCAACTTCTTCAAGCATCAAAGGACTTTTTCATAGTCGTTGCATAGCAGATGTTCTGCATATCATAGATCTACAATTCATAACAGTAGCAAAAATACAGTTATGAAACAGCAATGAAAATACTTTTATGGTGGGGGTCACCACAAGTGAGGATCTGGTATGAAAGGGTTGCAGCATTGGGAAAATTGAGAACCACTGTGAAGGTTCTTTTTTTAATTACATTTTTATATTAATTACACTTTATTCACATTGTATCCCCCTCCCTCTTTCCCTCTCAATCCAACCCTCCCTCCCTCATCTCCTCCGATGTCCCTCTACAAGTCCACTGATAGGGGAGGTTCTCCTCCTCTTCCATCTGACCCTGTCTATCAGGTCTCATCAGGAGTGGCTGCATTGTCCTCTTCTGTGGCCTGGCAAGTCTGCTAACCCCCTGGTGGGGTGATCAAAGAGCCAGCCCATGAGTTCATGTCAGAGACAGTCTCTGTTCCCCTTACTAGGGAACACACTTGGATACTGAGATGCCATGGGCTACATCTGTGCAGGGGTTCTAGGTTATATCCATGAATGGTCCTTGGTTGGAATATCATTCTCAGAAAAGACCCCTGTGCCCAGATTTTTTGGTTCTGTTGCTCTCCTTGTGGAGCTCCTGTCCTCTCCAGGTCTTACTATCTCCCCTTCTTTCAGAAGATTCCCTGCACTCTACTCAAAATTTGGTTATGAGTCTCAGCATCTGCTTTTATACACTGCTGGGTAGAGACTTCAAAGGAGTAGATGGTTGGAAATATTCAAGCTCAGGGCTGAAATCTATGAATTAGGAACAAAGAAAATAATTCAAAGAATCAATGAGACCAAGAGCTGGTTCTTTGAGAAAAATCAACAAGATAGACAAACCCTTAGCCAAATTAACTAAAAAGCAGAGAGAAACTATCCAAATCAGCAAAATCAGAAATGAAAAGGGGGACATAACAACAGACACTGAGGAAATCCAAACAATCATTAGGTCTTACTACAAAAGCCTTTATGCCACAAAATTTGAAAATCTAAATGAAATGGACAATTTTCTTGATAGAATCCATTTACCAAAATTAAATCAAGATCAGGTAAATAGATTGAATAGTCCTATATCTCCCAAGGAAATAGAAGCAGTCATCAAAAGTCTCCCTTCCAAAAAAAGCCCAGGGCCAGATGGTTTCAGTGCAGAATACTATCAGACCTTCAAAGAAGAGCTAACTCCAATTCTCTTCAAAATATTCCACTCCTAGGCACTGTGAAGGTTCTTAAACATGACCATCCTCTGGAAGAAGAGAAGGAGAAGAGGGAAGGAGGGAGAGGCTACAGCTAGGATACAAAGAATAAACTGTAATAAATAAAAAATTAAAAAGAAAAAAAAAACCCTAACCATCCTCTTTGTCACCATCCAAAGCATTTTAAAAGCCCTGCTTCAGCAAAGACCCCTGGGTTCAGATTTATTGGTTCTGAGACTGATACTCCAACCAAGGACCATGCATGGATATAACCTAGAACCCCTGCTCAGATGTAGCCCATGGCAGCTTAGTCTCCATGTGGGTTCCCTAGTAAGGTGTACAGAGGTTGTCTCTGACATGAACTCAATGGCTAGCTCTTTGATCACCTCCCCCTGAGTGGGGTCAGCCCTATCAGCCCACAGAGGAAGACAATGAAGACAGTCCTGATGAGACCTGATAGGCTAGGGTCAGAGGAGGACCACTCCTATCAATGGACTAGGGGAGGGGCCATGGGAGGAGAAGAGGAAGGGAGGGTGGGATTGCAGGGGGCCAAGGCTACAAGTGGGATACAAAGTGAATAAATTATAATAAATTTAAAAAAATTAAAAAGTAGAGGAAGAAAAAACTTAATAACATTTTTAAAAAGCACTTTTTCACTTCTTTGATAAGCAAATTCTTCAATGTTGTTTCTAACAGGCTGCCTCTCCTGTCTGCAATTGGCAGTCACTGTTCTCATCTTTCAAAAACAGTGACATTAGTCTGTACTTTTTGTGAAATACACCGTCACATTACACAGAGAACATTCAAATGATGATGTCAATGATTGCTCAGCCGTTAAGAACACATACTACTCTCGCAGAGAACCTGAGCTTGGTTCCCAAGTCCCATATCCGGCTGTTTGCAACTACCTTTATTTTATGGGGACACACTCCCTGACCTCAACCCACACATACACAGGATTGAAATACATAGTTTCCAAAAGAAATGACACAATTCAGTTGCTAACTTGTTAAAAATCATTTAAGCTAAGCAATATAATACTTGATTTCCTGACATTTATTTCTGTAATATTAGCATGGTAATGAGCTTGAAAATATTTTGCCCAATTACCATGGAAGCTGTTTCTTCTAGACACCATCTGTCTTCTTTCACTTACATTTCCAATCATAGGTCATAAAACTGTAATATTCCCCTTGAATGATGTTTCCTTCTGTGTGTGATCCAGGTGCAACCACTGAAGGCTTCTGGACCACAGTTTCTTTATTTGTGAAACCAAGCTAAGACTCACTCATCCCACAGAAATATTTCCAGCATCAAGGGAGAAAACAGGACTCATGTACCAGCACAAATGGGAAAAGCCCATGTGAACCCAAATGGTTCTCTATTTGCAATGCTTACTCTCAGGAATTGGCTATTTGTGCCTAACACTGTTGACGAGGTTCCAACCCAGGTATCTGTCACAAATTCGACTCTATGAGCCCTAGTGAGAGCAGTGAGTATCTCACTTTCTGTCTTCTCCCCTAACTGATTTCAGTGAAGGCCCTAGATGCCCGAGCCCAAGGTGAGCACCTTAGCGGGGCCAACTCAGAAGGAGGAGGCTTGGATAGTAAAAGGCTTTGCTGCAACCTAGAAACAGGTCTGGTTTCAGAGCTTGTGTTTCCTTCCATAGGAGGCCTCTCCCCCCACCCCCCGGGAAACTCCCCTCTGATCATCCACCCTGATCAATGCTTTCAGGGGCATGCCATTTCACACTGAGTTCCTCTGATCACAATGACCGTCTACACATAAGGACTGCTTCAGAAAGCTGGCTGCATGGCTGGGTATACTGGTTTCATATTCATTTCTCCAATTCCTTTGTTTTCAGAGGCAAACCTTGCCACCTCTGTGAGAAGGGTCAGACCCTTTCATTTTAACTTGAGTTACAAGATTAAGCACACATGGTCAGAACAAAGCACCATTAAAGCAGGGCATCAGTGAACTAGAAAAAAAAATCATTTTATTTAGAATTATTTTTAGAGTTGCAAAGTCAAGAATAGCAACATTTCCTTTGTGCACTTGCACTTATTAATATATTACCTTATTTCTCTTAACAATTACTGTACCTGTGTCTCCTTCACCTTTACTTGTATCTCCTTCACCTTACCTAGATATTTTTCCTGAGTCTCTCTCTCGCTCTGTGTGTGTGTGTGTGTGTGTGTGTGTGTGTGTACACAGAGTGAGCGAGAGAGATAGAGATAGAGAAAGAAAGCTCATGTGCACATTCACACAAAAAGGCCAATCAATGCTCTATGTCTCCCTCAATCACTTACTTTATTTTTTGAGATGGACTCTCACTGAACCCAGAGCTAAACTAGTGGCCAGCAAGCCTCAGAGATCTTGTTGTCTCCATCTCCCTAGTGTTAGGATTACAAGCATATGTCACTGTACCTGAATTTTTACAGGGATGCTAGGGATCCCATCCAGGGATTTTCTGGGTGTCCTGAGGTCAGATTTGATGTTTCTCCCACATTGAGGTTTCCTCCTGACAGGGAGATCCAGTCTGTGGTATTTTGGGGTACACAGTTCAGTCTGGGATGGTGGTCAGAGCATGCAGGTGTGTGGTTCTGGGCTGGAGACTGAGTGCCTGCTGGGACCCAGGAATTCTTCTGGGGGTTAGCTGGGTGACCTGAGAATGGGAGAAACAGTTATAAAAACTGCATGGTACTGGCATAGAAACAGACTGGTGGATCAATGAAATCGAATAGAAGACCCTGACATAAATCCACACACTTACGGACACCTGATCTTTGACAAAGATGCCAAAACCATACAATAGAAAAAAGACAGCATCTTCAACAAATTAAGCTGGGCTAACTTGATATCTACATGTAGAAAAATGCAAATAGTTCCATATTTATCACCCTGCACAAAACTAAAGTCCAAGTGGATCAAAGACCTCAACATTAAACCAGACACACTAAATCTCTTAGAAGAAAAATTGAGGAAGAGCCTGGAACTCATTGACACAAGAGACAACTTCCTGAACAGAACATCAACAGCAAAGGCTCGAAGATCAACAATCAATAAACGGGACCTCATGAAACTGAAAAGCTTCTGTAAAGCAGAGGACACTGTCAGAAGAAAAAAATGACAGCCTCCAGACTGGGAAAGGATCTTCACCAACTCTCTATCTGACAGAGTGCTAATATCCAGTATATATAAAGAACTCAAGGTATTAAAAAGCAACAAATCAAGTAAGCCAATTAAAAATAAGGTAAACAGAGGAAGACAATTCAGCAAATTCTGATGAGACCTGATAGGCTAGGGTCAAATAGAAGGAGAGGAGGACCTCCCCTATCAGTGGACTTGGGAGGGTCATGGGCAGAGAAGAATGAAGGAGGGCAGGATAAGGAGGGGATGAGGGAGGTATTACAGCTGGGATAAAAAGTATAGGTTGTAATAAATAAGGGAAAAAAATAATAAAAATAAATCTTCACACTATTATATCTGGAGGCCTATGGTATTGGTCTGTTACTCAACAATGCAATTAATTTACATTACCCAACTTCTGCCAGTATCCTCTCAGTGAATTACCCCTACCTCCAGCCTATATACAGTATGGATGGAGTTACTTTATGCTCATACAAATATCATCAATGGCTTTTCATCAAAATGCCATTGTAGATTTACAATTCATTGATCATTCTTTCTTGAGCCAGTCTTTAACAGAAGTGGTAGAAGATGATTTATCCTCAACACCAACTCCAAAATCACACTGACTTCCTGCCTCTTGATATTCCTCAATAAGTAGAAGCCTATTTCTTTGTTCTACTTAGCCATTTTTCTGCGCACGCATCTTCTAAATATTTATCTGCCTATCAGTACAGTCCCAAGAATTCTTATCTTTATCTGGTGGTTGCTGTTGGAACACAATCCTGGAATGTAGTCATGTGTGGAGATTGCTTAGTGCTTGTGAGAATACTCTAAGACCTAAGTTCCTTCAAAACCATGGAATTGTTCTGGATTATGCTTTGTGTCCTTCCCAGGCATAGAGGATAGGAGTGAGTTCACTTCAAGTTATTCATTACAGGTTGCTATTGTTATTTATTCATCTGCCTTTATGAAAACACATGTTTTTGCCACATGTGGCTTGTCTTTGTGATTGTACACTTTACTCAGGTAATTCTTCTAAGTATAAATTGGCTGCTTCTCTGAATAAAGTTCGCTTTAGTTTGCTTTCTTTTCAGTGCCAGTCTACCAGGTTGAACTGCCTTTAAAATGCTAAACACTTTGAAATTCGTCATTCTTCTTAATTATGTTGGTGCTCAAACTTTCCCAGATCTGGTCAGGGTGAGTCCTGCATCTTTGTGACAGGCCCCAATCATTTTTCTCTTTTAGCATGTTATAGTTGCTTTTCTCATTCCTGAAGTGATAACTGACAAAGGAAATTTAAGGGGTTGAATCTTTATTTTAGCTGGTAATTCCAGGGGATACAGTCCATTTTATGATATGTCATCAGGAATGACCCTGGCTGGTCACAGTGTAACCACTGTGGTCACAGGAAGATGGGGGGCTAGTGCTCAGCTCTTCAGAAATGACTAAACAGAACTTTATTCCATTCAGGACAGCAGCCCAGGGAGTGGTGCCACGATTATGGTGTGCCTTCCCACCTCAGTTTCCTTAGACATGCCCAGAGACTTGTGTCCTAGGTTATTCTGACCCTGTTAAGTTGACAATAAAGACTCAATACCACAGAGCACATCTTTACTTTCTTCCTCTTGTGTGAATGCTATTAGATATCAAGATCTAAGTACTAGTTGTGTTCATTTTATTATTCCATCTTTGCTTGTTGGCTCCTTCACTGAAAAGAGCTGAGACATGTATACATCTCATATATGCATGTGTGTACATACCTATCTATACACATACTTATACAGACATGTGTGCACAAAACATGCATATGCACGTACATACATGTAATTCAGAAATTATTAGTTTTCACTAATGCCCTTCATTTATTCCTCACTTTTCTTGTTTTATATTTTATATTTCATTGCTCTTTCCATATTCAGAATGCTGACTCTCACTGACATCATATTTTACTAGTGTATACAATTCTATGTTACATCTGAACTAGTTCAGCATTGTATATAACTCAACAAACAATAGACAGTATGCAAGATGAATCTGAATTGTCATCACCCTGACCAGCTAAAGATTCACAATCAAATACTGTGCCCTTTAGTTACTTAATTTGATACTCTTCATTGCCCCCTGTATGGTTATTATGCTTCTTTGATATATAGTTTTCTCTCATTTTTTTTGTTTCCTTCCCATCTTATAATCAATAAGATATAATCTTATTGATTATATCTCACTTTTGTACATGCAGAATACTAATGCACTTTCAAAAAGTCCATAAATAACACAACTCATACTCAGAGAAGTGCCATGTTGATCCCAAGTTCCTTTGAGGTTCTTCCCCCATAGGATGCCAACACTAAAGTTTTCTGGTTTTCCATTTGGGAGGGTTTCATTTTGTAAAGGAAAGCAGAACTGTTCTTCCTGTTTTCTGTTCTTTTTGTACAAACTTAAGAGGAGTAGCATCCTAATGGACTTCTCCAGAATTGCTTTCTCTAAGACACTCATCAGTTGATAATGATCTCTTATATAGTTCTACCATTGTTGTGTGGTTCTCCACAGCATGCTTCAAGTTCATTTAGTTACTCTCCCATGCTTAGGCATTGGCTGCATTTCCAATATTTTGCAATTGTGAATAATGACACAGTAAAATATAGATTAGGAGAGAAGTCATGAGTACATCTAGTAAGAACAGCAATTTCAAGTCACCTTGCTCAGATCAGCTTAACCAGTAACTGGCATAGTCTGATCATTCTAAAAGGTAAGCATGGTCTTAACTGTAATCTTGTCAAGCTTTTAGTGGTGGTGGTGGTTTCTTTGGTTTTCGTTTGTTTGTTCGAGACAGGTCTCATGTAGCCTAAGCTAACCTCATTCTTAGCACATAGACAAGGATGACCTCAAACTCTTGATCCTCATGTCCCCACCTACCCAGGGTTAGTATTGCTAACTTTCTTTACCCTTGTCCCCGTGTACCAAAGGTTGGTATTGCAAACTTTATTTCTTTCCTCTAGAAAAAATGATTTATACACTTATCAGAAGGAACACATATAATCTCATTAGCCACCCTACTTGGGTATTTTTTTAAAAGGTTGATTTATTTTATCCTATGTGCATGAGTGTTTTGCCTGCGTGTATGTATGTGCACCATGTCTACATGTGTGACTGGTGCCCATGGAGGTTAGAAGAGGATGTCAGATCCCCCGGAACAAGAGCTATCGATAGATGTTTGTGAGCCACCATGTGGACGCTGGAAACCGATTGTGGGTCCTCCACCAAAGCAAGCCAAGTACTCTAAACTTCTGAGCTATCTCTCCGGTCCCAGCTTTCAACACCAGGAACAAGAGCAACAACCCATTTGATAGAACTAGCAGAAGGAACACATATGATGCTTTCCTTATTCCTGGATTTCTGCCTGCCTAGTATTAATCAAACTACACTCAGTTTTTCTTAAAGTGCTATAACTGCACATAACAAACCCAAAGAAGAGTAGGAAGGGTTACTCATACATGTGGGAACAGACTGTGTCAACTCAACTGGTATTTATTGTACATTATGTGCTTGCAGGAAATGAGATAAGAAAAGGCAATGTACAATGCTGTCACGAAGTTAAAATTCCACCAGAGTACTGATCTTTCCAACAAGTTTCCACCTGATTTTATGTATCTTTATGACCCACTGAGTTTAATTAGGGTTGATTGCCTGAGCATGGGTGTGGAATTATTTACTGGAGCAGGGACGACTTACCTGTGGATACACAGTCAAGAAAATGACACCTTTTCCTCCTTTAGTAACCACTATTCAGTAACCGTTCAGTAATCTTATTCAGTAACCATGAGCCTATAGCTCCTCAGAGAGGGATGTGGCTTCATAAACTCCTCCCCTGCCTTCATGACAGGATGTTGATGGGCCCCATGTTGCGAAGATTTGTGCATGTAAGCACAACTACTGGGTGTTCCTGATTCTAACAGCCATGTAATATCCAGATGACAGTGTTTAAGAACACACCTCTCAATTCTGTGGCTCTTATATTCTTTTCACTCTCTCTTCCATGTAGAACATCCTTCTATGACCTGGCATCAATTGTATTCCTGTTTGTGTTAGTGTTTGTTTTTAAAAAATGTGTGTAGTTTTTCCCTTAACCCGGCTAGCACTCATATAATTGAGACTGGACTATTATATTTGTTTAACCAGCTTTAAGGCACAATACTGATCAGGTATTACTCTATTCTTAACCCTCTAGGCTAATTTGACTTCCTTTTTGCCAAAATCCCCAAGATATTTGCATTTTATGGCTTTCACTTCTCCAGCTCCATGTCTCCTGGATCTCTGCAAGTGGCTGAATCCCCACTTCCTTTCTCTCTCCTCCTCCTTCCCGGGCTAGCATGAAGTCCAGCTCTGTTCTTTTCTCTGCTCAGTTATTGGCTCTTGACATATCAGGGAACAACTGGGGAGCAATGTTTAGACAGGAGAGTCTCAAAACAAAGACTGCAACCAGATATGAGGGCACAGAAATCAGAATTCGAATCTTTATACAGTGCACCATAACATTATGCCTACATGTTTGTTAAACATTGTGGTGGTCCTTCTCATGGGAGGATCATATTTCCACTCTCTATGAAACTTGGACCCAGCCATGCAAATTACTTTAGCCCATAACATGTAGACAGAAGTAATGTCTGTCATTTCTGATGATAAGCATCAAATGCCAGCTATGTGTTCATCCTGTCTCTTCGTTACCTTTGCCTAAAGGAGATTCTACATAGAGACTATTCTGAGACCTTCACAAAATAAGATAAAATAATAAGCACATGAATATGTGCTACTTTAAGATAACTCAAAAAAACCATCAACAGGAAAATATATGAAAAATTTCAGTATATACTCATATTGTGGAATATTTTCTGCAGTGAAAAGGAATAGATAATTGGCATGAAATATAGCAAAAAAAATTTCAAATATCTAATCATGAGTTTAAAAAGTCAGATAGTAATCTATATATCCTGCATAATTCCATATATAAAGTTCTAGAATAGGTGATTGATCCACCATGGTAGAAATCAGGCTAATGCATGCCTTGGACCAGTGGAGGAGGGTTTGACTGGGCAGGAGGATGAGGAGTAGTGTGTGATCACAGCAATACTCCATGTATTTATTGATTACTGCTCACACTGCTATCTATGTCTATCCACAGAACTGTACACATCAAAACTTAATACATTTTATCATAAGTAAAACAAAAAGCTCTACAGATAAAACACCCCATTCCTCTGTTCTGGTTTCCAAAGTATAGATGATGGGCAGGAGAATAAGTGGCCATTAAGCATTTGTTGACAGAAGCCGCGGAGATTGTGGAGCAATTTCTTATTTGCAACATGGTCCTCATTCATTGCCTCATTGGACTGATTCCCCATTAGTGCATACAATGATTTGAGAAAACCTTTGGTAAAGAAACCTGCTTGATGCTATCTTTTTTAAAAAATGTATTATTTATATAATATTCAGCCTGCACGTGTGCCTGCTTGCCAGGAGAGGGCCCCGGATCTCATTATAGATGGTTGTGAGTCACCATGTGGTTGCTGGGAATCGAACTCAGGACTTTTGGAAGAACAGCCACTGTTCTTATCCTCTGAGCCATCTCTCCAGCACTGCTTGATGTTATTTTATCTAGTAGTCCTCAATCAATTTTGAGTATTGACTATTCTTTCTTCAGAGAACAGAAGTATAGTACGAAAGTACTCCAACAGATTACAATCTGCCTAATCTTTCATATCCATTTGTTTTTCCTATCTCTCTTTTTTGTGATGCTGGGGATTGAATATAGGTCTTCCTAGGCAAGTGCTCTAATACTATATCTATAATCCTCCTTTGTAGAATCTTAGAACCCTCTCTTTGTAGAATCTATCAAAACCTTAGCAGTTTAAGATGCAAGTGTTACACAATGAAATACTACTCAGCAATTAAAAACAAGGAAATCAATGAAATTTGCAGACAAATGGTGGGATCTAGAAAAGATCATCCTGAGTGAGGTATCCCAGAAGCAGAAAGAAACACACAGAATATACTCACCTATAAGTGGATACTAGACCTATAAGATAGGATAAACCTACACCAATCTGTAAACCTAAAGAAGCTAAACAAGAAGGAGGACCCGGGGTAAGATGATCAATCCTCACATGGAATGACAAATGGGATGGGCATTAGAAGTAGAAGTAACAGGACAGGAGCCTACCATAGAGGGCCTCTGAAAGACTCTACCTAGCAGTGTATCAAAGTAGATGCTGAGACTCATAACCAAACCCTGGGCAGAGTGGAGGGAATTATATGAAAGAAGGGGGAGTTAGTAAGACCTGGAGAGGACAGGAGCTCCACAAAGACCAAATATATTTGGGCACAGGGGTCTTTTCTGAGACTGATTCTCCAACCAAGGACCATGCATGGATATAACCTAGAACCCCTGCTCGGATGGAGCCTGTGGCAGCTCAGTATCCAAGTGGGTTTTCCTAGTAAAGGGAACAGGGACTGTCTCTGACATAAATTCAGTGGCTGGCTCTTTGACCTTCCCACCTCCAATGGAGGAGCAACTTTGCTAGGCCCCAAAGGAGGACATTGCAGCCAGTCTTGAAGAGACCTGATAAGCTAAGGTCAGATGGAAGAGGGGAGGACCTCCCTTATCAGTGGACTTAGAGAGGGGCAGGGAGGAGATGAGGGAAGGAGGGTGGGATAGGGAGGGAATGAGGGACAGGGCTACAGCTGGGATACAAAGTAAAAAAGCTGTAATTAATATAAAAAAATAAAAATTTAATAAAAAAGATACAAGCCTAACCACAATAATAATTATGACCAAATTATGAGAACTATTTGCCTTTTGCCTTTGACTTAGTCCATCATGACAATTATATTATAGGTACTCAGAAAAATATTCACTGTCCTTTTCATCAGCTTTCCTAGATTTCTGATGGTCTCCAGATAGGTACTTGATGTGGTTTACATGTATAATGTCCACTATATGCTCATGTATTTAAACATTTGGCCCTCAACTGTTGGTGCTATTTTGGAAGGTTGCAGAATCTTTAATACATGGAGCCTCATTAGAAGAAGTGAGTCACTGGAGATGGGCCTCGAGGCTTGATAGCTTACCCTCAATTCCATTGCTCTGTCTACTTCCTGACTACGGAGATAATGTGATAATATGCCTGTCCAGTTCCTACTCCTGCCCTTTATGCCATGATAGACTGTATCCCTTACACTGTGAGCTCAAATAAACCTTTCTCTTCTTAAATTTTTTTTTTTTGTTTGTTTGTTTGGGGGATCAGGTATTTAGTTATAGTAAGAAGAAAATTAATTAATGCATTACCTGTCCCTGCTACATGAACTATCATCCTCTATTGCTGGCCATTCTAAGACCTCATGGGACCAACACTATGGGGTGGTCTGTGATAAGACTAACTAAGATAAGTAAGAATGTAGGACACCCTGCTGGTCTTAGTATGCTAGAGAGTGCTTGAGTGGAGCTCCTCAGCCTTAGGTACTAACCACTATCTTTTTAGTATTTCAGAACCTTCCTCAGAGAAGACAAAGGGCAGACATCTTCTATTTTTGCCTCCAAATTAAAAAATAATAATAATAATAATGAGAATCAACTCCAGGAAAAAAAATGCCTGTAAGTATCCATAGCCTAATGGTTCTGCCAACAGACTGGCTCCTGGTTTAAAAGATGTCAAGTTGGACACTTTGCTTTGTGAGGGTCCTTCATGCTTTCTACATGACTGCTCAAAAGTTACAGGATGCAGAGATGGGGAAGTTTGGAGCCACAATTCTGTTGTCATCAAGCACTGAAAAAAATCCTAAAGTTTTGGGATTGTTCCCACATTTTAATTCAAAGATACTAAGTCACTGGGATGAAGAGGTAGCCAATGTCTTTAGGATGTAGTCTACAAGGAGTTAAAGCCTTTCTCTCTCTTTTTTTAATTACTTTTATTCCTTGTCAATCATATTCATATATGCGTGTATGTAATACATTGTAATCATACATATCGGTCTTCTCACTCTTTTCCTCTTCCCAACCACACCAACATCATTTCCTACCCCTTTCCTCCCACTATGTCCCCATCCCACCTCCATTTTTTGCTTTTATTGTGTTTTTTGAGTTAAGGTCTTTCTTTCATCTTTTGAAAAAAATATAGTACTATATTTAAATATTTATTTCCATCTAAATTTTCAATCCTATTTACAAGGAATTCTTTGGGAAATTTCCCAACACTGAAGTCATTGTAGGGTTTTTAGCTTCAGTCCCCCTGAGCCCTTGTGGGAAGGAAAAAATTCAGTGGTAAGCTTATAAATGGAAAGACAGGAAAGTAGACAGTATAGGTGAAGGAAGGAATGAGATAGTAGTAAATCTGATTCTGAAAATGGCTTGCAATTTAAAATTCAACTGGAAACAAGACCTGGAAGCAAAATTCAGGGCGGGAAATGGTATGAACTATAGGTAGCTCATTAGTAGAGCATGTGCTTAAGCATCATGAAATGGAGCCTTGGGGTCTATCCCAGCACAAGAGAGAGGAGCCCATCTTTTCTTTTTTTTTTTTTTCAATGCAGTTTATTCAGGAACATTGAACAATCCTCGGACCCCGGGGAAAGCCAGCCCACAGCTTAAATAGCCTCTGGGAAAGTTAGGTATGCCCTGGTTACTCGCATGCCTCACTGGGTGCCTATGCCCATTGATGCCCCTCACGCTATGACTCTCTTCAGACAGAAAAGGGATCTTGGAACTACAGCCACCATTGTTACTACCATCTCATTGACGGCTGTTGGAGCTACCACCAGGGCATTAGCCATGAGTCATACTGGGCAGACTGCTCAGACCCTGAATAATCATTTAGCCAATGTAGCTCATGCCTTAGTTGTACATAAAGGAATTAATGCTCAACTAAAAGGAAGCTTGATGGTGTTCAATCAGAGGATTGACCTCTTGCAGGAGCAAATTGATACCCTATGGCAAATCGCTCAACCTGGCTGTCAATGAAAGTATGCTGGACTTTGTGTCACTAGCATACAACATGAGAATTTTTCCTGCGCTGCAAATCTGTCTAAACAATTGTCGAGCTATATTTTAGGTAATTGGACTGGAGAATTCGATACTACGATGGAGCAGCTGAGAGTGGCCATTGTCACAGTAAATTTTACCGGAGTGGACGCAGGACTAGCCACAGGATTATCAACATGGATTGCTGCAGCCATGAATCATCTGAAGGAATGGGCGGGCATGGGAGTGTTAGCAGGCCTTCTGGTGTTAGCCCATCTTTTCTTAAGCTGAGATAGAGAGAGAGAGAGAGAGAGAGAGAGAGAGAGAGAGAGAGAGAGAGAGAGATTAGAGGGGCCGGGAAGATGGCTCAGTTGTTAAAGCACCTGTTGTGCAAACATTACAACCTGTGATCAAGTCCCCAGCACTCAGGTAAAAGCTGGCTGTAATGATGCATGTCTATAACCTCAGTAATAGTATAGGAGACTTGAGAGACGAGTAAACCCCTGGAGCCAACAGACAGCCAGCCTACATGAATGTATGAGCTTCAGGTTCTTTGTTCTTAAAGAGTCTGTTTCAAAAAAATAAGATGAAGCATAATTGAAGAAGACATTCTATGTTGACCTCTGGCCTCCATGTGTGTGTATGTGTACAAACACACACACACAGAGAAAGAGAGAGAGAGAGAGAGAGAGAGAGAGAGAGAGAGAAAGAGAAAGAGAAAGAAAAAGAGAGAGGCATGCACACGTACCAACATATGAATATTACTATGCCATGGAAAGGGGAGAGAAAAGAAAAGGAAAAGAAAGAAAAGGAAACTGATGAACTAATTAAATCAACCAACACAAGTCCTTTTTCTCCCCTGAATCTAATCAGCAAAAATTCTAAAGTGTTTTCTAAAGTTCTTTCATATTTAATTATCACATCTTGGTGACTCAAGTAGCCTTAAGTTAAGACCAAATAGCTAGTAATTAAACAATTCCAGGGATATGTAGTTCCTGGGGCTTCTCAGGCTAGGGCAAAATGGCAAAATATTCTTGATCTGTATGTGCGATTGTAACAAATATCCTTAAAGACTTATTTATAAATGGTGGATATATATTTTTCACAGTTCTTGAGTCTAGGAATCCAATATCAAAGTGCCAGCAGGTTGAGAGTCTAATGTGGGCCTGGTCTCTCTCTGCTTCCAAGGTGGACACTTGTTGTGGAGTCCTCCACAGAAGACAAAAATGGCAAAAGAAAAAAACAAAAACAAACAAACAAAAAACAACAACACCAAAAGACTCAAACTTTTCAAAATCTCTGTCCTAATGGAATGAATCCACTAAGAAAGTCAGAATTCTGCAAAGACCTAGCCTGTAATACTACCACAGTGAAGATTAAGGTTCAAGATGGATTCTGGAAAGAACAAACATTCAAACTCTATGAGCTAGTTAACTGCCTTTTAATAAGAGCAATAGAAACTGTCAACCACGAAATTACAATCCACAGACATTCACCTATGCATCTCCCTGTCTTATCAGAGTAACAAAACAGAACTAAGGCCCTAGAAGTGTCAAAGCATACCGACGTTGGCACAACCTAGACAGACATTGCAAAATTGCATTAGTTCTATTGTGGGGACTGATGGAGACAGAATCCTGACAAGTGCACTTAATTCGGGAGTTGGGGAGGTGGCTTGATTGGTAAAGTACTGGCTGTATGAACACACAAAAAAGCAGAATTTACCCCCACAACCCATGTTAAATAGAAGGGCATGGTGGAATGCATGTAATCCCAGTGAAGGAGATGTGAAGATGGTGGATCCCATGGTCTCACTGACTAGCCAGCCTAGTCCAACCAACAAGTTGCAAGCCAACAAAGAGAGTCTGCCCCCCAAAAACAAAGTAGATAACACCTAAAGAATGACATCTGTAGTTGACCTTTGACCTCCATATGCATTTGCACTTATGTGTGCCCATGATTACAAGCACATGGCATACACACATACACATCACACACACACACACACACAGAGGAAATTTAGTGGGGGTCTTACAACCTTCCTCTCTGAACCCTACATTCCCAAGAGAAAAGAAAGATCTCCACAAAGGCCTCCTGTTACGCTACATAGAGGACATTAATCTATGACCTGTCTTCTAGATTTGCCAGCAGCTCTCTAGTAACAAGGAGAGGATTCTAGCCTGATGTGAGCTAGCCTTCTGCCTGCTGATGCCCAACTAACAGTCTCTCTGAGCAAGTTTGCTTCTCACAGATGGTGAAGCAATCTTTAAAAACCATGGTGCTTCCATGTTGCTACTTGCAATTTTGATAAGAGTTGATGGATTTGGGGAGCTTTTTAGAACCTGTGACACATGAATTCAGTAAGACAAAGACAAGTGAGAAGCTGGTAAAACCAATGATGAACATCCTTGAGAATGTCCGGGCATCAGGAAAAGCTTTTAAAAACCAATCGCTAAATTCAATGTGATTAATTATCTTCAAGTAGCTCATAGAGTGTTTCCTGAGCAGTGCTGGTCATTCCAAATGAGGTAAATAAACCACAGCTAATGTGCTGACATTTTAAAGAGAAAAGGCAGTTGCTAAAAATGCCCATCCAATTTCCACTGCTTACTACAAGTCATTAGGAGCAAGCGACGAGCTCATCGATCCAAAGGGTCTCAGATGCTATTTATTTGATTCAAACGGATTTAGTCAGAGAGAAATTTCCCCGAGACAAGCAAACAGACAGACAGACAGACAGACAGAAGACTTGAACTGTCTAGAAGCTACTGTGTCCCAAACCTAGAAAAGCTCACTCGAGAAGAATAACTGAGATCCTGTCAGAGTAAATCAACCGAGTGACTTCAAGGACCTCACAGGTTGGCATCATGTGGAAACTCATTAAAAGTGCAGAATCTTCCCCATCAAAGAAAATGTTCTAGGAATTCATATGCACATTAGTATTTTAGAAGCACTGGTTTGTGCCACCATGCCTCGTTATTTAAGCACGCAGTGAAAAAAAAATGTTGCTGGGTAAGGAAGAAAGTGCAGCCTGATAGACGTATCTCTCTCCAAAGATGTATGGATGCGAACAAACTCTACCCTTTCTGCTAACCCAGCCTCAAAGCAAAAAAAAAAAATTTAATAGCCCAGCAGCCCCACAGTTGAGCACAAAATGAATCCGAGGTTAGTTGAGTGAGATCCAAAGTGTCAATGTGACACAAACTTCAAAGAACAAATAGTGATCTGATGATTACACAAAAAATTCTTTGGAAGTTTTTTTTTTTCTTTCTTTTAATTGCTAAAGTTTCCAACAGCCAGAGCTTGCCAAGGTGGGACGAAATTCTAAGGACTAAGATATGCCTTTGGTCTTGGACATAAGGAGTTTAGGAAAACTCAGCTAGAGCAAACTCAGAAGGCTGGCTATTTGAGGCAAAGATGCCGTGAGGGAAGACCGATGCAAAATATCTGGGCCAGGTTTGGCAGCCACCCTGCAAAACCATTTGGGGAGAAAGGCTATGTGAAAGTGTTCACATGCACAGTGTGATATGGGGGAATTTCTTTTGCATTGTATTTGATACCAAAGTGAACAAATTTGATTTCCCTACTGTGATAGTTTAATTCCAAACATCATGGAAAAGCAAACCATGTTGTCTCCATCTTTTCCTTGTGCAAATCTATGGCTGTTTGCTTATTCTGAGGCTTTAGAGATAAAGGGCTGAAAATAGACACATACTGGACTCATGAAATGGATGTGTGCAGGCTTACCAACTAGAGCAAATCAATATTTAGCAAATTTATTAGCAAGCAAAGCACTTGAATTTTCTTACTTTAGCTTTTCTTTTTCTTTTATTTTATTTTTATTTTCAGTTACATTTTGTTAACTCTGTGTCCCAGCTGTATTCCACTCCCTCATTCCCTCCCCAACCCCACATGCCCTCCCTGGTCTCTTCCCTGCCCCTTTTCATGTCCACTGATAGGGGAGGACCTCCTCCCCTTTCATTTGACCCTGTTTTATCAGGTATCTTCAGGGCTGGCTGCAAAGTCCTCCTCTGTGGCCTAACAGGACTGCTCGTCCCCTGGGTGGGGGGGAGGTCAAAGAGCCTGCCCTTGAGATCCTGTTACAAATAGTCCTTGTTCCCCTTACTTTGGGAAACTACTTGGTTACTGAGCTACCACGGGCCACATCCGAGCAGAAGTTCTAGGTTATATCCATAGATGGTCCTTGGTTGAGTGTCAGTCTCACAAAAGACCCTGTGCCCAGATATATTTGGTCCTTGTAGAGCTCCTATCCTTTCCATCTCATACTAACTCCCCTTTTTTGTTATGATTCCCTGTACTCTGCCAAAGGTTTGGTTATGAGTCTTAGTGTCTGCTTTGAAACACTGCTAGTTAGAGTCTTTCAGCTGCCTTTTGCGGCAGACTCCTGTCATACGTTCAATGCACATCCCATTTGTCTTTCTAAATGAGGATTGATCATCTTCGCCCTTGTCCACTTTCTTGATTATCTTCTTTA
Organism: Meriones unguiculatus; assembly: GCF_030254825.1. Lineage (NCBI taxonomy): Eukaryota > Metazoa > Chordata > Mammalia > Rodentia > Muridae > Meriones > Meriones unguiculatus. Next base: position 140,418,335 of record NC_083369.1, on the reverse strand, counting down.
GGTGTGTAGATTTCATTATGTTTATCTTATCTTATAGGTCTATATAAGCGAGTATATACCATGTTTGTCTTTCTCCTTCTGGGATACTTCACTCAGAATGATCTTTTCTAGATCCCACCATTTGCCTGCAAATTTCATAATTTCCTCCTTTTTGATTGCTGAGTAGTATTCCATTGTGTAAAAATACCACAATTTCTGTATCCATTCCTCTGTTGATGGATATCTGGGTTGTTTCCAAGTTCTGGATATTACAAATAAAGCTGCTACAAACATGGTTGAACAAATGTCCTTGTTGTGTACTTGAGCAAATTTTGGGTATATACCTAGGAGTGGTATAGCTGGGTCTTGAGGTAGCACTACTCCTAATTGTCTGACAAAGCGCAATATTGACTTCCAAAGTGGTTGTACCAGTTTACATTCCCACCAGCAATGGAGGAGGGTTCCCCTTTCACCACAACCTTTCCAGCATGTGTTGTCACTTGAGTTTTTCATCTTGGCCATTCTGATGGGTGTAAGGTGAAATCTCAGGGTCGTTTTGATTTGCATTTCCCTAATGGCTAATGAGGTTGAGCATTTCTTTAAGTGTTTCTCTGCCATTTGATGTTCCTCTTTTGAGAATTCTCTGTTTAGCTCCGTTCCCCATTTTTTAATTGGATTACTTGGTTTGTTGCTTTTCTGCTTCTTTAGTTCTTATATATATATACTGGATATTAGTCCTCTGTCAGATAAAGGGTTAGTGAAGATTCTTTCCCAATCTGTAGGCAGTCGTTTTGTTTTGATGATGGTGTCTTTTGCTTTACAGAAGCTTTTCAGTTTCATGAGGTTCCATTTATTGATTGTTGCTATTAGAGCCTGTGCTGTTGGTGTTCTGTTCAGGAAGTTGTCTCCTATGCCAATGAGTTCTAGGCTGTTCCCCACTTTTTTTCCAACTGATTTAGAGTATCTGGTTTTATGTTGAGGTCCTTGATCTACTTCGACTTTAGTTTTGTGCAGGGTGATAAATATGGATCTATTTTCATTTTTCTGCATGTAGACATCCAGTTGGTCCAGCACCATTTGTTGAAGATGCTGTCTTTTTTCCATTGAATGGATTTGGCTTCTTTGTCAAACATTGAGTATTCATAGGTGTGTGGGTTTATTTCTGGGTCTTCTATGAGGTTCCATTGATCCTCCTTTCTGTTTCTATGCCAATACCATGCAGTTTTTTATTACTGTTGCCCTGTAGTACAGCTTGAGATCGGGGATGGAGATACCTCCAGATGATCTGTTGTAATTGATTATAATTGATTATCAATGTCTTGAGGGTCGTTTTATGGATCATTAACAACAATACACAACTTGATTGTCTTGGTCTTTTCACGTTACCGTAGCAAAACACCATAGACTAAGATTACAAACAGAATTTATTTCTCACAATTACAAAGGATTAGAAATCCAAGATCAATGTACTGAAGCATGCAGTGTCTGGTGAAATCTGCTCCCTGGTTTATAGATGATGCCATTTCTCTTTGTCCTCATGTGAGGCGAGGCTTCTTTGGGGGTTCTCTCTTATGAGGGCATAATCCCAAACACAAAGACTTTGTGATCAGGACCTAATCACTTCTCTGCATCTCTGGCTCCAAGACATCCATGAGCACCTGCGCTCACATGCCCATATCTACACAGAGACATGCACCTTTCCTAGTGATGTCAGGAGCTGCTCCCGTAAAGTCTCAGCAACATCGGTGCCTAAACATGAGCTGGACAAGGACAACAACAATAGACACGCTAACATGGACAAGAAAAAATAATGCTAAAGAGGGCAGGGAGCATACAACCCACAGAAGTGCACCAATGACCTGACTAGGTCCCTAAAACTCTGAGATGTGAATTTCTGTTATTTATAAGCCCCTTCCCACAAAAAAAAGGAAATAACATTTGTTTTATTTTTTATTTTTATTTTGTATTAATTACAGATTATTCACTTTGTATCTCCCTGTAGCTACCTCCCCCCTCTCCTCCCAATCCCACCTTCCCTCTCCATTCTCCACCCATGCCCCTCCCCCAGCCCACTGATAGAAGAGGCCTTCCTCCCCTTCCATCTGATCCTAGCCTATCAGATGTCATCAGGACTGACTGCATTGTCTTCCTCTGGGGCCTGGTAAGACTGTTCCCCCCTCAGAGGGAGGTGATCAAAGAGCAGGACGATCAGTTCATGTCAGAGACAGTCCCTGTTCCCATTACTATGTAACCCACTTGGACACTGAACTGCCATGGGCTACATCTGTGCAGGGGTTCTAGGTTATCTCCATGAATGGTCCTTGGTTGGAGTATCTGTCTCAGAAAAGACGCTTGGGTCCAGATTTTATGGATCTGTTGCTCTCCTTGTGGAGCTCCTGCCTTCTCCAGGTCTTACTATTTCCCACTTCTTTCATAAGATTCCCTGCACTCTTCTCAAAGTTTGGCTATGAGTCTCAGCATCTGCTTTGATATCCTGCAGGGTAGAGCCTTTCAGAGGCCCTCTGTAGTAGGATCTTATCCTGTTCCCTGTTTTCTCCCTCTTCTGATATCCATCCTCTTTGCCTTTCTGAGTGGGGATTGAGCATCTTAGCCAGATTTCTCCATCTTGATTAGCTTCCTTAGTTGTACAGATTTTAGTATTATTATCCTATATTCTATGTCTAATATCCACTTATGAGTGAGTATATACCATGTGTGTCTTTCTGCTTCTGAGATACCTCACTCAGGATGAGCTTTTCAAGTTCCCACCATTTGCCTGAAAATTTCATGATTTCCTTGTTTTTAATTGCTGAGTAATACTCCATTGTGTAGATGTACCACAATTTCTGTACCCATCCCTCAAGTGAGGGACATCTGGGTTGTTTCCTGATTCTGCCTATTATAAATAAACCTGCTATGAACATGATTAGGCATATGTCCTTGTTGTATGCTTGAGCATCTTTTGAATACATGCCTAGGAGTGGTATAACAGGATATTGAGGAAGCACTATTTCTAATTGTCTGAGAAAGCACCAGATTGATTTCCAGAGTGGTTGTACAAGTTTACATTCCCACCAACAGTGGAGGAGGATTCCCCTTTCTCCACATCCTCTCCAGCATGTGTTGTCACTTGAGTTTTTTATCTTAGCCATTCTGATGGGTGTTAAGTGAAATCTCAAAAAATAACATTTTAATGCACCATTTATACAACCAGGCAAAAAAAAAAAAAGATGCAAAAAGCCCCTGCTGAGCAAAATGTCAACATTTAAAATAAACATAGGATCACTATGAATTTTCCCTTTTGTCTCAGGTTCTGTATTACAAATTCTAATTTTGATTGTTTAGAATTGCCTTGAAATATTGCTCATCATGTTCTGAGTTTGTCGTTTGAGCTCCTCTCAGGTTGGTGCTGGATGTCATGCCTCTTGTGTCTTGCCTAAGTATTGTCCTTTGATACAGCTAATGAAGATCAGTTGATGCTAAGCACTGTGGAGCTTTCAACCTCATTTGGAAAGTCAGGCAAGTTCCATAGACATGCATTAAAACATTGGGACAAGTTGGAATAGAGCTAGCCATGGAGATGATAATAGTAGTCATGATTATGTGTTTAAACAATACAGTGTTTCATCCTAAGGTAGTAAGATACAACAGCCATAAATAGAGACCAGAGCTGGTTCGAGCCCCAACTCTTCCAATTCTTGCTCCTGCTGTCTTGCCTTGACTTCTGTGCATATGAGTTCCCCCATTTACAAAGATGAGAACAATATTCATACTTAGTCCATAGAGTTCTCAATCTTAAATGAAGTAAGATGTAGCTTGTCCCAAGTATAGTACTATGCCTAAGCTGTGGCAGAAGTTGGGAAATGGGAGTTATAACTGGAAAGCCTCATTCTTTAGCAAGAAAGTGCTTGACCAGATAAGATGAACACAAAGGCTCTTCTTTTTTTAATTATTTTATTTTATTTATATATTTATTTATTACAATTTATTCACTTTGTATCCCCACTGCAGCCCTCTCCCTGATTTTCTCTTAGTCTCACCCACCCTCCCTTTTCTCCCTCTATGCCTTTTCCCTAGTGCCCTGATAGGGGAGGACCTCCTCCTCTTCTATCTGTCCCTACCTTATAGGGTCTCATCAGGACTAGCTGCATCACCTTCCTCTGTCTCCTGGCAAGACTGCACCCCTCAGGAATAGGTGATCAAAGAGCCAGCTACTGAGTTCATGTCAGAGACAACCCTTGTACCTCTTACTAGGGAACTTACTTGGAAACTGAGTAGCCAATGGGCTTTTCAAAGGCTCTTTTAAGCAAGCCGTTAGGAGTAGATTTTTATTTTTCCCTGACTTGTTACTCTCTGTCCCAAACCACTTTCCATAAGTTCCTGTTGAGTAGGAAAAGCTGTTTTATCCTTGGCCAGTCTTTCAAATTCAACAGACTGTGACCAGTCATTGACAAAGTTAATGAACAATTCCTGGCTTATATGCAAATGTACAAAAATCTCATCATTGTCTTTCTGGACCTTTGATATAAAAAACACTGTGGTAATGTTCCTCTTTAAAATAGACAAGGAGTTTTATTCATATTGTTTCACAGCAAGACCAAAATGAGCCTTTTGAGGTGGGTAGAAAAATCTCCTTCCAGTACAGTCTACATCCTGATGAGCAGCACAGAGTAAAAAGCGAATAAGATTTCTTTTTTAAAAATTATTTTACTGATGAAAGTATAAGGGGGCAGTTTACCTTTGTAGCTTAATAAGACTCCATTCGCCTGGATGTTCTCTGAGGGTCTGAGGACAATCTTTCCATAACCATCCTGGTAGGAGAGGTGATATTATAAAGAGAGACACTTATGCCACCCAGGTAGTGAAACAATGGGCCCCAGAGGGGAAAAAAATCCCTAAGAACATTAAGCTGGAGAACAGAAATGGTTAAAGCCCTCATGCCACCAAAAGAAAACCTTTCCTTTCTAGGGTCTTTCCCGCAGTGCTGACAGTTTATCAGACCACTCCACAGAGTAGACCAGAGCAAAAACAGGGGTAACATAGTAAGGGGTGGGACAACATTAATCAGGACCATTCAGTTATACTCACCTCCCGCCTTCTGTTAAAACCAAAACTTCATGTTAGTACCACAGACACAAATCCGTGGAGTTACTAAACACTTAGTTGTTCCTCCTTCCAGCATGACCATCGTGACTAAACCTCTGCTTTTCACGAATGTTTGTCAATCACATTGGCATACTGAGGACAGGAAGTCCAGCCTTAGGTCTGCCACAGGCTGCTTTGACCTAAAACACTCCAGTAACATTTTTATTCCAAGTCAGTCTCCGATGTAGTCAAAAGGGGGATTTCCAGTGGCATACATAGTTAGCCCAATCCATTGTTGGAGATGTATCCTTATATATGTTTTCCAATTTTCTAGAAATTTAACTGTGGCCTGAACAATAGATATGTTTGTGAAATTTTGTTAATTGTGAAAATAAGCATTGTGGCTACACAAGAAAAATTCTTCTCTCACTCACTCTCTCTTTCTCAGGTTCATACTGAACAGAATAAAAATGACATGACAACAGAGATTTGTGTCACAGAAGCAAAAGACATAGGAAGGACCAGATGGGTACCTGATAAAGCCAGAATGGCAAATAAATGTGGTTGAATTCGCCTGATGAAGATGAAGGACTTACTTAAATTCTCTGCTCTTTTGTTCCAATTAAAAGTTTTAAAGGTACATTGTTCCTTCTTGAGGCATTTGTAGGCTTAGATTTTTTCCATCAAACCTATTTTATTTGGGGTTCTGAAACACTTTTTCCTCCATTCCAACTTCCCTCCCACCCCAAACCTTAGGTAGGAAATTAGAAAGAAAAAGGGCTGTAGACCTCTTTTATCTACTTCCTGCTAATTAGGGTCGATGGGTCTTTAGGGGATTGCCAAACTTAGTCAACAGGACACCAGCAGTCCACTCCAACAGCCAACACCAAGCAGCAATACGAAGTCACCAAAATCTGCAAGACTCAGTTGGATTGTCCGGAGAAGCTCTCCGGAATGTTTCTCTGTGAAGTCAAGTGTCAAAGCACGAAGATCAGCACGGAAGAGATGTCTATCCTAAAAGGCTCATTGAGAGTGGACCTCTCTATATCTCCTCTCCTCAAAGTCCACCCACTGATGTTCTTAGCTGGCTAAATTCACGACCCTCAAACATGAGAGCTCATAGCAAAACATCACGTGCCCTCTCATAAGCCAATCCGGGCAAAACATCACATGACAAAACTCAGTCTTCAAAGAAACCAGAAGCTTCCACTTCAGGAACTGGTTCTCCAGTCTTGCGGTGGCATCCTGGACAGCTTACCGACACCATCCTTTTCTTAGTTGTGTGAAGTGGCATCCTTAACGCAGGTGATGGTGTGGGTGATAGGTATGGAGGACCGGCGTGACTGAGACAAAGGCCCCCAGTGAGCCCTCGGAGCCACTAATGTGGGTGTAAGACAAAGCAAGGAACTCTGAGTAACCAGAATCCCGGTGCTAGTAGCCTCCAAGTAGGAGCTGCCCATCTCTTTGCCCGAGGGTACTACCCTGCTAAGCACTGTCCTGTGTCCTCAGTTTCTAAACAGGTTTTCAGAATAAGCATCTTGTAAAATCCCCCAACTCCCTGTAACCATTTGGAAGTGGCATGATCTAATACACTCATGTGTTTTCTGTTGTGGTCAGGAACAAACCTAGGGCCTCATACATGCTAAACCTGCTCTACACAACCCCAGTTCTGTCCTCACTATTATTTCAAATATTAATGTCTATTCTTTTTTTTTAGATTTTATTTTATTTTTAATCAAGAGAGAGAGAGAGAGAGAGAGAGAGAGAGAGAGAGAGAACACATCACCTGTGAGCGAGGTGCCCATGAAGGCCAGAAAAGAATGTCAGATCACCTAGTTGGAGTTATAGGTGTTAATGAGTTACCATGTGGGTGTTGAGAATCATTCCTGGGTCCTCTGGAAAATCAACAAGTGAGAGAGCCATCTCTTCTAGGTTTCTAAATAAACTTACAACCACTTTTTTTTTTTTTTTTTTTTTTTTGGTCTCAGGTTTTGTTTTTAAGGAAACTGAAATAACCATTTCTAGAAAAACGAGGCCTGGGAAATATCCACTAGATTTGACAGTCTTTTCCACTGGGCCCTTAGTGAGAAAACAGAAACATGGAAGGAAGGCAGCTGCATTTCAGGGGGACAGAAAATGGAAAGGGGTTAGGCAATGGCACGGTTGCTTTTTTCTCTGTATGTCTGAGGGCTTACAACATGTAGCGTCCCTTCTTCTAATCTTTTTAAAAATAATTTTTATTTTTTTATATTAATCACAGGTTATTTAATTTGTATCCCAGACGTAGCCCACTCCCTCATCCCCTCCCAACCCCACCCTCCCTCCCTCATCTCCTCCCTGCCCCTCTCCAAGTCCACTGATAGGGGAGATCCTCCTCCCCTTCCATCTCACCCTAGCTTATCAGGTATCTCCAGGACTGGCTGCAATGTCCTCCTCTGTGGTCTAGCAAGGCTGCTCCTCCCTCTCGGGGAGGGGGAGAGGGAGGTAAAGGAACCAGTCGTTGAGTTCATGTCAGAAATAGTTCCTGTTCGCCTTATTAGGGAAACCCACTTGGTTACTGAGCTACCATGGGCTACATCCGAGAAGGGGTTCTAGATTATATCCATACATGGTCCTTGGTTGGAGAAACTATCTCATAGAGGGCCCCCGTGCCCTGATATATTTGGTCCTTGTGGAGCTCCTGTCCTCTCCCAATCATATTAACTCCCCCTTCTTTCATATGATTCCCTGCACTCTGCAGAAGGTTTGGTTATGAGTCTTAGCATCTGCTTTGATACACTGCTGGGTAGAGTGTTTCAGAGGCTCTCTGTCCTATTTCTTATTTTCTCCTACTTCCCATGTCCATCCCATTTGTCTTTCTATGAGAGGATTGATCATCTTACTCCAGGTCCTCTTTCTTGTTTATCTTCTTTAGGTGCACATATTTTAGTATGTTTATCCTATTTTTTTTAATTTAACTTTTATTAAATACACTTTATTCACTTTGTATCCCCCCATAAACCCCTCCCTCATTCCCTCCCAACTCCACCCTCCTTCCTTCATCTCCTCCCATGACCCTCCCCTAGTCTACTGACAAGGGAGGTCCTCCTCCCCTTCCCTCTGATTCTAGTCTATCAGGTCTCATCAGGAGTGGCTGCATTGTCTTCCTCTGTGGCTTGGTAAGGATGCTCCCCACAAAAATTAAGAAAGAAATCACTGGCATTATGGTGTGCACCTGTAAGTCCAGAACAAGGAACCCTGAGGCTGGGGTTGAGATTGTAAGTTAGTTATAGGTGTGTTGGTATAATGTTCTTTTGGAATGTATACAATTTACCCTTGTTCATTCAAATGCTGATGCTTATTCTAAGTATAACCTGTCTCAAGTTTGTATAAACATGCCACCATTTGTTCTTTGTGTTGTCAATTAAACAACCAGCCCCAGTGCAGAGCAATGGAGAGAACAGAGTGGAACATCCTGGTCTGGAGAGTGAGGAGAGGAAGGAAGCAGAAGAGGAGAAAGGAGAATTGGCAGGAGAGGTCTTGGAACCACGTGGAGAATGAACTCAACCTAAGATATGACTAAAATGTAATGGGTGAAATTTGAATGGTAGGAAACTTATGTGGGCGTGGAGGTTTAGGATGGAGTAAGTATTGCCCAGCATTGTGCTCCAGGTTAATTAAATAAAGCCTAGTCTCTGTGTGGTGATTTGGGTATATAGCTGGTTTAGAAATAACTGCTGATTAAAAGATAAATCAATAATACCTATTAATAACCACAACATAGGTGTGAGACCCTGATTCCAAGAAAGAAAGAAAGAAAGAAAGAAAGAAAGAAAGAAAGAAAGAAAGAAAGAAAGAAAGAAAGAAAGAAAGAAAGGAAGGAAGGAAGGAAGGAAGGAAGAAAGAAAGGTCAGTAAGATGGTTCAGTGAGTCAGGGCTGCTAAAAACACTTGGCTTGCTATCAGACATGATGACCTGAGATCATTTCCTGGAACTCACAAGCTGGAAAGACACATAACTCCTGCAAATTGTCTTTTGACCTCTGCATGTGAACCATGATATGTACACTTGAGCTTACAGTCCCCCCCCCCCACATGCACAATGCACACACATAAATAAATAAATGTAAATAAGATTTTAAAACTAAATTTTAAAAGGGAATAGAGGAGAGATGAGGAGGTAGGGAGAAGAAGAATGAAGAAGGTAGAAAGGCAAATAGGAGGGGAGGGAAGAGGATGAGGTAGGGAGAGGAAAAAAATGATGGAGAAGACATCTCAGAAACAAATTTATTGAAATTCTACTCTTTAACTACACTGTCATATTTTTGGAGGGTTAATTTTTCTGCTATAGGAAAGTAGTTTCTACTTCTTTGGGTAGATATTAATGGGACCACTCCTTCACCTTGATGTGGGTGACCTACATGTTACCACACGACAGGAGACCTTCTCTCTGGTCATTGAAGACTGAGTGATATCATGGGAATGTAGATAAAGGACAAGTTATCACAAGAGACCCTGGCTTACCAGGCTCTCCCATATCTTTTCAATAAATTAACTGTTTCCCAAATTGCCAGAGTACTTTCTGCACCCATGAATTCTATTCAGTAAGACCTTAAAGATAATACAGTGACATGTTTTATTTTTTTTAAGTATTTCTGATTATAAAAGTAACTTGTGCCCAATGCAGAAGATGGACAAAAACAATGTAGAAAAGTATTCAGAAGCAGGAAACACAAAAGAGAGAAAACAATGAACTTGATAACCCTGTTACTCAAAGACAAACAGTATTTAGATTAGATATGAATTCAGTTTAGCAGCCAGTTTATAGAATTTGGCATAATGTTTTGGTTTTTAACTTAGCATGATGCTCATACATAATTTCTTTATTTTTAATAACAACCTCTCAAATATAATTTCAATGATTGATAATGTCTGACTTACGGACATACCATGGTTCTCTAAAATGTCCAGCATCGTTTCTTATTCCAGCTCTCTCAAAATTCCCTTTATAGTAGTGAGTATTCTCTTGAATATCTTTGTTCATAGATCTTGGTCTGACAACAAATTCTTTCTGTAGGCTTGATGCCCGGAAGTGTAGTAATCATTTCAAAAGGAATGGACATTGAAAGCTCTAGAGACCTAGTGCCAGAATCATCTTTCCTTAAGATTATGCCAATTTATTTTTCACAGGTGTGCTTTTTAATATTTATGTTTTGTTAATTACATTATTTCTACAGAATAATGGGTTCGTTTGTGCCATTTTCATGCAGGCAACTAGCCCATTTTGTTCATGTTAATCTCATATGTTCCTCTGTGCTTTCGGGGGCAAGGTGAGAGAGGGTTACATAATATATTCAGGGTGGTCTTGGACTCACTAGGGTAAGCTGACTTTGAACTCACAGCATCCCTTCTTCTTCAGCCTCCCAAATGCTAAGACTACAAGCATGTGCCACCACTGCTGGCTTTCCCCCAATGCTTTTTAGTAGGATTTCAAAAATGATTAATGAAAAGGAAGATAGTTATATTTCTTTGCTCATGTGCTGAATTTGAGTTACACTGACCCAGATTCCTGAATTTTGAATTTTCTTTATATTAGCGTTTTCTCAGAGATGTATACAAACTCTTCATATAGTAAAGATATCAATCTTGTTATTATACTAGTTTAAATTCCTTAGTTTACTTGGTCAATTGGTTCATGTAGCCTTTATAAATTTTTTTTTCAAATTTTTATGTGCCCTTAGGAGGTGGACACACGAGGATCAAGAAGAGTTCAAGGTCAGCCTAATCAATGCAACTGTTTTGAGGCCAGCTGGGATACATGAGACCTTTCCTCAAAACTAAAAATCTCCCCAAATGCTTTCCATTCTTTGAAGCTTGTGAAATCCTCCCTTCTCACTCCCGTGTTAGATAAATATGCTGTTTGGATAGTGTTTTTGCTTCCCAGTTTTGTGTCCAATAACACTATCAGCAATGTGTTCCTTTACCACCTTTAATTGATGCAATTTTATTACATTTATTTATTTGTGTGTGCATGCATGGGAATGGAATACAAGCCACAGCATGCCACTGTGGAGGTCAGTTTTCTTTTTTCACCATGTGGGTTCCAGGGATCAAATTCTGGCATTGGGTTTTGATTGATTATATTTTTTAATTCACTCTTTAAATTTTATCTTTTGGTGTTTTGTTTGTTTGTTTTAGATGGTCTTTTATAGGCCGCATAAGAGCGGATTTATTTGTACTGTGTATAGCATTTTCCTGTTTATTTTCTTTTTTTATTGACTGGTAATTTAGTAGAAGGTGGCTCTTAATGTTGGTACTGTTTACTGTTCCTTAAAATTTGTATTGATGTGTTTACCATTACGTTTATGAAATGTAGCTCTATATCTAAATTTCTCTAGTTTTGAAATGAAGACTAACAAAAGAATTTTTAAAAATCTAACTAATGATTGGGTAGGTTTTATTTTTGTTTGTTTTTATTCCTGACAAATTCCTGACTTCATTAATTTAAGGTTGTAAAACTCACACAGTTAATATGCTATTTATTATGTAAGTACTCCTGTTCAAGATTTTGAGGTTTACATTATTTGTGTGTGTGACTTTTAATTCTTTTCGCCCCCCAACATTCATTTTTAAGTGCATTTTTTTCAAAATTTATTTTATTTTTATTAATTACAGTTTATTCACCTTGTATCCCAGCTGTAGCCCCCTCCCTCATACACTCCCAATCCTATCCTCCCTCCCTTCCTCTTCTTCTTCTATGCCCCACTCCCAGTCCAATGATTGGGGAGGTCCTCCTCCCCTTCCATCTGACCCTAGCTTATCAGGTCTCATCAGGACTAGCTTCATTGTCTTCCTGGTAAGCCTGGTAAGGCTACTCCTCTCCCCATCAGGTGGAGGCAATCAAAGAGCCAACCAATCAATTCATGTCAGAGACAGTCCCTGCTCCCCTTACTAGGGAACCCACTTGGACACTGAGCTGCCATGGGCTACATTTGTGCAGGGGTTCTAGGTTATCTCCATGCATGAACATTCATATTTATATAATGTTTTTGTTTAAAATTTGATGTTAAATAATGCAACTGAGAATCACAATCAAAACAATTCTTTTCATAAAACTAATAAATAATTGGCTTCCAAATTTATTGGCCAGTTTTTTATGATATGATATAAATTTTAAAATAGAATATGCAGGACTGCTTCTGAGTGTTCTGCTTTTCTGCCCCCAAAGAAAAGTAAAAAAATAAAATCTACAAGTTTCATAAAAAAATGTAATTGTTTCCAGAATAAATACTAGTACATTTTCCTCAAACAACGAACCTGGTTCACCTTGACTTTCATTGGGCTGGTATAAAGGTATTCATTTTCAGAGGAAAGAACAAAATTTAAAACTATGTCTGAACAAAAGAAAATTTGCAAAGTTAGATCTAAGATTTATGTAGGAATCCAAAATGTAACTGCATTTTCTCTTTTCTAACATGCCATTAATTGTAAATGTTTTGAAGCAAGAAACAGGAAATGTAGAGTTGTACTGCCCAATATAGTAGCCACTAGTCATATCTGGCTACTTAAATTTAAATTCATTAAAGTTAAAATCTCCATTTCACAGTTTCATTAGCTACATGGCAGTGGTAGTTACATGTTCTGTACCATAAGACATTTCCATACTTGTATAAAGTTTTACCAGATAGCATTGCTTGTGAAAATACTGGACAACAAAATCCTTTGGAGGAAACGGCTTTTAGCATGTGGGGCATACAGGCTGCAGCAGGACCTTTGCTTATTTCAAGAGGAGAAAGTAAAGTTGGAATGTCATAAAATGGGAGTCCCGCAGCAAAAGACATAGAACTATATTATGGTAATTATCAACATTTTTATTGAGCTTGCCATTTTACTGTATCAAGTACTTTACAGATGGTGTATGTTTCCAATCCCAGGAAGAATTAACTTTTTTTTTTTTTTTTTTTTTTTTTTTTGTAAATGCAGTATTTGATGGCTAAGAACCAAAGGACTTCTGATGAAAGAAATGGTGGCACGTGGATTTGAGGCTAGCTTTTAAGTCTTATTCCCCTTCAACTCTATCAGCAGTTCTCAAGTAGGGATTTAACTAGGAGGTAAGATATGGGTGCCAGCAAGTTTGGTTTCCTCTTAGGTATCTTTTGGGTTTGCAGATAGCTGCCCTTTGTAGTGCTTCTTCTGGATGTATTAAGGCCCACCATAACATCTTCACTTTAATGTAATCACCTCCACAAAGACCTTCTATCTCAATAGGACCATATCCGGGGCTATTGGGAGTTGGAACTTCAGTATTTGAACTTCTTATATATTGGGGCATAAGTCCCAACGATCTTCAAAGCAGAGCATGAGGGCTTATATGTGGATGCCGAAAGGCGGCTTTTGCTATGGGCATCTAGAATGACTTCTCTCCCACTCTTGGAGGTTCGAAGACCGAACCTCACATTCGGCTTACAGTATCTGGTAACCACTTTATTATGGAACTGGTTTATTTTAGTGTTGCTCTGAGACTGTAGGGATACAAATCTGTTTAGAGTCTAGAGTTAACATCTGGTGGAAGAACTTTTTCTTTTAATTACTTTTCTTGGAAGCTGGGAATGAAGCTCAGTTGGTAGACTGCTTGCCTGGCATGCACAAAGGCCTAGGTTTGTGCTCCAGCACTGCCTGAATTGGGCGTGGTGGCACATCCTTGTATTTCCAGCACAGAGGGTTTCAGCTACACAGAAAGTTCAAGGCCATTCTGGGATCCATAAAACCCCATCTCAAAGAATTGCCTATCTTTTTATTTTTTATTTTTTTTAGAATTGCCTTTCTTTTTTTTCAATTCTTTTATTCTTTTTTATTTTTAATTATACTTCATTTACTTTGTATCCCCCCTCTAGTTCCCTCCCTCCTCCCCCCATCCCTCCCTTCCTCCCCCTTCTTCACACACTCCCCTCCCCAAGTCCACTGGTAGGGGAGGGTTTCTTTTTCTTCTTTCTGATCCTAGTCTGTTAGGTCTCATCAGGAGTGGCTGCATTGTCTTCCTCTGTGGCCTGGTAAGGCTGCTCCCCTCTCAGGGGAGGTGATCAAAGAGCAAGCCAATCAGTTCATGTGAGAAGCAGTCCCTATTCCCATTACTATGGAACCCACTTGGACACTGAACTGTCATGGGCTACATCTGTGCAAAGGTTCTAGGTTATCTCCATGCATAATACTTGGTTGGAGTATGAGTCTCAGGAAAAACCCCTGTTGTCAAACTTTTTGGTTCTGTTGCTCTCCTTGTGGACCTCCTGTCCTCTCCAGATCTTACTATTATTTCCCACTTCTTTCATAAGATTCCCTGCATTCTGCCCAAAGTTTGGCCATAAGTCTCAACATCTGCTTTGATAGTCTGCAGGGCAGAGCCTTTCAGAGGCCCTATGTGGGAGGCTCCTAACTTGTTTCCTGTTTTCTTCTTCTTCTGGTGTCCATACTTTTTGCCTTTCAGAGTGGGGATTGAGCATTTTAGCAAGAGTCCTCCCTCTTGATTAGTTTCTTTAGGTGTACAGATTTTAGTAGGTTTATCCTATATTATATGTCTGTATGAGTGAGTATATACCATGTGTGTCTTTCTGCTTCTGGGATAGCTCACTCAGGATGATCCTTTCCAGATCCCACCATTTACCTGCAAATTTCATGATTTCCTTGTTTTTCATTGCTGAGTAGTATTCCATTGTGTAGATGTACCACAATTTCTGTATCCATTCTTCAGTGGAGAGGCATCTGGGTTGTTTCCAGCTTCTGGCTATTACAAATAAAGCTGCTACAAACATGGTTGAGTAAATGTCTTTATTGTGTACTTGAGCATCTTTTGGGTATATGCCTAGGAGTGGTATAGCTGGATCTTGAGGCAGCGCTAATCCTTGTTGTCTGAGAAAGCGCCAGATGGATTACCAGAGTGATTGTACCAGTTTACATTCCCACCAGCAGTGGAGGAGGGTTCTCCTTTCTCCACAACCTTTCCAGCATGTGTTGTCACTTGAGGTTTTGATCTTGGCCATTCTGATGGGTGTAAGGTGAAATCTCAGGGTCATTTTGATTTGCATTTCCCTGATGGCTAATGAGGTTGAACATTTCTTTAAGTGTTTCTCTGCCATTTGATATTCCTCTGCAGAGAATTCTCTGTTTAGCTCTGCACCCCATTTTTTAATTGTATTACTTGATTTGTTGCTTTTCAACTTCTTTAGTTCCTTATATATACTGGATAGTAGCCCTCTGTCAGATATAGGGTTGGTGAAGATTCTTTCCCAATCTGTAGGAGTCATTTTGTTTTGAGGACAGTGTCCTTTGCTTTACAGAAGCTTTTCAGTTTCATGAGGTCCCATTTATTGATTGTTGCTCTTAGAGCCTGTGTTGTTGGTCTTCTGTTCAGGAAGTTGTCTCCTGTGCCAATGAGTTCTAGGGTATTCCCACTTTTTCTTCTAATTGATTTAATGTGTCTGGTTTTATGTTGAGGTCTTTGATCCACTTGGACTTTAGTTTTGTGCAGGGTGATAAGTATGGATCTATTTTCATTTTTCTACATGTAGACATCCATTTTTTGAAGATGCTGTCTTTTTTCCATTGTATGGTTTTGGTATCTTTGTCAAAGATCAGGTGTCCATAAATGTGTGGGTTTATTTCTGGGTCTTCTGTTCGGTTCCATTGATCCACCATTCTGTTTCTATGCTAGTATCATGCAGTTTTTATTACTGTTGCTCTATAGTACAGCTTAAAATCAGGGACCGTGATACCACCAGAAGATCTTTTATTGTAAAGAATTGTTTTAGCAATAGTATTGCCTTTCTTAATCATTAAAACAAACAATGACAAGTGAAACTGCTTGGGGATGGAGAAATGGAAAGACACAAAAATTCAGAGAGGAAATGGCATCACAGTCCTAGAGATGTTGCTCATAAAATCCTGTTGTTATATTTCTTTTTCTTTCTTTTTTGTGAGCAATCAATAATGAAACCATGAAAAATGAAAAGAGGGGAAAAGTGAAAAATGAAAGAATGGAACTAAATCACCTGAAGCTGATGTCATAGTTGTAGAAATTCTCAAATACCCTGATGGTTATATGAGATATTATTTACATATCTACACATAAAGCCATTACATACGCATTGTTCAACATTCAAATTTAAATGGTCTGGACCAATTAGATGGCTCACCTGGTTAAACCACTCGCTGCCCAAGCCTGGGGACCTGAGTTTGATGCCTAGCACTGACATGATATAAAGGGAGAACTGTCTTCAACATACACTCACCTGGAGGAGAAAATGCAGGCACGACCTGGCGGCCAGACTGCTTGGCATACTGCCCTCCCAGATAAGAAGCATGCAGAAGTCATAACGCTGAGTTCTGAAGTAGTGTTTGTAGCCAGCCGGCCTGCTGTCACGCCTGCACCCTCCACATCTCCTTTAATGTGCTTCTACCACATAGAAACCCTGGCAGGGTTTGCTCCCTATCCAATCTGAAGTAATGTGCTAACCAATCACAATCGAAAGGTTTCCTCCCTATAAGTGGCTGCTTGTGTGCAATAAAGCAGATGCTCTTCCCTGAAACTGTCCGCAGAGTGGTTTATCTCCACGCTCTTTACTGACCCACAGGCACCATTGTCTTGTCATGGCATGCTCTGGTATTGACAGCACTCACCACCAGATTTTGTGATACAAAATCTGTCACCGTACCTGCAGCTTCTCAGTTTGGTAAGGCTGGCTGGTCAGCATGCCCTAAGAATCCTCTCATTTCTGCCTCCCCAGTGCTAAGGTTGGAGGTGCATGCTGCCACACCTGGCTTTGTAATTTGGGGGGTGGGGATCCAAATTTCTCAGGTCCTCGTGTTTGTGCAGTAAATACCAACTGAGCCACAGCCGTCTTCCCAGGTCCTCAGTGCATGCATTTTGATATTTACTTATTTGTTTGTTTATTCTGAGATTAGGGTGTCATGTAGTGGAGACTGCTCTTGAACTCACTATATAGTCAAAGCTGGCCTTGAACTCTGATCCTCCTGTCTCTGCCTCTCAAACACACAGGTGTGTGCCATCATGCCTATCTAGAAACATTTTTAAACATGAGAATCTAAATAAAAAGTATGATTAGCACCAAGATTTACATTTTCTTTTTAACTTTAATATCAGTCCTGACATTCATCAGTACTAGTGTATAACAGGAATCATGATTTGTTCAATATAGTACACTATACCCCAGAATATTAAGGGCAGTTATAAAGTTATTACTGTATAAGTACACAAGCACCATCACTTTTGTACTGCTTCTTCTATAAATTGCTGTTTAGCAAATAAGCTGTCTCAAAGATTCATGCTCCTAAGTACACATTAATATATACCAGTAAGCACGTCCTAAAGACATGAGCACGTTTATTCCATTTGCTTCAGCGTGCCATGGTAAGACCAATAGTAAGAACGTAATTTAAAAGTCAAGCAAAGAAAAATTAATACAGTGCATAATAGATGTTAGCAGTATTTCTACTTACTGCAGACTCCTTCATGCCAGCTCTTATCATTTTTAATTATGTAAATGTCTGTGTTCTCCAAAAATGATAGTTCATCTTTGACTCTTGTCTAATCATATATTATAGCAACTTTCTCAGTATAGTTCATGGGAGCTCCACAGGATCCTCATCTGCCCATGGATCATGATACTCAACTAGTAAGGCTTCTTCATCTTTGTAATCCACTGCAGGAAGTGATGGTGGAAGCAGTGTGGTGTCATCTAGTGGAGTTGGGCTAGCCACAACTGATCCAATTGTGGACTATGTTCTTGGCTTTCGCTTCCACCACTCTTTGCACTGTGTGTGTGTGTGTGTGTGTGTGTGTGTGTGTGTGTAGTTTAAAAATCTTCCTGGCTGGACTAGGTTGACTTCCTAGCTTTGTGGAACTAGTCATGTAGTCCTTAAGAACTTTTGAGGGTCTGACTGTTCCTGAGTTTTATTAGGACTAGTCTATCCTTGCTTGACATGGGTGGATTTGTTGGTTTCAAAGAAGATTTGTTCTTAGCAGTTTGCCAGTTCTTGCAGGCTTACTATTTGCATGCTCTATTCCATGGCCCATGGCATCTACAGCTGTATAGTCAATGAAGTTCAGGATACAGGGAACTCTATATTTGCAAGTGCTATTCTTTTGTGAGTTCTCAATATATTCTTATTTGTTGTCAAAATATCCATCTCCAAAACAGTTTCTCTTCACAAACATTCATGGGCTGTGAAGTATGATGGAATACTTCATTTCCAAAAGCTAAGCGGCTTGGATTCCAGCAATAGGAATACATTCTTAGCCAATGCATATTTTTCAATAAAGCAACAGTAGCTATAGATTGAGTTGTATATGCTTTGGTATATTTGAAATTTTTCTCTTGGCCATAGTCTTTATGTAGTTGACTTCATGGTAGCTTAAGATCTGGGTCAGGTTCTGATAAGGATATCAGTACCCTCTTGCAAGATGGATCTCTCACTCTCTAGTAGCACCTAAAGCAATGCCATTTTCTACCCCTCTGCACTGCTTCTTCTTGTTAAGGTTCTTTGAGGCCAGTTCATGTATTTTCAACAAATAGCTACAGTGTCTGGTGACTACTTCATGTAGGCAAAGATGAGGAAGAAGATACTGTTAATATCATCATGCCAGTAATAGTGAAAGAAAAAAATGGATATATATATATATTAACTTCATGCACAGAAATAATACAAAACTTCATATAGCAATGTTGATGGTTCTCAGACTAAAGAGACAATGAGAGCAGAAATATCACTACAAAGAAACTCTGCCATTTTAATAAGAACAAAAGGTTCTATCAGTAAATTCTGACTTTAAAATATCAATGTATATTCTTGCTTATATTAAAATGTAACAGAACCCCTTATGATCACATTTGGCTTATTGATCATTGCTGGACTCAAGGCTCATTTACTGAAAGCGAGGATTTGGAGGTACTTTTACAACTGGAGGAGGAGGCTGGCTACTGTCTATGCACTATGTAAATGTTTTAAGGTCCACTTAGAAATTCTAGCCAGCTGTGATTTTTTCATTTATTTTTTATTTATTACAATTTATTCACGTTGTATCCCAGCTGTAGCCCCCTCCCTCCTCCCTTCCCAATCCCTCCCTCCCTCATCTCCTCCCATGCCCCTCCCCCAGTCTGCTGATAAGGGAGGTCCTCCTCTCTTTCCCTCAGACCCTAGCCTATCAGGTCTCATCAGGACTGGCTGCATTGTCCTCCTCTGTGGCCTGGTAAGGTTGTTCCCCCCTCAGGGGGAGGTGATCAAAGAACAGGCCACTGAGTTCATGTCAGAGACAGCCTCTTACTAGGGAACCCACTTGGACACTGGGCTGCCATGGGCTACATCTCTGTAAGGGTTTTAGGTTATCTCCATGAATGGTCCTTGGTTAGAGTATCAGTCTAAGAAAAGATCCCTGGGCCCAGATTTCTTGGTTCTGTTTCTTTCCTCTTGGAGCTTCTGTCCCCTTCAGGTCTTTCTATCTCCCCCTTCTTTCATAAGATTCCCTGCACTCTGCCCAAAGTTTGGCTATGAGTCTCAGGATCTGTTTTGATAAACTGCTGGGCAGGGTCTTTCAGAGGCCTTCTGTGATAGGCTCCTGTCCTGTTCCCTGTTTTCTCCCTCTTCTGATGTCCATCCCATTAACCTTTCTGAATGAGGATTGATCATCTTACCCAGGGTCCTCTTTCTTGATTAGCTTCTTTAGGTGTACACATTTTAGTATGATTATCTTATCTTATTTGTCTAATATCCACTTATAAGTGAGGATATATCATGAGTGTCTTTCTGCTTCTGGGATAACTCACTCAGGATGATCTTTTCTAGTTCCCACCATTTGACTGAAAATTTAATGATTTCCTTGTTTTTAATTGCTAAGTAATATTCCATTATGTAAATGTAACACAATTTCATATCCATTTCTCAGTTGAGGGACATCTGGGTTGTTTCCAGATTCTGGCTATAAACATGGTTGAGCAAATGTCCTTTTCAAATACTTGAGCATGTTTTGGATATATGCCCAGAATTCTATAGCTGGATCTTGAGAAAGAGCTATTCCTAATTGTTTGAGAAAGTGCCGGATTGATTCCCAAAGTGGTTGTACAAGTTTACATTTCACCAGCAGTGGAGGAGGGTTCCCCTCTCTCCACATCCTCTCTAGCATGTGTTTTCACTTGAGTTTTTGATCTAAGCCATTCTGATGGGAGTAAGGTGAAATTTCAGGGTCATTTTGATTTGCATTTCTCTGATGACTAAGGAAATTGAGTGTTTCTTTTAGTGTTTCTCTGCTATTTAATATTCCTCTATTGAGAATTCTCTGTTTAGCTCTGTACCCCATTTTTAAATTGAATTACTTGATTTGTTGCTTTTTAACTTTTTGAGTTCTTTTATATATTCTGGATATTAGCCCTCTGTCAGATAAAGTGTTGGTGAAGATCCTTTCCCAATCTGTAGGCTATCGTTTTGTTTTGATGACAATGTCCTTTGCTTTTCAGTTTCATGAGGTACCATATATGGATTGTTGATTTTAGGGCCTGTGCTACTGGTGTTCTGTTCAGGAGATTGTCTCCTGTGCCAATGAGTTCAAGGCTCTTCACCACTTTTTCTTCTAAGAGATTTAGTGTTTCTGGTTTTATGTTGAGGTCTTTGGTCCACTTGGACTTTAGTTTTGTGCAGGGTGATAAATATGGATCTATTTGTATTTTTCTACAGGTAGACATCCAGTTAGACCAGCACCATTTGTTGAAGATGCTGTCTTTTTTCCATTGTATGGTTTTGGCATCTTTGTGAAAAATCAGGTGTTCATATATGTGTGTGTGTGTGTGTGTGTATGTTTATTTCTGGGTCTTTTGTTTGGTTCCATTGATCCACCATTCTGTGTCAATGCCAGTATGCAGTTTTTATTACTGTTACTCTACAGTACAACTTGAGATGAGGGATGGAGATACCTCTAGTAGATCTTTTATTATAGAGGATTGTTTTAGCTATTCCGGGTCTCTTGTTATTCCATATGAAGTTGAGAATCATTCTTTCAAGGTCTGTAAATAATTGTGTTGATAATTTGATGGGAATTGCATTGAATCTGTAGATTGCTTTTGGTAAGATGGCCATTTTTACTATATTAATCCTGCTGAACCATGAGCATGGGAGATCTTTCCATCTTCTGGTTTTTTCTTCTATCTCTTTCTTCAGAGACCTGAAATCTTTTTCATACAAATCTTTGACTTGCTTGGTTAAAGTCACACCAAGGTACATTATGTCTTTTGTGACTATTGTGAAGGGTATATTTGACTTAATTTCTTTCTTAGCCCTTTTGTCTTTGGTACACAGGAGGGCTATTGCTTTTTTTTTTTTTTTAATTTAGATTTATATCCAGCTACTGTGCTGAAGGTGTTTATCAGCTATTAGAGTTCCCTGGTAGAATTTTTGGGATCACTCATGTATACTATCATATCATCTGCAAATAGTGATACTTCAACTTCTTTCTTTCCAATTTCAATCCCCTTGATCTTATTGTCTTATTGCTCTAGCAAGGACTTCCAGAACTATGTTAAAGAGATATGGAGAGAGTGGGCAGCCTTGTCTTGTCCCTGATTTCAGTGGGAATGATTTAAGTTTCTCTGTGTTTAGTTTGATGTTGGCTACAGGCTTGCTGTATATTGCCTTTACTATGTTTAAGTAAGTGCCTTGTATCACTGATCTCTCCAGGTGTGATTTTTTGTTTTGTTTTGTTTTGTTTTGCTTTTTTCATGTTTGAAGAAAAGCAAAGGGCATCTTATGTGTTTGCAACCATCATTTTGATACACAGTACTCTTGGTTTCTGTGTCCCTGAGTTCTCTCACAGGCTTGTCGGCCATCTTTGGGAGGGATCTCTACCTCACTCAGCCTCTACAAATAGAAGAAACAATTCTGTTGATCACTTTACATTCTGTAGTCACTCTGCAGTCTATTCTTGCTTGATACATTATGTACTGCGCTATCTATTAGTTACATGTCTCCTGGTGACAGAACTCCTGACATTCTGGCTCACAGTTTGAAGGTACAGTAACATCTTGATGGGGCAATCATGGCATTATAAGTGCTTGAGGCAGCTTGTCACATTAAATCCACAGTCAGGAAGCATAGATGAATGCTGGTGCTCAACATGTTTTTACTTTTTTTTTTTTTTTCAGTCTAGGACCCCAACCCATGGAATGGCACCAGTCACATTTATTGTGTAGGTGTATGTGTTCATTTGTGTGTGTGTGTGTATGTGTGTGTGTGTGTGTGTGTGTGTGTGTGAGTGTGAACATGTGCATACATTTTGGCAGTTCAGGGGGTCATCTCCCACCTAAATTAACCTAACATAGACATTCCCTCACAGACATGCCCAGTCTCCTTTTTCCTAGGTGATGCTACATCAGTTAAATTGGCAATTAATACCAACCAGCACAGGCTTCTCTCTCTTTCTCTCCTTTTTCTTCTTCCTTTCCCTCTCCCTCTACTTCTTCCTCTACCTCCATCTCTACCTCCCCCCACCTCTGATTTTTTTTTTTCAGGACACAATTTCTCTGTGTAGCCTTGGCTGTCCTTGGCTTGCTTTGTAGATCAGGCTAGCCTCAAACTCACAGTGACCCGCCTCCCAGAGTGCTGGGATTACAGGCGTGCACCACTACCAGGCCCGACTCCATAGACTTTTTTCTGCTGCATATTCCTTCAGGGAATTAGATCCCACAGCGGAGACCCCTATACAGACATTAGGAGGTAGCTCTCTGCGTTCACAAACACTGTCCTTCCACCACTAGTGCTCTGTGTTATACCAGTGCTTTCTCTTAGAACTGGAAGCTGTATTGTGAAGTCAACCTGATTACTCTCGATCTTGTGTTTTTGTTTTTGTTTTTGTTTTTGTTTTCTCTGATGAATTCTCCCTGTCTGCAAATCCACTTCTCCTGGAATCAGTCTGCCGGATGTATCTGTATAGATCATTCAGAGATTTATTTATTTTTCTTTCCTCTGAATAGGTGTTTTACATGAGTGTACATATGTGTACCACATGCACGTATGGTGTCTGTGGAGGCCAGAAGAGGATGTCTGAGCCCCTAGACACAGAGTTACAGACAGTTAGCCACCATGGGGGGGGGGGCTGAAAGCTGAACCCAGGACCTCTGCAAATACAGCAAGCGCTCTGAACCACTGAGCCATCTCCCCAGATCCTTCTGTATGGATTTTGTATAGATCTCAAGCTATGGGCTTAAGCTGAAGTGTTTGTTCATTTGTTGCTTCAGAGTCCATGTGCAACAGTTATTTCACATCTGTACTCAGAGGATGGAAAGGCACAACATATTAAGTCTCCGTACTGGCCTGACTGGACCTCTGCTGTACTAACTAGGCCAGTTCACCCATGATGGGGCTGGTGACGCAGCTTTTCGTTGTTCTTTTTTTACTTCCATTTTCAATTTTAACAAAGCATCAAACTAAGGTACTTCAGATAAAATAAATCTATCAAGTCATGTTATGAAGACACTGAAAATATAGATCAGTCAATAATGAACTGAGTTCGGAAGGTAAGTGAATTGGTAAAGAGCTTGTCTTGCAAGCATGAATCCCAGGGTGTGATTGCTAGAATGGTTGAAAGAAAAAGAGGAGAGGCATGGAATAGTGCAGACTTAGAGTATGCACCAGCCTTCGGGAAGCAGGCAGGTAAGAGAAATTCTACGGAAAAGACTTGTGAGAGTTTAAGCTCCTTCAATGACTAAAGAAAGGAATATTAAAGTATTTTGTCATTTCTCTTTAAGGCTTTCAAGAGTAGAAATTGTTCACGCTTCTACAGTTGATTTGGCTGCCTTTAAAAATCATCTGCTGGCAGGATCTTCCAGCTAAAATTTTAACTGTATCGTTGCACAGCTACTCAAAGCTAGTAAAGTTTTAAATAATGCTATAAAAATGTAAAAATTGTTCATGCTTTAGTCTCATCGTTGTTTAAAATAACAACTAGAATTTTGTCACTTAGAGTAGGCAAAAAGGACTGAAGGGAGAAACTCAGGTATAGCTTTTTTGGTCTATTTTCTGAAAAATATCTTTTTCAATTGACAATTAAAAATATAATTAACAATTAAATTGATTTATAGTTAATCATATGGCGTTAGTGCTTTGAAGACATAAAGTTTGTACTTTACAATTATTACCATAATATTTTCAATCTTTAATGATTTCACATTTATTTTTCAATGTAATTGTAAACCAACATTTAAATCATGTTAATTTTGCTTTTCATTGTTCTAATATTACAATAACAAGCATCTTTTCATGGATCTCTGGCAATCATTTGTACCTCTGGTAATATTTTCAGGAAGAGTCATATAAGGGAAATCATGGTCACAATGTATAAATGTTTAAAAGGGTCTATTACACAGTACAAATTACTTTTTATGAAGGTAGTTCCAACGTTCAGTTCCATCTACCACAAAGCACAAGACAGACTGCACATTAGAGCAAACATTCTTGAATTTATAAGAGCATGAATGGGTGATGGCTGCACTGATTATTGGAGTTGGAGCCAGAAAGCCTTGCTATAAACTCTGGCTTTTCAACGATGTGATGAGAAAGGATCTTTACTAAACTTCCTTTTCTTCTCCTCTCCTTACCTCTCTTCTTCTGTCTTCATCCTCTTTCTTTGCCACCTCCCCCCTTCTCTTCCTCTTTCCTCCCCTCTCCTATCCTTGTCTTGACAGGCCCTTACTCTGAAGTCCAGGTGGTTTCAAGATTGGAGCAATCCTTTTGTTCTAGCCTACCAATTTCTTGAATTGAAGTAATAAGCCGTCATGCCCAGGTCACTTATTTTTTTTTAAATATGGTTTCTTCACATGTGTAATGGAATTAAAGATACTTTTGCAACAGAAGTACTGGAATGAATATATAGAAAATGCACCAATGAAACTGACCCTGTGGTGCCTGCCTGTAATTCCAGGACTCAAGGAGGCAGAATCAGGCAGATTTCTGTGAGTTCGAGGCCAGCCTGGTCTAGGATAGCCAAGGCCATACAGAGAAACCCTGTCTCGAAAAAACAAAACAAAACAGAAAAGAAAAAGTACACCTATGAGAGTTGATACACATCCTCTTTGAGTGAGTGCTGTGGGTTGATCAGGTGATTTTAAAACCCAATGAGAGTTTACATTCTGATTACCAATAACGATCAGACAGATAACTCTGGCAGGCATCCTGCAGTGATGATAGGTAAGTCAGAACAATCTTTTCTTTATGTACTTTCTCCATGTTGGTCCTCTCTTTCCTTTTTCCTTCCCTCTTCCTTCCCTTTGCTTTTCTTTGTGGCTGGTGAAGTGTAAAGGCTATTGGTGGAGGTTTTCCAGAAACACCAGACCAGGCTTCAGCAAGGAAAATGCCACGTGGAGAATGTAAAGCTGTGGACTAGCATTTCTCTTTTACAGATGGCTACACAGTGTGGAATTCAGCTGACTGTTATACTTGCCAACAACAGCAAAGTGAGAATACAATTCAGCACCTCATTAATCCCAATATTATTACATGTGTGATTTTCATTTCACATTTTATATTTATTTTTCTCAGGAGGAGGCCAGGACTAAATTAAGCATGTTCTAGTCATCCAAAATTAAGGTCAGAAAGGTACTGGTCAATGGGGAGAGGCCAGGATTCCTGCAAAAACTGAAGACTGTGCAGCTGACTTTTGCTGATGCCCTGATGGGCGACACTTACTGCAAGCCTTGCTGCTCTGAGGGGAAAGGTATCCTGTCAGTCCAGAGCCAAGGAAAACCACACAGACACACTGCACAAGAAACCTCACACAAAAGATTCATTGGGAAAGACAGAGGCTGGCTGCCTCTGCTCGGGAGATCAGCAGGAAAGAACAGAGCAAAAAGCAGGCTTATATAGGGTTTCTTGAGGGTGGGGGGATGTTTTCCAGAGTGGCCTGGGATTGGAAGGATTTTGCGGACTGATTTTGGGACAGATTTGAGGATTGGTGGGATTTTGTGTTCAGATCATGGTTTGTTTGTTTGTTTTTTCTTTGGGGTGGGTCCTGGCTCCTTTATCTCCCAGAGGGCCTGGGAACTACCTCTAAAGTCCTTAGAGAAGTCTGGGGGCTGCTTGTGTCTCAGGGGCTCATACTCACTGTCTATCATTGGGGATCTAAAAGATTAAGCGGACTTGAGACTGACTGAATTAGAACCATGGGATGAAGGCACCCATTTGCATCGCTGTGTGCTGCTGATTCATTCCCCACAACTACCCCTTCCAGTCAGGGTAAAAGTGCTTAGAGACAGCCTACTTGCTTCACAGATGAAAAAACTGAAAGTCAGCAAAGTTCAAACAACTTGCTCATTGTCATTTGCCCTATTCTGAGTAGATCCAGAGCATAGCTGAGGCCTCTTTTGTTTTTCATTCCAACACATGAGAGATACTGCCTCCTTCCTTCTTTGATGGGTTTATCATGACAGTGCCTATTGTCTGGGCTTAAGCCCAATAGGAAACCCACTGGAAAAATTAGTGGCTTAAATCCTTCCTGGAATTTAATTCCTGGGCTAGAAACTGTAAGAGGACATTCATATGTAGAATTCTGTTCTAATTGGCCAGATAAGAACCTTATCTCTGGATTGAAAGACCTGGGGAAGCACAACTGTTTCTAATCTATTTCCAGTAAATTTGAAAGAGCAGTGTAGTACTTTGAACTTCTCTTAAGTAGGATAAAAGTAAAAGTCTAATGCCCACATGATTTTCCTCCTCCTCCCTTAAGTTATTATTATTATTTTATTTTTTTAACTTTTATTAATTACACTTTATTCACTTTGTATCCCCCCCATAAGCCCCTCCCTACTCCCCTCCCAATCCCACCCTCCCTCCCCCTTCTTCATGCATGCCCCTCCCCAAGTCCACTGATAGGGGAGGTTCTCCTTCCTTCTGATCTTAGTCTATCAGATCTCATCAGGAGTGGCTGCATTGTCATCTACTGTGGCCTGGTAAGGCTGCTCTCCCCTCAGGGGGAGGTGATCAAAGAGCAGGCCAATCAGTTCATGTCAGAGGCAGTCCCTCTTCCCATTACTATGGAACCTACTTGGACACTGAACTGCCATGGGCTACATCTGTGCAGGGGTTCTAGGTTATCTCCATGCATGGTACTTAGTTGGAGTATGCGTCTCAGGAAAGACCCTTGTGCTCAAATTTTTTGGTTCTGTTGCTCTCCTTGTGGAACTCCTGTCCTCTCCAGATCTTACTATTATTTCCCATTTCTTTCATAAGATTCCCTGCATTCTGCCCAAAGTTTGACCATAAGTCTCAACATCTGCTTTGATAGTCTGCAGGGCAGAGCCTTTAGAGGTCCTCTGTGGCAGGTTCCTAACTTGTTTCTTGTTTTCTTCTTCTTCTGGTGTCCATCCTCTTTGCCTTCCGGGATGGGGATTGAACATTTTAGTCAGGGTCCTCTCTCTTGATTAGTTTCTTTAGATGTACAGATTTTAGTAGGTTTATCCAATATTACATGTCTATATGAGTGAGTATATATCATCTGTGTCTTTCTGCTTCTGGGATAGCTCACTCAGGATGATCTTTTCCAGGTCCCACCATTTACCTGCAAATTTCATGATTTCCTTATTTTACATTGCTGAGTAATATTCCATTGTGTAGATTTACCATGATTTCTGCATCCATTGTTCAGTTGAGAGGCATCTGGGCTGTTTCCAGCTTCTGGCTATTACAAATAAGGCTGCTACAAACATGGTTGAGCAAATGTCCTTATTGTGTACTTGAGCCCCTTTTGGATATATGCCTAGGAGTGGTATGGCTGGATCTTGAGGAAGCATTATTCCTAGTTCTCTGAGAAAGCACCAGATTGATTTCCAGAGTTGTTGTACAAGTTTACATTCCCACCAGCAGTGGAGGAGGGTTCCCCTTTCTCCACAACCTCTCCAGCGTGTGTTGTCACTTGAGTTTTCCATCTTTTAGTCTGTGAACTTTTAGCAGCTGGGACCAGGCACCACATTCAAGGATGTTGTGAAGCAAGGGTTAGAAGCAATATGGACCAGAGTTTGGGCTTTTGTTCTCATTTAGATTCTGGGGTAACAGTGAATGATTTTTTAACAGAGAGAAGGATACATTTGCGTAATTCTGTAGGGGGAAGGATGAGCTAGGAGCCATGTGTTGATAAGAAAGGAAAGCTCAAGAGACTGGAGTCTGGCAGGCCAGTAAGAGAACATATCAAATCATTGCACAGACTGGCAATGTGTCTTGGCATTAGATCACTTACCCAGAATGTGTGGGGCCCTTGGTTTGAGCCCCAGCTTGGCCCCTCTCAAACATCATCAAGAATAGATATTTTAAAGGAAGGCCTAAAATAGGGTTTCAGAGCTATTGATTTTCTTAATTTGAGTGTCCTCAGAAGCAGACTCTGCAATAGAGGATTCAGGTGCAAGTGGTATTTGGGGGGAGATGACCCTGGGATCACTGGTTAATGACCAGGAAAGGGAGAGGGACAGAAAAAAAACTCTTAACAGGCAAGGGGGGTAGGATTTCAGTTTGGGTTTGGATTATGGACAGGCATGTCATTTCCTGAGGATACACTGGAGCTCACTCCTGCTTGAGATGCCTTGGAAGACCATGATGAATACACCTCAATGGTCTCTCTACAAGGGACAAGGGAGGTGGAGAATTCGTCCAGAATTTATGTCATTGGTTAAGAACTGCTCCCAGACACACTGAATCCTTTTTAAAGTTTTGTTCAACAGTTTCATACATGTATGTAATGAATTTTAGTTGTTTTCACCCCATCCTTCTCTTTGATCCTCCAGCCTCTCCCACTGAAATTCTTCTTCTCAACAAGTTCTCCTATCTGGTGGGACACCTTGAGTCTAAGTAAAGTTTCTTTCTTGAGCTGGGGTGGGAGGTTATTTACTGGAGCAAAGGCAACTTGTCACCTCTTGACACCCTCACCTCTAAGAACCATTAACTGTCAACAGTCCCTTAGGAAGAGGTGGGGGCTCTTAGGCCTCTCCCCTATCAATGATGAAGTGTTGATAGACCCAATCTTGTGCTGGTCTTGTGCAGATAACCACAGCTGCAGTGAGTTCATGAGTGAAATGGCTATAAGGCATGTCCAGAAAACACCTTTTTCTGCACATCTCCCCATCCCCTGACTCTGACATTATACTGTTTCCTCATCTGGAAAATTCTATGAGACTTGGAAAGGGATTTCTAGCTGTCCCATTTAAGTCCAGGGACTCCACCATCATTTACTCTCAGCAATTTGGCCAGTTAAGGGTTTTCTAGATTACCCACCACCTGCTGCCTTAAGATGTTTCTCCAAGGAAAGGTTGTGGCTAACAGTAATTTATGGGTACAAACATGAGTATTTAGAAGGCAGTGTGACTAGGAAGTCTGATGTAAGCATTTAGCAAAAAAGTAGTAGTAGGTTAATCTCCTCCCCGGGGACCTATGATGTGCTTAACCAGGAGCTCTTGACCGGTTTTATAGAACCAGGGCTGTGTTCCCTTCTGTAGACTGACCCTCAAATTCAGGTTTACAGAGCACGAGTTCCATTCTGTAGAGAGGCCCTCAAATCCAATCAAAAAAATTAGTTGATTAACCTCACAACAGTCACACCACTACCGCACTAGATGGCCAAACCCACTAGTTCTCAGTAGTTAAGGTTTGCCATGCCTGGAGGGACAGAGGTATGCCCACAAAAGTGCCCTTATGAAGACTGTGGAAGCCTTAGGAAGAAAGAACTGAATGTGAAAGAATATGCGGAGAGGACCAACAGTATCCGATTTTAATGGTGATTTCTCCTTGATGATACTGGAGCAGTTTTGGATCTTGTAAATGGAATTTATGTTTGGGAGTCTTATAGTCAGAAGACTTCTAATTAACTTTCCTCGATGAAACTGTGATTCCTGTGCTTCCAAAACTAGCCCATTGTGTGAGCACACATTACATTTTTGTCTACATCTGATTCTAACTTTGAGGGATGTTTCAAAGGGTGGGATCCAGATCCTCATACATGGTAAGCAAATACTCTATCATTAAGTTATACTCCCAGCCCCAATGATCACATTCAACACATACCCCCTTTAAAAAATATATACTCTGTAGCAGAAATTTACTCAAGTAACATTAATATGCAATTAATGTTTTGCATATATCATAGAATCCTATTTTAAAAATACTTCACAGAGTAGAGAAGATTGAAAACTATAGTAATGAAGGTAAGAGCTAGGCATGAGATATACAAGGTAGGAAAGAAAAACGTACTAAAACAACTTGCTGTGACACACTTGAGTGAAGCTGGCGGCAGGCAAGCTATCCATTTCCAGCATCTACTAGAAACTATTCAAAGTCCAGCTTTGAGAACAGAAAGTTGCCAGAACTTCATACTGGAAAGCGTTCAACATTCAAACCAGCATGACAAATTTTCTTTTCAGAACCATGCACCTCAAAATGTAAGAAATTTGAGGAATTTCTGGAAATTCGCATAGTAGGTCAATAGCAACTCCAACCAAAAAAAAAAAAAAAAAAAAAAAAGATGTGACTTTGGGGTTGGGGAACAAGTTGCTTGGCATTTATCAACCTTAAAAGTAATCCCGTTTATTCTCTTTTAATTAGTTTATTAAGTTGGTAGGGAGTGGGAAAGCACTAAGAGCTCCAAGATGGATTTTTGAGCACTGATGTACACTCAGAGGACTCCAGAGCCAAGTAACCAACCCTTGAAAATCTGTTTACATCATGGAATTAGAAAAGTTAAACCCCAGATAGCCTTTATGAGAGAGTACAAATAGACGCATGACACCTCTTAGTGAGACAGCATTTACTTCATTTTTTGTATGGCCCTTTCTTTCCATGGCAGCCTATGCAGCTCCTCAGGAGTTGGTCTGAGAGACTCCTGTTACTTTTATGCTAATTAGAGTGGCCCTAGGGGCTGAGCAGAATCCCAGTGAATGCATCCACATTAGTCTAGTGGGTATTTATTGAGAACCTGATGAATACAAGGCACTAAGGTCAAACTCTAGGCAGTTTGTAAAGGTAGGTTTGCCCTCGGGGACTTCAGCTTTCAGTGAGTAAGCTAGGGCAAACACAGAAAGTCTTCAATAAAGCTATATATATATATATATATATATATATATATATATACACATATATATATATATATATAGTATTCCTCTGTGCTCTAAGCTCCCTTTATTCCTGTGACTGTTAGGATGATCACAAAGCAATAACAGAACAATAACAGAAAGCCACTTATAAAACACTTTTATGGAGTATAGATCCCATGAGGTAAGAACAAGGAGATTGGATAAAGAACTCGTTCAAGTTCATAAAAATAATGAGTAGGAAAGCTGAGGTCCAAATCTAAGCAGTAGGACTGGGGATGTAGTGCACTTACCTAACATACACAAGGCCCTGGGTTTAACCTTCAGAGCAAAACCAAGAAGAAAGACAAAACACACAATTCAAACTATCAGAATCCATACTCTTTTATTATTATTTTTATTTGGGCATTTATAATATGATTATATCATTTTTCCTTCCCTTTCCTCCCTACAATCATTCCTGTATAGGTTTCCTAGCTCTCTTTCAAATTTATAGCCTCGATTTTTCATTATTTGTTTTTATATGCATATATGTATATGTATATATATATTTCTAAATACACAAATACAAACAGTTCAATCTACAAAATATTACCTCTGTGTATGATTTCAGGACTGACTATTTAATATTGTGTAACCAATGGTGTGCTACTCTCTGAGAAAGACTATTTCTCACCCACTCAGAATTTCTGAGTGAGTGTGTGTGTGTGTGTGTGTGTGTGTGTGTGTGTGTGTGTGTAAGGTTAAGACCTTGTGGTCTTTCCACGTCCACTTTGATGTGTCTATTGGTATTGTCCTTGTTCAGCTCATGTTTGGGCAGTCATGTTGAGACTTTATGGGTGTGCTTCCTGATATTTCAGGGAGACATAATTTCACAGCAAACTCTGTGATCCTCTGGTTCATATGATCTTTCTGGGCCCTCTTTCACACTCTTTCTTGAGCCTTAGGTGCTGAAGTTGTTTTGTAGATGTATCTGTTGTCACTGGGCTCTACACTCTGCATTTTGATTGGTTGTGGTTTTCTGTAATTGTTTTTATCTGCTACAAAGAGAAGTTTTCTTGATAGGGCATGATGTTACACTTATCCGTGGGTATGTGGACAAATATTTAGAATATAGTTAGAGATTATGCTGGTTTAATAAAGTGGGGTGTAGCTCTTTTCAAACATCCATGATTTCACTAGCCCTGGGTAGTTGTCTAGGTTCCAGTACTAGGCAAAATTTCTCTCTTTTTTAATATAATTTTTTATTTATTACACTTTATTCACTTTGTATTCCAACTGTAGCCCCACCCTCATCCCCTCCCAATCCTGCCCTCCCTTTCTCCCTCATCTCTTCCCTGCCCCTCTCCAAGTCCACTGATAGGGGAGGACTTCCTCCCCTTCCATCTGATCCTAGCTTATCAGGTTTCATCAGGACTGGCTGCATTGTCCTCCTCTGTGGCCTCTCTCTTTTTGAATGAGTCTCAAGTCCAACAATGAGAGCTAGTGGTTACCACAAAGGCATATATGACACTACTACACTCTTATGCATACAGAAACCATACATATTCTTAACTATTATACCATCTACCACACAATTTCAAAACCTGAACTTGGAAGTTTTATTTCTTTTATCGGTTTTAAAAGTTAAAGGTTTTGTTTGCTTATTTATTTTTGTGTGTATGTGCATAGGTTTGCACATTTTTGTGTGTGTGTGAGAGTGGGTGTACATGTATATGTGGAAACACACGTAGAGGCCAGAGAAGAACCTCTGGTGTCTTCCCCAGGACCACCATCCATGTACTTTGAGATATGGTTTCTCATTGACCTGGAGATCACCGATTAAGCTAAGCTTGCTGGCCAGTAAACTTCTGGACCCCTGAATGTTTTCATGTTTTTAAGGGTTGGGATTACAAGCATATGCCACTAGGTCTGGCATATTTTTATGTGGGTTCGGTGGCTTTAAGCCAGACTCTCATGCTTTCACAGCAAACACTTTACTGATTGAGCTGTCTTCCAAGCCTAAATTATTGCTTTTACTTTAGTGGTGTTTATATCCAGGGCCTCACACATGCTACATAAGAGATCTGCTGCTGAGCTACACAAGCTCAACCACACACACACACACACACACACACACACACAATATATATATATATATATAAGTTCCTATGTCAGTGGTTCTCAACCTTCCTAATGCTGCAGTCCTTTAATACATTTTCATCGCCATTTCATAACTGTAATTTTGCTGCTGTTATGAATCATATGTTAACATCTGATATGCAGTATATCTGATATGCAATCCCCCAAAGGAGTCGAAACCCACAGGTTGGTAACTGCTGTCCTATGTGAATATAGCTTTAGTTACTTTGGAAAATAAGTTGAGATATGGGATTTTTCTTTTCATTTTTGTGTTCTAGCACTTGGGACACACCCTGCTTCCAGAATATTCTTGGTATATATTAATTGAATGAATGAACTCAAAGCACCAGTGAAACTCTTTATCTGTTTAGAGGAAAAAATGTTCACTCACCAACATGAGGGAAGGCTACAGGCAGGAAGTGGCACCTGGCTTCAGTCTTGCCTGGTGGTTAGGATACATAAATGTGGAAGGGCATATGTCATGGTTGCTTTCTTTCACCAAAACCAACTTGGGAAGGAAAGGAATTTTTTTGGCTTACGTATCCCAATCACGAAGGGAAGTCAGAGTAAGAGCTCAAGGTAGGAACCTGTAGGCAGGGACTGAACCAGGGGCCATGGAAAGATGCTGCTTACTGCTTTGTTCAGAGCCCATGGCTGGGTTCCTCGTCATTTGGGGTAGTCCCACAATGGCTGACTCTTATTGGGGAGGCCAACAACCAAGTGGCTGGCCAGTCCACCAGGCTGGGTGTCTCAGCTGTCCTAATCTGGTGATGAAAGCCTGGAAGGTTCCTGAGGAGCTCCTGTTCCTGAGTACATGAAGACTGGCTCTGCTACAAACAAATGAATCAGCAACGGCAACAATAGAGTAAACCAGCTCCGTGGCTATAGCCAGCAAAAGGGGAGTAACCTTCGTCCTGCTGGGCCCTCTTTTATCTGTACTACCACAAAGTGCCTCCCACCATCCGACTGGCTCTTCCTGCATCCAGTAAGGCAGCCAGGGCAGTTTTTCAGGTGAGACTTTCTACTCATGTGATCTAACTTGTAGCAAATTGACCTTCAAACCAGCTGTAACAGCATATTTTCAGCTTCTTCCTTCTTTCATTCCTTCCTTCTTTGTTTCTTTCTTTCTTTCATTCATTCATTAGTGTGCATGTGTGTGAGTGTGTGTGTATGCATGAAGATAAACATGCCATGGCATACATATGGTGGTCACAGGACAACTTTGTGCAGTTTGGTCTCTCCTTTCGCCTTTACATGGGATCCAGGGGTCAAACTTGAGTCATCAGACTCACATGGCAAGTCTTTTACTCACAGAGGCACCCAGCAGACCTGGCATCTTTTTTATTCATCGTTGTGTGCTGAGTTTGTCTCACGGGAAGCAAATGCTTGGTTGGAGGGCCTATTTCTTATTACTTGGAGACTGGGTCTACATGCCTCCAAAGGCGGAGAGAATGCTGGGGCAGAGGGAAGGGGTACATGTTCTACAAATGGGAGTATTTCTGGCAGCAAAGAAGGCTATTGGCAGATTGAGAAAATCTGGACAGTACCCAAGCCTGAGATGAAATCTTGTCGCTCTGAGGGAGATCACACCCTTTGGGACTTGGTAAGTCACTGTGGGAATGTATTTGGCATGGCAACTTTAGAAGTTAGAAATTAGGGGCAACCGATATCTTTGTAACAAGGGAAACACATACGATACTTTTAGAGAATTCAGTGATGCTCTAAAGCCATGAGGAAAGGACTCCTGGAGCTGATAACTTGGCTACATAAGCTCCGTTGACAAACAGCCCAAGTAGAGCGGTTTAGGGATTCATGATGTTAGAAGGTTGGTGGAGGACCTGCTGGGCTCCTCTTAGCTGTGTACCAGCCCAATCATTAATTCAGATGTTATAAACTCCCCAATCTTACATAGCTGCTGTGAAGGAAGCAGCATTAAACGGAACTAGAAAATCTAGGGCACAAAATATAAGCTGCACAGTCTTAATTTGCTACTTAATGACATCACAGCTTGGCATGTTCATAAAACTAGGGCAGGGCACTTGGATAGAACTAGTTAGAAACACTTGGCCCGGACATTAAAATCTTTAGCTTCACAGTCTCAAATTCAGCAATCATATCCTCTCTTTCCACTGTCCACAGCGACTGCTCAAGTTTTATGACTCTGGAAAGCCTTCTTTGTCCAGTATGCCACTTCCTCATGCTACGCTAAGGACAGAAGCAAGATAGAAAGCCCCATCCTTCAAGTTCCATGTTCTCCAGCCAGCCAGATGCCTTCTCTGTCCTATCCTCAGTCTTCCTTTCACTTTTGAGGAGTATTCACTTTCCCAGTACATGGGTATTGGGGTTCCTCCCTTCTGTTCCTCAGCTACAGGAATCTCCTGCATCTTTAACACTGGCTCCCTTATGGCTTTCATTTAGCTGAGATATCAAACTTTCACATCAAGTCCTCTCTCCCTTAATGTCACGGATATTTTCCCCAGTCCTGTTCCATGCAGCGCTTTAAGTTAATGATCTTCACATCTAGCCTCCCTTTCCCCTTCCGTTATTCAAACCACTGCACCTTTTCTACAGCTCCCAGGAAGTCTCTGCAACTACTCCCACTAAGGTGTTAGAAACCTAATTTTTTTAAATTTTTTATTTAACTTTTATTAATTACACTTTATTCATTTTGTATCCCCCCATAAGCCCCTCCCTCCTCCCCTCCCGGTCCCACCCTCCCCCCCTTTCTGCATGCATGCCCCTCCCCAAGTCCACTGATAGGGGAAGTCCTCCTCTCCTTCTTTCTGATCTTAGTCTATCAGTTCTCATCAGAAGTGGCTGCATTGTCAGGGTTCTAGGTTATCTCCATGAATAGTCCTTGGTTGGAGTATCAGTCTCTGGGAAGTTCCCTGTGTTCAAATTTTCTGGTTCTGTTGCTCTCCTTGTGGAGACCCTGTCCTCTCCAGCTCTTACTATTTCCCACTTCTTACATAAAATTCCATTCACCCTGCCCAACAGTTGACCATCAGGCTCAGCATCTGCTTTGATAGTCTGTAGGGCAGAGGCTTTCAGAGGCCCTCTGTGGTAGGTTCCTAGTTTGTTTCCTGTTTTCTTCTTCTGGCTTTCAGAAGCCCTCTGTAGAAGGTTCCTAGGTTGTTTCCTGTTTTCTTTTTCTTCTGATGTCCATCCTCTTTGCCTTTCAGGATGGGGATTGACCGTTTTAGTTAGGGTCCTCTCTTTTGCTTAGTTTGTTTAGATGTACAGATTTTAGTGGGTTTATTCTATGTTGTATGTTTATATGAGTGAGTATATACCGTGTGTATCTTTTTGCTTCTAGGACAACTCACTCAGGATGATCCTTTCCAGGTCCCACCATTTACCTGCAAATTTCATGATTTCCTTATTTTTCATTGCTGAGTAATACTTCATTGTGTAGATGTACCACAGTTTCTGCATCCATTCTTCAATTGAGGAACATCTGTTTCCAGCTTGTGGCTATTACAAATAAAGCTGCTACAAACATGGTTGAGCAAATGTCCTTTTTGTGTACTTGAGCCTCTTTTGGATATATACCTAGGAGTGGTATGGCTGGATCTTGAGGAAGCACTATTCCTAGTTGTCTGAGAAAGTGCCAGATTGATTTCCAGAGTGGTTGTACAAGAGAAACCTAATTCTTGCCAAAACCAGTTCATAGTATAGTGTGGCCTCTGTCCTCATGCTGTCTTTCCACATATGCTTATTTGGAAATAAATTTAATCAAAATGTCCAAAAAAAGGAAATGAAAAACATCTTGAAAGCACAATAAAATCTATATTGTTTACTGCGTAGGCAAATTATCAACATTTTCAAGTTTTCCTTTCTTTTAAAGACAAGGTCTCATGGCGTTCAGGCTGGCTTTGAACTTCCTGTGTAGCAAAAGATGCCTTTGAAATTGCTGATCTTCTTGCTTCTACTTCGCAAGTGTTGGGATTGCAGGTATGCACCACTGTGCCCAACTTAAAAAAGGAAATTTTAATGCGAATGTCAGATGAATTGAGCATATTCATGTAATCGTGTGTGTGTGTGTGTGTGTGTGTGTGTGTGTGTGTAAGTATGTATGTTAACGTCCTCCTTACTGCAAAACTTACCTAGAAAGGACAATGGATGTAACTCAGTCCCTGCTTAACATGCATGGGATACATTAGATACATGAAGATATATTAGATCTTCATGTACTATATAAACTGGATATGGTAGGTGCCTATCATTTCAGGAGGTAGGTGTAGGAGAACCTGAAGTTCAAGGGCATCCTCCACAGTACAGTGAGTTCCAGGCCCGCCTGAATACAAGATATGTTATTTCAAGAGAAGAAGAAAAAAAAATCATGTATGTAGCAAAATGAGGAAACAATTTTCAGAAAAGCATTTGGAAAAAAAGAGAAAAAAAATATTAGTGATTACCAAAAGTACTCAAAGAATCTCATATAAAACTATCTTCAATTTTTATCTCCTGGGCATGGTGGCCCATGCCTTTAATCCTAGCACTTAGGAGGCAGATCTCTGTGACTTAGAGACCAGCCTGCTCTACAAAGCTTGTTCCAGGACAGTCAGAGCTGTTACACAGAGAAACCCTGTGTCTGAAAACAAAACAAAACAAAACAAAACAAAACAAAAAACAATCCCCCCAGAGGCAAACCAAACCAAACCAAACAACAAAATCTTATCTTTAATTTTTTAAAAATTGGTACATAATATTTATACATATGATGTTACATATACATATAAGTGAATATGTATGTGTACATAATGAATGAATAAATCATAGTGGTTACAATTTCTGTCTTCTCTAACATAGTATTATTTTAATTATAAAATTTCAGACTGAATACAGTTTAATGAGTTTGGGGAATATAATAAAACCAAAAGGTATAGTTCAGTATGGTCGAAATTATTTAAGAGACAAATATTTTCAGGAAAACTTTATTGCCTATTAAAAAGAATGGTGCTTTAGCCAACATTTTAGGGAGGTTTATGGATAGTCTAATTTGGAAATGAAGTACTGTATTCAATTTTCTTTGGATGATGTAATAAAATAATAAACCAGGCAAAACAGATTGCTCCCTGGCCATATGGGGCAACTCTGGCCCACTGCTTAATTATGATCAGCTGCTAAAGTGAAAAAGAATAATATTTTCACCTGTGGAAATGATATAAAATTCAAATTTCAGAATTCACAAATTAAATATTATACTGGCACATGGCCACACCCACTCATTTCTAGTTTGTCACTGTTTTTGCCCACAGCAACAGAATGTCTGTCTCAAGAAAACCTAAATGAGTTTACTTTCTGGAGGCTGGGAATTTGTCTCAGCTGGCAGATTGCTTGCCTGGTATGCACAAAGCCCTGAGTTCCATCTCCAGCATCTCCACACTGGGCGTGATGGTGCACAAGGGAGGTAGAAGGAGGTCATAAGTTCAGGGTCATCCTTGCTACATAGAAAGTTCAAGATTATTTTAGGCTGAGACTGTTTCAAGACAATAAAAACTGAGTTTGCCTTCTGTCTTACTACAGAAAGCTTAACAACCCTGAAGTGAAATTCTTTTTTTTCCTTTATTAATTACACTTTACTCACTTTGTATCCCCCCCACCCCGTGGTTCCCTCCCTCCTCCCATCCCAATCCCTCCCTTCCTCCACCCTCTGCCTGCGTGCTCCTCCCCAAGTCCACTGATAGGGGAGGACTTCTTTTCCTTCCTTCTGATCCTAGTCAATTAGGTCTCATCAGGAGTGGCTGCCTTGTCCTCTTCTGTGGCCTGGTAAGGCTGCTTCCCCCTCAGGGGGAGGAAATTAAAGAGCAGGCCAATCAGTTCATGTCAGAGACAGTCCCTGTTCCTATCACAATGGAACCCACTTGGATACTGAACTGCCATGGGCTGCATCTGTGCAGGGTTCTTAGGTTAACTCCATGCATAGTCCTTGATTGGAATATCAGTCTCAGGAAAGACCCCTGTGCTCAGATTTTTTTTTTGTTCTGTTGCTCTCATTATGGAGTTCCTGTCCTCTCCAGATCTTACTATTTCCCACTTCTTTCCTAAGATTTCCTAAGATTTCCTGCAGACTTGCAGGGCAGAGATTTTCAGAGATCCTCTGTTTCAGGCTCCTGACTTTTTCCCTCTTTTCTCCTCCTTCTGATGTCCAGCCTCTTTGCCTTTCTGGATAGGAATTGAGCATTTTAGCAAGAGTCCTCCCTCTTGATTAGTTTCTTTAGGTGTACAGATTTTAGTAGGTTTATCCTATATTATATGTCTATATGAGTGAGTATATACCACGTGTGTCTTTCTGCTTCTGGGATAGCTCACTCAGGATGATCTTTTCCAGGTCCCACCATTTACCTGCAAATTTCATGATTTCCTTGTTTTTTATTGCTGAGTAATATTCCATTGTGTAGATATACCACAATTTCTGCATCCATTCTTCCACTGAGGGGCATCTGGGCTGTTTCCAGCTTCTGGCTATTACAAATAAGGCTGCTAGAAACATGGTTGAGCCAATGTCCTTATTGTGTACTTGAGCTTCTTTTGGATATATGCCTAGGAGTGGTATAGCTGGATCCTGAGGAAGCACTATTCCTAGTTGTCTGAGAAAGCGCCAGACTGCTTTCCAGAGTGGTTGTACAAGTTTACATTCCCACCAGCAATGGAGGAGGGTTCCCCTTTCTCCACAACCTCTCCAGCATGTGTTGTCTCTTGAGTTTTTGATCTTAGCCATTCTGATGGGTCTAAGGTGAAATCTTAGGGTCATTTTGATTTGCATTTCCCTGATGGCTAATGAGGTTGAACATTTCTTTAAATTTTTCTCTGACATTTGATATTCCTCTATCGAGAATTCTCTGTTTAGCTCTGCACCCCATTTTTTAATTGGATTACTTGATTTTTTGCTGTTTAACTTCTTTAGTTCTTTATATATACTGGATATTAGCTCTCTGTCAGATATAGGATTGGTGAAGATCCTTTCCCAATCTGTAGGCTATCGTTTTGTTCTGAGGACAGTATCCTTTGCTTTACAGAAGCTTTTCAGTTTCATGAGGTCCCATTTATTGATTGTTGCTCTTAAAGCCTGTGCTGTTGGTGTTCTGTTCAGGAAGTTGTCTCCTGTGCCAATGAGTTCAAGGGTATTCCCCACTTTTTTTTCTAACCGATTTAATGTGTCTGGTTTTATGTTGAGGTCTTTGATCCACTTGGACTTCAGTTTTGTGCAGGGTGATAAGTATGGATCTATTTTCATTTTTTTACATGTAGACATCCAGTTAGACCAGCACCATTTGTTGATGATGCTGTCTTTTTTCCATTGAATGGATTTGGCATCTTTGTAAAAAATCAGGTGTCCATAAGTGTGTGGATTTACAAAATACTTGCAAACCGAATCCAAGAACACATCAAAGACATCATCCACTACGACCAAGTAGGCATGCAGGGGTGGTTCAATATACGGAAATCCATCAATGTGATCCACCACATAAACAAGCTGAAGGAGAAAAACCACACGATCATCTCCTTAGATGCTGAAAAGGCATTTGACAAAATCCAACATCCATTCATGTTAAAGTATTGGAGAGATCAGGGATACAAGGCACATACCTGAACATAGTAAAGGCGATATACAGCAAGCCTATAGTCAACATCAAACTGAACAGAGAGAAACTTAAATCATTCCCACTGAAATCAGGGACAAGGCAAGGCTGTCCACTCTCTCCATATTTCTTCAACATAGTTCTGGAAGTCCTTGCTAGAGCAATAAGACAATTGAAGGAGATCAAGGGGATGCAAATTGGAAAGGAGGAAGTCAACGTATCACTGTTTGCAGACGATATGATAGTATACCTGAGTGACCCCAAAAACTCTACCAGGGAACTCCTACAGCTAATTAACACCTTCAGCAAAGTGGCTGGATATAAAATTAACTCAAAAAAATCAGTAGCCTTCCTGTATACAAAAGACAAAAGGGCCGAGAAAGAAATTAGGGAAACAACACCCTTCACAATAGCCACAAAGGACATAAAGTACCTTGCTGTGAACCTAACCCAGCAAGTCAAAGACTTGTATGAAAAAAATTTCCAGTCTCTGAAGAAGGAATTAGAAGAAGATATGAGAAGATGGAAAGATCTCCCATGCTCATGGCTTGGCAAGATTGACATAATAAAATGGCCATCTTACCAAAAGCAATCTACAAATTCAATGCAATTCCCATCAAATTACCAACACAATTCTTTACAGACCTTGAAAGAAAAATTCTCACCTTCCTATGGAACAACAAGAAACCCAGAATTGCTAAAACAATTCTCTACAGTAAAAGATCTTCAGGAGGTATCTCCATCCCTGATCTCAAACTGTACTATAGAGCAACAATACTAAAAACTGCACGTACTGGCATAGAAACAGACTGGTGGATCAATGGAATTGAAGTGAAATTCTTAAAATATAGTATTTGCCCTTTAAATCATGTAATTTACTATATTTGTATATGGTAGAAGTTGGGTTCACCAAAATATTATTGTATATAAAAATCTATCTTAAGGAAAAGTAAAGAATCTAACCAAAAACTTATTTAAATGGGCAATACCAAAGTCAATTTTTTTTCTCAGTGGGTTTTAGGATATATAAATATACAAAAACAACAATTTGAAAGATTTAAATGAAACATCCCACTTTCTGACTCTTTGCAGGCACTTAAGATCCTGAAACCAGGACATGCTGGGTCATCCAGAGCAAAAATCTGGATTTCCCTGGGTCTTCTGATAGCAGCTATGATCAGCTGTGCTGATAACAAGAGCCAGTCACGTGTCTGTCACCTCTGTGAAGGGAACCAAGGGATGGCTGGACAGACTTCCTGTTGCTGCTGTGGGTGGCATGGTGACGGCCACAGTCAAAAAAGGCAAACCAGAACTAAGAAACAAAGGTCCACCTGGCAGTGGGAATTCGACAAGAAAAATCATCTTGCAGAAAAGATGGGGTGTTTATTTTGAAGCTAATACAGGGGTCACAATAAACAAGAAAGGTGAGATGAAAGCTTTTGCCGTCACAGTTCCACTTGCAAAGGCGTGTGAAGACTTTCAGCCCGGGATTGCATTCAGTGCAGGCAGCAGGGAGCCAATCTCCACTGTATTTGTAAATATATTCATTAAAGAGTCTTTGCTCAGGGGCTGGAGAGATGGCTCAGCAGTTAAGAGCACTGACTGACCCAGGTTCAATTCCTAGCAGCCACATGGCAGCTTGCAACTATCTGCAACACCAATTCCAAGGGATCTGACACCTTCACACTAATGCACAGAAAATAAAAATTAAATAAATTATTTTTTAAAAGTCTTTGCAATGCAGCCACTCCTGATGAGACCTAATTGACTAGGATCAGAAGGAAGGAAAAGAAGTCCTCCCCTATCAGTGGACTTGGGGAGGGGCATGCATGCAGAGGGTGGAGGAAGGGAGGGATTGGGACGGGAGGAGGAGGAGGAGGAAGGGAACCACGGGGGGGGGGGGAGATACAAAGTGAGTAAAGTGTAATTAATAAAGAAAAAATATAAATAAATAAATAAAAAGTCTTTGCTCCAAAAAAGGGGAAAATTTTCAAAAAATTCTGGGAGTGGAGTATATAGTCTAATGAGGGAATGTATGCTTAATATATACAAGATGTAGGCTTAACAACCAGTACTTGAAGGCAGACTGACAGAGACAGACACACAAATTGAACGTTTGTAAGTCACGAAAATGGAAAAAATAATCAGATCCATGGGGCATAGAACTGCAAAGCATTTTGGAGTTGTGTGCTGAAAAACTTTTGTAATTAATTAAGGATCTCAAAAAATATTTTTTAAGAACTTTGGCTTAGATCAATGATATTCCGACTGAGGTATCAATACTTTTTTTCATCTCTGTAAGAAAGAATGTTTCTGTATTAAAGCTAGCTGATTTATTAGATTAATGAACAAAGTTATGTACATAAAATAAAATAAATTGACACATAAAAGAGGAGGAGGTTATCATGGAAATGATGAGTTAAGATATACTACAGAAACTGAAATTTCACCAAATGATGTTTGTGAATCTCTATGGATTGAAGAACAAATTTTTAAAAAGTTAAGAAAGCATGGCCTGAGGAGATGGTGCAGGGAGACACACACTTGTATGAGCTTGAGGACCAGAGTTGAGCTTCCAGACTCCATGTAATGCAGAATTGGTAGTTCCTTTATAAACCCAGTGCTCCTGTGGTGACACAGGAGGCAATAACAGCATGCTTTCCAGAAGCCCACACACCAACTAGCCTAGTGTGCACAGTGGCAAGCAACAAGAGACCCTGGCTCAAACAATGTAGAAGTCAAGGACTACCATTGGAGCTCGTCCTCTGACCTTGACACATACATACATAGTGCCTGCCTGTACTTACATACACAAACGCATCATACACACAAAAATAAAAACACCAAGGCAGCTAATTTTGTAAAGTACGATTGGTTTCATATGCATGATTGATTTCAAGTATATCAATATACTTTGAACATATTTTTCAAGTTTAAGACATGAAAATAAATGTTGAATATTTAAAAAATTCTCAAATGTATCAGATTGAGAAAATCTCCAAATATCAATGTTTAATAGAAGCTGAAATATGTACCAGCCATATGGATATGATATTAAGATGAATTACCTACTAGTTGAGATTGCAATTTACATAGAAATGTGAAGTGGAAGTTTCTTGTTTCTTTG
Source organism: Meriones unguiculatus (assembly GCF_030254825.1). Classification (NCBI taxonomy): domain Eukaryota; kingdom Metazoa; phylum Chordata; class Mammalia; order Rodentia; family Muridae; genus Meriones; species Meriones unguiculatus. Next base: position 140,374,345 of record NC_083369.1, on the reverse strand, counting down.
AAGACTCAGTTTTGTCATATGATGTTTTGCTACAAGCTGGGCACATGATGTTTTGCTGGAGGCTGGCTTGTGAGAGGGCATGTGATGTTTTGCTGTGAGCTCTCACTTGAGAGGGGCATGATTTTGGCCAGCTGAGAACATTTGTGGGTCAACTTTGAGGAGAGGAGATATATAGAGGATCACGCTGAACTTCATGCTTCAACACTTGACTTTGCAGAGATAAACACTCCAGAGAACTTCTTAGGGCAATCCAACTGAGTCTTGCAGCTTTCACTGACTTCATGTTGCTGCTTGGTGTTGGCTGTTGGACTGAACTGCTGGTATCCTGATGACTAAGTTTGGTAATCCCCTAAAGACCCATTGACCCTAATTAGCAGGAAGTAGATAAAAGAGGTCTTCAGCCCCTTTCCCTACTAATCTCCTATCTAAGGATGGGGTGTTGGAAGGGAGGTAAAGGTGTTTAAGAACCCTAACTAAAGTAGATTTGGTGAAAAATCTAAGCCTATAGAGATGTTGTTAGAATGTTTTTGGAGTGTTGAGGATGGAACCCATCATACATGGCAGGCAAGTGTTCTACCACTGAGCTACATTCCCAGCTCCTGTGAAAACAATTTGATGTTGTTTCCTGTTTCAAATCATTGTTCTTTGAGGTGTTCAAGTTGGTAGTAACAGCCAGTGTCAACTAACTAACTAACTAACTAACTAACCATGCATAGCCTATTGGTGTAGCTCAGTTAATAGAATGCCTACCTATCATGCATGCAAAAACCTTACTTTGGTCTCTGACACTGCATAAAATAAACATAATGGCACTTATCTATAATCCTAACACTCCAGAGGTGAAGGCAGAGGATCAGATGCTCAAGGTCATCCTTGACTAAAGAATGAGTTCAAGGCCAACCTGAGCTATATGAGACTATATTTCAAAGAAAAAAAAAGAGAAGGAAACAAGAAAAAGGAAGGAAGAAGGAAGGAAAGACCCCAGAAAGATTTTCTAAAAATAGATACATGTGGATTTGGATGTGAACGTGGAGATGGGAGAAGGATCTTGGTGGAGCTGAGGGAGAGAAAACTGTAGTCATTGTATGAAAATTGTATGAAAATAAATCTATATTCAATAAAAGAAAAATAGAAAAAATATTAGGACTATTTAATAGGAGGTTTTGTGACATATACATGTGGTTTAGAGTATAAAAGAATTCTATATATTTAACGTTTCATTTATATATTGTGTAAAATGTATCAGACATCTAAATGTTTCTATCTCCATATATTATATTATATTATCCCTACGTTATCATGCCCATTGCTAAATATTTTCACTTCAGGGTACAGCCAAGATTCCATTTCAGTTTTCTGTACTGGCTTCATCTTCTAGTGGCCACACAGGAAACTGACTTCTTGGCTCTGATCCCTGTCCTAAGTCAAAGTTGTTCCAGTGCCACCAGCTGTACTACCACAGACTGCCATCAGTCACAACCCTCCTAATTCATCATGGGCCTTGTGACCTCCCTTCCCTGGCAGGGCCAGCGGGAAACATTGCCACTGCTCCCACCCCTGTGGGTCTCAGCAGAGCCTTTACCCCATCTACCACCAAAACTTGCTTCTCGGGAAGCATTTGAACTCTTGGCCAACATGGTCTCTTCCCAAGGACCCTTTTCACCTCATGTCCTTGCTTTAACAACAGAAAGAAAAAGCTTTGTTCTCTGGGAGAAGAACTGCAGACATCAAAGGTGGGTAGGGAAGAATTTTGACACCTGAAGATGGTAGGATACATGAGTGTTTTATGAGTCTCCCTGTAAAGATTTGGTGGACTCTTACTCATGACCCTCCTGCCTCTGCCTCCTTCAGCAAATCTCACCAGTGTGCACCACCACAAGATCCATGACTTCACAAACCCCAGATAGCTAGTAAAGTTGCCAGTATCAGGCATGATTTCCCTTTTTTGAATTGTTCTATGGTTCCATTATAGAGTTGTTGATTACTACCAAGATATGCATAGCATTACCTCACCCTTAAGATTATAACGCTACATTTGTCATTGTCGTAGTCTATATGTTTCATAGTTCCATAGGACCATAGGCTAATTACCTCTTTTGGAAGCATGTATGGTGCCTTCAGGTACCATGTAGCTAGTTGGTCCTCAGGGAATTTCAAGTTAGTTCCAGCTCATGGGTGTCTGAGCCCTGTGTCTGAAGTACTCTGACTTGTCTATTTGGTTCCCTCAACCCTGCTCATACTTCCATCTAGGGTCTCTTTGATTAGTGGTCATTACAGACTTCAGCCAAGGATGCTTTCTTTCTATTTACAGTTGAGATCCTGCCCAATACGGTAATATTTGGTCTCAAAACTATCTGCTATGGATCCTAACCACACAAATTCCTACTTACTTCCATCTTCTAGAGTGTTGTATATTTTGAATTTTTTTGGCTTTTTCTGAGAGAAGCTGATATTATACAGAAAGTTGCCTAGTTTTCAGGTGTTGACTATTTTCATTCTGCCTCCAGGACTATCTGCTTTGGCTGTATATGCATATTCGCAAACACTGAGCTGGTCCATGGGATTGCTATAAGAATATTCATGAATATGCAGTAAGAAAGTTTCAAGGGCTGGTATTCAGTTTGACACAAGCACACATTATAGTAACCAGCAAGGAAGTTTTATCCCTTTAAACCAAAATAACATTTGGGGCATTTCTGGAAAATGTAACGAGGCAAATTTCAGTGAGAAGCTGCCCATGGCTTTTGCAATAGCTGTGAAGGAGGATTTTTTTCATTGGTAGTTCAAGGTGTTTGGCAGCTCAAATGCACTCTTTGGAAAACTTGAATATTTAAGATATAATTTTATAGATGGATAAATGATCTTGTGTTTGGGAAAATTAACATGTGTTTGAAATGAGAGCAGAGATTAGAAACCCAGCCTTGAATTACAGCTTCACATTGGCTCCCATGTTCTTAAAGGTTAAGTAATAAAACATATTTAACTACTTGTCCTGGGTGGCTCTTTCTCTAGACATAACTCAGTATCAAATGATGTGTAAGGCACCCACACACGTAATAGTTTTTTTTTTAATATCATATAAATGTAATCCCGTTTTCCTTTTCCCAGCCCTCATGATTCATATTTTCTTAGCCACTGGAATTCTTACATATAGTTTCCAAGTTGATAGGACTGACATTTTTCAATGGTATGACTAAGCAATGATAGCTTGTTTTGTTAGAGATATAATGCTCCAAGCACTGATTTGCCTCCTGGATTATATTCTAATGTGAGCATGTGTATGTTAAGATAATTATGGCTTATCAAAGTACACTTCTTGATTTTTATTCCCTTAGGAGAGGAACTAAACAAACAGAAAACACATTATTATATATTGAATTATAAGAATGTCCAAACACAGGCTGGGGTTGTAGCTCAGTTGGTAGAATGCTTGCTTATTATTCATGAACCACTGGGTTTGATCTCTACAACTGAGTAAAACTGGGCATGGTGGTACACACCTGTGATCTCAGCAGGAAGTGGAAGTAGAAGGGTTGGGGGGGGGGGGAGGTAGGGTTCAAGATCATCTTTGGCTACATTGTGAGTTCAAGGCCAGAGTTATATAAGACTGCCTCAGAGATGAGTAAAAAGAGAGAAAGAAAAGAAAAAAGGAGTGTGTAAATACAAGTCCATATTACAGTTTTGAAGATGTAGGGTTTTGTGAAAACCATTCAAATGTAGTATTAAACACTTACATAGTTATTATAAAAATTTTTTAGTTTTTGTTTTAAAGAATCAATAATTGTATAAACCAGTAGCATTTTCAATGGTATTTAACAGACAGAACAGCATTGCAGAGTTCCCAAGGTAGAAAGCAGGCACAAAGCATAGTTCCTATTTTTATATATATTAGGGCTCCATCCCAAAGAAGGCCTACTTTAAAATCCCCATTGTTGCTTTCTGCCTGAAACTTTGGAGCTTTTTTTTTCTTCTTTTCTGTTTTTGTTTTCATTTTTCAATTAGCTCAGGCTGAAGTATAACTCACTGCATAGGCAAGGCTGCCTTCAAATGCCCAATCCTATTGTCTCCATCTCCCAAGTGCTAGGATTCCAGTTGTTCATCACCACACCTGCCCTGTTACGTTCCTTTAGGTTAAACTTCTAATACCTATTGAAATGCCAGTGTCGGGGCTGGAGAGATGGCTCGGTGGTTTAAGAGCACTGTCTGCTCTTCCAAAGGACCTGGGTTCAAGTCCCAGCACCCACATGGCAGCTCACAACTGTCTGTAACCCCAGTTCCAAGGGATCTGGCACCTTCACACTAATGCACATAAAATAAAATTAAATAAATCTTTAAAAAAAAGAAATGCCAGTGTCACTACTGAAAGGTATTAGTAGTAGATAAGAAAGAAAGAAAGAAAGAAAGAAAGAAAGAAAGAAAGAAAGAAAAAAGAAAGAAAGAAAGAAAGAAAGAAAAACTCCCCAAAGCAATTGCGAAAAGATGTTGGAATTCTTTTTGCCTTCATAGATAATAAATCCAGAAGCAGTCCAATGTTGAGAAGGAAGTCCCATGATCAACAGAAACCAGGGTCCCCTTTTCTTTTTACTTTATTATTCTAAACATGCACATGCCATCTGCAAGCTCTGCTTAGCACCCAAGATGGCTGCTGGAGCTCAGGCCATCTATTAACCCCAGAAAGCAGGAAAAAAAGAGGAAGCAAAAGGCACATGATAGTTTCTATCAGCTTCTAAAAGAACTTCATGAACATTTCATCCAGCAACCTCCCTTTGCATTGGTCAACCCCAGCCTCAAGGTAAGTTGGATAATAAAATTTTGTTAATATTTCCATTCTATTGTCATCTAAAAGATAAGTAAGATATTTACCTAAAGAAAATAATAAAACGTCTCACCACAGAAAGGCAACATTTTTACCTCTTATTACTCTTTTAAGCAGGACTGGAAACAAGATACTTGAAAAAAATTATTTTAGGACAGACGAAGAAAGCCTGGGATCCGAGATGAAGAGAAGGACAGAGCACCTAAATTATAAAATAAATGGTTAAGAAATGAATTAGTGCTTGGCACTTAGCAGTTACTCATGAAGATCTTGAGTAAGAGGGAAAGACAGGATAGGAGGATGGGAAGGAAAAAGGGAAGAAGGAAGAAACAGAGGGTGGGATGAGGAAGGAACGAAAGGAAGGAAAAAAGGGAGGGATAGAGGATGAGAGGAACAGAGGATGGAAGCATGGGAGGAAGAGAGAAAGAGTATGAAGTGGTTTGAATTAAAATGACCCCCAGTGTCCCCATATATTTGAATACGTGATCCCCAGTTGATGGAACTATTTAGGAAGGATTAGAAAGTGTGTCACTAGAGACAGTCTTAGAGGTTTCAAAACAGTCATGCCATTCCCAGTGTGCCTTGTGTGTCTAGCTTGTGAGATTCAGGTCTTAGCTGCAGCTTAGTTGCTGCTGCAGCTACTTACCACTATGCTTTTCCTCAGTCATTATGGACTCTAACCCTCTGAACCTGTAAGCCTAGTTAAACACTGTCTTATAAGCTGTCTTTTCGACCATGCATGGAGATAACCTAGAACCCCTGCACAGATGTAGCCTATGGCAGCTCAGTCTCCAAATGGATTTCCTAGTAATGGGAACAGGGACTGTCTCTGACATGAACTCAGGGTTTGGCTCTTTGATCACCTCCCCTTGAGTGGGGAGCAACCTTACCAGGCCACAGAGGAAGACAATGCAGCCAGCCCTGATGAGACCTGATAGGCTAGGGTCAGAGGGAAGGGGAGGAGGATCTCCCCTATCAGTTGACTGGGGGAGGGGCATAAGAGGAGCCGAAGGGAGGGTGGTATTGGGAGGGGACTTTGACTGGGATACAAAATGATTAAACTGTAATTAATATGTAAAAAATAAAAAAAATAATTAAAAAACTAAGTTGCCTTTTCATGGTGTTTTGTCACAGCAATAAAAAAGTAACTAATATTAGGAGGATGGGAAATAGGAAAAAAGGATGGAAGGAAGGTTGAAAGGGAGGGAAGGATGGAAGGAGAAAAAGAAAGAAGGGAAGAAAGAAAAGAAGGACATTTTGTGAATGCTTAGGAACTAAAGGTATTGATTTTATTTATTTATTTATTTATTTATTGCTAAAGTTTAAGAACCTAGGCTTTTAGCATTTAAGTAGTTTTGCCCTTGAGGTATTTTTGTTTGGAGATATGATACAGTTCTCTGTGCCTGAACAATGTTACATCATTTTGTCAGTTCCTTGTGGACACCATCAACAAATGATGCACTTTCAGCGGGAGAGAAAAGACTCCTACTCCTAAGGAGGCAAATTGGGTCCCAGGAGGAGGGCCAAATTTTAGATATGATAATGGCAGTTGGCCTCCAAAGAGCCACAAATACACAAATAGATAAAGAGTGTGTCTATGGAATTCAAATTTGGAAAAAAAATGTATCCTAATGTATTTCTTTGCTTGTATCAGTTTTCTGTCTTCAACTTTAGTATTTTTCCTTTTATGTCTAGCATGCACAAAAACCTGAGTTCAAACCAGGACTGCATAATTCTATAACTCTAGCACCCAGAAGGAGAGGTTCAAGGTCATCCTCAGCTCCATAGTGGAATTGAGACCAACCTGGGCTACAAGAGACTCTGTCTCAAAACAAAACATCTAAGAGGACATGGAAAGTTCTAAAATCATTTTTCTTTAAGAGAACAAGAAGATGTCTAAAGAAGACAGGGAAATATCTAAAAAATCTTTATTATCAATACAACATTATTTGAAGCATTTCTCCAAGGGTTTTATTTATTTAATGTTATTTTATGTGCATTAGTGTGAAGGTGTCAGATCCTTGGAATTGGGGTGGGGGTTATAGACAATTGTGAGCTGCCATGTGGATGCTGGGAATTGAACCCGGGTCCTTTGGAAGAGCTCTTAACCACTTGAGCCATTTCTCCATTCCCTCTCCAAGAGTTTTGATGTGTCATAGTTTAAACATATGAACTAAATGCCAATTTACAGAAACACACACACCCCTAGCAAAAGTTTTATTCTTCTGTAGAAACAATCTAAAGAGAAATATCATCTGAAGGGATTTATAATTTGAATTGTCTTTTTGATTACCATCGTTTCTTTATGTAGCCAAGTTATATGGGTATATTATATTTTGTTTATCCACTCATCCATTGATGGACATTTGGATTGTTTCCACTTTGGGGCTCTTGTGAATAATAAATCTATAAATATAAATGCATGTTTTAGTGTGAATGCCTGTTTTCATTTCTTTTAAGTAAATACCAAATGCTGGATTGTATAGAAACTGTATTTAAAGCTGTTTTTAAATTTTATTTTATTTTTATTAATTTAAAGCTTTTTTTAAGGGATCTCCAAAGTGATTCCTAAGAAGCTGTGGCATTTTACCTGCCAATAAGGCATGAAGGTTTCAACTTCTCCGCATCTTCACTACTAGTCATTATTATCTCTCCTAGTCATAGCCATGCTATGAAACATGAAACAGAGGCTTTGATCTGCATTTTCATGATGATTAAGGATAATAAACAACTGTTTGTGTTCTCATCGGTTGCTCTCTCAGGAGATGCCTATTCAGATCCTTTGTTCCATTTTAAAATTAAGTTGTCTTATTATTGAGCTGTAAGAATTCTTTTCAAATTTTCTGGTTCTGTTGCTCTCCTTGTGGGGTTCCTGTCCTCTCCAGATCTTACTATTTCCCACTTCTTACATAAGATTCCATGCACTCTGCCCAACAGTTGGCCTTAAGTCTCAGCGTCTGCTTTGATAGTCTGCAGGGCAGAGCCTTTCAGAGGCCCTCTGTGGCAGGTTCCTAGGTTGTTTCCTGTTTTCTTATTCTTCTGATGTACATCCTCTTTGTCTTTTGGGATGGGGATTGAGCGTTTTAGTCAGAGTCCTCTCTCTTGATTAGTTTCTTTAGGTGTACAGGTTTTAGTAGGTTTATCCTATGTTATATATCTATATGAGTGAGTATATACTGTGTGTGTCTTTCTGCTTCTGGGACAGCTCACTCAGGATGATCCTTTCCAAGTCCCACCATTTACCTGCAAATTTCAGGGGTCTCCCCAGGGACTCATATTCCAACCAAGGACCATGCATGAAGATAACCTAGAACCCCTGCACAGATGTAGCCCATGGCAGTTCAGTGTCCAAGTGGGTTCCATAGTAATGGGAAGAGGGACTGCCTCTGACATAATTTGATCAGGCCTGTTCTTTGATCACCTCCCCCTGAGGGGAGAGCAGCCCTACCAAGCCACAGAAGATGACAATGCAGCCATTCCTGATGGGATCTGATAGACTAAGATCAGAAGGAAGGAGAGGAGGACCTCTCCTATCAGTGGACTTGGGAGGGGCAAGCGAGAAGAAGGGGGAGAGAGGGTGGGGCTGGGAGGGGAGGAGGGAGGGGCTTATGGGGGGATACAAAGTGAATAAACTGTAATTAATAAAAAATAAAAACTGAAAAAAAGATAAAAAAAGAGTTCTTTTCATTTTCCTTGTCTACACTGCCCACCGGTTCTGTGAATATTGTTGAGACTGTAGGATCAACTTATTGTGATTTCCCCCTGTACTTTAATTTTATCCTTTTGCACATTAATATATTCATATGTCTCTTCTTCTATGTAGTCATTGTTCATTTATTACCAGCAAATAGAAAGCGGGAGGGAAATGTTCCTTCACCCCAACACCTGTGCCCCACAGGTTATTTAGTAGCATATTTAGGAGCCCCATAGGTTATTTAGATGCCAGGACTTGGCACCCCACCGCTTTCCCAATGTACCCTGGGAGGCAAAGAGGGTCTTCAGGTCAGTATAGAACTACGAAATTATGTCAGAGGGCTAGCATTTCTACTTTTGTGTTACATGTGGGGATTCTCTGTGTTTATTTGCTGTAATGTCTGATTTGAACTATTTGGTTAACTAACTGATTAGCCTTAAGCTCCTCATTGAGGGTGCGTATGTGAACAATTTATTTAGGCTTGCAGGAACCAGTTTAGCATTGCTTGCCGACAATATCAGAGCATCTTATTTAGAGCTCTAATTTATCAGATTTATTAGAATCAATGACATTCTTGAGGAAGTTGTTGGGAAATGATGAACGTACTTAGGAAATCAAATATGTGACATGTGTAACTGTGGCTTACATTGTGGCTTCAATTAAGGAACTGAACTATCAAAGTCCCTGTAAATTTTTGATAAAACCCAACTGTATTTATAAGGCAAATAGTAGAATTTACAATTTAAATGTAAAAATTTAACAGATATCTCAGCTTTAAAATTTGTTGATTTAATTTGAATTGAATATTATTCCTAAGAACAAAATTAGCCTCTGAATAACATTTTCTTTGTACAAAAGCCATGGTTGAGGACACAAAGAAACTTCATATTGACAAAGAGAAGATTGTTGCTTCAAAATGGATGCAACCAACGGTTTTACACTCTGTCCCTGCAGGCTTCAAGGAATGACCTTACATTCTCTAATCCTCTAATTTCACAGAATCACTTTCTGGAATGATGAATAAAGCCTATGACTTAAAATGAGAAAATCGGGAGTGTAGGAATGAACACACACACACACACACACACACACACACACAATCAGGGAAAATGAAATAAATTTAAGCTTTGGAAGCTTTAAGAACGTGTTTTAAGGGATGGGAGATGTGGCTGATTGGTAGAGAACTTGCATGACGTGCATACTACCTTGGGAGTAAGCCTTGGTTGCACAGGAAGTTTGAGGCCAGCCTAAGAAAAATGGACTACTATCTCCAAAGTTTTGAGAGGAGAACAAAAGTCAGAATAATGTGTCAGTATTCCCTTCAGCCAATTAAAAAAATAAGACACTTTCTGAATGAAGATTGAGCATCTTACCCAGGGTCCTCCTTCCTTCTTAGCTTCCTTAGGTGTACAGATTTTAGTATGTTTATCCTATACTATAAGTCTAATATCCACTTATAAGTGAGTATATACCATGTGTGTCTTTCTGCTTCTGGATACCTCACTTGGGATGATCTTTTCTTGTTCCCACCATTTGCTTGCAAGTTTCATGGTTTCCCTGTTTTTAATTGCTGAGTAGTATTCCATTGTGTAAATGTACCACAATTTCTGTATCCATTCCTCCACTGAGGGACATCTCAGTTGTTTCCAGGTTCTGAATGGGATAGACATTGGAAGAGGGAGAAAACAAGGAACAGGACAGGAGCCTACCATAGAGGGTCTCTGAAAGACTCTACCAAACAGGGTATTAAAGCAGATGCTGAGACTCATAGCCAAACTTTTTGCAGAGTGCAGGGAATCTTATGAAAGAAGGGGGAGATAGAAAGACATGGAGGAGACAGGAGCTCCACAAGAAGAGCAAAAACCAAAAATCTGGGCTCAGGGGTCTTTTCTGAGACTGATACTCCAATCAAGGACCATTCATGGAGATAACCTAGAATCCCTGCACAGATGTAACCCATGGCAGCTCAGTTTCCAAGTGGGTACTCTAGTAAAGAAAACAGGGACATTCTCTGACATGAACTCAGGGGCTGGCTCATTGATCACCTCTCCCTGAGGGGGTGCAGCCTTACCAGGCCACAGAGGAAGATAATGCAGCCACTCCTGATGAGACCTAATTGACTAGGATCAGAAGGAAGGGGAGGAGGAGGTCCTTCCCTATCAGTGGACTGGGGGAAGGGCATGAGAGGAGAAGAGAAAGGGAGGGCAGATTTGAGACAGAATGAGGGAGGGGACTACAGCTGGGATACAAAGTGAATAAATTGTAATAAATAAAAAAATAATTAAAAAATTAAAATTAAAAAAATAAAACACAAGAAGTCATTGTATAAAGTGTCTACAACAGAATTTCTCACATTTTCATTTGCATATGCATCACTTGAGGGATTTTATTAAAAATTCAGATTCCAGTATTGTAGGGTTAGACTAAGACCCAAGATTATGCATTTCTAACCCAAGGGCTGGCCCTAGTACCACACTTGAAGTAGCAAGAAGTCCAAAGTTCAGGCATTTTTTTTGTTGTTGTTATTTTTATATTTTGAGGCACTGTATCCCAGGCTGAACTGGAAGTCACTTTGTATCCCAGGCTGGCCTTGAATTCATGGTGATTTTAACTCAGCCTACCTTGTGCCGGGATTAGAAGCATGAGCAAACATGTATGACTCACACAGTTCTGGTTACTAATGAAAAGCTACATCCTTAACAATCATAAGCAAATACCAAAACAAACAAACAAACAAACAAACAAACAAACAAAAACCCACCTTCTGCTCTTGTAAAAAGGGATGACGAACTGAAAAGGATCTTAGCTGGTGACATTTCTTACTCATTCTTGTAGGTGCTAGAAAAAGCTTCCATCCCTAGGGAGCTAAACAGTGCAGCTGATATTAACTCTCTTGATATCACAATTCTTAGGTCTTCATGATGGGGTCAAGGGCTTGAACTGTTTCAAAATACACCAAGGAACTTCAAAAGACTCCTGGTCAGTTTTTAAAAGCTGTCAATTTTCCAGGCCATAGAAAAAAAAAAAAAAAAAAAGCAAATTGTTAGACTAGCCAGAAAACAACCTTATCAGTAGCGCGTAGGATGAGTTTGGTAAATTCTGCAGTGGATGCTGTATTCAATGAGCATGGAGTTGAGGCCTGCGCCGGTTTCTTGAAAAACATAAGCATCTGTTCCCTTCGGCATCACTGTGAGTTCACTGTTGTCAGGCATTACTTGCAGATACTTTTCTTCAAAATGCAGGCACAATAGTTTCATTTGAAACAAAGGTGAACAAAAAGCACATTAGTGATATTACCATGATTTGAATCAGCTTTGCTCTTAAATAAAATAAAGCGATATAACAATCCTAGTGAGGTCAAATCCTGGTTTCTTCTCTCCAAGTGGAAAAGGAACCATACCACTGAAGGAGGCATTAAATATGATCAATGTAGGGATGGATCTTATTTCAGAAGGGACAAAAGGGGGAATTGGATGAATATGATCAACACACAAACATATATATCAGTAAAGCTCATTATATTGTATAATCAATATATGCAAATAAGAAAGAAGGAAATCCTCCTTAATTTACTCAAACAAAACAGAACAAAACTTAGTTATGGTGACTTTTCCATTACAATTAAAATGTATTTGTACCTCTCATCTTTAATGATGAGTAACTTTGGGAATACATTTTACTTTGGCAAAAAAAAAAAATTCAAAGAGTAAAATATTAATTCCGCAACTAGAGATTATTTATGTTCAAGGATAAAAATACAGCGATATGCCTTGAATTTTTTTTCAGTGAAATAGGTCATGACTAACATCAATTGAGTAATCACTGTGTGCAGGGCAGTCTACTAAATCCTAACACAAATGTTGAGATGGTAGCATGCTGAAGAGTTCTCTGGGGCTTGGAAGTAAAATGCGGGATATTAGAGGGAGGAAAGGGAGAACAATACAGTGTGCCTGTTCGTGTGTATGTGCACATGATTGAAGGTGCTTGTGGAGGCCGGAAGGACATATTGGAGCCAGAATCACAGTCAGTTGTTAGCCACTTGGCATGGGTACCGGGAGGTGAACTTAGGTCCTCTGCAAGTGATTAAGTACATTCTCTTAACCACGAAGAATTTTTAAAGAAAGGATCATATGGCAGTTTTATTAAAATGCACATTTTGCATTTCTATAAAGCACCCAGATTATGCAATTAGTACTGAGTTGGAACCATAGTCTGATAGCAAGGATCCAGATGGATCATCCATTTCATTCTCATAATAATCCTGTATACTATTAATATCTCTGTTTTTACAAGTAGGGAAATCCATCACAAGGGAGAGTAAATGATTTGCCCAAGCATTGAGGCTAGTATTCTGCCTCCAGAACAATGTGTCTAAGTTGCATTTTTCTAATTAGTAGTTCTAATTACCTAGAGTGCTTTAAAAATGGAGATAGCCCCAGCATAGCAAAAGATTCTCTGAAAATGGGCTCAAGCATCAGTGTGTATGTCTAGGTGACACTTATGTAGATCATTCCTTTTCTTTGACAAGTAAGGGAATGAATAGAAGTTCCCCCAAGAGGAACCCTAGATTCCTACATACAATTGGGCTCTCTCAACATCCTATCCTTGAGTGGGAGGGCACTCAACCAGCTCCACCCTTTCCTGTGAATCTATGAGGTGGCAATTTCTCTGGAGGATGGAGAAAGGTGTTCCTCAGTGGTGTGACCATTGGTAAGGTGCTCATGCTCCTATCAAGGAACCCCTTATCCATGCTCTTATAAACAACCCCAATAAAAATAGACTGTAAAAGGGGACATGAAGAGCTGGGCACAGTGGCACATGCCTGTAATCCCACCACTTTGGGAGGCAGAGGCTGGAGGATCTCTTTGAGTTCGAGGCTAGCCTGGTCTGCAAAGCTAGTCCAGGAAAGCCAGGACTATACAGAGAAACCCTGTCTTGGAAAACAACAACAAAAACAAAATCCTTGCACCCAAAGAACCCTGACTTAGACTGATTATAGACTCATTGAAAGAATGCACTACAAACACCTCTAGGTTCATCTAATACAGGGCTTTCAAAGAAGTCTCTGAAATCAATAGCTTAGATCTTTTTTGGAAACATGTTAGAGGTGCAAATCCTGGGATCTGTCCTAAACCTACTGAATCAGAAAATCTAGGGGCGATATCCAGCCCTTAGGCTTGACAAGCTGTTCCGATGAATTTGATACACATTAACATTGGAACAACATTGTTTTATTACTTCTTTTACTTGACACAGGAAACCAGAGGTCCAGAAATGAGAGGTAACTCATGAAAAGTCACTGAGCTAGTGGGTGGTAGCTCTTCAGCCCTAGGACCACAACTCACAGGTTTAGTTATTAATCAGTTATTTCTATTTTATTCTACCCTATTCTATTTTTCTTGAGACAAGTCCTCAAGTAACTCAGGCTGGCTCCAACTTTCTACATAGCCAAGGATGATCATGAACTCCTGATCCTTGAGAAAAGTGTATGATTCAAAAATAAAAATTGCTTTTTGAAGGGCAAGGATGTCAAGCAAGGAGCAGAGCAAACAAAACTAAAGCAATAGGAATGGACAGGCACAGTCTAGGAAGAGTGTGTGAAGATTCCAAGTAGAACTGGGGATTCACACAGGGGCTCTGACTGAGGACAGATTGCCACAGGGCTCTGAATGGCAAACCGAGAGTCTGGTCTGTATCCTTCAGATGAGTGGGGATGCTGTGAGATAATTTGGGGAGGTCAATGAGACCATTCACAGTAGAGAGACTTAGGCTTTTGTCAGGAGGCCGCGGCCACAAAAAGCAAAAGCATGCAAAAGTCTAAACCAGGCTAGTGCAGGATCTCCTCCAGAAGAGCAAGGAGCATAGACTAGGAGTACCAACCAGCACTGAGTGACAGAAATGCAGAATGTCAAGAACTACTCGAAATCCCCTGAAGTAGAATCTGCATTTTAATGAGACACCCCCCCCAGCTCCATCTTAGAGCTGTAGAGGCACAGACAGGTGATCGACCCCTGAGCTATATCCTTAGCCTTAGCAAGATCCTAGATGATTCATAAACACATTTAAATTGGAGGAGAGCTAGTTTGGTACACGGTGGTTGGTGGCTGGATACTTCTAAATGACAAATTTATTTCTCACAGTTCAAATGCTAGGAATACCAAGACCATGTCATCAGCAGCTTTGGAGTCAGTGAGGCCCTGTTTTCTGGTTCATAGGCAGCTATCTTCTACCTATCTCTTCACATAGTGGAAGGGGTAAGAAAATTCTATGGGTTCTCTTTTATAAGAACACTACCTTAGTTAGGGTTTCTATTGTTGCAATGAAACACAATAACCAAAACAACTTGAGGAAGAAAAAGTTTATTTGGCTTACAGTTTTATATCATAGTCGGGCATTGAAGGACATCAGGACAGGAACTCCAACAAAGCACGAACCTGGGGGCAGGAGCTGATGCAAAGGACATGAAGGGGTGCTGCTTACTGACTTGCTCCCCATGACTTACTCAGCCCGCTTTCTTACAGAACTCAGAACCAACAGTCCTGGGTGGCACCACATACAATGGTCTTGGCCCTTTCCCATCAATCACTAATAAAGAAAATGCCCAACAGGCTTGCTACAGCCAAATCTTATGGAAGTATGTTCTTAAAAGGAGTTCCTCCTCTCTGATGACTTTAGCTTGTGTCAAATTGACATAAAATATTTTCCTGCACAAACACTAATCTCATTTATATACGAAGGTGAAATGAGGGAAGTAGCAATGCCATAGTAAGATTTGCTGCAAGCAAGGTCTAGTGGGAAGAGAGCTGGGGCGAAACAGAATATTTGATTAGTCTCATAGAATCTTCCTCCAAGGGAAAGTAGATAAGAGAAGGCAAACTAGGGTAGTATGAGGAGTCTTACTTGAGATGTTTCCCTCTGAAATGAGCCCTATGTTTGTTTTTTTTCTTTTTATTTATTATTTATTACAATTTATTCACTTTGTAAACCAGCTGCAGCCCCCTCCTTCATCTCCTCTCAGTCCCATCGTTCCTTCCTTCTAGTCTCTTCTCCCCCTATGTCCCTCCCCAAGTCCACTGATAGGAGAGGTCCTCCTCTCCTTCCATCTGACCCTAGCCTATCAAGTCTCATCAGGACTGTCTGCATCATCTTCCTCTGTGGTCTGGTGAGGCTGCCCTGCCCCTCAGGGGGAGGAGATCAAAGAGCCAGCCACTGAGTTCATGTCAAACACAGTCCCTCTTCCCATTAATAGGAAACCCACTTAGACACTGAGTTGCCATGGGCTACATCTGTGCAGAGTTTCTAGGATATCTCCATGTATGGTACTTGGTTGGCGTATCAATCTCAGAAAAGACCCCTGGGCCCTGATTTCTTGGTTCTTTTGCTCTCCTTGTGGATCTCCTGTCCCCTCCAGATCTTACTATCTCCCCCTTCTTTCATAAGATCCCCTCTGCCCAAGGTTTTTATGAGTCTCAGTATCTCCTTTGATACCCTGCTGGGTAGAGTCTTTCAGAGGCCCTCTGTGGTAGGGTCCTGTCCTGTTCCCGTCTTCTCCCTCTTCCGATGTCTGGAAAGCAGATAAGAGAAGGCAAACTAGGGTAGTATGGGGAGTCTTTCTTCAGATGTTTCCCTCTGAAATGAGCCCTATGATTTCAACAGGCAAGAAAATCCATTTAAAATAGAGTGATAAGGATACCATAGATAACCATAGTCACACACACCCCACACACACACATGCACATACATCCCAGGAGGGCCACAGGTATATGGAGTTCTTATATTAGCACTGAATCTGTTCTAAGCCCGTAACACCCTAAAAATGTGTAAGTGAGAAGCAGGAAAGTTATGCCTCATCACACAGGAGGACAAGAAAGGCCTGCCTGAAAAGGTGGCAGAAGTTGTCTCCTGTGCCAATGAGTTCAAGGCTCTTCCCCAGTTTTATTTTCTAGTAGATTTGGTGTGTCTCTTTTTATGTTGAAGTCTTTCATCTACCTGGACTTTAGTTTAGTGCAAGGTGACAAATATGGAAATATTTGCATTTTTCTACATGTAGACATCCAGTTAGACCAGCACCATTGGTTGAAGATGCTATTTCTTTTCCACTGTATGGTTTTGGCTTCTTTGTCAAAAATTAAGTATCTATAGGTGTGTGTGTGTGTGTGTGTGTGTGTGTGTGTGTGTGTGTGTGTATTTCTGGGTCTTCAATTCAATTCCATTGATCCACCATTTTGTTTCTATGTGCCAATACCATGCCATTTTTATTACTGTTGCTTTGTAGCACAGTTTGAGATCAGGGATGGAGATACCACCAGATCTTTTATTGTACAGGGTTGTTTTAGCAATTTTGGGTTTTTTGTTTTTCTATATGAAATTGAGAATTCTTCTTTCAAGGTCTATAAAGAATTGTGTTTGATGGGAATTGCAGTGAATCCATAGATTACTTTTGGCAGGATGGCCATTTTCACTATGTTAACCCTACCAATCCATGAGCATTGGAGATCTTCCCATCCCATAGGCATCTCAGTCTCAATGTGCCTTCCCTACTAAGGGGAACAGTGGCTGTCTCTGACATGGACTCAGTGGCCAGCTCTTTGACCACCTACCCTGGGTGTGAGGCAGCCTTCCCAGCCAGGCTACAGAGAAAGAATACAGCCAGTCCTGATGATACCTTATAGGCTAGAATCAGATGGAAGGGGAGGAGGACCACTCCTATCAGTGGACTGGGGGAAGGGCATACAGGGAGAAGAGGGAGGGAAGGAGGGACTGAGAAGAGATGAAGGAGGGGGCTACAGATGCAAAGTGAATAAATTGTAATAAACAATAACTTAAAAAGACAAAAATGTGACAGAAGAAAGAAGGAAGTTACAGTTTTTGAGAGAAATAAGGAAGCAGGCAGGTGGCAAGCAAGGACCAACATGTACATATGCAGGGAAATGGAAACTGAGTGGTGTGTCCTTTAATAGTGTTGGTTAACTGGTTAAGAATATGGAAGGGAAAATAAGAAGAAATGGAAGGGGAGAGAAAGAAGGCAGGTAGAGATGTAGGTGGGAAGAGAGGATGAGGAAATGAATCTCCCAAACAAAGCAACCAACATGTTTAATATGGCAAACCTATGTAGGGCCTACACAAGTTGTCTGCTTTGTTACTGATTTCTACCTATCCAGTTTGAATTTTTAAAATTTAAACAAGGTTTTAAAATGTATTACCCAGAAACAAAAAATTATAATCATTTCCAACAATTACATTTTTGAGTAGTTAATGAAATTCTTTTAAACGACACCACATTCACAAAGTCTCAGGGGACAAATATGAAATACAATTATTGAAATGCAATTTCCAGAATATTTGAATATCTTACTTATAAAAATTTATGAGAATCCCATAAAACTGAAACAAAAACTAAATGAAAAGCAAAAAGCAATTCTGTTTTTACACCAAAGATTTAAATATTAATTAGTAGCACTGGAGGCAAAGCAAAGCTTAGGAAAAGACAGCTTTAAATTCCATGTACATAAACACAGGAGAGTCAGTCATTAATTTTTCTAGCTGCTGCAGTCAGGAGATCTGGCCCTGCTTCTTGCCTGGGCAAAGTGGGAGAGCTGGTCCTGATGGCACAGTGTTGTAGGAATCTAATAATATTTACTATTGATATATCTTCTGGCAAAGCTTGCTGTTAATCCTAAACAGCTATGTACCCAAATCACCACACAGACACTGGGATTTATTTAATTAACCTAGAACACAATGCTGGGCAATAGTTACTCCTTAAACCTCCATGCCCTCATAGTTTCCTAACATTTAGGTTTTCCACATTATACTTGCTTTTACTGATATATTATACCCAGTCTATGTCGTTCCAAGATTTGTCCTCCAGCTTTGCTCCTAGCTCTTCTCTCACTTTTCTCCTCCCACTCATTTCATGCCCTCTGGCTACTCCCTTTGCACAACATTGTGGCTAGTTGTTTTATTTTGGCCTGTTTACACAGTTGAGACAGAATGCTCAAATGCAATACCCGGATTGAAACCAGAGAGTGGGGGGGGGGAGAAATCAGCATTTGAATGAACAAGGGTAAGGTGTATACATTTCAAAAGGACATTATACCAACAGCACAGTCACAGGAAAACTGGTGGGCTGACCAACTCAGCCACCACCTAGGCTCAGATCCAAGGCTTTGAGTTGGTTCACCCCAAAATCTACCTCATCTATGAACTGCTAGAGCACACACAGGTCCTACAGAACCAAATCTACTTGATCCTCACAACACAAGGCAACCAACAGGCTATTTGAGGGAAGCCCAGGTGAGGATCCAGTATTGAAAGTGTAGCAGAAGCCTTGAAGTGTAGCAGAGGTCTTGAACCAGGTGAATGACTCATTGCTTCAGATATTTGCCAGTAAAGCTGTTTGGGCAAAAGGGTGTGTATGTAGGCTTTTTGTTATTTCTGTTGTTGGTGAGGTCTAGTTTTAGGCTATGGTGGTCTAATAAGATACAAGGGATTATTTAGATCTTGTGCCTGTTGAAGCTTGTTTTGTGCCTGACTATGTGATCAATTTTGGAGAAGGTTCCCTGAGGTGCTGAAAAGAAGGTATACTCTTGAAGAAGGTCGCAGGTGCATGTGCACAACGGCCGGTGTGTGTGTGGAAGTGTGCCTTGAAGGACAGGGTGCTGTAGCATGTAGATGCATGGAAGGATGAAGCTTAAGCACAGGAGGGGGTGCTGCTGCTGTCAGCAGGCACAATGTGCGTGTGCAGGTGCCCTGAATACCTCAGTGGCCTACAGGCCTGTAGTACTGTCCTCCTGGTATTAGATCTGTCTGGGCTCCAGGAATTGTTTGCCTGGGCTCCACTGGGAGACCCACAGAACAGAGGTTAAAATGTTGAGAATGCTGTTCCAAGGATCCCTAAGTGACCTACAGTGGGGGTGTAGGTGGGAGGGATCTGATGTCTGGCTGCTAGTGTAGAGGGATCCTGGATATGGGGCTCTGGACATACTTACTTGAAGGCACACTCACTCACTTGCAGGCCTAAATGGAAAAAAAAAAAAAGGGATCCCCCTGCTCTCTACTCTGAGATTTGGGCTCACAGGGACAAATGAGAGTGTAAGAGAACCTTCAGCTCAGTGGTGTCCACTCTTTGGATGCCAGGCATGGAGACCCTTACTTGGGGTAGCCTCCTCTGCCATCTCAGTCACTGAGCAAGGAGGCTCCTACTTGGGCTAGCTGTAGCTCCGCCCCACCTGCAAATCTGGGAGGCCCATACAGCTTCTGCCCCCCTTCTCAGTCACCAATAACGGAGGCTGCTGCTAGGACTAGCTGGTCCTGCTGTAGTGGCAGACCTAGGAGGCCCGAACAGCTCCCAGCCGCAGCCACAGACCTGGGAGGCAGGCCTCTGCCTTCTCAGTCACTGAGCAAAGAAGCTCTTTTTTGGGGCAACCCCTGCCGCCTCCACCAAGCAGGGAGGCCAGTGCTTGAGGCAATGGGAAGTGCAGGGAGATTGAATATTCACCACTTTTAGTCCCTGGAGGTGTCCAAGGGTGACCTGGGTCCAAACTGTCCCAGCTAACTGCTTGTCTTCTCTCACCCAGGAAGCCTCAATATGAATGTTCTGGCTATAGCTGCCCCTCCACTCACCAATTTCCGAGTTTCGGATTCTTTGTCCCTCAGACATGGTGCATGCTGGTCACTGCCATCTTGGACTTCTTGAAGGGCTGGATTAACAGCAAGTTCTGAACTAATGACCATAGATACCGGGGGGGGGGGGGGTGGATCACAAACCTCATGAATTAGATTCCTAAAGAAACTGAAATCAGTTCTAACCCCTTTAAAAGAAGCTTCCCAAAGCCTTATGTACTTCAATTGACATTTGTCACAAGCTCTTCATAACGTCACCCAGCAGTCACATAACTAAATTGCAAGAAATGAAAAGAACAGGCAAAATCAGTCCAACAGAATTGTAAAAGAGAGTTTTTTACTAACACTTCAATTTTAGTACATACTGTCCAATGTTTCTTGGTCTTTTGGCTAAGACCAATCATCAGTACGACATCTACTCGTAGTGGTAAGCATGGGGTAACTATTTTAGAAAACAGAAGCAATTAGTTCAACAGAAAAAGCAATTGCAAAATGCAATATGTCAAACTCCTTCAAAAATTTTTAAGTAACCTTTATGTTTTGAGGTATTTTTAGAAAACAGTATACCAAAACCTGTATATACTTGATCCACTATGCTCTAGTGATAAATCTTGCAAATCCACGGTATCATCATCATAATCACCATCTTCTGGCTAGGTCCACTTTCATGGCAGAAAGTGATTTTGCCCATACTTTATTATCTTCAAGCGAACAGAATATTTGTAAACATACTTGTCAGGCAGTGGGGGTCACACCCTCTCTGGCACTAAATAGGGATGGTTCATATGAAAGCATCATTGTATTATTTGGTTCTTTGAAGATAAGATATAGCATTGATCTAGAAAAGTAGACCAGTTCAGACTCTAGCTGACTTGCTTGGGTACTTACCAGGTCTTAACGCTCCAAACTTGACACATTCCGCATACAGCTATGGCTCTTGTCTAGATACTATTGCTGCTCTAAGCTCTGGAATATCCTGTCTGCTAAGAATGTGTTTTTCAGGGGTCTCAGGCCATGCTAGACAGTCTTCACTAACACTATGACTCACGGTGGAAGAAGCCTTCCTTGGTCCACGCACTATGTAAGTTTGACCTCTAGAGAAGCTGAAGACTGTGGCAGTTACAGCTGCATGAACACTTAGTGCCCACCCAATTTCTCCTAATAAGAAAGCTGAACGTCAAGGCTTACTGGACTTTCCTGGCTGCCAACACTGCACAGCTGATGTCACATGTTGGTGACGGGGTAACTATGCACACTGTGTTGCATCATGGTGACGGGGTAACTATGCACCGTGCATACTGCTGCGCTGGGAGATGGGAATTGAAAGTGTGGACATACTCTCCAGACACATTATCCAAGTGCCTCTGCCAGCACTAATTTAATCTGTATTACTTCAATTTTACAAGTCATAACATTAGTATACGAGCATTTCTGAGTTTTGTTTAAATTCTAAACATCATACTGGCTTTTGGGTACTGGGCACTTTTGATGGTAAGCACAACACTGTCTGCGACCCTGGCATTTCCTCCCTCTGAAGTGTACTCCATCTCTTCCAGTCACAGCAATGGACGTTTTAGGATGATGTACACAGTAGCCATTCTAGCAGGGCTAGAGAGCAAATGTGGACATACTCTTTTAGTCTAAGAGAACTTCTAAAATGTTGATATGGCTTAAAGGCCAAATGTTAGTTTGCTCAGATTGGGGAGAATGGAGATTGGAGAAATTCCTACCCTCAGAATCCCACTGGTATGCTAAACTGGTGAGTAAGAAGTAGCAGGTGAACATGGGACATTTACATTTTTTAAATATGCACGTGTAAGGTGACCCCTGATCAGACAATCAGAAATCTGAAATGTTCCAAAACCATAAACTTTTTGAGTGTTGTATCTGCATATCTGTTTTTATTACAGCACTGTTCACAGTAGCAGACTCATGCAATCAGCCCAGGTGTCATCAACAGGGAAAACGTGGTATACATAAATAACCGAGTATTATTTGACTATGAAGAATGAAATTATATCATTTGAAGGAAAATGAATGGTACTGAAAATCATCATATTAAGCGAAAAATTCCAGGCCATGTAGGAAAAATATGGGGAAATGTAGTCTTAATTTTAGAAAAGACTTGAAAGTAGGAGGGGTCCTACTTGGAAGAGGAAGGAGATCAAACGGAAGGAGAGAAGATGAGACAAAGTAATGGAGGTGGGCAGTTAGCATATGATCACTCACACAGAATTTAACAATGAAATCCATCATTTTTTATAATCAACATACACAAATTTTAAGTTTTGGGTTTTGAAACAGTTCAGATTTGAGTTAGGGATGTTCAAGTAGTGGAGTCTATACAAATATTCAAAAAGCCTTCCAAACTCCCAAATCTCAAATGCTTAGGGTTTCCAGTATTTCAGATAAGGAATATTCAACCTGAAATAAATCTGTATTTTAGGAAATTCAGATAACATGGACATGAGAAAACACAAAATTAAATATTTTATAAGGGCATCACTCTAAGATAGTACTACCAATACCTAGGATAACATCCCTATTTATTATTTACTCACTATGCAAGTATCTACCAAGCATTTATTATGATACTACAGCAATCATAAAGTAACCACAATTCTAATGGAGCTTCATTTATCGATAGGGAAGTCTGATAGTGCCCTTGCTTTTTCGGTGACTAGCATACCAAGTACACTTTTTTTAATTGAAACTAGAGCCTATAGAAAAATAGATGTCAAAGTGCAGTTGTAACAGCAGCTTATAATTTGAAAATGCAAATTCCCAGGCTCTCCCACAGAGCACCTGAAGGAGACACTGGAGTTTGGGCATCACAGTTTATGCTTTCATCAACATAGATGATTTCGGTGCACAGTAAAGACTGGTATCCATTAGTGCAGAAAAGCACAATTTGCACCTGGCTCTTCTCAGTCTCTGATAAACTCTGAACATACTTTAGGTCTTTTAAGTAGTCTTTCCTGCACAGTTAAATGACCGACTCCTGGGTTGTCCTAGAGCTGTGGCTATGTCACCATTTTATTCATTTACTCTATTACCAGTCATTTCTCCATGTTTTTGTTGGAGTTGAACATCATTTTTTTCTCCAAAAATTGGCTTTAAATACTCATCAGGGTGGGTGCCACATGAAAGAGATGGGGTAAAAGCTTGTTAAAGTTGCCCTGAGAGACATAAAAGGGGGGACCTATGTGACAAGGCCACAAGGGTGTCCCATTCCTACCACAGAACAAGGGAGTAGAGTCTCTCTGGGGGGTCTCGGGGTTATGTAGGAGCCCTTCCCCCCTTGGAGGTAGATTATTTGGGAGGAACTGAAGAGCAGCTCCCAAGGTGGCAGGGGCAGGCAGAAGCAGGCATCATCTTCCTCAGTGGCACTGCTGGGACTCCGTGGTACTACTGTGGCCAGAGTCCCTTCTGGGCTAGCTGGCTAGGGTTCTTCAGGCCTGGGGATAGGTTGTCGAACATCCAGGCCGTACAGCAACTGAAGAGGATGGCAACACCCTTGATGAAGGTCCACAGAATACCCTACGTCACCACCATGGCCAGGGGACCTTTCAGGCCTCCAGCTCAGGAACATCATTTTCCTACTGTTCTTTTTCAGTGTTACTCTAGGCTTTATCACAAGCACATATAAATAAACAACATTTTGCATTTGAAGACACAAACTAAAATAGGTCAAGAGGACTGACAGTCTAGTCTCAGGGATAGAGCATGCAAGATACATTCCAGGTGAGCACATATCTGTCTCCTTTACCCTGAACATAAACGCAAGGTGTCCTCAGAGCTGTTATGTCTACCTTAGCTGCTTTATAAAGGAGACGCCAGAAGGCAAAAGAGCAGCTGTTGTTCTGCTGCATTTCACATTTTCTCCTTGAGTGAGACATTTTAGAACAGGTTCTGATTTGGACACATGAAATTACTAGGCACGGGTGGGACTTACCAGACTGGGGGTTTCAGTTTGAACAGCCTCTCTGCTGCATGGACAGCCTTCCCAATATCACTTGCCAGCATGCTGACGGTGAAGAACTGGCCTACATCCCAGTAATTTTTCATTTTCTCCAGGCTCCCTTTTCTTCCCAATAAACTGTTCAGCGGGACACCTTAAGAATTTGAATTTTGGTATCATGAAAGAACTTGCTAGTTCTGCCATATTATACAAGACTTTAGGAAAAGGACAAGCAGGCATTTCATGTGGCTGCTGTGTCAGGTACGCTATTGGAAAGTAACTGAAAAGTTATCGCTAGAACATACATAATACATATGTCAAGTCTCACTATGTAGGCTTGGCTATTTGTAAGTCACTATGTAAAACAGGCCAAGCTCAGGGAGATCCACCTGCCTCTGCCTCTTGAGTGCTGTGAGTAAAGATGTCTATCACGATGCTCAGCAAATTCAACAGAATTTTTTAATGTTCAACTTGTATAACCAAAGCATAAACATCTGCAATAATAAGCAGTTTTACCTATTCTCCTTAGTTCCATTGAAGTTTCAAACCGTTGTCCAGCAACTATCAGCAAAACTGCAGGGTTAATTCCCGAATAAAGAGATGACTGCAGTTCAAACCCTTTGCGATACCTATAATTATAGAACCACCAAATTCTTAGTACATCATCTTATTTCAGAATGAAATGTGCAGACGATAACATAAACTACCTTCTCATGAAAAGAATTACTACGCTAATGTTTTATAGTTCCTCCCCTAACCCTGACAAACAGGTACACAGAGCATCGGTGTTTTGATGATGTTTGATGATGAAATAGCAATATAATACCTTACATCAAGAAGTTCTTAGATTTCATCCTAAGGCTTATATTTTGATTCTGAAAGCCTATATTGACTAGATAAATAGGGAAATCATATGAAAGCCTACAAGAGAAATATAAAAATCCATTATAATCCTCACAGATGACCATAAATAGGTATCTAAATCTCATTTTAAGTTAAACTCTCAGTATACACTGGATACTTTTATTTTATAGAAACAGCATCAATCATGGGTCATTTCTTTACGACATTTGCTTGCTTGCTTACATTATCACAACACTGAATCACTTCTTCATGTATGAAGACAATGTTTGAATCTCAGATACTACATGGCAATCAATGCAAATGTACAAGGGAGGTAAGGCGCATGAAATCTACCCCATCAGGGTAGGGAATGAGATAAAAACTAGGAGTATCGTTTTATTGGAATCTAGAGCCTGGAGTCTGTGGGAACCCAGAAACTTTTCTGAAGCTGTGTGTCCTGAGTTCGGACCTGATGTTCCCCAAAACTACCGTGGGGCTTCCTCCTGATGGGCAGACCCAGTCTTTGGTGTTTTGGGGTCCACAGTTCAGTCTGGGTTGGTGAGCAGAGCACGCAGGCACAGGTGAGTAGTTCTATGCTGGTGACTGGGTGCCTGCAAGAACCTGAGTTGGGGGTTGGCTGAGTGCCCTGAGGTCAGACCTGATGTTTCTCTCACCGTGGGTTTTTCTCCCAACAGGGAAACCCAGTCTCTAGTGCCCTGGGGCTCACAGTTCTGTCTTGGACAGTTAGTCGGGCATGCAGGCAGGTCTCTGGGCAGGTAGTTGAGTGCCTGCTGGACACCGACACCTTTTCCTGGGATTGTCTGGGTGACCTGAGGTTGGTCCTGATTGCTTCCTTCACCGTGAGATATTCCCTCAACTAAAAAAACCCAGTCTCTGGTGTTGTGGTACCCACTGTTCAGTCTAAGATGGTGATCAGAGCAAGTAGGTGTGTGGACCTGGGCTGATGACCAAGGGACTTCTTCCGGGATTTATCTGGGTGACCTGAACCTGAGTGCTTCCCACACTGCGGGGTTTCCTCTCACGTGAGAAATACAATTTCTGGTGCTTTAGGGCCCAGAGCTCGGCCTGTTGGTCACTGTGTAGTCACTGCCATCCTGCTCATAGACACAGTATGCTCTGCGAGCCACCATCTTGGATTTTCCCACAATATTATTCTTTCAAATAAATGCTACTAATACTTATGTTCATGCATATAGAAGCCTGGAAGAATATACATTAAACTCTTTAGAAAACACCTGTGAGGGTTAATATAAAGTGGTACTTTCATGCTTTGTTCACTAGTCTAGTGAATCTTTTAAATATTTTGTACGGGCAGGCCACTCAGCCCAAACTGGGCTGAAACTCATGAGGCAGTCCCAGGCTGGCTTCAACCTCATGGCAATCCTTCCGCCTCAGCCTCCCAAGTTCTGAGATTACACGTGCCAGCTACTACACCAAGCTTTATTTTAGTAAATCAATAAAGAAATTACACTTCTTAATTCCTTGGTACTTTTATAGCAGGTTTTATGTTCTCTTTCCTAAAGACCTATACCTCAAGAACCTACTTCATCATCTAAGAAGAAAAAGTTCCTAAATAGTCTTTCTCAAGTAGAGATCCACAATACAATTAAACCCCAGAGAACACCACTACATAGTTTGCATGACTATTGTCTAAATTCTAGCCGAAAGAATTTTATTATGTCATATAAGTAGATACCATGGGGCATCAAGGCTTAATTCTCTTGTTGGAACTCAATCCAGGTTGAGAAGCGCTAGACACTTGGCATCCTTCTGGAAGCCTGTAGAAGCCTGTAATAATTAACCCTATTTTTCTGCCCCCAGCCTTTTTTTTTTTATCTTCTACCTCAGTCTTGTTTTAATGTATTTAGGTTCCATTTCCTTGTCATATAGTATCTAAATTAACCAGACTGCAAAATAGATTGCTCTTTGCATAGCCTACCATGATATTCTTTAACTATTAGGGCTAGCAGACAGCAAACCAACTCAAATTTACAAAGTTACTCAAATTTACTTAGATAATTACTAATGTCTCTATTAAGAATGAGATATAAAATTTCTACATATTACTACTCAACGTTTGCAGGATGAAATAATCAGGATTTTGCAAAGAATGTACTTATCTCAGCTGAATGCTTAATTATTGTTGAGAATTCAAGTTGCGCTATTTTTTTCTGGACTAGTTATACTAATATTTCCTTTTGAGTTTTCAAGTTTAAATTATTACTATTAACTTAAACTTACCCTTATTAAACAAAATGCCTTTTAAATAAAGGCAAAACAAAACAAAAATCAAGCACCTGAAAAAATGAGAAGCCACGAGATTTTGAGCTTAAACGTCACTTTAAGACAGGTACCAAAGAGCTAATTGCTTCAGCTAATCAGCTTTCAGATTTGCTTATCATTTTTAGATACTAAGTACCTAGAAACCAGCCTTACAGAGAAAAACTCCTGTGTTTAATCAGTCAGCAACATCAGTTTCTGATACTAAGACCAGTTTACAATGAAGAGAAAGTAAAGATAAGAGTGGGTCTTAACCTTATTAGAAATACATAGGGGTCTTCAAAAGTTCAGGAATCCAGGATGCACCACAGGTCAATTACATGTGAACCTCCAGAGAGGAGTCTTAAACACCCATGCCTTTTACCCTGCACATTCAGTATCTGCACTACTGCTAAGTCTATGGAACAGTTCTCAGCCTTATTATTTGATCTCCACATGCATTTGACTTGCTGTGCATTTGACCTTTGAGTGCACTTGACAACTGTGGCTCTTTTCGTTCATTTGATTAGCAGGACACTGCATTTACCTGGTATTCTTCTTCTTATAGCTTGATTCCTACCTATCTCTCTCACCTTTTAACAATGGAGTTATCTCCAGAAACAAACCTGTGGCTTTTCTCCTCTGTATCAAATACATCAGATTTATGATACAATCTGGTTATATCATGAGTTTTCAAACCATTTTAACAACCATCAAATTTCTATTTCTGGTTCAAATCTTTCCCCTAAGCTCCAGATTTATATTTCTACTTGCCACCTAAGCATGTCCTTTGCATGTACACCTCAAATCATTCGATCATAGTATCATGCATATTCTTTCCCATCTTGCTTAATGATTAGACCATTATCCTTTTTAGGCTAAAAAGTAACATCGGTCATGCTTGGTGTCCTCTAATACTGTTTTTTTTTTTTCATCAAGCAGATGCCACCGGCTTTTATTTCAAACCATATCTGAAATTAGTCCACTCCTCATGACTTCCACAGTTACCACCATAGCCCAAGACACTGTCATTCCCCACCTTCTCCCTTCCTTCTCTACCATCTATTCTTAACACACAGGTCATCAAGCCTGCAACAATTTCATGTCAGGTAACATCTCTAATGTAACTTCTCCTAGGGCAAACTGGGCGTGGTTGTTATGGGTATAATCCCAGCACTCAGAAGGCTAAAGCAGGGAGGAGTATGGTAAATCTGAGGCCCGAAGTACATAGTGAGACTTTGTCTCAAACAATGACAACAATAACAACAACTCTTCAGGGGCTCTTAGCTTCGAAAAAGCATCATTTCCTAAAAACTGTCTTCAATACTTTCCAAGACCTTGTGGCTAGTTGTTTCTCCAGTCTCCTCGCTTACCATCTAACACCACCTATCATCTTTCGCTCCAGCGGTGCAAGCCTGCTCCTCCTGTTCCCTGTGCTGGTCTCTCTACCTTACTCCCCATGTATTTACATGGCCTGGCCCCCAGTTACTTTCTGAGTCTACTCCACATCACTTTCTAACGAGTGGGGTCTTCTGTGATGATATCACTATCCTTTCTACAACATTGTCTTGCAGCTGCTTTAAACATAATAGAAGTCTTTTAGGATATACAAACATGCGAGCAGTCTTTCTTGTGATGGGAAGTCATGATGAAGTCCATTCCAGAATTATGACAATTGCTACACTTGCTTGCCTGGTCTGAATAAATGTCTGAGGGAAAGAGACTTTGATAGTAAAGACAAAGACTACATCATCTTTTTTTTTTTTTCAAGAAAAAAAGTGGTGGGTGACAGAAGAAAATGCAATCTAGAATCATCCATAAGCAAAACAAGACCACTCATCCTAACAATTCTTGTGCTCCATCCCCATCCTCTGAATTCAGTCTAGAAAGCCACAAATGAAAGAGAAGCTTAGAAACAAAAAGCTATCTGACAGGAACTCAATGGCAGGCTCTTTGGCCTCCCCACCCCCAAGGGAGGAGCAGTCGTGCTAGGCCACAGAGGAGGACTTTGCAGCCAGTCCTGAAGATACCTGATAAAACAGGGTCAGATGAAAGGGGAGGAGGTCCTCCCCAATCAGTGGACTTGGAAAGGGGCAGGGAGGAGATGAGGGAGGGAGGGTGGGATTGGGAGAGAATGAGGGAGCGGGATACAGCTAGGATACAAAGTAAATAAAATGTAACTAATAATAAAAATAAATAAATAAATAAAGCTATCACATGCCTCAGTCACGGAAGTGGATTCAAGGCCTTGCAAGAACTGAACACAAAGATATCAGAAGTGGCAGCCTTTCATCTTTCTTACACAAATAGTGACAAGATAGAAAAAGTAGCAGAGGGACAGGAGGTTGGGGGTTGGCCTAATCACAGCTGAAGTGAATCAAACTAAAAATCTGCTTTCAATCCAGCTCATCTCTAGAACCATAGAAAAAGCCATAAATGCTAATCAACAGGCCTAGGCAAGGCTTCTAATACTCACAGTAACAAACAGAACAAAACCATACTTCAGACTCATGTCTTTTAGGTATAATGTGTGTGGAGTGTGGTAAAATTGTGAGATGTGCAGAGAAGCAGAAAAATACATTCCAATCATTGAGCTGCAACATAACCAACTGGAGGGACCAGAGACAATTTTACTGAAAGTAACAAGAACTTGGGAGGGATGTGGGGACCCATGTGCATGATCTAAGCATTTGGGAGACTGGGGTAAGAGAAATTCCATGAGGTTCAGTGTGAGACCCTGTCACAAAAAATCCACTCCAAACAAGAACTTGAAATCAACTACTAAAAAGACATAGCTTCCATGAATATTATGTATGGTGAGGGGGAAGAAATGGAGAGAAAAAGGGAAAAGCAAGAATGAAGGAATAAGGAAGAGGAAGGAGAGTAGTGAAAACTCTAAATTACAGGTCTAAGAACTACAGGAAAAAATAAAAATCACTCAATGTGCATATACCCCTTCAGACACTACCCCTGACCTTCCCATCCTGCTGGGGGAATAAAGGAGCAAAGCAATTAAAAATTGCACAAATTTGGGCCGGATGGCGGGGAGAGTGACTATGAAGTGGCAAAAAAAGATAACTTTTGGGGATTAAACCATTATACCTCTCAACAATGCTAGTATCATGAGTATATTTTGCTGGTCACAGTCATCAAATTATATACTTACAAGTTTACATTTTATTGTACATAAATTATGCCATAATAAAGTTGCATTAATATTATACAGAAGACAGTTGGTGTACTGGAAAGTTGGTATACTGGAAATACCTTAGTCATCAAAGAAATGCAAATCAAAACAACCCTGAGATTTCACCTTACACCCATCAGAATGGCTAAGATTAAAAACTCAAGTGACAATACATGCTAGAGAGGATGCAGAGAAAGGGGAACCCTCCTCCATTGCTGGTGGGAATGTAAACTGGTATAACCACTTTGGAAGTCAATCTGGTGCTTTCTCAGACAATTAGGAATAGTGATTCCTCAAGATCCAGCTATACCACTCCTAGGCATATATCCAAAGATGCTCACATACACAACATGGACATTTTGCTCAACCATTTTTGTAGCAGCTTTATTAATAATACCCAGAAGCTGGAAACAACCCAGATGTACCTCAATTGAGGAATGGATACAGAAACTGTGGTTACATTTACACAATGGAATACTACTCAGCAATTAAAAACAAGGAAATCATGAAATTTTCAGTCAAATGGTGGGAACTAGAAAAGATCATCCTGAGTGAGCTACTCCAGAAACAGAAAGATACACACAGTATATACTCACTTATAAGTGGATATTGGACATATAGGATAAACATACTAAAATCTGTACACGTAAAGAAGCTAAGCAAGGAGAACCCTGGGTTAAGATGCTCAATCTCCATTCAGAATGGCAAATAGGATAGACATCAGAAGAAGTTGAAATTAAGGAACAGGACAGGAGCCTACCACAGAGGGCCTCTGAAAGACTCTAACCAGCAAGGTATTAAAGCAGACTCATAGCCAAACTTTGGGCAGAGTGCAGGGAATCTTATGAAAGAAGGGGGAGAAAGACCTGGAGGGCCCTCTGTGATAAGTTCCTCTCCTATTCCCCCTGTTTTCTTCCTCTTCTGATGCACACCCTCTTTGCCTTTCTAAATGATGATTGAGCATCTACCACAGAGGGTCTCTGCAAGACTCTACCCTGAAGGGTATCAAAGCAGATATTGAGACTTATAGACAAACTTTGGGCAGAGTGCAGGGAATCTTATGAAAGGAATGGGAAATAGTAAGACCTGGAGAGGACAGAAGCTCCGCAAGGAGAGCAAGAGAACCAAAAAATCTGGGCACAAGGGTCATTTCTAAGACTGATACTCCAATCAAGGACCATGCACGGAGATAACCTAGAACTCCTGCACAGATGTAGCCCATGGCTATTTAGTGTCCAAATGGGTTCCCTAGTAAAGGGAACAGGGACTGTCTCTGACATGAACTGATTGGCCTGCTCTTTGATCACCTCCCCCTGGAAAGGTGCAGCCTTACCAGGCCACAGAGGAGGACAATGCAGCCTCTCCTGATGAGACCTGATAGACTAGGATCAGAAGGAAGGGGAGGAGGACCTCCCATATCAGTGGACTGGGGGAGGGGCATGGGTGGAGAAGAGGGAGAAAGGTTGGGGTTGAGAGGAGATGAGGGACAGAGCTACAGGTGCAATACAAAGTGAATAAATGTAATTAATAAAAATAAAAAATTAAAAAAAAATAAAATAGAAAAAGAAAACAAAGTTCAGGCAGGGTCTGGTGCTCCACAAGGAGAGCAAGAGAACCAAAAAATCTGGGCCTCAGGGTCTTTTCTGAGACTGATACTCCAACCAAGGGCCATTCATGGAGATAACCTGGAACCCTTACACAGAAGTAGCCCATGGCTATTCAGTCTCCAAGTGGGTTTTCTAGTAAGGGAAACAGGGTCTGTCTCTGACACGAACTCAGTGGCTGGCTCTCTGCTCACCTCCCCTTGAGGGAGGAGCAGCCTGACCAGGTCACAGAGGAAGACTATGAAAGACAGTCCTGATGAGACCTGATAGGCTAGGATCAGATGTAAGGGGAGGATGACCTCCCCTATCAGTGGACTAGGGAAAGGGCATGGGAGGAGATGAGGGGGGAAAGGAGGGCGGGATTGGGAGGAAACGAGGGTGGGGCTACAGCTGGGATACAAAGTGAAAAAATTTTAATAAATAATAATAAATAAATACAGAATAAAAAATCTAAAAAGCACTTTGAAAAAAGAGGACATAAACTTGGAAAGGAGATGTGTTTAAGTGTTGGCCTGGGGGAAGTTTCAGGGAGGAGTAAGAGATAAATATGACCACAATATATTTTATACATGCATGAAATCCTAAAGAATAAATAAAAATATTAAATAAAAATTCTCATTCTAGAAGGCCTTTTGATAGTCAGCACTGAGGCTTCACTTGGATCAAAGATGGAGCCCACAATCTCCATCTTTTCATAAAGGAGAGGGAATGGGGTGGTTTTCTCATTTTAGTGATTCTCCCAAGTTGCTCTCAGGAGAAGTTCCACATATGTGTGCATGATCCAGAGAAGCACCACTAAAAGCTTTCTGGGTTCTTATTTATCAGCCCGTCAAACCAAACATTGTTCCCAGAAGGGTTTTTTTTTTTTATGTTGCTTAGGCAGTCTCAAGCCCGTAGGCTCAAACGATCCCCTTGCCTCAGCATTTTAGTAGCAGGCACAACAGGTGTGTGACAATTCACCAGGTTAAAACCACTTTTGAAAAGAGAAATATTACATCCTAGAAAATAAAAAAAAAAATTCACTTGAGAGAGGAGGGAGCAGGTGAGAAGAATTAGAAGGGGAAAAGACAGATGGAGGTGTACAAATGATGTAAATGTAAAACTTATATAAGTAGCTTTATCTTATATTATATGTCTAATATCCACTTATGAGTGAGTATATACCATGTGTGTCTTTCTGCTTTTGGGACAGCTCACTCAGGATGATCTTTTCCAGTTCCCACCATTTACCTGCAAATTTCATGATTTCCTTATTTTTCATTGCTGAGTAATATTCCATTGTGTAGATGTACCACAATTTCTGTATCCATTCCTCAACTGAGGGACATCTGGGTTGTTTCCAGAGTCTGGCTATTACAAATAAAGCTGCTACAAACATGGTTGAGCAAATGTCCTTATTGTATACTTGAGCAGCAAATATCCTTGTTGTATACAAATATCTTTCTTGACAGCTCCCATAACACAGGCAAAATAGTCTCTTCTCCATTTTGCTTTAGTGACAGCTATGATATACTAGAAATGTTTTACTCACACATTCCCCACCATAGTCTTCTCTAAAGCACTAGCTGAAACTACACCACTGACAGTGTTTCACCTAAAATGGGAACTGCTACCCTGAAACTCAAAAGGGAGTTGTATATGGTTGATTTGGTGGTCCTTGTGTCCCTTTAGAAACTTGATCTGAGAAACCTGAAAACCTGCTTCCCTGTTTCCTTCTGATCAATTCCCTATTTCAAGGACAACAGAAAAAAAATCTTAATATACACTCTGAGTCATAAGACAGGCTGAATCTACAGGAAAATCTCAGTACTTCCTATGAATGAGGGCTTTTTATTTTTTAAGTTCTGTGGAATCCTTATGCAGAGGATGAGAATGTGACTTCCCCAGATAGAAATGCAGACTTATAGCTTGCTCTTCCAGATTCAATACAGGAACTTGGACTTAACTATCCAAGTCATAAAAAATGTCCACATGCCATTTATTAAATGTCCATTTAATGCCAAGGGGAGGACTTGATAGCAACCTACACTGGTCAGGATTTCCTCAAGGGGTGGTATGGTGGTTAGAATAAGAATGCTCTCGCCAGGTGCAATGGTGCAGAGGCAGGCAGATCTTTATGAGTTCAAGGCCAGCCTGGTCTACAAAGTCCAGGTCAGCCAAGGCTACATAGAGGAAACCTGTCTCAAAAACTTCTTCAGCTTAAAAAAAGTTATGAATAAATGGGTCATAAATATTATGTTCCACTGATGGAAATCTTCTACCTCTTGATCATTCTGTATCCCAAGTGTCCTTAAAAACAACCAACTTGCTTGGTGAGGTCATACAAAGCCTAAAAACTCAGCACTCAGTAGGCAGAGGCAGGTGGATCTCTGTAAGTTTGTACATAGCAAATTCCAAGCCTGGCAGGGCCACAAATCTCAACATATAAGTAAACAACAGAAACAAAAAAAGCAAATAATTCCATAATTAGCTAGGGAACAGCTGAGAAAGAAGAAGAGTAATGCTATGGAGGGAGGAGGAGGAATAGCAGAGGGTAATGGATAAAAAGCATAATATATTTATATTTATATTTATACATGATATATATGTATAAAAATGTTATAACAAAATCCACCATTTGTACAATAAATACACTAACAAGTTTTGTCTTTAAAAATTTTGAGAATTTTCTACATGAGAACTGTATTTACATCATTTCCAATCCTTTATCAACACTTCAACAACTCCTGTCACCCCCTCCCTCTCAAGCCCATGATCTTTTCTATTATAATTATTACTGTTTTATACACACAGATGGGGCCTTGGGAAACTTTCCACACCCCATGCTGACATGTGGACTTTTAGTGTCATTATGCAGCTCTTGTTTAGTCAATCATATTGTTTAGAGTTCAGGGTGCAGTTTCCCAGTTAAGTGTAAAAGACACAATTCAGCAACAGGCACCCTAGACCTTTGGATCTTACAATCTTTCCTCCCCATTTTTAATGGGAATAAAGACAGTCATAGGTTGCACACATCTGTAACCCTAGGGCTTGTTAAGCAGAGGCAGGAGGTTCAGTTCAAGGTCTTCCTCAGCTACTTACCAAGTTTGAGGTCATCCTGGACTAGGTGAGACCCAGTGACAAAACTCACTGGCTCTTTAAAAGCATCTTATCCATTATCCTGCTAACTTTATGGAGGGAGTGCAGAACCCAAGACAGGCAAGTTGCTTTTTCCACTGCTTCACCTGTCTCAACACATAGACACCCAAAAATAGAAGCAAATCTTTCCTCTAAATCTCATCAGTGTTGTATCTCTCACTTATGTCCTTATGTCCTTCCCTCTGTCTTTTAAAAATGCATTTACTTGTGATACTGGGGATTGAACTCAAGAGCATTTTGTGTGTGCTAGAGCAAGCTCTCTACCATTGATGTATATCCCCAGCCCTTCTTTTAAAACCTTTGTGTTATAATGCAGAGTCTTGCTAAGTAGTCCAGGCAGCTTGTGCTTGCAATCCCCTCCTGCTTTGGCCTTTGAGTAGCTTGGATTATAGGCCCGGCAGGTAGCTTCTGCTATGTTGGGGATTAAGCCCAGAGTCCTGTTCATGCAGGCAAGACATATTTTCTTACTTCCTACTATCCTGAGACAAGGATGGACTATCCTGGACAAGGATGATCACTCCTGCAGCCCCATGAGCCAACATCACATTTAAGCTTTGGAAGCTTCAGTTTCCTATATATATATATTTTTTTTTCTATAAAGGAAAACGTTGAATTAGGACTGGCTTACAGTTTCAGATGTTTACTCCACTGTCATGGTGGGAAGCATGGCAGTGTGCAGGCAGCGCCGCGCTGGGAGAGGGGCTCAGAGTTCTACATCGGATCTGAAGGCAGCAGGCAGAGAGTTGAGACACACTTCCTCCAACAAAGCCACACCTGCTCCAACAAGGTACACTTCCTGACAGTGCCCCTCCCCGGGGGCCAAGCACTGAAACACAGGAGTCCATGGGGGTCATTTTATTCAAACCACCACATCAGATTAAGAGTCCAAAGGGGGCTGGAGAGATGGTTCAGCAGCTTAGGGCTGAACTGGCTGCTCTTCCAGAGGACCCACAGCACCCATGTGCCAGCTCGCAACTGTCTGTAACTCCTGTGCCAGGGGATCTGACACCCTCAGACAGACATATGTACAGTCAACACCAATGTACATAAAATAAATAATTTAAAAACTAGAATAAACTTCAAAAATCTGTACTGTTTTCTGAAATAAATACACATAAAGGCTGGTAGGAGGATAATGAAGAAGAATCTATTAGCAAATTTACCAACTGGGGACGTACCTGAGATTCTGACATCAAACCTGTGGAGTTGGAGTGAACTCTCTGCTGCCTGCCAGAATCGGTGTCCCCACATTTCATGAGTTCCACATTCCTACTGGCTACCCAGCCCCACCATATTTTTACACAAGTCAGCTGTCATGAAAGTGGAGTATCTGGCATATACACTGGACTTTGATTGCCATCCTAATGGGGGTTTCCTTTTTAAACTCATTAGCTCCAAAATGGTTTCCTGACATAAGTGTTCGGTAAGTCGACACTGACAATGCTTGTTAGCCAGCGTATAAAATAAAATGATCTTGCAGCCCATGTGACTGCTTAGAAACTAAAGTCCCAATTCTTTATTAAGTTGTGAATCAAATTGTTCTTTTCTCTTAGTGTAGAATAAAGGCGAAAAACCTGAAGGACTGGAATAATGTCAAAATACTAAGAGAATACACAAGGCATATAGGTACTGGTTTGTAAGATTATAACTTACAAACTGTCTGTCTGTCTATCTGTGGGTAGGTATGGGTGCTTGCAGAGCCTAGACATGGGTATTGGAGGCCCAGAAATACAGGCAGTTGTAATCTGCCATCTCCTTTTCTAGGGCCTGTCTCCTACAAGATTGGAGGAGAGCTGCAGTTAACTCCTGGCAGTCCCTCCTGGAAGAATGCACTGATGTTTTAAAAAGAGCCACTAAAAAAAAAATAAAAATTAAATAAATAAATAAATAAATAAATAAATAAAATAAAATAAAAAGAGCCACTAGGTACAATGCACAGGTTCACTATGCCTAATATAGGCCTTTGCTGAATCCACCTATCCAACATGGAAGAGGAAACGGTAAAGGAAGTCAGAAGATGTGTCTCAGGCTCGGCTGGTTTACAATATAAAATCAAGGAAGAAAAAGTAAGGTCCGTGTACTGGTCCCTGATCCTTTACCCCTGAGGCTGCTCAGTTTAGGGAATAAACTTGACTATGGAGCTGGCCTGTGGGTGAGGCAGGGGTGTTATCTGCTTGAGGCATCTCATTGATTTACTGTCTGGAAATTTCCAATAAGGTTAGACTTTGAGATGTCTGCCCTCCCTCTGTGTCCTTCCTCCACCAGAAAACCAAGGCTGGACATTGCTCTACAGGGTACATAAGAAGCATCTGCTGGTTTTGGATAAGACTATTAGTAGAGAAATTATTTCTGTATTTTTGTAGGAATCCTGTTCGTGTTTTGTGTGGTTAATGTTGTGGTATATCCAGCTGAGAAGACCCCTCTGACAGGGGTTTAAGCCAATCAAGAGTCTTCATTAGCCAACTGGTAACTATCCTGGGTATCTGAGATCCCATTGTAGCATTGAGCCTTTCTCAGGGTGAGCTTTTAAGAACACACACATCCTGGGTTGACATACCTCAGTTAGCAAGAACAGTGAGCCAGAAGCAGAACTACTGAAGCCAAAAAGGCAAGGTTAATACATCCAAAGACTTTCCCAGAACTGCGGACTCTGATGGATTAGGTCTTTGTTTTCATTTGGCAGATGGTGCTGTCTAGGTGATGAGTTTCCTGGACTGAATGACACCACCATTATGGTGTCAGTTTGCTGAGGTCTGGAGAACTGTTCCTCCTACTATAGGAATGTCATTTGTGTGATCGACCCTAGAACACACATCTAATGTAAAAAATAATTTTTAAAGAGAAGCAATTTCTTGATTTCCCTTATATAGTCTGTTTAGTCTGGAGTATGCAAGTTCTTGGGTTCTGGTTACATAGATGCAGAATTCAGGTAGAAAGACTTTCAGAACTTCAAAAAGTCAGAGTCAGAGGGGCCTGGAGAGATGGCTCAGAGGTTAAGAGCAATGCCTGTTCTTCCAAAGGTCCTGAGTTCAATTCCCAGCAACCACATGGTGGCTCATAACCATCTACAATGAGACCTAGCACCCTCTTCTTGCCTGCATGTGTACATGCAGGTAGAATACTGCATAAATAATAAATAATTCTTCAAAAAAAGGAAAAATAATTTTAAAAAGTGATTCAGCTTTAGACTGATGGACATTGGAAAGGGAGCAAATACTAGGGATTGGAGAATGAAAGAGAGAAGGAAATGGTGCCTGGGAGGCAAGGGAGTCAAGAGCTATGTTAAGCTGTCTCTAGGAAAAATTCTTGCTGGGAACTGATGAAAGAAAAGGGTATAAGAGACCCTTGGAATGTATGGAGTCTATGTATGTGTGTGCCTCAACAAACATGCACATACTGAGAGCTGGAGGAATGGGCAAAGGGCTATAGGTTAGAAATTCATCTTCTCTTATTTCAATCGTCTGCAAAACATGAATTGTTTGCAATCTCTTTTGAGTACTGAAGGTAATTTTTTCTGCTGTCATATGAGATTTCTAGTATTTTATTTGAGTTTTTTTTAGTTCCATTTAATAATTATTATGCAATAACTATTATTAATGATTAACAATTATTATTGATTAAATTTATCATTATTATTTTGTATGTGTCTGTATATGTGGTGCTAGGGATTAAACCCAGGGCCTTCTGTATACTGGGCATACATTCTACCACTGAACTATCTACTTATCCCCAAGATATTTAATTTCAGAACAGATATCTAAACAGGAAATAACCTCAGGAGAATTGCAAGGTTATATGAATATTCTTTCAGACCAGAGCAGAGCAAAGTAGCATCTACTTGAATATATACCTAAATAAAATGCACTTCTTGTAATAACATAGTAAATCTCACAGTTATTTTCTGGAGAGTGGGTGTTCTGAAACAGCTATTCTCCAGCCTTACCATATATCAGAAACGATTGAAATCTTATTAAAAACAAACTTCAAGCCCAGCATGGTGCATAAATTTTTAATACCAGCACTTGAAGACAGAGGTAGGAGGATGGTGAGTTTTGAGTCACTCTGCCTCAAAAACAAGCTGCCCCACTAACCAAAAACAAAAAATAAGGTTTGGGTATATAGCTCAATGGTAGAGCATTTACCAAAAACTCAGAGCTTGTTTTCTAACACTAGAAAACAAAACCTCCTCCAAAATAGACCATATAGTCTATGAAGCAAGCCTCAACAGATACAAGACGATTGAAATAATCCCTTGTATCCTATCAGATCACCAAGGTGTAAAGCTAGATCTCAACAAGAGAAATAGCAAAAAGACTACACACACATGGAAACTGAACAACTCACTACTTAATGCCAGCTGAGCCAGGGAAGAAATAAAGAAATAAATTAAAAACTTCCTACAATTCAATGAAAATGAAGGCACAAAATACCCAAACTTCTGGGACAAAATGAAAGCAGTGCTAAGAGGAAAGTTCATAGCACTAAGTGCCATCAAAAAGAAATTCGAAACATCTCATACAAACAACTTAACAGCTCACCTGAAAGCACCAGAAAAGAAGAAGAAGAAGAAGAAGAAAAAGAAGAAGAAGAAGAAGAAGAAGAAGAAGAAGAAGAAGAAGAAGAAGAAGAAGAAGAAGAAGAAGAAGAAGAAGAAGAAGAAACAGAAACAGAAACAGAAACAGAAACAGAAACAGAAACAGAAACAGACACACCTAAGAGGAGTAGACTGCTGGAAATAATCAAACTCAGGGCTGAAATCAATAAATTAGAAACAAATAAAATAATTCAAAGAATCAATGAAACCAAGAGCTGGTTCTTTGAGAAAATCAACAAGATAGACAAACCCTTAGCCAAACTAACTAAAAGGCTGAGAGACACTATCCAAATCAACAAAATAAATGAAAAGGGGAACACAATGACAGACACTGAGGAAATTCAAAGAATCATTAGGTCTTACTACAAAAGCCTATAAGCCACAAAATTTGAAAATGTAAACGAAATGGATAATTTTCTTGATCAATTCACTTACCAAAGCTGAATCAAGACCAGGTAAATGAATTAAATAGTCCTATATCCCCTAAGGAGATAGAAGCTGTCATCAAAAGTCTCCCTTCCAAAAAAAGCCCAGGGTGAGATAGTTTCAGCACAGAATTCTACCAGATATTCAAAGAATACTCTTCAAACTACACCAATACTCTCCAAACTATTCCACAAAATAGAAACAGAAGGAACACTACCAAATTCATTCTATGAAACCACAGTCACCTTGATACTAAACCTCACAAAGACCCAACGAAGAAAGAGAATTTCAGGCCAATCTCCCTTATGAACATAGGTGCAAAAATAGTCAACAAAATACTCACAAACCAAATCCAAGAACACAGCAAAGATATTATCCACTATGACCAAGTAGGCTTCATCCCAGGTATGCAGGGGTGGTTCAATATACGGAAACCCATCAATGTGATCCACCATATAAACAAACTAAAAGAAAAAAACCCACATGATAATCTCCTTAGATGCTGAAAAAGCCTCTGACAAAATCCAACATCCATTCATGTTTAAAGTATTGGAGAGATCAGGGATACAAGGCACATACCTGAACATAGTAAAGGCAGTATACAACAAGCCTATAGACAACATCAAACTGAACGGAGAGAAACTTAAATCATTCCCACTGAAATCAGGGACAAGACAAGGCTGCCCACTCTCTCCATATCTCTTCAACATAGTTCTGGAAGTCCTTGCTAGAGCAATAAGACAGTTGAAGGAGATCAAGGGGATACAAATTGGAAAGGAAGAAGTCAAAGTATCACTATTTGCAGATGATATGATAGTATATGTGAGTGACCCCAAAAACTCTACCAGGGAACTCCTACAGCTGATAAACACCTTCAGCAAAGTGGCCGGATACAAAATTAACTAAAAAAAAAAAATCAGTAGCCTTCCTGTATACAAAAGACAAAAGGGCTGAGAAAGAAATTAGGGAAACAACACCCTTCACAATATTTATCACCCTCCACAAAACTAAAGTCCAAGTGGACCAAAGACCTCAATATAAAACTGTTAGAAGAAAAAGTGGGGAAGAGCCTTGAACTCATTGGCACAGGAGACAAAATCCTGAACAGAACACCAACAGCACAGGCTCTAAGAGCAACAATCAATAAATGGGACCTCATGAAAGTGAAAAGCTTCTGTAAAGCAAAGGACACTATTGTCAGAACAAAACGACTGCCTACAGACTGGGAAAGAATCTTAACCAACCCTATATTTGACAGAGGGCTAATATCCAATATATATATAAAGGAAAAATATTTGAAGCCTGCATACTTTGCCTAAATCAATCAAATTACTCTAAGTTAGAATTTCTCGGCTGCAGCATTGGTGATAATCTGGGCCTAAATGTCTGCTCTGCTCTGCTGTCTTATAGATTGTTGGATGGGTAGCTGCATCCCCCTAGAAGACACAAGTACTCCTGCCCCACAAGTCAGTTTTGACAAATATAATGTCTGTCCAGGCAGTGCCAAATACCCCCAAGGCTGAGAATTTCTTTTCCAAATGCTACATACGTCACCCTGGAGGTTAAATTGCTACCAACTGTGGTTCTGCTGGGTTCCATTTTACCAGTGCCACCAACAATTACCCTGTACCCAGGCTTAGAACTACTGCTATTGGCCAAAGTCAGCAGAGAGGATCTTGATACAGAAATCTGTATGAACTTAGTGTTGCTGTCTCAGAAAGGAGAAGACTATCCCTAGAACCTTCCAGCGCTTCTTTGAGCCCAAGTGTTCTAGCAATGGAAATTAAGAACTGAAGGCATTCAGGAAGGGAAGGGCAGAAGAAAGGCAACAACTCAGAGGAATATTGCAAGAGTAGCGTATAACTTCCCCAATGCAGTGGTTATATAAGCACATAGGGAAGGAAGAGCAGGAACATCTGGAGTTCAAAGTCTTCGTCACTTACACGGCAAGTCCAAGACTCAATGGGCTACACCAGAGCCTGTCTCCAAATAACAATAAAACCCAAAAGAAATACTTCAAGAAATCTCAATCACATTTTCTTCTTGCATAATACCACCTGTTATTAAAAGCAGGTAGCTATCTTTGTCACTCAGGCCATGGGTTCCTTAGCCCTGACTCTGCTCTTGGTCCAGATCATAAACGGATGTCTCCATCATTCATTCAGATTTACAGAAATGTCACCAACAACGTCTAGCGTAGCTTTGTGGTATTATACAAGTAAAGCATGTTATCCTTTGCATCTCCAGAAGGAAGAGATGCAAGATACTCTTAAAACTAGTTTAATTTAGAAAAGAAATCCTCAGTTTCCTTCATAGTTCCACAGCTCATAATCTTCAAGCTTCCCAGTAACTTCTGATGCCTACCTTGAACTAACCATCTCCATTCCCTCGTTCCTTAACATAGTCCACTTACAGCTCCTCTCACTGATGAGTGGTGGTAAAAAGAGAAAGGTATGACAAAGGCATGAAAAAAAAATGCCTGAGAGTTGCAAACAAAGGCAATGAAGCTACTAGTCAGCCTGTCTGAATCTTGACTTTACCACACTCTGTGAATTTGAGCAGGTTACTTAATTTCTCTGTGTCTCTAATTCCTTCATTTAAAATTAAAATAGGAACAATAAGAGCAAACCTGAACAATAGGGTTAAGAGGACTTACTGAATCAGGATTTACAAAGGTTTGGAGGATTGCCTAGAATATGTATTACATATAATGTATATATCATATATAGGAATATATAACATATTGCCTAGAATATGTATCCATGTGTAAAATAAATATATATGTGTATGTATGTGCATATAGATAGATAGATAGATAGATAGATAGATAGATAGATAGATAGATAGATAGATAGATCGATCTTAGGGTTTTTTTTGAGCAGTTCAATACAATAGGACCTCTTGTTGAGGTGCTCACTCCAGCTCTAATATACCAAAATTATCTCTAATCTGTCCATAATAGCCCATCAGCAGGTCACATACATATTTAGATAGAGAAGCTCCTTCATCACACCCTTATCTAAGCAAGCATATTCTGTATGAGGAATTCCTCTTGACAAAAAAAAGTGAGGGATATACTAGTCTCACCTGAACATACTTCATACCTGGATATCACGGTAGGACAGAAGTAAGTTAATGATGATGTCCGATGTCAGAACCTCAATGTTTTCCATGCGGAATTTGATCCTAGTCAACTCTTTTGCCAGTTCATCACCCTGGTATTTCTTTCTGGCTTTACGAATGTCATTTAACAAGGTTTCTTTGTAATAAGCACTGAAGAAGGAACAAAAACTCTGATCATATACATGAATCCAGGACTCTTTTGAGTGCTCAAACATGGTTCTCAGTAACACAGAGGGACCTTGGTCATTCCTGAGGCTTCTTATACCACTAAACATAAGATAATGCCTATCCTTTTTATATACTTCAGCAATAAACTAGTAAGTGATAATATAATTCAGTTTATTACAACCTTAAAAGTATCTCGAAAGCTGAAGTTTCAGTCTACAGAATTTTCAATACAACCCCCTGATAATTACACACACACACACACACACACACGAAGCAAACACGTTTACCTGATTATTTAATTTCCCCCATTATAAACAGATTATCAAAAGCCAAACAAAACTCCAAAAGACATGAAACCTAGGTAAATTCATTTTAGAGTCATTCTCTTGAAACCTAGGTAAATTCATTTTAGAGACATTCTCTTGAAACCTAGGTAAATTCATTTTAGAGACAGTCTCACCTACGAAGTGTTCCAAGTTAGTAGTCATGAAGCTGTTCCAGGTGAAGAAGAAAAACTAGTATTGTACCTCTGATTAGTCCAACAATGGATACACAGAAGACATTCCACGAAGATTATAGACAACTCTACCTTTCACCCTTAGATTTTCTTGTTATGTTTTTTCTGCAAAATGTTTTCTAACATAAAATAAAATTTCTCTTGTGAGCACATAAACAAGAGAATATGTAAAAAGCATAAAGACATGAATGCTCTGTCAGATTCAATGTATATACCTCTTTTTTAGACCTAAAATATGTTATTAGGAGAGTTTTCTCCCTAAATATCACTAACATCTTTCTTCTGAAGTAAAACAGTGGATAGTGAGGTGTTGAGGAAACCCTTCTTTGTTTTCTGCTGCTGCACCTGGGCTTTGAGAATTCTTTCCCATTAAAGTCTGTACCCCAGAAAGGGTAACAGAACAGAAAAGATGAGAGGATGTTAATAAATGTAACTTTCATGCCAGTACTTTAATGGGACCCTCCATAGTTCAGGGAGCCATGATGTGAGCCAAAGTGGGACATGAAGTCCTTGACATTTCGTTACAAGTCAGTTCTGCAAATCTTTAGGATTTTCATTGATTTTGGAAGAACAAATTCTTCTGATGACACAACTAACAGGAATAAATCCTTTAAATTGGCTGTGAGCAAGACAACAGGGCTCTTCTAGTTAAGAATCATTTCCTGCCCTCAACTTTCCACTAACATCACCGGGGGAGTTCATTGAGCACAAAGGACCAA
The DNA here is from genome assembly GCF_030254825.1 of Meriones unguiculatus. NCBI lineage: Eukaryota > Metazoa > Chordata > Mammalia > Rodentia > Muridae > Meriones > Meriones unguiculatus. The sequence goes on along the minus strand of NC_083369.1, from coordinate 140,329,650 downwards.
GTACAGCAAGTTACTTCTCCAAGGCGATCAATTCATACTCAAACCTGTCCACCTCTGAGTGGATACCATTCCCCATGATGAAAATCAAAAGATAACATGTCACAGGACATCCTGAGGTCAGGTTGGCAGAAGCCTGACTCAGTGAATGCGCACAACAAGAACTTAAGGTTAGAATGACCTTGCTCTGGCATTTGAGGACCTGAGTAACCTGAGTATAAAGTTTGTTCACAAACTACATGAAAGCACAGGATCTTGTTGAGTTGGAAAAGATCATTAAAAACAATCATGGGGTTAAGTTCCCTGATTTCTAACAATGAAAAGAGGAATAGAGAAGAGTTACATATCAAGATCACATATGGAACCATGGCTAGCCTCAGGCCCAATTCTGATCATGTGAACTTCAGTCTGCTTCTCTTCTGGCTTCATCTCAGGAACTCAGATTAGCGAGGCACTAAGAGAGCAAAGATGGATTCCAGGACGATTAAGTGGATAATCAGTGAGCCCTATTCTCTGGGCATCCTGGGCACTTCAAAGGAAATCTTATACTACCCCCCTGAAAGTAGAGGGACATTTCTGCAAGACTCCCATGATTTTTAGTGGCTGACAGAAATTACCATGAGGTCACATGGATGTCCTTAAGGAGGCTAGTGAACCTGTCCACCAGGAGCATGCACAGTGGGCCCAGGACTGTGTCCCAGTTTGGCTGCATGTACTCTGAGGCTCTCCTTCGGGCATCGCTCTCCCAGCACAAATAATCACCACGTGGTGTCACAGTGTAGGGGATGAAATAGTAATTTCCACTAGATGCCTGTAAAAGTTAAACAAAAGAGTTTCAGAAAGCAGCCGATACAGAAGCACAGCAATGGCGCTGAGCAGCCCAACCTGGTATGACTGGGAAGGAGAGGATGTACATATGATTTACACTTTGTGTGAAATCATTGAAAATCTATTAGGCTCCAGCAGGCCTACCATACATCACCCCAGGAGGTTGTCAAGGATACTGGTTGCTCTCCATAACCTGATAGGAAGTCCATAATTGTTGAAGACAACACTTACTTATGTCATCAAATGTGGAGAAGTCAAGCTGGTACCCAACTAAACACTTATTGACCAGTATTTAAGCTGCTGGAAGTTACTCTGCATGGTACCAGAGGAGAAAAGTAAGCATCATTGTCACCCAGCTGTAAGCCCTATATCTTATAACAGTGACTTGCCTGGAAAATATGCTGGTTCAATGGTGGCATAAATGTCACGGGTGTAACCAACTACTTTTTTGACTGGATTTAAGTCCTGGTCCATGACATGGAACCCCTACTGGACACTGTTAAAGTGGCCAACAACGTGAGACTACATTAGTCATGGGTCTAGGGAAAAACCTAATGCTGTTACTCTGCTAAAGAGACATAGCAATAAAATGATTCCTAATGACATACTGCTATGCCAATAGATCAATGTCTCACTCAACCCTCATCAGAGAAGATTCTTTTTGTAGTAGATGGGACTGCCACAGAGACCCACAACTGAACAGTGTGTAGAAAGTGAGAGACTTTGGAGCACCCCAGTTCTAACGGGGATATCTTTATCAAACCCCTACTAATCAAGGCTCAGGACCCAGAAGAGGAGGCAAAAAAGATTATAAGAGCCAGAGGTGGTAGATGACTCCAAGAAAACAGTGACTTCCTGACACAACAGAACTAATATGAATTTGCAGAGACAGTGACAGCAAGCATAGGACCTACACAGGTTCAAGACAGACAGGCAGGGTCCAAAAGCACTGAGAAATTTCTGAACAAAAGGTCACACCCTAACCAAGAAGTTATTTGAAACTGATACCTACTGGCAAAGAGCAAGTCAATTTCCTTTAATAGTATATCACTGAGTATATCAACCACACTCCACAGCAGGCTGAATAACTAGGAGTAACTGGCCAACACAAAATGAATTCCATACAGGCAGGCATGGTGGCTCACACCTTTAATCCCAGCACTCGGGGGGGGGGCAGAGGCAGGTGGATCTCTTTGAGTTCAGGACAGCCAAGGCTACACAGAAGAAAACCTGTCTCAAAAAAACAAAAACAAAACCAAACAAAAACAACATAATGAACTCCATGTGTTGTTATGTGGGGTTTTGGTTAGTTTTATTTTGGCATTTTTGTCTTATTTGTTTTTTGTTTAGATTTTTGAGGGGGGGAGTGAGCAAGAAAGAACTTAGGAAGCTGGGTGAGGAGGAAAAAAGTGAGATCTGAGAGGAGTTGGGGGAAGAGATTATAAAAATATATTGTGTGAAAAATGTAAATAAATAAAAACTTATGTATGATTGAGTAAAGGGCCAAAAGAAAATGCTGGAGTTTAGCTGAATGCAAATCTAACAGGAACTAAGACTGAATAGGGCTGATCAGGGAGCTGATGCCACTCAGGTTCTACCAGAAATACCTAGAAAGGAAAGCTCCTCAGTGTTTTCTGGGTTAGTTAGATGACATTTAGACCACTGTCCTCAGCTGCAAATCAGACTATCACTAAGCTGCACATAATTCATTTAAGACTAAGTTTCAAATAGCCCATGCTGGCCTCAAACCTACAATGTCTTCAAGAGGACATCAAATTCCTGGAACTTCCTGTTTCCATTTATCAACTCCTGAGATTACAGGCATGTTCATATAGTCAATGTTTTGGTTAAACTTTCAGAAAAAAAAAAAAGTAGCTTAAAAATTTAGATCTATCACAATTATCCCATAAACTAGGTTTGGTGTGGTTTGCCTGTAATCTTAGCACTTTGGAGAAAAGAGGCTGGGGATCAGAAGTTCAAGGTTATCCCCAGCTCTCTACCAGGTTCAAGGCTAGCTTAACATAGAGAGAGACCAAGTGTATGAAAAAAAATTAAACCTTAAACCCCCATATCTCAACTTAAATTTTGAAAGAATTTATATGTACAAGGAACTGTGAACTCTTCCAATGATCTAGAAAAAATAGTTCTTAAACTAAAGTAAAAGAGGTATCCAGGAAGTTGCACATAGTGAAGACATAAGATCAGAAAGTACTTTGTGGGGATGGGAAGATGGCTCATTCAGCTCAGTGCCTGCTGCAAAAGCGTGAGGACCTCAGCTGGGAGCCAGAATGCTCGAATGAAAGCCAGACTTGGGGCTTGTTCATAATCCTAGTGCTGAGGGCTGTGAGCAGGCAGATCCCTAAAGCTTGGTGGACAGCCAGCCTAGGTAAACAGATGATCTCCCGGTTAACTGAGAGACTCTCAGAGAACAATGAGAAGAGCACTTGAAAACAGCTGCCATCAACCTGATAGCACCTGTGTGAACACCCACATAAACATGGGCACACCACCACATGTGAAAATGGTTAACTTTTCACTCACACTGTGTGTGCCCAAATGGGACATCAAGTAACGGGTAAGATGCCTTTTAAATTAAAAATGAATGTATTGCAGAGAAAACTGCCATAATATCATGGTCTAAGATAAAGTGGAAAACTTGAGAAATTTACAACTTATAATCTGATTTACGGAAGTATAGGTAGCATTCTTGTCTCTCTTTTATTTTAAAGTATATTTTAGATGTCCTGAAATTCTCCTTTTGTCCTCTGTTGGGCTCTGCCATGTCACATTTTGAATCTTACAATAATCTATTAAAAACAATTACCAACATGGTCTCACCAAAACACATTTCAAACTAGGTGAGTTTTGTCTTGGGAACCAGAGGACCAGCAATTTTAGATCTGCAGAACTTCAAGGATCTGTCGCAGCTACTGTACTCAGTTATAGGAGTGAAGAAGCTGACACAGACCAGCAACAAACATGGAGGAGGGACCACGTACCAGTGTAATTTTATGTATGGACACAAATTCAAATTCCATATTTGTGTATGTCATGAATTAATTTTCTTATTTCCACATATTTTTTCAGAATGTTTAAAATACCTATCCGTGGGTCTGGAGAGACTGCTCAGTGGTTAAGAGCACTGACTGTTCTTGAAGAAAACCTAGGGTCAGTTCCCAGCATGCACATGGCAATTCATAATCACCCATAACTTCAATTCCAAGGGATCCAACACCTTCTTCTGGCTTCTGTGGGCACCAGACATGCCACATACATGCAGGCCAGTACTCTTACACATGAAAAAATAAAATATTTTAAAGAATTCTTAAATCAGAGGCCATAGAAAAATAAGGAATAGGTCTAGTTTGCCTCATACTAAGTCTTCAGGGGCTCCATTATCCATGACCATAAGGTTGTTTGAGAATAATTACCTGCTGTAAAACAGAAGCTGGGAACCATCCCTGAGGGTACCAGCTATTGGCTGGCATTAAAGGCCTCAAAACTTAAGTCCCAATGTCGCAAATAGAGGTGCAAAAGCTAGTGAGTGTGTGAATAATGACTTCAAAAACGTGGCTCATAACTTCACTAGCACCAAGAATTGCCTATACCCAAATAATGAAAGACACTTCCCTCTCTGTAATACTTTGAAGTTCTCAGAAAGTAAATTGCTAAGCAAACTAAGGTTTCAGCAAGTCAGAGACATTTTTCCCTCATCAATGCCAGAAAATCCATGTTGCTAAAGAAAATTAAAGTAAATGGCATTTGCATTTTTCAAGTTGAAATGTTTTTTTGAACTGAAACTGATGGTTATGGTAAAGGCTTTCCAATTTCAAACCGAAGGATGAAAACGCCAAATGCATTGGTGACTACAGAAGGTAAAATGTGTTTCAAGAATTATAGCTTATTTTAAGGGTATTTGTGTCAAACAAGCACCTTAGAAACAGAAAATTTACCATAACTGATTAAATCCCTGTTTTAAAATCATTTAAAGTTTCTGTAAGACTTCCTAAGGACATATAACAAATGGAAAAACAACACTGTTCAGGAAACGTCACTAAATAGTCTAAATAGTGAAAAATAAGAAAAGTAAAATTCTAAAGCATCAAATGACAGAATTCTTAGTGTAGCCAAGAAGATGGGATTCTCTCTAGCTCTTGAGTCCAGCATGATACCATGGCCTGGTGTTGTAGGTGCTCCATTCCTATCAAGCGTGATCAAAAGAATCAGGGCTTCCCTTTTCCTTCCAGCACATTTTTTAAATAAGGCAGAAGCTCTATCCTAGGCAACAAGAACAACAAATATCTTCTGACTGCCTTTGCCCCTGCTCATTCCGACGGTGAAGATTCCATGCCAGGATATACAACCCAAGAAGACCCAGCGCTGCCACCTCGACCCCTTGCATCACTCATGGAACAACTTATCAGCACAAGAGAGCTTACTGCCTCCATTGCCTGCTCCAGAGCATCAGTAGAGCTTAGTGCCCGAGGAAGTGGCTGTAAACACAGCTTTGCAGCTGTCATTAAGGAGCTGACTTTATGTGTAATGCAACACGGGGAATTTTCAAGTCTATGGGCAATGTTTAAAAAGAGAGATTGGTGGCAAACAGCTAAGAGGAGCCTGATAGCACTGTAACAGCAGTAACTGAAAGGTAGATCAGCTGCAAATTTTTAAGCTACAGGAAGAGACAGCTAAAAGAAGCCTTCCTTGGGTTAGAACAGGCTTTAAAAACTGGACTTGTGGCTGAAGGCAGTGGAAGATGGCGGTGGAGATGAGGTGTTTTCAAGAGACATGATTCTAGATTGATGGTTGAAATTTTACAACAGAAGGAACTTTGGAGCCTAGATTCTTCCAAATACTCATTGGAGTTTGTGAAAGGTAAGGACAAGGACAAGGTCAATCAAGTTTTAAATTGCTGTACAGCAGTGAAGGTGCTGTCCCCAGAAAATGGTAAAGCAGCTCTTTTGAGAGCTGCCTAGGACTTTTGTCAGTTAGTCAGCCAGCAGCAGGGCAGACCTGAAGATCTGGATAGAGATCTGGCTTACTTAGTTCATATGGTTTCCCTGATCCTGATTTACTTCTGGGGCAAATTAGATGAACTGAGATTGTCTCTTTCTGCCTTTGCATCTAACCATCAATTATGAGGATGTTTTTTTCCCTGTCCTTCACCCGGGTGTAGCTTGTGGGAAAGTAGCTTTTGAATAGCATCTGGGAAAGCAGTGGTCCCTGGTTATATAATTTGATTTCAGGCTTTTAGAGAAAAGGACCCAACTGATTCTGAGGTTTACAAAACACCTATACAACCCTATACACAGCTAGTTCAAATTCTCCATAATTTATCAACAAACACAAAAAGTGACTTGTGAGAGAGTGAAGGCATGTGTGCATGTGTGTGTGTGTGTGTGTGTGTGTGTGTGTGTGTGTGTGTGTGTATTACTTTATAGATGGGGTACATTTAAGAACGGAGTACATAGGCCTACAGTTCAAGCAGGTAGCAGCAGTGTATTAGCAGCTGAGATTTCAAATGTAAAGGCTTCAGCTCCTACTACTACTCTATTTTTGTTGGGAATAGAGGGAGTAAGGAGAGCTGTTTCAGTTGTTTGTGGTACGTGGAGATGGGTTTTTTCTCCCATCTTTCTTAGTGACCAAACTTCAATGTTTAAAAATAATGCATTGACTCATTAAGTGCAAGTATTCTCATTTTGAGAGAAAGTTAAGAGACTCTGGATCATTCACATGTTGAAAGTTTGCTCACTTTATAGACTAGGCCGCCCTCAAACTCTGAGATCTCTGCCTGCCTCTGCCTCTTGAGTGCTGGGATTAAATTTGTGCACTACCATGCATAGCTCAAAAATTAATTCTTGATAGATGTTTTTTATCCCCACACTGCTAATCTTTGGGTGGAGACCATCGTTTATATTTGATGGACATAGAAAACTTTTTTCCAATTTTTTTATTTTTATATTAATTACAGTTTATTCACTTTGTATTCAAGCTGTAGCTCTCTCCCTCATTCCCTCCCCATCCTACCCTCCCTCCCTCATCTCCTCCCATGCCCCTCTCCAAGTCCACTGATAGGGGAAGTCCTCCTCCCCTTCCATCTGAACCTAGCTTATCATGTCTCATCAGGACTGGCTGCATTGTCCTCCTCTGTGGCCTGGTAAGGCTGATCCCCATGGGGGGGAGGTGGTCAAAGAGCCAGCCGCTGAGTTCATGTCAGAGACAGTCCCTGTTCCCCTTACTGGAAAACTTTTATCAACAACTATACAAGCATTTTGACTATTTAGAATATAGCAGCTTTAATACTAGGCCCCAGAAATCCAGAAAATAGCAAGAAAATGGGTTTGGAAAGTCTGGTCTGGAATTGCTTGTCAAATCCTGAAGAATACCTGGACTCGAAAACCACTAGTATGAAAAAGGCCCAACTGTAGCAATTTTAGGCTGTGAAGCAAGTTTGCCCCAAGGACTCATCAGAAAAGCAAGCAAGGCCCAGGAAATGACTTCCACATAGTCTTCATACTTCCACAATAAGCCATGACACATACTTGCTCCACACATATCATTCATTCACATATACACACTTTTCAGAAAAGCAAGCAAGCAAGCAAACCATCACACAAACAAAAATAAACCCACCAGATTCTACACCTAAGGCCTTAAGGGAGATGAAGGAAGGGAGGAGTGAATGATTGTAAGAGGGAGAATATCAGAAAGTCTGCTGTGAAACAGTGTCTCCTAGGAATGGCTGCACAAAACAAGCTGGAATAATAGCAGTATCAAGAGACATGTCAACGTGGAAAGGGGAAACTTGCCCGGGCTTCCACACCCAGATAAAGAACTGCAGGCAACCGTTGACAACTGAAAGAAGGAGAATTAGCCTCTTCCAGAATGAGCTTTCTTATTGGTTGTCTAATACCAAGTGGTCAGCCTTGAAAGCATTACAACAAAAAGACTCAGCAGATTGTATTCCTATATATTTGTAAACACAAACACACAAATGCATGCGCTCCTGTAACAAATATAATCAGAGTTTTTTTTTGTTTTTTGTTTTTTTAAGCTATTAACTTGGGGACATTGAAGCAGTTTCAAAGATGGTTTGCTGGGAGGAGGGAAGTGATATAATTCCATTCCAATTAAAAAACTATTCTAGGCCTATCAGCTAATAAGGGGGGCTAACAACTGGGTGTAACACTCACTCAGCAAGATTCATGAGAAATATGCCAGGCAGAACAAAGGGCAAGATAGGTCAAGAGCTCAGCTGTAACAGTCATTCGTGGGGACATTAAAATAAGGGCCCTGTCCCTGCCCAAGGCTGTGCCTTTGCAGGAGCCACATCAAGAGTGGCTCAATGTAGAGAAATAGACTTCACTGTAGTCCAACTAAGTCACAAAACTCAGCTGAATCTGTCCTAAGCCTGCAAACTCTTTTTTTTTTTTTTTCTCAATATCTGGAAAGGCTCCTCCTCCTACCCTACCTCAAACCCAGGGCTTTGGTATTGCTCATTGCCTGCTAGGGTGGTGGTGAGTTTCAGCAGCTAATCCTAGTGTGCAGACTGACTGGGTTGCCTTTTGCTTCCTCTGAATTTTCTAATTATTTATATTGGCTGAGGGCCACATTCAGTCCTTTCCAAACTGGAACACATTCTCAGAAAGGGTTGCTCCCACCATCCTCATCTTGGTTTACGTCAAATTCTGATTTCATTTTTCATTAAACTGCCATTTGTAACTTTCATTGAACAAAATGACAGCATGCCCGATTGTCTTCATTCAGTGATTTTTTTTTTAACAAAAGAGGGCTTCTTGCCTCTCAGGAGAATGCATGATTTATTCGTCTCTTCTATTGTGCAATCAGCTCACCACCATTACAGCTAACACAATGTTCTGGAGAAAAATGTTTCTGTATCACACGGTGACCTCACTCAAGTTGGCAGTGACTGATTTCTTACCTAGATCTACCAACGCCTATACCAGAATGGGAGAATTTTACCCCTGCAGATGAGACTACTTTGCTTGCTCTGGAGGTGAGTATCTGGAGTACCAAGGCCACCTCTTGTTCCCCTTTTATGCCCAGGGTCTCTGGTGCTCAGCAGGTGCAATAATCTCCAAGTATGTCCAACTCTTCTCTTCCTGGGCCTTCATAGGCCTGGGTCTCCTGACCCTCGGTGCCCAGGTACGCTATTTAAACATTTCAGTTGATGAGTCAGAACAAGAATGGTACACATCAGTTCTAACCTGGGCGTCTAAACGCTTTTGATCCGAATGATTCTTCACTCCCCCAAAAAAACTCTGAGTTGATACTCTTATACAGAGTTTGTACTTTAATGATGGACACATACTATAAGAAGTAAACCTTTGCAGTATTAGCCACTGATATTCTGAGTGCTGTTTGTTACTTCAGCAGAACCTAGGCTTTCCTCACTGAACCTATAGGTGGAAAATAATAATATTTGTAGGGTGCTTTTGTTGGTTTTGTTTTTCTTAACACTGTGACACTTTTTTTTAAAGTTTTGAGGTTATAACTTAATTACAATATTTGTCCCTTCCCTTTCCTCCTTTCAAATCTCCCCACAACCTTACTCTCCTTCAAATTTATGGTCTCTTTTTTTCACTAATTGTTATGCGTGCATATATGTATTTGTATATACATATGCATTCCTAAATATAGTCTGTCAAGTCTCTATAATGTTACTGGTATGTTTGTTTTCAGGAATGATTGTTGGGCATTGGGTAACCAGTTGGTGTGCTGGCCCTGGGAAGACTACCTCTCCTAATCCCAGTTTTATGCACACACACACACACACACACACACACACACCCCACACACACACAAACATACAGAGAGAGACAACACACGTACAGACACACACACCAATGACCGCTAGCCTGACTCCTGACAGCACATATTAGTGGTGAACAAGATGTATGGCTGTTTGACTTCCTTCACTCCCATTCTTTAGTAGTTCCATCCATAACCAGCACAGCAGTGGGTCATACGTTCTTGTTGGCAGCCTGGTATCCTAGTTTGTGGTGGTCCCACCCCCACCTCCACCACATTTCAGACTTCTTTTCTTTTCTTCTTCTCCTTTCTTCTCCTCTCCTTTTCCTCCTCCTCCTCCTCCTTTTTTTGTGGTGGAGATTGAATTTAGGCTCCTCATACATACTAAGCAAGTGCTAATGCCACTGGCCCTCTTTTAACTTTTTCTTTGGCGGAGCCTCTCGTTGAAGTTGCCCAGACTGGCCTTGGACCCACTCTGCAGCCCAGACTGGTCTTGAATTGAATTCACTATCCTCCTGCCTCAGTTTCCAGGATAGCTGGGATTATGCTAACAGGCTGAGTGAGCTTCAGTCTGTTCTACGGTCAATGGACATTTGGGCATTTTCTAATTAGCATAAATACTATGTTGCGGTATCCTAACTCATTTCTTTTGGTAAACATATAACTCGTTTCTGTTGTGGCTGCATCTAGAAGGGGAATTACTCATCATACAATAGTGGTACTCAGTTTGGATATTCTGCCAGAGTTCCAAAGTGCTAGAAGCAATTTATATCCAAGTAGCTTTGTATAAGAATTCTTGTGGCTCTATACAGAAAGAAGTCTGCTTTATAATAAGGCAAACATGTAAACCAAACAAAACCAATTTAACCCTTTTGAATGACATACAATCTGTTTGTTCAATACACTCCCCCCTCCCTGCCACAACTTCTAGCTTGTTATGTAACCTGGATGAGCCTCCTGCTCTCTATTTTTTTGCAACTATAGGCATTGCTTGTCTCAGAGGATCCAGAAAGAGAATTTGGAGGGAGTGTAACTTCTCCTGGCCCCTACCTGAGACTCAGTACTGTGGAGCCACGCTCCAGAATTCTGCCTATTAAATGAGGTACTTTGACAAGTTGCCTAAACGATCTGTTTTCCAGATCTACTCTCCCTTAATCCAACCAGTCAAAAGTCTCTCTGAAAACATAACCTATTCATTTCTCCAGCTAGAATGTTGTGAGTGTTAATAACTTGGTATTTGCAAAACAAATTCAGTCCTGCCAGGCAGAATATATACCTTGAATCTTGCTCAATGCGGCAGAGGCAGCCTTCAGGCTCTGGAAATCTGCCCTTTGTAAATATCACATCTCTAGGATTGGGAATACAATTCAATATCGAATTTGGGGCATAAGGAAAAGAGTGCACATTTTTAAGAAAGTAGAAAATGTGCGTTCATGTTGTAAACCGCTTTGCAACTATAGGCATTGCTTGTCTCAGAGGATCCAGAAAGAGAATTTGGAGGGAGTGTATCTTCTCCTGGTCCCTACCTGAGACTCAGTACTGTGGAGCCACGCTCCAGAATTCTGCCTGTTAAATGAGGTACTTTGACAAGTTGCCTAAACGATCTGTTTTCCAGATCTACTTTTTATTCTGTGAAGGCAGAGATGCTGGCAATGGGAAAAGCTACAGGAAGTCAAGGCGATGTCCTATAGAGACACACGGTCTGAAGTGTTGTCCCCACCACCACGCAGACAAGGAACAATGAGGATCCCTAGTTTCTAGCTACCCGTTGGACTCCTTAGTTTCTTCCAGAAACCACAGAGCCCAGTCCTTTCCTAGGATGTTTCTCTTTTACCAGCGTCTCCAATCCCTATCCTGCCCCTCTGGGGAGGTCTGGTTTCTTCATTCAGGAATATTGTGGCAAAGGGCGGGGGTTCTCACCTATCACAAGCTTGCAACCCTCAAAGTAGCAGGACCCGGCCTTTGTGGGTCAAGAAGACCCCTAAAGGTGAGCCGCTGGGTGGAGGTTAGGGTCTGGAAGTGTGCCAGGATAGCCTCCCAGCATTCGAGGGGGGCTCCCCACTGCCAAGGCTGAAGCTCCCCACCGGGCTGCTTCTAGGCAAGCAGCACCCCGCCTGTTCCCCCACCTCCACGCCCAGCCCCGCCACGCAGAGCGCCAGCCACGCCACTCCGGGCCAGACAGCTGCAGAGGCCGGCGGGCGAGTGGTCCGGGAGCGGCGGGGGCGGCGCCCAGCCCGCCGGAGGGAGGAGGAGGGACATAGTCCGACAAAAAGGGGAAAAGGAGGGCGCGAGGGTGCCAGCAGCCAACCGGTCCCTGTGACCCACAGGTAAGTGTGTGGAGCCAAGAAAAGGGATCTGAACCACTCGGTGTCCTAAGACCTAAGCTGCCAGGTCGACGGCGGGCAATGGGCTCGGCGGGCCGACCGGTGGAGTGACGGTGTGGCTTGCTGGGTTGGCTGCTCTGAGCTGGAGCTCCAAGGCCCTCTAGAAAGGCAGAAGCAAAGCTTGGAGCCCAGCTGGTCCCATAGTGGGAAGTCCGAGCGGTGGGAACGGGACGAAGCTATTCCTGAGGGGGAAACCTGTGAATCATAAAGTTTTAAATGACCTCAGACCCTCCTCATTGTTCTGGGCAAAGGAATCAGGAGCCTCACTCCAGAAGGTCGTCTGCTGATGCGCTACTCCCTGGGACTCCATTTACCGCGTCTAGCAAGTGGGTTCAAAGATACTGAGGGGGTGTAGCTGCTTCTAGGACTCAAGACGAATGAGCACAGCACCAGCAGGCAAGACCCGGAGCAGGTGGCCCCAGGCGCCAGGGGATAGATTAGCTTCCCAGAACCAAGGGATGGTCATCATCTGAAAAGAGGCTAGCAGTCCTGTGGTGTGCACGTTTTCATCAGAGCTTGGGTTTACAAATTCCAGAACCATATACAAGGCAAGGGGAAGAAAGAGAGCCGACCCGCCTCACATGAGGCACAGGAAGCATGACACTAAACTCTCCCTTGGCTGCTTCTCCAGGAACACTTCTAGTCTGGCCTGGCACAAATGTATGATTCCCCCGGGGAGCTTGTTAAAATGAGGTTCTGATTCAGTAGGGTCTGGGGTGGGACCCAAGAGGCTGCATTTCTGTCCAAGCTCTCAGATGATGATCTGCTGCCGCATGGACCACACTCTGGCAGGCTCTGGCAGAACTGCTTTTTGTCCAACATGCTGAAAAGCTCAAAAAAAAAAAAAAAATGGGAGGACAGGAGACAAGACGAAGTCGTAAGACTTCCCAACCCCACCTCTAACCCAGACACATGCGTTGAAACAGCTTAATCAGTTAGTACTCATTTAATAGTGGAATGTTTGGCTTTTCTTATCAACGTTCCAGCCACGAGAGGCTCTCTGATAATAAAGCCGGCTGGCTTCATGTGCTTGCTACCTGCATTTGGTTTAATGCTGTGATAACTCTTCATATATATATATATATATATTTAAAACGAAAGGATCTCCAGTTTCTCTTTTGTTCTAAGCTTCACAAATTATGTAGTGGATCCTCTCTTGTAGTGGAACCGTGCATGATCTGATTAGGCTTCAGCTTGGTGGGTGATAATGAGTAAAAGATTATTAGGTTAGCTTCTGGAGTTAGTCTCTTATTTCTGAACTTCTCTCTGGCTATCTTAAGTAAGCTTTTGATTTTGGAGCCCTAGTCATGCAGGGTATAGCGGGGTATTGTTTTGGCTACTTTTGTTACTAATATTAATGATGTAAGACGGGCACTATTGTTTTAAAGAAATTTAATTATAGCTGGGCATGATGGCACCCATCTATAATCTCAGCCCTGGGGGAAGTAGAGACAGGAGGATCAGGAATTCAAGGCCATTTTTGGCTCTGCGGTGTATGTACAGGAGACCCTGTGTCAAAAAGAAACCATTTATAAGTGTTTGTTAATACACAATCCAATTAAATTTGCTGTCAAATAATCTGTAGGTCAACTGAAAAAGTGTGTGCTATTTCCAGATTACTTAGGGAGCCTTTAGTGGTTCCTAAGATTTTGCTTAATGGCTCAAAAGATTTTGATTCTTATGCCGAGAATGAGCTGGACATTGCTTCGCTTGGCTGCTTGCATGGGTCAGATGCTGGAAGATAGAAAGCGACCAGATTTTGTAGCTATACAGGGATATTGTTTTCTATGCCTCAGCCCCATGCCAGCCCTGATCCGGTTCCCACATCTCTGCAAGGTGGCTTTCATTAAATGGGGGATAAAAACAAGTGCCGCTACTGCAGGACACTGAGGAAATGCAGGGTCAGCACGAGTGTTCTGTGTGCCATTCGTTCTCGCCTGAAACCCCTGCAGATGACACGTGTGTGTGCTTTTCTAGAGAAAAAAAATATTAGAAATACAAAAAAGAAAAAAAAAAGCAACTGTAATTATGGATATGGGTCTGCTCAGCAGAGGGAGAAAAAGTCTGAGAAATGGAATTTCATTGGTGTGTTTGGCCAGGAAATCCACTGTTTTTGGTACCATGAGGCACTTTCCAGAAATGGCAAAGTAAGTTTGCTCAGGTGTTATGGAAAGCCAGAAAAAAAAAAAAAAAGCTGATTTTCCGTGGCTGGTGCAGTCATTCTAGGGAGGGACTCCGGGAGGTGGGGGACATCACGACATGCATCTGACTTCAGTAAAAGCCTGAGAAAGGTACCTATGTCAAGAGCAAATGTTCTCTTAAAATGTTTATGGTTTCAAAAACACAGAGATGTTTAATCTGTGTGGAACTTACTCCTGGGGCCTGGTAGGAAGTGATGTAGTTTAAACATTTGGAGAAATTAGTCTTAGAATAAGTCCTCTAAAATATTCTGGTGAACACTTCTATATTATAAATCTGTTTAATTCTGTATTTTTTAAATTGAAGTATAATTTATTATTTTTAAAACACCCTTTTTAGTGTAAAATTCTAAAAACATATCTAGTCATGTAATTTACTACATTATCAAAATATAAAACTCCATCACTTCCAAAATGTCTCATTGATTCTGGTATTCAACCTCTCTCACCACTTGCATACCCTATAATTTTGTCTCTTACACACTGGCCCATGAATGAAATCATGTGCTATCTAGCCTTCTGAGTCTAGCTTCTATTACCTGAGACAATACATTTGAGATTTTATCTATTGGTGAGTATTCCCATTATTTGTTTGATTGCTGAGTATTATTCCACACTTTATCTGCTTACCAACTCTTATCTCCTGTAATGGTTATGAATAAAGCCAATATAAACATTCACAAATAGCATTTTGCATGAACATACATTTTTATTTCATTTGGTTTAATATTTAAAAGTAAGCTTGTGGTTTTGAATGGCAAGTTAACTTTATTTTTTAAAAAAAAAAAACTGTCTAACTTTTCCAGAGTGTTTATACCATTTTGTTTGCTTGCTTGCTTTGTGGTACTTGGAAATAGACCCAGGGCCTCACACATGCTAAGTCAGTGCTCTACCACTCTCTTTCATCCCAGCTCTGGTTGTCCAATTTTGCCTTCCCTGCCGTTGATGAAGGAGAAGTTCAGGTGCTTGGCACTTGGTATTGTTGGTTTATTTTATTTTTTAATTTTTTTTTGGTGTTAACTTTTTAATTGTGTATTGAAAGCATGACTGTTCAAGCCATTATCAATTATAAGGGCTTGTCATGGCTCCTGCTTTTGTTTGGTTTTGCCTTTCAGAAGAATAGCTGCCTTGTTCCATCTTATTTTACTTATGTTGTGTTTTGAGTACACCACTGGGTTTTTCCTAGTCATTACCCTAACACACACACACAAATAGAGTACACTACGGCCTACCAGCTGTGGGCTGTGAGAGTGTGACTAAAACACCAGAAGACTATTTTCATGTATATCCTTTTAAAAATTTATTTAGTATTTTTACAACATTCTTCCTGCACACCAAATCTTACTATAGATGGTTGTGAGCCACCATGTGGTTGCTGGGAATTGAACTCAGGACCTCTGGAAGAGTAGCCAGCGCTCTTAACCTCTGAGCCATCTCTCCAGCCCTCATGTATATCCTTGATGTTTTTGTTTGTTTGTTTGTTTGTTAGCTATTTTTATGGATCTGTAATGACATCTATTTGTGGCTTTAGTTTCTCATCCTTATTTTTGGTCACAGGTATAAATCATGTGAAGTGTCTGCTGTTTTTATCCCCTCAGAGTGTTTGGTTTTAAAGCATGGGTTCTTCACATAATAAGGTACAATTTCTCTGCCAGCCATATATGTAACAAATAACTTCATTCAATTTGTGGCCTACCATTTAATTTTCCTAAAAATCATTATGTAAAATCATTACTTTGAAGAGCAGACCTTTTTAATTTCGATGAAATCTAATGGCTCGGGCTATGTTTTATATATAATACTTTAGTAACTAGCTTAATAATATTTGCCTATCCTGAGTGCACTAAGATTTTCTCTTGTGTTTTCTTCTACATATTTTATTATTGCTTGATCTCTCTCTCTCTCTCTCTCTTTCTCTCTCTTACACAGACACATGTATGTATATAACTTCATTGAAAGCTAATTCAATACAAAACAATGGTTAAGGTTTGCTTTTTACATATAAATAACCAGTTCCAACATCATTAGTTAAAAAGGCTCTCCGCTTCCCTCTCCATTATATCCTCTTGACTCCTTTGTTAAAGATGGACTACATAGGTGGATTTGTTCTGATTCCTTGAGTGTGTTCCATTTAGCAATGTTACTCTCTTATACTCATGTAATACTGTGGGTCTTTTGATGTTTTCCTTTTGAGCTTGAGTCTCATGTATTCAAGGCTGGCCTCAGACTTGAACTCGGTATGTAACTACGTAAACTTTTAAAGTCCTTTCCTGCCTCCATCCCCCAAGTGCTGAGATGACAAGCATGAGCCCACTACGCTGCGTTTATAACGGCAGTGGGACAGAACCCAGCTTCTCTGTTCAATAGCTTCCCCCACGCTGTGCAAGGGTTCTAACTAAACAGTAGCCTCAGCTGTCTCGTGCATTCTTTAGGTAAGTTTCTATTGCTTTTTGGTATACAATATCTGTTGCTTTTAGTGATTGTGCCCATGCTCCCATCCAGCCCTGTTTCAGCTCCTAATTTCTATACTATTGAGTAGTAAGGCTATTTATTTTTCTAGAGATGCTTCTTACATTCAGACCACCTTGCTGCGGTTTATTCATCTGGTAGTTTTTCAGTTGCTTTTTTTTTTTTTCTAAATTTTTCAAGGTTTATCATCAAATTGTCTTTGAATGGCAATAGTAGAGGGATCTACTCATGATGTTTCTATTTCATTTTATTCTGTCTTAGTGGCCTGAGTTCCTTCTAGAATAATGTTAGATAGCTGTTTCTGACTTGAGTGGGAAGTATTCTAAATGCACTTTTCGTTGTAAAGTTCAGGCCCTTTTATCTTTGGAACATTTCTTAACATTGTTTAGCAAAGTCTGGAGTTTAATTTGAAATTTTCTTATTCTTGAAATTATTTTATTTGCTGAAGACCTAACAGGTTTGTGACTACTTAGTCTTTCTGGTTTAAGGGATCAATATTGATTTTCTTGGAGAACTTTGTATTTAATTAAAGCAAATGATTTAATTTAAATAAATTATGAAGAAACAATCTATAGAAAATTTTAATAATGTTCTCATGGATGCATGCTAGGGACAGTGTGGGAGGGAGGAAATAAAGGGGCTATATTTGCCATATACATGTATGAATACAATAGCTTTGTAGTATTTTTCAAATTTTCTTTGTCACCATTTTCAGTAAAAATGTATTTTATATTTCAATCCTGTTCAAGCATATGTGCATATAATCCAAACAAAATCTCTTAAAGTATATGTATTATATTCTGATATTTTTAATAATCTACCATCTGTCCCCTTTCATTTCAACATAATAATGATCTTCTAAGTTAGTTTGATCATGCTTTCATATGACTTCCTGGCACAGTTTTAAAGTACTGCTTTATAAATTTGTTCAGAGCCAACAAGATTTCTCAGCAAACAAAGGTGATTGCCATGCAAGCCTGATGGCCTGCCTGAATTCGATTCCCAAAACTCACAGTAGAAGGAGAGAACCCACTCCAGGCATTTATCCTCTGACCTCCACATATGTGTCATGATTCCCTCATGAATCCTACATGAATGCACTGATTCCCTCTCAGTCTTTCTCTGTCTCTGTTTCTTTGTCTGTCTGCCTGTCTTTCTGTCTGTCTGGCTGACTGGCTGGCTGTCTCTCCCCTTTTCTCTCTCATGCACACCACACACACAGAGAGAAACACACAAAATAATAATAAAGAAAATTTAAAATTTTTAAATTTAAATTTGTATATGTTCCCTGGGCTCTTCCAGTTTGTATCCATTACATATTCAGTTTTTTCTATTAACTCATGCAGTGATATGATGTGAGCTATCCAGAGATAACTGCTCATTTTTCTTTCTCTAATCGTCATGTAATTGCTAAGCCAGAGATCCTTCTTGACCCCTGCAGAGTAGCCAGTAAACGCCATCTTATAATTCCATAGCACACAACTTTCTCATGACTTCCTACTACAGTTAAGATCAATATCTAGATGTCCACTGTAGCTTCCCTTGTCTATTTTCTTCACACTGCTTCTCAACTAAACTACACATTTGCCTGCCTGCCAGCATTTGCATGTGCTGTGTTTCCTGCCTGAAACACCATTTATCAGATAGTCCCCATAACTTATTTCCTGGTTTCACTAGTGTCCTCCTAAACACCAGTCTTACCTACCACTGGGTTTTAGTGATAATATTGTTGATTACCTGTAACTCTATTACTAAATCAGTTTGCCTGCTGATTTCACCCTTTTTTTCCTTGATAGACTGTAAGTACCAAAAGGGCAAGAACTTTGTCTATTTTTCTCACTGTTGTCAAGATCTAGAATACTCATGGGCCACAGGAGGTACTCAGAAAATACGTGTTCAATGTCAAATGCCCACAGGCTTCAGAATCATGCCTAGGATCTATAAGAAAGCAGATACTGATGATAAGAGAAACTCAATATACTATACCTTTCTGAGCAAGGTTCATGTGGAATTATTTCAGGTTAAGTGTTGAATATGCTCTAGGGCATTCAACTGGAGATTCTCAACGTGAGGGTCACACCCCCACAGAGGTTACCAATCCGACAGTCTGCCTGTCAGCTATTCACTTTACGGTTCCTAACACTAGCAAAATTGCAGTTGTCAAGAAGCGACAAAATGATGATGTGCTTGGGCTCACCCCAACATGAGGAACTGTACTAAAGGGCCGCAGCACTAAGAAGGTTGAGAACCACTGCTCTAGGGGAAGCAGTTCGTTGGGTAGCAGACACCCTCTGGTAGCCACCTCTGTGATAGTAACAACGATAGCTGCTAGCTTGGAATGGCCCAGTGGGTTCACTCTTTCTGCTTTGTTGGGATGAGCTCGTTTAATCTTTCCAACCACTGGAGGCAAGAATCCTATTACCTTATAGAAGAGGAGGCCCAGAGCAACTTGGAGGGATTTCTTGCAATGTCCTAACGGTCATCTGGTAGGTAGAAGCCATAGATGCTGCTGAACATGCTATAATGCACAGGTTCCCCCATAAAGAATGTCCCCTGCCCGAGTGTCAATAGAACCAGGGTAGAGAAACTGCTTTTGCACAGTTTCTGAAAGCTGCTGTCTGTTAGACTCATGGGGGAGTTGAAAAGCTGAATAGCAATGTCTGGGCCAATTTTGACCTTAGCAATTCTCCATGAATCCCCAATTACCTGACAATCCTGCTATGTATGCGTTTTGCCTTCCAGTGCCCCAGAATGGTTGTTTTACGCTTTCTTTTATTTCCTTTGTGCTTGACTTTAGCTCATTAGACATAACTTGTCTAATATCATCATATCTGTATGATCCCCAACTCCTGAGACACTCACGTTTGTAGAAATACAACACTCCCCACTGTTACTATGAAACTGTGCATTATGTCACTGCAATGTCTTTTCTGGACGCTGGATCCCTACTTCTCTATGTCTTCCCAAGAACGAATTCCCCCCCCCCCAAATTTCTTACTTATAAATAACTTTACAAGCAAACTGTAAAAAAAAAAAAAAAAAAAAAAAAACAGGAAAAATGTCATTGAGCGGGCTAGGCAAGCACTCTCTAACATTTTATCCCAGTTCCCTGATCTTTTGCACTCTTACCCCTGCACATACTTTTCTTTCTGAACCTCTAGAAGATGAGTTACAGACCGGGTGGCCCTTTACCCTCAAGTACTGAAGTGTGAGTTTCCTAGCAATAAGAATATTGTCTTCAGCTACCGCAGTGCTGTTATCAATGCGGTAAGTTTAACACTGATAAGGCGCTGTTGTCTGATCTACTGTTTCTATTCTAATTTTAACACTAGGCTTGATAAAGTCCTATACATCACCGTTTCCCTCTAGAACAGGATCCGGTTTAGGACTGCTATTGCATTTACTTCTCCTTTCTCTTAGTCTTTTTTAGTCTGGGTTAATTTCCGTGGTCTTTCTTTTCCTCCCTCCTTCTTTCCCCTCCCCCTCCCTTCCTTCAGCTCTCTCCTCCCTCTCTCTTTCTTTTCTAAAGACAGAGTAGACTTAGATGGTCTGGAACTCACAGAGAAGTGCCTCCAAAGTATTGCAGTTAAAGGTGTGTGCCATCACAATTAACCCTTTTATATCTTTTAAAAGCCATTGATAGGATGAATACAGAGACCACTCCCTCTCATTTATATATTTGCTTGTCTATGGGTCCCATGTCTATCCAACTGGCCTAGAACCCATGCTGTTGCTAAAAGTTACCTTGAACTTCTCATCTTTCTGACTTCACTTCCTAAGTGCTGAGATTACAGGTGTGTGCCAACAGAAGATGTGGTTTATGCAGTCCTGGGTATTGAACCCGAGATTTGTGCGTGTTAGACAAACATTCTCTAATTGAGCCATCTCCCTAGCTCCATCTTTTTAAAGATAAAATACTCCCTATTTGTGCTTGTCTAGTGTTTTTTTATGATCAGATTTAGGGGATCAGATTTCTTGGGGATGGAATATTGCGCAGAAGATGATGTGTCCTCAGAGCATGGCATCTTAGAGACTCATGATGCTCATCTTCTGCTTGTTGGTGATTATAACTGTCACTACATGGTAAAGGTGTTGTATAATTTCTCACTGAAAAGCCACAGTGACTGTCTTTTCCTTTAAAATCAGCAAGGTTTGGGAAGACACAAATATTCTGCTCCTCATTAATACTTCCTTTTAACTTTAGTGATGATTTTTGCTTGATTAATCTTTAATGTGATGGTTGAAAATAATGATTTTTTCTAGCTCTAGATAGTCTAGGCAAAAGCCATACTGTCTCCCTTACTTATTTATTTATATATTCATTTATTTATTATTGATAGAAACTCATGAATTCCTATGTTTTTAATGGTTTATAATTTATTAACATACATACTTTTGTTTGTTTGCCCAATTGTGATGGACTTTTTTTTTTCTACTACTGGAAACTAAATGTAGTGCATTATATATGTTAGGTAAATGTTCTACTGCTGAGCTATATCCCCAGTCCTTGCTCTTTTGATCCTCTCTTTAATGAACCCTTTTTCTGGACCATTCCTGTAAGCTTCTTCTTATGTTCTAATATCTACTCTCTCCCATAGCTCTACATCTCTCCATCTGCTCATCCTCAAGAGAATTCTTCAAAGGATGCTTATACCAAACTGGTCTACATTTTTCTGTTGTCTGATCCAGTTGGGATTATGAGACTGTCCTCAGTCCCTGATGAACCCTATATTGCCAAACGCAGTCACCTCCACAACTTGAGGTTGACGAGCTTGGCTTTGAGAAACATTTCTTTTTCCCCCCTTTTTAAAAATTGAAAATAGCTTTTTTTCTAATACAGTATATATCCTGATTATAGTTTCCCCTCCCTCTGCTCCTCCCAGTTCATCCTCATTTTCCCTCCTCTCTGGATCCACTCCCTTTCTGTTTTTGACTAGAAAAAGACAGGCTTCTAAGAGATAACAACCAAATATGGCAAAATAAAATGTAATAACATGAAGCAAAAACCTTCATATCAAAGTTGGAGATGGCAACCCAATAGAAGGAAAAGAGCCCTAAGAGCAGGTACAAAAGTCAGAGGTTTACTTGTACACACAGTTCCATGAAAATACTAAGCTATCTTAGAGTTCAAATTCAGCCTGGTCTACAAAGCAAATCCAGGACAGCCATGGCTACACAGAGAAACCCTGTGTGAACAAACAAGCAAGCAAACAAATGAACAACAACAACAACAAAAAAAAAAAACCCTAAGCTGATAGTCATAATATATATTTAAAGGACTTGGTGTAGACCCCTGTAAGTCCTATGCTTGTTGCTTCAGTCTTTGTGAGCTCATGTGGACTTTGCTTAGTTGAATCAGGGGGCCATATTTTCGTAGTGTGCTCCATCCTCTCTGGCTCTTAAAAACCTTTCTGCTTCCTCTTCTTCGGGATTCACTGACATCTGAGGGGAGGGATTTGATGGAAACCTCCCCCTGAATAATGTCTGGCTGTGGGTCTCTGCATCTGTTCCCATATGCTGCCAAAGGAAACCTCTCTGATGACGACTGGATAAGGCACTAACGTATGAATAGGGCAGAATATCACGAGCAGTCATTTTATTGATATATTTTTAGAACAGTTGTGTTTGGTTTTCACTAGACTAGCTAGACTGGCCAACTAGTCTCTAACCAAACAGTGTCAGGTATGAGTATCTTCCTGCTGAGTGGTCCTTAAGTCAAACCAAACACTGATTGGCTATTCTCACAACTTCTGTGCCATGATTGGCCCAGCATATGCTGCAGGCAGGACAGATTGTAAATCAAAGGTTCTGTGCCTGGACTGATGTTTATGTTTTTCTTTTGGTAGCCTGCATAGTATCTTTCCACACCAAAGAGACCAGAATGTAGTGGTGAAGGCTCCATGTAGGCACGAGCTCAATTTCCCCATGCTCAGTGAGTTGTATGGATGTTGTCCTCTGCAATGGGGCTCTGCTAGCAGCTTACCCAGAGCAACCCTTTTTAGTATCCGCCTGGGTTGTTTGGGGATTTCAGTGAGAACCCGTTAGCCAACAACTCAATTGATTGCAACCAGTCCCTGCCCTGGAAGCTTTGTCTGGCTGCAAGAGATGGCTGGTTGAGACTCTGTATCCGCGTTACTGGAAATCCTCATTAGGATAGGCTTCAGAGATCCCAAGAAGTTTCCATGGACACACTAGGTTTCCACACTACCTCTAAATGCCTCCCCAAGTCCAGCCATCTCTCCTTACACTATCTCCCTCCATCTTCTCTCTCCCCACAACCTGATCCTTCCTGCTTCCTTCCCAATCTGCTCCCAGTCTATTGCAAAATCTCTATATACTATTCCCACTTCCCGAGGAATGCCATATGTCCCCACTAGACTCCTCCTTTTTACCTAACCTCTCTGGACCTATGGATTGTAGCGTAGTTAGCTAATATCCACTTATAAGTGAATATATACCACATTTGTCTTTCTGAGTCTGGGTTACCTCACTCAGGATAATTTTTTTTTTTTTAGTTCCATCCATTTGCCTGCAAATTTCGTGATGTCATTTTTTTAACAGCCTAATAAAACTCCATTGTGTAAATGTGTCACATTTCCTTTATCCATTCTTCTGTTGAGGGACATCTAGGTCATTTTCAGTGCCGGCTATTATGAATAGAGCCTCAATGATCATGGTTGAGCAAATGTCCTTTGGATATGTCTGAGTGTCGTATAGTTCGGTCTTAAGGTAGACTGAGTCCCAGTTTTCTGAAGAACTGTGTTATTGATTTCCTTAGTGGTTGTACAAGTTTCTACTATCACCAGCAGAGGATGAGTGTTCCCCATGCTCCACATCCTCTCCAGCGTGAGCTGTCACTTGTGTTGTTGATCTTAGCCATTCTGAAGGGTGTAAGATGGAATCTCAAAATAGTTTTGATTTGCATTTCCCTGATGGCTAAGCATGGTGAACATTTCTTTAAATGTTTCTCATCCTCTTTTGAGAATTCTGTTTTGATCTATAGCCCATTTTAATTGATTTTTTGATATCTACTTTCTTGAGTTCTTTATGTATTTTAGATATTAGCCCTCTGTCAGATGAGGAGTTGGTGAAAATCTTTTGCCAGTCTGCAGGCTTCTGCTTTGTCCTTTTGCTAGTGTTCTTTGCCTTGCAGAAGCTTTTCAGTTTCATGAGGACTCATTTATTGATTGTTGTTCTCAGTGCCTACGCTCTAAGTGTTCTGTTCAGGAAGTTGTCTCCTGTGCCAATGAGTTCAAGGTTATTCCCCAGTTCTATCACCTTTGGTGTGTTTGGTTTTATGTTGATGCCTTTGATCCACTTGGACTTGAGTTTCTTACAGAGTAATAGGTATGAATTTATTTGCAATCCTCTACATGCTAACATTAGATAGATCAGCACCATTTGTTGAAGATGCTGTATTTTTTCCATTGTGTATTTTTGCTTATTTTAAAAAATATATATCAGAAGTTCACAGGTGTGTGGTTTTATGTCTTTGATTTGGTCCCGTGGATCAACCTGTCTGTTTCTATGCCAATACATGTGAATTTTATTACTGCAGCTCTATAGTATAGCTTGAAATTGGGAATGGACATTGAAATACCTATGGATGTTCTTTTATTGTATAGTGTTACATTAGGTATCCTGGGGTTTTTACATTGCTTTGTTTTGTTTGGTTTTCATTTGAAATAGAGTATTATCATTTCAATGTCTGAAAACAATTGTGTTGGGGTTTTAACAGTGATTGCACTGAATCTGTAGATTGCTTTCGGTGGGATGGTCCTTTTCACTATGTTAATTCTACTGATCCATAAGTATGGAAGGTTTTTCCATTGTCTAATATCTTCTTCAATCTATTTCTTCAAAGACTTGATGTTTTAAATCATGTCAGTCTTTCACTTGCTTTGTTAGAGCTACCCCAATATATCTAAGATAGTTTACATTATTTGTGGCTATTGTTAAAGGTGTTGTTTCCCTGACTTCTTTCTCCTGCTGATTGTCATTTGTATATAGGAGGGCTACAGATTTTTGTTCAGTTAATTTTGTATCCAACCACTTTGCTAAAGGTTTATCAGCTATCAGTAGGAGTTCCATGGTGCAGTTTCTAGGATCACTTATGCATACTATCATATCACCTACAAATAGTGAAACTTTGACTTCTTCTTTTCCAACTTTTATTCCCTTGATCTCATTTAGTTGTGTTATTTCTCTAGCTAAAACTTTAAGTACTGTTAGATATGGAGAGAGTGGGCAGCCTTGTCATGTCCCTAATTTTAGTGGAATTGCTTTAAATTTCTTTCCATTTAATTTGATGTTGGCTATAGGTTTGCTGTATATTTTGCCTTTATTGTGTTTAGGTATGTGCCTTGTATCCCTGATCTCTACAAGACTTTAAACATGAATGGGTATTGGATTTTGCCAAATT
This sequence comes from Meriones unguiculatus, assembly GCF_030254825.1. Taxonomy (NCBI): domain Eukaryota; kingdom Metazoa; phylum Chordata; class Mammalia; order Rodentia; family Muridae; genus Meriones; species Meriones unguiculatus. The sequence continues at coordinate 140,304,580 of NC_083369.1, read as the reverse complement.
CTTTTGCAGCATCTAGTGGGATGGTTAGGTCTTTTTTTTTTCTTTCGGTTTATTTATGAATGGTGGATAACACTGGTATATTGTCATCTTTTGAAACATCTTTGCATCACTGGGATGAAATCTACTTGATTATGGTGGATGAGATTTTTGATGTGTCCTTGGATTCTGTTTGCAAATATTGAATATTTTGCATCACTGTTCATGAGGAAAATTGATCTATAATTCTCTTTGTTCAATCTTTGTGTGGTTTGGGTATCATGGTGACTATGACCTCATAAAATGAGTTTGGCAATATTTCTTCTGTTTCTACTTTGTGGAAGAATTTGTTATTGTGGTATTGGCATTAGCTCTTCTTTGAAAGTCTGGTAGATTCAGTGCTAAAAACGTCTGGCCCTGGGCTTTTGTTGGTTTAGTTGTTTGTTTGGTTGATTGGTTAGTTGGGAGATTTTAAATGATTGCTTCTATTTCCTTATGGGTTATAGGTTTATTTAAATTGTTTATCTGATCTTGATTTAGTTTTGGCAAGTGGTTTCTATCAAGAAAATTCTCCATTCCTTTTCGATTTTCCAATATGTTGGCATACAGGATTTTTTAATATTTTCATTTTAATTTATTATAGTTTATTCACTTTGTATTCCAGCTGTGGCTCCCTCCCTCATCTCCTCCCAATACCACCCTCCCTCCCTCCCTCTTCTCTCCTATGCCCCTTCCCTAGTCCATTGATAGTGGAGGACCTCCACCCCTTCCCCTTTTACCTGACCCTAGCCTATCAGGTCTCATCAGAACTGGTTACATTATCTTCTTCTGTGGCCTGGCTAGGCTGCACCCCCAAAGGGGAGGTGATCAGAGAGCCTGCCACTGAGTTAATGCTAGAGACAGCCCCTTATCCCCTTACTAGGGAACCCACTTGGAGACTGTGCAGCCTATGGGCTTCCTCTGAGCAGAGGATCTAGGTCTTCTCCATGCATGGTCCTTGGTTGGGGTAGGAGTACAGGTTTTTAAAGTATGTCCTTATGATTCTCTAGAGTTCCTTGGTGTTTGTTACATCCCCCTTTTCACTTCTGATTTTATTAATTTGAATATTCTCTTTCCATCTTTTAGTTAGTTTGGATAATGGTTTGTCTCTCTTGTTAGTCCTCAAAGATTCAACTCCTTGTTTCATTGATTATCTATATAATTTTTCTTTTTTTACTGATTTCAAGTTTCGGTTTGATTATTTTTGCCATCTACTACCCTTGGGTGTATTTACTTCTTTCTGTTCTAGAGCTTTCAGGTGTGCTGATAAGTTACTAATATGAGACCTCTCCAATTTCTTTATGAGGGCACTTAGTGCTATGAACTTTCCTCTCAGCAACACTTAAATTGTGTCCCATAAGTTTGAGTATGCTGTACCTTCATTTTCATTGAATTCTAGGAGATCTTTAATTTCTTTATTTCTGCCTTGACCCAGAAGTCTTTCAGTAGGGAGTTTTTCAGTTTCTATGAGTTTGTAGGCTTTCTGTTGTTTCTGTTGTTCATACCCAGGTTCAATCAATGGAAGTTTGACAGGATTCAGGGAGTTATTTCAATTTTCTTATGTCTGTTGAAACTGGGTTTGTGTATGAGCATGTGGTTAACTTTGGAGGAAGTTCTATGGGGTGCTGAGAAGAAGACGTATTCTTTTTCATTTTGGTGAAATGCTCTGTAAATATCGTAGGTCCATTTGGTTTCTAACATCTATTAGCTTAAGTATTTATCTCTTTAGTTTTTGTCTAGATGACCTGTACATTGGTGAAAGTGAGGTATTAAAGTCTCTCACTATTAGTGTGTTATAAGTGTGATGGTCAATTGTGTTTTAAGCTGTAGTAGTATTTTTTTGTGCTTTTTTAATTTTAAACAAACTTGGGTGCCCTTGTGTTTAGGGCATAGATGTTCTGAATTGAGAGGTCATATTGGTGGATTTTATTTTTCCTTTGATGAGTATGTAGAAGAATCCTTTCCCATCTCTTTTGATTAGTTTTGGTTTGAAGTCTCTTTTTTTAGATATCTAAACAACTACACCAGCTTGTTTCTTAGGTCCATTTGCGTGAATTTTGTGGAGTGCATGATCTGAGGCAGTCACATTGTAGTTCCAGATGAACACAATGCCTTATATCTTTTTCCAACCCTTTATCCAACACTAGTGTCTATCCTTGATGTTGAGGTGTCCTTCTTGGATGCAGCAGAAGAAACAGTCCTACTTTTACATCCATTGTGTTAGTCTGTGTGCTTTTATTCCCCTTCTAATTGGGGGAATTGAGACCATTGATATTGAGATATATCAATGACCAATGAATATTGATTCCTGTATTTTTTTTGTTGTTATTTTCTTGTTGTTGATGATGGTGGTAGTGGTTTCTTGGTTTCTGTCCGTATCTGGATTTTTGGAGAGTGTGATGGTTGTGTGTTGGCCATTTTGCTGAGCTGCTAAGCCAGTGTGTTTACAGGGAATGTTTGCTGGTGTTGAAAGCTAGGATCCAGTGATGAGTCAGGGAGGGAGGTAAGGAGAGAATAGTTTGTGAGATCCACAGGGCATGTGGGCAGGACATCAACTACCCCCCTTCCATCTATGCAAATTAAGCTTTGGATTTGTTTCATTCTAGTTTCAAGTGAGAAAACACCCTGACCAAAAGCAACTGTGAGGAGAGAAGAATTTGTTCCCAATTCCAGGTTACATTCATTACTAAGATGAAGTCACAGCAACAAGAGCTTAATACAGGCTGGTCACATTCCATCCAGAGTCAAGAGCAAAGATAAGAATGCATATGCTTTCTTGCATGTATTTAGTTCAATTTCTCTACTTTTAGATAGTACAAAACACCCTGCCTAGGCAATGTCATCCACAGTGGGCTGGGTCTTCTCGTGTCCATTAATACAATTAAGACAGTTACCTACAGACATACCTGTAGGCTAACCAAACTTTGGCAAAACTTCATTGATGCCTGGTGATTGTAGGTTACATGGGGTGAGCCAGTGAAGTGTACCGTCACAGGATCTTTTTGACTGTTCATTCAACATCCCTTTCAGCCTCCTTGCTAGGTACAGTGCCAGCTTATTTCTTTGCCTTTGGTTTTGTCCCTGAAACACTTTCAGTGACAGGCAAACCCACTTCTGGCAGAGTCAGAGAGCACAGGGATTGTACATATGCACATGTGTGCTCATGTGCATGAACACACATAAAGACACACACAAAACCTCAAATACCCCTGTTAATAAAAACTGAATCAAGTCAGTTATTCATTTAGCATTTAACTGGTTAGTTGGAGACTTTCAAAGCTTTAGTTCTTTCCATGCTCAAAACCCACAATACAGGACTTAGAAATAATGCTTTTTTTTCTCTTTTAGCATGCAAGAAACGGCAAAACTGATTGCATATTTATTTTTACTTTTTAAAAATTTATTTATGTTTTCTTTATTTTTATAATTATTTTTATTTTTATTAATTACAGTTTATTCACTTTGTATCCCACCTGTACCTCTCGCCCTCCTCCCCTCCCAATCCCACCCTTCCTCTTCCCCACCCGTGTTCTTCTCTCAGTCCACTGATAGGGGAGGTCCTCCTCCATTTCCCTCTGATCCTAGTCTATAAGCTCTCATCAGGAGTGGCTGCATTGTCTTCTGCTGTGGCCTAGTAAGGCTGTTCCCCCCTCAGAGGGAGGTGATCAAAGAGCAAGCCAATCAATTCATGTCAGAGACAGTCCCTGTTGCCATTACTATGGAGGCCACTTGGACACTGAACTGCCATAGACTACCTCTGTGCAGGGGTTCCAGGCCATCTCTATGAGTGGTCCTTGGCTGAAGTATAAGTTTCAGAAAAGACCCCTGTGCCCGGAATTTTAGGATCTGTCGCTGTCCTTGTGGAGCTCCTGTCCTCTCGAGGTCTTACTATCTCCACTTCTATTTATATTTTTATAAATTACAGTTTATTCACTTTATAACCCCGCTGTAGCACCACCCTTTATCCTTTCCCAATCCCGTTGATGTTGATAGATAATAGTGACCAATGAATGTTAGCTCCTTTTATTGTGAAGTTGTTACTTTGTTTCTTTGCTTGTTTTCATTGAATTTTTTTGTTGTGAAGTTATCTACATCCTGTGTTTTCTTTTTTCATTTTTATTTTTATTAATTAAAGTTTGTTTACTTTGTTTCCCCCCTGTACCTCCCTCCCTCCTCCCCTCCCAAGCCCACCCTCCCTCTTTCCCACCCATGATTCTCTTGAAGTCCACTGGTAAGGGAGGTCCTCCTCCCCTTCCCTCTGATCCTAGTCTATCAGGCCTCATCAGGAGTGGCTGCATTGTCATCTTCTGTGGTCTGGTAAGGCTGCTCCGCCCCCTCAGGGGGAGGTGATCAAAGAGCAGGCCAATCAGTTCATGTCAGATTCAGTCCCTGTTCCCATTACTATGGAACCCACTTGGACCCTGAAATGCCATAGGCTACCGCTATGTGGGGGTTTCAGGCCATCTCCATAAATAGTCCTTGGATGGAGTATCAGTTTCAGAAAAGACCCCTGTGCCCAGACTTTTTGGAACTGTTGCTGTCCTTGTGGAGCTCCTGTCCTCTCCAAGTCTTACTATCTCCCACTTCTTTCATAAGATTCCCTGCACTCTGCCCAAAGTTTGGCTATGAGTCTCAGCATCTGCCTCAATACCCTACAGGGTAGAGACTTTCAGAGGCCCTCTGTGGTAGTCTCCTGTCCTGTTCTCTGTTTTCTCCCTCCTCCGATGTCCATCCTCTTTGCCTTTCTGAATGGGGATTGAGCATCCTAGCCAGAGTCCTCCTTTCTGATTAGCTTCCTTAGGTGTGCAGATTTTAGTATGTTTATCCTATATTATATGTCTAATATCAACTTATGAGTGAGTATATACACTGTGTGTCTTTCTGCTTCTGGGATAGCTCACTCAGGATGATCTTTTTCAGTTCCCATGATTTACCTTCAAATTTCAGATTTTCTTGTTTTTAATTACTGAGGAATATTCCATTGTGTAGATGAACCACAATTTCTGTATCCATTCCTCAACTGAGGGGGATCTGGGCTGTTTCCACCTTCTGGCCCTGGTTTATCAGGTATCTTCAGGACTGGCTGCCATGTCCTCCTCTGTGGTCTAGCAGGGCTGCTGCTCCCTTGGGGGCTGGGGAGGTCAAAAAGCCTGTCATTGAGTTCATGTCAGAAATAGTCCCTCTTCCCCTTACTAGGGAACCCACTTGGATACTGAGCTACCATGGACTATATCTGAGCAGAGGTTCCAGGTTATATCCATACATGGTCCTTGGTTGGATAAACAGTCTCATATAAGACCCCTGTGCCCAGCTATATTTGGTACTTGTGGAGCTCCTGTCCTCTCCAGGTCATATTAACTCCCCCTTCTTTCATATAATTCCCTGCACTCTGCCGAATGTTTGGTTATGAATCTCAGTATCTGCTTTGATACACTGCTAGGTAGAGTCTTTCAGAGGCCCTCTGTGGTAGGCTCCTGTCCTGATACTTGTCTTCTCCTACATAAATGAGGAAATAAAGTTTCTTCTTGAAGGCATTTAGTGCTATGAACTTTCCTATTAGCACTGCTTTCAGTGTGTCCCATAAGGTTGGGTATGTTGTGTCTTCATTTTTATTGAATTCTAGGAAGACTTTAATTTCTTTCCTTATTTCTTCCCTGACCCAACTGTCATTTATTAGCAAGTTATTCCATTTCCATGTGTGTGTAGGCTTTTTGCTATTTCTGTTGTTGTTCTGTTGAGGTCCCACTTTAGTCCATGGTGATCAGATAGGATATAAGGGATTATTTCAATCTTCTTGTACCTGTTGAGGCTCGCTTTGTGACCAACCATATGATCTATTTTGGAGAAGGTTCCATGAGGTGCTGAGAAGAAGGTAATTTTTTTTTTGTGTTTGGGCGTAAGGTTCTGTAAATGTCTGTTAGGTCCATTTGATTCATGACCTCTGTTAGAGACATTGTTTCTTTGTTAAGTTTCTGTTTTGTTGACCTGTCCTTTGTTGAGAGTGGAGTGTTGAAGTCTCCCACTATTAATGTGTGGGGATCTATGTGTGGTTTAAGTTTTATCAATGTTTCTTTCACAAATGTGGGTGCTCTTGTATTTGGGGCATAGATGTTCAGGATTGTAATGTCTTCTTGGTGGAATTTTCCTTTGATGAGTATGAAGTGTCCTTCCCCATCTCTTTTGATTAATTTTGGTTGAAAGTCTATCAGATATTAGAATGGCTACTCCTGCTTGCTTCTTGGGTCCATTTACTTGGAAAATCGTCTTCCAGCCCTTTACCCTCAGGTAATGTCTATCTTTGTGACTTAGGTGTGTTTCTTGTATAAAAACAGATTGCTGGGTCTTGTTTACACATCCATTCTGTTAGTCTGTGTCTTTTTATTGGAGAATTGAGTCCATTGATGTTGAGAGAAATTAATGACCAGCGGCTGTTAGATCCTTTGATTTTGATGTTGGCTGTGGCCATAAGTCTGTGTGCTTGGCTACTTTTTGTTTTACTGTAGTGACATTAATTATTTCCTGTGTTTTCCTGAATGTAGCTAGTTTTCTTGGGTTATATTTTCCTTCTAGTATCTTCTGTAATGCTGTATTTGTGTGTAAGTATTGTTGAAATTTGTTTTTGTCATTGAATATCTTGTTTTCTCCATCTATGAGGACTGAGAGTTTTGCTGGGTATAGTAGCCTAGGCTGACATCTGTGTTCTCTTAGAGTCTGCATGATATCCATCCAGGCCCTTCTGGCTTTTATAGTCTCTGTTGAGAAGTCAGGTGTGATTCTGATGGGTTTGCCATTATATGTTACTTGGCCTTTTTCCCTTGCAGCTGTTAGTATTTTTTCTTTGTTCTGTATACTTACTGTTTTGATTATTATGTGATGGGAGGATTTTCTTTTCTGGTCTAATTTATTGGGTGTTCTATAGGCCTCTTGTATTCTTACAGGCCTCTCCTTTAAGTTGGGGAAATTTTCTTCTATGATTTTGCTGAAAATATTTTCTGGGCCTTGAAGGAGAGAATCTTCTTTTTCCTTTATTCCTATTATTCGTAGGTTTTGTCTTTTCATGTTGTCTTGGATTTCTTGGACGGTCTGTGTCAGGAATTTTTTAGATTTAACATTTTCTTTGACAGGTACATCAATTTCTTCCATTGTATCTTCCACACCTGAGATTTTTTCTTCCATCTATTTTAGACTATTGGTTATGCTTACCTCTATAGTTCCTGTTTCTTCCCTAAGTTCTTTCTCTCCACAATTTCCTCCATTTATGTTTTCTTTAATTTTTCCAATTCTTTCTTCAGATCTTGAGCCATTTTTTTATTTCCTTCATCTTTGTGACTGTATTTTCCTTCAATTCCTTCAGCTATTTGTTTAAACAATGTTCTGTTTCTTTTATTTCTTTCAGTGATTTAAGTATTTCCTCTCTAAAGACCAAAAATTGTTTGGCTGCAACTTCCGCCATTTCTTTACGGATGGCCATAATCTGTTTGACTTTATCTTCCTCTAATTCTTTATGCATTTTATTTGTTTCCTCTATTATCCTCTTCGTAAGCATAGATGTAAGGCCATCTTCTTAAATTTCATTTATTCTGGGGTATCCAGGGCTGCTTGCCCCTGGATAGCTGGGTTCTGGAGATGCCATATTGCTCTGTCTTTTGTTGATTGATCTTTTACGCTGGCTTCTACCCATTGGGCTATCTTAGGTTTTGGGCGTTAGTTTCTGGTGCTTCCTGGAATCCTGTGGTGGGGAGAATCTCCTTGGCAGGAAGATGATTTTTCCCGAAGGAGGCCTCCTCAGCTTTTTGGGTGTGGTCATTGAATGGCCGGTATTTTTCAAGAATTGCCATAACTCACCTCAGGGGTACAGACCTGAGTGGTAACTGTGGTCTTTGTTAGTCAAGGGAGTTCTCCTCTCACTGGGAGAAGTCCTGGAGACAGCTGCCCTGCTGCTGGGTTTCTTGCTGTAAATTTAGTGATCTGCTGCTGTAACCTGGGTGCCCTGTGGTTTGGTCAGTTTAGTTAGGGATAACTGGTTGCCCCTTGGAGCAGTATCTGGGGGCTGATCTCAGGGATCCCAGGCTTCTGTAGGTCTGAGGTTGGAGCTCTGTGCCCCAGTACCCAAGCGGTAATCAGTGGCAGGTAAGCACCACTCTCATGCATGTAGCAGGAGGTTAGAGTCTGGAGCTTATGGATAACCAGAAACTTTTCCAGAGCTAGATGTCCTGAGGTAGGACCAGATGTTTCCCCCACCGTGGGGTTTTCTCCCAACAGGGATACCCAGTCTGTGGTGTTTGGGGTGGCGCGTAGAGCTGGCAGGCACTGGCAGGTGGTGGCTCCAAGCTGGTGGTTGGGTAGGAACCTGAGAACTTTTCCCAAGAACTTTCCCTTGTGTGTGTGGGGGGGGGTAGAGGGGCGGTTGGCTGAGTGCTCTAAGCTGGAACCTTCTGTTTCCTTCCCTGTGGGGTTTTCTCCTGACAGGGAAACCTAGTCTCTGGTGTCCTCGGGCCCACAGTTCTGTCTGTGACAGAGAGTCCGGCGTGCAACAGGTCTCTGGGTTAGCAGCCTGTGCCTGCTGGTCTGTGGTATCATTTCCAGGGATAGACTAGGTGACCTGAGGTCAGTCCCACTTGCTCTCCCTTCCCTGCGGTGTTTTCTCGTGACTGGAACTCTCAGTCTCTGGTGTTTTGGTGCCCACAGTTCAGCCTGGGAAGGTGATCAGGACATGCAGGTGTATGGCTCTGGTCTGGCGACCAAGTGCCTGGGTGACCCAGGGTCTCTTCCAGGTTCTGGCTGTGTGACCTGAGAGTAGACTTGACTGATTCCCACACTGTGGAGTTGCCTCTCACCTGGGAAACATGATCGCTGTTGTTTTAGGGCCCAAAGTTCAGTCTCTTGGTCACTGTACCAACATTGCTGTCCTGCTCCTCAGACACAGTGTTCTCCTGGTGTCACTATCTTGGAGCCCCCTCCCCAACCTGTGTTTTCTTGGTTGTAGTTGATTTTGTTAGACTGAAGTTTTCCTTCTAATATCTTCTGTAGGCCTGGGTTGCTGTGTAGATATTGTTTAAATTTAGTTTTGTCTTGGAATATGTTGTTTTCTCCATCTATGTTGATTGAAAGCTTTGCTGGGTATAGTAGTCTGGGGTGGCATCTGTGGTCTCTCAGAGAGTCCTTATTACATCTGCGCAGGCCCTTCTATTTCATAGTTTCTGATGAGAAGTCCAGTGTGATTCTGATAGGTCTACCTTCATATGTTACTTGGTCTTTTTCCCTTGCTGCTTTTAATATTTTTTCTTTGTTCTGTAGATTTAGTGTTTTGATTATTACATGATGTGAGGAGTTTCTTTTCTGGTCTAGTCTATTTGGTTTTCTGCAGGCCTCTTTTATGTTAATGGACATCTCTTTTTTTTAATTCTTTATTAATTACACTTTATTGACTTTGTATCCCCCCCCGTGGTTCCCTCCCTCCTCTTCTGTCCCAATCTCTCCCTTCCTCTACCCTCTGCATGCATGCCCTTCCCCAAGTCCACTGATAGGGGAGGTCTTCTTTTCTTTCCCTCTGATCCTAGTCAATTAGGTCTCATCAGGAGTGGCTGCACTGTCTTCTTTTGTGGCCTGGTAAGGCTGCTCCCACTCAGGGGGAGGTGATTAAAGAGCAGGCCAATCAGTTCATGTCAGAGACAGTCCCTGTTCCTATTACTATGGAACCCACTTGGATATTGAACTGCCATGGGCTACATCTGTGCAGGAGTCTTAGGTTATCTCCATGCATGGTCCTTGGTTGGAGTAGCAGTCTCAGAAAACACCCCTGTGCTCAGATTTTTTGGTTCTGTTGCTCTCGTTGTGGAGTTCCTAACCTCTCCAGATCTTACTATTTCCCACTTCTTTCATAAAGTTCCCTACACTCTGCCCAAAGGTTGCCCATAATCTAAGCATCTGCTTTGATAGTCTGCAGGGCAGAGCCTTTCAGAGGTCCTCTGTGTCAAGCTCCTGACTTATTCCCTCTTTTCTCCTTCTTCTGATGTCCATCCTCTTTGCCTTTCTGGATAGGGATTGAGCATTTTTAACAAGTTGGGAAATTTTTCTATGATTTTCTTGAAAATATTTTTTAGACCTTGGAGCCTGAATCTTCTTTATCATCTATTAATATTATTCTTAGATTTGGCTTTTCATGGAGTCCTTGATTTCTTAGATGTTTTGTGTTTGGAATTTTTCTGATTTTATTTATTCTTTGAGACATATATCAATTTTTGCAATTGTATCTTCAGTGCCTGATATACTCTCTTTCATCTCTTGTATTCTGTCGGTGATGCTTACCTTTGTGGTTCCTGATCTGTTCTCCAAGTTCTCCAGCTCCAAGGTTTTCTCTGTTTGTGTTTTCTTTATTGATTCTAATTTTGTTTTTATGTCTTGCAACATTTCCTCATCTATTTGAATGTGGATTCTTCTCTTTCCATGATGGCTTCTATTTTTTTTTTTTTTTGTTCACTTCCTCTCTATATGCCACTACTTGTGCCTCTACATTTGCCTCTATTTGTTTGTCTGTATTTGCTTGTATTTCTTTGAGAGCTTTGTTCATTTCTTGTCTATATGCCTCTACTTGTGCCTCTATTTGTTTGGTTGTATTTCCCCGAATTTCTTTGAGAGTTTTGTTCATTTCCTCTTTATGTGCCTCTAATAACTGGATAAGCATAGATTTGAGATCATTTTCCTGTGTTTCCCATAAATCAAAATATCCACTATTTGGAGGGTTGCTGAGGAAGACAAGATGTCCTGATTTTTTTTTAATTTTATTTTTATTTTTATTAATTAATGTTTATTCACTTTGTATCCCACCTGTAGCTCCCTTCCTCATCCCCTCCCAATCCTACCTCCCCTCCCTCTTCTTTACTCATGCTCCTCCCCCAGTCCACTGATAGGGAGGTCTTCTTTTCCTTCCATCTGACCCTAGCCTATCAGGTCTCATCAGGAGTGATTGCATTGTCTTCTTCTGAGGCCTGGTAAGGTTGCTCCCTTTCAGGGGGAGGTGACCAAAGAGCAGGCCAATCAGTTTATGTCAGAGACAGTTTCTATTCCCATTACTAGGGAACCCACTTCGACACTGAACTTCAGTGTCCTGATTTTTGTTGATGTGTTCTTATGCAGATCTCTAGCCATCTGCTTATCTGTAACCTTTGCTGTTTGTTCCTGGAGTCTGTACTTCAGACTGGGTCTGTCTGTCTCTGGTGTCTGGAGTACTCTTCAGGAAGTTGAGAAAGGTCCACTGGTTTGAGAGTGGATGTTGGTGTTTTAGCTGTAGCTAAGGGAGGAAGGTTGCAGGCACATGTGCACAAGCATGGGAGCGTGTGTAGAAGTGTACCTTGAAGGATAGGATGCTAGAGCATGTAGATGCCTGGAAGGGTGGAGCTTAAGCACAGGAGGGGGTGCTGGTGCTGCTTGAGGGTGCAATGCACATGTGCAGGTGCTCTGAATACCTCAGTGGCCTACAGGCCTTTTGTACTTTCCTTCTGGTATTCAGATCTGTCTAAGCTCCAGGAACTGTTTTCCTGGACTCCACTGGGAGACCCACAGAACAGGGCTTTTGATGGGAAATACTACTGAATCCTTTTTCAGGAGATGCCTAGTTTTACATTACATAACTGTACAGAACCATTACCTGTACTATGCTATTTAGTTTCCAAGGCACTGCTCCAAGCTCCAACAGTGAAACAGCTGTGAGGCAGGTCTCAGTAACTTTGTCTCCGGCGTACCACAACTAAGGCTTTTTCTAGGTTAAAGTGCTTGCCCATGGTTGCTGATGTTGTAGTATTTAAGCTTAAAAGTTGTTACTTTTTCCAGATCTAGCTCTTACTCCTTAGGGGTAAACATAGCCCAGGTAGTACCCTGAGCAGATTCCTGATCTATGAAACACAGAAATGGGGTACTGGGTAAGATATCCAGAGTGTGGACTCTGAAGCTCTGATGCCCAAGTTTAAGCACACATTCTGCCAACTTCCAACTCTGTGATCTCAGGCAAATTACTTCATCTTTCTAAGTTTCTTTGTCTACAAAGCAGTGTCTTTGTGTGCAATAGTATACTTGCAAGATAGAATGGGATTGGTGATAGAGCTGATTTGATCAACACCACCCTGATATCTTTCTGCATTTGCCACATTAGGTAATGTGGCTAATTTTGACTCTAGTGTGCACATTTAGCTATAGGAATGGCCTAACTAGGCTCATTGTAGATACTGAGTGCATTAATACAAAGGAAGCCAAGGTTTGCCTGTTTTTTTTACTAATATCATCTTAGCCCATCACTTGGCTTTCCTTTGACCTGTTCATGGGTTCCAGGGAATCAGATCTGATGACTAAACTGATGACGCTGTGTGAGCCACAGGCCGTTGAGGATCCTCTTCCACTTTAGAGCTGAATAAACAGTAAGACAGTAGTCACCCTCAGCCTCAGCCCCAGCCCTTACTCTATGGCTAGTGCATTTTGTAGTCTAATTGTTAAGTAACTCAATAGCTTAGTAACCAACACCACTTCCTAATGTTCTCTGAGTGCACACTGAACCACTCTCATCTGACTACCTAAGGCCCAAAATGGCTTCCAAGTCTGATGTTTTTGCTTGTTTGACTGATTGTTTTTTAAATGCCTACACAAGTTCAAAGTGTTTCAGATTTTGAAGCATTTCAGATTCCAGATTTTGGGGCCTGTGGATGCTCAATGGGTAAAATCTATGCACATATCCTTAATTCAAAATAACTTTAAAAATTGAAATACTTCTAGTCCCAAGCATACCAATAAGAGATGTTCAACCCATATTGTAACTTTAGATTCTTTTTAGGATAAGAAATTTCTCCTGCATAGTTGTTTCTAAAACTTAATGTAAAAAAAAAAAAAAAAAAAACTTGAGAGAGACTTCTGTGAGAGAAAAACTTAATAAATGGGGAAAAAAACTTAATGAGCAGGAAAGAAACTTAATGAGAGAAAAGATAAATAGATAAATGTCTCAGTCTAGCCTAGTCTAGAGTGAGGGCAAAAAAAGAAGAGCAACTGAATGAAATGGAATGTTATCCAGCTTGGAGCTAAGGTTTTTCTGGCACAGTGGCAAAATGTTAATCTCACTCCTGCCAAACTGTTTCAATAAGAATGATCGCATGTGCCACAATTTCTGTTTGCTAACTTTCTTTGTACTAATTAGCAATATGCTATCTGTACCATGGCCTCCTCTAATAACATAATTCAGCCTCTATGTGTTTATTTCACGACTGACCTGCAGACTTTTCTTCATTTACACTGGGATTTGTTTGGATGCCTGCCGGCGTAGGCTGTCCAGAGATGGCACAGTTGCGGCCCTTTTGCTCACCAGTGTGTTCCTAGTGCCTCATATAGTGCCTGGCACATAGTACTTACCCAACAAATATTTATTGACTGGGAATGAGCCCAAGAAGGAAAGAGCACTGGCCCTCCATGCAATGTTGGATTCCTGCTACCAGGTTCAGAATGGCGATGACCTGGCTTGAGGTCCCTAGCAGTTTGAGAGAAAGAATTTCTTCTTCAGTCCCCAGTTCCTCTTATAAAGAAGATAGACTTACCAATTTAACCATCTGAGTTGCTTTAAAGTACAAAAGACTTTTCAGTTAGGGTCTTCACACTAAGGGTCAAGCACAGAGATTAGCTGTTTAATCAATAAGGTCCATGTGGAAAAATAGGGGATCGGGAAGGGAATCAGCAGAGGACTGTATGAGGTGGGCAGGCCAAGGAGAAAAAAAGGGGCAAAGGGACCATGAACATGGCAGACAATCATTTCTAGAATATCACAATTTCACCGACAGGCCATAAGGAAGTATGAAATGGTCAGAAGGGTTTCTGGTTTGCCTAAGCAGGCAATGATGATCACACGAACACCTATGGACTATCCACCAATACTGGGCTGAGCACTTTCTCTTTACTGACTGACTCCCTACTCTGACCAACTTTGAGGACACAAAGATGGAGATGAGCCCCCATTTTATAGGTAAAGAATCAGAGGAAAAAATGCAGCAGATTTCTCTTATAACTTGTGATGGGCTCAAGTTATCGGTTATTATTTTTTATGATTCAGCACAAAAATACCATTGCATTTCTCCATCTGTCTGTTTTCTGTAATATTATATGTAAAAAGGCCCGAAAATGTTGTCAATGAGTGGGCATCATTGGATGAGAGATACAGCTGATTGGTGGAGCACATGCTTTGCATGTATGAAGCCCTGGATTCAGTCGTCAGCACCACAAAACAATATGCTACTCATTATTTTACAGAATAACTAAAGGCATGTTGAGATATTATAACTTGGCTTTATTTGTAGGCACATATTACATGTTATTCACAGAGAACTACTGTCATAGGAAGTAATATTGTCAATACCTTCTTAAGTACAAAACCGATAATTGCTATATTGGGCAATGCTCTGTGGCAGGAATTAACTTATATGTTCTAAATGTATTGATAGAATAGCCAGAAGACAGATACTCATTATAGATGAAGAAACTAAGGCCCATTTTGTAGATGAGAAATCCAGTTATTTGTCTGAGGTTTAGGGGCAGCAAATAGCAGAGTGAAAATTGAAATTTAGATACTTATACTCCTTTAAGTGCTTTGCCTTACTTCACGTACAACCACAGAGATCTAGCTTTCCTGCGGTTTCCTAGCTTTCCTTTGTGGCACTCACAGGATCTAGAAAGTTATTGAACACTCCTTTCTGAGAACCACACCAGCTGTTGCTTGATATTCCCATGTTGATTTGTGGCTTTGTTTTGTGTTATTTTCGGGAGCTTTCAAACATTTTACATTTTTTAATTTTAATTTTATTAATTATACTTTATTCACTTTGTATCCCAACTGTAGCCCCTTCTCCCATTCCCACCCTTCCTCCCTCTTCTTCTACTATGCCCCTCCCCCAGTCCATTGATAGGGGAGTTCCTCCTCCCCTTTCATCTGATTCTAGTCTATGAGGTCTCATCAGGAGTGGCTTCATTGTCTTCCTCCATGGCCTAGTAAGGCTGCAACCCCCTCAGGGGGAGGTGATCAAAGAGCCAGCCCATGAGTTCATATCAGAGAAAGTCCCTATTCCTATTATTGGGGAACCCTCCTGGATACTGAGCTGCTGCCATGGGCTACATCTGTGCAGGGATTCTAGGTTATCTCCATGCATGGTCCTTGGTTGGAGTATCAGTCTCTGTGCTCCTGTGCCCAGATATTTTGGTTCTGTTGCTCTCCTTGTGGAGCTCCTGTCCCCTCCAGGTCTTTCTATCACCCCCTTCTTTTATGTATATGTATCTGTGCCATATTAGAGAGAGTACTGCCTGCCAGTGTCAAAAGAGGGTGTCAGATACTCTGGAACTGGAGTTACTGGCAACTATGAGCTATGTGGGTGATGGTAACTGTGCCCAGATTCTCTGTAAGAGAGAATCTTAACAGCTGGGCCATCTCCCAAGCTCCTCCCTAAGGGTATGCTGGCCTTGAACTCAAAGCATTCCCCCTGCCTCAGTCCTCTGAGTGCTGGGATTACTGAAGTGTACCACCAGTCCTGCAATTACTCTATTTAAGCCCCTCAGTGCTGTAGCTTGCCCATGTCAAACAAATGCTGTACCATGCGCTCGATGCCCAGCTTTTCAAGCCCATACTTTCCAAAGAGATCCTGGAAGACAATGAAAACGTTTCATTTCCTACTCATGCTATACTTCTATTTTATTGTAAAATGGTTCATCTGTTCCTGAGACTCACCTGTATGTGTGACAATTATGCTTGTTATGATCTCGGCTTACTGATTCATCACTGGAATTCGACTTTTACCAATAACATATTTCTGTCATTCCACATACTGAGTACCAAAGCATGGCTTGGTAAGCAGGTATGAGGTCAGAGGGACTATTATGAGAGTGGCCTTACTGCTGTGATGCTTACATTTTAGCCGAGGCACATAGATGCCTTGCAGTGTAGTCTAGTGACTACTCAGAAATGACAGGCCCATTTCACCTCACAGTTCATGCAGACTATGGGGTATGGTGCAGACGGATTTGTGTGATGAGTGACTCAAATTCATGCAGATGGCTTCCGTTTTCTCAAAGTACCTGGGGAATCAGTCATTTACTGCATGGGGAAAAAAGTTCCCCACCAGTTGGAACACCTCTGTTTTGGAAAGATCATTTTAAAAAGAGCTGCGAAGCCACCCATGCTGCATCGGTGCTGGGGGTCATTTAGGAAAAGGAGGAGTCCAGACGGTTGTGGGTGGTAGGAATTTTATGGTCTGTTTGTGAGGCCCATTTTGCAATCTTCACAGGAGTCTGTTTGGGCTTCAATGAGAGCCATTGAACCTGACAAGTTGCTGTTTGCCAGGTCTCCTGGCAAAACACACTGACAAATCTCAGTGCTGGGTGGGTCAAAGAGGATAGTACTAAAAAAAGAAGAAAATGGATGGCCCCATTTTGGTGGGAAGCCAGAGGTTGACGCTACAGCCAAGTTCCCTGGTGATAGAGGAGTTTCCACTGCTGGAGGCTTCCCGTTCTGGCTTTCCCCACCCAACCTTACACCATCCAGTATTAAAAATAACTCCACTTCCGGTGTAGCCAGAAGTAGATCAGTTGCATGCCTTGTAAGCAAAAGGAGCAGGTAGTGTTGGTTGAGGCTTTAGAAGAGAATGTCCTTGAAGAGAGAGGAAGGAAAGTAAAGCAAAGACATGACCAGGCCCCAGCTGGGAGGTTTTTCCTTGATGAGTGAGCTGAAGAAAATGGTACTGCTTTCTCCTGATTCCCACCATCTTTTGTGCCCCAACCAAACTCAGCATTGACTGCTGATTGTGCTAATTTGGGGTTGATGTTTGCTTTATTTTTTGACTTGTTTCCTTGTAGATTGGTATAAAGGGGAGGGGGGACCTGGAAGGTGATGTTAGCTGCTGGAAAACTATACAATTATGAAGGCCAAGAACATTTGGAGGCAGATTCCCATACAATGTACACCAAGTAACTTGGAAACTGTGGGATGCTGGGACACTGAGGGGTTGATGATTTTTAAACGAAGATGATTAGTCTGGTTGAGGGTCAGAGATCATGGATGGAAATTTATTGAGCAGCACTTTCTCATTTTTAACATCTCTTAGTCCTTTTTATCGCTACTGTGGTCAAAATACCTGATGCAAAGAAATTGAAAGGAGGAAAGGGTTGCTTTGGCTTGTGGTTCAGAGGCTAGAGTCTATCACGGCGGGAAAGCTATGGTGGCAGGAGCAGCTCAGAGCTGTGGTGGTGGGGATGTCGCTCATTTCTGGGAAACCAGGAAGCTGAGAAAAGAATGTTAGTTCTCAGCTGGCTTTCTCCTTCCCAGCGTTTTATGTAGTCTGACACCCCATTCAAGGGGATGAAGCCACCTACATCCAGAGTGGGCCTTTCCCTCTCAATTCATTCTCCCCGGAAAAGCTTTCAGGCACACTGCAACCTGTGCCTCATGCATTCCCCAAGGTGTTCCTTAATCCAACTGGCAATTAAAGTTACCACTCACAGCACCCAATCCAGACTGAAGTCCCATCCATCTCCTTCCTGATAACTCGTCACCACCATCACCACCTTCTAAGCTGTCACTGTCACGCTCACTTACCATCAATACCCTAATTATATCCTCCTGGGTGTAGAGCAAACTACCTGTTTCTGTAACTGATGTCTTAGTGGAGCAGAGCCACGTCCATTCATTTACAGGCTGTGGTGGTTGTGTGCTACAATGGCAGGTTTCGTCAAAAACCCCACAGCTCACAAAACTGGAAATATTTATTCCCTGGCCCTTTAAAGGAAAGGTGTATGGCCCCTGCTACAGAGGGAATATTTAAATGTATGCTTATTTTAAATCTTCACACTTTTCTGAACTGAAGTTCCCTTGATATTTTAGATATCTACATCAGATGTAGCCAAATGTGAGTCTCCATTTTCTTGATAATACTCCTGACTTGGGAATTTTGCTTTATTGAATTGTTTCTACCTGGAGAACAATGTTTGAGAATGGAGCACAGAAATCCCAAACTGTACTTCCACTACTGCTTGTTCTCTGCCAATCCTTACCATGCAATAGGTAAAATGATCCTGTGGGAGTGAGGATCTGAATAGTTTACCCGCTGTGCAAAAATCCTTCAGCGACTCCATCACTCTGCAGAAAACAAAGCATCCATCTTTATCTTAGCCACCGAGTCCCACCCTACATGGGAGCTGGGATTTTCCTGCCCTTTCATTGTCATCTTTTACAGTTTCTTCTCCCTCTGCCTGCCAGTGTCTTGCCCACTCCGGCCTCTATTTTCTTCCTAATATGAGTGGTACTCCCTTCCACCTTCCACCACAGTGCCTTCTACATACTGCTGCTGCTGGACATGTTTTTTTTCCTCTGCCTCTGTGTGGGGTTAATTCTATCCACTTACCTTTCAAGCTTTCCGTGGCTTCTTAGATAATAAACTATTGTCCTTATCAAGAGTTCTAGATGTTTTTCATTATAATCATTATCTTAGTTGCATTTCTTGGTGTTAGTTTTTTCTTTTCTGTTTGTTTGTTTGTTTTTGGTTCCTTACTAGGGCCCCAGTCTTACCTTCTTCTCCAGTGGATCCCCAGTCTCTAGCACAGGGCTATGACTTTGCCTCCCAGCTACTCTGTAAACAGGAGCTTACCACAGCCGGGCCTCTGAAAGACTCCACCCAGCAGGGTATCAAAACAGATGCTGAGACTCATAGCCAAACTTTGGGCAGAGTGCAGGGAATCTTCTGAAAGAAGGGAGCAGGATAGAAAGACCTGGAGAGGACAGGAGCTCCACAAGAAGAGCAAAAGAACCAAACAATCTGGACACAGGGGGTCTTTTCTGAGACTGATACTTCAACCAAGGACCATGCATGGAGATAACCTAAAACCCCTGCACAGAGGTAGCCCATGCCAGCTCAGTGTCCAAGTGGGTTCCCTAGTAAGGGGGACAGGGACTGTCTCTGACATGAACTCAGTGGCCTGCTCTTTGATCACCTCCCCCTGAGGGGGGAGCATGCCCCAGAGGAAGACAACGTAGCCAGTCCTGATGAGACCTGGTAGGCTAGGGTCAGATGGAAGGGGAGGAAGACCTCCTCTATCATTGGGACTGGGGGAGAGGCATGGGAGGAGCTAAGGGAGGGAGCGCAGGATTGTGAGAGAATGAGGGAGGGGCTACAGCTGGGACACAAAGTGAATAAACTGTAACTAATATAAGGATTAAAATTAAAATAAAAAAACAAACATGGTTCCAACAAGGTATTGCACACAAAATTGTTTTCTATGCTCCAAATCATTGTAAAACTGGAAGAGATTATTGCTATTACAAACAGATGAGTCAAAAACTGTGGTGCACATCTGTTATCATAGTGTTTGGGGGGCTGAGACAGGAAGATTGTGGAATTGAGGCCAGCATGGGCTACACAATGAGTTCCAGGCCAATCTTGGATATATACAAGATCATGCCTCAGAAAACCAAAATATAAACAAAACTAATAAAGGAAAATCATTCCCCTTTAAAAGAAAGGTTCAGTAAATAGTATCGGATGATAGACATAGGAGAGATGTTGTTAGAAGGCACTTGAAACAATAGATCGTTCCTCTGATCATCCAGAACATGGTATGGTGATGTCCAGTCCTGGAGATGTGTTCCTGGGAGTTTACCTCCTATTTGTATTACCTGATAGGAGCCATGAAAATACCTATCCACCTAATATTTTGTAGATTATTATAGAAATAAATGCAGCTAGAGAAGTGGTTCTCAACCTGTGGGTCACAAACCATTTTGGTATTGAAGGACCCAGGGTCACTATCAGATACCCTGCATATCAGATACTTACATAAAATTACATACATTCATAAAATTAGCAAAAATTACAGTCATGAAGTAGCAGCAAAAACAATTTTATGGTTGGGGGTCACCACAACACGAGGAACTGTATTAAAGGGTTGAAGCATTAGGAAGGCCAAGAACCACTGTCCTAGAGCAGATGATAACTCTCTCAGGGAATTCTGAGGGAGAAAAAGATCCCGTTCATGGTATCATCAAAAGAAAAAAATAAATATTTATCCAGGCCTGGGCATCTCACTTGACCTTTCTAAACATTAATGTCATAACCACAAACAAATAGTAAATTCCAAGACAGCAGGGGAAAGCAAGCTTTCAAAAACTATGAGAAAACATCATTCAGGGGTGGGGGGACGAACCAAGTTGGAGTGGAAATAAAGCACAGGCTGCAAATATGGTAAAGGGAAGAAAAGCATTTGAAGAAGTGACCCTTTTTGTTTGTTTGTTTCTGAGTTGTACTGAGTGGTTTGATGCCATTAGCAAGATGATCCTATTGATTTTCTTTTATTGGTATAGTAAACAAATAGAAATCTAAGCATTTTACCACTCACTGTGTGTTTCCTATAGTTATAAATATATTTTCTGCTCTCTTTGCCTGGGCTGCCACATGAGGAAGGGGGCAGTCTTAGTTCTTTAACCCTTGGCTGTCTGACTTGCACCTGCACTTTCTTATATTTCTCCTCCGATGACTAGGGTAGAAGGAAGGTCTTCAACAGATTGCAGTGACCACAGTTCTTCTAGGGAGGTTATCACCAGACAGTGCCCCGAGGTGACCTGCTGCCTGCCAGCTTCCACACTATAGCCAGCTGGCCCCAAAGACATCTCACTTCACTCCACGCTTACGACCCTTATACCCTTATACCATGCAATGTCTGCAGCATCCCAGAGAGTAGTATCTGTTTTCCTATTGCTATTATCAATACCTGAGGCTTTGTATTTGACCCCTGGCTGCAACCTCTTGTAACAGACAGAATCACAGTCACAAGGAGATATGTGAGGTAGAGACATTACAGACAAAGAAACTGGGATTATTCTTTTATAATGACTTCCTCATCAGAACTAACTCATGGGTATATCAAGAACTACTTTGAATCCCCTCTGAGGACTTAAGGCTCCCCACTAGGCTCCAAAGTTTAAAGGTCCCATCATCTTTTATCATTATTAAATGGGGTACTAAGCTTCCAAGACATCATTGCTGGAGGGACATGTGTTAACCATAGACAAATGAGCATTGAGGAAATGTTTTCAAAGTAAATGAGAGTAGCTTTGAACTAGAGGCAACTAAGGCCACTATCTTAAATGCAATGGCCCTTTTTTCCTGTAGTGCTTAAAGAAAGCAAAAAAAGAAGGTAAGAAAAAGAAAAGGAGGGTGGTGAGATAAAGGGTGAGTGGAGAGGAAAGGAAAGAATGAAGTAGAAGGAAAAGAAGAGGTATAAGTTAGGATTTTATATGCAACAAAGGCTTCCTGTACTGGTTACATTTCTCATTCTTGTTGCCAAATAGCAAGAAGCAACTCAAGGGAGGAAGGACTAATTTGGGCTCACAGTTTGAGGTGAAACAGCATGTCATGGTGGGGAAAGAATGGCAGTAGGTGGCTCTGTGGGAGTGAGTATGTGTAAGCACTACTTTTTAGAATGGTTGATTTTGGTTTCCTTCCTTCTCCACTCCAACCCCTTCTAATACCCCAATATTGGGTAGGAGAGAAAGATTCATGGGGAGAGGGAGCTTAGTTCTCTTAGGCTACTTCTTACTGGTTAGGGTCATTGGGTTTCTTAGGGTATGTCCAATCCTCATTTCAGGATATCTCACAACTTCTCATCATACTGCATCAACAGCAACCAGGATCAGCAGATGGGGAGTATCAGCAGCCTTCTTCCTTCCCTGAAACCGCTCCCCCTCCCCAACACTCTCCCGGGCTCTGGCATTTATTCCCCCTTCTCAAAGAGTCCTCAGAATTAAATTGCAGATGGCAAAGAACCTCTCTCAGAGCCTGCAGGAAACAAATTATTTCTTGCTGTGGACAACCTGAATCAGTCCCATATCCTACACCTGGGATCAAAACAAAAACATGTTTACATCCACAACATTTTCCCCTTTCTGCTTTAAAAAAAATGGCTTTTCTTTTAATATGAATGAGACTTGCTGTTGCTTTTTTAAAAAAAAATGATCAATAGTTGTTAACTTTTGGCTGCTCTTGTCTGGAAAGGCTCGTACTTTTTGCTATTGAGCCTCAAGCTAGGACTCCAAAACTTTCCTAAAGTCAAGAAATTACCTCATATGTCTCTCGTGGACATGTATTCACTAGTCAAGTGACCCTTTTCATCACATTGTCTACAAATTGCTGTTCTTGCTGAGAACCCAGTGCTACCAAAAATGGCTCATTCGCTTCTCTGGCAGAAGGCATCATATTTCCCAGAGCTAATGCACTGGCCATTTTGAGCACTGAGGCTTTTATCAGCTTGGTCACAATTTCTTTTCAAGTGACCAAATTTAACAAAATTGAAGCACCAATCATTTTTTGACAGCTAAGGCTTTTGGTGGCTACTGGGAAAGCTAATGGCGGTAAATCTCTTAACCCGAGGCTGCTGCTCTGGCAGCTCTGTTTGCTCAAGATTAACCTTTTTTTTTTTTTTTTTCTTGAAACAAGCTGTTTCTCTTTAACTCTTTTGCCCTGTACGGCTTTCTGCTCCTGCTGGCCCCTTGCCTCACGCGGGGGCTGTGGGGACTTGACACTTGTAAGTGCTCCGAGCAGGGCTGAGTGGCGATTGTGGGAAACCCTGACTCTTAGTGACCAGGTGTTCTTTTCCCAGTGGCGCTTTTTGCTTTCCAAGCATTCCAGCCTCTCTTCGAAAACTGTCTGGTTGCACCGCCCGCTCTGCAATCCTTTCTAAAACTATTGAACCTTCTCATATCTTTATTTCATCCTTTTTTTTTTTTTTTTTTTGGTTTGTTTCTCAAACCCCTGTAGAGCCACTCAAAACTTTTCCAGTTGTTCAACCATTCTCTCATCCTTCTTTATAACGTAATGCAGGAAGATGAAGGAAGAAGCAGAACCAGACAGTCCCCTCTGGGAGTGAAGTGGGAGAGAAACCGGCGTTGGCAGCCACAGTAAACCTTTTGTTGATATCCGAAAACAGTATATTCATTTTTTTCATATCCTGCTGTCTCCTCCACGTTACTAGCAACCACATTTCCATTATTCTAAGCCCTATGTCTGGGTATCACTTGTAGGTACTAGCTTTTCAAACACTACTTTATTTGGGGGTTCCTTAAAGCTTTATACCTCCCTTCCAAACCTTCCAACCCCAGGTTACTTCTTCCTGCTGGGTAGGGTAGTAGGATTCTTTCAGGCAATACCAATGCCCATTGTCAGAATATCAGAAGTCCAGATAACCAGCAAGCCAGCATGCCAGCAAGTGAAGCAAGCAGTCCTCCTCTGCCTCCACACGTTCTTTCTCTGGGCTATCATATTTATACTTCTCAAAGTCCTCAGAATTCAATTAATTCCAGCTTGCAAAGACCACACCCCTGCCCTAAGCAATAATCAGCTGTGAGCAAACCAAAATTCCACATTTGGGATTCTAACAAAAAATATGTTTACCTAACATAAACCAAAACATCCACAACAGGTATGTGCAGCAGAAATGTCTCAGCTTCTCACATCTAGGCAGAGCAGGAAGTAAAGAGACTGGATCAGAAGTAGGCTTGGGATATAACACTCAGAGCCTGTCCTCCTTTTTCCGTAGCTCATTTACTCCAGGTAATCCGCTAGAAGTTCCACAGCTTCCCAAAATAAAGCCACCAGCTGTGAATCAAGTAGAAAACTTTTCAGTGGGTGTGTGTTTCATATTCACACTGTAATAAGTTCATGCTTGACAGCTTCCAGCAACAGCCATTATCAGTTTAGCTTTGGAGCACACACTCTTCGCTGAGGTCAGCAGGGCAGTCCTGTTGGTCACAGTTGGGACCACTCATGCATCTGCAGTCAACTGAAAGTTAGCTCCATGACTATTCCTGGGGGTTAACTGGCTGTTGGAGCACTGGAGTGACCCAGCATGTGGCTTTCATCATCTGGCAGGCTAGCTTAGGCTTGTTTCCATGCTTCTGTTTGCATCCCACTTGAATGGACCCATGGGACAAAGCAAGGACAAGGTCAACACATGCTAAAGGAATGGACAGATAGACTCCACCTTTTGACAGGAGTCACATTGTAAATGGACAGGCATACTGGGATGTGAGGAGCTGATGTTTTGCTCTCTATCAAAGTAGGGATAGCTACCCATTTCTTTTGCTAGCAAATTCAGCAAATGCATGGCAATCCTGAGGTTGAGTTTGAAGTTTATCATGTTAATTTTTTTAAAAGTGCAGTGTTACCAATGTTCTACCTTCCCCAGTTTTATCTGCCAAATTAGGGCCAGATGATAACATAACTTCTTACTCATTCCCAGTGGGAACAATAAAACTTTCTGAGTAATTGTTTCCTCATCTTCTAACCCCTAGGATTGAATGAAGCACAGTCAAGAGCTTAGTGCATATCACATGGCAAATATATTTGGAAATAAAAATTTTAACAAACTAGTCTTCATTTCTAACTTGTGTCAAAACAGAAAAAGATATGCTTGAATGAAGGAAGCATTTATATGTGTGGTTTTCTTAGTTATTTGATGGATCCATTCTATGTGTCCAGTTGTGTCTTCCTTCCTCATCTGTGCATTGTTCAGTCATGTTTTCTCTCATTACTAAATACAAAGCATCAAAATAACAGCTTAAAAATGTAAGGACGTGCTCATCATTTCAGAGTGGAAAAAGAAGTTTGCAGTTAATTAGAAGGTGCCAGTAATAACAATCAGGGATGATCATAGGTACTTGTCTACATTCAGTTTTCCTGGTGAGATGTTTTCATGTAAATTAAAGAAAGTTTGAAGCTGATTTTGAATGGGTGCAGCTGAATGTGAGACTTGTATTTTAGAAATCAGTATAAGTCTCCTGTGTGTGAAATTGTAAGGTTATGTTTTTGTAAAATGGCAAAATGGTGAAACATTGCAGATGCGTTTACCTATAAGGTGACAATTGTTTATGCACTAAAGAGAATCATGACCTGCTTTGAAATCATATTGATTTTATCATTAGTCAGTGCTACCATGTTGTGGAAGGCAATAATTGCCTCATCTAGGACATTAGGACAGGGAGTCATTTAGAGGTAAGCACCTTACCTAGTAACTTTTATTTTCTTTTTCTCTCCTTCTCCCCTCCCTTGAGGCAGGGTCTTTTG
This sequence comes from Meriones unguiculatus, assembly GCF_030254825.1. Classification (NCBI taxonomy): domain Eukaryota; kingdom Metazoa; phylum Chordata; class Mammalia; order Rodentia; family Muridae; genus Meriones; species Meriones unguiculatus. The sequence goes on along the minus strand of NC_083369.1, from coordinate 140,279,447 downwards.
TAGAACAGGCTGACCTCAAACTAGTTAATATAGCTGAAGATGGCCTTTAATTCTTGGTTTCACCTCTTGAAGAGTAGGATTACAGGTATGCACCATCATGCTCTCTTTTATGCTGTGGTGCTGGGGAGAAAAGCCAGGGCTTCTTTTTTTAATATTTTTTTAATCTTTAAATAATTTTATACATTCACTTGTATCCCGGCTGTAGCCCTCTCCCTCTTTCCCTCCTAATCCTCCCCTCCTTCTCTCATCTCCTCCCTGCCCCCTCTGAGTCCACTGAGAGGGGAAGTCCTCTCCTTCTGTCTGGCCCTAGCTTATCAGATATCTTCAGGACTGGCTGCAGTGTCCTTATCTGTGGCCTAGTAAGGCTGTTCCTCCTTCGGGGGGGAGGGGAGTCAAAGAGCCAGTCATTGAGTTCATGTCAGAAATGATTCCTGTCCCCCTTACTAGGGAACCCACTTGGATACTGAGCTACCATGGGCTGTGTCTGAGCAGGGGTTCTAGGATATTTCCATGCATAGTCCTTGGTTGGAAAAACAGTCTCAGAGAAGAACCCTGGGCACAGATATATTTAGACCTTGTGGGGCTCCTGTCCCCTCTAGGCCATACTAATTCCTCTTTCCTTTATATGATTCAACCCAGGGCTTCTTGAGTACTGGACAAGTTCTTTGCTAACTGAACTACATACCCAGCCTCTCCTCTCCTCCCCTTCTTTCTCCCCTCGCCTCCCCTTCCTTCCCCTCTCCTTTTGTACTTTCCTCTCCTGTTCTTTTTCTAGTGATGGCCATGATACCAGGGACTCTGCATGCCAAATAAGGGCTCTATCACTGAGTTGCACCCTCAGCTTTCATCATGTGGTTTTTATGCATCTTCTTTAGCAATCGAAGAGGTAGCCAGCCATATTCCACTCATTAGAATACACTTGGCCAGTTAAAAGCTAGGGAAGGAAAGAGAACTAAAAGAGAGAAAATATTGGACAAAGGAAGATGGAAGGGGGGAAAGAGGAAGCAGGGGAGAAAAGAATTCTATCAGTGATGCAGAAAAATGCCATGGTGGCAGCAGTTTCAAGAGATCTACTAGCCACTTCCAGGCTGGGCCATTCCATCTCAGATCAGACACTTTCCCCACTGGCTAAGAGGTCATATTAAAGATGGCTAAGAAGATCATTCCATCAGGTCCCCCAGTATCTTCTACCATCTAAAAATTACATTCTCCTTTCCTTTCTACGTGCTTTGGCTTTGTGTTTCAGTTTGAGCTATTTCCTCTCTTTGGAATGATCTCTTCTGCGTTCTCACATGGAGAGAGCCGTACATTCTTTGGAAGGTACCCAGATCATTACCTTCCAGAGGTAATTTCCCTGGATCCATTTCCCTAACTCTGGATTAGGGAACCATTCATCAGTGTTCTGGTTGCTGCCTGCAGCTAGTTCATATGGCACCTACAGAAATCATAGTATTCTGGACCCAGGTACTACTGGTTCCACTAGCCATGGGGCCTTGGATATGATACAACTTGCTTGAAGCATCCATGTAGGCATTTGCTGTATATTTATTGAATGGATTATATTTTGAAATTTCAAAAACCAACTCACATTTAATCCCTTTTGAATAGGTTGTATCCTCAGAACCAAACAAGCCAGTCTGTGGAGGCAGGGTCTTGTATAGAAGAGTTGGAATATAAACAGGACAATGACAAGGTTCTAATCGAGAACCTATTGTGTGTCTTTGTTCCTCCATGACAGTATTGACTGACTGAAAGCAGGGTCTGGGTCCTGGACATGTCCACTCGACCCCAACTTCCCCATCATCACCACTTAAGTTATTTATTTCCCTTACCTGTATGGGAAAAGTTCTCTTCGCTTACTTCTGGCGTCATTCCTGATTGCCAGGACCCTCTGGTCCTTTCTCCCACGCTGTTAGTGTCTTTGTCAGGAATGGTGAATAAACCTCCAGTCATCAGTCTGGGTCACTAGTTAATCATTACAGTCTAGGAAGTACCAGGCCTTTCAGAAAGCTGCATGGCACTGTTTTCTTTTGGTCTTTGACCATAGTCACATTGCTTCAGAGGACAGTGTCACCTGTGCTCATTACCCACTGGGTTACCAAGCACCCTCAAGATGCATGGCCCAAGAACCAGCTACCCAGCGTGCGACTTCTGAGTTTTGGAGAAAGACTCCCAGAAAGCTTTCTTCTGCTCTGGAACAGGGTCCTAAAAAAATGCAAGGAGAGATTCCTTCCAACTCAAACCATTTGTAGGGACTGCTTTCCTTTTTTTATTTTTATTTTTTCTTGTTACACTAGCTTTAGCCTGGGTTTTAGCCAGCTTGATAAATAGAGGAAGTTGGCTGCATTCCCAGCCTCCTGATGTCATGGTTTGGGGTATTCTGCAACTGTGGGAGGTTTCAGTTAATCCTAGCAATTGGTGAGTTAGCTGTTCTTCTCTGAGAAACTTTTCTATGCTGTGCCATGTCTTACATAAGTTGATAGGGCTTCCTTTGTGACTTGCCCTTTCCTTTTAATGATGTAAGAGCTCCAAACATTGGCAGCCACTATGTTTTGTTACTGAAGGGCTGGTATGGATGGGATTATTTTTTTCTGTTCAGTTGCTCTGGGAGTTGAGGGATTTTGAGGGTGTAGTGTCCATCAAGGTAAGTTGGGATCTACAGGCAGGAGGATATGTTGTTTCTTCATTAAGTTTAAGCCTCAGTGTCCATCACGCAATATTCACAGCATTTCCTTTGCTATCGTTTTTGGTAATTTGCTCAAGTGAATTCCTACTTTCCTGGAGAGACACTGGTTTCTTGTCTCTGAGATCAGAAGCCTTTGTGCCCCAAAGTTGGAGGAAGTTGAAATTGAGAAGAAAAAATGATAGCATTCCCTCTCATTTATCTCACCCTAGAACTTCCTTTAGGAGCTCTGTTTATTCTTCACTCTTTCACTCTTCTTCACTAAAATAGTCTTACTTACATAAATAATACACAAACACATTGATGTGTTTTATAGAATTAAAGTTGGTTTCACCCTCCATGTAACAGTCCTGTCTGTGAAGGATTAATAGATTTTCTTGATTCTTTTATATGAGCTTATACAGGCCATTACACAAACATACATATATACAGCTTGGATTGTTTCTTAACATGGCTCTCTCTCTCTCCCTCTCTCTCTCTCTCTCTCTCTCTCTCTATATATATATATATATATATATATATATATATATATATATATATATATTTGTGTGTGTATGTGTATATATATGTGTGTGTGTGTATGTGTATATGTGTGTGTGTGTTAGTGTATCAAGACCTTGCTCTTCTCACTTGACTTATATGCACTAGTTGTTGGCTTTCCTACTCTGATAGGAAGGTGTCGTGGGACTCAGGAACCTGGAAACCACACAGCTCTGAGGAGGGACAGTGTCCCAGTGGAAAGGCATCCTGAGACACAGGAGGCCAGGAAACAAAGAGGAGGGACAGTGTCCCAGTGGAAGGGCATCCTGAGACACAGGAGGCCAGGAAACAAGGAAGTGGGACAGTGTCCCAGTGGAAGGGCATCCTGAGACACAGGAGCCCAGGAAACAAGGAAGTGGGACAGTGTCCCAGTGGAAGGGCATCCTGAGACACAGGAGCCCAGGAAACAAGGAAGTGGGACAGTGTCCCAGTGGAAGGGCATCCTGAGACACAGGAGCCCAGGAAACAAGGAAGTGGGACAGTGTCCCAGTGGAAGGGCATCCTGAGACACAGGAGCCCAGGAAACAAGGAAGTGGGACAGTGTCCCAGTGGAAGGGCATCCTGAGACACAGGAGGCCAGGAAACAAGGAAGTGGGACAGTGTCCAGTGGAAGGGCATCTTGACACATGGGAGGCCAAGAGCCACACAGCTCTGAGAGAAGGCCTCCACAGCAGAGGTGTTGCAGCTCCCAGAGGAAGGTATCCCCACCTGAGCTGAGGAGCTCAGGAGCCCCAGCCCTGCTCCATTCTTCCCTTCTTTTGGTTGCTTCTTGGCTCCTTCCAACGACTCACACCAGGCAGCGAAGCTCATAGAAGAGATTTATAGGAGGGTCCAGGGAGTAGAGGGATGAACGCAGCAGTGGCTGCCTCTGCTCCCAAAAGAGCAGCAGAAAACTGAGCAGACGCAGCCTTTATAGAGCATTTCCTATGGGCTGGAGCGTTCTAGAGCAGAGATTTCCAGCGTGAGGATTGGTGGGATTTCAAGTGCTGAGTTTGGGGGGATTTTAGGGATTGGCAGGTTTCCTGCTCTGGGATTGGTGGGTTTTCCTGCTCAGGGATTGGTGGCTTTTTGTTGAGACTTTTCACTTAAAATTAGCATAATCTGGAATCTTTTGAGGGTCTGGAGTGGGCCTTTGTGACAGTTATGGAAGCTGGAAACGTCATTATGGCAGTTAGAGAGGTATGGGGGAGGGGCCACAGACTTGAACCCTGAGCTAAATAAAACAACATTCCTTAACTAACTGTGAACTTATGCTGAGGGGCCAGATTCCTGGTCCTCCTTCCTGGCTGGCAGTGTCAGACCATGTAAAGCTCCCTGCCTCAGAGGAATGGCTAGTTTTTACCTCGTTACCACAGCGATGGCACGCACTAGCTCCAGTTGGGTACTGGTCCCTCTCCCTGAGTTCCCTGTCAGCAGCAGCCATAACTGAGGCCTCAGGTGCTGCTGCTTTCACTGTGGCTTCAGCTTCTTTGTTTCTCCAGAGGTCTAGTATCGGGTCCCAGGGCTGCAGAGATTCAGCCTCAGCTGCTCAGGAGTCCTGAATTGTTGCTGTCTGGAGGTGTGGAGAGGCCAGCAGCACAGCCTGAAGATCTAACCACCCCTTTCAGGGACCACAGAGGTTAGCACCCAGAGGAAATGAAGAACTGAAGAGGGGGGTACCCTGGGAAAGGTGTAGGGAGATCCCAGAAGCACCTTCCTGACTGCTGGAGCTCCTCAGCAGGGGCCCAGATACTTTCCTGCAAAGTATACAAAGTTTACAAAGGGAGACCCCAGCAGGGAAACCTCTTGAGTCAGTGTGAATCGCCAACCCTGGAAGTCTCTCTAATGTTGGGACATCTAAATCAACTGCACTTTTAGCCACTGAATCATCTTGGATAATGTAGGTGTGCCATCATTTAAAAATTCTTCTCCTGGGATAGTGAGAAGTCTTCCCTCACCTCACATGAGGCTGTGATAACATTGTTTTTCTTGACGTATTTGTGGATGTCAAATAGATTTGAATTTATTATATCTGCATATTTTTAACGTTTTAAGATAATATCTTCAAAGTAAATTATATGCATGCATATAAATGCATAGATATTTCCATACAACCTGCTTAGATCATCCAGCGTTGCTTGTATGTGTGTGATTTCAGCACTGACTACTTAGAATTAGATAAGAAGTTAGGCGGCTCATCCCTGGGAAAGACTAATTCACCCTCTCTCAGCAGTCCTTAGTTGCCTGTAGTTCTTTACTGAAGGATAAGGAAGGCGTTTGAGAGAGGAAAGGGAAAGGGGGAAACAATGTAATTTCAAAAAATAAAAAAGTAAGTAAAATAAAATCTAAAAAAATAAAGTATATACAATTGAAAAATCAAAACCTCCAAGTTTTCATTCTCAGCAGTGTTGCAAGTTTTTATTTTGTCACGTGGCTTTGCGAGTTGTTAACAAGTTTTTTTCTTCTACTGGGAAAAACAAATGTCATTGTTGTTTGCCCTACTTTTCTACCTAAAAATGTTCCAAAGGCGCAAATGGAGCCTCATGTTGTTCATTAATCGGCTGTATTACCAGGAATAATTAAGTGTGCTTCATTGCGGTTGTCAATAAGGTTTTTGAAGGCACAGTGTGTTTGATTTGTGAAATGGCATAAAAATATTTGAAATTACTATGTAGAAAACAATTTATACAAATGTTCAAAAAATTATTTCCATTCTCAACTCACAACTAATTTGTTTCCATTTGATTATGCTAATGTTTTGGTAGCAGTCAGACATCCATTCCATAGTAACTAGTAAAACATGTTCTGTGCTTCATTCACCCTAGTACATGTTTGGCCTTCATTTCTTTCTTGCCTTCTTTAAACACTGCTTAATGGAGGTTTTGACATGTTGAGTTTCAGTTTATGAAGATGTGCATGTTTCTTCTTAAAGAACCTACTATGATCAATAGACTCTCACTGTGGTTACTTACTTCTTCTTTGAATTCATATCCTGGATTTCTGCTTTTGTCCTAGCAATGAGTTGACAAAAGGTCAGTTGACTCCAAGATGACATAATGGTTTGTTTCTTCATTGAATACTTTGATTTTGAAAATTGTGATGTTTCTATTCCCCATGAGATGATACCATGAATGCAAAGTGCCTGCCATCTTTGAGCTAATAGCTGTACCTAAATAAAGCATGATGGAATATTCTAAAAGATACAAATCAGGGAATCAGAAATGCTCTTGGCTTTTAATAGCTACACTGCTTCTTTCCCTCAGTGTGTTTCTGGTCTTCGAATGACCCCATTTCCCCTTTTCAGCTCAGAGCCAAACTTATTAGTCAGTCAGTAGTCATTTACTCAACCTTCTTAGAGAAAATAATTTGCCTTTGCCTTTTGAAACACCTGCTAAATAACCATCTCAGATCTTGATGTCAAGGAGTTTAGGTTCTAGGGAAGTTATGATATAGAACATCTGAGAAAAAATATTTTTCTTTTTAATTAAAAGGTAGAGAATATGAAATAATACATAGCCAATTATTATCTCTAGAAGAATCTGCCCCACCCCAGCTCTGCTCTGATCACCTCACTGTCTGTATAAGTTACTTTTCCTGTTGTAAAAAAAAATACTATGACAAAAACAACTTATGGAAGAAACTGTTCATTTATTTTGGCTCACAGTGCAGGGATAGAGTCCACCATCACAGTTAAGTCCAGGTGTCCAGAGCCTAAAGCCCCTGTCACTTGGCATCCAGAGTCAGAAAGAAGAGAATGATGCATGCTCCTTCTCAGATAGCTTCCTCCCTTTTATACAGCCCAGGAACCAATCCCTAGGAATGATGACACCTTTTTTTATGTGGATCTTCCCACATCATTTAACCTAATCAAGATAATCCCTCACAGGCACGCCCAGAGACTAACTCAATCAAAATAACTCCTCACAGATGTGCTCAGAAGCTTGCCTCCTAAGTGATTCCAAATCCTGTCACCTTGACAATCAACACTAACCATTATACTATCCAACATCCCTGTAACGCATTTAATGCATATTTACACCATCTATGTATTTAGATATATAGATGAAGACACACCCTCAAAATGGCTTCTGGGTTGTTCTTGCCATTTATAATCTGTCCCCTGGTAGCAGGATGTGCACTGTCCACTTCTTTTGTAAATCCTCTGTAAATCCACTGATGCAGCTTTGGTGTGCAGTATTGATGTCCTTGGGCACCAGGAAGGTCCTAATTATCTGTTCTTGTTTCATTTTCAGATGTGCACAGAGTTACTCCCCTCTTTTCCCTGAACTTTCTGTCAGGTGAGTCACGATAGTTCTGCTTGATAGTGTTGGAAAAAAACAATGAACAATGGACATATTTGGTCACCGTTTCTTTTCTTTCATATTTCACAGCCTTCTTCATTCCAAATCCCCATTTTCATCGTAACTGTGTATTTTTCTGTTTGTTTTGTTTATAACTCTTCACTCACACTCGAAGCTCTCTTCTTCAGAAATTTTTTTTTTTCAGAAAGGCCCTTGTTGAACCTTCCTTCAGCTTGTTTTTGACTAGGCTTTCAGGATAGGGTGGCCATTTTGGAGTGGCAGTAGACATTGAAATGACATAGTGCCGTGAAAGTTGAAGAAGACTGATTATTTACATAGGATTGTCGTCCAGCTGGTTCCCCTGGCTTGATCTTTAGACTTGCTTCCCTGGCTCTAACAGCTTATGTCAAGTTTTGAAATAGGCAATGATATGTTTTCCCGGTCACCTGAACTGCTGTGCACACGCAGCTTTCAGAGTACCTTCCAAACAGATTTCTGCTTAACTTCTTTCTAGACAGAAATTCTGAAGCCACTACTAAATTTTTCCCAGCATTATTATTTTTCCTTTCTTTTGAGACTCAAATAGAGGCTGTTTCTGGGTTTTACTTGGTGTAAATTGTAAAAATAAATAAATAAATAATTTGAATATTTGCTGTAACAAATTAAAATTGAAATAGTCCTACAGTGATTTACAAAATAAATAATACTTATAACTAAAATAGATTCTTAGTAAGTAATTGTTATAAATAAGGTTTAAACACTCAAGTAGGGTTATACAACTAGTAGATATGCAAGTTGTGATTTAAAGCAGGAGTGGACATGGTCTGATAACAAAAGCTAAAAGGGACTGAAATCTATGTGTGGGAAATGAGTGGTTTGAGTTTCCAAAGAATCCATCCTCCTCTACAGTGTGATCTCCTGAAGCATCTACACCATGTATTTGACCAACTCCTACTTCCAGCCGCACTGCAGGTCAGTGCCCAGAAGGATGCTTTTTTATTTTAATTTCATTAAATTAAAATAAATTTACATTATTTTTTACATTAATTACATTTTATTCGCTTTGTATCCCAGCTGTAGCCCCCTCCCTCATTCTTTCCCAGTCCCACCCTTCCTCCTTTTTCTCCTCCCATGCCCCTGTCTAAGTCCACTGATAAGGGAGGTCCTCCTCCCCTTGCATCTGACCCTAGCTTATCAGATCTCATCAAGACTGGCTGCATTGTCCTCCTCTGTGGCCTGGTAAGGCTGCTCCCTGCTCAGGGAGAGGTGATCAAACAGCCAGGAACTGGGTTCTTGTCAAAGATAGTCCCTGTTCCCCTTACTAGGGAACCCACTTGGATATGGAGCTGCCATGATCTACATGTGAGCAGGTGTTCTAGGTTATCTCCGTGCATGGTCCTTGGTTGGAGAATCAGTCTCAGAAAAAAAAAACCCTGTTCCCAGATATATTTGGTCCTTGTGGAGCTCCTGTCCTCTCCAGGGCTTACTAACTCCACCTTCTTTCATATAATTCCCTGCACTCTGCCGAAGGTTTGGTTATGAGTCTCAGCATCGGCTTTGATACACTGCTAAGTAGTCTTTCAGAGGCCCTCTTTGGTAAGATTCTGTCCTGTTTCTTGTTTTCTCTTACTTCTAATGTCCATTCCATTTGTCTTTCTAAGTGAGGATCCCAGGTCCTCATTCTTGTTTATCTTCTTTAGGTGTACAGATTTTAGTACGTTTATCCTATCTTATAGGTGTAGTATCCACTTATAAGTGAGTATATAACATTGTGTGTCTTTCTGCTTTCAGGATACCTCACTCAGGATGATCTTTTCTAGATCCTACCATTTGCCTGCAAATTTCATGATTTCCTTGTTTTTAATTGCTGAGTAGTATTCCATTTTGTAAATGTACCACAATTTCTGTCTCCATTCCTCAACTGAGGGACATATGGGTTGTTTCCATATTCTGACTATTATAAATAAAGCTGCCACAAATAGAACAAATGTCCTTGTACATGAGCATATTTTGGATATGTGCCTAGGAGTGGTATAGCAGTATCTTGAGGAAGCACTGTTCCTAATTGTCTGAGAAAGTGCCAGATTGACTTCCAAAGTGGTTGTACAAGTTTACATTCCCACCAGCAGTGGAGGAGGGTTCCCCTTTCTCCACAACCTCTCCAGCATGTGTTGTCACTTGAGTTGTTGATCTAAGCCATTCTGATGGGTGTAAGTGAAATCTCAGGGTCATTTTGATTTGTATCTCCCTGATTACTAAGGCCATTGTGCATTTCTTTAACTGTTTCTCTGCCATTTAATATTCCTCTATTGAGAATTCTCTGTTTAGCTCTGTATCCCATTTTTTAATTGGATTACTTGATTTTTGCTGTTTAACTTCTTAAGTTCTTTATATATACTGGATATTAGTCCTCTATCAGATATAAGGTTGGTGAAGATCCTTTCCCAGTCTGTAGGCTGTCATTTTGTTCTGACGACAGTGTCCTTTGCTTTACAAAAGATTTTTTAGTTTCATAAGGTTCCACTTATTGATTGTTGATCTTAGAGTCTGTGCTGTTGATGTTCTGTTCAGGAAGTTGTCTCCTGTGCGAATGGGTTCAAGGTTCTTCCCCAGTTTTTCTTTTTTTTTTAATATTTATTTTATTTTTAAATAATTTTATACATTCACTTGTATCCCAGCTGTAGCCTTCTCCCTCTTTCCCTCCCAATCCTCCCTTTCCTCCCTCATCTCCTCCCTGCCCCCTCTGAGTCCACTGAGAGGGGAGGTCCTCTTCTCCTTCCATCTGGCCCTAGCTTATCAGGTATCTTCAGGATGGTTGCAATGTCCTTATCTGTGGCCTAGTAAGGCTGCTCCTCCCTCAGGGAGGGGGAAGAGGAAGCTCAAAGAGCCAGTCATTGAGTTCATGTCAAAAACAATTCCTGTCTCCCTTACTAGGGAACCCACTTGGATACTGAGCTACCATGGGCTATGTCTGAGCAGGGGTTCTAGGTTATATCCATGCATGGTCCTTGGTTGGATAAACAGTTTCAGAGAAGACCCCTGTGCACCAATATATTTGGACCTTCTGGGGCTCCCTGTCCCCTCTAGGTTATACTAATTCTTCCTTCCTTCATATGATTTCCTACACTCTGCTGAAGGCTTAGTTATGGGTCTCAGCATCTGCTTTGATACACTGCTAGGTAGAGCCTTTCAGGTGCCTTCTGTGGTAGGCTACTGTCTTGTTACTTGTTTTCTCCTACTTCCAATGTCCATCCCCTTTGTCTTTCTAGATGAGGATTGATCCTCTTTCTTGTTTATCTTCTTTAGGTGTACATATTTAAGTATGTTTATCCTATCTTATAGGTCTAGTACCTACTTATAAGTGAGTATATGCCACGTGTCTCTTTCTGCTCCTGGGATATCTCACTCAGGATGATTTTTTTTTCTAGATCCCACCATTTGCTTGCAAAATTCATGATTTCCTTGTTTTTAATTGCTGAGTAGTAGTCCCTCATGTAAAAATACCACAATTTCTTTATCCATTCCTCCGTTGATGGACATCTGGGTTGTTTCCAGGTTCTGGCTATTCCGAATAAAGCTGCTATAAACATGGTTGAGCAAATGTCCTTATTGTGTACTTGGACATCTTTTGGATATATGCTTAGGAGCGGCATAGCTGGATCTTGAGGTAGCACTATTCCTAATTGTCTGAGAAAGGGCCAGATTGATTTCCATAGTGGTTGTACCAGTTTACATTCCCACCAGCAATGGAGGAGGGTTCCCCTTTCTCCACAACCTCTCCAGCATGCTTTGTCTCTTGAGTTTTTGATCTTAGCCATTCTGATGTGTGTAAGGTGAAATCTTAGGGTCATTTTGATTTTCATCTCTCTGATGGCTAGGGATGTTGAACATCTCCTTATGTGTTTCTCTGCCATTCTATATTCTTCTACAGAGAATTCTCTGTTTAGCTCCATACCCCATTTTTAATTGGGTTGCTTGAATTATTGCCTTTTAACTTCTTTAGTTCTTTATATATTCCAGATATCAGCCATCTGTCAGGGTTAGTGAAGATCTTTTCCCAATCTGTAAGCTGTCGTTTTGTTTTGATGACGGTGTCCTTTGCTTTACAGAAGCTTTTCAGTTTCATGAGGTCCCATTTATTGATTGTTGCTCTTAGGTCCTGTGCTGATGGTGTTCTGTTCAGGAAGTTGTCTCCTGTGCCAATGAGTTCAAGGCTCTTCCCCATTTTTTCTTCTAACCGATTTAGAGTATTTGGTTTTATATTGAGGTCCTTGATCCACTTGGACTTTAGTGTTGTGCAGGGTGATAAATATGGATCTATTTGCATTTTTCTGCATGTAGACATCCAGTTGGACCAGCACCATTTGTTGAAGATGCTGTCTTTTTTCCATTGAATGGTTTTGGCTTCTTTGTCAAAAATCAAATATTCATAGGTGTGTGGGTTTATTTCTATTTCTGGGTCTTCTGTTTGGTTCCATTGATCCATCTTCTGTTTCTATGCCAGTACCATGCAGTTTTTATTACTATTGCTCTATAGTACAGCTTGAGATCAGGAATGGAGATAGCTCCAGAGGACCTGTTGTTGTACACTCAGTTTTTCTTCTAACACATTTAGTGTGTCTGGTTTTATGTTGAGGTCTTTGATCCACTTGGACTTTAGTTTTGTGCAGGGTGATGAATATGGATCTATTTGTGTTTTCTACATGTAGACATCCAGTTAGACCAGCACTATTTGTTGAAGATGTTGTCTTTTTTCCATTGTATGGTTTTGGCATCTTTGTTAAAAATCAAGTATCTGTAGGTGTGTGGGTTTATTTCTGGGTCTTCTAGTCAATTCCATTGATCCACCATTCTGTTTCTATGATAGTACCATGCAGTTTTTATTACTATTGCTCTGTAGTACAGCTTGAGATCAGGGATGGAGATACCTCCAGACAATCAGTTCTTGTACAAGGTTGTTTTAGCAATTCTGAGGTTTTTGTTTTTCCATATGAAGTTGAGAATTTTTCTTTCAAGTTCTGTAAAAAATTGTGTTGATATTTTGATGGGAATTACATTGAAGCTGTAAATTGCTTTTGGCAGGATGGCCATTTTCACTGTGAATCCTGCCAAGCCATGAGCATGGGAAATCTTTCCATCTTCTGATATCTTCTTCAATTTCTTTCTTCAGAGGCTTGAAATTTTTTTCAAACAGATCTTTCACTTGCTTGGTTATGGTCAAGTCACACCAAGGTACTTTATTTTATTAGTGGCTATTGTGAAGGGTGTAGTTTCCTTAATTTCTTTCTCAGCCCTTTTGCCTTTCGTATCAGGAGGGCTACTGATTTTTTTTTTTTTTTTTAGTTAATTTTGTACCCAGCCACTTTGCTGAAGGTGTTCATCAGCAGGAGTTCTCTGGTAGAAATTTTGGGTTCACTCACATATACTAACATATTGTATTCTAGTGCTTTGTTTTTTGTTTTAAGTTAGCCTGAACCTCATCAGCCATGAAGAGAAAGTTTCTTTTAAGTTTACCAGTTTTGAAAAACATTACTATTCATCTGACAATACCAATAGCTACTGAATGTATGTCCAGGCCCTAAACTCTCAAGGACAAGACAAATGTCTTATTTTTTTTGAAAAATTAAGAGGCTCTAGCATAGTACCTTGCATATAGGAGAACCTGAGACCACATATGAAAACTAGATAAACAAATGCAAGATATTATTCCAAAATATGTTCAAAGTCAGCCTTAGAACACACAGTAAAGTTACCTTCTGACTGCTTATAATCACAGCTAATGTTTTGACTCTATGCAGATATTCAATACATTAGCTCACTTAAACCCTTGGGATCTTGCAGTCTGATATCGATTCACTTTTTTAAAAATAAAAGTTTTCTTCTGCTTTACAGAGCTCTTAAGACTTATCAAGAGCTAACCTAAACGCAGACTAAACAAATAATTTCCCTTCCATTTGCAACCCAGATATGCAAAAACTTCATATCTATGCTTCCGCTCTAGACGTTACAGCTTTAATATATGCTGTGGTAAATATTACACAAAGCTGCCATTTCAGAGCCACGCTCACCACTCAGCAGTTAACCCAGCTTCTGTCATCTGGATGTGAGAGATTAGCTTTCCTTTCATAATATTGGGTGTTGTTTCTTTGACTACAGCAATGCTGACTTTAGTTCCTGGTGACCTTATCATCTTCAAAAAAAAAAATGGAGCCAAAATTTTCTGTGGATGTGTTGGGGGAGAGATGGAAGGACCTGGAGGGGACAGGAAGCTCACAAGAAGACCAACAGAGACAACTAACCTAGTCCCATGGGGGTTTACAGAGATTAAGACATCAACTAAACAGCATGCTTGGCTTAGATTCCTTGTGCACATGAGGCTGATGGGTGGCTTGGTCTTCATGTGGGTCGCCTGGCAAGTGGAAGTGGGGGTGGAGAGACTGTTTCTAACATGGACTCTATTTCCTGCTTTTGGATCACTTCCCCCTGGCAGGGCTGCCTTGCCTGGCTTCAGTAGATGAGGATATGCTCAGTCCTGATGAGGCTTGATGCTTGAAGTGCTAAGGAAAGTAAGAAGAAGGGGTCTCCCGTTTTCTGGGAGGGAAAGGAAGAAGGAGGGAGAAAGGAGGATTAGGAGAAGAAGAATGAGGGAGCACCCTTGGGATCTAAAAGAAATGAATTTAAATAAAATAAAATTTTAAAAAGAAAGAAAGCAAACCCTTGGCCCCTATCTTAGGAATGTAAGGGTGGGCCTGGCCCTATACTAACCACCTTCTTTAAGTGCCTTGATTCTTTCTTGCATCTCAGGTCTAATGGCTTCTTCCTGAAGATGTGTTTTAGGATTGATTTTAAGTGAGGACTTTTTCTCTTGGTTGAAAACAAAATCATGGTTTTTGTCTATTTGAAAATGTCCTCATGTGTTTCCATTCACAAAAGGTATTTTCACTAGGAGTAAAATTTTCTCTTCACACATTGCAGGTAATATTACATTGTCTATGACTTCTGAGAAGAGAGTTGTCAATGTTAACAGTTGCTCCTTTGAAATATAATGTCCTTATTTTTCTACTCATTGTCAAAGCATTTTTGAAAATCTTAAGTTTTCTCCAGCTTCACTATGAGGTGGCTAGGTGTAGATTTCTTTTTATTTGCATATTATAATTCAAATTCTATGGACTTCTTGAATCTGCATTAATGTTGTTCCATGAATTTGGACTCATACTCCAAATACTGAATTTCCCTATCCTCTCTTCTTTGAATTGTGTTTTAGTATATGTTGGCCTTCTTTTTCACTTCACCCTGTCTCTGCATTTTTCATTCATATTTCACATCTGAAAGCCAAGCCGGCCTCATTGACCTATGCCTGTAGGTACCTGTGGCTTCACTGTTCATGTTACCTTCTTGCCTTTAATCATTCATTTTAGCCAGAAATGTTTAATTAATATTTTCTTCCCAATTTTAAGTTATTTCCTTTTTTACTTAAATTAAGTTTTATATTAATTACAGTTATTTCACTTTGTATATCAGATGTAGCCCCTTCCTCATTACCTCCCAATTCCACCATCCTTCCCTCTTCTCCTCTCATGCCCCTGTCCAAGTCCACTGATAGGGGAGGTCCTCCTCCCTTTCCATCTGACCCTAGCCTATCAGGTCTCATGAGGACTGTCTGTATCATCCTCCTCTGTGGCCTGGCAAGGCTGCTTCCCTCTCCGGGTGGGGGGGGAGGGTCAAAGAGCCTGCCACTGAGTTCATGTCAGAGACAGTCCCTGTTCCTCTTACTAGGGAACCCACTTGGATACTGAGCTGCTATGATCTACATATGAGGAGGGGTTCTAGGTTATATCCATGAATGGACCTTGGTTAGAGAATCAGTCTCAGAAAAGACCCCTGTGCCCAGATGTTTTGGTTCCATTGCTTTCCTTGTGCAGCTACTGTCCTCTCCAGGTCCCAATATCTCCCCCTTCTTTCATAGGATTCCCTGCACTGTGCCCAAAGTTTGGTTATGAGTCTCAGCATTTGCTTTGATACACTGCTGGGTAGAGTCTTTCAGGGGCCCTCTGTGGTAGGCTCCTGTCCTGTTTCTTGTTTTCCCCTTCTTCCAATGTCCATCTCATTTGTCTTTCTGAGTGAGGATTGATCATCTTACCCAGGGATGTCCTTCTTGCTTAGCTTCTTCGGGTGTACAGATTTTAGTATGTTTATCCTATCTTATAGGTCTAGTATCCACTTATAAGTGAGAATATACCTTGTGTGTCTTTCTGCTTCTGGGATACCTCACTCAGGATGATCTTTTCAAGATCCCACCATTTGCTTGCAAATTTCATGATTTCCTTGTTTTTAATTGCTGAGTAGTATTCCATTGTGTAAATGTGCCACAATTTCTGTATCCATTCCTCAACTGAGGGACATCTGGGTTGTTTCCATGTTCTGGCTATTACAAATAAAGCTGCCATGAACATGGTTGAACAAATGTCCTTGTTGTGTACTTGAGCATCTTTTGGATATGTGCCTCGGAGTGGTATAGCTGGATCTTGAGGAAGCACTATTCCTAACTGTCTGAGAAAGTGCCAGATTGATTTCCAAAGTGGTTGTACAAGTTTACATTCCCACCAGCAATGGAGGAGGGTTCCCCTTTCTTCACATCCTCTCCAGCATGTATTGTCACTTGAGTTTTTGATCTTATCCATTCTGATGGGTGCAAGGTGAAATCTCAGGGTTGTTTTGATTTGCATTTCCTGATGACTAAGGTCATTGAGCATTTCATTAAGTGTTTCTCTGCCATTCTATATTCCTCTACAGAGAATTCTTTGTTTAGCTCTGCACCTCATGTTTTAAATTGGTTTGCTTGATTTGTTGCTTTTTAACTTTTTTAGTTCTTTATGTATTCTGGATATTAGCCCTCTGTCAAATATAGAGTGGTGAAAATTTGTTATTTTCAACAGAAAATACAATCTAAATAACATAGCTCAACCTATTCCTATAATGCAGAAGAGAGTTACATGTGTTTTATGAGCGATTTGCCAGATGGAATTCTCTTACCAGCATTCAGATAGAAATTCAATTATGCTTTTATTCATGGTTTCCTGGTTCTTTTTTTTTTTTTTTTTTGCTACATTAAAAGTTGAATGATCTAAATCAGCTACACTTTCACTTTTTGTTCTTGCTTTGTCCACAGTAAGAACCTCTTCAGTAGCTCCCTATTAAACGTCCTATTGTGCTAGACTTCTTAGCCAACAATTATATCTCAGTATAAATATCTTAAAAGAATGGAGTTTTCTAGAAGATACTTGTATCATGTTACACATGTCAAAATATTACTCATCACATATCTCATAGCCGTTATGTTAAAATTAAGTTATAACAGTTAATCAGGGATAACAGAATAGCGCTCACCCAGGCTTGTCATATAGTACTTCTTTTAAATTATTTTCTGTCTACATGAAGATACGTTTTCCTAGTTTAAGCATACAATTTGTGAATTTTTAAAATGTAAGCCCTCTTTTGAAGGCAGGGTCACTTCATGGTCTAATACAATATCATTCCATGTCAAGGAAAGACTCGTCCTGGTACTGTTGTGAGTAATAAATGACAGGATTCTTGAAGATGGCTAACTTTACCTGGAAACTTTAACAACAATGGGTTTCTATCTCTTTCTTATTTCTCATCATTTTAATCCCTACACTACCTGACCTTGCACAGACTGAATGGAACGGGATTTGCTGAATGAATGGGTGAATAAAAGAACGAAGAGTGTGGCCAGCATTTTGTAGACTAGTCTTAACATCAGCCACTGATCAGAAATCTTTCTCAATTGCTCAGCAGAACAGTTCTATCAGGTTGATACCATGATCCCAGTTTGTTAAATGGCACATTAGCCCATTGAAGTGCTCTGCCCAAAGGCCCTCATGGTCTGTGGCAGAACTGCAAGTTTTGAACTCATTTTCTCTAGCCTTCAGCATGGTGTGTGCACACACACTGTCTGCAGTTTGTAGGGTTGTTGTGGTGCCTAGATTGACAGGGACCCCGGCCAGGAGTTCTGCTAGCTGGTCCTAGGAACTTCCCCTCTGCCTGTATAGAAGGAGTGTGCTCGCCGAGTCTCGCTGTATCTTTGTTATTCCTGAACCTAGGAATGCGTTGCTGGCTTTTTCCTCTTTCAGCTTCCCTTGGCAGACTCAGCAGCGTGACGTAGTCTTAGTGCTTTCAGTTCTCTCCATAGGCTGAGCCCTGTGTCTACCACATACATTGCCTCTAGTTCCCTCCGATTCAGACCTTATGTCTCATTTAGGCACATACTGATCCTCAAGAAATAATGGCTGGCTGACCAAAAAGCATGCATGAACTGGACATATACCCCCTATACATATATAGTAGAAGCGCAGCTTGGTCATCATGTGGGTTCCTTCACAATGGGAGTGAGTGCTGTCTCTGCCATTTTTGCTTGCCTTGGAACCCCTTTCTCCTAGTTCAGCCGCCTCATCTGGCCTCAGTGAGGGTGGACGTGCTTAGTCTTACTGTGACTTGAGGTGCCAGGGTGGGTTGCTACCGCCTTGGGGCCTCCTCTTCTCTGAGAAGAAGGAGATGGGGGAATGGAGGAAGAGGGAGCATTAGATGAGAATGGAAGGAAGGGAGGGAGGAGGATTGGATCAAGCTGTAAAGATGTTAAATAAATAATGAAAAATAGAAAAATGAATGGTTGGGTGAATAAATAAGTGAACAGTAAAAGCCTGTATTAAAAAAACATTTATTTATTTATCTATCTATCTATCTATTTATTTATTTTATGTGCATTGGTGTTTGCCTGCATACATGTCTGTGTGAGTGTATCAAATCATGGAGTTACAGACAGGTGTAAGCTGCCATGTAGGTGCTGGGATTTGAACCTGGGTCCTCTGGAAGAACAGTCAGTGCTCTTAACTGCTGGGCCATCACTCCAGCCCCAATAAATAACTGTTATAAATTAAAATCTGATATAAATTTTGCATTTAAAATGTTGCTGTATTGACTATTGGAACTGCAAATAATGACAATAAAATGAGTCACAATAAGGAAGACATTCACTTGTAACTTTTCTTTGGTAGTATATAAGAAATAAATGAGTTTTATGATTCAGAGACATCTGTGATGCCTGATTATTAACATTGTCTCTAACCAGGTTTACACAGTGGTCATAATTATGTATGAACTATTTTAGTTGTTAATTTAATCTTTTGATATTTTGCATGTATTTTTCGTAGGTCCACAAGGACTGCCGTGTCTATCATTTTAAATACGATGTCTTAGTGGTTGAGCCTCCCTTAATAAAAACTGGGTTTTTTATTTCGATAGGCGGTGCTCACCTTCTCTGCAGGCACACTACAATCATAACTATGGCACTACAAAGAAGGCAATATGGATGTGGTCTTACTTGAGGAATAACTTTTAGTCATTACTATGTTGGAATTATGACAGCTATAATAATCTGTTGTCCCTCTTATTTTGCCCCAGGATGCTTTTCTCTGGTGGGCATTGTGGCCATGTTGGCAGACCTGAAGAAGTTTTACTCATATACAAAATGTTCCTTGTCATCATTTGTTTTCATGTCATTCTTGTTACATCCCTGAAAGGTAAGGTTTCAATTTCCCTCCCTTCCTTCACATTATTGTTATTATTACCATCATCATCATCATTATTATTATTGTGTGTGTGTTTATGATGGGGGAAATATGTGTCATGGCACCTGTAGGAAAGTTAGAGAAAAACTCTGTGGAGTTGGTTCTCTCCTTCCACTTCTATATATGTTCCAAGGATTAAACTCAGGTCATCTTGTTTACAGGCAAATCCTTTTATCCACTGAGCCAACTTGCTGATCTTTCCTTCACTTTTTTATGTCTATTTTTTTAATAATTTATTTTTATTTTATGTGCATTGGTGTTTTGCCTGCATGAATATCTGTGAGCGAGTTGGATTTATCTGGAACTGTTGTGAGCTGCCATGTGGGTGCCGGGATTTGAACCTGGATCCTTTGGAAGAGAAGTCAGTGTTCTTAACCACACAAGCCATCTCTCCAGTCTTTTTTATGTCTGTCTTTTATGTACGTATGTTTTGTGTCATTGTTAATAATGTTTAATATAGTTAATATATATATATGTAATAGTTATCATCCTTTACGTTTATGTGTGTGTGTGTGTATGTGTGTGTGTGCGTTTTTGTTCAGAGGACAACCTAAGTGTTATGAGTGTTGGTTCTTCTACCATGTGAGTTCCAGAGGTTGAACTCAGGTCATCAGACTTGCCTTTACTTGCCAGCCACAGTAGTTCCCATTTTTAAATATACTGTTTGTTGGCATTCCAATCATAGTTTTGGTACAACTATTACCACCACCCATTTCCAGCATATTTTAATCCTCCCAGTTAGTAGCTATGTGCTTGTCCTCCATATAACCTCTATTATTTTAGTTTGCATGAATTTGCCTCTTCCAGGCACCTCACAGAAGTGGAAATATACAGTATTTATCTCTTTGTGTCTGGTTTATTTCATTTAACATCTTTTTAATGACCGTCTATGTTGTAGTTATGTGTCAGAATTTCATTCATTTTAAAGTCTAAATATATTCTGTTTTATGTGAATGTGCCACATTGTGCCTATTCATTCATGTGTTCTTGGATATTTTGGCTGTTTGTATCTTTTGGCTGCTGTGAGTAATGCTGCTATGAGCTTAGGAGTGCAAATATCTGACTTCCTGCTTTCATTTCTTTGTGGTATACAACTAGGGTTAGAGTTGCTGGGTCATTTGCAGTTTTGAGGAACTGCCAGCCTGTTTTTAATAGTGGCTATACATTTCACATTCCTTCAGGCAACACACAGGGACTCCAGTTTCTCCACATCCTTGACAACACTTACTTGTTTTCTTTTGTTTTGGTGGTAGGAATGAAGTAACATCTTACTGTGGTTTTGATTTGCACATCCTTAGCAATTAGGGATTTCAGCATCTTTGGGGGACACTTGTTAGCCATTTTATCTCTTATTGGAAGAAATGCCTATTAATATCATTTCAAAAATTTTTTAAAAATTGATTTTTTTAGTTGTTGACTTTTAGGAATTTTTATATATTATTTATATTAATCCTTTATTAAATTTATGATTGGCAATATCTGGTATTGTCACTCTCCATAGTGTTGTTTCATGAACATGAGTTTTTAATTTTGATGAGGTCTAATTTATATATTTTACCTTTATTGTCTATAATTTAGTATCAAATCCAAGACACTCCCTTTGAAAATCCAAAGTCAGTAAGATTCCCCACTATGTTTTCTTCCAAGAATTGTATAGACTTAATAATACAAGATAAACATACTAAAATCTGTACTCCTAAAGAAGCTTAACAACAAGGAAGACCCTAGGGAAGATGCTCAATCCTCATTCAGAAGGGCAAATGTGATAGACATTGAAAACAGGAGGAGACAGGGAGCAGGACAAGAGCTTACCACATATGGCCTCTGAAAGACTGTACTGAACAAGGTATCGAAGCAGAGGCTGAGACTCATAGCCAAACTTTGGGCAGAATGCATGGAATTTTATGAAAGAAGGGGGAGATAGAAAGACCTGAGGAAGCCAGGAGCTCCAAAAGGAAACCAACAGAGACAAAAAAAAAAAAAAAAAAAAAAAAAAAGAGTGCATGGAATCTTATGAAAGAAGTGGGAAATAGTAAGATCTGGAGAGGACAGGAACTCCACAAGGAGAGCAACAGAACAGGAAAATTTGAACACAGGGAACTTCCCAGAGACTCATACTCCAACCAAGTACCATGCATGGAGATAACCTAGAACCCCTGCACAGATATAGCCCATGGCAGCTTCAGTGTCCAAGTGGGTTCCTTAGTAATGGGAACAGGGGTTGTCATGGGAACATGAACTGATTGGCCTGCTCTTTGATCACCTCCCCCTGAGGGGGGAGCAGCCTTACCAGGCCACAGAGGATGACAATGCAGCCACTCCTGATGAGATATGATAGACTAAGATCAGAAGGAAGGAGAGGGGGACCTCACCTATCAGTGGACTTGGGGAAGGGCAGGCATGAAGAAGGGGGAGAAAAGGTGGGATTGGAAGGGAGGAGGGAGGGGTTTATGGAGGGATACAAAGTGAATAAAGTGTAATTAATAAAAGTTAAAAAAAAAACTGAGCCCTGAAGAGACTGATACCCCAACCAAGGACCATGCATAGAGAGGACCTAAAGCCCTGGCTCAGAATTAGCACATAGACTCAGTCTCCAAGTGGGGTCCCTAGTAATGGGAACATGGACTGTCTCTGACAAGAACTCAGTGGCAGGCTCTCTGAGCACTTCCCCTGGGGGTTGCAGCCTTGCCAGGCCACAGAGGAAGACAATACAACCAGTCCTGATGAGACCTGATATACTAGGGTCAGATGGAAGGCAAGGAGGACTTCCTCTATCAGTGGACTAGGGGAGGGGCATAGGGAAAGAAGAGGGAGGGAGGGTAGAATTGGAAGGAGATGAGGGAGGGAGACACAGCTAGGACACAAATTCAATTAATTGTAATAAATGATAATAATAATAATAAATGAATTGTATAGGCTTAACTCATATTTAAACCAACTTTGATTTTCTGAGAGGTGTTTTTGTGCCAGTGGCTAGCCCATTGTTCTATTACTATATGTTGAAAAGACTGCCCTTTTCCTTTGAACAGTTTTAACATTTTTGTTCAAACTCATGCGGCCAAATGTATGTGGACTTATTTTGGTATTTTTCTTGAATAATATCTACTATAAGGCCTTTTCATACAGAAATTGAAAAAAAAATGTACTCAAATGCAGCAGTTTTTTTCTTTTTTTTTCCAGAAAAGGGGTGTCTTTGGAAGCTTATGGAAAATGGTGGCAAGGAGAGATACAGGAGGAGGGCAGTGGAGGGGCTGGCAGCACTAAGGCATTTAGTCAGTTTTTGTTGTTGTTTGTTTGTTTGTTTGTTTTGTGGTGGCTTGGTAGGGTGCTTATGTGGTACAGGCTGGCCTCCAGCTCAAAATATAATTAATGACCTTGAACTGCTGACGTTTTTGTCTCTACCTTGCAGGTACTGAAATTACAGGTGTTCATCACTATACCTAGGAAGGGCTTCCATTTCTGTGTGTACAACTGCCAAAGAATATTGTTATACAGTGCAATATATGTTCATTAGGAATGTGATTAGGAAATGAATTTTTAAAGAAAACAGTTTAAATACATAGGGAAAGACTTTTTTATTCAGAAGACAGTGAAAAGGACAAGAAATCTTTTGTTGGCTAACATAGGAATCTACTAGCAGAAAACACCAATAACAGCATAGACAAAGGAAACATACGTACAAGTATTCATACTTAAACACAAATTAAATAAAAAGCTGCCCAACAAGCTAAAACACAGCTGACAGTCCTTTAAAGAGTGGACACAGGGACACATCGCCATGAAGCCATCATGCTTTTTAAAAGAAAATAGAACCAGAGAGATGGTTTATCTAATAAAAGTTAGGCTCACAACCAAAGATTTAAAGGGGAGGTGATAGGGCAGGGGAGATGGTTCAGTGGGTAAGTGTTTGCTGCAAAAGTCTGACAAGCTGAGTTAAGATCATCAGAACCCATGTAAAAACACAAGTATCTGTAATCCCGGCACCCATACCAGGATATGAGAAGTGGAGATGAGAATTCCAGATGTTCTCAGGCCAACTGGTTGCTCTTATATAACAGCAAAGAGTCTCTTTCTCTAAAACAAGGTGGTAAGACAAGGAACAACGCCCAAAGGTTGTCCTCAGACCTCCACATCGATGGCATGGCACATGTATACCTACACTCACACATATGAACAAGCACACACATACATACATGCACACGCACAGAGGGGAGGGAGGAAGAAAAGAAGGAAAGGAGAAAGGAGGGAGGGAAAGAAGAAGAAAGGAACAAACAATGAGAAAGAAAGAAAGAAAGAAAGAAAGAAAGAAAGAAAGAAAGAAAGAAAGAAAGAAAGAAAGAAAAGAAAAGAAAGAGAGAGAGAGAGACAGACAGACAGACAGACAGACAGACATGATAATACCTAGTCTGTATTGTGGTTTATTATCTACCAGGTCTCTCTAGCTGATTTGATTTACAATTGGCCACTTGCTAAATCATCTCAACCAGACCTATGAAGGGGAAGGGCCTATTTTCATTCCATTCTCCAGATCTAGAAGCTGGGATTTGCAGAAATAAGTGACTTTCCCAAGAGTGTTAGGGTTGAGATGGAATTTAAACTCAGAGGTTTGTTCTAGATTTTATATTTGTAGCCACCAAACCAGGATTCTAGCTACCAAACCAGGATTCTAACCACGAAACCATGATTCCCAAACATATAGTGTACAACAAAATTATTTAGAAGACCCATTGAAGCACAACTGAGCCCCATGTCCCAGTGTCTATGGCTTAATAGATCTGGGACAGAGCCTGAGAACACACATATCTAACAACCTCTCAGGAGCTATTGATGCTACTAGTCTAGGGACCACACTTCAAGAACTACTATATGCACAACTCTAGCAAGACATGACTAGGCAGAGAAAATGCCTCCTGATAAACATCAAGGTGTTCAAATCCTGTTGTGACCATGCAATGCTTAGATTAACTCTGTTCACACAGATTATCTTTAGATAGTAACACAACACTAGGGATTAACAGGGTAAAAAAAAAATAATAAATTGTCCCCACATTGCTGGTGAGTAAATATCCCCTAGGACCTTATTTGTGAAGAAGTAGCAGAGCCTACAAGATGCCAGATCTTCCATCTCATGTTTCAGTGCTTTGTCCCGCTACAGGAAGATGAAGTCAGAAAGTGAAATGTGAGTGAAAAAGATCATCAAGAGCAGAGGTTCTCAATCTTCCTAATGCTGCAACCTTTTAATACAGCTACTCATTTTGTGATGGCCTCCAACCATAAAGTTATTCATATGGCTACTTCATAAATGTACATTACAAATCGTGATGTAAATATCTGATGTGTAGGATAGGTCTCGACCCACAGGTTGAGAAACAGTGAGCTAAATAAAGGCTAGCCATCAGAAAGAAGTCTTTTGAAAGAACTGAGTAGAATGCCACTTAAAACTCAAAGATACCAAAAGAAAAAAGAAGATGAAAGGAAGATGAGGAAGAAGAAAGAGAGATGAAGTGAGGTGAGGGAAGGACAGGACAAAGGTAGATAAGTAGGCTCTGGGGCAAACAAGAGTAGAATGAAGCTGAGTGGTTGCTTAGAGCACCTTGCCTATTTCTTACTCCAGCTTTCTGATTATGTTGGGATCAGTTTTATGTTACTAAAGTAAAGTACCTAGCAACTGAAAAATGGGAAATGTTAATTTTGGATTGTAGTTCTGAAGGCTTCAGGCCATGATCAATTGGCTTTATGTCTTATAGGGCCTGTCTGTGGTCAGACAGCACATCATGACATGAGATGGGTGGCAGTGAAGGCCCATTCAACTCACGGTAGGACAAAAAAAGGGCAAAAGGAAGAAGGGTATCAAAGAGTCCATTGTTCCTTTCAGGAGCATACCATCAATGAGCTTAGGCTTCTCAGGAGACAGGTCTCCATCACCTCCCAACAGCAGCTAGTTGAGAACAAAGACTTGAGAGCAGGGGACTTCAGGAGACACTCCAGATCCCAACTCCAGCACTGATGAACTGGTTTCTTAGCACAAAGTTCTAACTAGGTGATTTCAAAGCATGTACTAGCGGTATTACCTTTGGGATTAATTAGAAGTGAGGATTCTGGGGCCATGCTAATCCTACCGAGTCAGAAACTCTGGAGGAGGCCATGCATTCTGTGTTGTAAATAGTCCTGTAGGTGACGCTGGTACATACTCCAGGGTAGAACTGTTATGAGTTCAGAAATAGCCACTCGCTGACTACTCAGACACCAGACTGAGCTCAACAGATGTTTATTGAATGCTAAACAGGAACTGACAGGCCAGGGCCATAATCTGGACTCGGGAACCAGACATTGGTTTGCTCCTAAGGCAGGTTTTTATATGAAAAACTGTAACCAGGTAGCAACTAGGTAACAAAACTGTAAGCAGGTATAGGAAACAAACTACAACTAGGTAACAACCAGGTAACAAAAAATGCAACCAGGTATCCAGGTGTAGGAAGCAATATTACATCATTTTGGTTACCTGCACAAAGCGTTTCTAACTGACCTTTAATTCAATGGTTCTGCAGTTGGGGGACTTCATAGACTGTCCAGATAACAAACTATACAAAGTTTGAGAAATGAAACCACAGAGACATAAACAAAATGGAGACTTGGAGGCAAAATGGCTTCTGATATGCCAAAGGTTACAGCAGGTGTTAAGCAGGTTACAACAGAACTGCTGATTAAAACCACCAGCTAAAACAGTACTCTTGGCCCCATGCTTAGAGCAGAACACTGGTGAGATACCGAACTTGACCCCACACATGCCTTCCACGTGCTATGGTATGATTTCAGTTTGCCACTTCACCCATCGTGCAAGCTGTCATAAGGCTCAATATATGTTACAAAAACCCATGAAGGCAAATGATTTTCTGAATTAAGTGTTTTAGATAAGTTTTGTTTTGTTTGACTTACAGATTTTTTATTTATGTCTATCTGAGTGTGTATGCGTGTGTGTGTAGAGGCTAGAGGAAAGCATTGGCTCCTTCAGCCCAAGAGCTCCAGGCATTTGTGGGACAGCTGACTTGATATGTAGATGCCAGGATCTGAGCCCCAGTCCTTATGATTATGCAGCAAATACTCTTAGCCACTCCAGTTCCATGTTTTGAGATGTTGAGAGAGTTAAATAGTTCTTTGCTGCTTCTCAGAACTACCCACAAGTATTTATTTGTGCTAACAGTCACTTTGATAGCAATTGCTATGTTGTAGTCATTGCTCTAAGCCATTCTTTAAAAGACCAAGTCTTTTAAAACTCACCTAATAATTCTTTGAAATTGGCACTGTTATTAGCTTCACCCATAAAGGGTGAAGAAACTGAGGCACGAAGAAGCTTGCTTTGTGCAGTTTGCTCTTGGTGGAACGGTTAAAAGAGACTGCAAAATTCTCTGGGAATACCAGGTATGGACCCCAGCTGTGGCTATCATCTTAGCCAATATTTAATAAAGCCTGCTTCAAATTTGACTCATAGAGAGAGAGAGAGAGATTGCAAAACTATGACTTAAACTCAGGCCCTGTGGCCACAAAGTTTATATGTGTAATCTCTATACAAAATTTCCTCTCAAGCTGGCCCAAACTTACTGTATTTCTGAGGCTGACTCTGATTTTCTGGCCTTTGCTTCCCAAGTGCTGAGATTACAGTCATGCACTACCATGTCTGCCTTTCCTTTAGCCATCTTAACCCTTTTGCTGTCTGAGACTCTTTTGCTTGTCAGCTGTGCATCTGTAACAGTAAAAATAAACAATGGTAGAATGATGAGAATCCCTGAATGTAGGTTCGTCCGGATTACCCAGATACCTCAGAGCCACATGTCCCACTGAAGAACTGAGGCAGAAGGATGAGAAGTTCAAGGCCAATCGGAGCTATATAGAATTTTGCTGTCCCCAAACAAGAAAGTTGTATTTTCCTCATCCCTTATCAGGATAGTGCTGAAGAACGTTCTTCATTGTTCCCTAGAGGTTTCCAGTTGGGTTTTGGACCAGTACTCAAAGTAGTTACCTGCTCCTTAATGTCCTTAATGCACTCAATTGCTCCCTCCCTCTACTTACTGGAGTCACTTTCTCACCTCTGCTTGCAAACACATTTTCCTCCAACATTCAGCCCAATACTCCTTCCTCTGTAAAGCTGAGAAGAGATCTCCAATGTTCCCTTCTCTCTTTATCCATCCTTCTGATTGGTGCTCCCCGGGATTATGTTTATCATGAACTTCAGTGTGCTCCAGGTCTTTGGTGCCTCTTCAGTGTCAGGTGGGAAAGGAGACTGAAGGGATAATGGGTAAACTGATGCAACGAAAGCCAGTGCATACTTGAGGCCTGCTCTGCTCCAGGCCTTTCTAGTGCTTTGTAAACATGATCTCATTTATCTCTCTTCCAAACTCTTCACGATGGATATCTTTTTCACCGCAGTTTATAGATGGAAAAATTAAGAATTGAAGTCATTTGATCAGAGTCACAGGGCTATGAAGATTTGCTGTCAGAATCTGTAGCTGGTACAGGCTGCCTAGGGCAGTAAATGCTTGAGGCTAAAGTTCAACCTGTCACTGGGACCTGGAAAAGAAGAAAGGGAACACTGGGACAAGCTACTAGAGAGGAGTGGTTCCTCAGCTCTGGGATGCAAACACAGTAGCTCCACCCTGGAAGCCTGAGAGATTGCTCAGTAGCTCTCGTCAGCAGCAAATGGTGGGTCTAACCCTCTTGTGAGGCCACCAGCCAGCTGAGAGAATTCTCAGATTTTAACACATCCAGTTGTCTAACTAGATGACACTTATGAGAATCATTTTCAGTCTATTGGAAGCCCAAGTCAGTTCTGATAGGTTCTCCATTCCCTAGTTCTCCCATCCTGGGCTAATGCCTTATTTCTTTTTGGTTTTTAAAGGAGGTTCTACTTTTAGGTACAATTATTCTATTTTCCAGAGGGTGAATGACATAATAGTGGAAGATGGTTATAATTTCATTCCTGCCAAATTGTCTTCGCCATTTGGAAACAATTACACACTTGAAACAGCTTGGTGATCTCATAACCTACAATCCTCAACTTTCTCTCTGGGCTGAGTCTAGAGATCTTCCAGTGTTACAGACATTTCCAGCGATGAGTTGCTTTACAATTTTCCTTCTCCTGTCCTCACTCTTTTTCCTCTTACCCTCTCATGCTTTGTTCTCCTGTGTCCATTCTCCCTTGCAGGGAAGATGTTAATGAAGCAGTAGCTGGGCTGGAATAATAGCATCTGTCTTCTTTGGCATGGTCCTCTTCTACCAGACCCAGTGCTGAGCTCCTTACTTCTATCTTCGCCTTCTGCTTGTAAAACTGAATTTATGAATTTCACCATGACATTGATCAAAGACATGTTCAGCTAATCTGCCAACTCCACCAATTCCTGGCCCCATAGTCAGGCATGAAGTCACTTCTGTTGGGCCATGATTCTCCCTAGAAGGGAAAATGGTGACAAGGAATCGTAGATTCAGAATAGGTTATAAGGAACACTGATAGCAGAGGACACTGTATCCCACTTTTCACTTGAACTCCTCTAAGGACTCCTTGAAGGGTTTATATATCAACACAGGACAAGTGTAAAAATGAGGAGTAGTGGATCTGCATTTTGGCAAAGAGAAGCCCAGAGGTGGTCTCCCCATGTCCCTTTCTAAGCTTTTGTGTTCTGGGTAGGGATTCTAAATGGCCCTTGTGTTCTTAATGAGCAGCTGTGTTGAGGGCCGCGAACAGGGAGAGAGCAGCAAACACCACAGCATGAAGATCCTAGACAAATACCAGATGAAGGGTGTAATAGATACTTGATGGTGAGAGCCAAACAGAACTTAGCCAAGGTTGGGTAGGATTCTAAGAGAAGAGACCATGGACACACTATGGGCAGCCTTCAGCACTGGCTGCTAATTAGATACTGAGCATGAATGTAACAGTTACTTTTCTTATTCCTGCGACAAAATACAAGAAGACAGATAAGACAAGTTTATTTTGACTCACAGTTGTGGGTTATAGTCCATTATGGCAGGGAAGTCATGGCAGTGGGAACTTGAGGCAGCTGTTCACACTGCACCCACAGTCTGGGGACCATTTAGCAACAAGGGAGACAAATACAACTTTTGTTGTTGTTGGCAACTGAGCCAAGAGCCATGTGCATGATGTCAGTGCTTTACTGCCTAGACCTAACAGAACTACTTTCAGTCATCAGATTTCAGGATCCCTTCCCTCTTTGCCTGTGTAATAAAAGCTCCAAAACAAGGTAAGGCAATTCTAGATATAGATGGAAGTTCAGCATTTTTGTTTATTTGTTCATTGTAGCTATTGTTTCTACAACTCAATTATGTTTATAAACACTAAAACACTCTAAAAGTCTTTTAGAGTTCTTTTCTGAAGGGAAACAAAGTTGACACTTAAGCTATGTCCATATTGTACTAAAAGTCGTTGAAGACGATTATCATATCCTCTTTGGGCTCTTCCTTCTGGTTTCATCTTTTCAAGTGTTTGAGGGTAAGGATGTTATCGTTTGTTTGTTTGTTTGTTTGTTTGTTTTAGAGACAGGGTTTCTCTGTGTAGCCATGTCTGTTCTGGACTCACTCTGTAGACCAGGCTGGCCTTGAACTTACAGTGATCTGCCTGCCTCTGCCTCCCTGAGTGCTGAGATTAAAGGCATGTGCCATGACACCCACCTGAGGATGATATCTTTTATCTCTTAATTGTGTTTAGTATACAGTAAGTATATAGTGTCTAGTAAAAAGTAAGTACCCAGTCAACCCTAGTTAGCTGATTGGAATTGATTTGTGACCATAGACTAAAGCTTAGTGATATTCTTTTCCTCTTTTTAAAAATAGAATATTCTTCTCTCCTTACATTACAACCTGACTGCAGTTGCCACTCCTTCCATTACTCCCAGTATTCCTTACACCTCCCCTCCCCTCCAGATCTATTCCTCCTCTGTTTCCCTTCAGAAAAGAACAGGCCTCCCAGGGTCATCAACTAAACCACAGCATAACTGGACTAGGCACAAACCCAAATAGATGGGGTTTGTTGTTGTTTTGTTTTTTGAGACCGGGTTTCTCTTTGTAGTCTGGCTGTCCTGGAACTCACTGGCAGAACAGGCTTGCCCTGAAATCAGAAATCCATCTGCCTGTACCTCCTGAGTGCTAGGATTAAAGCCGTGTGCCACTCATGCCCAGCTAGCTTAGTGATATTCTAAAGCACGGACATTTCCCCCACAGCTCATGTATCATCAGCGTTATAATCTGAATCCAGTGACTTCCAGTGAGACATATGCCACCCCTCCAAACTTACATAGATGTCAGTGAGGAAGCTGTACCTTGCCAAGGATTCCTATTGATAGATATGATTTCCCTCCTCATAGGATGCATGAGGCTGTGACCTTCTGTGAGTTCATCCACCCAGTCTTCAAGTACTTAGCTCCATAATTCATTGTCCTGCATTTTGGGGGCCTTGGGTTCTGTCTTGGACATAACGTCATTCTGAGAATTGTGTGCACTATCTGGGTCGCTCATCGTCTAAGTCAGGCTGAGAACTTTGGCTGTTCCATGGAATCACCTAGAGATTTTTAGATAAAGTCTGTCACCTGCACCTACCCCCAGAGATCCTCATGCCGGACAGCCCAAGTATGTAGCCTGGGTACTGGCCTTCTTTAACATGGCCTAAATGATGCCAGCAGGACCCGGAGCTATCCTGTCTGAAGGACTGCTCCTATTCAGAGTTCTGATTAGGAAAGTGAAAACATTTCCAAATCTTCTTTTCTCTAGACTCTGATGGAGATTGAGCTTTGTTCATGCTAAGCAAGTGCTCTACTAATGCTCTATGTCCCCAGCCCCAAAGCCATAGGATTTTTAAAAATAAAGATGTATTTTTAACGAGCAATTTTTTCTTTTTTTATTATTATCATTTATTACAATTTACTCAATTTGTATCCCAGCTGTGGCCCCCTCCCTCGTTTCCTCCCAATCCCACGCTCTCTCCCTCATCTCCTCCCATGCCCCTCCCCTAGTCCACTGATAGTGAAGGACCTCCTCACCTTCTATTTGACCCTAGCCTATCAGGTCTCATCAGGACTGGTCGCATTGTTTTCCTCTGTGGCCTGGCAAGGTTGTAACCCCCAGGGGGAGGTGATCAGAGAGCCTGCCACTGAGTTCATATCGGAAACAGTTCCTGCTCCCCTTACTAGAGAACCCACTTTGAGACTGAGTCTATGGGCTATATCTGAGCTGGGGCTTTGGGCCCTCTCTGTGCATGGTCCTTGGTTGGCATATCAATCTCTGCAAGGCCCCAGGGCTCAGTTTTTTGTCTCTGTTGGTCTCCTTTTGGAGCTACTGTCCCCTTCAGGTCTTTATATTTCCCCCTTTTTTTATAAG
This sequence comes from Meriones unguiculatus, assembly GCF_030254825.1. Classification (NCBI taxonomy): domain Eukaryota; kingdom Metazoa; phylum Chordata; class Mammalia; order Rodentia; family Muridae; genus Meriones; species Meriones unguiculatus. The sequence goes on along the minus strand of NC_083369.1, from coordinate 140,247,918 downwards.
ATTCCCTGTACTCTGCCCAAAGTTTGGCTATGCGTCTCAGCCTCTGCTTCAATATTTTGATCAGTAGAGTCTTTCAGAGGCCATCTGTTGTAGGCTCCTGTCCTGTTCCCTGTCTTCTCCTGCTTCCAATGTCTATCCCATTTGTCCTTCTGAACGAAGATTGAGCATCTTCCCTAGGGTCTTCCTTGTTGCTTAGCTTATTTAGGAGAATAGATTTTAATATGTTTATCCTATATTATGTGGCCAAAGACACACATGGTATATACTCACTCATAAATAAATATGAGCAAATTTTTAAGGTGGCTAACATTACAATGAAGCCAACAAATCTCTTGGTTTCAAAACTGGTAAAAATTCTAGTGTGCCTTGTGCTGGCTGGTAAATGTCTGGCCCTTTATGAGGGTCTCAGTGTCTCTTTGTAGAATTTCGTAGCCATAGCTCATAGGATTAAATGTTGACAAGAGTAGCTGCAACCACAAGACTGCATTCCTATAGGTTTTCCTGATTTATAAAATACCTTGGTGTATGTTATCTCACTGAGGTAGAGAATCTCCTGCATATGGGAATACGGAGGCCTTAAGCAAGGAAGCAACTAAGTAGGTTACCCAGAAAGAAACAATACCAAAATCTAGAAAGAAGCTCCCCAGAACTCTGTGTATGCCAGACAGACAGGAGTGCTTATTTGGGATTGGGACAGTTTGAGTCATTTCCAAGGTCACACAGTTGAAGAGTGGAGGTGGTAAGACTCTAGAACTTGTGTTCTTAAAACTGCTTCCCCGTGTTTACTCAACGAGGCATATGATCATGGTTTTTATATGACTTTGCCATGATTCATTCTGGGATGAATTTGTACCTCTTACCAAAAGCACTTGGTAAAGATTAAGAGAAACCCTAAGGAATGAAAGCCATAGTTCCACTGATTTCAGCTACTAGGGATTAAGCTAACGTTCCAGGGAAGAATGTCAGTAAAATATGCCTTGAGAATTGTACACCCTTAGTTCATTTTGCAAGAGATCTCATGTGAGTAAGATCACAGGCCCATGAAAACAACCCACTAAGGCACATTACAAATGCTTTCTCAATGATTTTGTGGCCCTCATTACTAAATATGTCGTGTTTGGTCGATACCTCTTCTTCTGTTTTTCTTTTAGAAATTCAGCATTCTTTCATGGGACAATATAATAGCCAGTAAAGTTTTGAATTATTTTTTTAAGTTAAGGAGAAAAGATATTACTCTTACTTCAAGAAGTAAATTTAAGTAGCTTATGATGGTATCACTAATTGGATAGATAAGAATTGTCCACTCAGCTGTGTTGCCTTCCAACTATATGGACATTTTGCTTGTTAATAGGAAATGTTTTGTCATTAACCGAAGCTGGGTCCACAGTACCATCTAACAAATTCTGTGCTGGGGGATACAAGTATTTGACAATGAGTTTGAATAACTGAAAATTTTCATTGGCAAAGTGGAAAAAATACTTTGTTTCTTGCTATAACTTCAGCACTTGAAACATAGTAGGCCTTCAAAGTTTAAAATTTTTAAAATTGCTCCCCACTCTCAAGTTGACAGCCCCCGTTTCTTTGATTGTTACTGTTTAATAGATATGTAACAATATACACGCATATGCACAAATATATAAATACAGCCTACTCAGTCTGTTTTTGCTGTTTGTGTATGGTTTCAAGGCTGACCTCTCTTCACTAGACAACCAATAAAGAGGTTCACCCCTAGGGGAGGCTAATTCTCTATCTCTCAGTAGTTACCTAGAGTCCTTTGTCTAGGGGTGGGACCCACACGTTTTCCCCCTTCCACATTAGCATGGCCATTGACATTGACATTAGCATTGGCCATTGTTCCGTCTTACGTGTGCAGCCATTTCTAGGAGAGACCATTCCACAGCAGACAACTGGGTTTCAGGTATTCCGTATCTCCCAATCTTTCCACCCCCTCTTTCTCCATGGGCCCTGATCACTATTGTAACGTAGATGTATCAGTTGGGGCTGAACTTCCCGTAATCTCATGGTCTGTATTTTGTGTCCGGTGTATTTTTCCGTGCTGGTCTCCGTTCGCTGCAAATCGGGGCTTCTTAGATGAGGGGTGGGAGCTGCACCTGATCTGCAAGTATAAGGATAAGTTTTAGGATATAGTAAGGAATGATGCTGGTCTAGCAAAGTAGCAGTAGTAGGTTTTTTTCCTAAGGTCAATGACCTCACTAGCCCTGAGAAGCTAGCTAGGTTTCCAGTACCAGGCATGATTTCCCTCCTGTTGAATTGGACCTTAAATCCCATGAGACAACTGTTGGTTATCACCAATATGTGAGTGCCACTGACTGCACCATTACATGTATCTTGCCATGTTACATCAATAATCTAGATTGTTTAGGGAGTCACCTGACCAACCGTTTGGAAGGAGGTTTCTTATGCCTGGAATAAGGGTTTTCTTAGTCTGTGGTTCTTATGGAAAGCACTGTCGGCCCAAATGACTTGACTTTCTTTAAGATCTCACTCTGCCTGAGTGGTGGTGATGCATACCTTTAACCCCATCACTTAGGAGACAGAGGCAGGAGAGACCAGCTTGGTCTGCAGAGTGAATTCCAGGACAGCCAGGTGTAATGGAAGTTTGGGTTTCTTTTAAAACCTCAGTTATATTATGTAAATATGTTTTTATTTTAATCCCCAAGTGTGGGATGTTAGTTTGGGCTTTACTTTGTCTGCAGCTGATAATTGCCTCCTGCTGGCCATGGTGTTTGCCAGCTGGTAATTGCCTGCCTCGTGCAGCATGAAGAGGCGATAGTCTAGGACTGTGAGGGATATAAATATGAGAGCCCAGAAAGAGAAAGTGTGGCAGTTTGAAGAGACCAGATGGAGAGAATCATTTCAACTAAGCAGCTTGGAGGAGACTGCTCGCTGCGTTTGTTGTCGACAGGGATTGGTATAGCCCCCAAAAGAACATGAACTCAGTGGCCTGCTCTTTGACCACCCCCTCCCCCCCCCCCGTGGGGAGCAACCTTGCCAGGCCACAGAGGACAATGCAGCCAGTCCTGATGAGACTGCCCACTGCTTGGGGGGGGGGGCATGGGAGGAGATGAGGGAGAGAGGGTGGGATTGGGAGGGAATATGGGAGGGGCTACAGCTGGGAGACAAAATGAATAAGCTGTAATTAATATAAACTGTAATTAATATAAAACATAAAAATTTAATTGAAAAAAAGAATCCATCGACCCTAAACAGATGAGAGAAGTAAAGGGGTCTGCATCCCCTCTCCCTACTAACCTTCTCTCTCCTACCTAAGGTTAAAGGGTTGGTGAAAGGGAGGTAAGGAGCTAAACACCCCAAATGAAATAGAGTTTAAAAAATGAGCACATAAGACAGGGCTATGCAGAGATACCTTGTCTTGAAAAAAACAAAATATCACTCTCTTTTCCTGATCGTCCCCTAGAAGGTGCTATTCATAGAAAATTTGGACTCTTCACGTTGAAGAATTTCTTTAAGCCCCTGACTCCTTCTGCCATTAAAGGTAGAGTGGTGTGAGGCATCATTTCCTCCCAGGGATTGTATAAAAACTCAAGCTCATTTGCCCTAAGGAAACAGCAGGAGTCTGTTAGGGTGTTCACTGGGATACCCTTTATCTGGACTAGAGCTGTTTGAGTGTAGCCTCAGCAGAGCCAACGACTTTTTTTGTACCAAGCCAGGTCACCGTGTGGTCATAAAGTTCTAGGCCCTGGGTTTTCTGAGGCCAAATCTTAACCTCTAAGTTTAGCAAGGTGTTTCAACCTTGTGTTTCAGATTCCTTTTCTGCAAAGCGTCGATACACATTTCAGAAATTTGTGACTTAATACGTGTAAAACATGTCTGCCATGCACTGGACTCGTTGTGAGGGGATGCCAACCATTAGCAATACAAGCCAGTGCTGTCATCCAGAAATCTTTTGTTGTGATGATGAGTGTTCTCTACTTGTTGCTCAGTGCTGTGGCCACCAGCCACATGTGACTGCTGAGCACATCAACCTTGAACAGACCAGTGGAATTTTCATTGTATTTAACCAGTTTAAATTTATTTTAGAAAAAAAAAAAAAAAAACAAGTTCATTTGATACACTACAAAAGGAACAACAGAACAGGGAACATGGCCACAACAGAAGAACTACCTGCCTGAGTAATTTAAAATTTAAGTTGTCACATGAGGCTAGGGGCAGCCATGTTGGACACCACAATGATAGACTATTTAAGCTAATTGTCTTAGAATTTTTGTTTCAAACTGTGTAAGCTGGCATTAAATCACAGAAAAAATAATAAGTCAGATACCCAGTTTTCTTCCTTGTCCCTTCCCTCCCTCCCTCTTTCCATCCCTCCCTACCTCCTCTCCCTTCCTCGAGGGATTTGCTACAGGGATTTGACTGAATCAAACTGTGGGAGCTGGTTGACACTTTACGAAACTGCTCTTCTCACAGCTGGCACAGAAACTTAATAGTCAATGGAGCAGGCAGATGGGAAGGGAGAATGGATGTAAGATGGGAGAACATGAGCATCCGGAAGCCACAGGGTATGACTTGTAGTCCATGGGAACCAACTGAACCTCATGTTGGTCTGTGATGCCTTTTACTTTTGTAGTGTGGATGCCCCAAAGAAACTAGACTGCTTATTGCAAAACTAAGCATACATCTGGCCAAGAAGCTGCACATCTGAAGGATCTAGGGGAAAGTGAAGCAACTGTAGGCCTGACAGCTCCCTTATACTAACCATATAAGGCTGATGATTCTTGTCAGTGAGTGTGAGCTACAGAATGGCTGACGCCTCATGTCTGATCAGTTGTGGACAGCAAAGGTTGAAAGAGGTGGGCTACTTTTGTGTGAAGCTGGAGGAAGAGCAAGAGTTGGCCCCTGGAGGATCAAGACCACATTTCACCTTCCAGTCATGGTGAGAGCCCACCTAGAATGGCTGGTTTCTCCTCAGGAAGCTCTATCAGCTAAGAGCTAAAGTTTTCCTTGGTGATGTCGTTATTAATCTTTTAATAAATACGTTATGTAAGAGTACTTATTGAGCAGTGTGACATGAGACAGTCACAGTTCAAGTAAACATGCTTTGGATGTGCCAAATTAGAAATGCTTCTATTCGTCTTTTTCCCTTATGTAGTTAAAGTCTAAAGAGGTATTTTCTGGAAGAGTGTTTGTTGTCCCAAGTTCTGAAAACCCAATATAATGAGAAAACATTATTTTGTTTAGAGTTCCCATATAATAGTGCCTAGGCGTGGTGGCTTGTTTTTAAACATCTCTCTGTGGAATAGTAACTTAATCTGGAGGAGTTTCGGTTGTGTAAAAAGAACTCATGCAAGGGGGCCTAGCTGTATCTTTTATAGAGTCCCTTCCGAAAGAGAAAGTCTTGTTCCCATCCAACTTAAGGATGGTGTGTTGGAAGACCCATTGGCATTGCCACAGCTTTAAGACAGCCATCTTACATTGGAAAACTTAATGTCTACCCCAGTGTTAAACAGCAGAGAGGAATATGAACACTTCAGCAGCACCCAGATATGACCTCCTATGTGGGGTCCAAGTAGTTTATTTAGAAAGTGATGTCAGGGAGCAGAGAGAGGACATTAAGCAAAGAGGAAAAGTCAATTGTGAGTATATTATTGAGGTTACCACTCTAGGTAATTGGGACACATAACTTGTGAGCTTTTAACATTGTTTTTGGCATGAATTTAGACGGACAATTCAGCACACATTTGTAAGATCTCTTTGCTCTAATTGTCAGACCTAACTACGACTCCACACATCACATTCCAAGTAATAGTTATCCAAGTATTCTCAAGTCTCTCTCTCTCTCTCTCTCTCTCTCTCTCTCTCTCTCTCTCTCATTTTTGGTTTTTTTTTTTGTGACAGGGTTACTCCATGTAGCCTTGGCTGTCCTAGACTCTCTTTGTAGACCAGGTTGCCCTCGAACTCACAGAGATCCACCTGCCTCTGCCTCCCTAAGTGCTGAGATTAAAGGTGTACGCTGCCATGCCTGGAGTATTCTCAAGTCTTTAGGACTCTACTTAGATCACTTTCCCCCATTCTCAGATCTGTTCTCCATCATTCCCCTCTAATGGTTTGCAACACAGAGAATAACTCTTTGTCAACTGGCTTTTAGCTAGGTTTAGCCAATGTTTGGTAATAAAAAAGAAATTTGAATGCAAAAGGGAAGGTGTTGTGTGTGTGTATCTTTCTCTGATTGACTTACCCATACATCTAGAAGTCACTCTGCCTCCTCCATCTTCATGATTCCTTTCTCATTGGACAACCCCTATCTCTACATGGTTTCAGCTTTTGCTTCTTGTCTCTTCTTCCGGTCCTAAATGATTGTTCCAACCTTTGACCTTTGCACTGTTTCTCTGAGTTAATTTTCTCCTCTTGCTATACCTGTCATGTGTTGATAACTTAATTCCTGACTTATAGAGATTTCTCTTGCAGTTATGTATGTATGTATGTATGTGTATGCACGTAAATATTTTGGTGCTAAGAATCAAACCTGAGGCCTTGCACACGGTAGGCAAGTACTCTGTTATGATAGAGATTTCTTAATGATTTTATCAGTCAAAGCAAAGGTATCTTTGAATAGTTACAAGATCCATGACACTGGATGATAATAGATAAAACATCAAGCTGCTAAGCATTTAGTGGGAGAAAAACAAGCCTTATATAGCATGCTACGGTTAGAATTCCCCCTCCCCCCAAAAAAACCCTCATGTTGACATTTTACTTGCCTTTGTGATGTTTTTGAGAAGTGGGACAATTGAAAGCTTAAGTTATGATGGCCCCTCCCTTTTGAATGCATCAATGTCATTCTCACAGGAGTTATCACTCTCTTTGTCTTGTGAACCACTTTGTCCTTTTTCTATGTATGACACAGCAGGATGTAGCTCACCAGATGTAGCCTCTCAATTTTTGTGCTTCCCAGACACCAGAACTATGAATTAATTACTTTTTTACCTATTTTTTAATTTTTATTAATTTTACATTAATTACAGTTTATTTACTTTATATCCCAGCTGTAGCCCCTTCCCTCATTCCCTCCCAATCTCACCCTCCCTCCCTCATCTCCTCCCTGTCCCTTCTCTAAGTCCTCTGATAGGGGAGGTCCTTCCATCTGACCCTAGGACTGATTCTCCAACCAAGGGCCATTCATGGAGATAACATAGAACCCCTGCTCAGACGTAGCCCATAGCAGCTCAGTATCCAAGTGGGTTCCCCAGTAAGGGGAACAGGGACTGTCTCTGACATGAACTCAGTGGCTTTGACCACTTCCCCGTGAGGAGGGAACAGCCTTGCTAGGCCACAGAGGAGGACAACGCAGCCACTCCTGATGAGACTTAATTACACTTTTAAAAAGATGTATTAATTTTATTTTATGTGCGAGAGTTTTGCTTGTATGTTTGTATGTGCACCATGTGCATACCTGTTGCCCACAGAGATTAGGAACAATATTATTTAATCCCCTAGAACTGGAGTTACGTGGGTGTTGGGAATTGAACCCAGACTTTCTGCAAGAGTAACAAATGCTCTTAATCACTGGGCCTTAATCAAATAAGCTTTCATTGTTTTATAATATAGCCAGCCTAAGACGCAGTAGAAATGTTGAAGAACATGTCCAAATGCCAAGTGCATGATGTAGCCAATAAATATTTTAAGATGTAAAGAGGAGCCAGCTATCTCCATCAGCTTCTGCAGGCAAAGGATGCTTTCGAAGGCCAGAGAGTTGACATAAAGGTGTCATCTTCTAAAGCTTCCAGTTTGAAAAGATAGAGTTTAAATTTACAATGTAGAAAGGCCATTACATATGTAATTAGTATTAAAAAACCATGGGATGTGGAGATTATCATAGACTGTCTGGATAAACCCAGTCAAATCGTGTGAGTTTTTAAGTGACATAATGGTGGCATATGAGAACTTCCCTACTCTATCCTCTCATGTGTGTGCCTTGAAGACAGACAAATGAGACAAGAACCAAGAAACAGGTCTCTGAGACCTAGAATGGCCCTCTGTGTGTAGCCAGTAAGAAAAATGAGGACCTCGGTTCTACAACCGCAGAGAACAAGAGTTCATTAATAACCCAAATAGGCAGGAAATGGATCTGCCTCCAGAGCTTCCAGATAGGACTGTAGCTTATCATGAATTTGATGTTCATCTGGAGAGCTCCGAAGTAGATTTATAACCTGTAGTCTTGGATAACACACTTGTATTGTAAGACACCAACTTCTTGATAATTTGTTAGAGCATTAACATGAGAAGAAACCAATACACTTACATTTTCAGCTTGAATTACTTAGCTATTGTTAGCTAGAATACTATTAAGTTCAAGAAGAGATCAAATAGCAAAACGATATGGAGTGATGAAGGCCAAGTTGGATGCATTGAGTTGGAGGAGAGATGATAGTAGGGCAACCATATGGCAGTACTAGCACCATGCTAGAACACGTGACACTAGAATCTGGGAGGTGGTGGTAATAACATGGGTAAAAAGTGCTCTGAATGTGTTATATGGAAGGTGGCTCCATCCATGGAGCTATTTTCTTGAGTTTCCTTTCTTTTTGTTTGTTTCCTTTTTTTTTTTTTTCTGAGACAGGGTTTCTCTGTGTAGCCTTGGCTGTCCTGGACTTGCTTTATAGACCAGGCTGGCCTCAAACTCACAGAGATCTCCCTGCCTCTGTCTCCCTGAGTGTGGGATTACAGGTGTGCACCATCACACCCAGCAAGTTTCCTATTCTCTGGGCTCTATTTGACTTCTATTGTAAACTTATTCTCTTCATAATTGGAATATATGGATTTTCTTTTGAAAAACTCACCAGAAAAAAAATTATCAGAGTCAAACTAAGTAAATTTTATAGACAGATTCCAACAATTTTGTGTATGGGTTTAAATAAATACCTCAACAAATTAGTAATGGTGAAGAGCTACTTTGTAGGTTTCCAAAGAAAACTCTGAAAGCATAAAGTATGTAAGACGTGCAGGGACACAGCTATGTTGTACCGTGAAGAGTGATGTTGACCATCGTACTGAGAGTTCTAAGGCATAGAAAGAGTAAACCGATATGCCAAAAGAAAAAGAAAAGGCAAAGAATAACAAATTTCTAAATGTCAAGCTTTAGGGCTGGCAAGATGGCTGCTCTTCCCAAAGACCTGGGTTTAATTCCTAGAACCCACATGTATGTTTTGTTTGTTTGTTTTGTTTTGTTTTTTATCCCAAAACCATTTTAATGAGGCAACATTTATGTACCGTGGCATTCAGTTATTCTAAATATATACTTTTGTGTTTTGTTTTTTTTTTATCTTCTGGGTGTAGGGTTGGTTTGTGTTTGTGTTTATGTCCAGTTATGTGATCCAGGTGGCCCTTAGACTCGGTATCTCCTTCTTACAGCTTCCACGTGTATATTTATAACCTCGTGTAACTCTAGTTTCAGGGTATCTGACACCCTTTTCCTTCCTCCCTAGGCTCACTGTTTAGGCTAGGCTGGCCAGGCAGTGAGCTTCTAGGACCTATCTACCTGTGTCTGCCCTGCAAAACTCAGGTTAAAGGCACATGTGACCATGCTGGAGTTTTATGCGGGTGCTGGGAATTGAATCTGAGTCCTGTAGAATGGCAAGCACTCTTAACCACTGAGTCATTTCTCCAGCCTCGAGCATGTATTATTTTCCTGAACAGAAATAAAATAAAATAAAACTTTTTTTTCTTTTAAAGGATCTGAACATTTTCTCCCAAACAAATAACTCAGCAGCTGTTGTAGCTTCTTCACGCAAAGGTGGTTGATCTCGTTCACTTCAGTGGAAAGTGGTGACATACTAGACCAAAAGTGTGCATTAAAAATTAAGCAGAGTTAATAAAATTCAGTTTCTGAAGATGTGCATATTTTCTACATATTAAATGAACACTAATCAATGGCTTAAAATCTTAGCAAGCTCCTTAGTTTTCAGTGTACGGTATGCATTTATAGATTATACAACACCATATATAGAGCACCATCAATAGTTAAAAGTTGAAGACCTGGGGAGATGTCTCAGTGCATAAGAGTGCTTGCTGTGAAAGAGAGAGGACCTGAGTTCAAATCCTCTGAACCCACATAAAAATCCAGCATGATTGCATGTGCCTATAAGCCCAGGGTTGGAGAGCAGAGGCAGGTAGATCCCAGGAGCTTACTGACTAGTCAGCCTAGCCCAGACAATGAGTTTCAGATTCAGTGAAGGACCCTGTCTCAAGAAAAGAAAAGGATAAAGAGAAAAAGGTAAAGTGGAGTGATATAGAGGGTTAAAGACACCTCATCACCGAATAGTCTCCTCTGGCTTCTGTATACACACACATGGCTACTTACATGCACATGTATGCATTCACCAGACATACACACACACACACACACACACACACACACACACACACACAAACAAAAACAAAAAAAAAAAAACGTTAAAAACTGGAAGGATTGCTTCACAAGAAAGCTGAACTTGTAGAGGATTGAAAAGAAACACTGATCAGGGTGTGGAGCATAATAGCGAAATAACATGCTGCCCTCTTTTGGTAGCCATCAATTCACATTCATCGCCATCAAAAGTGTTCATCTCCTACTAACATGTGAAAGAACCCAACTAATGCTAAGTCACCTTTTCTCATTGACAGAAAATGCTGACAACTCCAGTTTGTTATCACCATCCGGTAAGAACTATTTTATGACTTTGGGGAATCTCAAGAAAACATTACTCTGAGAGTTCTCTGTGCAGCAAGACATGGTCGGATACAAGGAAACTGTCTTCCTCTAAGAAGCTTAATTGTCATTAAACGTACACCTTCAAGACCAACAGCAGACAGGCATGTTGATCCTTCCGTACTGCCTGGCAGAGCTGGGGAATAACTCTCTAATAACTAGAATGTGTGGGTATCATTGGTAGCTGCTTACGTGCTTCAGCTATGTTTGGTAGTCTAGCTCACAAGTCTAAGCAGCACCAAGAACTTAAATGTGCCAAGATTTATTCTATTTACAAAGTGAGCTCTTCTCTTCAATACACTCTTTCAGTATCTTGGCTTCATGAATATCTTCCCAGAGGCTTCTACGAGCTTTGCACACATGACAATGGGAAGGCAAGTAAACTAAAGAGAAATTTAGAACAAGAACCTACAGAAAGTAATAACAGACCCTGACATGAGACTGATGACTAACTGGAAACCAGCATTGTAGTATCCTATGATGAGAGAACAAAGCCTAGGGCTGCTGAATAACTTGTCTAAGATCTCGCAGCTCCTTGACCCACATCACACAAAGGCAGTACGTGGCTTCTTTGAGTCCTACCTGTCTTCTTTTTGGTATACCACATATCCTAGAAGGGCTGTGAGTCAGTTGGTACTCCATCTTTAAACTTGTGAAAATGAACTGTTGTTACTCATTCAATCATTTCAATCAAACAAATAAAAACAGCAGCCATCCCTCATGCGTGTACTATTATGCATGAACAATTGTGCCTGGAAGTCTTCAGTCCTGCGTCATGGCAATAATGATGTTCATGCTGTAGATGTGGAAACAGGCTCAGCGGGGGAAACTGACCATGTTAACACAGTCTCTGGAACCAACCTGCCTCTTGGGGTTTGAATTAAGCCACCACCCTCCAAACTTCACCACTGGCTCAGGTCTGGGACAAGTTCCTTCACCTCTCTGTGCCTTGGTTTCTTCCTCTGTAAACTGAGGAAAACAATAGCATCTACTTCACAGGGTGTTTAAAGATGAAAATAAGAGACAACATGTACCTGCTATAGGGTAAATAAGGAGTGTCGCTGGCATGAGATATATAGGCCGAAGATTCAAACCCTGAACCTCAAGCCACCAAAGCCCAACCTCTTTGTCCATGTCACTTTGTCCCTTCGTTATTGAGCTTCTAGGATCCAGCATGCTAGTGTAGTTTTCTTCTAATACAGTGGTTCTCAACCTGTGGGGTGCGACCTTTGGTTGGGGTCAAATGATCCTTTCACAGGAGTTGCCTAAGACCATCAGAAAACACAGATATTTACATCATGATCCATAACAGTAGCAAAATTACAATTATGACATAGTAAAGAAAATAATCTTATGGTTGTGGGGGAGGTCACCGCAACATGAGGAACTGTATTAGAGGGTCACAGCATTAGGAAGGTTGAGACCCACTGTTTTAGTAAAATAGCTTTTGGCAAACTTAATCATAGCAAAGTCCGCAAAACCCTGTTTGGGGTTTTTTTGGTTTGTTTGTTTTGTTTTTGTTTTCTAGAATGGAGTGAAGTGCTTTTGGAGTTCTAGTCATAACCTGGGTTCGGGGTGCTCTGAGGGTACAGCTATATAAACTATCTGGCAGGACCCAGTGTAGTATCAAGGGAAGAAGGCATCTCTGCCCACAGACTTTGAACTTGGTCACCATTCATTCACATCCAAAACAATTAATAATCATCCATTTAAAACCAGCTGTGACCAGTTTGCTCTGCCCCAGAAGCATACTTTGACTTGAACTGCTTAGGACCAGTCTTATTACTCTTCAAGAACAATCCTGGCAATTACTTAAAAGAATAAATATAGTAAATGAGAAAATATGAAAGCAATAATATGGGACAGACAGGGTGTGTTTTTAGCCAACCCATGTCCAGTCTGAAAAAGGCCAGCCAAGTCCTTTGACACACCCAGATTTTGTCCATACCAGCTGAAAATCAAGCTCACCACTATAAGACTAGAAGATTTTCATTGTGAAGTGCTACAGAGTCCTTATGTATTTAGGTAGAGATCAAACCACTGAATCTCTTAAATATTTAAACATGTGAAATGTACATAGTAGATTCACTTTCTAGCATAAGTGGAGCCATTCCACAAAAAATTTATGGCTTGATTGATTGCCTTAGAAGCAGCCATATTTTAAAATGACTTACCAAGAAATGGGTTAATTACTGTAATAGTGAATGATATATAATATTAAATGCTATAAATTAGTTACTATATATTATCTACTCTAAATTTACCTATGTTATATATCATATGAATATTATATGAAGACTATATATGTATATATTCTAAATTTACCATGGGAAGAGTTGGTAGCTGGCAGCCATCATTATAATAGAATGGTGTCAATGTGCCAATATATCCATGACTACAAGTCAACGAATTATTTTAAATGTTTTTATAGAACACTCTTGGCTGGAAAAAATAATGAAACTAGCTTTTATTTTATTCCATGTTGTTCCTAACTTATTGTCACAGAGCTATAATGATGCAATAGACTCCATGATTGTGAGTCTCATAGCACTTTTTCTACTTTTTATAATTGTATCTCAAGAGTTCTGACTTCTTAAAAATTCGTAAATAGGAGTGGCATAGGAGAAGAAGAGGGAAGGGGGGTAGGATTGGGATGGGGTGAGGGAGGGGGCTACAGCTGGGATACAAACTGAATAAACTGTAACTAATAAAAATTTTTAAAAAATAAGAAAGATAATTCATAAATAACTGTTTCAAGCCAGGGCTATACACTGAGACCTTGGTTCAAAAGAAATATAATTGTTTCAAAATATTCACTTGTTTTTTTCTCTCTGCAGCTGAATCATCTCTTATCAGTCTTGTCCCCTACTCCAATGGTACACCAGGCAAGATTTTGAAAATCTTTAAGCCTAGATGTAGTCCTATTTGTTAAGTTTTTGTTTTAATTATACCTTTATCTTCTTCTCCTTGGGAAAAAAAGAGGTAAAAACTACAAGTCTTAATGGTAAGAATGTTTCTGGAGCAAGTGAAAATTGATAGCCCTTCATATGAATAGAAGTATGATGAGTGGTGATGAAGATTTGTATCTCTAAGTTATATTTGGAGACCCTGCATAATTCCATATAATCCAACACTCCAAAACTTAAAACCTGCCAACATGTAAGAGTAACCGTTCTGGTTAAATGTTAAAATTCTGTGATCCTAGAAGAATAAAAAAAAAAATCCCTCTACCACTATAACTATTCTAGAAAGTATTAGAAACATTGACCATCATTTAAGCACTCCATTTTCCTACTCTCTAACACAATGCCAGCAAACTTGATACAATAGATTATTTAACTGTGGGAAGCACAGCCAGTGACTTCAATGGGATTGAGTGTGAATTTGGAGGTACGGGGTATCCAAAACCAGTCTTGATATGGGTGTTTTTAATCAGTTTTTAGATAGCATGAAATGGGGGGAAAAACTGGGTCCTCGTCATGTTAGAGAAAAGGACAAAGAACTTCATGATGCCCCAGGGAGGTAGGTGGGGCAGCACATTCTGTTCTCTCCACTCTGAGGAGAAACAGTTTCTATCTTATTTCCGTCAAACACCAACACTTCTCAGAATCTCTTGGCTAAAATCAAATTCCACCATGTGGTGGGTGGTTAAGAAGCTAAATAATCATAGATGTATCTGTATGATGATTGAAACTGATTAAATACATAATTGGCCCAACAGGAAGAAGCAACGGTTGTCATTTTTGTGTGCAATTGCTTTGAACAGTGAAAAAGATTATCTTCAGTTTAGCTTTGGGAGCAGTGATTTTTTTTTTATTCTTTTGTGTATTGTGTGGGATATATTTTTATATGTTGGTGCATTTTAAGCATGACAATGCATTGATTGTGTTCTTTTAGTTGTTTGGGTTTTTTTGAGATAGGGCTGGCCTCAAACTCACCATCATTTGGCTTTGGCCTCCCAATTTGTTACAACTACAGGCCTATGCTTCTGTGCCTGCATCATAATTTTTTTCCTAAAATTTCATCTGTAATAACAAATTATAGAATTATTTTCATTTAAAGAAATACCAAAAGGATCCGTTTTAAGTGGATTTTTAAATCAAATAGGTTCAAAATTAAAAATGCTTGAAAGTTGATAATGCTTAAGAACTCTAAAATTAAACTAGTGTTTGACTTAGAATGTGTCACTGCTGAGAACTACTAAAGCATCCCCAGGGCTATTAAAGTTGTTATTTATGCTGTAAATTTCAAACCATGAAGGATTTCTCATTAACATAGAGCGGAAAGGACAGCTTTTCTTTTTAAAATGCTTTTATTAAACTTTTTTTTTTGGGGGGGAGGAGGATTCTAGACAGGGTTTCTCTCTGTAACCTCCCTGGCTGTCCTGGACTTCATTTTGTAGACCAGGCTGGCCTTGAACTCACAGAGATCCACCTGCCTCTACACCCTGAGTACTAGGATTAAAGGCCTGTGCCACCACAGCCCGGTCATTTTTTTATTATTATTATTAAATTGGGGATGGGGGATTTCATACAATGTATTTTTATCAGAATCATCCTTCACTCTTCTCACTAATTCCTTCTAGGTCCACCCTCACCTCCCTACCCACCCTGAACTTCGTGTCCTCTTTAAAAACAAAACAAAACAAAACAAAACTTCAATTCGTGCTGCCTATATACTGTTGGGGGTGGAGCCATCTGCTGAAGTGTGGTCAAACCTTAAAAATTACTGGCACTTCTCCCCCAGAAGCATCAACTGTCCATAGCTCCTTGGTTAGGGGTAGGAGGAGTTCATGAACCCATCCTCACTTCATGCTAGAATGTTGACTGGGCTGATCCTGTTCAGGTAGCCACAGCTGTTGTGAGGTCGTGAGTGAAGGTGTCCTGTCATGTCCGAAAGACACTTTTCATTCCTGTCCTCCTCCACCTCTGTCTCTTGCAATCTTTCCATCCCCCTTTCTACAATGGAACAAAATATTAAATAACATAATTGTTAAGTCTAATAAATATTGGAGTGTTACACTCATAACAGGCATTCAGGAAACAAATTCTGAAGGAATGAATGTGTACTCAAATTCATCTCTGGGCTGAATAGCAGAGAATGAGACTGATGCATTGGCTAGTACCAGTTAGATTTTGCAAAATCAGTGTTTAAGAAATCTGGGAAAAGTCACATTTGTTAACCATACCAGTAATTACACTGTTTGTTATTTCTTTGGATGCTGCTTCAGAAGTATTGTCGACTTTAAACAAAACAGGTAATTTCAAATTATTTTCAAATGTCATGGCTTTTCTGTAGCTTCTTGAGGTTTTCGTACGTCAGGTCTAAAGAATTAGTAAGGAACAAGTTTCTGTGGTTCCTTTGCTTATTTCCCTAAGTGTTAAACCTTTGTGCTCTTTGACCTCTGTTATTGAGTTCTCATTCTGTTGTCACCGCACTCCTAAACTTCCTGTTATAACCATAGCACTCTACTTAAAAATAACATCTGTTGTTTTTCTGCTATTAAAGCAATACGCATTAGCTCATAAAATGGAGAATAAAGAAGAAAATAGAAAACTATTGTTGTTAATAATTCGGTACACTTTCATGTGTGATCATATGTATTTATATGTATATACATATATACACACATAAATACACTTATACTATGTATTTCGCTTTTCAAAATCATAGTTGACATAGATTTTAGGTTTCTCTCTTAACTTAGTATTAAATTGTAAGCATTCTCCATTGTCTCTTGCTATTAATGGTGATGCTCTGTTGTGTGCCATATATTAAACATTAAAGGTTTTTGTAGTTTTTAATAGACATTGTTGCAATGAACATCCTGATGCCATCATTTTTGCACTCATCCCTGATTTCTATAGGATACACTCCAAAGACTGGACATAATGGGTCAGCAGCATGAATATTTTAAGGCCATTAAGAACTACAAAACAAATAACCTGTGATTAATATAAAAATAATTAATTAATTTAAAAAAAGAACTGCTGCTTAATTACCTTCTAGAAAAATTGTACCCTGCAACATTTTGGCAGGAGTGGATGAAAATAATCTTGTCACTTGCTGTGCCTTTGCTGAGACAACATGATACATTATTAAATCTTGTTCTCGATTCTTTAGGGTTTTTTTTTTTTTTCACTTTTAATCATTAGTAAAATTGAATCTTTTTGTGGGTTTGGCAACAAAAATATAAATTAATTTCACAGTTGTGCTTCACTTGCTATGGAGAGACAAATACTGAGACAAACAAAATCATGCATAAAGGATTAGTAATGACAGAACAAAATGGTACCTACCTCTGTATTTACCGCCAGCCTTTGACCATGAATCACAACCACATTGAGGTGAGCTCATCAGTAATACTCATACAAAAGTTTCTGAAATTGTATAATATCATTATTTTCAGTACGTCTCCAAGCTCTAAGCTTAGTCTTTCCTTCAAAGCTTGGTCCTTTGTCTAGGAGACAGAATTTCTCTGCAAATTTGTGCCCTGAGTGCAGCCTCTCGTAGTTGGCAATCCTCCTTACACAAGCTTTTCTGAACCAGATGCTCCATCACCTGGGGGATGGAGCATGGACTTTGTCTCCAAATGTCTTTGGAAAGATATTCCCAAGGCTTGCCTTTCCAGAGCACATTACGATTTGCCTATGGCTCTCTAACTTGAGCAGTCCTGGTTCTACAGTGAGCTTGTTATACAGCAGTTGTATAACTGAGAACAGTTTTATCTGCCAGTACAATGAGGATAGTATTGCATTAACCTGAAAGAAGAAAGTGGGTTCTTGATTGTAACCCGTAGTGGCAATATTTTTTTTTTCAATGCAGTTTATTCAGGAACCTTGAACAATCATCTGACCCTGGGGAAAGCCAGCCCACAGCTTAAATAGCCTCTGAGTAGCCAACCCCAGCATGCCACGGGGGCAATGCAGATAGGTCCACATACATGGAAGCAATCCAGATCCTCAGCCTTAGCCAAATATGGAGTTGTTCGTGACAGAGAGCACTCACCATCGGGAAGGTGGAAGGCAGAAACCAGCTCCATCTTTAAGGCGCAGCATTACGCAGCTCTCTACAGTTCCCCCTTTTTGTTTTAGACGCATCAGGCAAGAGTAGAGGTCTGATCTCTGCAATATTTTTTATTCATTCACTCTGCGCTGATTCACACTGACTTTCATTCTGCAGCATCTGTTCCTTACAACCTGTCACCGGGAGGCGCTGTTTATAACTTAGCTCTACCCACCTGCATTGTAAAGTCACATTGGTGGGTCTAGGAGTAGTGCCTGAAAAGGGGAGTAGAATTACACAAGATGTGTAATGGGTGTGATCTAAGTGCGTAAACATGTGGCTCCAACTCTCAGACCCACCCTAGGCCAATGCTGGACGTCCTGTGACTGAGAGTCCCATTCATTCTACTGCTGAGATGACCAATGGTATCTTCAAGATGTCAACAGTGTGATTTTTTTAGCACTTCACTAAAAAAAAAAAAATGATACTCGTGGCAAATTGTTTTTGTTTTAAAAAGCAACAATTCTGCTCTAATATTGAAATTGCTTCTTTGCAGAAAAAACTAAAATCACTATAGTAAAAACCTTCAATGCATCAGGTATGGCTTATTATCAATATCAAGACTTTCTTTTTATAACTAAAGTAAAACTACAGAAATGGCTGGTATTTATGATTTCTCTGACCTTTTTCCTACTTAAAAGAAACCTGTTCTTAATGAACAGATGTATATTCACTGGCTATCTGAAATTGTACTAGGTGTTTTGGTCTGTGTCATGGTAATCAGCCAGTGTCTGCCCTCAAGAATTTTTTAGTCTAAGGGATGCAGGGTAAACAGTAAACTGACATGTACATATGTGCAGAAAAAGGCCACGGATAAAGATGCATGGGCAACAGAGGGCTGAAAGTAATGAGTAAGTGTGTAATTAACAAAAGAACTAAAAAAAAATGAAATGAAGAGATGATGGCCAGTCATGGTCACACATGCTTTAATCCAGCACTCTGGGAGGCAGAGGCAGGCGGATCTCTGTGAGTTTGAGGCCAGCCTGGTCTACAGATACAGTTCCAGGACTGCCAGGGCAGTTACACAGAGAAACCCTGTCTCAAAAGATAAATAAATAAATAAAATTATAATGTACTTTTAAGTGCTCAGTGTAACCCCAGGCACACAAGACATGTCTAACAAAGGCTTTTCATTGATATCAATAGGAAAATCTGGTTTACTGCATGTTTCTGCAAATAGAATTTATTGGAACACGTCCTGCCTATTTGTTTAATTTATTTTATGTTGCTACTTTTCTGTTACATAAAATTGAGTTGTTGCAGCAGAAACCAGCTAACTCACAAAACTAAAATATTTATTATCTGACCACTCTCAGGTAAAGGTGTCCTTAGTCAGGATTTGAAGAATTATCTGTGGTCATGTACTGGGAAAGGAGTGGGAATAGATAACAGTCCTAGAAATGGAAAAGAAAATTCTCATTGTGGAAGAGAGGCAAAAGATACACTTCCCTGGAAGTGGAGGTGCAGGTAAAATTTTGGGGAGAATGGTAAGCTTACCAGGCAAGGGAGCAGTGGTTTAAAGGCTACTGAAAGCATTACTACCATCTGTACATTTTATAGTATTTTGCATAGTGTGAAATTCATTTTGTTCACAGAATCTAAATTTAGCTGAAGTGTGACACTCATAAACCAACAACTCATTCTGACAGAAAAGAGATTATGTGTGGCAAGTCGAATTATAATTTTCTTTTGCATCCAAACTGATTTCGCATAAGAACAAGTCCTAAGGTCCAATTGAAGTAAGCTTGCATTTTGGCATTGCATATGTAATTTTGACCAAAGAAGACACAATAAGGAGACTAAATATTGCTTACTACAATAATCTTTTTTTTTTAAGATTTATTTATTATTATACAGTGTTCTGCCTCTATGCCAGGAGAGGGCACAAGATCTCACTATAGATGGTTATGAACCACCATGTGGTTGCTGGGAAGTGAACTCAGGGCCTTTGGAAGAACAGCCAGTGATCTTAACCTCTGAGCCATCTCTCCATCCCCCACAATAATGTTTTGAATTATCTTTTTTCTTCACTAATTTACTTAGTACCTCATCAACATCTGCCTTTCCCACATTCCCATATTCTATGGCTTTCTCACATGTCAATAAAAAGATACAATTATTTAATGGAACTTTGAGCTTTTTTCAAACAAACAAACAAAGATGCACTTCCTTCACAAAAAAGAAAGTGTTTCTTAGGTTGATCTACATAAAATTAGTTTTGTTTTGTTTGACAGGGCTCTCTCAATCTCCCATTCATCTCTTCCTTCTTTGTGTGTCTTTATGGCCTGATGTCCTGCCCATAACTCAACCTTTTTATTTCCTGCTAGCATCATCTGCTAGACTGTAAGTGCCATCACACAACCCTGTTCTTTCCTGACTGGTACCACCCACAAGAATGTAAGCTCCTTGAGGGCAGGATCTGTATGTGTGACCTCTCATGAACCAGAAAATACAGTGAGTACTCAACAAATATGCTTGAATTTTGTAACTTTTGTTCATGGAGTGAAAATTGTGACATTACTGTTATTTCAGATGTGCATTTGTTGAGTACTCTGTATGAGCTAAGACCAACATTAGAGTCTTCTAGGATTTTTCTACTTTGGAAGAAAAGGTGGGTATATTATTCAGGGCTAGCTCACTTAAATTCTCCATACATGACTTGTTTACAGGGTTCACTATTTATATCGGACAGGAGAAGGATTCATTAGGAAAGGGGACAAAGACATTTCAGAGAAAGATTAAAGGTCAAGCATTGGTATGCCAAAAAGTAGTAGTGTCATATCCCATAGCTTTTCATCTAAGTAAAACTGTATTCTTTATCCTTTGTGTAATGTATCCAGCCAGTTCTGTTCAGCTTTTTAATATTGTTGGTCTACATTTGATGTCTTCATTGGAAACATCTCTTGACAGTGCAGTCAAGAAAGTTTGTAATATATATATTACATATATATGATAACCATATATATCATATCCATATATATGATAAGCACCGTTGTTATCATGCTTAACCAGCTGGGTTTCTTTTTTTCAGGAGTCAAATCCCAGAGAAATATCTGCAATTTGTCATCTATTTGCAATGACTCAGGTTAGTTCTAGTGAGCATTACACATTACCAGATAAGTTTGCTCCAAAGAGAAACAGTTTGTTTTTCTCCTGTTTGTCTGTATGTACCTTTCTGATCTGTCCATTTTTCACACAACAGGCTACCACAAAAGCAACTTTTAGACTTGTCTGAAATTATCTTTTCATCTTCTAGCCAGAGAGAATAGATAAACTTCCTTAATGTGAAGCTTAGAATACTCCAACAAAGCATTTTCACTCTTGCTTTAGATCCAAACAATTTCTAGTAACCTTAGAATGAATGCATGAATGAGGTAATAATAGAATTATTAGTGGTGGTTGAAAGTTACTTCTTATGTGTAAATCCCTCAAGCTTTTTCATGGGACCTTAAGTATTATGACTCAAAAACAAGGTGCTCTCCTTTGCTAAGAGTAAAACAAACCAGGCTTTTAGAATGTTGAGCTCTCATATGTACGTACTTTAACTAAATGCTGATTCCAGTAGTGTTTGTAATTTTTTGCCATCTCTAAGACTGTCCACTGTGTTTTTAAAAATGAGATGGCAATCTCTTTGGAACATGCTATTTTGAAATAGGGATAGTTTTTCAAACTGCCCTGGGCCAGAGGCATGAAACAACTTCTTTTCTTACATTAATGTGGTTCTCCGGGCTTGCTTCTTTATTAAAACCAATGAAAGCAAATGTGAAAAACAGAAAAAGCAGTCAGAACTGGAGTAGAGATGGTGGGTAGAGAGAAGAGGAAAGTAACAATTTATTTTATGATTTGAAGTCTGGATATCAATTCCAGTAATAATCATTAGAGGAATTTTTTTAACTTTAGTAGATATATTTTACTCTTTAAAAATCATTAGAGGAATTTTTACTTTTCATGTTTTGTTCCTATTTATACTGTTATATTTCTTCTGAAAAGTATAGGTAATATTTCCAGTAAAAATACAATGGAATAGATTAGAAAACAAGAAAATGTCTTATTTAAATACTTCAGGGATGGAGAGATGGCTCAGAGGTTAAGAGAATATATCTCTCTTGCAGAGGACTGAAGTTTGATTCCTAGCACCTATGGGGCAACTCACAACCAGCTATAACTCCAGCTCCAGGGGAGCCTACATACTCTTCTGGTCTCCATAGGTACTATATTCACGTGCACAGACCCACGTGCATACATACACGATTTAAAATCAAAATCTAAAAACAATAATAATATTTTACAAATAGTTCCTACTGTGTGACTATGAGATTTGCTAATGCGAACTTTCTGCTCATATGTTCCAGGGACTGTAAGAGGGAACTGTTAACTTGCTTAGATATATTTTTTTTTTAATGGGCTAAGGATGTAGCTCACTGTTAGTGCGTTTGCCTATTCTATACATGGCTCTGGGCTCAATCCCTACCACCACACACACACACACACAAAAAAAAAAATGGATGCATTTTATTTTCACATATTTGTACAACTTTCTCTTATTTTTTTTCCTCTCTCCTTCTACCCTCTCTTACCCTTCTCTTGACTGCATCCCTATAATGTCATTATTTGGTGGCATTACCTATATTTTGGTATGAGACTAATGTTTAGTTCTGTTTTATGTATTTGTTTTATGTACTTATGTATCGAATTGTTATTTGATAACTGAAAACCAAAAATGTAGTTTAAAAATTTGGTCCTCTTGAGTAACAAATGCCAGAAAGCTGGTTGGAGTAATGTTTTCCCCAATTAAGTGACTGAATTGACCATTTGTCGTAGTGACTGGAGAAAACAACCTCATCAGGGAACCAACTCTTCTGGCACCAGAAACCCCACAGTATCCTGCCAAAATCTAGAAACCACTGCTTCTTGCAGGTTTCCAGTCTGGGTCTATTAAAGACCTATGAATAAGCTGGGAACTTTCTGGCCAGGAAGAATTAGGCTGAGGGTCAAAAGGTAGTAGCTTTCTCTTCGTTCCATACAACCAAAACTACTGTGTTCCCTGCACACTTATGAAATTCATAACATCCTCAATAAGAATGTAAAGGAGACAAATTGACACACACGCACACAGGAACATACACACATACACAGAGAGAGAGAAGGAAAGAGAAAAAGGGAGAGAGCGGGGGACAAGGAGGAATAGGAGGAGGAAGCAAGAACCTAAATAAGTTTTCAAAAGTTCTATATTTCTTAAAAGTGCATAATTTTGTCAGATTTAAAGTGCCTTTCTTTTTAGTAATTATGGGCTATATTATTTGAAATTTCAGTATAAATATGAACTTACATTAAATGAACTCAGCAGACTATAATTTTAAATTCATGTGTGTGCATGCAATAATAACTGTGCAACAATAATAACTGGCCATGAATTTAAGACCAGGTGAACATTTGGGAGGAGTTGGAAGGAGGAGTTAAGGGGAGGAAATGATGTATATTAAATACTATTATATGAAATTCTCAAAAAAAAAAATCCAAATTTTAAAACTGGTGAAAAACCAGCTTCTATAGGTTGCTTAGCTGCTAAGGAACACATTTTCTCTCTCACTCATCTATGTCACTATAACTCCAATTCTTAAAGACGTTCTTTGAAAAGTCACATTGGAACCATGCCCCCACCCCCCCGCAATGATCCTAAAGTGAAAAATATTCAGCAGGTAGAAGTGAGAACACTTTGGGCAACAGGTGGCATGCTCTCTTCCTGAATTCCTGCATCAAATTCGTAGCTCCTATCTTCTGAAAATGCTATTGACAAGCCATGAATAGCCATCTAGAGGAGTAGAACTCAAAACAAAGAACATGATTAAACTATTTATAAAATAAGTTGATAGCTTTAAAATGTGTTGTATTAACCCTCAAACTGTAAGGACACACGTCTCAATCTTTTCTGAAAATTTATTTTTAGTGTTTTTTAGAGGTGAGATAGTCTTTCAATATGATGACGACCACAATGTTACCCAGGTAGGCTTTTAAGATTTTCTTTCACTGCAGTCTTCCAAAGTACATTTTCATGTATCTAAAGATTTACCAAAGATTCAGGTTGTTTGGGATACTTGGCATATTTGATTTAGGAGCAAATTGAAGTGAATTATGTCTCCTTGATTTTCTAGCTTTTTACTATGGTCCTGAATCATAATCATGTTCTTTTTCTAATACTTAACATTTAGTTTTTACTGGGTTTGTTGCTGAATAAGAATGGTAATATTGAACAGTCCTGATACCTTACTTTAGACATTTCTAACAACAAATATATATATATATATATATATATGTGTGTGTGTGTGTGTGTGTGTGTGTGTGTGTGTATTGAATTTAATAAGAATCTTCCAGATGTGGTTGTATTTTGCAGTTGGGGGATTCAAATACAGGGATATACACCTTCTGGGAACCTAGAGAAGGAGCTAGACCAAATGTGCTTTGACTATTCCCTAAATGCCTACTACATGCCCAGGCATGATCTGAGTGCTAGGCATACAGCAATGGCAGTGTCAAATTTCCCTTTTTACGTTGATGGACCTTAACTGCGAAACCTGTCATGAGGAGAACTTTAATAACACTGTTTTGGGGGACCCCTTGAACGGAAGAAAGACAGAACTTACTGACTTAGACGCTTAAAAAATAAATAAAGCCAAACTGGCTCGTCTTGCAGCGATTCACTCTTGGGTACCCCCATTATCTATGTATCCCCATCAGTTGTTTATGGAGTTAGGATTCAGTCGTTAGGGCATAATTCTTTGTGTGGCTAAAAAATGAAACTTGTCAGAGAATGTGTTTAAAGGCGGCTTTTGTTGTTTTCTTAATGGCTTCTGACTTCCAACAGAATCAAGATACAGCTAATGTCACCTTTATTGGAGTCCTGTCTCTAAGCGAACTGAAGTGAGTAATCTGATGTTTGCTTCCTATACACCATGTGGAAAGACGCATGCTGGGCTCTTTTTGCTTTTAAAGACCAAGAATAGGACACAGACATCCAAAGGACACAGAGCAAATTGGTTCTTTCCTACTTTACAAATGAACCGTAGTAATCTGTCATCAAATAATAGTCCCCTAAGGTTGGTCCCTCTGGTGCTCTGAAATTAGACAACAGCTTCATCTGAGTTGGTGTTTGAATCTTAACCCAATTCACTATTCAGCATTATCATTAGACAAGCTCAAGCCCAGACTTCTTGCAAGAGTGTTCAACTTACGGCAAGCAAGCCCCAGATTGCCGAGGAGGGATATGAAAGGGGACCAACCCAAAATTAGATGTTTTGGAGGAGAATATCTTAGTTACATGGTTTTTTAAAGGTGAAGTTTGCACATGAAAACATTGTGTTTCCATGTCAAAAATGAGACACACCTTACTATATACCATTTGTTCATACTGCCATGAAACATCCGTGATTTAAAAGGCAGACAGGGGGCTCTAGGCATTAGATCTCATGCCTTCAATCCCAGCACTTGGGAGGCAGGGTCAGCTGAATCGCTGTGATTTCAAGGCCAGCCTGGTCTGTGGAGGAAGTTCCAGAACAGCTAGCACTGCATGGATAGACCCTGTCAAAGCAACAAAAGTCAGAAACGGAAAAGTTGTTTTCTTCGGTACACCTCAGCTTGCAAGAACTTCCGGGGACAATGGGATGCATTAACAATATCCCCAGGTACAACATAGGTTTTCCACTGTGGCTGAGAGGAACAGCTTCATGAATGTGGCATGGATCAGGGACCAAACGACAGTGCAAGGATGTAAATATAGAGCTCAAGGAGTTGCTAGGACCACAGAAACCCACAGAAAGAAGGTGGCCTAAGAGCACAATTTTGGCAAACGCCGGCTTGAGGAGCTGGTTGACTACTGTTACGTGCTTCTTTTCTAGATCTTACCAGTAGCCACCTAGAGCTGTTGCCTATTCCTCAGAGGAGGGAATTCTCAACCTCAGTGTTGTTGCCCACTTGGGCCCAATGGTTCTCTGTCATGGGGAGATGTTCTATGCATTGTAAGATATTTATCAGCACTCCTAGCCTCACCCCACCAGATGCTGACGGCAGCCTCCCCAGTGTAACAACCAGAAATGGTTCCAGACAGATGTCTCCTGCAGGGCAAAGTCACCTCTCTTGAGAAGGGTCACTTTTGTTGTTGTTGTTGTTGTTGTTTTGAGAAAGGGTTTCTCTGTGTTAACAGCCCTGACTGTTCTGGAGCTTGCTCTGTAGACCAGGCTGGCCTGTGACCTCACAGAGATCTGCCTGCCTCTGCCTCCTGAATGTTGGGATTAAAGGCGTGCACCACCCCTGCCCAGCAAGAAGAATGTAGTCTTTAGCTAAAATTCTTTTATCTTAATGTCAGTTAACGTCTGCCAAATTGAAGAAATGAAAATATTGTAGAAGTAGGAATGGAGGCGAGGAATGAGAAAAATTCCCACAGGGATGTTGAAGGAGGGGAAGACAGGGCTGGAGTCCTAGAGAGAGAAGGCTGTGTCCATTGAAGGCAGATGAGAGATTAATCAGAGGCCCAGGCTTACCCTTCTCAGAAATCTTTGCCCTGGACCAGCTCCTTCTTTGGCTGTCGGCCAGAAGAAGCTGCCTTGGGGTTTGCAGCAGCTAGTGAATAACATGATTGCTCAACCAGAATTTATATCGTGCTCTTAGCTAGGACAGATCCATTTCCCATCTGGTTAGTCGTCTTCCTTGTCTTATAAATAATTGATTTTACCCACATAGCAATCTCTCATTACTCCCCATGTCTCTTCAGAGCTAACACTGTAAGCAGGACATACTGCATGCCTGATCTAACTGCTTAAAAAGCTGCCTTGTTTTGAATTTCACATCACTAATGATCTTCATGTTAATCTCTCTTTTTTTTTTTAAACAGGCGATCAGAGCTCAACAAAACTCTACAGACCCTAAGTGAGGTAACCATAGTATGCCCTAAACCTTGTTGTTGTTGTTGTTGTTGTTATCATTATTATTATTTAGGGGAAAGTGTATAGAATTCTGCATTCTTGGGAGATACGCATTCAAGATTCTCCCAAATCTGTCACGCTGGAAGAGTGAATGATCCCGTTACATTGTTCCAAAACTAAGAACTAGGAGCCATGGGTAGGCACTGTAAAGAGGTAGGATTGCTGTTGTGTACGACCAAAAGTTTCTTCAAATAAAACCTCTGGGAGATTGAAGCACCTTGTGTACAAGTGAACTCTCTGACACTAGGGGCCTCCAAACAGAGCTTGAATGGCCTGAACGGCTTTTATGCTATGTTGAGAACTCAGTTGTAGTATACAATATCTCTAAGTGTTTTTGTGGTTCTGAAATTCTGTGATTAAGCCTGGATTATCTTTTCTGACATTTCTAACTGTTAAAGTATATGCTTTTGTTTATTTATTTCAGACTTATTTCATAGTGTGTACTACAGCAGAGGCCCAAAAGTAAGTCAATTTTAATTTTTAAAAATTTTCTTCGTTTATGGAAATAAAGCATCAAGAAAGCTTAGTTAAATTGTCAAGTCAAAGGTTTTCTTTAACATAAATAAATCTTGATGATATTTTGTATATATACATATATTGTATATATTTTTTTTTCTTTCTTTTTTGAGACATGTTTTTTCTGTGTAGCCTTGGTTGTCCTGGACTCACTTTGTAGACTAGCTTGGCCTCAAACTCACACAGATCCACCTGCCTTTGCCTCCCCAAGTGCTGAGATTACTGGTGTGCTCCATTGCCCCTGGTGGTATTCATATGTTTTTATAAATACAAATCATGATGTTAACATCTTTTTTTTTCTCATTTCTTTGAGCCATCAGTGTCCTTAACTCTGAAATGGTTCACATTAGTCCAGGCAAGGTAAATGCTAAATAGAAAAGAAAACCTACAAAAAGGAGTTTGGGAAAGGAGATAAGGAGACAGAAACATAGAATGTTCAAAGAAGAGACCAAAAATGTATATGCAGGAGTAAAAGCGATTACTGGAGGATGTACAGATAACTCTTTTGAGCTGTGTCCTGTGGTGGCCCTGGCTGCTAAGTCGGTGGCTTGTAAAGTGGTAAACTCACTACAAGAACCTGACATTAAGTGTCATGTGAATGACAGAAATAATACGTGTTGGTTAGCTTTTGCCAACTCGATAAAAACTAGAGTCGCCTGGGAAGAGCATATCAGGAGATTCACCTCCAACGTACTGGCCTGTGGGCATGTCTGTGTTAAATTGTCTTGAGAAATGATTGATACGGGAGGGCTCACCCCACTGTGGGCAGTGCCAGCTCTAGGCAGGTGGTTCTGCATAGTATAAGAAAGCAACTGAGAAGAACAGGGAACAAGCCAGAATTCCCCCATGGTCTCTTGGCTCTAGGTTCCCACCTTGTGTTTCTGCCTAGGCTCTCCTTGACGATGGGCTATATCCTGTTATACAAATAACCCCTTTCCTTCCCAAGTTCTCTTGGTCATTGTATTATTACAGCAATAGAAACAAACAAACTAAAAAAGAACCTGACAATTTTCACTCATCAACTAGTCACTGATGCAAATCATGGCAAGTGTTTCATGAAACTGTACATTGGATCCCCACAGACTATGGATATCTACTTCTCTCTCTCTCTCTCTCCAATACATGTAACATTAATTTTTTTTATATTACATCATTAGAAATAGGGAGAACAGATTAAAATGTTAGTCATCTGATACATAGATTGAATTGCAGGGAGCTTTGGGATTTAAGAGACCTTGACATTTAGTTAGGCTGGTTTGTAGAAAGGTTTCTATGTTGGAATTTGAAATGCTTATGGACACTAGGCAAATAGACAGGGGTGTTTTGGAGGGGTGGTAAAAAAACATTAAGAATGTCAAGGTGCCTGATGGTCAACTGTTGGGCAGAGTGAATGGAATTTTATGTAAGAAGTGGGAAATAGTAAGAGCTGGAGAGGACACAGTCTCCATAAGAAGAGCAACAGAACAAGAAAATTTGAACACAGGGAACTTCCCAGAGACTCATACTCCAACCAAGGACTATTCATGGAGATAACCTAGAACCCTGACAATGCAGCCCATGGCAATTCAGTGTCCAAGTGGGTTACATAGTAATGGGAAGAGGGACTGTCTCTGACATAATCTGATTGGCCTGCTCTTTGATCACCTCCCCCTGAGGGGGGAGCAGCCTTACCAGGCCACAGTAGAGGACAATGCAGCCACTCCTGATGAGATCTGATAGACTAAGATCAGAAAGGAGAGGAGAACCTCCCCTATCAGTGGACTTGGGGAGGGGCATGCATGCAGAAAGGGGAGGGAGGGTGGGATTGGAAGGGGAGGAGGGAGGGGCTTATGGGGGGATACAAAATGAATAAAGTGTAATTAATAATTAAAATAAAATAAAATAAAAATTTTAGTCAAGAGCTGGAAAAAAAAAAGAACGTCAAGGTGCTAGTTTTTGCAGCCAAGTTGCAAGCCTTCGAAACAAACCAGGAGTCAAGTGTGGACAGAGGGTCTCTGGTCTGAAGCACCTGTGAATGTGAACCTGACGTCTCTTAGTACAGACCATATGTATAGAGAAACAGTACAAATATATATATATATATGTTTGTATATATATTTACACAGACATAAGTGTCACACACATATACACATACATATACATATGTGTGTACATATCTATATCTAAGTCTGTATCTGTACCTGCATCCATATAAAGGGGATTTATTAGAATGGCTTCCAGGCTGTAGGTCTAGCTATTCCAACAATGGTTGTCTACCAACAGAAGGTTCAGGAATCTAGTAGTTGTTCAGTTCCCGATGCTGGATGTCTCAGCTAGTCTTCAGTAGATGCTGGAATCTCAAAAGCGTAGAATTTAATGTCAGTGAAGGGATGAACTTGCTATCAAGACTGCGGGCAAGCAGGCAAAGGGAGGGCAAGCTTCCTTCTTCCGTGTCAGCTGCTGTGGCCCAGAGTGAAGGTCGATCTTCCCGCCTCAAGAGATCCGGATTAAAGGGTTAGCATCCCACTTCAGAGGAAGGAAAGCTCTCCAAAGCCATTTGAGGTTTAGTTCGTTCCAGATGTAGTCAGGTTGGCAACCAAGGATAGCCAGCACGCCTCAAAGGATGGGTATCCACAAGGCTCCTAGGGTAATATTACCAAGTGAACACTGGAAGCGCCCCTTTCCTCACTCTTTGAGTTTGAAAAAGCAATTACAAAGTACAGGCAGCTTTCCAGTCTATATCTGAACTATCCATACCTACTAACATTCTTTCTGTGTGTGTGTGTGTGTGGTTTTTTTTCTTTGCAGCACGTTAAACTGTACATTCACAATCAAATTGAATGAGACGATGAACGTGTGTGCCCTGATGGCTACTTTCAAAAGCGTACAGATTCGTCCAATGGGTAAGCTGTCTCTGTCTGTGGCTGTGCTCTTTTTCACATGAATTTTGATGTCTAGAAAGGTTCTTTTTTTTCTGTTTTCTTATAAACTATCAATATATCATTTGTAAGCATGATTAAAAAAACTTCTATGGAAATGGAGGGCTCTGTGTAAAGAGTATTCATTCAATGGATTGTAGCTAGGCCTTGTCTGATTCATTTTAATTGATAAGTAAGCTGTGTGTATTTATGTGTACACGGATTCTTTGGTATATGTTGTAGAATTTCTAGGTCAAGCTATTTAGCATATACATTACCTCACATACATATTTTTTGTGATGAGAACCTTTAAAATTTACTTTCAGTAATTTTTAAGTATGCAATATATTAACTATGGTCACCATGTCACAAAATAAGTTTCTTAAAGTCGAACTGAATTCTGTGCCCTTTAGCCAAAAATTCCTTAATTTCTCTTTTTGTATCATTTGGTAACCCCCACTTCATTTTCTGTTTCTATGAGTTAGACCTTTGTAGATCCCACAAGTGAGTGAGATCATGTAGTATTTGTTTTTCTATAACTGTCCTATTCCACTTAAACTAATTTTCTCCAGGATAGACTCACTTCTTAATCCCTCCTTGGAGTTTCTAAAGAGAGATTGATATTGCAAGCACATAACCAAACAGAAAGAAAAAATGTTAGTCACTCCATAAATATTTTAGCAAGTACTATGTGCATATAATTGCCAATATAAACACAGTCAATAAATGTTGTCGCTGATTCTCAACAATTTAAGAACACAGCCTGCCAGTTTAATAATTGTATATTATGTAAGTCTGGGCTTCTATTTTGCTTTATTCTTGACCATGCATTTTCTTTCTTTCTTTCTTTCTTTCTTTCTTTCTTTCTTTCTTTCTTCTCTTTCTTTCTTTCTTTCTCTTCCTTCCTTCCTTCTTTTCTTTCTTCCTTTCTTCCTTCTTTCCTTCTTTTCTTTCTTCCTTTCTTCCTTCCTTCCTTCCTTCCTTCCTTCCTTTCTTTCTTTCTTTCTTTCTTTCCTTCCTTTCTTTCTTCCTTTCTTCCCTCTTTTCTTCCTTCCTTCCTTCCTTCCTTCCTTCCTTTCTTCCTTCCTTCCTTTCTTTCTTTCTTTCTTTCTTTCTTTCTTTCTTTCTTTCTTTCTTTCTTTCTTTCTTTCTTTCTTTCTCTTTCTCTTTCTTTTTTGTCTCCTTTAGAACAGTGTTGCTGTTCCTTCAGTACTCCCTGCCTTTCCTCACCAGAAGAGTTAGAAAAACTTCAGTGGTATGTAACAAATTTGCTGAGCTTCTCATCAATCAAACAGTCAATCAATCAATAGATAAATGGAAAAACAAAAAAATAAATAACAAAAACTAATTAATAAACCCAATCAAAAGTGGAAATAAAATTGTACAAAAGTATAACATTTAATTAACAATGCTAGCCAAGAAGGGTAGTCAGAATTTTCAAACTTTAGAGAGGAGTTCAGTTTTAAAGAAAGTGGTCTTCTATTTTGAGGAGCTTCTATTTAGACCACTGTCTTAAAACAGTGTTACTCAATCTTGGCCACACAATGGAATCACTGGGTAAGCCTTACAGAATTTTTTTTTAGTTGGGTATGGTATACGTTTGTCATGTGCTAAATGTTGATAGACATGCAAGTCTCATTCTGGATCTCAGAAGTGAACATTGGAAAATGCTGGATAAAAGGCATGTGGAACTCTGTTGTTTTGCCATCTTTCTATAAGTTATAAATTACCTCAAATTTTATTTTTTAGAAATGATGATTCCAAGTCATCACCCTCAGAGATTCTGGAGCAGAATCATCTGAGATATACCCTAGGTATTTCAGGTTTTAAAGCCCTTCTCTCAAAAGGCTGAGGCAAGAGGCTCCCCTTGAGAGTGAGTCCCTTCTAAGCTACATAGTAAGTCTGAATTTCAGCCTGGACTGCATAGAGTAAGACTGTCTCAAAAACTCAAAGTAAAGGTGGTAAAGACACTTTGGGTAGTTTTAACAACTAAAATTGAGAATCACAGGCTGGGTGGTGGTGGTGCACACTTTTAATCCCAGCACTCAGGAAGCAGAGGCTGGAGGATTCCTGTGAGTTTGAGGCCAGCTTGGTCTATAGAGAGAGTTCCAGTTCAGCTAAAGCTACGCAGAAAACTTCTGTCTCAAAATCCATCTCCCAAAAAATGAGACTATCTTCCATAAACTCCTTTCTTTATGGAGGGGAACTGGGAAGAAGTCTGTGAAAGTCACATAGGAAAAAAAAAATGAGTGAACCAATGAAAATGTTCACACAGCTATCCATGATCAACCTGCCGGGATATTTTGTCATCTCTATTTCCTCCCTCTCCTTTTCCTCTTCTCTGCCTCTGTCTTCTTTTACTTAGCAGAATTTCCTATTTTTTCTATAGTCAGTAAACAATATTGAGGGTGTTTTTAAAAATTCATACAGGTCCTTTGTGTATACATTATGACTTCTGAGTTTGTGTTTTTCTGAGATTTGTATATGTGCAAATGTGTGTGTTTCTGCATCTATGTTTCTCATGATTTTTCTTTCACTCTTTTTCTTCTGATTGTTTGTTTGTTCATTCTGTCCTATTCTAATTTGTTTCTTTTTCTTTTATATTATTCTATTTTATCATTATACCTTAGATGCCTTGAGAAAGAGAGAAGTTGGGGAGAAACTGAGAGGAGCTGAAGGAGGGAAAACTGCAATCAGATTATATTGTATGAAAAAATCTATTTTCAATAAAAAGACATACATAATTTAATATGAGAAGCTTCTCATGTGGGAACAGAAGGCCAACTGTACTCTGTCAGCTCAATAAGGGTCATATTTCTGAGGTTACGTTAAAAGATTGGACTCAAGGAACAGTTAAAAGTCTCTGAATGTCTGCAACATTTAGAGGCACCTTATTAAGCTTAACATCTTCCATTAAGCTAAAGGTTGAGAACTCTTTAGGGAGCAAGATGTCTGGAAGTGTCAGAATTAGAGCAAAAGGCTATCATTCTATTTATCACAATTTATTCACTTCGTATCCCACTTCTAGCAAACTCCCAGAGGAGGCCAGTGCTGCTGGTCCCTGAACCCCACTTTGACATAGATGTTTTGTTTGTTTTGTTTAAGACAAGGTCTCATCATGGAACTCTGACTATTCTAGAACTCACTCTGTAGACCAGACTAGCCTCAAACTCACAAAGATCCATCTAGCTGTCTCCCCAGTGTTGGGATTAAAAAGGCATGTACTCCCACACTCAGATCCTGAATCGCACTTTGAAGAATAAGGAAACAGACAATAGAGCAATGGAATTATTTTCCACCATGGCCTTATGACCAAATCATTGATGAATTAAAAACAAAAACAAAAAACAGTTCCTGGCTCCTACCTTCAGAGATTGGTCTGGTTTAGAACAAGCTGAGTTTTACAGACCCCTGAGGCAGATGATTCTAATGTGAAGCCAAATGTGATAAGTACTGAGCAAGAACTGTATGATCAGTGGGTCTTTCAAAATATATTGGTTCTTAGGATTGGTAGACACATAGGATGCTTTGAAAACATGCTGATATGTCAGAATAGCTTTCAGGGATTCCAGGATTGCTCTGTGTCTAGACTTGGGTGGTGATGACCCAGGTCTATATATACACGCATAGCATTCATCAGGTGCTAACTGCAAGGCCAATACACTTTAGCTGCATGTAGTCTGCACCTCTGCTAGGAACAACAGTCAGAAGAACACCGATGCCGGCACTCAGTCCCAGAAATTTGAGACCGCCTGGAGGGGAGGAGCATCTAGACACTAGCATTGAAGAGTTATGTCATCTTCAACTGTTCTGTTTACTTGGGTGCTTCACTTGGGGGCCGGAGGGCCAAGACTAGCTGAGTCCTCTAATGGGAGCCTGTGGTGAATGTCTGGCTCCTGTAGGCTCCACGTAGTCTGAACATAATCTCCTGTACCTTTTGCCTGCCACCCTTGCCACAGCTTAGGCAGATGGGTTGCTATAGTATATGATGTAGAGAATGGCATCCTCCAGGTATAGAATAAATTATCCAGAGGGCTTTCTTTGTGTGTATGTCTCTCTGTCTCTGGGGCTCTGTCTCACTTTCTTGCTCCCTCGGAGACAGGGACTCATGTTTTAAACCCAGTAATTTTACAATCACTATGCAGACAATGATCTTGAACTCCAGATCCTCCTGTCTCTACTTCCCAAGTGCCAGGATCACCAGTTTCTGTGATGCTTGGGACCAGACCCAGGTCTTCATACTTGCTAAGCATAAGCAAGCACCCTGCCAACTGAGCTACATCTCCAATCCACTGACACTTCTCTTTAAAGCTATGCTTCTCTAATGCACCACAATATAATCACCCACCCTTCTTTTGTCTAAGAGAAGCTCTAAGAATATATTCGCATTGGTTTTCTGTCTCATCTAAATCTGGGTCTATCAGAGACATCCCTAGGTTTTTATTTGTACACTTAAGTTGCTCTTCGCTAATATATTCTAAGACAGAGTGATCACATGCAGAGAGCAGGTGAATTCTTTTTTTAAATATATTTTAATTTGAATATTTTTTCAAATGCATTTTTTATTATTTTTTAAAATTTTTATTTTAAGCTTATTTATTTATTTTTCTTTTTTTTTCTTTATTAATTACACTTTATTCACTTTGTATCCTCCCTGTGGTTCCCTCCCTCCTCTAGTCCCAATCCCTTCCTTCCTCCACCCTCTGCATGCATGCCCCTCCCCAAGTCCACTGATAGGGGAGGACTTCTTTTCTTTCCTTCTGATCCTAGTCAATTAGGTCTCATCAGGAGTGACTGCAAATACATTTTTTTATTAATTACACTTTATTGATTTTTTATCCCCCCATAAACCCCTCCCTCCTCCCTTCCTAGTCCCACCATCCCTCCCCCTTCTTCACACATGCCCCTCCCCAAGTCCACTGATAGGGGAGGACCCCTCAGCAGGTGAATTCTTAACCTTTGATGTAACCAGGAAAGTCACCCACGAGTTTAAAAAAATGCACATGCTAGAGACCACTTATACTCCATCCCAAGAACAACTGAATGAGACATGAGTGTAAGACACAGAAATCTATCTTTCCTACATCTCTTCCTCTATCTACCTATCTTAGTTTTCTCATTGCTGTCACAAAATCCCTGACAGTGGCAACTTAAAGAGAGACGTGATATATTTTTGCTTTGCAGCTTAACACGGGATACTGTCTGTCATAGCAGGGAAAGCATGGCAGCACGAGTGTGAGGGGGCAGGTCACACCGCACCCACAATCTCAAAACTGAGAATGATGAATGCTGGCGCTCAGCTTGCTTGCTTTATTTCTTTACAACCCCCCGCCCCCCCCCCCCCCCAGCCAAGGTATGGTGAGATCTACATGCAGAATGGATTTTCCCTCCCAAGTTAAACCTCTCTGGAAACATCCCTACAGACACAGGGTGTCTCCTAGCTGACTCTAAATCCAGTCAAGTTGCAATACAGTTTTGTCTGTTTGTCCATGTGGGTATGTTTTTCAAAGTTCTCTAATAGAGCTCATACAGTATAGGCAAGGTTGAGGAGCACTGCACTGAAGTAACATTGAAAGACTTACATGCCAGACATTATCTCTTTGGCCCCCCAGCTCGATCCATATGCTATCCAACCAATATTTTTTGATCACTTACCATGTTCTAGTGACCACTACGCCTTGCTCTAATTATATAACATTTCTTAAGATAGACTTCTTAAGAAGTTAGTATGTCTTTCCTTCAGGAACACAGAGACTGTTGCAAGACCCTCTCAACTGAGGGACAGTATGGCATAGAGCTCTAGAGCAGTGGTAAATCAGTGAATCAGAACTGGGGTTTGTAAAATAATACTAATATCTCTCCCCTGCCCCTGAAGTCTGAAGGAGGCAGGGGCAGAAACTGGTACCAGAGGCACATAGAATGTAAAGTGACCAGTCTTTTAGAGCGAAACCCTGTTGAGGTGGTGAAACC
Organism: Meriones unguiculatus; assembly: GCF_030254825.1. NCBI lineage: Eukaryota > Metazoa > Chordata > Mammalia > Rodentia > Muridae > Meriones > Meriones unguiculatus. The sequence goes on along the minus strand of NC_083369.1, from coordinate 140,211,769 downwards.
CTAGACAGCTGCTGGGGCTGAGGACCTGGCCCTATTTACCTTGTTTGTGTCTCACATGTATCTCTCTGATTTCTCCTTTAGTGATCTGGAGGATCCCATTGTCTGTCTTGCTGATCAACCCCAGGACCCACCATTATCTTCTTCCAGAAAGCACGTGGCAGACATACCTCAGGCTACCATTTTTTCCCGCATCAATAGTAACTTCTCTTTTGCTGAACCCTTTGATCATACCCTTATAACCCCAAGCACAACCCCTCTGGTACAAAAGATTCACCTGCAATCTCGCAAGCCTGCAGCCTCCTTGGCTTCCAGTCCTGCCATTGACTCGCCTGTTCAAACTGTACAGACCTCTTCCTTTCTGCCCCAAACTGATCTTTCCCACACCTTGTCACCTGTAGAGTCCTCTGTTCCCCCTCCTACCCCACCAGCCCCATCTGTCCCCGAAGATGTGGTCACCGTCAGCCTACATCCTGGTGAGACAGGTAAATATGAGAAGCCAAGCTGATCATGGGTACTGCTGGAATTGGGGCTTTCTAAAAAGCTTGCAAATCAAAACACACAATAAGACCTCATTAAGCCATTTTTTTTTTTTCTGAACCATTTTGAAGATACAGGCTTAAGAGCTCACATGCAGCAAAAGCTAAAACCAACAGTTTGGCACTTCCTGACCTGTTCCGTGTGAGGATGGTGAAGTCACACTGGGTGCACTTGGCTAGGAATAGTGCATGTGGAGAAGCCATGAAAATTGCAAAGGGTTCCCAGGAGCCACGTGGGCTTAGGGGTATAGGAATAAAGGGAAGAGGGACAGGAACCAAGAGCATTCCAGACTCTGGAACTTTAGTTCTGTGAGTAGGAAGTGACTTTCCTTTAGGAGAGACAAAGCCAAGCTTGGTGTAGTACTAGCTTGGAGCTCAGGTTATGGTTTCTGCTTCCTCTATCATCATGCCAGCATCCTTAAGAAGATTTGGAGCTTCTTCCAAGTGAGTTACTATTTCTCCTGATAAGCACTGCTCTCAAATCATCTTAAAATAAGTAGAGAAATTTTAGGCAAAATTGTGGAATCGGAATTTAAAAGAAGGTTTAATGGCTGGATAATAAAGTATAGTTAGAATTCATTGCCCTGGGTCTACATTGATTATTTTTCCATAGCTATTCCCATTGACTCTTTCAAGCAATCTAACAGGCTACCCCAAAAGCCATCAAGAAGGCCCTCAACCTACTCTTTGGGCAACAGAAGTGAAGCAACATAGGCATACAAGATGCACATCAGAGCATAACTTAGTAGCTAAAACGTATATAAACCTTAATGGCTCCATCAGAGTGGAGTGATTGTATAAAGCGTGCTGCCTCAACACAATGACTTTTGTACGAAGAAGTGGGCCATTAGAGTAGCTATACAAAAATGTGGGCACACCTTCACATCTTGGTATGAACAGATAAAGGGCCAAAAGAGCTAGTTACAAACATTCCATCTTCAAAATCGTCTAGATACATAGATAGACCAGGAAAGGAATATGCAAAATAAGAAATAAGATATTAGTAATAAAATTAAGAGACATTTTAATAGACACACACATCAGTTTTTGCTTTCGTGTGTGTGTGTGTGTGTTTTCATTGTTTTGTTTTGTTTTTTTTTGTATGTGTGTGTGTTGTTTTGTTTTGTTTTGTTTCGTTTTGTTTTGTTTTGAGACAGGGTTTCTCTGTCTAACCTTGGCCCATCCTGGACTCACTTTGTAGACCAGGCTGGCCTCAAACTCACAGAGATCCACCTGCCTCTGCTTCCCCAAGTACTGGGATTAAAGGTGTGTGCCCCCTTTAAAATGGGGGTGGTGTGATTCTAGCACTAAGAGGGTCGAGGTGGGATGATCAGGGATCAGAAGTTCAAGAAGAAGGAAGTAGATACCTAGTACCACAAAAGCGGAGAAAGAGACAGAAATATTTTTTATTAAAACAAGTTTATATTGTTGATATTCAATGTTTTAATTGAAAACTGTAAAAATCCTTATTGCAGATAGTCTGACTATGGGCTTTATAATTTCATGTTCATAAAATAGCTCCTGGTAATCCATATAAAATTTTGTCCAAATGATATAAATTAAATACTAGTGAATTATTTGTATTTATATCACTCCTCTATTTATAGCACCATATAAATATTCTGTTGTTTTACACTTTTATCTTACTAAAAACAATTTACATATAATAAATTTTTTCAGTTATATGAATAAATACAATTTTTACAGTTGTATGCAATTAGATAAGCACCTGTGGCTATGTAATCATCATCACAATTAAGAAACATAAGTTTCCCACAACCCTACGGTTCCTTTGTGTCTCTTTGAAGTCAGCACTTAACCCTAGACCTTGGCCACCACTCTGTTTCCCTGTAGTTTCAACGTTTCTAAAATGTCATACGAAGAGACTCGTATAGGATTGCCATTTGGATATTTTTTTTCATTTAACATGATAAATTGGACAGCTGGAGAGCCATCCATTTTGTGGAATACATTGGTAGCTAAATTCTTTTTTTTTTTTTTTTTTGTCACTAAAAAATGTTCATGGACATTTGGATTATTTCTCGTTTAGAAGGATTCTGAAAAAAGATACTATGAAAATCACAACTAAGTCTTCTAAACATGTATACCTTCTTCTTTTGGATGAATACCTAGGAGTGAATTGACCACATCATGGGGTCTGTTTATCTTCGGAAGTGCTTTTTGCATCATGCATGCATAACATGACTTGGTTTTTTGATACAGTTGTTAACACTACCAGTGTTCCTGATCTGGAAGCCCAAGTATCCCAGATGGAGAAAGCATTGTCGTTGGGCAGCTTAGAGCCTAGCCTTGCAAGCGAAATGGTAAACCAAGTCAGCAAACTCCTTTACGCTCCACCTGCTTTGCTAGCTCCTCTAGCTCAAAGGTATGACTTAGCAAACAGAAAGGATGTACTCTGTGTGGGTCAAGAGAATGAGCTATGCTAGCTGAGCTTTCTGTTTGAATGAGCGAGTTTATTAAGTATATAACAAGCAGAAGTAAGAATAAATATGGAATAGCAGATGGAGAGAAGCAACAGAGAATAAAACATCATTAAATTGGGGGCTCAAAATTTTCAGCAGAGACAATTGACTGAGTAGTTCAATTAAGAAAGCAAAACAAACAAACAAACAAAAATCCTGAGCCCAAGGGGTCCTGCAGAGACCATACATGGAGAGGACCTAGACCCCCTGCTCAGATGTAGTCCATGGCAGCTCAGTCTCCATGTGGGTTCCCTAGTAAGAGGAGCAGGGGCTGCCTCTGTCGTGAACTCAGTTGACTGCTCTTTGATCACTTGCCCTTGGTGATGCATCCTTATCAGGCCACAGAGGAAGAGGATCCAGGCAGTCCTGATAAGATTTGATAAGCTATAGGCAGATGGCAATAGTGGAGAACTCCCCCTTTCAGTAGACTAGGGGGAGAGGATGTGGGGAAGAGGGAATGAGGGTGCGACTGGGAGGAGTTGAGGAGGGGGTTTCAATCAGGTTATATAATGAATAAATTGTAAAAAATAAATTAAAAAAAAAAAAAGAAAGCAAGCAAAAGGTGACATTTTCAAAGTGAGGGCTTTACAAACATCTAGCGGAAACCAACTAAAGCAGCCAAGTAGATTTCTTAGTTGAGAGGGTCAGGGAAGATGGTCCTCTTTGTCCTCTTCACTGATAAGCGTCCAGCTCGCAGTTCTCACTTTAGACACTGTTGTGGGGCAGGCAATAGTAACCTGGATTGGAAATCATTCCCCTTCTAGCTCTTCTCAAGGACACAATGTGTTCCTTGCTTTTCCCTTACTCCCAGTTACAGCATTAGAGGGGCAGCCTGCCCCCGGAAAATGTGCTTTAAATAACAGTTTGGAGAACACTTGAAACAAACAAGCTGGAGTCTCAAACAGGAGGGCCCTCTCAATCCAGGGGTTCTCTTCCAACAGTGTTTAACAACATGTGGCAATTTACCTATACCATGTACATTACAGGGTGAGAGGAGGATCCCCTCTAATGTTAAAGATACTTGCTTACTTGATCAGTGATGGCCCAGTGTCTGCCCTAAGAGCTAGGCTCATAGTGGCATCCAGTTGCTATTTTATATTAGGATGGAGACGGCAGAAACATAGAAGTAAATTTAAACTGCTAACTGTCTTTTCAGGTTGCTAAAAGTGGTAGATGACATTGGCTTACAGCTGAATTTTCCAAATACAACTATCAGCCTAACTTCCCCTTCTTTGGCTCTTGCCGTGATCAGAGTGAATGCCAGTAATTTCAATACAATGACCTTTGCAGCCCAAGACCCTGCAAATCTCCAGGTACAATCTAATTTCTTATAGAAAGAAAACATTTTCTTGTGCATGATTGGAGCCCCTGCTGTGCTTCCTGATGGAGGCAATTACTGTTGATTCTCAGGAGAGATATTCAATATTCAAAAGATTTAATATCTGACTCCTTTCAATCTAGCACTCAGGAGGTGATGGCAGGTGGAGCTCTTTGAGTTCAAGGCCTGCCTGGTATACAGCGCAGCCAGTGAAGCACCACAGAGTAAAAATTGACATCGTTTGCAGGAGCAGGGATGTGTGTGTGAGAGGGAGAGAGAGAAAGAGAAAGAGAGAGAGAGAGAGAGAGAGAGAGAGAGAGAGTTGTGTGTGTGTGTGTGTGTGTGTGTGTGTGTGCATTTAGTATATGGAGAGAAGGCAAGGAATAGTGTCTTCATTGAAGGAATACTAGGCAGTTGGGGTCCTAGGCATGAAGATGAATTTCAACATTTTTTTAAAGTTTTACACTATTATACTATACACACAATTACACTCTGTGTATAGTAGTGCTGACAATCAATCCCGCTTCTAATGCTTTCTATCCATTCTTTAGCAATTGGCTCTCAACCTTCCTAATGCTGTGACCTTTTAATGGAGTTCCTCATGTTATGGCGACTCCCAACAACAAACTTTTTTTGTTGCTACGTCATAACTGTCCTTTTGCTATTGTTATGAAGCATAATGTAAATATCTGACAGGCAGGATATCAGAAATGTGACTCCTAAGGGGTTGAGACCCACAGGTTAAAAACAATGCTTTAGAGGGAGTGGGAACCAGAACTGTTAAAGTCAAGCCAAGTCTCGCTTTTTATGTAGTCTTCGCTGTATAAGCACAGTGAAGTGACTCTCATGACAACTGCCCTGGAGCTTGCTTAGTTAGTGTGTGCTGCTGTGGTCTACTGTACGCCTCAAATATTTCAGTCTTTGACAGTTTCTATGGGTCCTTAAAATGTTTCCTTTCCTGCTTGGAGGCCTCATCCAACCAGAGAGACAGGGGCAGAGCCGTTTTCTAGATCACAGATCAAGGCCCTTCAGGCCCCTCCGTATCGAGTTGTGGTTTTGATCACCTCGTTTGTCTCAACTCAGATACTTTTCTCATCTCTTACTTGATCTCCAGGTTTCTCTGGAAACCCAAGCTCCTGAGAATAGTATTGGTGCCATTACTCTGCCTTCATCACTGATGAGTAATCTGCCAGCTAGTGAGGTAAAACTGGCTTCCAGGGTTCAGTTCAGTTTCTTTGAAACATCTGCCCTGTTTCAGGTAAAGATGCTACTTACTAGTTTTGATTTGGATTGGGTTTGGCGGGTGGGTGATTTCATTCGGTTTAATCATTACGTGTTCCTGAGCCTGTCGCAGATCAGATGGAGGGTTGAAACTCTGTAGTTCACTTTTATTCATACCCTATCCCTCCTGAGGATGGTAACTAGCAGTTACCAACACATTCAGAGTATGCACAAAGGGCAGGCTCTACGGTAAGAACCCACAAGTGCTGGCTCTAAAACTTATCCTGGGAGGAAGGAACCTGTTGTCACCCCATTTTACAGATTAGGTAATAGAGGCACAGGGAGATCCAGGAGCTTTCTCAAGGACCCAGGATTTAAATGATTAATGTCGTGCCCCCCCTTGAAAAATTCATGAGGTCCTCTTGTGTCTGCTGTGCACCTCAACTTAGGATTTAGAGCCCTAAGGTGGGATACACCCTGCTTCTAATTGTCGTCTCTTGGAAAAGTTACTTTACCCAGTCACAATTTCTGACCTACGTTGTAAAGAATGGGAATTCAAAGTGTCTTTAGTGCACTGCTAGCCCCAAGACAGATTTAACATAGTTCATCTCCATTTTCATCTTGCTGATTCTCTGCTGTGCTAGGACTCCTCCCTGGAGAACCTCTCTATGATCAGCTATGTCATATCATCAAGCGTTGCAAACATGACCATCAAGAACTTGACGAGAAATGTGACAGTCACGCTGAAGCACATCAACCCAAATCAGGTGAGGAGGGGCCTTGTCTGGTATGTTCCTTGACAAAGGAGACATCTTGTACAGACTGTGCCTCTGGGGCACGGCTGGAGACAGGAGATGTGTGTAAGACCACAGTTGCTTACTGCTCAATGGAATCTCAACTTCAGGAATCATTTCATCCTTAGCCACGTAGCTTCTGAGGCAGACAGATGCAAAAGAGAGTTCTTAGCCACAGCTGAATTTCCCTGTGGGGAGGGCACTGGCTGCAGATCTGACTCCCACTTCCAGAGACCTCATCTCATATGGAGCTTCAACTACAACTTCACTTCTAAGAATATGCTCTTCAGACTTGCAGCATCAATGTCACCTGAGAGTTGACTAGACTTGCCAAGGCTCAATTCCCACCCCAGACCCACTGAACCAGAATGTATTCCCTGTCCCCTAGACTGGGAATTGAACTCATGCCCTCACCCTCTATGCAAGGACTCTACCATCAAGTGGAGTGTGTATTTTTTAAACAAACCCCTAAGGTGATGTCTATGCATGATTGATATTTTAAGAAGCACTGACCTATATATGAGGCTCATTTGCCTCCAAGAATCACATAAAATAAGTCTCCAAATCTCAAGCGTTAGATTATGAAATTAAAAATATCCCTGATTTTCCCAGTTGCTTTTCAGTTCAATAAACTAATTAGCTATGACTTGTCTTTCCGCTACAGGATGACTTAACTGTGAAATGTGTGTTCTGGGACTTGGGCAGAAATGGTAGGTTCCAGTTTCAAACCCTTTTAAGGTTGTAAGTGAGTGAGTGTGGAAGGTGGTAAGCCACTGTACTATGACTGGCTGATGGGACAGATGCTGCTCTTGATGCCAACAGGTGGCAGAGGAGGTTGGTCATCGGATGGCTGCTCCATCAAAGACAAGACGATAAATGAAACCATCTGTACCTGTAGCCACCTCACAAGTTTTGGCATCCTATTGGTAACATATTTATGCTCAATGGCCTTAGATTTTGAGTCTGAGAGCTAGATTGTCATTATATCAGAATATATACTCTACTTGATGACCTTACAGATAAGCAGAAAGCATAATGTTGTGACATAGCCATACCATAATGAAACCACAGTAACCAATATTTGACTGTAGTATACAAGTATTTCTTTACATTCTATTTTCACATGCACATTTTTCTCCTTTAAATAGCTAGAGATTCTTATTAGAATGGGCAATACAAATTATTTACCTTTTAGTGCACTTAAAATGTTTATTAAACACTTTGACCTGGTTATTACTGTTGTTATAATTTTGCACATGCTAAGCAAGTGTTTTACCACTCATCCACACCTCTATTCTTAAATAATCTCATTTAACCTTCCCAGCATTTATTTAACAATTAGAATTAAGACTTGTGGTAATTTTTCATAGTCATAGGACTAAGAAATATAAGAACCAGGAGCCAAATGTCAATCTTAAGGCTTCTAATCCAGGATTTCCCCAGTGCACTATGATTTAGTGACCAAGTAAGTAAATGAGCTCTGGAGTCAGGCAGACCTGATTTCTGAATTTGAATTCTGGCTCCTCCACTTCCTAGCTAGGACTTCAAACAGGTTACTGGAACTCCTTATTTTTACCTGGTGATGGTGATTGTGCCAATCTCATAAATTGGTTAAACAGAGTATGGGACTAATAATGCATACTTAGTATATTCAACAAACATAATAATGAGTCTTGTGTATTTAAAATGGCTTGATTACTGAAAACAAGATTTTATTTCCCAGGACCTATCTCGGACTTCCTTACCACCAAATCAAATGATGGCTCTGACATTTATCACATATATTGGCTGTGGGTTTTCATCAATTTTTCTGTCAGTTACTCTTGTAACCTACATAGCCTTTGAGTGAGTATCTACAACTAGAAATTTGGTTTATAAAAGGGAGCTCTCACCTTCATCACTAAAATGTATTATTTAAAAACCCTTTCTTCAATCTGCTCTGTCCTTTACACCAATCTGACAGAATGTCTGGTGTGAAATGTTATGAGAATTTTGGGTTTATATGCTTCTGCCTTCCATTATTTTGTGAGGTCATGAGGGGCTGTGTCATGATAATCATTGTACCCCAAATGGGTGCCTGATATGCCATCAGCAATTAGTGGAGGAAAACAGGGGGAGTGACTGAAATCCAAAAGGTTACAGTTTGAAAGAGATCATAGCACCGTGTGCAGCAAAAAGATTCACAAATCAAGTTTACAAATAACACTGAGCAAATGTAAAAGATTAAGTATATTAACTAATATAGGAACGAAGATGAATGTAAACTTAACGGAAAAATATTCCCCAAGTGTGACTTTGTAAGTGAAAACAAGGGACGCCACTCCAAATAACATCACCTCCTTGGCTCACCAGAAAGGCTCCTCTCATTAGTTTTTATGGGGAAATGCTAACAGATAAATTAGCTGCATTTCCCTGCGTCACTACATTTATAGGTACTTTAAACTCTTCTCTCCGTGGTCTCGGTTTAAGCAATAACTTAAGATGGTATAGCAATCTGGTCATGTTTTGAAGCTCTGAATGTAGCAGCCTATCAGGTAAGAAGAACTAGCAATACTTCCAGAGGTAGTTCAGGAGGAACAAGGTGGCTTCTCAGTAGTATGCATTGCGTAAACACTATTTAAAAGTGTGTGTCTGCAGTCAGCATGTAAAAGATCCTACAGAAATCGAGACACTGTTGTCACTCCCGAACGATCACCTTATTAGTTGCTCCTCGTGTTGCTGCGATTGAATATGTGACAAAGACAACTTAAGGAAGGAAAGGTAGATTTGGGCGTACAGCTTGAAGGGTCTGCCCGTCATGACAGGAACAGGGGGACGTCACAGCAGCAGGAACTGAGAGGGCGGGTGCGGGTGCTCAGACCACTTTACCCTTCTCATTGAGTCTAAGACCCAACTTGTGGAATTGTATCACCCACACTTAAGGTGCATCTTCCTGCCTTAGTCAACCTACTCCCACCCTCCCAGGTGTGCCCGGAAGCTTGTCTCTATGTGATTCTGATTTTTGTTGTTATTGTTTTGGTTTTTTTGTTTGTTTGTTTGTTTGTTTGCTGTTTTCTTCTAATGTTGACAATCAATATTAATTCTCACAAATCTTCAGTTTAGATTTTTTTCCTCTGTTGTTGGTTTTAATGTCCCCTGTACACACACCCACTCTGAGAGGAAATCTATGCATATCAGCATGTACCAACAAATAAATCATTTAAGCCTCTGAGAGTGGGTGGAGAGATGGCTCAGTGGTTAAAAGTACCTACCGCTCTTTCAGAGTTCCCAGCACCCACATCAGTGGGTTCACAGCTGCCTGTAATTCCAGCTCCATGGGATCCAACACCCACTTCTGGATTTCACTCATCTACACACACCTGAAAATAAAATAAATCTTTAAAAAAAAAAAAAAAAACCCTCTGGCACAGCCTGAGGAATATTCTTATACAAAGTTTGACAAACTCTAATGTGAATTTTTCTCGTCCTTTCATTTTAGAAAGATTCGGAGGGATTATCCTTCCAAAATCCTCATCCAGCTGTGTGCTGCCCTGCTCCTGCTCAACCTGGTCTTCCTCCTAGACTGCTGGATTGCTCTGCATAATACCCGAAGTTTCTGCATCTCCGTGGCTGTGTTTCTTCACTATTTTCTCCTGGTCTCATTCACATGGATGGGCTTAGAAGCATTCCACATGTACCTGGCACTTGTCAAGGTGTTTAATATTTACTTCCAGAAGTACATCCTTAAAATCTGCATTGTTGGCTGGGGTATGTATAAACTTGCTTGAATGTTACCTGGAACTTTTCCCCCAAGTGTTTTGACTTTTAATCATGTGGAGACTTGAATCCCACTTGGAAATTTTCTAAAGGAGATTTGGACTCCTCACAGGCTACATACACTGTTTCCAGAACAATCTTATTGAGTCAGCAACCAGATTATTTCCAAGACACCACATTTTACTTTCCATTAAGTTCATAGTTCTTGGTGGCACTTACCACTGAGCTTAGTTCTGGTCTTTTCAGCTGATTGATACCTCTTCCTCTTAAGAGTCCTATAGATGGGTCTGGAGAGATGGCTCAGTGGATAAGAGTGCTGTCTGCTCTTCCAAATGGACCTCGGTTCGATTCCCAGCACCCTCATGGCAGTTCACAACTGTCTGTAATGCCAATTTCAAGGGATCTGACACCTTCACACTAAATGCACATAAAATAAAAAATTAAATAAGTTATAAAAAAAACAAAAAAGTAATTTAAATTAAAAAAAAAAGAATCCTGTAGATAATCCACAAGTATGTAGTGCCCTATTTTTTTTTTTTTTTTGACGTAGTTTCACACTTCACTGAAGACAGGCCAATGAGGCTAGCAGCACGCAGGTGAAGACCCTGGCTCTACGTGATGGTGTAGCATGCCCCCATTTTGCAAGGCTAGAAAAACAGCCCAGGCTGGCTTTCTCACCCCTTATGGCTATCCCTTTCAGCAGATTCCAACCATCAACACTCCCAAATTCCCTCTACTTCCTCAGTCTAAACAGTCCCTCCTGCACCACAGGACTGCAAGCCTTTCGTTATTTGTCACCCCACCTGTCATTGCATCTTTGTGAAGAATAACAAAACACACAATCGCCCTCACTCGTTCCAGAAAGAAAGCCATAGCTCCAGGTATTTGGACAGGGATTTTATCTCTTTTAGAGAAAGCTGAAATGCCAGGTACCCTTGTCAAAAACAAGCTCCTGCACCTCCACTGCTTATATATGTCTTTGACACTGAGGATCTAGTACAGAGCCATGAGCATGCAGGATAAGCACTCCAACAGTAATCTACAGCTTCAGCCTTCAGTTTTCTACTCTTTTTTTTTTTAAGTGGTATTGTTAGTAGTACAAATGAATTAGAACAAAGAATACATTTGACTCTTTCAGGCACCCCTGCCCATCCTTGTTGTTGTAGCCATTGTCGTTATGGTTATTTTATTTACCAGAGCGGTGAAACTGACTGACTGGTCTGTGTGTAGTGTGGGGTGGCTGGTGAGTGGTGGCACGGAGGTCTGCAAAAGCCCTTTCCCTAGATGAAAGCCATTTAAAACTGTCAGGAGCCCTCATGATGTGCCGCCTTTTAGCAGAAGTACTCATGGGCCCCTGAGAAAGCCAACATAGCAACAGTCACTAGCCCTAAGTTAGTGAAAAATTGTTTTTTTCCATTCATCATTGGGTTCCAAATAATCAGGTGAGGAATTTTAGTTGTCTAAGGAAAGAGCCATGGGGAATTGCTTACTCTTAAACTTACAGTCCAGACGTGAGTTCATGGTGGCACTAGCTGCTACAAGTGACCTCACCAGATCATTTCTTACTCCCTTGCATCCCAGCTGAAGGGAAGGAAGGCACCTCTATGGTTATTTATGAACCCCAGCTGATGAAGACTCTGCCTCAAGACGGAGCTTCTAAGATGGTTCTTGGTTTCAGGGGAAAGAGAGCGGAGGGCCTTGCAGCTAGTTTCTAGGGGTCAGAACCACAGTGGAGCAAATCACCTCTGCTTAAAGCCTATTAGCCAAAATTTAGTGCTGGATGCCAGTGAGGGTAGGAACATCCATCCAGATGCCAAAAGGAATGGAAACTGATCTGGTGAATAGCTAACCAGTCCCTGCCACACCACAGGAAGGAAGAGAGAATGATCTCCAGTTTTTCTTTCTCACCTCCTCCGTTATCAGAACTGTGTGACTGATGTCTCCCATGTTCCAGGGATACCAGCTGTGATTGTGGCCATCGTCCTGACTATATCCCTAGATAATTATGGCATTGGATCTTATGGAAAATTCCCCAACGGCAAACCAGTTGACTTGTGAGTACAAATTCATCTTAGGAAGTGTCCAGGGATCTAAAAAATTAAATCCTTTAAGAAAGTGGAGGATCTGATTAGTCTGTTGGCCATGTCTATTATCTTAATAAAATTTAAAATTATTTTAAAACAAGAACCTTCATCATGATGTGTAATCGGATTAACTAGTTGTAAATGCCAAGCTATTATTTAAGTAACAAATTAGGAGGAATTATTCTGAGAAATCTACCGATTAGGAAAAGGTATATTAAGACTCTTAACCTCTGATAAAAATGAAATGCTCGTGACATTATATTAATAAAGACATACAGACTAGGGATAACTATAATTTACATAGGTGAATGTCTGAATGTATTTAAGATGGTTTTAAGCAGGGTGGTGGTGGTGACACACAACTTTAGTCCCAGCACTCAGTCAGTTAGGGGGATCTCTTTGAGTTCTAGGACAGCCGGGTTGTTACACAGAGAAACTGTGTAGTTTTCTAAACAAAAAGAACTTTAAACAAAAAGAACTTTTAAAATATTCTTTTTTAAGATTTATTTTTATGTATGTATTTGTGGGTGTACACGTGTATGTATGTGCCACATGTGTGTGTGTGTGGAGGCCAGAAGAGGGTGTCAGATCCCTTGGAGCTGAAATTTCAGATAATTGTGAGATGCCTGGCATGGGTGCTGGGAAAGGATCTTGGGTGCTCTGAACCACCGAGTCATCTCTCCAGCTTTTAAAATATTCTTATTTACCAAGATAAACTCCTAGACTCTGTTCCCCAGAGCTAAAAATGATTGTGGAGAAAAGCAGTTTATTTATTTATTTATTTATTTATTTATTTATTTTACTTGAAGGGGGGAAAAAAGAAACATGTTTGTATCAAAACATTATAGATCCAGTGCATCACTTGGAGCAAGCATATTTTCATAACGATAATGTTTTCCTCCTGTCCTCTCCCCCATCCAGTTGCTGGATCAACAGCAATGCGGTGTTCTATATCACAGTTGTGGGATATTTCTGTGTTATATTTTTAATGAACATCAGCATGTTCATTGTCGTCTTGGTTCAGCTCTGCCGAATTAAGAAGAAGAAGCAACAGGGAGCCCAGCGCAAAACTAGTATTCAAGACCTCAGGAGTGTTGCTGGCCTTACATTTTTACTGGGAATTGTTTGGGGCTTTGCCTTCTTTGCCTGGGGACCAGTCAATGTCACCTTCATGTATATCTTTGCCATCTTTAACACCTTACAAGGTAAGCACTAGAGCATTAAATATGAACCCAAAGAGCCCAGTGGAAAGATAAAAATATCACTACCAAGAGTGCCTGCAAAGTGTCCTTTTCGGTGGCTGAAGATGTATTCCTTTCAAATCCAACTTATTGAGAGAACAGGAGCTTTGAGACCTTAGAAGAAAGGCATTTTTCTAATTTTGAGAAATGCATGGTTATTTTTCTTTTTATCCATTCTCATCTCCTTAGGGAAACTGTATTGAGGGAATCTGCCAGGAAATCTTTCTGAGAGAGATAATTACTCAGCTTTTTCTTGCTTCCTTTCTTTGTATTTTTTTAATTTTTTATTTAACTTTTATTAATTACACTTTATTCATTTTGTATCCCCCCATAAGCCCCTCCCTCTTCCCCTCCCGGTCCCACCCTCCCTCCCCCCCCCTTTCTGCATGCATGCCCCTCCCCAAATCCACTGATAGGGGAGGTTCTCCTCTCCTTCTTTCTGATCTTAGTCTATCAGTTCTCATCAGAAGTGGCTGCATTGTCAGGGGTTCTAGGTTATCTCCATGAATAGTCCTTGGTTGGAGTATGAGTCTCTGGGAAGTTCCCTGTGTTCAAATTTTCTTGTTCTGTTGCTCTCCTTTTAAACTAATTTATGAAAGCAGAACTTACACATAGAAAAAACTCAAATATCATGTCACTATGAGAGTTTACTACTTGGACCTAGGGATTAGGTTTTGGGGTTTGATTTGGAAACACAAAATGATAAATGAGAAGGAGAAGAAGAAGAAGAAGAAGAAGAAGAAGAAGAAGAAGAAGAAGAAGAAGAAGAAGAAGAAGAAGATAATAATAATGTAGTAGTAATAATAATACCTAAGTGGCAAAGTGGCAGTAATATTGGCCATGGGCTAATCCCTAGAAATTGCCAAGCTGCCCTGAGCAGGCCTGGGATGGGTTTGAAGGGTCCCGTTTGACTTTTGAGCTTCCCATAAGGTAAGAAAGCCCACACACTCTCATTTTGGGACGATAGCAGTTGTATTTTTTAGAAAAGTGAGTGACTAATTCCTTTTGGAACAGTGTTACAAAAATCTTGTCAGCTGTTAATTTTTAATGGAAGTACTTTAGCATTAAAAGCCCAGCAGGCTAATAGGTTTACATTACAGAAACAATAAAGAATTGTCCTCTGGCTTCCTCTTATTCCTACTCCTTTTCATTACATTCTCTGCTTATTTTCACATTGCTTTGGCTCCCGTACTGCCCTCCTGTGGTCTCATCAGGAAATAGATAATTTTGCTAGTTTTCAATGAAATCCCTCCCAGAAGTGTTGGCCATGGGTTCTTACTTGATTTGAACACACACACACACACAAACACACACAAACACACACATACACACACACACACACACACACAGAGAGAGAGACAGAGACAGAGACAGAGACAGAGATGGCTGGTATTTTTTTTTTTATCTATGACATACCAGTCCCTAAATTGGTATACCCAGGTGTTGAGCTATGTAGTATTAAATATAATACAAAAAGGGGAAATTATTTCAAAGGGTTTTGTTTTGTTTTGTGGTTGTTTTTTTGTTTTTGTATGTGTGTGTTTTTGTTTTTGTTTTTGTTTTTGTTTTTGAGGGAGTTGCTTTTCAGGCAGAGTGCAGTCTGTGTGAACATATGTAGCCCTGGCTGACTGGCTGAGCTGGAAGTCACGGGCTTAGCCTCAGACACACAGTGATCTGCTATCTCTGCTTCTCCAGTACTGGGATGATATAGGCATGTGCCACAACATTTGGCTTGAGAAAGGTTTTCTCTCCTAATGATGGGATGTTACAAGTAATAGTTACTTTAAGAGAAAATAAATAAATATGCTATGCAAATTCACATCAATCACTAACATGACAGCTCTGTACCTCTCTTCGTGTGGTTTAAGAAGCTAGCAAACTTGCCTCCTCTTCTCCATTTTTCCAGAATATCTTATTAGAACACAAATGGCTAGAAATAATTTGCTGCTTCTGTAAAAGGGAGCTAAGGCCTAGTTTTACAATACCTTCGCATTGATTAAAGATGAGCTGTGTGTATGCTTTTTTTTTTTTTTGGCTGGTGCATATCTCCATCCTTCCCTCCCTCACAAGTGTTGTTTCTCCCTTTATGCAACCATGGAACCCAGGGGGCCTCCCAGGGTGGCACTGGGCAAAGGTGTACAATGCCCGCGACCCCTTGAGGCTCCCACAGATGTACCCCATTAGAAATAATCTGGTTTTTGAAATGAATATTTTTAAAGTAGGTAGGTGTTGGTGAGAGAGAGATGGTTTGGATTTCATCCATGCAGCCCACAAATATTTACCAGCAAAAGCCTTTGTGTCTTGGCAGAGACAGTGCTCAGTAAGGATCCCTGGCCCACATTGCTAGAGACAGAGGTAGGCAGGAAGCAATTCCAAACAACTGTTCAAACCTGTAGCTAGCTTTCTATGCTCAAACATCAGGGGGAAAGTTCCTTGAGCCTTGAAGGGCGGCAGGGAGATTGTAGAGAAGTCAATACAAATACTCTGCAGACTTGATGCTCAGAGCAGAAGGCCCAAAAGGCCCAAGAAAGGGATCTGGTAGAAGGAAGAGGCACCTGAGACCAAGGAGGAGGTTACATTGGGCAGGACTTGGAACTAGATTGCACACCCAGAGGATTTAAGAGGTGGGATCCCGTGCACATGGCTTTTGCTACCTGGACAGGGAAAGATAAGAGCTGTGAAAATGCAGTTCCTTTTATAAGCACCTTGTCTTAAAAAAGATCTTTTTTTTATAGCTTTGGATTGTAGATATTTTATCAATTTATAACATTTCACTTTTTGTCCACAAATGCAAAAGATTTCCTCTTTTGTACAAAATAAATTGCCAAGAATCAGGTTTTATTTGGAATTCACTGTATAATGGTTTGGATTTTTTTTTTCTCTCCCTTTAGGGTTTTTTATATTCATCTTCTACTGTGCAGCAAAAGAGAATGTCAGAAAACAGTGGAGGCAGTATCTTTGTTGTGGAAAATTACGGCTGGCTAAAAAGTCTGGTAAAGATTTGCTTTCATTTTTTTTCCTCTTAAATCTCAAGAAAATAAATGTGAACATTAAGATGAAAGCAATCATTGTCAAGGCATTGTCAAATCTGAAAAGCGGGGACACAACAGAAAACACTGTTGAACATTCTGGGGCGAGGTGGGGGGCCGAGATGGAGAAGCATTCTTCCTACCTGAGAATTCTGTGAGCAATTGAGTTAGTGGACTGACTGCTTCTTGAGTGAAGCAACAGTGAAATATTGAGTTTCTTTCCTATTGAGCTCATGTTTTTCAGTTCCCAAAGTAAGTTTTAATATTTTCCTTCATAACATTGTAAGGCTTGACTCACCCCTTTCTCCACAGGTCCAGGATGTCAGTGGCTTTATTTATTAGCCAGCCAGACTTTATATATAAGCTTTGGCATGTATTTGGTTACATTGAAGTTCTTTTCCCATATTCTTAGTTGGCTAACAGAGCAAAGAGCCCATTTCTTTTTCTTTCTTTGTTTGTTTAAAGAACAATAAAGTCCTGTTTGAAAAGCTAGCTTTCCTTCTGCATGAATACTACCTTTCAGTACCTGATAGGTACTGGGGTTGTTACTTAGAAAATGTCTGCGTGTGGATCAGTCATTTGTATGGGTTCAAGACCAATTGCCACAGCAGAGCTGTCTTGTGTCCTTCTGAGGGAAGAGAGAGAGGCCCTGGGTTCCTTTCTAATTCAGTGGATAACTCCAGGCAATCCAATCAGCTCAGCCTTTAGTTCCAGGAGGACACGGGTTTCCTTTAAGTGAGGAGGTCATTTGAAAGGTAAACAGAGCAGCGAAAGTGAAGGTACCTTGTACAATCCGAGCTTGCAAAAACGCGTGAGTTCCCTCTAAGGCCTTGTGAGAATTCAATGGCTATAACTTGTTATCCTGTGACCTGTCTCTTGCGTTTGAGCTTCAACATACCGCCATTTTTCTGTCATGCTTATTCTGCTGTAGACTGGAGTAAAACCGCTACTAATGTTTTCAAGAAGCAGACTGGAAACCAAGGAGTATCCAGCTCTTCAAATTCCTTCCAGTCAGGCTGTAATCTCACTAACTCCACCACGCTACTAGTGAATAATGATTGCTCAGTGCACGCAAGCGGGAATGGTACGTATGCATGTCTCAACAGAGTGTCTCTCAAGCCAGAGTTTATTTTTTTGAAGTAGTTCATTTTGAAAAGCAACCTAAAAGATAACACTTATGACGAGTGGCTCAAAACAGAGTTTTCCGTAGGAACCAGGACATTGATAAACCCAAATTTATTCACTTTAGAGGAAATAACAAAACAACTTTAAAAAAAATTTTCGTTTTCCATAATGGGAACTGACCATAACCTAAAAGTTTTTTTAATGTTCAAAATCTAATTTAAATATTGTCCAAAGGCTTCAATAGTGTACTATTCTGCGAGAACAGTACCTAAGTGATCAAGCAATATGAATTCTGAAAATCACATCTATTACTCATGCATATCTTTGGCACTTTGAAACCTTCCTGTTTTTGGCTTTTCATGATTGTTAATCCTTTCCCACAACGTGGCTGCCCTGTGACAGCAGCCAAGTCCCCCTGAATATATCAAATGCTGGAAGGTGGATTGTGAGCAATATTGGTCACTATCTGTGTCATTCATATATGAAAAGATTACTGCAGCTTCTTTCACTCACTAAGTCTAAAATCTCCAGCTAAAACTTGATTACGTTTTCTTTTCTCTCCAAGACTTGGCTGTTCATTGTTCATAAAGCTTACCTTACTTATATTTGCCCTCTGCTTCTTAATATATCTTTTGCATTTTATTAAAAACGTATGCTATGCCAGTATATTTCTTCCAATGTACAGTTGGCCTTTATCCATTGTTTTCAGATATTCGTTCTTTCCATTACTAATTCAAATCAGCTTCTGAGAAGATTCATGTCTCTACCAACTAGTCCTTTAGTCTCATAATGATGAGGTCTTCTGAGAGTTTGATTTTAAAATGTACAGTTGGGGGTTGGCTGGGGAAGATGACTCAGCGAGTGCTTTGCAAGGGTGAGGACCAATTCCCCAGAACACACTTAAGAGCCTGATGGGTGTGGTGGTCCTGCTATAATCCTAGCACACAAGGGGCAGATGGAGACAGGGAAACACCCAAGCAAACTGGCTAGCCAGACCAACTGAAATGGTGCGGTCCCAGATTCAGTGAGAAACCCTGCCTCAACGCAGAGTGAAGAGCAGTCCAGGAAGACGCCTTCCATCAACCTCAGGCCTTCACATGCATGCACACAAATCCTGCCTGTGCATTTGTGCACTCACATGAGCACACATACATGCTAGCATGCACATGTATACTTACCACATATGTTTGTTTGTTTGTTTGTTTGTTTTGGTTTTTCGAGACAAGGTTTCTCTGTGTAGCCATGGCTGTCCTGGAGTTTGCTCTGTAGAAGAGGCTGGCCTCAAACTCACAGAGATCCACCTGCCTCTGCCTCCCACGTTCTAGGATTAAAGGCATGCGTGCCACTACAGCCCCGCCCACACAAGAACTTTAACACAAAGAAAAGAACAACAGATTCATTGACATTCCAGACCTCTCAATCTTAGGCACAGGTGACACTTGGGGCTAGGAAATTCTTTTTAGAAAATTACAAGATATTGAACTTAGCCTCTCTACTCAGCAGAACCAGCAGTGCCCTCCCCAGGTTGCAGCAAGCAAAAAATGCCCTAAACACTGTCCCCTGAGGGGACAAGTAATGAATTTTTAAGAAATTGCTGCCTGGGGCTGGAGAAAAAAAAAGGATTGGCAGTCAAGAGCACTGACTCTTGGAGGAACTAGGTTCAAATCTTGGCACCCACATGGCAGCTTACAAGTGTCTGTAATGCCAAGATTTGGCATCCTCCTATAGACATACATGCAGCCAAAACACCAATACACATAAAATGAAAAAAATTAACATTTAAAAAAAGAAATTGCTGCCATGTGGCCTTATAGCATCACCGTTAATACCAAGAGTACAGTTCTGGATCCTTGCCAATTTGCCATCTCAGGAATGATTCACTGTAGGTCCCTGGAGTGAAGACAGGGAGATGAAGGCTGATTAATAAGAGTGAGAAAGCAAGCTGGAAGGAGTGAAATTATAGGATTGAGCTAGATCCCCCAGAAGCCTTAGACTCTCGTAGGGGTGGGGGGTTCTTGGTCCATAACTAGAGTTTTCCATTTTAGGAAAAAAGGTTCAGAGATAATGCTTCACCTGCCAAGCCCTAAAAAAAAAAAAAAAAAAAAAAAAAAGCTGTCATTCTTCAGGAAGTCAGATTTTATAGAAGCAGGTCCATTTTGACACCGGTGTTTGACACAGCGAGTTTTGGTACTTGCAGTAAGGGGAGGTCACTTTATAGTCAACAGTATGGCTAAGTGTTTTATAAAATGATGATATATCTCTCTGATGAACATCTCTAACTTGTTGGCCCTCATACCAGACAAGAGGAGTGGCACTGGGATTTTCAGAAAAAGAAACCAGCGGCTGAGTGCTTTATTACGCTGGTACAAATTGTTCCTGTAACCAAAATGTGCTCAAACCAAAATGCCTAAGTCAGAACAGCTGCCTCAAACAATTCACATGCCCTGTTTGAACTGTGGCACAGATGGAGCTGTGTTAGCCATATCCACTTCATTTTCATGAGTGTGACACATATTTCAGTTCTTAGCTGTCTTACAGCCATATAATTTAGTACAGAGGGCTATAAGCTGACACTTTGGAAACAAGCTGAAGTATTCCATCCATCACTTTTGAGCCACAGAAGGTCAAGCAGAGCAAGTAATTTCTACAACCTTTGTCTTATCCTCTGGGAAATGGGGATAATAGGTAGCACCAATGCCTTAGCACTAGCTATAAGTGAGGCAATATGTATGATGCATTCAGTGCTATTCTCATCTGTATTATGGCTGTGTCATGAAATAACCAGTGGGCTTATTATTCAGTTTTGCATATGGCCTTTCAATGCTACAATGATCAGAAGGATGATGCTAAGTAGCTAAAAATACTTAGGATTTTTTAGTCCTGAGGATCTGAGGCCACCAGTGGTAGGAAGGTCTAGGTCTAATTCCAGGTACCACTGAATAAATACCCTGCTATTCTCTGGCTAGACTCTTAGGTTAGAATCAGTGGCTTCTTCTCGGGAAATTGTGCTATTAGGATAGTCAGAAGACAGATTTAGAAATGGCTATAGAGAGATAATTTGTTCTTGCCATGACTGTAGATGATTGCTTTCGGCTTGTCTTCTAATACAAAATTTTATGAATTTATGAATCATAGGGAACCGGGAGCAATTGAGAGTGTCTATAATATCTCTGGTAATTTTGAATAGCTCATCTTATACACAGTTTAATTCAATATGTTCAATTGGAGTTAGGAAATTGGAATTTGAAAAAATAAAAAAAAAAACTTGCTTTGCTTCTGTTTTGACTATTTCAGGTTTTAAAAAATTCCATAGAAATCATATTTCTGATCAACTTCAATAAAAGTTGTTGCCAATAAAAAATGATGTTAGGCTATATAATGCTTAATTCTTATCTCTATAATTATTGTGACGGTATTATTTAACCCACTATCACAATCAAATAAAAAAAAAACACAGACACCCGTTAGATTTTATAATTGCCTTAAAACGCCTTGGGCTGGGCAGATATTTCACCTACACTGTCTCAATAACCTCACCATCCATCCCCCAGCCCCCATCCAATGCCATCCTCCTTAACCATCCTTATCTTGGCTACCTTCCAGCCATACTCTTACAAATACTTGCTTGTGTTCTTCATCTGGTCCTTTCCATGCCATTATTGGAGTCCTTCCTCCTGGCCCACGTGGTTTCTTCTCCATGCTAACCCATCGCAGGGTCCTCCTTCCTCCTCTCTTCCTGTCAGTCTTTTTCCAGGGATTCTTTTGAACCCAAAGTCCAGGAACCTTAGCCACAACTATCCCATTCTGCCCTGCCCAGGTTTTAGGCCTTTAATCAACCAATCAGGTATAATGTCTTAGGCAGGTTTACACAACAAGGATGGGTTTATCCAGACAGTCACCAGATCATGAGGGCGAGTAATTAGCATGAAAATACAAGCATCAGACCAACCCCCAACAAAAAGTGATCAATACAAAGACTTAGAATGGGTATATTTAAAAGATTCATTTCCAGGGAAGGCGAAGCTTGGTAGGACTTGAGTGCTTTCTGTGGACACTTCATGACACCGACTTTGATATTCTTTATCCAGGCAATGCATCTACAGAGATGAATGGGGTTTCTTTCAGTGTTCAGAATGGAGATGTGTACCTTCACAATCTCACTGACAAACAGCACATGTTTAGTGACAAGATTCCTGAAATGGTAAAAGCTGGATGGCATTCAGAAGGACTTCAAAGCGGGAAGTTTAAACTTTTTTGAGCAAATGTGATTCTTTTCTTCTAAAATCAAAGCATGACGTTGATATTGTGATGTGTCCAGTTTTCCTTTTACACAATGTAA
Organism: Meriones unguiculatus; assembly: GCF_030254825.1. Lineage (NCBI taxonomy): Eukaryota > Metazoa > Chordata > Mammalia > Rodentia > Muridae > Meriones > Meriones unguiculatus. The sequence goes on along the minus strand of NC_083369.1, from coordinate 140,189,843 downwards.
GATGTATGAAAATCAGCTTGTTTTCTTCTCAGCAACCTCTGAACGAACACAAGCTAAGTGAGGGTAATGGTTACTAATGGAAGAAGAAACCATGACATTATTATGGTCTCTTGACCGTTGCAATTTGGTTTCTCAGCTTTTATTTGAAAGAAGATGGATGTTAAAAAACCACAGAATAAGATTTAGAAAAAGAGAAATGAACGTTCATTTCCAGTTCCATTTTAAAGAGGCTGTTATCTTTGATAACATTTTAGGGGGGAAATGTTTATTTCAGTCTGTTGGTGAGTTTAGTTGTGCATGCCTTTGTTGTATATAAGCTAAATTCTAGTGATCCACACATCAAAAATCTTATCTTTACCTTTTCATATTTATTTTCTACTGTGTAAATTTATTCTTTTTATAGAATCATGGTTGCTTCCTTTTGTCTAATGTTGACAACTTACCAGTGAATTCTAACCCTCCTTTTAGAAAACATATAGGATGTGAAATTCAAAAACTTCGCTGAAATCAAGAAACAATGATAAAGGCAGCCTGAACAATTATAAACAGACAATGCCACAATTAGTTAGGTCTTTCACTAAGGCGTCCTTGCATATATTTTAAGTAAATGTTGTATCCCAGACTAACCATAGTAGTAATATCTGTTTCTGTGTGTGCTCACTTATCTTTGCAAATTTTCTTCTCCAAATTATTTAATTATTTTGTATTTATATGTTACAATTGACAAAAAAAAATGTTAAAATCAATAAATTTGCTGTTACGTCCTGTAAGCTTGGTTTGCATTCTCTTCCCACCCACCGGCAGCATGGCATATAGTAAAATACACATTCTGAAGATTGGAAGTGTGAAATTGGAAAATGGCTTGTCCTGCTTCATAATAGTGGTTTCCAGGGGCTGTTTAATAATTTATCTTACTCTTTAAAAAGCTTCTCTTTAACATGTGTTGTCATTGACCTGTAGGAAATGTATGAAACTCAGTTCAGATCCCATTTAAATATCAGGTTCCTCAGCCTCAAACAGTGGGACTAGTGAAAACAAGATTGAAGAGGCTTGGAGTTGCTAGTTGGTATCTGGTGTCCACAAATGGGGAAAGCTGGCTTCACCTAGACAGGTGCCATCTGAGCAATCTGTCTTTCCAAGCTCCTCAGTGCCCACAAAGAAGCCATGGACTGGAAGGTGATAAGACACTCTAGATTTGAGATTGGGGGTAAGGGGGATGAGACCTCAGAAATCAGTCTTCCAATGTAATGTACATACCAGAGTGCACTTAAAAAGCACAATGTCAAATTCCTTCAGTTCATACCATCCTTATTTTTTTGTATTATGTTTCATGGCTGGTCCTTAAGCTGAACCATCTTGGGCTTTTGTTTATTTGTTTGTAAGTTCAGAGAAATAACATGGTAAGTGTTAGGACTGTGCAGCAAAGTTACACAGCGGGTACATAAATCACACCATGCAACTGGTTCCACATGGGAGGTGTTTTTTTTTAAGGGAAGGGGGAGGGGATCACATAGACTGTCTCTGGGCAAGGTAGGAGGGAAAGAGAGAGGGAGAGGGAAAGAGGGGGAGAGACAGGTGGGAGAGAGAGAGAAGGTCGTGCAAGTTTTCTTATAAGGTGACACAGAGCATGTGCAGGTGGCTTTAGGTGGTCTAGGGGTGGTCCGTGGGTGGCCTCACAGATGTCTGATATTCCATTTGTCAAGTCCCTTGGGGCTAGCCTTTGAGATGCCTGCTTAAGGATCCCAACAATAAGTTAAAGACAAAATGTTTCTGGGAAGTATCTTCCTCTGGTTTCAAAATTGGTCCTGAACACTGGGACTGTTTTAAGGGAGACAAAGGAGCTACTATTATTCAGGGAATGTCAAAGCAGTGCCCACCATCAGAAGTGTTTCCTCAGTGCACTGGAGAAATTTCCCCCAGAATATGCTGTAATCATTAATACTACCTAGAAACTAGGTACTCTACTTGTTCTCATCAGAAGAGCTATTGGCCATAAACTCTTTATTACAACCAATCAGCAGTGAAACAACAGATGATAGGTCTCTTAGCTTGCCTCTAGGCATCGAGGGCTGTCTGACCTTCAAGTATCTGAGCAGGCATGGAAGGACAAGTATTTACAAATATATAGCCAGCAACAGGCCATAGAAATGACAATACCAAAATCTGGCCAGCACTTAGCTATCTGCCAGTACAGAATTAACACTGAAAAGACAGAGACACATCTTCACATAGTAGTAATATCTGTTTCTGTGTGTGCTCACTTATCTTTGCAAAATTTCTTCTCCAAATTATTTAATTATTTTGTATTTATATGTTACAATTGACAAAAAAAAATGTTAAAATCAATAAAATGTGAAGTATAGTCACCCCAACAGAAAAGTAAAATGATTCCAGGTCAACTTAACTAAATTGTCATAGAAATAACTTAATTTGGTTAATTGGTTAGTTTCAGCAAGTTGGTTAAGAATGGTCTCTGTCTAGTCAGAGATGGAGTACATTACTTTAGGGTCAAAAGACATGATGTCTTCACTTTGGTGCTGCCCTCCAAGATGGCTTCTTAAGAAGCTTCCAATGAGAACACAAACCATCTTAAAAATAAGCAATGATACCAAGTTTTTATATTCAGAAAAATATAGGAAATCTCCAGTAAAGATACATACAAAGATTACTAAAGGGGTTCAATGATGATAATTTAATGTTTAATCTTATTTACTCCCAAATCCTACATGGAAGAACACCATATGCTGCTTTACAACTCAAGAAGCATTATTAAAACAAATTTAAAAAGGGTTAAGAAAAGGGATGGTAGTAAGTATTAGTACTTATATAAAAATGCCATGCACACAATCTTAAAACCAATGAGGTTATGTGTTATACCCAGATCACTAGATCCAAAAAGACCACCAGAAGTCAATTGCAAAACATATGAGGATTTTTTCTTAAAAGCTCAAGCTCAAGTTGCAGCGACCTCCCTGGTGAAGAGGAGAAATGTGGCCTGGTGGTCTAGGGGAACAAGATTTTTAAAGGGAAAAAACTGCAAGGTGGGGGGTAACATGTCTCAGCATTACATGATTGGGTAAGGGAAATTGACTTTTGAAATGATTGGTTTACTTTAGGCAGCAAGTCCATAACCAGTCCTGGCCTGGCTATATGGGTGGGTTGCCAGGGGACGGTATCTCTTTAAGTGGTTCCAGTCATCTGGGCTGGTTTCCTAGCAACCGTATCTCTAGTGTGCAGGAAAAGAATGCAGTAAGGCTGGTTCCTCCCTGCAGGCAGCTGGACAAGTTTCCATCTGTCTAGCCTTTGCGCAGGCTTGTGCTTTAAACTTTAAACCAATACCCCCCCCCAAAAAAAAAACCCTAATATGTATTTCTTTGGTTTCTCAGATGGAGATGGAGAGAGGGAGGGAAGGAAAGAGAGAGAGATGGCAGGGGAGGGGCACCCCCACAGAGAGAGGGGAGAGAGCAGAAGAGGAGAGATCTAGAGCAAGAGAGTAAGAGAGTAACAAAGTGGCAGGTTGGTCCTTTTATGGAGCAAATGAACCATGCCTGTCAGTGCAACTACCTGGCACCTGGCAGGGGACACATAATGACATCATAGGTTGCCAGGCACCCCAGAAGCAGGCTGCCTAAATACATTCCTCTCTTTTTTTAAATACATATTTTTTTCTTTTCTTTTTTTTTCTTTTTTTTTTAATTTTTCATCAATTACACTTTATTCATTCTGCATCCCCCCATAAGCCCCTCCCTGCTCCCCTCCCGATCCCACCCTCCCTCCTCCCTCTGCTTGCATGCCACTCCCCAAGTCCACTGATAGGGGAGGTTCTCCTCTCCTTTCCGATCTTAGTCTATCAGTTCACATCAAAAGTGGTTGCATTGTCCTCTACTATGGCCTGGTAAGGCTGCTTCCCCTCAGGGGGAGGTGATCAAAGAGCAGGCCAATCAGATTATGTCAGAGGCAGTCCCTCTTCCCATTACTATGTAACCCAATTGGACTCTGAACTGCCATGGGCTACATCTGTGCAGGGGTTCTGGGTTATCTCCATGAATAGTCCTTGGTTGGAGTATGAGTCTCTGGGAAGTTCCCTGTGTTCAAATTTTCTTGTTCTGTTGCTCTCCTTGTGGAGACCCTGTCCTCTCCAGCTCTTACTATTTCCCAGTTCTTACCTAAAATTCCATTCACTCTGCCCAGCAGTTGCCCATCAGGCTCAGCATCTGCTTTGATAGTCTACAGGGCAGAGGCTTTCAGAGGCCCTCTGTGGTAGGTTCCTAGGTTGTTTCCTGTTTTCTTTTTCTTCTGATGTCCGTCCTCTTTGCCTTTCCAGATGGGGATTGGACATTTTAGTTAGGGTCCTCTCTCTTGTTTAGTTTCTTTAGATGCACAGGTTTTAGTGGGTTTGTCCTATGTTGTATGTCTATATGAGTGAGTATATACCATGTGTGTCTTTTTGCTTCTGGGACAACTCACTCAGGATGATCCTTTCCAGATCCCACCATTTACCTGCAAATTTCATGATTTCCTTATTTTTCATTGCTGAGTAATATTCCTTTGTGTAGATGTACCACAATTTCTGCATCCATTCTTCAGTTGAGGGGCATCTGGGTTGTTTCCAGCTTCTGGCTATTACAAATAAAGCTGCTACAAACATGGTTGAGCAAATGTCCTTTTTGTGTACTTGAGCCTCTTTTGGATATATGCCCAGGAGTGGTATGGCTGGATCTTGAGGAAGCGCTATTCCTAGTTGTCTGAGAAAGCGCCAGATTGATTTCCAGAGTGGTTGTACAAGTTTACATTCCCACCAGCAGTAGAGGAGGGTTCCCCTTTCTCCACAACCTCTCCAGCATGTGTTGTCACTTGAGTTTTTCATCTTGGCCATTCTCATGGGTGTAAGGTGAAATCTCAGGATCGTTTTGATTTGCATTTCCCTGATGGCTAGTGAGGTTGAGCATTTCTTTAAGTGCTTCTCTGCCATTTGGTATTCCTCTACAGAGAATTCTCTGTTTAGCTCTGTTCCCCATTTTTTAAGTGGATTACTTGGTTTGCTACTTTTCAGCTTCTTTAGTTCTTTATATATACTGGATATTAGCCCTCTGTCAGATAAAGGGTTGGTGAAGATTCTTTCCCAATCTGTAGGCGGTCGCTTTGTTTTGATGACGGTGTCCTTTGCTTTGCAGAAGCTTTTCAGTTTCATGAGGTCCCATTTATTGATTGTTGCTCTTAGAGCCTGTGCTGTTGGTGTTCTGTTCAGGAAGTTTTCTCCTGTACCAATGAGTTCTAGGGTATTTCCCACTTGTTTTTCAAGCCAATTTAATGTGTCTGGTTTTATGTTGAAGTCTTTGATCCACTTGGACTTCAGTTTTGTGCAGGGTGATAAGTATGGATCTATTTTCATTTTTCTACATGTAGACATCCAGTTGGACCAGCACCATTTGTTGAAGATGCTATCTTTTTTCCATTGAATTGTTTTGGAGTCTTTGTCAAAGATCAGGTGTCCATAAGTGTGTGGGTTTATTTTTGGGTCCTCTGTTCGGTTCCATTGATCCACCATTCTGTTTCTATGCCAGTACCATGCAGTTTTTAAAACTGTTGCTCTATAGTACAACTTAAGATCAGGGATGGAGATACCTCCAGAAGATCTTTTATTGTAGAGGATTGTTTTAGCAATTCTGGGTTTCTTGTTATTCCATATGAAGTTGAGAATTTTTCTTTCCAGGTCTGTAAAGAATTGTGTTGGTAATTTGATGGGCATTGCATTGAATCTGTAGATTGCTTTTGGTAAGATGGCCATTTTTACTATGTTAATTTTGCCAAGCCATGAGCATGGGAGATCTTTCCATCTTCTCTAAATACATATATTTTTTAATTTATTACAGTTTATTCACTTTGTATCCCAGCTGTACCCCCACCCTCATCCCCTCTCAATCCTGCCCTCCTTCCCTCCCTCATCTCCTCCCATGCCCCTTCCCCAGTCCACTGATAGTGGAAGACCTCCTCCCCTTCCATCTGACCCTAGCTTATCAGGTCTCATCAGGACTGTCTTTCATAGACTTCCTCTGTGGCCTGGTCAAGCTGCTCCCCCCTCACACGGAGGTAATCAAAGAGCCAGCCATTGAGTTCATGTCAGAGACAGTCCCTGTTCCCCTTACTAGGGAACACTTGGAGACTGAGCTGCCACAGGCTACCTCTGTGCAGGGGGTCTAGGTTATCTCCATGAATGGTCCTTGCTTGGGGTGTCAGTCTCAGAAAAAACCCTCTGCTCAGATATTTTGGTTCTGTTGCTCTCGTTATGGAGCACCTGTCCTCTCCAGATCCCAATACCTCCCCTTCTTTCATAGGATTCCCTGCACACTGTTTGGCTATGAGTCTCAGCATCCGCTTTAATACCCTGCTGGGTAGAGTCTTTCAGAGGCCCTCTGTGGTAGGCTCCTGTCCTGTTGTCTGTTTTCTCCATCTTCCAATGTCTATCCCATTTGCATTTCTGAATAAAGTTTGAGTATCTTACCCAAGGTTCTCCTTCTTGCTTAGCTTCTTTAGGTATACAGATTTTAATACGATTATCTTGTATTATATTTCTAATATCGATTTATAAGTGAGTATATACCATGTGTGTCTTTCTGCTTCTCAGGATAATCTTTTCCAGTTACCACCAGTTGCCTGCAAATTTCATGATCTCCTTGTTTTTAATTGCTGAGTAGTATTCAATTGTACAAATGTACCACAATTTCTGTATCCATTCCTCAGCTGAGGGATAGCTGGGTTGTTTGCAGATTCTGGCTATTATGTATTCTGTTGTGTAAATGTACCACAATTTATGTATCCATTCCTCAGTTGAGGGGCACCTGGGTTGTTTCCAGGTTCTGGCTATTATGAATAAAGCTGCTACAACCGTGGTTAAGCAAATGTCCTTGTTCTACACTTGAGCATATTTTGTATATATGCCTTGGAGTGGTATAGCTGGATCTTGAGGAAGCGCTATTCCTAATTGTCTGAGAAAGTGCCAGATTGATTTCCAAAGTGGTTGTACAAGTTTACATTCCCACCAGCAATGGAGGAGGGTTCCCCTTTCTCCACATCCTCTCCAGCATGTGTTGTCACTTGCGTTTTTGATCTTAGCCATTCTGATGGATAATCTAAAATTATTTAGAAGGCATCTCAGAGAGAGCCTGGGTGTATGGTGGAAGATGCAATTTCCATGGGTGAAGAGAGAAAAGTCAGTTCTGCCAGTATTTGGGGCAAATCTCAGGGTCGTTTTGATTTGCATTTCCCTGATGACTAAGGATGTTGAGCATTTCTTTAAGTGTTTATCTGCCATTTAATATTTCTCTATTGAGAATTCTCTGTTTAGCTCTGTTCCCCATTGGATTGCTTGATTTGTTGCTGTTTAACTTCTTGAGTTCTTTATATATTTTGAATATTAGCCCTCTGTCATTCCTCCCTTTTTGTTTAATTAAAAAATGAGGAGCTTGGACTGCTTCTCATGTAAGGAAAGTTAACATATATAAATGTAGGTTAACTGGAAGCAGCTCTTGGTCATCATGCAACGGAAGAAGAAAGAGAGAGGAAAAAAGTAAGAGCTCCAAAATGTCCACTTTACATGGTGAGGAAGAGAGGAAGTCCCTGCCCTGAAAAGTAGAGGGTAGAGTTGCCAGCCATATCCAGCAGCTGATAGGGACTGAGGAATGCTGGGAGAACCTGGAGCTGCTTGTCCTAGGCCTTTTGTTGATAATAAGTGGATCACTGGCAAAGAAATCAATCATCTTTAGCTGCTCTCTGCTGACACTAGGGTAGTGATAGAAAAGTCAAAAGGCTGAAATGTAGGCCAAGCCCAGGAAGAGTAGGCTGTTTTGATGCCGTCCAGGGTCTGTGAGAACATCAGTGGCTGAGGGTGACACTGCAGGTCTGACTTGACACAGTCTGTGAAATTAAACTGGAGCACCTGTGGTTGCTGTTTTGGCACTGTCATGGATGTAGGAAATACCTGGGTTCAGCAGGATACTGGAACATATATATATAGGCAGAAGACAAAGTTAAGTAGGTTACTGAGAAAATTTGTTTAGGTGTACATTACATTTAGGTGTATGCTTGAAACGTTTTGGGAGAGGGAACAGAGAGGGAGGAACATAGGAACCTCCATTTACCAGGAGGAACCTCTATTTACCCAATCTCTGACAGTAATTTAAAAGATTTTGGTTTGGATCTGTCATCTAAGAAAAATGTGTAAGCCCAGAGGCCCTTACAGTGGGTAAGGACCTACTCCATGTAGGAATCTAAAATTATTTCGAAGGCATCTCAGAGGAGAGCCTGGGTGTATGGTGAAAGATGCGATTTCCATGGGTGAAGAGAGAAAAGTCAGTTTGCCAGTATTTGGGGCATCCCCCCAAAGTACAGGAGAACCAGAGGTACGGGGGGCACAAGCTGGCAAAGAAGGTCGTCACGAGCAGGGTCAGGCACCACAGGGAAGACTCCCGGGAGACATGGCTCATCTACTACTAGGATTTTCCGACAATAGCTCCAGCACATGAGAGGAAAGAGAAAACAAAGAGACCATGTCAGTAAAAAGAAAAAAAAAAAAGATTATCCACCCAAGGAAAGGCGTCTGTGTGAGGGTTGGTGAGAACGGAGTGGACCTCCATTCCCCAGTGAAATGGAGAGGTACCAGTCAGTCTCTCAGACAAATGGGAACATTTACTCCAAACATGGAAGAAAACTCATCAATCTGCCGGTTTTGGATGTATGGATGTAGCGATTGAGTAGTGAGGAAAGAGGAGTCTCAAAACCAGGGCAAGTGGGGGAGGAACCCCACCTTTTTTTTTTTTTTTTAACCATTGTACATGCATATTTATTTATTTATTTATTTATTTTTTGTTTTTTTTTTTATAAGCCAATTAAATATATTTTAAATAGAAGCTAGACAGGGCATATCTAGTATGACAGAATATTGCTGTTACTAAAAACTAAGATTATTGACCAGAAATCTAAATATTACATAAAGACTATCTCCTTATTAGTCATTGGTCAAGAAACCACATTGCATTCAATAAAAACATCATAGGTTCTTTTCATTCCTCTTGGCTACCCATCAGAACTAAATTATAAGAGTCTGTTACTGAAGACAGCACATACCTTCATAAGAAGTAGAGAAATTAAGCTTTCACTGTTATGCAAAATCTTTTTTTTTCCCATCTCACATTTCTTGAAGTAATTTTATTCCCTCTTCACATTGCATCTTCTACATCAGGGATCTTGACATTTCAAAACAAAAACAAAAACAATACATTTAAGTCATCTTAGGAATTCCACATCTTTTGTTCCCTTGGCGACTCACTCAAGTCATCTCACTTTTAAATCATCCCACATCAACAGCCCCTAGAAATGGGTCTTTATAAAATAATGAATTGATTTCACATTTGATTGTGGCATTTGGAGTCTGTTTTATTTGCTCCTGGCTTTACGCATTGCTTTGCAAAGGGACTGTCGTTATTTGCATTTGAACAGTTGGTGCAGCTTCGCTCCATGTACAATTACTGAACATGGGAACCCCACCTTTTGAGATAGACAATAGGTGCAGTACTTATCTGGAGCCCAATTAACCTGAGAGATGGATTTGAGTGGATTTTCTGCAGCTTACGAGAAACCTTTTAAGTTTTACAAAGGAGATAAAACTTTAGACATGTTAGCATCACCATTGTAATATGCTCTGAAATACACATCGTAAAAAAGGCAGGAGACATACACCTTTGTATTACATAAACACTCTCTAAGGTGAGCTCTGAAAAGACAGAAGCCTTTTGTGAAGTAGAAGGGACAAAAGCTCACTTGATCTTAACTTTTAGTATGATTTCACAAAATGTAAGGGAGGCTTAACAAAGTTTGCATTTACCAACTGTAAAACACTTTCTTAGACCCTCAAACATTTTCCTAGAAACTTTATAACTTAAACTTCTGTTCCTTAGGCCTTTGTATTTAGTTCTTTACCATGAGACATAGGTGAGACTGCTGTGAGCATTTATTGTCTTTTAGTTAAAGGGATGGTAAAAGGTTACATCTGAGGCCTGTTTTTTGAGTCTGATAGCAAACTAGACTGTCTAGTCCTGACAATAGCAACTCTCAGAGTGAGGCTTAAGGCCTGGTCTCCTGCCTATGAAGGGAATTGAGAAGGCATCTGAAGTGTCCCAACACAGAAATTGGCAATATGACCGTGGGACCTGAGTGTGGGGTTAAAAAAGATCTATAATGTTATCTGGACTTAGCAAGGCTGGTGGAGGTCACGGAATCTAGGAGCAATTTGCCCTCTGCCAGGCCAAGGAGTATGAAGGCTGGAAGTGTCTGTGGCCCTTGTGCTGGTTGAGCCTCTATGTCTGGGCACAGAGGTCAAGCCTGCATGAGAGCATTTTGTCTTCCAGAGTCCAGTCTGCCAGCAGGCAGTCATGGCTTGTTGAGGCAGCTGCTGGACCAGTGTCCTTCCTGGCTGCATTTGAAACAATTACCTGGAAGAGTTGACTTTTGGCTATACCCCGGCAGGATGGGGCATTACAGACCTCTTGTTTTTTTGTGGAGGAATGCCAACAGCCTCAGAGCAGCAGCCAAGGTCTGGAGCATAGTTTTTGCTGAGGCTGAGCCTATTGGGAACGCTCCTCTCTTATTTTTACCAACTCCTATATGGTGACTCAGGAACCATCCTCAACTATTTAATTCATATAGCAATGAGACCATGTTTGCTTCTTGTAGGACTATAAATATACTTTTGGACACATTAGAAGACTTGGTCATCTATGAAATGACTATTAACTTGTATTCATTAACCATTAAATACTAGGACTTTAGGTTTTGTCCCTGTTAAGTTGAAATCTTAAAAGTCATAAACATAGTTCATTAAAGCAAGAGCATAACAGTCCATAGCTTATAAAAGTCTAAGGCTATATTATAGATTAATAATATTATCACATTCAGAAAATAAGACCAAGCATGTTTTAACTTTTTAATAGTGAAGATATAACATAATGACCAAGTTTTAACATAAATAAATAAATGCCTTTAAAATTAAATTAGATACTAATTTAGAGTATTGGTAAAAACTTGTATGTAGTAACCCCTGAGTTTTGAGTTTTAAAACCAATAATATAGTAGAACAGTATAAAGCAATTTTAAAATTACATTTGAATTTATTATACCAAAACTTTTAGCCAGAAAGCCTAGTGGTGAATCTGAATCATAGGCAACTCATGGCAGGACAAAGAGCATTTATTTCTTAATTTAGGAATTAAAAAAGGCAGAGGCAGTTAGACACACATTTCAAGCTTAATTTGAATAGACCTTTATAACCTTGAAATTTCAGCATCATATAAAAATTATGCTGAACCAGGGTTGAATCGTATATATTGTAAAATGTAACTTTGAATTTTTATAAAAATCCATACCAATTTAAAATGAGACTTATTGCTGTCTTAGTCTAAAAGGAGATAAAATAAACAGAAAATTATGATTAAAATTGTTCACCTTAAAATGTGGTCACCTTAAGGTTTACAGTTTAATCTTAAGATTTTTTTTGATAGACTGTAAAAAGAAACCAAAGAATATTTTTTTATTCAGTGGGACAACAGGCAGAGAAACAGACAGGACTTTAAGAAAAGAGAACTAGGGAATTCTTTTTATTTCATGGATTATTCTTAGTGTTACTGGATATTACTGGATATTAGACATTTGAATGGGGAAAATATAGGTGTAGAAGCCAGAGTTTTCCCAAAGGGGAGAGAATATGAAGAAGCCATTCCTGAGAATGAAAAAGGGAAAATGGAAATGAACCGTGGGACTAGTGGTTCATCAACCAAATAGCATGGCAGGTCATGGGCTTAGAAGAATCAGGGCTTTATCAGCAGTAAGGCCGAGTTCTCATAGAGGGAATCTCATCCATGGGAAAGGATGGGGCAGATGGGCAGCTTAGAGTGGAGGTACCCTTTTAGGGTCTACAAGAGACTGCAGTTTTGCAGCTCCAAAAACAGTGGGATAGAAACAAAGTAGTAAAAGCAGCTGGCAGTGGGGGAAACCACAGCCTTATTTTTGTTTTTCACAACCAAGATGGCTGCCAATCGTGTGACTGCCCTCAATTGCCCTAAGTTAAGATGGCAGTGAAACCATGCGCTTGCCCTTAGTGGAGATGGCAGTGAAGCAGTGGCTCCACCCTCTTTAACCCAAAATCAACGTGGCCTATGAGTTCTGTGTAGCCACAGGGGCATGGCAGAACCAGGGTTGTAGGACTCCTGGCCTTGCTGATGGCATGGCAGTCCCTGCCTGGACACAGTTCTAAACTATCATGGGTGACATGGGTGAGCAGGTGTCGGCACAATTCAAAAACCCTGCTCCACACATAAGCACACAAGCGAGGAGGGAAATTTAAAATCCGATTTCTTGGAGCCTGAGGCAGTTGCAAAATTTAAAACCATTGAGGGCAGTTTTAAAACCCTCCATGCTGTGCGGGCGGGTCCCAAGGCCTGCCTGGCTTACCTAATAGTGAAGTCCAGCACTATTAGGTAATGTGATGAGGGTGTCAGTGCAAGAAAAAGTTCTGTTGTGGGCCATATCTGAGCAGCCACCAGAAGCAGGACAGATGGGTGTGGCAGCTGCAGTGGCAGTTTAAAGGATCATGAGAGGAGCAGGAGATGAAGGTGTGAGAGAAAGATTTATTGTGGGAGGGCATATGAAGTGGGTTTCTACTAGAAGAGTCCTCCGGGGTTTCAGCACCAAATGTTAGTGTTTATATAAAAATGCCATGCACACAAACAATTTTAAATAAAATGAGATGGAGAGAGAGGGAAGGAAAGAGAGAGAGTCATGTTGGTGGAGGGGCGCCCCGACAGAGAGAGGGGAGAGAGCAGGAGAGGGGGAGAGATCAAGAGCAAAAAAGCAAGGGAGTGACAGAGTACCAGGTTGGTCCTTTTCTGGAGCAACTGAACCATGCCTGCCAGGTGCGACACATTATGACATCATAGGTTGCTCACACATTATGACATCATAGGTTGCTAGATACCCCAGAAGCAGGCTGCCTAAATACTCACAGTAGGCATGAGGGGAACGGCCTCATGTACACACATGTGCTGAGGCTTGAAAACCATCTTTAAAGGGATGTGAACTGGGTGAGGCAGTACATGGTTATCACCATCACTTCGGATGCTGAGGAAAGAAGTATTGCTATGAGTGTGAGGTGAGTCTTGGATACAAAACGTACTTAAGATCAGCCTGGGCTACATGACAAAACTACTACAAGACTCTGTTTCAGAAAAAAAAAAAAAGTATGTGAACTGACAGGGGGTTGAGCGCTTTTGTTAAGGACCAATGATAAGGACACTCAAATAAGCAGGACTAATTTACATTCAATCAACATTGATTCCTAAATACGTGTTTAGTCAACACTGTGCCAGGCATGACGGGAGATACCAAGCTATTTTAGTAAGCAATTCAGAATCGTGAGAAAAATATGCCTCATTTGAAAATGTAAATAACACATTTTCAAATGGTGGTGAAAATACCTATATTTAAATGCTATTCTGTGAGCCAAGCCTGTGCTAAATGCTTTTGTCCTAGTTACTCTACATGGTACAAGGTTTATCCCAACAAATAAAAACACTAAAAGTCAAACAACTAAAGCAAAAAGACAAATGTCTACATAAACTAGAAGCAGGAAAAAAGTGCAGTTTGAACGGACTCATTGTCAGATCTTTACTAAAGAAATTACTATAGGAATCCAGGCAACAGGAAAAGCTAAGAAGGCTGACCTTAAGCAAAGTCCTTTAGGCAAAGACAGATTTCAGACAATGCAATGAGTCAAAGTGGAGATTAGCGAAGTGTTTGCGAAAGTGGTTACGTTAGGTTAGCTTACGTTAGGTAAGTCCAGTTGAACTTACATGTGGGAACTTACATGTGGGCCAGATTTTGGTGGACAATGATGACTAGATCAAAGAATGTGGCCTGTATTTAATTAGCGACCAAGAACAGCTAAAGGATGTTGTAGGACTCAAATCCTACTACTCTAAGTGAGCTGCAGGACTCTCCCAGGGGCTAAGGCCGGAGGCGACGGGTACCAGGAGTGTATGTGGGCAATACTATTAAGGCTTCCCTTTTTGCTTTCAGTGCTGGGCTTCACTTAGGGGATTCTGTATCCAGGTGAGGCCCAGTACAGGGTGGAGCCATGACGGCGGGTCATCGGAAAGGATGCCCAGGCGGCCATAGCGGACTAGCCTCTCTCATGCCTCTGGTGGGTTTGGCGGCCCGATCTGAGACCTTGTCACTGTCGACCCAGAAAACCAGCTTGTTTTCTGCCCGGGTCCAGGTTCTCTATGCCTCCGCAGGCTGTCCCAGTTTCTTCCCCGTCAAGTTGCTACCTGGAGGTATCCGCTTGGTGGCGGGGGCGGACCAGGGGCGGGGCTGTGAGCAGAGGGTGCCGCCTCCTAATGCAAGGGTTCAGCTTTGGGGCGGGAGCTGGCCCGAGGGGTGGCTCCGCATCCAGGTAGCCACGACCGAAGGCCTCCGTTCCCTCAACCACAGCTGGGGTTGGAGGCCGGTTGAGGTAGGAGAAAGCTCAATGAGAGAACTTAATTCCAGTTGAGAGCACAGCTCCCCGCTGCTCCTGCGGGCCTTCCCCTTTATATTCCCACCCCCGCCCAAGGCGGATACTTGGGGAGTTCCAGTCCAAGCGGGGCGGGAGGGGGCGGAGTCAAGAATAGCTGCGGGAGGCTCGCGGGCAACCTGGAGCCGCCTCCTAACGCCCCGAAAACAAAGGATATAGTAAAAGGCTTTTCTCTAGCCGAGAGGGACCCGGGTTTGTTTTGGGTGCCCTTGGGCCTAGAAACCCTCGGGGCACCTGAGGGCTCGGTAGAGGCAGGGCCGCGATAGCGCCACCCCCGGTTTCTTCTCCCCGCCCCAGCGGTGCGGTACTCTGGTTGGCTTGCCTTGCACGTCACACTTTGGTTGTATCATTTTGAAAAGTCCTGACCTCCTCCCGCCCGGCCCGATTTGGAGAACTCACTGAAGCTGTTTGAGGAGCAAGACAGCTTGGAAGCTGCAGCTTTAGCGGACACCACCAGACTGGTCCGGCGCTGTGGATCCTGTGCGTGGGCGAGATGCGGAGCAGGAGCAATTCTGGGGTCCGGCTGGATGGGTACGCGAGATTGGTGCAGCAAACCATCCTGTGTTACCAGGTAAACAGAGACCAGCTCAGAGAACGCTCTGAATTCCTTCCGATATGATCCATTTCCCCCCCAGACGGCCGTCCACTCTTGAGACTTGAGAACTTGCAGTTAGTTAAAAGGGTTTCTACTTTAATCCAGCCTTTGCTTATTACCCTCCTCCCTCATTGCTATCCTGTTCACTTTACTCACAGGTTAGGCTTTCTGGTCTTTGAACATCTGCCTAGGCTGCTTTTCCAAATGCTAGAATCTTTTGTCTGTTTTTTTTTTTTTGTTTGTTTGTTTTGTTTTGTTTGTTTGTTTCATCAGAACGGGCCCCCATGATGTCCCTCCTGACTGCTTCTTTTGGACGAAAGACTTAGGTTTGGTTGAACAAAGCACCCTGAATGGGTATAGTGAACCCTTCCCTGGGGACAGGAGATGGGAGTGAAAAACTCCCAAGGTTTGCATCTGACTGGAGTAATGGGCCATTGCTCCTGTCCCTTCTATGAGTTATCTTGTCAGAAGGCTACCCGAGAGGGCCCTTTGACCCACTCTGGTTGCTCCTTTACTGCTAACAAAACTTGTGAGCACATAATATCAGCATCAAGGGGTCCTGTGAAGCTGTGCATAGGATCTCAGGTATGAATATGCCTACTGTACTTTGCGCTTGGCAAAAGTTATGTGTGAGTCCCCAGTGTAAGACCACTGAGCTATTTTTGTTCCCAGTGAAGACAGGAGCTATAATGCTTGCCTTCCATCAACAGCAGCTATTTTTAGGGCTTTCAGAGTCAAAGAAGGAAGTAGCAGTTGGTGGCTTGAGGCTTGACCTACACATTGGGGACCCATGGTCATTTCCAAACCATCAACCTTTTTTTTTTTCTTCTTCTTCTTCTTCTTCTTCTTCTTCTTCTTCTTCTTCTTCTTCTTCTTCTTCTTCTTCTTCTTCTTCTTCTTCTTAGCTAATTTCTCAAGGTTGGCCCCTCACCTGGCAAGTATTTCTTGTGGCTCTTTTCTATGCAAGACACAGTGCAGTGCCCACATAAAATGAATAAATGGTGCTGCTGGTAGTGTGGCTTTGTGGTCATTTACCTGGCATTCTCAGTGCCCTGGATTGGATTGCCAGAACTACAAAAGGAAAAAAAAATGTTCATAAAACAGTGAACTTTATGAATAAGGTGTAAGTTCAATGCACCTTATTTGAAACACTCTGGGGCCAAATGTGGCTTGCAAGCCAGAAATGTCTGGAATTTAAAAAGTCATATGCATACGTGTCCTGTACTAGCCATAGTAGTCCAGGCAGTATCCTTTATTTATATCCGCCATTATTTCTGCATTGCAGCATGAATGTTCACACTAAGTGCAAAAAGTAAAGACTACAACAGAGTTTCACATTAGGCCAGCTTACCTTTTGTCACCAAAAGAACATTCTGAGAATGTAGGAGGAACATTTCCAGATCTTGGTGGCTTTGAGGATTGTTCATAAAGGACCAGAGTGTTTATTTGGAGAGACCTTTAGAAGAAGACATCCCCCACCCCATCCTCCACCCTCACCCCACCAAGCCATATTTAGCAAGGAAGGAATACTGCAAGAAATGACATTCCAGTTGAGAGTTGAAGAGGGAGTAAGCAGATAGGGAAGTTACTTCTTACTTTTATTCTCAGGTTTCAATTACAACTCTAAAACATTTTAGAAATGCCAGTTGAGAACTTTCTATGATTACTGTGATAGAAAAAGCTATAAAGTGAACTGATAAAACTTGTTTTTTATGTCAGACCAGGGTTTAAATACCCAATGCCTTGAGCAACTTGTGTAACCTTTGTTCATCTTTTTTTTTTTTTTTTCTGGACGGGGTCTCACAATGGAATCCTGGCTAGCCTGGAACTCATTATGTAGACCAGGCTGGCCTCAAACTGACAGATATCTACCTGCCTTTGCCTCCTAAGTGCTGTGATTAAAGCCCAGATCTCTGTTTATCCTTTCTGAGTTAATACCTTTATCTGTAAAATGGGAATATGGTTATTATTTCTTTAAATGAATGTCTAGTGTACTTCCAGGCACATTGTGTGTAATCAGTAGTCAGTGGTACTTTTCATATAAGCCACATGTTGTTACGCAGTCCTCGCATGACCATTCTGGCCTAGGATGCTTCGTTTCCTGGAAGGGTTGATGTTGTTACTGATTGTTTTCTAGTCTTTGGGCATAAGTATGTGTTCCACTGATGAAGTCAGATCCTAAGTACAGAGAGCTTGGTGTCTCCTTCCTATTCATCAAGCAATGTTTCAGGCACATTATAGTATCCTTTAATCCTTGTTGGCAAAAAGTATTTCTTGTGGGTTCTGTGC
This sequence comes from Meriones unguiculatus, assembly GCF_030254825.1. Taxonomy (NCBI): domain Eukaryota; kingdom Metazoa; phylum Chordata; class Mammalia; order Rodentia; family Muridae; genus Meriones; species Meriones unguiculatus. The sequence continues at coordinate 140,172,339 of NC_083369.1, read as the reverse complement.
CACCTTAATGGCACAGCTCTTGGTCCACGCTTGCCTTTTGCTCAGGAGCAAAACAACTATCAAAGCTGTAGGGTTGGACTTTCCCCCCCAACATTTTAATGATTAAAAAGCAGTTGTCTAAGCTTTTAGTTGTATTTATTTTGGGGGTAGTCAGCAAGAGATATTTATTGTTTCTCTTTTCCTCTGGATAACCAAAACACTCCAGACAATTCTAATGGGAAAGTGTGTGAATCTGCAAGTAGACAATTGCATGCCTCCTCATCCAGTGCTCCCCTGCACCATCCTACTGCAACAGCTATTCACAGCTGTAGAGGCCTAACATATTTAGGGCCTTGTCATCTTTTCTGAGTGATATTAGGGAGGTTGTCTGTGTTCTGTATTTTTTATCACAATAAAAAAAATGAATGAAATGGGTTCTGTAGTTTCTGCTATATTGTGGTCTTCTGTAGGTATGTGCATGTTCCTGGCACATTTTTTTTTTAAGTTAGTTCTTATAAGCTCCGAACTCTGTTTCTTATCTGATCCTTAAGTTGAGACCAGTTTATTTTGGTTTCACTGTTTAGAAATTATTTCATAAGTAGGTCAAGCTGATCATTATTCTTCCTTTTGAATCAGTGGTTTATTCATATCATCTAGCATGTCCACTAATTCTGTATCTGTAAAAGAGAAGAACTTTTTCAATTTGTCATTTAATATAAAATACTTGGCTATTATACGGTATTTGAATCTTTAAGGCAAAAAAGAAGAAAACATATCAATTAAAGAATCATTTAGCAAGTTTCATTTTGAGGAGTCTATTCAGTAGTATAGACTTTTAGAAAGAAATTTCTAAATTTATTTTAGCATATATAAAAATGTTGATTTTTAATATTTCTTCAGTAATGGTGCTATTTGAAGGCTTATTAATTATGTGTGAAGTATGAAGCAGTAGTAAGAGAATATGAACCAGAAAATAATAACCAAATCTGTGTTCACTATGGTTAGAAATTACTGAGTTTGATAATTCAGAAAACAGACTAGGGGGAAAACTACATTGTGTTTAATAACATAAAGAGAACATGGTATACAGAATAAATAACTAGTAACGACTAGCTGTACAAGAGTTTAAAATATAATCAAGTCTAGGAAGCAGTATGACAGAAGGCTGAGACTAGTGTTAATGTGTTCTAAGTCCCTTATTGCCTTAGAAAGAAGGGTAAAGGAATTGTAGTAACTTTTAAGTCAAAAGTTTAAGAATCACCATTTAAATGATATAAATGGAGGGCTGAGAACATAGTTCAGTTGGTAAAGTGCTTCCTGTGGAATCAGGAGGGGCCCAGTTCCGTCACTAGTGCCCATGTAAAAGCCAGGTGTTACATTTAATCCCAACACTGGGAAGATGGAAATAGGCAGATCACGGGAGCATCTTGGCCAGCTACCCCAGCCGAATCAGAAAGCTTCAGGTCCCAGTGGGAGATCTTGTCTTAAAAAATAAGGTGAACAGTGGGAAGATGCTCAGAGTTGACCTCTGGCCTCCACGTACATACGCTCTTACGTGCGTCAATGCATATACACCTATACACAAACAATAATAACGTGAATGGACAGTAAGCCTGTGTGTGTTCGTCTACCCTGTATCTTTTTCCTTTTATTTTTTGAGATTATAATGTTTCCCCCTCCAAACCCTCTCATATACCCCTACCAAAGAATAGAAGGAAAAAGAAAATCCATTAGCTCAAGAAGAATGGCAGAGTGTTAGGGCGGCTAAGAAATAAGACAAAAGCATGATAATTATTATGAAGGGTAATAGAAGCGACAAGGAAGTCTATATGTTCGTAAGTACAATAAATTAATTGCCTAAACCAGTCAGATAATGGCAATTGTCTAAACTGTTCTAAAAGGTCCGTACATGTTTATAAACAAAGTCTGAAACAACACTGAAAGGTTGAGGTTAATGAAGTGAGGGACCAGCTAATACAGAACAGATTTAAAAACTGATGTCATTAAGCTAATATCAGACAAAGCAGACTTTACAATTCTTTCAAAGATATATTAAGGATAAAGATATAATTGCTAAATGACAAGAAATTCGCAGAAGAGCATGGGAAGTGACCACAGGATACTAACAACATAGCTTCACACTGCAGTTTGCCTAATTATAGGAGCAGTTGACAGATCAACCAGGGAGGTAGATAACAGAAAATTTGAACACCGAAAAAACAAACTCAGTATGTAGAACTCTATTCTCAACCAATAGAAAAGTTTTTTTTTTGTTTTTTTTTTTTGTTTTTTTTTTTTTTTTTTTTTTTTTTTTTTTTTTTTTATGAAAGTGATGACAATTACAATGTAAGGAAGTCACTTAAAAGACTGAAAGTCAGCCAGGCTCAGTGGCACAGGCCTGTAATCCCAGCATTCTGGGAGGCAGAGGTATGCAGATCTCTGTGAGTTCAAGGACAGCCTGGTCTACAAAGTAAGTCCAGGACAGCCAAGGATACACAGAGAAACCCTGTTTTCAAAGGGGGGGGGGATTACTTAAAGTCAACTATATGCATAATATACTTTGATCAAAATTAAGAAAATTAGAGAACTGCTTCTCAACTCATAGGAACTCAATAGAACTGCCTGAACAGAACTCAAGAGATTTCTGCACGTCTCTGTCTCCTAGGTGCTGGGATTAAAGGCGTATACCACCACGCCTGGACCTTAGCTTTTCTTTCCCTTAAACTTGCTTTACACCAGGCTGGCCTTCAACTCAGAGATCTGCTTGCTAGGATTAAAAGCTGGATTCCAGCTGGCTCACACAGGTCTAGAAGGTGTTTGGATGTGGTCTTTTGCCAGAGCAGCCATGTTCTGAATGAAAATTTCTCTACAGCTGAAACCTCTCAGCTCTGCCTCCCGATTGGTTCCCTGCTCCTTCTCTTGGCCTCTTGCTCAGAGCAGTGAGAGATCTTCCACCGGCACTAAACGTCCTTGCTTTTTGTTTACTTCCTCCATCTAGCCATCATCCTACCTAAGCTACGGTCATGCTCATGCTACGGTCCCCTTGTTCACTATCAGTGGCAGCCTGTTAAGCATTAAGTAAATGCTTAACAGCAGGCTCCACTGACTTGTATACTTTGCATCTATGTCAAGAGTGGTTAAAGTGCTTGGTGCACGGGTATGAGAACCGGACTTCGAATCCCCAGAACAAATGTAGTGGGCATGGCAGTCTGTTTGTAACATGTTGTGTGTTTTGTTTGGTTTTGTTTTTAAGACGTACTTTCTTTTTATAGTCCTGGCTGTCCTGGAACTGCTCTGTAGAACAGTCTGGCTCAAATTCAGAAATCTTCCTGCCTCTGCCTCCCAAGTGCTGGGATTAAAGGTAGGCGCCACCACTGCCCTTAATTCTTTACATGCAAAAGATGGAGTTGGAAGCAGGTGGTGTTGGCACACGCCTTTCATCCCAGCACTCTGAGGGCAGAGGCAGAGGGTCTCTGTGAGTTCGAGAGGCCAGCCTGATCTACAGAGAGACTTCTAAGACAGCCAGGGTTCCACAGAGAAACCCTGTCTTGAAAAACAAAAACAAAAACAAAAAGATGGAGTTGTGATCCCTGAAGTAAGATGGCTAGTCAGACTAGCCCAAATAGTAAACTCTGGGTTCAAATGAGAGACCCTGCCTCCCAAAATAAAGTGGAAATTGATCAAAGATGACTCTGCACATTTGCCCCAGGTCTTCGACACACATACACATAGGCATATTATGCCTACACACAAAGTTTTTCGAAGTTATATCAGGCTAGAGATGGTGGCACTCACATACAATCCTAGCACCCAGGAAGCTGAGGGAGGAGGATGATCAGTTCCACGCCCGTCTAGACTATATAGTGAGACTTAACAAAAGAGTGAAGGAAGCGAAAAGGCATCACCACTTTCTCATTCTTTCTAGCAAGCATTTCCCTATAAGTCACTGTCCCATTACCCATTTGGGCACCCGATTTAACAATGTAAGAGCCTTTTTGAGTTTCTACTTGCTCCTCTCATGACTGCATTCCTTTCACTGTAAAGTTGTTAATTTCACCTCCTAAACATCTCTCAAATCTTCCCACTTCTCATATTGTTATCACCACCATTTTTCTATGACACGTGTTGTCTTTCTCCAGCTCCTAGAGTAGTTTCCCCACCTCTCTCCTCCCTGCATCCTCAGCCCCCTTCCTGAATTTCTCCCCAGTGTGACTTAAAGCAAGCTTCTCCCAGGACCATCACCATCATTCTGGGTTCAGGGTCCTGGAGAGGTAGCTTGTTTGGTAATGTGCTTGCTGTGTAAGCATGAGGACCTGGGATTGATCCCAAGTACTCATAAAAAGCAGAGTGTGACATCACACCTCTCTCTCTCTCTTTCTGTCTGTCTGTCTGTCTGTCTGTCTGTCTTACTTGTAATCCTAGCACTTGGGAAGCTAAGACAGTAGTGTCCCTAGGGTTTGCCGACCAGCTACCCTAAACTAATCAGTGAGATCCAGGTCCCAGTGAAAGGGCCTGTCTGAAAAAATAAGGTGGATGACTCCTAAGGGATGCCATCTCATGCTGACCTCTGACCTCCACATGCATGCACACAGGTGTCTATACACACACACGCACGCACACACACACAGAGGGGTCCGGAGAGCTGGATCAGCACCTTTGCTCTTGTAGAGGACCTGAGTTTGTGTCCTAGCTCCCATGTCAGGTGACTCACAACCACCTGTAACATAAGCTTCATGGGAGCCAATGCCCTCTCCAAGATTCCATAGGCACCTGCACTCAAGTATGCAGACGTATACACATATACACAATAAAATCGTTTTCTAAAAAGACATTAGATTCAATAAAAGGCAGAAAGGATGTGATAAGCCCCTGGTTATGCGGGGACCATGTGAAAGACGGTTGTCTTATCTGTCTATTGTCTCAAGAAAGGAGATACTCCACAGAAAACATTTTTTTTTTCCTCCTGGTATAATTCAGGACCCTATGTTCTGCCCCCTCCTACTGCAGCTTTGGGGTGCAAATAAAAGGAGGGCTTTTGCTATGCCCTTTTCAGAGTAGCCTCAATTTAGTGCCAGATAAAACACGTTTAAGTAATTCGTAACAGAAACATCCGTTGACTCCTCCACCCGTAAATAGAGGGCTGTCATAGCCTGAGTGGGGAAGAGATCTGAAGTTTTTTTTAAAGCCTTGAGGAACCAATAGCATCTAGTCAGATCTTCCCTCTCACAGTGAAAGAGCCACCGCTGATCCAGTCGGCGCCATCCTTCTTGTGAGCTGACAGCCATGCTAAATACTGTGTCTTTTCCGAGGGCCAAAGCTGGAGGTGTGCGGATGAATGCTTTAAATACACCAGATTGCTGCAGGTGACAAAGGAAAGCTGTGTTCCCTTGGGGTGTTCAAATGAGAAATTCGAATCGGCTGTTTTCTTCAAATTATTCACCAAGTTTATTTCTGCCGTGTTGCCCTTGTCATTTGTGCATGTATTTTAAAAGGAACTGTAAGACTCAGGGTGTCATTGTATCACCTAGGCTGCTCTGGAACTAAGCTCACTAAGGCCTTAGCCTCCCCAGTAGTTGGGGTTCTGTGGCTGCGCACCACTATTCCTAGCTTGTCATTTATGTTTAGATAGGACTATTAATTAATAGTAATATGACATTGCAATTAATGTTCATAAGAGACATGCAAAATAGGGGAGGGGGAGGGAGAGGGAGGGGAATGAGAGAAGGGCCTACGACAGAGACTTAAATTGGATAAACAAATTAATTAATAAAAAAGACATGCAAAGAAGTGGATGTAGACCCACTTGAATATTCTGTGAAGGAAAAATATCTGTCCTCTTTTGAGAAAAACTCACAGAAAAAAATTTCAGGAGTCTCATGACCTTTGTGTTTCTATCTTCCCCAACAAAGTCCATTGTGAACTCCGGGAAGATCCTGTGGAGACATCAAATCAATAGTCCACAGATGCTATAGAGGCAGAGAAGGGGGATCATGAGTTCTAGACCAACCTCAGCTACTTATCAACATCCTGTCTGGGAAGAACAGATAAAAACAAATATAGAGTGATATACAGTGTCTCTGCCCTTTGAACCCAAACCTAAAATTTAAGACATAAAAGTCAGTATTGCAAATGCAAGGATCAAATAATGTCATCTACATTGTTTCTGTCCTGGTGAAAGTTTGCTGGCTTTATATCCAGTAATCCATGAATACCTAGGGAGCTAATATCTCCCTTGAATTTGAATGTGTTCCATAAGTTAACACAACACCAAACTGAATATTGGCATCTCAGTACCACCACCACCCTTCTTACTACAGTGACTGATGAGAGAGTAGCAAAACATTAAAATCTCCTAGGAGAGTGATTAAAGTCAATTGATAGAAGTTAAGTGACCTGGAACAGTTCCTGAAGGCTTGGAGACATCTAGGATGAGTAATGGGATCTGGAATGAAGCAGCTGCCTGAAGCACGTGGCTCCTGACTCATGTTTGTAAAACTAGGCAGGAGGAGCTAAATAAGCACCAAAGAATAGAGTGGGGATTGCATGCATACTTCTTTTAGGTAGAGCAAGAGGCGGCTACATGTTACAGTTCTGTCTCTTTTTCTCTCCCTTCTCTCTCTCTCTCTCTCTCTCTCTCTCTCTCTCTCTCTCTCACACACACACACACACACAAATAAAAACCAACCAGAAAAACCCTAATTTATTTTTAATGGATATGAGTGTTTTCCTTGCACGTATGTTGGTGCACCACATTCATGCCTGATACCTGAGGAGGCCAGAAGAGGGTGTCCAATCTGTTGCACTTGGGTCTTCTAGAAGAATAGCCAGTGAGTGCTCTTAATTGCTGGCTTATCTTTCTGGCCCCAAGAATTCATATTTTCAGTGATACTCTCTGAACCACTTGAAGTTTACCTATTAAATTTTTACAAAAGCTGGTAGTCTTAATTATAGGGGAAATTATTTTAAAGTAAGTGCCACAGTTGTCACTTTAAAATATATCTAGGGGCTGGCAAGATGGCTCAATGGGTCAAGGTTGCTTGACACCAAGCCTAACAACATGAATTAGATTTCTCAGACCCAAATTGTTCTCTGACCTCCATGAGCATGCTAGGGTACATGCAAACCCAAGCATGCACATATACACATAATAAATACACTTTCAGTCCAAAACATTGTTCTTTACCACTCCTTTTTAATATTTGGTTTGGGGGTTTGGGGTTATTTTTTGGTTTTTTTTTTCCACTTTTTAAAATTTTTTTATGTTTTTATAAATTGCAGTTTATTTACTTTGTATTCCAGCTATAGCTCCCTCCCTCATTCCCTCCCTCATCTCCTCCCTGCCCCTTTCCAAGTCCACTGATAGGGGAGGTCCTCCTTCCCTTCCCTCTTACCCTAGCCTATCAGGTCTCATCAGGACTGGCTGCATTGGCTTCCTCTGTGGCCTGGTAAGGCTGTTCCCCCATCAGGGGGAGGTTGTTTTGTTTTTTGAGATAGGGTTTCTCTCTGTAGCCTTGGCTCTTCTGAACTAGCTTTTTAGACCAGGCTGGCCTCAAACTAGCAGGAATCCAACTACCTCTGCCTTCCTGAGTGCTGGGATTACAGGCATGTGCCACTGCACCCTTTTAATATTTTTAAAGGTGGTCACTGGAATAAAATTCCAGCACAGTGAATGCATTTAATGAGTGTTGAGAATTTTTTGTGATTAGGATTTTTCACTTTTATGTGTTTTCTTTTACCAGCATCTATAATAGTGATAGATTGTCGTGTATTTTCAGCATTTATTCTAGTCCCTTCTTAGTATTTCAACTACACTTTCTCAGAACTGTACAAGACAGTCATACACATACATGCTCACAGTGATTCCTAAGCCAAAGGGGGGGGGGCACCCCAGGTAGTTTGTATTGAAGCCTCCAACCTCTATGGGGAAAGGGAATTGATAATTTTGCAGTCAAGGAAGTCTCCACAGAGAAGAGAGCATAAACATGTGTACAGGCCCAAAAGTGCAAGGAATGCACAGTAGGTGCTTAGGGAGCTAAAGAGTGAATGTCAGGCGCTTAAAAGTGCTAATACCTGAGTTTGAAGTGGCAATGTAAGTGATTTCAGCTGTCTGTAGACACTGGAGAGTTCTTAGCAGGCTAACAAGTCAAGATTTAGGTCTTTCTGTGACTACGTTTTGTGGAGGTTGGATCATATATTTCCTTCTTTCTTCCCTTTCTTTTTTATTTTATTTTATTTTTTATTTTTTGGTTTTTCAAAACAGGGTTTCTCTGTGTAGCCTTGGTTGTCCTGGACTTACTTTGTAGGCCAGGCTGGCCATGGACTCACAGAGATCCATCTGCCTCTGCTCTCCCCCCATCTAACCCCCCAGTGCTGGGATTGCCACCAAGCCCACCTAATTTCTCCATTCTTAAAAACAGCTCAGGATTCCTTGCCTAAGGAATGGTGCCACCCACAGTGGGCTGGATCTTCTCACATCAATTAAGACAGTCCCCTCAAAGATACACCCACAGGCTATCCCAATGAAGAGAATCCTTTACTGAGAGTCTCTTCCCAGATAATTCTAGATTGTGGCAACTTGATGAGGCTTACCATCACAATTGGGAACTGAGCATGCCAGTATGACTCTCCTAATTCTGGAAGCTGCTTTGGATGCGGAGGTGAATGGGAGCCGTAGGGAATCTAACCCAGGGCCTTAGTATGCCAAGGCCGTATTCTACCATTGTGCTACACATCCTGCCCTTCTACTTCTGTTACTACAACATTAGCTTTGTGGTATTTGTACTCACACAAGTAGTTGGTGGCTGTTAAAAGCTAACAGTGTTTAACAATTAATTTTTCTTGCACGTAAGTATGAGAGCAGGCCACGTCTCTGGGTCACAGGGTAGCTGCTAGAGTAGGGAGCAATTTGGAAGAGAAGGGAGGCTTTACGTAAAGATTTGTTGGGATCCCAAGGGTGGGAGTATGGGTGTAAAGGGAGCTGAGTCATTTCAAATGTGGGAGTAATGGCTAATAAAATTAGTTCAGCAAGCTTTATTAAACACAGGGGCCCAATAAATAAATCCTTGTTGAATTCCATCTAGTTTGGTTTGGTCTTTTGTCCAAGTTTGTAAGCGTTTTTGCACTTCTAACGTTAGCTCAGCATCCACGCTAATGGACCTTTCCTACCCCTCCCCTTACTGGCATATCCTCTGAGGAGCGGAGTATGTCGCTATTTCAGCATCTCCGCTCTCTCACTCAGGTTGTTAAACTCTCTTCCGTCCCCGACTTTTGAGAATCAACCCTGGTAGCGCTGCTAGCCAAGAAGGATTGTGTAAGCATTGTTTACTTGGAAAGCAAAACCGAAATTCCCCACTTGAGTCATTTCCGAAGTTGACGGTACACATTTCCGATTGGCTTCTTCGGAGTTTCTTGGAGACTTAACAGAAGAGCATGCCTACAAATGAAGCGGGCTCTAATAAATGGTAAACTTCTAGTGTTAGCTGGGCATAGAACGGGCATCTGTGCATAGAGATCGACAGTATCTGTACTTTAGATCTCTTTGAAAATTACTTCATTCTATGTAAGTCAGTAAAGCCAGTACTTGATCTGGCTGTTCAGAATCTACCTAGGCCAGGGCTTCACTAGAGCAGCAAACTTTATCTTTTTAGGATGCTTCTAGTATGGGGATGATGTCTACTATTGTATCACAAAACTAATCGGTGCGTGTGGTCAGGATATTCAGTGTAGTTGAGAAGGCAGACTGATCTGCAGGTATGAGATTTAGATTGCGGCTCTTTTTTTTTCTTTTGCCTGTGTGTCTAACGCTGTTGTGTAAAAAGGCTTTTCTTTCTCCCATAGACTATCTTTAGGTGTTTGTCAGGACCCAGTTTTCCGTATTCCCGGAGTCCCGTTTCTCAGGGGACAATATATATTGTTCCATAATATACCTGAGTTGACCAAGAAACAAAAACTTCCATTACATGAGTGAAGAGTGAACACAAGTGCCTGTAACCACAGGGCTTTGGAGACTGAAGTAAGACGATGCTGAGTTCTAGACTGGCCTCAGTTACAAGTGAGACTCTGTCTCAATTGCTTTTCATTAACATTTCAGTAATGATAAAAGGGAGTACCTCTAGACTTACCTTCTTTTTTTTTCCTTTTTAAAAATTTATTTATTTATTACAGTTTATTCATTTTGTATCCCGGCTGTAGCCCCCTCCCTCATCCCCTCCCAAATCTATCCTCCCACCCTCTTCTCCTCCCATGCCCCTCCCCCAGTCCTCTGATAGGGGAGGTCCTCCTCCCCTTCCATCTGACCCTGGTCTAGATATTATATAAAAATATACAAATATATACAAAGAATATACAAATATATATTGTATATACAAAAAATATACAAAATATACAAATATTGTATATTTATATATTATAAATTATGAGTACATAAAAAGAAATAACATGAATAGAGGCTGTTTCATTCTTTAACATTAAACATACAGTTTTGTTCACATATATCAGAAATATTCCAAAGTGCTTAATACGTACTAATGCAATTAATCCTCACAAACTGCCTCATGAGGTGGAGGTACTGGTACAATCCCCACTTTACAGAGAGATAATGAAGTCACTTATTTGAAGTCACATCTGTTTGGGGGTAGAATTTCGAACAGACTGAGTCTAGAGCCTCTTCTCTTCAGACTCAGGCTGTTCAAATCTCTACCCCAAAACAGATGTGACTTCAAACAAGCGCCTTCAGCATCTCTCTGTAAAGTGGAGAGTTATGTTAACGGTGCCCCCCTTGGAAAGAAACTGGAAGTTAGCTAACAGGAGAGCAAATCCAGTGGCTCCTTCCCCAAATACAGAGAAATCAAATGAGCTTAACAATAGCAGTGCAGGGCCACTTTACACCCATTAAACTGACAAAAAGAAATTGAAAATGTTAAAAAGTTATTTATGGGAAGAAAGAATCTTTATTTTAAAAGTACGTATACAGAAAATCTGTCAGCCTAGAAATTCCGTGTTGGAAATTCCACTCTACACCAAAAAAAAAAGCCCACTGTAAAATAGCTGTTGCTCATGGTGTGTCTGAAGTACTTGAAGCTGTGAATGCCCTGTGTCCCAGGAATGATAGGCATTAGAACTTTCAGAGTTACTTGCAAATGTTATTGATACTGAATGTTGAGATACAGAGCTGAAATTGCCTATTTTAAAGATGTTAGTATGCTAGTCGTGAATTGAATTGATGATGAAACAACCATTATTCTGAACATCAAGCAAAAGCCCATGTTATCGATAAGAACTGTGCCCTTCACTCTCTAAATGTTAAATGAAGGCTTAACCCCCAAAGTATCTTTATACATCAGTATAGAGAGTCTTTAAGAAGGTGATGCAAGTTAAATTATGCCACAGTGGGGGATCCTGATTATCTATTTGATCTGGAAAGTTACCTGCAAATTCATGCATGAGGGCTTTTGGAACCACTGTTTTGTGGCTAGCTTTGGATCCCCGAGAGGTGGCTTCACTTCTGTTGTTGTTGTTTGTCTCTGGCTGTGAGGTGATCTATAATGCCGAAGCTGTTATCCCCGCCGTGACTGTACTGGGGTGAAAATCTTTGGAATGTCATCAAATTGTGAGGAGGAGGCCCTCTTGGATAAAATTCATTCCTATTTAAAAAAAAAAAAAAAAACAACTGTTGAGAACAGCATAGGTTATAAGGCCATTTATTGCTTTACTTTGGTAGCGGTAATACAAGCCCTGAACTGTAAATGGCTACCAGGAAGAGTATCCCTGGGTGCGTTATATTATACAGCTCCAGGCTCTTAGATTTGAGTTATTGCAGATGGCTTGGGGAATCTCATCAGGTTCTACTGAATGGGAAAGGCCAGGTGAGCAGGGATCCTATGATTTCTGTGTCATGAAAAAACTGACATCCTCTAAAACAGTTTTCTGCAGGAGAAAGCGTTCATACCAAAGCATATGCATACTTATCGCCTTATTGTAATATTTAATATGAGCTAGCCAGTTTTATTTTATTTTCTTTAGGTTTTTCGAGATAGGCTTTCTCTGTGTAGCCTTGACTGCCCTGGACTACATTTGCAGGCCAGGCTGGTCTCAACCTCACAGAGATCCATCTGCCTCTGCCTGCTTGAGTGCTGGGATTACAGGCGTGTACCACCGCAGCGGTCAACAGCCAGTTTTAATAGCTCAAAGAAAAGAGAAAAAATATATACAAGGCTGTTACATGAACTGGTTTTATCTGATTGCTAATATGAGCAGGAAGCAGCACACCAAAAAGAGAAGGGGAAAAGCTGAAATAGAATATATGACTCACTCTCTATCTCTATGTATATATATTTGATTCTACATATGATCCATATATAATCATATGTAGGCACATATTTCTACATTGTTATATGAGGGTTTAGTTATAATAGTTTTTATTGAAAATATTTTTTCATAAATATATTCTGATTATGCTTGCTTCTCCTCCAACTCCCAACTCTGAAGGAATGGACCTGTTTGGGTGGCTCACAGGACCCAACTGTTTTAGACTCAAGGTTAGTGGGGCATGCCAGGAAAGGGTTGATTTTTTTTTCTTTTTTTACTTAGCATGTCCTGATGTTTTTTGTTTGTTTGTTTGTTTGTTTGTTTGTGTTTGTCACAAGCTTATCCAAACAGGCCCCACAAAACTGCCTGTGATGTGCATATAATGTTGGTGAATAGTGATTCTTTTAGACTCAGTAACCCACTATTGCAAAGAGACTTGTACTTTTAGCTCTTTGAGACCATAGCTATGACTTTAAAACCACTATGTTGGCTGGAGGACTGTTTCAATACACTGAATGTTGTTGTTCCTGCAGGTAGTGTATATCAAGTTTTAGATAGATTTTGACATAGGGTATAGATTAGTTAAATGAGAAAGCCAAAATCTTAATTTCTTGGTGGGACCATGTGAAGCACCGTCAGTATATTTCACCTAACAGCTTTGGCAGTATCCTCTTGAAATTACCCAGTGGAGTTTTTTGTAATTGTCCCTACAAATGATACAGTACCCTCTGAATAATGGTTGTTATGTTTTGTGATTGGACTGAACCCAGGGCTCCATGTGCATGCTAGGCAAGTACTGTACTTCTGAGCTGTCCATTTTGTTTAGCTTGCCAGAGCTCCTCCATTTGCATGCTGTACTGGCTGGATTTGTTTGTCAACTTGACACAAGCTAGAGTCATCAGAGAGGAAGGAGCCTCCGTTGAGGAGATGCCACCATGAGATGCGGCTGTAAGGCATTTTCTCAATGAGTGATCAGTGCGGGAGGGCCCAGCCCATTGTGGGTGATGCCGGGGTTTTATAAGAAAGCAGACTGAGCAAGCCATGGGGAGCAGGCCAGTAAGCAGCATCCCTCCATGGCCTCTCCATCAGCTTTTCCTTCCAGGTTCCATCCCTACTTGAGTTCCTGCACTAATTTCTTCCAATGATGGGCTATGATCTGGAAGCATAAGCTGAATAAATCCTTTTTGATCATGGTGTTTTTATCATAGCAGTAGAAACCCTAACAAGACACATAACCAATGTCAAGCAAAGACCACAGAGTGTTAAAGACAAAGACACATTTGGGTGACTCACAAAAACCCATGTGTGAGAGTACAGGTAATATATTAAGCTGACAAATAAGTTGGGTTTTTTTGTTTGTTTGTTTGTTTTTAAGGTGGCAAGGTTCTAATTATAAAAGTATATTTTATAGCATACCTAGTTCTATGTATAATTTCAGAAGTTAGTTGACTATGTGACTCTTTTATTTTTTATTTTTATTAATTACACTTTATTCACTTTGTATCCCCTATAAGCCCTTCCCTGCTCCCCTCCCGATCCTCCCCTCCCACCCTCTTCTTCACGCATGCCCCTCCCCAAGTCCACTGATAGGGAGGTCCTCCTCTCCTTCCTTCTGATCTTAGTCTATCATATCTCATCAGGAATGGCTGCATTGTCATCTTCTGTGGCCTGGTAAGGCTGCTCCCCTCTCAGGGAGAGGGGATCAAAGGGCAGGCCAATCAGTTAATGTCAGAGACAGCCCCTGTTCCCATTACTAGGGAACCCACTTGGACACTGAACTGCCATGGGCTACATCCGTGCAGGGGTTCTAGGTTATCTCCATACCTGGTACTTGGTTGGAATATGAGTCTCTAGGAAGATGGCTGTGTTCAAATTTCTGGTTCTGTTGCTCTCCTTGTGGAGTTCCTGTCCTCTCCAGATCTTACTGTTTCTCACTTCTTACATAAGATTCCATGCACATTGCCCAACAGTTGGCCATAAGTCTCAGCATCTGCTTTGATAGTCTGCAGGGCAGAGCCTTTTGGAGGCCCTCCGTGGCGGGTTTCTAGTTGTTTCCTGTTTTCTTCTTCTTCTGATGTCCTTCCTCTTTGCATTTCGGGATGGGGATTGAGCATTTTAGTCAGGGCCCTCTCTCTTGATTAGTTCTTTAGATGTACAGATTTTAGTAGGTTTATCCTATATTACATGTCTATATGAGTGAGTATATACCATGTGTGTCTTTCTGCTTCTGGGACAGCTCACTCAGGATGATCCTTTCCAGATCCCACCATTTACCTGCAAATTTCATGATTTCCTTATTTTTCATTGCTGAGTAATATTCCATTGTGTAGATGTACCACAATTTCTGCATCCATTCTTCAGTTGAGGGGCATCTGGGCTGTTTCCAGCTTCTGGCTATCACAAATGAAGCTGCTACAAACATGGTTGAACAAATGTCCTTTTTGTGTACTTGAGCCTCTTTTGGATATATGCCCAGGAGTGGTATAGGGGGATCTTGAGGAAGCGCTATTCCTAGTTGTCTGAGAAAGAGCCAGATTGATTTCCAGAGTGGTTGTACAAGTTTACATTCCCACCAGCAATGGAGGAGGGTTCCCCTTTCTCCACAACCTCTCCAGCATGTGTTGTCACTTGAGTTTTTGATCTTGGCCATTCTGATAGATGTAAAGTGAAATCTCAGGGTTGTTTTGATTTGCATTTCCCTGATGGCTAATGACGTTGAGCATTTCTTTAAGTGTTTCTCTGCCATTCTGTATTCCTCTACAGAGAATTCTCTGTTTAGCTCTGTTCCCCATTTTTTAATTGGATTACTTCATTTGCTGCTTGTCAGCTTCTTTAGTTCTTTATATATACTGAATATTAGCCCTCTGTCAGAAAAACGGTTGGTGAAGATTCTTTCCCAATCTATAGGCTGTCGTTTTGTTTTGATGATGGTTTCCTTTGCTTTGCAGAAGCTTTTCAGTTTCATGAGGTCCCATTTGTTGATTGTTGCTCTTAGAGCCTGTGCTGTTGGTGTTCTGTTCAGGAAGTTGTCTCCAGTACCAATGAGTTCTAGGGTTTTCCCCACTTTTTCTTCTAACTGATTTAATGTGTCTGGTTTTATGTTGAGATCCTTGATCCACTTGGACTTTAGTTTTGTGCAGAGTGATAAATATGGATCTATTTGCATTTTTCTACATGTAGACATCATGTTTAAAAGTCTTGGAGAGATCAGGGATACAAGGCACATATCTAAATATAGTAAAGGAAATATACAGCAAGCCTATAGCCAACATCAAATTAAACGGAGAGAAACTTAAAGCAATCCCACTGAAATCAGGGACAAGGCAAGGCTGCCCACTCTCTCCATATCTCTTCAACATAGTTCTAGAAGTCCTTGCTAGAGCAATAAGACAGTTGAAGGAGGTCAAGTGGATACAAATTGGAAAGGAAGAAGTCAAATTATCACTATTTGCAGACGATATGACAGTATACCTGAGTGACCCCAAACATTCTACCAGGGAACTCCTACAGCTGATAAACACCTTCAGCAAAGTGGCCGGATACAAAATTAACTTAAAAAAATCAGTAATCCTCCTGTATGCAAAAGACAAAAGGGCTGAGAAAGAAATTAGGGAAACAATACCCTTCACAATAGCCACAAATGACATAAAGTACCTTGGTGTAACCCTAACCAAGCAAGTTAAAGACTTGTATGAAAAAATTTTCCAGTCTCTGAAGAAAGAATTAGAAGAAGATATCAGAGGATGGGAAGATCTCCCATGCTCATGGCTTGGCAGGATTAACATAGTAAAAATGGCCATTTTACCAAAAGCAATCTACAGATTCAATGCAATTCCCATCAAATTACCAACACAATTCTTTACAGACCTGGAAAGAAAAATTCTCAACTTCATATGGAATAACAAGAAACCCAGAATTGCTAAAACAATCCTTTACAATAAAAGATCTTCTGGAGGTATTTCCATCCCTGATTTTAACCTGTACTATAGAGCAGCAGTAATGAAAACTGCATGGTATTAGCATAGAAACAGAATGGTGGATCAATGGAACCTCACAGAAGACCCAGAAATAAACCCACACACTTATGGACACCTGATCTTTGACAAAGATACCAAAACCATACAATGGAAAAAAGATAGCATCTTCAACAAATGATGACTCATTTCTTAACCATTTTATTTATGGGATCAGATTTTTTTTTAGGGTTGGCTTTATATAGCTCAGTGGTAGAATGTTTGCCTAACATGTCTGATGCTCCAGATTCAATCCCAGTACTCCCAATTATAACTAGCTTTATTGACATACATTTTTGTTACTGGTTAATTTATTTAAAGTGCACAACTGGTTTTTAGTATATTCGTGGAGTTGTACATCTCTCACCACAATTAATTTTGATCCCTTTTATAAAGCAAAGAGAAAACCAGGCTGGAGAGGTACACTTGTTCTTTTGTAGAGGACCCTGGTTCATTTCTGCATGATTTATAACCATTTATAAAAGGTTTTAGGGGATTTAACATTCTCTTCTGACCTACGTGGGTGCCAGGCATGCAAATGCACAAGTGTACATACATACACACAGGCAAAGTACATATACACATAAAATATTTTTTAAGAAATAAAGGGAAATGTTTTTCATTCATCAGTTGATAAATACACGCTGTTTCTACTTTTTAGCATTTATGAGCAATGCTACTATGAACATTTATGTATAACTTTCCATTTCAACATCTAAACCTTTTGCTGACTTTACTGCTTTTGTAGAACACATCAATGCTATCACAGCTAGTGAAGGCTGCCATACGCCTTCCTGCATAGCATCTTCTGTTCAGATGACTGAAGTATCTGTATTGCAGACATGGTAGCTGAGGTCCAGATAGGGCTGGTAACTTTTCTGGACACATAGAGTTAGGTGGTGGATCAGGACCCCGAATGCAAGTATGTTGCTCCCAAGTTCAGGGCTCTACCAACTGATATGGAAACATGAAGGCCAAACGGACCAATTTTGTATTCACAGATTGGTAAAGCCTGGTAGACTTTTTCTGTTGGCGTTTCTTCTCTTTTATCCATTGCAACAGTGTGGTCTGGTCTGGAGGTTTAAAAAAAGAACATAAGAATTAAAAAGTTACTTAGAGATTTTCTAGTCTTGTTTCCTAATTATATGAATGAGGCATCTGAGATACAGAGAAAAGGAAGTCAGGTCCCCCTGCTTTGCTCTTGAGCCCTCATCCACCTCCATGGTGAACATTAATCTCATTATGAGAGCTTTACGAAGGATGATACTAAGCATCTTTTTTCTCTACTCTAATAGAGCCCAGTCACTGGCCTGTTATCAGCCAGCCATGATCAGAAGGATGCCTGGGTACGAGACAACATCTATAGCATATTGGCTGTTTGGGGCCTGGGCATGGCCTACCGCAAAAATGCTGACCGTGATGAGGATAAAGCCAAGGCCTATGAGTTGGAACAGGTAATAGTGACTGATATCAGGGTCTTGTCTGCTCAGTACCTTTTCTTGAACTGGAAATTATTGTGTTTGCAGAACAGTTAGGATGCAGACTGTCTTTCATTTGTGCTACAGAATATTTTCTGAAATCATTCAGATGGTTGAAACCACACATTTATCTTTGAGATAAAAAAAATAACATCACAAATCACATTAAATAGGAAACAAAAAACATCCAAATTTCTATCCCTAATATGTTACTATGCCTAACTAGTTATATCTCTCATATATGTAAAAAAATATTATTTTTATTTATTTTTTTTTCTTCTTTTTTTCCTTTTTCTATTTTTTTTTAAGGATTTACTTTTTTTTATACAGTGTTCTGCCTGCATGTATGCCTGCAGGCCACAAGAGGGCACCATATCTCATTATATGATGGTTGTGAGCCACCATGTGGTTGCTGGGAATTGAACTCAGAACCTTTGGAAGAACAGATGGCTCTTAACCTCTGAGCCATCTCTCCAGTCCTCATTTTGATTTAATATGATTGCTTATGAAAAGTTGTTGCATGGTGATCTACCACATTACCATATCCTCCTGTTGGGCATCAAATGGAAAAAAGAAAAAGTTGATGCATCAGAGCTAGATATCCCAAAGCATGTGCTATTCAAAAATGGTTACGTTCCAAAGAATATTTATCTAAATGCAGTTGGCACTGCTTAACAGAATTTTAAAACGTCCCTTAAAAATGCCTTTCTAGTTTGCATCATTCCAGGACATCAGTCTTATTAACTCATAGTCGCCTTTTAGATTTGAGCCAAATTGGTATTATTTAAGTTTTGTGCCTGTGTTATTTGTCATGTAACTCAATGAAGGCATTTTATTAAGGTTTCCAAAGTCAGAGAATAAATGTCACTCAATGATAAAGTGCTTGCTTAGCATACTAGAGCCCCAGGTTCAGTCCTCGGTACTGGAAAAAAATATTTTTCAAAATCAGAAATCAAGATACCTAGTAAGACAAAGATTTACTATTGTAAATATTATACCCTGAGCACAGGAGATATTTTTCGAATGTTTTGAGTGCTAGTGTTTGGGTAAGGAACACAGAAATCTAAAAGTATAATTGTCTTGGCATGAGAACATTTGAGCTTTATCTTTATAAAGATGGAATTCAGGGGATAAGAACTGAATGCAGGACCTCACACAAGATAAACACACAGTATACCAGTTGAGCACCCTGGCCCTGGGCTTTATCTTTAATTCGTACATTCCTGGATAGCCTTCCTAGCTAGTGGATGATTGGGCCCAGGAAAAGTTCTATTAGCCCAGTTGTTGGTTGTTTATAGTTACCAGAATGAGCATGTGTGATAAGCAGCAGGGAGGAAATTTGACAACTGTGGGAAAAACTAAGAAAGGAAGCTCATCTGTGGGAGTAAAGTTTGGATTTGACCGAGGCTTGCTCAGTGTGAGGTGATGAAATAACTTAAGTTTTGAGGAATAGAAAGTTTTTTAAATTGCAAGTAAAAAAAAAAAAAAAAATCACTGGTGGCTCCTTTAGAAAGATGAGTGGATAAGTGAATCATAATAATTTGATATCAGGTGTCTTGTGGATCTTCTCTCTCTTTCTCTCTCTCTCATAAACACACACACACACACACACACAAAGGCTGATTAAATTTTGTTTGTTTACTGAAGCCCAACCAGACCACACTTCATATTTAATGTCTTTTACTATCTGATGTGTGGTTAATAAAGTAAAAGATGGGACCAGGCATAGGGTATATGCTCTTAATCATACTACTCAGGTGGCAGAGGCAGATCTATCTCTGTGAGTTCAAAGCAAACCTAGTCTACATAGTGAGTTCTAGACCTTCCAGGACTGCATACTGATTCTCTGTCTCAATAAATAAATACTAATAGCAGCATTACCCTTGATTGTGGAAAATAATGGTGACTGGGCATCTTCAAGTACTATTCAGTTAGAGGTACTTGGGGCTTAATAACACAGTCTTTCATTATATGAGATTATCTCATGCATTTGGGGACATTTAAGGACTCTGGTCCTGATTATTACGTTCCAATAATTCTTGCCACTGCCATTGTTATGATTAGAGTACTCCTACCCCACATTTCCAGATGCTTTCCCACTACTGGGGATTGGCCATGTCACCTCAAGTTGGAAAGCACTGTATTTCTTCTCCTTGGAAATAGCCTTTTGTTGTCCGAGGGGAAGTCAGTTGACAAATGTGTATGTAATCTACACTATAAGAATTACAACACTGTATTTGAGGTCACGTTTTCTGCCCCAGCCGAGTTTATAATAAGAATTGGAATTATATTTTAGAATCCTGGGATTTTAGTCGGGGAAGGGTCTGTCATCCAGACTGTGAACTTTCAGGCCATTTTACTCTGCTGTCCCTCACACACCCATGCTTGTAAGTAGAAAGTTTCAGTTCATGACGTCTAATTATCTACGTTCTGTTTTTCTCTTCCCCTTGTCATCACAGGAGAGTTAAGAAATGTTACTTCATCTCCCTCAGGCACAGATTCCTAGAGACTGGGGTAAAAATACTACCCACCTTTTAAGGCTGGTGCTGGAATTCAAAATAATAAAAAATTTTAAAGTGTTTTTCACAGTGTCTGGATGAGATAGCTAATTAATTAATTGATAAAGCATTACTATGATTGATGATGATAGTATTCAGTTGCCATGTTATTAATAATCACATTATTAAAAAACCTTGGATACCACTTGTGTTTTGTAAGAACTTTGCTCAATGGTCCAATAATGGTGTCACAAGTGGCACTTTTAGCAAAATATCATTACTTTTGGACAGGCATGGTAGGCTTAATTCATCCTTAATATAACAAAAATAAATTACTAAGAAATGTAATGTAGAGTTCTTGACTACTAAGCTTATAAGAATGTTAGTTGGAAAAAAAAAAAAAAGAATGTTGGTAGGGAGTGACTGAATTCCAGATCCCAAAGATACATCTGAGCTAACCCTTTTATTTGAGATAAATCACTTTGTCAAAAATAATTATTTTGGGGCAGAGCAGAAAAGTCTCAGTAATGTGAACAACCAGAATACTTCTCTATGATTGGGGTCTGTCTTTTGTGGAACATTGCGAGACAACACCGGATTATTGACCAAGTAGGGAATCATTGGTTTTCTTGAAGCACGAAACCTAAGCCTTGTTACTACTGCCCTTTTATTTCCACAGAATGTAGTGAAGCTGATGCGAGGTCTTCTCCAGTGCATGATGAGACAGGTAGGTAGAATAGGATAGACTAATACCTACAGATCGTTGGAGAGTCCAGCTGGGTCATTTGAATTGAGATGGCATGCTTATTACATTTAGAACATTCTAAAGAAGTCAAACCGGAAATATTTTTTTAATTTCTCTTTTTAAAATTAGCCTCAATAATTTTCTTATGCTATAGAGCCATAGTCTCAGAGGACAGTTTTGAAGACCCTCAAAAATTTTGTTTTTATAAAAGAACATGCCTTTTTTTTTTAATTAAGAAAATAAATATCAAAACCACTCAGAGAAAGCCATGAACAACTTCTTGATTATTCTGTGTGTTTTCACTTCAGATCAAGTGCTTGAGTTTTTAGAAATGGTAATTATTGGGGATGAGTCATTGGGTCAAGGTACCCATCACCAAGCCTGAAGACTGGAGTTCAGTGCTTGGACCCACATGCTCGATGGAGAGAAACAGCCCCCACAAGTTGTCCTTTAACCTCCACGTGTGTGTCCACGCGTACACTTATGCACAAAAAGATAAATGACTGTAATTGTCTTTTTAGATTGGCATTCTTGCTTACTGATACCTTCAGGGTAAAGGAAACAGTCCATTGCGGTACTATGTACAGAACGTTATACATGTGCTTCACTGGCACAGGGATGGGTGTGATACTATCGCATCCTTAGTCGGAATATCCAAAGACATCATACTCTTTTCTTTGCGTGCTAAGGAAAGAGAGGTTGACATTTAAGCATGTTATTTTCCTTCCTTCCCTATGTTCTTGAGAACCTACCGTGCTCCCCTTCTGGGGAGTCTGTAGACAAGGACCCCTTTTTGACCGGAGCCTTACCTATGCACAGCTGTCTAAAAATCTGTGGGCGGAGGTATTTCCATTGAATGAATGGGGAAAAAAAATAATCTCCATCATAGCCCATGCGTAGTGCTCCTAAGCAGGTACTTGCCATCCCCTTGGCTCCCAGGGATAGTAAATAAGAGGTCTAGTATCTTGAGTGATTATCCCCAGATAAGACTTCTGCCAGATGTGAACGCTCCTAAGCAGGTACTTGCCATCCCCTTGGCTCCCAGAGCCAGCAAATAAGAGGTCTGGTATCTTGAGTGATTATCCCCAGATAAGACTTCTGCCAGCTGTGAACGCTCCTAAGCAGGTACTTGCCATCCCCTTGGCTCCCAGAGCCAGCAAATAAGAGGTCTGGTGTCTTGAGTGATTATCCCCAGGTAAGACTTCTGCCAGCTGTGAACCTGTAGAGCTAGGTGGAGCCAGTTTGCTCTCTTCCTCAGGTGGACAAAGTGGAGAAGTTCAAGCACACTCAAAGTACCAAGGACAGTCTGCATGCCAAGTACAACACTGCCACCTGCAGCGTCGTGGTGGGTGATGACCAGTGGGGCCACCTCCAGATGGATGCCACCTCCCTCTTCATCCTCTTCCTGGCCCAGATGACTGCCTCAGGTGAACCAGAGCCGTTCGAGTGACAAATGAGAAAGCGAAAGGGCAATGTCTGTTTGTACTATGATAACAAAATACCCAAAACTTGGAAATTTATTATAATAAACTTGGAGGTTTATTTTCTCACAATTCTAGAGGCTAAAAACCCCAAGATTAAGGTCCTGACAAGTTCAGCTGTCTGGTCAGAGCTGCCTCCTCTGAAGAAGTAGAAAGCTGTGTCTTCACATGGCAGATGAATTAAGAACTGAATGTTGTGTGAAGTCCCTTTGATAAGGCTTCTAATCCATCCATGAGGGAGGACCCTAATGGCCTAAACTCGTATAAGCCCCCACAACTTAGTACTGTCACATTATCAATACTGAATTTCAAAGAGACACACTGAGAACATAGGCTAGTCCTAATAGTACTAGAATTGGTAGTAGGTTATGCAGAGGAAAAGCATGCTTCCCTGTGGTGCCGTGTGCATCTGTGTTTGTGTTAGGGCAGGAAATGCAGGGGCCCAGCCTGAGACCTGTAGGCAATGAAATTAGCCTCTACCTGAACATGTGCAGGTTTTGCTTTGGTTCACTCAAGGCTAGGGACAATGCTGCTGAAATTTCTGGCCTAAAATCTTTCCCTGTTAGCATCTTCTCTGCACAAATATAATGTGTTCCAGATAACCCATGCCTTCCTTATCTCTGATTCTTCCCATAGGCACACCTGCAGTGGTGGAGCTAGCCCTCCAACACATACTTCCTCTTTCCTTTTACTTCCCTTCTTCCTGAGATTAGACATTGACGTTAGGACTTTCTTCAAAGTGCCCAATAAGTGCAGGGAAGCTTATGAAAGAAGGGGGAGATAGAAAGACCTGGAGGGGACTGGAGCTCCAAAAGGAGAGCAACAGAACCAAAAAACTTAGCCCTGGGGCCCCTGAAGAGAATGGTACCCCAACCAAGGACCATGCATGGAGAGGGCCTAAAACCCCAGCTCAAATGTAACCCATAGACTCAGTCTCCAAGTGAGTTCTCTAATAAGGGGAACAGGGACTGTCTCTGACATGAATTCAATGACAGGCTCTCTGATCACCTTCCCCTGGGGGATACAGCCTTACCAGGCCACAGAGGAAGACAATGCAATCAGTCCTGATGAGACCTGATAGGCTAGGGTCAGATGGAAGGGGAGGAGGACCTCCCTATCAGTGGACTAAGGGAGGGGAATTAGGGGAGAAGAGGGAGGGTGGGATTGGGAGGAGATGAGGGAGGGGGTCACAGCAGACATACAAATTGAATAAATTGTAATAAATGATAATAAAAACAATAAACATGGGATAAAAAGAACTTGTTTTGGCAAAATATTTGTTGTGTGTAATTGGCACCTCTCTTCACAGTATCACTTCATAACCACATTGCTTTTCTTTGTTAGGCTTACGTATTATTTTCACCCTTGACGAAGTGGCCTTCATACAGAATCTTGTGTTTTACATTGAAGCTGCATATAAAGTTGCTGTAAGTGTCCATGCTGAAGACTGATATTTTGGCATCAATCCTGTTCTTTTTTTAATAAGTTTTTTGAGATTATATTATAATTAGATCATTTCCTCCTTCCCTTTCTTCCTTCTAAATCTTCCCAGATACCCCCTTGCTTTCTTTATATTCATGGCCTTTTTCTTTAATTGTACAAACACATACGTATATATTCCTAAAATTCTAAATATAGCCTGCTCAGTCTGTTACTTGTATATATGTTTTCAGGGCTGACCATTTGGTATTGGATAAACAATTGGTGTGCTCTTCTCTGTGGAAGACTATTTCTTCCACTGTCAATATTCCTTAGTTGTCTGTGGTTGAGGTTCCATGAGCCTTTTCCCTTCCACGTTTGCTTGTCTGCCGGTGTCATACTTACTCAGGTCGTGTTTAGGCAGCCATACTGGTTCTTGTTAGGTTTTGCTCTTTCGGTAGGGTATGTAGCACTTTGAGACATTTCCCCCTGAGGGGGAAGCAGCATTACCAGGCCACAGAAGAAGACAAGGCAGCCACTCCTGATGATACCTAATTGACTAGGATCAGAAGGAAGGAAAAGAAGTCCTCCCCTATCAGTGGACTTGGGGAGGGGCATGCAGAGAGGGGAGGAAGGGAGGGATTGGGACAGGAGGAGGGAGGGAACCACAGCGGGGATACAAAGTGAATAAAGTGTAATTAATAAAGAATTTTAAAAATATATGTTTTTAAATAAACATTTTTATATTTAAATATCCATATTAAAGTATAAAAATATTTATATATTAATATTTAACTGTACAAATATTTAAATTAGTATATGGATATTTTATATTTTATTTAAATATTCATATTTTAAATAAAATATGAATCGCCAAAAGTTAGGTATATGAGTATTTGAGTTTTCTGTGTGACAGTATTCTGAATTAATTCATATTAATGTCTTTAATACTATGCGTGTTCAGTGAATCACTTTTGACCTTGGCCTCAGTTACTTGCTAAACATTTTTTTTTTTTACAGAAAAGGTAATGCTAAAGATAGTTTTAGGAATTATTTTAAATAAATTCAAAGACATTGGTCAAATAGAGGGTCAGGACTTTGATTTTAAAATAAGTAAATAAGTGTTTTCCCTAGTAAAGGGAACAGGGACTGACTCTGACATGAATTCAGTGGCTGGCTCTCTGATCACCTCCCCCTGGGGGGATGCAGCCTTGCCAGGCCACAGAGGAAGACAGTGCAGTCAGTCCTGATGAGATCTGATAGGCTAGGGTCAGAGGGAAGGGGAGGAGGACCTCCCCTATCAGTGAACTAGGGAAGGGGCAGAGGGGAAAAAGAGGGAGGTAAGGTGGGATTGGAAAGAGAAGAGAAGAGGGAGCCACAGCCGGTATACAAAGTGAATAAATCGTAATAAATATAAAGAGATAGATAGATAGATAGATAGATAGATAGATAGATAGATAGATAGATGATAACTAAAATGTTTTGTTCACTGAAAATTTAGTTTATTGCAAATTAATGCCTTTTAGAAATAAGTCTTTAGAGTTTTTTGTGTGTTTGTTCCACTTGAGTATTTTCTTCTGAAATTCTGTACAGAGGCCACCTAAGCTGAAATTGAGCAAGAACAGAATATGAGTATGTAAACCACAACATTGAGAGCCTTTGAGAAGCCACACTCATGTTTCATTATATAACATAAACAGATTGCTTTTCCTTAGTATTTTTCCACCTCTAATAACTGCCTTTTCCCCCTCCAGGATTATGGAATGTGGGAACGTGGAGATAAGACTAATCAGGGCATTCCAGAACTAAATGCAAGCTCTGTGGGAATGGCCAAGGTAACAGCCCTGTTTGTCCTCCTTCTCTGTGTGTTTACGTTTTGCCTGCTTCTCTTCGTTAGGAATTTGGATTTAATATGAATAGTACTTCTTTTTCTCAAAAGTCAGCAGCCAGTATATGAAATCCAGGTGGCACCTGTACCCCAAGCCAAGTAAATTATAGGTCAAGAAAATAGGTTTCCAACACTGAAGTCTGCATGTGACAGAAAAAGAAGTGTTCTGCCCTAGCTATTTGGTGTGTTACCCATGGATCCAAGCTCTTGCAGTTAATCTGTGCTAGTGATAGACAGTCTCCTCTTTAGGTTATAGTGAAAGCATTTTGTAGGTGAGACACACATCTTCAAGTCTACAAGATCAGATAAGTAACAATAATCAGTGAAGCTAGCCAGATAGAAAGATAGCAGGACATGAGGGAGATTCTGGGAACACTGGGAACTTTCCCTGAAAGTATTTCAACTCAAAATCATTTAGAAAAATGCTTTTCAAGGCAGCCCTGTAATGTGTGTCTCTAATCCCAGCTTCCAGAGTGCTGAGGCAGGATGGTGACTTGAACCCAGGAGTCTGGGGCCAACCTGGGTAGCACAGTAAGGCCCTATTCCAAAAAGAAAAAAAAAAAAGAAAGAGAGAGAGGAGATGAGACAAGGTGAGACAGGGATGAAGACAGGAAGAATGGAAACAGAATTAAAAAAGAAGGGGAGGAAAGGAAAGGCTGCTTAAAGCCAGAGTGCACCCAAGGGGACCATCCAGCCTGGAAGCTGTTGGTACGAATCTCTTGCTATGGGCATTTAGTGTACCTCATTCACACCCCTTCACAACACATGCGTGAACTGCTTAGATAGCATGAAGGCCCCAGAGCCACAGTTTGAAAAGCAACAACTAATATCCTCTGTTACAGCAAACTGATAGAATGTGTACTTTTTACAGAAAACCAAATGAGCTTTCTCAGTGGACCATGAGATAGGTTAACCGCTGAAGTAGGTGAAAGAAATCCAATCCTAAATTCATTTTTAGTGCCCTACATGTGATGTTGTAGGCTTGTTGATATTCCATCTGTTGACAGAACTGTAATTTCATAACAAGGAAAAGGTTCCGTATGTTTTCTTCTTCATAGAATGAGTGGTGTCATACTGGAAAGCTCTGAGCTACTAAAAATGAAGACAGATCATGACAGTGAGACTCTAGCTAGATTTTTAAAGACATTTTTCATTGCCGTTATGAGAAACATATATGTAAGATTGCTTAATGAAGAAGGAGTGTGTTTATTTAAAATGAAAGTAACTCTTACCTGTTTTTGTAGGCAGCACTTGAGGCAATTGATGAACTAGATCTTTTTGGAGCCCACGGGGGACGCAAATCGGTGATCCATGTCCTACCTGATGAAGTGGAACACTGCCAGGTAACAGAGCTCCAGGAAGTAAGGAAGGGAAAGCCTGGCCAGGAGAGCTCCATTTCTGGTTACCGGGTTGACTTCTTTGTGATTTAGCTTCCTCACCCATAAAGTGCCCTATATCTAAGCACTTTCCTCCTGTATCATAGAGTAACCGTAAGGATCAGAGTAAAAGGACCTGGGCAACTTGCCCAACTAGTTTGTAGCCAGAAAGTATGATGCAGACATAAGCCAGAATGATTCTGTGTGTGTAGAGCTAACAGCCAAAGCATCTTGGTTTTGCTAGAAGTAAAAGCCGATGTCTGTTTTTTTTTTTTTTTTGTTTTGTTTGTTTGTTTGGTTGGTTGGTTGGTTTGGTTTTGGTTTGTTTGTTTGTTTGTTTGTTTCTGAGTACATAGTGGTTTTCTCAAGTACTCCCAAGTGGTGTGGCTCAAAAGTGGTATTTCACTTGAGGTGAGGAGCCATGGTATGCAGAATGAGTGAGAGGAGAGGCGAAATGACAGGGATGGCAAATTCATAGAATTTCTTTGGAATAAAAATCAGAGAGAGGAATAATTGGTACAGTGTAGGGGGCACCATTAAGCAGACAGTCCTTGACTGGTAGCAAATGATCAAACTCAGTGTAGACCTACTATGTGCTAGAACTAAAGTGAGTCAGATATGGAACTTGTAAATAGCAAACCATGTGTGATCGTGCATGGCTGTAACCCCAGGAGGGAGAGGCAGGAGGACCAGAAGCTCAAGCTTATCTTCAGCTACATAGAGAATTACTAAGTTCAAGGGTAGTTTAAGCTACCTGAGACCCTGTCTCCTAAAAAAAAAAAAAAAAAAAAAAAAACCAACTAAACCTAATACACTTATAGTTTCAAGTGAGAGGTTGTGCTTCCAGGCAAAGAAACCCTGAAAAGGAGTGATTATAGCTGCGTCCTTTATAGTTGCATTTTAGTCAATGAGGAATGGCATATACTGCTTGTGTCAGAGCGTATGTTATCTCTCATTGACCAAAATGTATCATACAGACTATGTGTGTAGTAGGCTATCAATGTTTGTAAGTATACTCTGTGATATTTATACAATGTGAAATCACCTGATATTTTATTTCTCAGATTATACTACTCATTATTAAGTGATTCATGACTATAGTTAAAAGAATTGAGCCAAGAATTGGTTGGCTCCAAAAAACGTTTTATTCTGAAGCTGAGGGTTTCACTCAGCTTAACTCCACCTTCCAGCTCATTCCATTTCCCCCATTAAGCATAGTCCTTAATGCAGTTTCTTATTTTCCTAGAGTAAACATTACTAAAGGAATACTGATACGTGTCTTAATAGATATATAGTCTAATGGAAAAGTATAGTTGAGTTAGAATTCTTCTAGCTTGATCACTTACCGGCTGTGTGACCTTGGACACGAATCCTGTGTTGCAGAGTCCTTATGTATTAATCTGGTATAATACCTTATCTCTTATCGTCATATGGACTATTTAGTGAGCTTGTTTGCAGATGTCTAGCCTATGCTGAAACATGCTGGATCTCAACATTAGCTCCTTTCCCCAATGTGGCCTTATAATTCTAACCTCCTCAATTTATAATTTGTAATCTAGCTATTGTTGAAGCTGTATTGTAGTACCTCCCACAATCTTAAAAAAATTCTGGAACAAAATGAATTCTTACCATTTTGTCTGACCACTCATGAAATCTTTTTAATTTTATTCTTCCTTAAGCGGTTTCTAACTTAGCTAATTCCTCTGTTCCCATTTTTCTGTGCTGGGGCTGTATGAGTATTCTTGTCTAGGTTCTGTTTTTCTAGCCAGAACACCTTGACTGCTGACACAGGAAACAGCCTGTAGTTCCTCCCCATCAGCGGACATGGAAAGAAGGGAGACAATCAGTCTTTAGTGAGACTATATCATGCTCTCTTCAACTCCCCCTCCTCTTTTGTGTGTGTGTGTGTGTGTGTGTGTTAAAGGGTATTATTTTTATTTTTTATTTTTTTTAATTACAGTTTATTCACTTTGTATCCCACCTGTGGCTTTTCCCTCTTCCCCTCCCAACCCCTCCTTCTCTTCCTCTTCTCCACCCCATGCCCCTCCCCCAGTCCACTGATAGGGGGAGGTCTTCCTCGACTTCCATCTGATCCTAGTCTATAGGTCTCATCAAGACTGGCTGCATTATCTTCCTCTGTGGCCTGGTAAGGCTGCACCCCCCCTGAGGGGGAGGTGATCAAAGAGCAGGCCACTGAGTTCATGTCAGAGACAGTTCAGTGTCCAAGTGAATTCCCTAGTAATGGGAACAGGGACTGTCCCCTTCCTCTTCAAAAGAAAGAGAACCCATTGTCTAGGTAGCTGGGTAAGCTAGGGTGAACAGCAGGTGCCATGATGGTAAGACCAAGTCCTTCTCCAAATAGACAAACTCATTTGAATGTTTTCTTGAGGCTAAGATGACGATCCCTAGACACTGTATCTAAGTAGTCATTCTTCTCTAGCTTAAACCACCTCTTTTGTTTTTTATTCAGTCAATTCTTTTCTCCATGTTGCCAAGAGCATCAACATCGAAAGAAATTGACGCTGGACTTCTTTCTATCATTTCTTTTCCGGCCTTTGCAGTGGAAGATGTGAACCTTGTGAATGTGACCAAAAATGAAATTATTTCCAAGCTTCAGGTAAGCGTTGGCCACATTAGTGCCCTCTGTTCAGCATTAAATGCCACATTCATGTGTTGATGTGGAGCAGCTCATCTTTGCAGCTCATTGTGCGGATTTTCTAGATGGACTGACAGCGTGTCCAAAGTAGAGTCTATAGGCAAGAAAAAAAAGTGTGAGTGATTAAGTAGCTTGGTTTTCTTCTAAAATAGCAGGACTTGCAATCAAGCAGCTTCCTTGAACCCCAGGCCTCATCCTTGCTATACTTCTAAGACGGGGCTGCACTTGCATCATTAACCCTTTAGAGGTTATAGGAGACTCTTTGAGAATCTCCAGAACGCTCTGTAGACCCTGCCAGAACAATAGCACTCATCCCCGTGCTTGCCATGCAAGGATGAGGACTTGAGTTCAGATTCCCAGCACCCATTTAAAAAACCCGGACCCAGCAGGACACATACATAATCTCCGAACAGGAAAGGAGGAAATGGGTGGATCCCTAATGTTTGCTGCCCAGCCTGTCAAGCCAAATAGGTCAGCTCTAAGGTCACTGAGAGACCCTATGTCAAAAAATAAGGTGAAGGGGGATTGAGGAAAACAGCTGACATCAACCTCTAGTCTACATACACACAGGTGCACATGCACATACTTGAACACATATACATAGACACACAGAGAAAATAATACTGAAATCCTTGTATATGCACACATACACACACAACAGAGTTTTATATTCATCTATAAGAAAAGTATGTCATTTTCAGGGACATGCGTAGAGCTGAAGAAAATTGTGTTAGAAAAAAAACAAATCATAGACCACCAAGTTTTACATGTTTTCACTTATATGTTCATATGTAGAATCTAGAATTTTATATATATAGAAATCTAGAATTATATATATATATATATATATATATATATATATATGAATGAATGAATGAATGAAAATAGAAAGGGGATGGGTAGCAGAGGAGGGCGACAAAGGGAGAGAAGAGTAAGTTAATAGGGAGAAAAAAGATAAGTATTGCGTATGTTTTGATAACATGGAATACATACATCACATAAAAGGAGAAAAATTGACTTAAGGAAAATAAGCCAATGAATGGAGGAAGTGAGACAAAATAATATGAGATACATGAGAATAAAATACAGTGAAAATATCATAAAATATTAAATATTTTTATTATGAAATATCATAATGAAAATCATATTTTTGTATGCTAAGAAAAATTTGAATGGTGAAAATCCATTACCATAGTTAGTCAAATACAGTAACAGATCACTAAGCTGAAACATTACATTCTCAGCAAACAGAAGTCCATAAAATTGTCTAAGATTTAAGTTTCCCAGGTCAAAGCTTACATGTTGCTTATCCCACCTATATTCAGTAAGAAATGCTTTTGTCTCTTGGAAACTAAACAATTGAAGAGTCTCCAGTGATAGTCCCAAAAGAAAGCAACTGGGAGAGTCAGGCTTTCATGGCTTAGATGACTACAGTTGAAAGGGCAGTTAATGTGTTACAGGACAAATGGCTTCCACACTGTGTCCCCTGGGATGATTCCCAGAACCACACAGAACTTGGACAAGTCCCCAGGACAAGTTTTAGCCGAGCCTGCCAGGAAAGCAACACCTCCAGAAGAAACTGGGAAATAGGCATCCAAAACTGCCATCCAGGGATTAGGGACATCAACTAAGACAACATTGCACCCAGCCTCCTTTCTTGACACCCAGAAAGCTAGAGAGGAGCCCTGGCCTCGATCGACAGCCATTGAACCGGCTGCCACATAATGAATGCAGGAAGCCCTTCTTCCGCACCTCTACCTCATAAACCCCCTTCTCCTCTAAGCCTTGCCAGGCCTCTGAAACAGACCTTCTTTTACATGCACAGCTCAAGTGCAAGGAGTCTTCAGAGTATCCTTTTAGCCTCCCAGAGATGCACACAGGAGCCAGCCATTCCAAATCTCAGAGGCTTTACCTAGTGAAGATACCTTTGCATCTATGTGTGATACCGTAAGCCACACGGAAAGAATGGTCATTTGTTGAATTCTTGATAATCATATTTGTAGCCCCACCCCCGGCTCTGATGGAATGTTCCTTTATACTCATCAAGTCTGAATTTGCTTTGCTTAGCATTTAAAAAAGAACTCTTTATACTAAAGCGAAGAATACTGCTGCATACTTCCTCACTGAAAGACTCACGGGAAAGGGGATGAAGGACCGACTTGAGTTGAAATAAAAAGGCAAAGAAAATTTCTTTTGATTTCATCAGCTCTACTTTTTTTTTTCTTCACCTTAACCAGGGGCGTTACGGATGCTGTCGCTTCCTTCGAGATGGTTATAAAACACCAAGAGAGGTTGTATTTAAATACTGTTTCTTATGTTCCTTAAACTGCTCTATAGCTGCTTGCCACAGTGCCGCCTCCTTCTACTGATTATAATTATATGTTGATTATTGGGAAGGGAAGTATTAATTTTAGAGTCAGAAAGCCTGAAATTATATAGAAAAGAATGATCATCAGGTCAGGCAGTAATGTGAAACCAGCTTGTAAATCAAAGATGAGTAAGTCCGTAGCTTAACAGATACCTTTTTTTAAGATCACCTATAGCTTTCTCCTTGTTTTTTGTTTGTTTGCTTTTTGGTTTTTTTTTTGCCACCGTGAGTAATATAATGATATAAACTAAAACAGATTATCTGCCAAGCTTTGTGATAGGCAAATTGCTATCTCTTAGAGAGATAGAGTGCTTAAATTTAATAAACTACTGACGAATCCTGTGTGTATTTCCGATTTAGTTTCTAAAAATTTTGCCCAAATTAGCATTTCCCCATGTTATTAGACTCCTGATCATACCAGCCTCTAAACTGTATTGACTGAGAAAGGCAAAGGAAACCCAGTGAGGCCCGGTGGCATTGTATATGAAATCTAACATTCTTTTCTAAAAGTGTTGATGCATTTGTTTCTAGGACCCACACCGATTGCACTATGACCCTGCTGAACTTAAGCTCTTTGAAAACATTGAATGTGAATGGCCTTTGTTCTGGACTTATTTAATCATAGATGGAATCTTCAATGGCGATGCTGTTCAGGTGAGAAAATGCTGGGCATTGTGCTTATAAGCCTTTTTAATCTCACTGATGGGCTGAACACTGTTAGCGTAGAGTCATTCAAGAATTCATTTCCTTGTTTCTTCTGTTATCTGTTGCTATTTTTAAAGCTATTCCAAAGCCTTGTGAATTAAAGCAACAGCTGTTTTATTGATTTGTTCATAATCTGCTATTTGGGCAGAGCTGTCAGGGACAGATGGTCTCTGCTTCTCCTCACGTCACCCGAGATAGTTCATAGGACTAGAGGACCTACTCTTAAGATAGCCCAACTCAAGTGGCTAGTGAGTGAACTCTGGTTCCCAGCTAAAGCTACATGCTCGGCTGCATTGAGTTGATGACTTGGCTCTTCTCCCTCCTCACTTGGGCTTTTCACAGCAGCAGAATCTCTGAGTTCTTAGACTTCTCGTGCTACTGTTGTCTTTTCCCCAAGAATGTAAAAGCACAAGCTGCCAAGCTTTCTTAAGTCTTATTACAGAACTGGCAGAGGGCCTCCATCGCATGGTGAGCTAAATGGCTGTCACATATTCAAGAGTGGGGGTGGGGAACTAGACAAGGAAATGAGTGCTAAGAGACATAGTTCCTATCTATCTCAGAGGGATGCTTCTTTTATTTCTTTCAAGTTAGTCAGTCATTGTGCTGCTGTTAGGTCTAGTTCAGAGGTGCTTTGGTTTAGTGATACTCTCAGATAACATCTTGTTTAGTGGGTCAACCTCCTAACTGTCTCCCAAACTCCAAATTGACTCCCTGTTCTTTCTCCTGTCTACACCTGAGCCAGAGTGGTTTTATTAGAAGGTTTTGTTAAAAGCCCTGTCGTGTTAGTCACATTTCTATCGCTGTGACAAAATATCTGAGATAAACCAGTTAAAAGGAGAAAAAAAATTTTTTTGGGCTCACTGTTTCAGAGGTTTCGGCTCCTGGTTGTTTTTGGCCTCTTTGCTTTTGGTCCTTTAGTGTGGTGGTGCATTGTGGTAGGGAGCCTTTAGCAAAAGGAAACTGTTTACATCATGTCAGCCAAGAAACAGGTGGTGTGCTGGAGAAGAAGCTAGGGTCCCAGTACACTCTCCCAAGAATATAACCCCAGTGACTTAACTTTCTCCAGACAGGTCCTAGCTGCTGCTTTCCACTACCACTCAGTAGTGTCGTTGTTACCAGGGTTTCAGTCTGGCTTCTCAGAGACCATTCTGATCACAGTTTGGACAGTAGTTGCTGGTCTCCTGCACTTTGGCTTTAAAAGCCCAGCGCTCAGGAACAGAGACAATAAGTTTAAAATGTTAAGGTCCTTTCTTTCTTCTTAAGGTATACTTAGAGTTTACCATGGGCCTTCCTGTTTTTTACTCTTAGTAGTGAAAACTCTCTGAATGACTGACTTTGAATTTCAGTACAAACAGATTTAACAGTGATCAAGGGGACAGGAAGTAGTTAAGGAGAGTAGAATGCCTATGCATCATCATCTTCTTTTTTTTTTTTTTCCTTCCCAAGGCAGGGTTTCTCTCTGTAGCCTTGTCTGTCCTGGAACTCTCTCTGTAGACCAGGCTGGTTTATGAACTCGCAGACATATGCCTGTCTCTGCCTCCCCAGTGCTGGGATTAAAGACAGGTGTCACCTTGCCTGGGTTTTTTTTGTTTTGTTTTGTTTTGTTTTGTTTTTTTAAGTAAATAAGAGATGGTTTATTTTGTAACCATTTTAAGTGCCCATGACCCAAGAACACAGATTTAGGTTACTCCAGGCTCTTAAGTTCTTCCAACATAAAAGCAGTTTCGTTAAGATTTTATAGTTTTACAGAAGAATTCAGTCAGAAACCAAGGCAAGTTTAAAATACATTGGTGGGATGAGTACACCAGAGAGCCAGGTGCAGAGAGATAAGGGAAGCTTTTGTTTGAGCTTTTGGGTTGGTAGAAGCTAGTAGTCAAGTTAAAAGATTGCAAAAGGTTTTTATTATTAGTCACAGGGTATTAGCTCTAACAGAGAAGTGTGCAAGGAATGGCTGTTCTGTAGGGCTAGAGCCAGTTCAAGATACAGTCACTAGCTTTTGGACCTGCAACATTCCGGTCTCTCCACAGTACTGAAACTCAGATCAGCTTAATCGGTATCTGCAGACACAGCTTCTTTTCAAGAGCTTTTCATTCATACCCCCCCCCCCGTTAGCCAAGCATTGCCTTTTGTGCATTCTTGGGCCACATATTACATATCAAATATTGTGAGGTCCCATGTGGCTAGGAATGCTCTTCTTGAGGATCTGATACAGATGAGGCAGAAGGAAATCTTCAGGAGAGAAGAGCAGCTGATAAAGGATATTAAGAAACTCCTGGATGAGAAAGGCAAATAGGATGGTCATCAGAAGAAGGAGAAAACAGGGAATAGGACAGGAGCCTACCACAGAGGGCCTCTGAAAGATTCTACATTGCTAGGTATCAAAGCAGACGCTGAGACTCATAGCCAAAATTTGGGCAGAGTGCAAGGAATCTTATGAAAGAAGGGGGAGATAGAAAGACCTGGAGGGGACAGGAGCTCCACAAGGAGAGCAACAGAACCAAAAAATCTGGGCCTAGGGATCTTTTCTGAGACTGATACTCCAACCAAGGACTATGTATGGAGAGGACCTAGAACCCCTGCACAGATGTAGCCCATAGCAGCCCAGTGTCCAAGTGATGAGAACAGAACTGTCTCTGACATGAACTCAGTGGCTGGCTCTTTGCTCACCTCTCCCTGAGGGGGGAGCAGCCTTACCAGGCCACAGAGGAAGACAATGCAGCCAGTCCTGATGAGACCTGATAGACTAGGATCAGATAGAAGGGGAGGAGGACCTCCCCTATCAGTGGACTTGGAGAGGGGCATGAGAGGAGGGGAGGAAGGGAAGATGGGGTTGGAAGGGGACTAAGGAGGGGCTACAGCTCGGATACAAAGTGAATAAACTGTAATTAATGAAACAATACATATTTATTTTTTTAAAAGAGGTTAAGAATACTCGCTGTTCTTCCAAAGTTCAATTCTCAGCAACCACATGGTGGCTCATAACCATCTATAGTAAGATCTGCTGTGCAGGCAGAATATTGTATAAATAATAAATAAATCTTTTTTTTAAGTCTAAAGAACACTGGTAGTTCCTAAAATTGAATCTGCTGAAAAGACTGGTCGGTATTGATGAAGAGAATCGATATCATGTTGCCTACCAGTTTGATGCCATGGCTTTTGTAATTTCAGTGTATCATATTTCTAAAAGCAAATGGCTTTGTATCATCCCAGTAATAGTTATAATTAGAATGGCTAACATACAGAGCAAGTGAATTTTTCAATATGTAAAACCTTAAATCAATCTATAACTCTATAAACAAGAACATTTTATTGAATCATTAGCACCTATAGAAT
Organism: Meriones unguiculatus; assembly: GCF_030254825.1. Lineage (NCBI taxonomy): Eukaryota > Metazoa > Chordata > Mammalia > Rodentia > Muridae > Meriones > Meriones unguiculatus. The sequence continues at coordinate 140,136,094 of NC_083369.1, read as the reverse complement.
CTTCTAAAATTAGAAACACATTCCAGACCCACTAGTCTTTTGCAGCTGTAAAGAAACAACCAGGAAATCCCCAACCCTACCACTTTTGTACTCTCAATCAGGGAAGAGCCCACACCATGTTCACAGCATCAGGACTTCCATGAAGAGACTCCCATTCTTCATTTTTTTTTTCTGATTAAGGAACTATGTTGTTTCTGGAGATGTCTGCCTATGTCTTTTATTTTCAAGACATATTCCATCAGTCCCCAAAGGATATTTGGGTCTGAACCTGGCAGTGGTTTTTGAAGTATCCAATGCCAGCAGGCTACTCTGAACAACCTTTACTCTCTCTCATGGCCATCTCCATTTCTTTTTTTTCACAGACAAATACAATCAAGAACATGGTAGCTGAGTGAGCTCATATGGCTTTACAACCTACAGTTATGACTTGACTCCTCTGGCATTTTGTTGTGCTATGTAAAATCTGTGTTTCTCTCCTCATCTGTGTTTCTGTTTTTCTTGATTTCTAAATATTCTTTACCCACACTGAAGAAAGCAGATTACACATGGACCTGGAATTTCCTGATGGAATATGCATTTTCTCAATGAATTTTCTCAATGTAATATTCTCAATTTGAAAACCAATTATCTCTAAGTGTATTTCAGAACAGAAATAGGAGAACTAGATCCTACATTGGCAAATGCTACTAGACCTTTAAGAGCCAAATAATAAAACAATGGCTATGTTATGCGTCTGACCATTTTATTACACTTTGGGAATCAACACAAAACTTTACAGACTGAATTTTGAGTATTTTTCCTGAAATGATTGGATTTGGCTAGCATTTCAAGATTGTGGAAATTTGTCTCAATCAACATTCCTTAATTTAATCTGTTTCTTATTCGTGTGTGTGTGTGTGTGTGTGTGTGTGTGTGTGTGTGTGTGTTTATGTCTTCTTTTGACACTGACTGCCAGTCTAGAAACATTATGGTAATATCTACAGCCATACCACCCTGAACACACCCGGTCTTGTCTGATAGTGTCATTTTGGGCCATTCCCCATAATAATCAGTTAATAGCTTCCTGTAGTTTGCATATCCCATCAGAGATTAAAGTAAGTGGGGAGTTTCTTCATCAGATTCTGTTGAAGTTCTCTGGCAATAAATCTGTCATAAGAGTCTGTTAAAAAATAATCATATGAAAACTGGATTATATGAAAACTATTCACATCATGATCTAGATCTGAATTGTTTTTTACACCCTTTGAATGGGACATAAATTATTATACCTAAAATATAAGCAATCAAGAACACAGTTTGACCTAATGGAGTGAATATTATGGATGAAACAAACATGTCTAAAATAACCAGAATTGAAGTATTTTTCATGAGATTGAGTATATATATATATATATATATATATATATATATATATATATTTCCCCCTGCATTTACAGTTATTTGTTTTTTATTACAATTTATTCACTTTGCATTCCAGCTGTAGCCCCCTCCTTCATCCCCTCCTATCCCACCCTGCCTCCCTCTTCTCCTCCCATGCCCCTCCCCCAGTCCACTGATAAGGGAGGTCCTCCTCCCCTTGCTTTTGTTTTTAAGTTGTATTGCCATTGCATCATTAACTGCCAGAACTCTGTCACACTAAAGGTGCTGGGGCTTTCTTTCCAGGTCCAAGAATACCGAGAAGCCCTGGAGGGAATATTAATCAGAGGCAAAGATGGAATCCACTTGGTACCGGAACTCTATGCCATCCCACCAGACAAGGTAACCAGGTCTTACCAAGCTCCTCGTGCTGCTCATCTAGATTAAGTGATTTAGGGCTTGGCTAGTCTCTATCCACCTTTCAGGACAAATGACCTCTTTTTCTCCAGAGGTGGTTTCTAAAGGCTAGTTGTTTGTTTTTGGTTTTGTTTTTGTTTTTTTAATTCATCGTAAGGAATTATAGCTCTGAGAAACATGAAACATGTTTGACCTTGGGTGTCCTCGGTGGTAGAGGGCGGGATTCCCTGGTCTGTGTTTGAATCGGGCCCATACACTCAAGAACAAAGGACATGATAGAGCCTGACTACACTGAGGGAACCTCTAAGAACCTGTCCAATCTAAGACATTGCTGGATTCCACTCAAGAACCAGACCCTAGGTTCTGGGCCTCCACACAAAGCACCACCACCTCCTAATGGGTAGTACATTTTGGTTAGTAGAAGTATCTAAATATTGAATGTCCTCCTTGGACTTGGAAAGTAGTGGTGGAGTAGGTTTTTCTTTTATTCCATGAGGAACATACATTTTTGCTGGGCAGTGACACATGTAATTCCACCCTCCAGGTACCTGAAGCAGAAGGATTACTAATTCAAGACTATTCTTTGTGACCCTGGCTCAAAGGAAACTCAAATTATAAAAATAAAAAACTAACATTTTAAATGAGTCTGAGACTTCATCCTTATGCAGCATAAAAGTTGTGAGGATTACTTTGAGCCTTTTTCTAGAGCAGTGCTTCTCAACCTTCCTAAGGCTGCAACCCTTTATTACAGTTCCTCACATTGTGGTGACCCCCAGCCAGAAGATCATTTTCATTGCTACTTCCTAACTGTAATTTTCTGATATACAGGATATCTGATATGCAACCTCTGTGTTTTACGATGATCTTAGGTGACCCTGGTAAAAGAGTCATTGATTTGACCCCAAAGGGAGCACAGCCCCTCAGGCTGAGGACCACTGATCCAGAAGGACCTTCATGTATTAAATAAGTGACTACTTAGATCAAGAAGAAAGTTAAGTTAAAAAGTGTTGAGATTCTGTGAGAAATAGAATGTTTTACTTCTGGAAGCATTGGACTCTTTTACATTGATAATAGCCCACCTGTTCAACACCTCAGATGGTATTTTAAAAGTCAAGGAGTGAGAAGAATACAATGAAAACCAGCAACTAGAATAGAATATTCAGTGGTTATATTGGAAAAACATTTGTACACATTCCGGGAATATTTGAGGACGATAATATAACTTAGACATGGAATAGTGCCATCTAAAAAAAGAAAAATGCCTAAATGATGTAGTTAAGCAACTTCGGAAATATGTCAAGTGTGTCATTACTTTAAAGACTTAAAGATGCAGCGTAATTTTACAGCTGGTTCACTGCTGGATCCACTCGGTGTTTCCTTGCAATGGCTTTCTCCACTCAGTCCTACCTAGACCATTGAGTCTGAGCTTCTAGAAACTCCGTGCTCCTATCATAGCACGAATTGTGTCATATCATCCAGATTTCCTAGGACAAGACTTTTGTCATGCCTTACCATGCTAATTAAGTTTTAAAGTCTTGCCAGGGGTGTTTTTTTGTGTGTGTCGGAAGTCCTCTGCCAATGTCTTCATTTTCCATTGGCATCCGTATGCTGTGGATGGAGTGAATACTGATGAGGAGGAGGGGTGTCTGTGTCACTTTCAATAGATACTCATCCATCCATATCCCTTGTTGGGATCGTGCATCCTGTAGTATGGAGGCACCTGTTTCATGGGAGCGACTAGCTATCCTTGTGCTCCCGAAAGGCTCAGGTACTGAACAACCATAGTAAATGCTTGGTGTCGGAGCGGCACTTGGCTTCCTGATGGATAATGCTGGTTGTACATCATAAAAATATGACTCTATAACTCTCCTGAATACCCCACTGACTTCTAGTTTGGTTCCTGTCATTCAGCATCCTCTTTAGTCTGTGCATTTAGCTTATATGCTAGGCACCAGCATTGGACAAGATTTTACCTCAACTTGATTTTGTTGATTTTGTGTTAGGTTTGCAGGTGAGGGTTGGCAAGGTTCCTCAGTCACATCAATAACCTATAGAGACCACTGGGAAGGGATCCTGTGAGACACCACAAACCTATATGGCACCTTTGTGCAAATTAGGAAAAAATGTCTGAGACTTACATTGTCATGCAGCCTGTATGCCTGGGCAAGGTGCCACCATTTATCAACCCTCCACTGCACAGCAGGTGACCAGTAAAAGTATGTCCAACAAACGCATAGTGAGCAGCTAGTCCATGCCTGGCACTTCCTAGGGGCTAGTATACAAGGTGGTTCTGTATCTGTGGGTATGTAAAAACAGAACTAGGCTGGAAAATGGACATAGCCACAGGAGAGATGGAAATAGAGATGTGGTGCAAATTCACCTGTAAGTAATAGTTTCAGAAGAACCAGAGTAGGGAGGAGAAAAGCACCTTCATGAAGAGACAGAGTTGAACTCCAGTGGAAGAGAGGCCAGAACAAGTTCATCTTTTGACCTGGAAAGCTTGTTGGGTTTCTGTTCTTTGCAGTAGAGAGTTCACATTCTAGATCATTGCAGTGTTTCCTAATAGTTTTATTTCAGTGTATTTGGTGTGTATTTAATGTGCTAGCCAATTTTAAAAGTAATCCTATACATTGTAAAATATATGGGGTTCTGTAGAAAGAAAACATTTATTATCCATAATGCTATGACTCAGTAATAACCACTATTGCATTTTGGAGAATCTCCCTCCACACTATTATTCCTTTCTTGATTATTTAACTGCAGTGACAATTCCATTCAGTGTATGCAAAATGTAAATGTTTGCTACCAAGAAATATGAATCTTTACTAAGTATATTAATGATATCACTAATTAATTCACAATACTAAGAATGAAACACCCTCCTACACACACACACACACACACACACACACACACACACATTTTTTTCCCTTAGAGAGGAATAAATGTTTCCTGTTTCTGAGTGGTGTTTTCTGGAGGAAAAAATGGACAGGACTATTATCCTAATCAGTGTTTCAAAGATTAAAACCTTAAAGGGAAGCACGAGGTTTAAGAGAGTGTCCCATATGTAGCTGGAAGTGTCCTCAGAATAAGTAGGCATAGGAGCTTACATTGCTGAGACAAAAAGGGATGGGGATCACAGAACCTTATATTGATAAATGAAGCTCCCAGGAAATTCCACTTACTAAAGGAGGTAGGCTGGGAGTGGCAACAACACTATTGGTTTTCCTCATTGTGGAGTGCTACCTTCTGGTAATGTTCTTGTATGGGCACACATCCTTGGGGATGATAGGCCAGAAGAAACCAGGCTTGGCATTTCCGCTGTGCATACTACGCACTCTGCTTTTTCAGGCTGCTGTGTTTTGTTGTTGTTTTTATGAGAACAGCCATCCATGAGCATGTGCTGTGGAGCTTCCTGCTGCCCAGAGCTGGGGATAGAGCAGGCAAGCCGAGCTTCCAGAACCTGTGGTCCCAGATGTGTTTATTGGGGAAATACTGGCCTAGGACCAGGACAAGATTTGAAATCCCCTTCTGTTGCATATAGCCATGGTGCACTGAGAAAGGAACTTTCTGCTTTCTGAGTCTACCATTCTGTATTATAAAGAATTGGTGAGGAGGCTGAGGACTGTTTTATAAATCTTCAGCATGTTTCCCAAGTGTAAGATATCGCTGGCCTTTGTATCCCCTGACATTCTGATCTTGAACTTTTCATTTTCTCTGCCAGGTGGATGAAGAGTATAAGAACCCACACACAGTAGACCGAATTCCACTGGGGAAGGTGCCTCATCTTTGGGGACAGTCCTTGTACATCCTGAGCTCACTGCTGGCAGAGGTAGGCCTTCTTCACTGGAAACCCATCTGGTCAGAGGTACGGGAAAGTAGGAAGAGCACAGGGGCTCTCTGTACTGAGTCACTATGAATAGCTTTTGTGCAACTTCATTGTCTTCAAGGTCACCTGGGCTGAAACTGGGCCTCAGGCTCTCCTCTAGGTTTGCATATTGATATTCACAGCAAGCCAGTTCATATCAGCTCCATACTCTACTCCCTGTCCCCCTCTCGCCAGAATCTCTGGTATATACCTAGAATCTTTTTGCATTGTTGCCCAGCAGACATGGAAAACTTCCCAGCCAAGATTAGCACATCTGATCCTGGAAGAGACGGGATTTAGGAAGTTATTAGATGGGCTAGAAGCTCTCCCAGCCCGTGACACAGGAAGCACAGGGACTCTTCAGGTCTTTCCAAAGAGACAGAAGGCACAGGTTGTCCTTCAGATACCACAGCCCACACCAACCCACCTCTTGACCCATTCCCTCTTGCCCCCTTTCCCCGAGGCTTCTGTTGGAAAAGCTTTAACATGACTCCCTCAGTCTTGAGTAAGAAACTTCAGCTGAGAATTGTGGTATGGGGAAGGAGCCTAGAGAAGAAAGGGACTGTCCACCTGAGGCTGGCCAGCCTTGTGTGCTTCAACTGGGGACAAGAACAGTACATTAGAATGTTACTGGGTTACTGCTGTGGTAAAGACCGATGAAAGATAGCACAGTGGACATATCACCTGGAAACACTGGCTGTTGAGGTGGTTCCCATGTATGTTTAATCTCCCACAATCCATAGCCATGGCTTCATTTATACGAGTGTATTTATATTCTTTTGAAAGCAATCTTGTACCCAACTAGCTCAGGGACTTTTGGCAGGTCCCTTAACCTCTTTGATCCTCAACTGCCTTACCTGTAAAGTGAAAAGAGAAATGGGCTTATTTGTCTGTACAATGCATTTCAGCTCAGATTTCAGTATGTGTGGGGTGGGAAATAACTAATTCCACTCCTGAAACCTCTTCTCCAATATAAAAAGCCTTCCTTTGGGTCCAGCAGTAGGTCGACTCTGTCTCAGATCACCTTCATCCCCTTCGGATGCTTGGGTCATTCCTAGGAAGTGAAAGGTGATGCATTTTTAAAGAGCACACTTAACAATGTGGGAAGAGTTTTGTGTTTCAAAGAGTCAGCCCTAGACCGAAGTCTCGCTCTACCTTGTATAAGCATGTTCACCTCAGTTTTCCTGCCTGTAGAATGGTGAGGGACATAGGAGATTCAAGTGTGACAGTGCACATGCAGGGACTCAGCTAACACTAGTAGTAGCTTTCTTTTCACCCATACAGTGTGGGGGTACATTTGAGTAACCCTCAGAGCTAAGTGGTGGCGTTCTGGGTAGCATATGCTGTTATGGAGAGAAACTCAACAAATACAAAGGAAAGGTTTTTGAGTCTTTGAGCCCCCAAATATGTCATTTTCAAGTGTAGGAACAAGATGAAATCTTCGTTAAAACAGTTTTTCAAGTATTAATACTCTTCTCTTCTTAGGGATTCCTTGCCACTGGTGAAATTGATCCCTTAAATAGAAGATTTTCTACTTCAGTCAAACCTGATGTTGTAGTACAAGGTTTGTGAGCGTGTTTGCTCTCCATCTCTAACGTATAAAATCAGTGTAAATCTTTCATTCACATTGTTCCTAGTTCCTCACTGAAATTTGTTAAAAGGGTGTTAACAGGGTTCTAGCAGCAAACCTGTAATCCTAGCACTTGGGAGCATGAGGCAGGAAGGTCAATAGTTCAAAGCCAGGCTGGGGAGGTAGCTCAGTGGGTAAAAAGCTTAACTAGCAGGCATGAGGCCCAGGGCTCAATTTTCTGCACCCTTTTAAACTGGGCATGGTAGCATGCAGCTGTCATCGCAGAATTTTGGAAGAACAGTAGGATCACAAACGCAAAGTCACCTTTGGCTTAATAGAGATTTTGAGGCCAGTCCAACCCACATAGTAAGACCTTTACACAGGAAAAAAGGTCCAGAGGGCATGATTCATTGTACAATAAGATGTAGGCATCTGTGTGAAAACTTGTAATAAGTCAGGCAGGCCCCAGAAAGCAATGGGATTTTTCCCACCCACAAATTGACTTCCGACAAAGCAATTGTTTTCTGCAGTCTGAACTTTGTCACTGGAGCACACATGAGTCATTGAGCATCATTCTTCATAACTGTCACTCTAAAAAGTGGAGTCTGAGACTGGGGAAAACTCTGAACCCAAGTGAAATAGTTCATTTTTTCCTTGGAGGTCTCAGGTCTCAGTACCCGCTTTAACTCTCCCTTCCTTCCTCTTTAGCCAGTGTCTCTTCCAAAAAGGTGAGAAGCCCAATGGGGCTGCCTCTCCCAGGATACCTCCACAGGTCATATCTCAGGTCTGCTAGGACTCTTACTCCTCCCAAAGGATCCTGAAACCAATGGAGATGGGTCTGGAGGAAGTTCTCAATCTAAGTCTGGCCTATGGTATGCACTTAGAGCATTAGTCCCTTCTGTTTCCTTTCCCAAGGTCCCATGGCAGCTCTGGCACATTTTTTTAAAAGATTTATTTATTTATTTATTTATTTATTTATTATGTGTATGCTGTTTTGCCTGCATGTACACCTGGACATCAGAAGAGGGCACCAGATCTCATTATAGATGGTTGTGGGCCACCATGTGGTTGCTGGGAATTGAACTACAGTACCTTTGGAAGAGCAGCCAGTGAGTGCTCTTAACCTCTGAGCCATCTCTCCAGCCCCCAGCTCTGACACATTTTGAGTGCCTTTTAGAATAGTCAGATACTGTCAAATGTCAGCCCATTGTGTATATAACGCATTGCTGCTAAAAAAAAAAAAGCTATACACCATTGTTTGTTTGTTTTATGTATTGCTTTTTTGGTCTTTTGAAACAGAGTCTTACTTTGTAAAATTTGCTGACCTTGAACTCACTACAAATCCAGAGCTGGCCTTGCATTCATAGAAATACTCTTGTCTCAGTCTCCCAAGTGATGAAATTATAGGCATCAACCACCATGCCTGGCTTAAGCTGTACTTCTTTTTTTTTTTTTTTTTTTTTTTATTGCTGTATACTTCTTAAGGATAAGATTGTATTATTTTCTGTATTGATCTATACGTGTGTCACCTCCCCTCGGTGAAGCAGCCTTGCTAGGCCACAGAGGAAGATGATGCATGCAGTCCTGAAGAGACTTACTAGTCTGGGGTCATTTGGTAAGGGAGAAGGGCTCCCCCTTTTTGAGGACTAGGGGATGGGGTATGGGAGAAGGAGGAGGGAGAGTGGGACCAGGAGGAGATGAGGGAGGGGGGTTACAATTGGGATGTAAAAATGAATAAATTAAAAAAAAAGAAACTATCAAAAAAAGAAAAGAATGATTGAACAAAAAGCCTTCTTTGTGGCCACAGGCCTGTTTAAATAAGCTTGACCATAATGCAATGAGAGGAGCTACACGTTGTCACCTAATCAATAGTGTATATAGTATACACCTAACCACGACAGCATTCTGACCTGCATGAAGCTTAGAGGTTAGTTTATTCACTTAAGGACCTCAGTTGGCAGCTGACGGTGGGGACCCATTACTGGTGTCCTGGTGGGCTGATGCAGCTACATTCCTGAATCTGCGTACTTGACCAGCACATTCTGCTAATTTGTGTCTTAAATCTACACGAAGTTTTTGTGGGTTTTTGTTGTTGTTGTTGTTTGTTTGTTTGTTTTCCCAGCTGTAGGCCAGGACATATTAATAGATCTCAACTGGACTTTTTTTTAATTTATTGATTTTTATTTTTAATTATATATATGTGTGTGCATGTATCTGAGTATGAGTGTGTACACATGAGCAGCGCCCAAGTTGACTAGAAGGTGTTGTGTTCTCCAGAGCTGGAGTTATAAGCAATTATGAGCCTCCTGATATTGGTGCTGGAAATGAAACTTGGGTCATCTAGATCAGTGAGTGCTCTTAACTGCTGAGCCAACTCTCCATGCCAGCATTTTTTTTTTAAATATAGTAGAACAGAGATGAATTACCAGAGGATCTGGCATGGAGCAGGTCAGGGGATCTTTCAGAAACTCATGCTGGTCCAGTGAAATGCCTCAACAAGTAACAGCCCTTTGCCACCTGGTAGCCTGATAGCCTGAGTTCAGTCTCCAAAGCCCACGAAGTACAGCAAGAGAACTGACTCCTGAAAGTTGTCCTTTTACCTTCACACACATGTACACTCCCCCTACACACACACACACACACACACACACACACACACACACAAACACAGACAGTGGTGGGCCAAACTCATGCTCATGTGGTTGCATCAGAACATAATCCTCTCCAGTTTCAGTTATAGCCACTCCCCGAAAGAGGTAGTCATACTGAGAGTGGATGCTGTGTCTTTGATAAATGTGGAGTTCTGCTTGTTAGTGAAATTTTCAGAAGGGATAAATGTTGAGGGAACCCCACAAACAATCCCACATAGCCCAGCAATCTAATTTGTTGGTGTCCTGGGGAAGGTAGAGTGGGGATTAGGTTCCAGTCCTGGCTCAACTATTGTGGGCTAATTAAGCATTCTCATGACTTCTATTCACTGTAAAGATGAGATCATTTATCGGAGCCCAACGACAGTCAAACGGTTCTTGAGTTGGGAGTGAGGATTGAAAGAAAATTAATAAACCAACACACTACACATGGGATCTTTTTGAGAGGGCTTCCAGTAGAAAACTAGTCACCAGTTTATTCCAATAATCCCTTTTCAACTCAGAGCAAAAGCACCTCAGTACAATGAATGAATCCACAGGGAAGTCAAAACTTCTTTACCTAGACCAGCTGTCTGTGTGATCCTCACATAATCAAAAGGTGTGAACTTGACAAGACATCCTACCTGCTGTCTCAAACAAAAGGAGGTAGACTTGGCAAAACATTTGCTTATCGCTGACCCTAGGTGAAGGCCAGGGTGAAAACCTGTCTTTCCGCTGAGATCTAAATAACAAAGCAGCCTGACAGACCAGAGGCTCCCCACAATCATTGGTATAAAACACTTTAAAAAGTACCAGGTGGCATATAAGTGTAAGGAGGTAATGTTCAGGTTTCAATGGCATTTAGATGTATCACATGTTCAGCATTTCCCAGCGTAGGGATCCAATGGTAGGATTTGGGGAAGATGCCCTCACAGTACCTTAGCCTTTGTTCTCTGGCCTAAGCATGCCCTGGGCCCGTTTCCAAAAGTCTCTGCTGCAGCTGGGCAAGTTACCAGCTGTTCCCTGTGACTGGCCTCCTCTTCTGCAAGCCCCTGTCCAGATTCCATCCCATTGACAAGATACTGCTTTCTCGTAAAGGCAGGCAGTACTGGTGTGATAGATAGCACCAAGCTAATCCCTGATGTGTTTCTGAGCTAAGACTAATTTCTGCATAGGCTACCAGGACCCACATACTTGGAAGTCCCTGCTAGCCAGAGGGCCCAGGGCCCAAACCATCTGGAATGGGTGCTCTTTCTCATCTGCGGGGGTTTGTGCTGTGCTTCTAAGTGGGCTAGAGAGTCCCACTTCTACCACTCTCTCCACCAGCAGGTCCACTTTCTTTTCCTGACATATTTATTGCTCACTCCCCCTGCCCTTCGGGAGCAGGAACAGACTTCTCGAATCCCCTGAGGGAGCTGTTTCCACTCCTAACCCTGTGTCAAAAGGACACTGGCATATTTAGATGAAAGCAGACCCAGAGGGAGGCAAGACATGATTTCAAGTAGGAGAAGTTGGTGCAGAGCCTATTGAAGACCATTTCTAAAAGCTCTCATACTGTCCTGCACAGTGAGGGCACTTGACAGGTATGCATTGGTGTGTGTTGAGGTGCAGTAAGGACAGAGAAAAAGCAGGAAGGGTAGCAGGACAAATGCCACCATTTCCAAAGCCAACTGTGGAGAATGTGTTAATATGCCTAGGACTGGAGAGAAGAGAGATCAGTTCCATGTGTCAGTGTGCAGAGACACCAGACACAGATCTGAGACTGATTCTTTGTTCTTATTTGCAGTTGCTGTCTTGGCAGAGAACAGTCACATTAAGGGGCTGTTGCAGCACCATGGGGTAAATGTCCAGAGCATTGCTGATGTGCATCCAATTCGAGTTCAGCCAGGCCGGATTCTTAGTCATATATATGCCAAACTTGGTAGGTCATGGAAGTATTGGAGTATATTGGGAAAAGGGCCTTTCCAGGTGCTAGGTGCAAGTGTGAGAGAAACTTTGTTCTAAGTTCTGAAGAAGACCTGGGGGAGCACTAAGTAGGCCAGCCACTTGTCTCAGTCCATTGTGAAGAAGAATGGACAGACAAGCAGATTTCCCTCAACCCATACAGCCATAGGAGGGCCTCTGTTGGGTAGTTCCGTTGGAGAATAAGTACCCCCATTAAAAGGTCACAGTTGAAAGAGCTACTGGTATCTTGATATGGCTTCTAATTGTTACCTGTGGTACCCCAAAGTGCTCACTTTACCCACTAAAGTGGGAAGCACTTCTCTTTTCTTTCTTAAAATCTGAATAAATAACTTTATTTTAAAATAAATAACTAAATTCAATCTATCAATAAATAAATTCAAGGTCAATGTTAATAAAGTTCTTTTAATAATTCTACTCCATATAGTTGAAACTGCTGTTCATACCCATGCATGAATAGAGGAGACAGGATATATTTCTCTGTTCAGCTTTGTCCCACTTCTTAAAAGGCCATGGTATTAGGAAGACAAACCCCATAGTATATTGTCTGACATAAAAATAAGACCAGCCTTTGCCTAGGTTGCTAGGAATAGCTTGTACTTTAATTTCTTTAACTCCAGTTTCTCCTTTATGTTTCAAATAGGACGAAATAAGAATATGAAATTGAGTGGTCGACCATATCGGCACATTGGTGTCCTTGGTACCTCCAAACTCTATGTAATTAGGAACCAGATCTTCACTTTTACGCCCCAGGTAAAAAGAGTGGTCATGGCAGTGCATACCCTTAATTTCAGTGCTGGGAAGGCAAAAACAGGTGGAACACCATGAGTTCAAGGCCAGCCTGGTCCACATGAGTTCTAGACCAGCCAGAGATATACAGTGAGAATCTGACTCAACACACACAGAAGGAAAAAAAAAAAAAAAAAAACTTAAGAAAAAAAGTGGGAGCAAGTAGAAAACCAGCCGGCATCCTCTTGTTAGATCCTCTTTTCTGTCTGGTAAGCATTTCTACATCAAGCATGGAAGAATTTTACATGCATGGGATCACATGGAGATATAGAAAGTGCTCAGTTCATGTTACTTGAATCAAATTGAGTATTGCGTCACTCCCAGACATGAATTCACATTGCTTTCCCGTATGACATGGCACTTGGCTCATATCGCCCAAATTTAATAGTCCCTTACCCTTGTGAAAGATGTCACTGGACCCCCAGTATGACAAACAACCAGACTGATTTTCAGGTCCCCAACCCCCTACCGAGATTCAAATGCACTGACCATCTTCAGAACTTATCTTCAGAATTTTTGTTCCTAGAGAGAACTAACCTAGAGGAAGTACATACTAATTGTTCTCCATTTGAACACCTAGAAGATGAACACTGTTGTCATTTTGCCAGTGTGGGCCATAACATGGATGGACCCCTGCCTACCTGCACATGCGGTTGGTTGTGAGGCCTTGCCTCAGTAGCTGCCACTTTTGAACCTTGCAAACCCTTTTCCTTAGGAGCAAATTCCAGAGGCAGATCCGAGCACACACTAGCACAGAGGTCTGGAGAACAATTGGACTTTCATCGTTATGCAGCAGTACCTGTGACTGGCGTTAAGCAGGCATCAGTTAGATGGGCAGTTCCAAGTTCTCCCTCACCTGGGAAGTGTTTGCTAACCCAGGTCCCAGAAAGGGTAGCAATTACAGGCTCTTGATTTGTTTTGTGTGGTCAACAAGGCGCCTATATCCCCCATGGGAGGAAGACAGGTCTGTTGACACACTTTTCCTTTCGTACCAGTGTAGCTACAACTCCCAGGCAGGTGACAGATTGTTACAGTCTCAATTGACCTCCTGGTCAGAAGACTGAGGCAATACTGAACCCCTTCCCCGACATCAGGTTCAGGATTAGTGCTTGCCTTGAGTGGTAGGTGCTGTGTGGGAGAAAGTAAAGGGTGACCCCTGACTTGGCTCGTTCTTACTTTCAGTTCACTGACCAGCATCATTTCTACCTGGCCTTGGACAACGAGATGATTGTGGAGATGCTGAGGATAGAGCTGGCTTATCTGTGCACCTGCTGGCGGATGACTGGCCGCCCCACACTCACCTTCCCTGTCACACACACCATGCTCAGTAATTCCATGAATTTCATCTTCTGGGTCATGGGCTCTTATCTAAGTGTTTAGGACAGTTTCTGTGGACTGTGCCAAATGCTAAAGGGGATCCTTAGCAGTTTGACTTCTTTGTGTAGGGAATATTTCATACCATAAGGGTTTTGATTGGGTTGGTGCTAGTGAGACTATTTCAGATGAAGAAAACTCATCCGTCATTTTTTTTTTTTTCCGTAGCAAATGATGGAACTGACATTCATCCTGCAGTTCTTTCTACAATTAGAAAACTGGAAGATGGATATTTTGGAGGTGCTAGGTACATTGGGATTTCTTTTCATTTACTAAGAATAACATTGACATTTCTGAAAGTCTTTAGCTGTCCTTTCCCCACCTTTTGCATCAGTTTCTAGACCCAAACACACATGATTTTAGAGTAAAAAGGAAATCAAAATTAATCTACTTTTACCTCCCCAACCTTCTGGTACTCCTGCTCCTACTTCCCAAGTGCTTGGATTATAGACGTTGCTCCCGTGCCCAACTTTGGGATTGAATTTCTTGGCTTGTGTAGGGCCAATATATATTTTTGACTCCTGCAGAAGTGCTACCTCTCTGTAGACGAGTTTCCCAGTGATTCATAGTAGTCTGTCTGCACTCCACCTGTATCTCTAACGTTGTCCCTTCATGACAGAGTAAAATTGGGGAACCTGGCAGAGTTCCTCACCACTTCATTCTACACATACCTGACCTTCCTGGATCCGGACTGCGATGAGAAGTTGTTTGATGACGCCAGTGATGGGAACTTTAGTCCTGACAGCGAGTCAGACCTGGGAGGATACTTGGAAGACAGCAGTCATCAAGGTACATTGTGGCAAACAAGTGTCTGTGAATTGGTGGTTGAATGTGTTTAAACCTTGGCACTGTGATAAACTCCCCTAAGACCCAAATGCAAAATCATCGACAGGTAAGCTAAAAGCAAAAGAACAGAAACAAGGCTTCTAAAGATTCTGTTCTAAAGGGGCTGGTTTGAGAACATAAATTCCACTGGTGCCTTTGAAAACAGGGCTTCATAAGTCCAGTAGGAAAAGTCTCAAGCATAGGACTATTCATAAATTGCTTTTTAAAATACTATCCATTTATTTATCCCCCCCTCTCTCTCTCGTGTGTGTGTGTATGTGTGTGTGTGTGCGTGTGTGTGTGTGTGTGTTACACCATGGCATATATAACATATGTGTAGAGGTCAGAGGAGAGCTTTTAGGAGCTGTTTCTCTCCTTCCACCATGTGGATTCTGAGTATTGAACTGTTGTTGGTAAGTTTGGCAGTAGGCACCATTGCCCGCTGAGCCATCTCACCAGTCCTCTTTTTGTTTTACTTCTTTTTAAGATGGTCCACTTGCCCCTCAGACCTCTGTGAGTTCATTTGCACCAGCCGCTCCTGGTGCTTCTTTACAGGGGTTTTCCTAGCTATTTAAAAAGTCCATCCTGACCTGAAAGTTAACCCAATGCTTCATGCATGTTATACTGCTGAGCTGAACCACCAAGCCCTTACAAAATACATTCTTAAAGAGAAACACATTGCTTGACTTTTGAAAGGAATGGTGAAATGGCCTGGTTTTGATTAGATGTGAGTGGTGAAACCCCGTGTTAATCTGAACATGGTTTTGGGTCAAAGTGACCTGTTTTTACTTTTAGATAATATTTGTAATTGGTGCAGAAAGCTCCATAAGGCTTAGCTCACGAATTAAAAGACAGGGTGTCAGGTACTGTTCTTTTGGTTGTTTTCATATTCTGCAGCTCATCTCTGGATGATGTGACTTAAACACGATCTCATTCTGGATTTCCTTGGCCTAGCATGAAGATTTTTTTCAAACAGTAAATTTGTACACGCATATGACATACCTGTCACTAACTCTTGGTGTGAGTAAAGATGCAAATAGATAGTGCTAAATGTTGTCTACTCCATGGTTCGTTTTCATTGATTCTTTTCCTTGGCTCTCCAACTGTAGAAAGCCAAGATGAACTTGACCAGTATATCGACCACCTTCTTCAGAGCACATCCTTGAAGTGTTACCTGCCTCCTCTTTGTAAGAAGTCAGAAGACAGCCACGTATTCAGTGCTATCCACTCCACTCGGGACATCCTTTCTGTGATGGCCAAAGCGAAGGGTTTGGGAACTCCATGTATGTTATTAAGCTCTTCTGTCTGTTAAGATATATTCTTTTATGAGAGTAATGTGTGAGTATAATTGAAGTCAATCCCAAAAGACAAGATAGGCTCAACTTAGATATGCCCCCTTTCAGCTCTTCTACATGTTTCTTCTCCAGATTTCTTTTTTTTTTTTTTTTCCCTTCAAAACAGGGTTTCTCTGCCGTAGCCTTGGCTGTTCTGGACTCCCTGTGTAGATCAGGCTGGACTCAAGCTCACAGAGATCCACCTGCCTCTGCCTCCCTGACTGCTGGGATTACAAGTATGCACCACCATACCCAGCTCCTCCATATTTCTAAAATAGTATGTGTTTACTTCTATCCTTTGAGACAGAGGTGCAGGCAGAAGCCCATGCCTGTTCTGCTTGCAGCCAAGGCAAGGGCCGGGTGAAGCCCAGGCCCAGGGGGCTGGAGGGCAGGCCTTCAGATGTGTTAACCAATCTGTGCCTAGACATCCTCCTTCTTTGACTCTTTTCAGAGAGTCCTCTAGTCTCCTGCCCTCCTGAAGGAGGCAGGCACCATGCTGTGTGCAGAAGAGGAGAGCTTCTAGGGAGCTCACTGCATCTCACACACTGTCTCTTCAGTCTTTTTTAGTTTTGTCCCCTTGAGCCCCTCACCAGTTCCAGAAGTACCCAGGACAGCAAATTCCTGAGACTTCTGAGGATTCTTTTTCTTTGCCTTTTAGTTGTTTTTTTTGTTTGTTTGTTTGTTTTTTGTTTTGTTTTGTTTATTTACTTTATATCTCAGACATAAATCCCTAAGCTCCCAGTCCTACCCTCCCTCCTTGTTTCCCCTATCCCCACTCCTCTACTCTTCTGAAAAGGGGAGCACCCTACACTCTCACCCCAGCATGTAGAATTGCATCAGGACTGAGCTCATCCTCTTCCCTTGCGGCCTGGAAAGGCAGCCCCACAAGGGGAAGTGATCAAACATAGTCCATGTCAGAACAGGCTCTCACTCCCCTTACTAGGTGACCCATATGAGGACCAAGCTGCCCATTGGTTACATCTATGAAGAGGGGCCTTAGGCCCAGTCCATGCATAGTCCTTGGTGCTTCAGTCTCCACAAGTTCCTCTGGGCGCTGGTTGGTTGGCTCTGTTGGTCTTCTTGTGGTACACCTGTCCTCTCTGGGTCCTCCTCCCCGCAACTCTTCTACAAGGCTCCCTGCACTCCACCCAATGTTTGACTATGGCTCTCTGCATCTATTTCCATCAGGTACTGGGTGGAGCCACACAGGACAGCTATACTAGGCTCCCATCTGCGAGCATAGCAGAGTATCATTAATAGTGTCAAGGGTTGCCTCTCCCATTGGGTGGGTCTCAGGTTGGGCCAGGCATTGGTTGGACATTCTCTCAATCCTTGCTTTATTTTTGTCCCTGTACATCTTGTAGGTAGGGTAAATTTTGGGTCGAAGTTTTTGTGGGTGGGTTGATATTCTCCTCCCTTCACTAGGAGTCCTGTCTAGTTAGAAGGTGACCTCTTTAGTCTCCATGACCCCTGTTACTGGGAGTCTCAGCTAGAGGCACCTGAGCATTCTCTTAAGGCAAGCCTGACTGGTTAATTGATTCTCCCATTGTATTATTGGAGTTTTCTGGCCCTGTCTCTTCTAAATCACTCATCTTTCAACCTTTATCTTTCGTATTTCTGAAAATGTTGCTATTGTCTTCTTTCCTCTTTTTACCTGGTTTTGAGGATTTGTGTTTTTGTTTGGGTTTAGTTAGGTGCTTTTGTGGTTTTGGCTTTGGTTTTTGGTGACATTACCTTGTTCTGTGGTTCAGGCTAGCCGTGAACTCAGTTATATAGTCTAAGCTGACTTTGAACTTCTAGTCCTCCTGTAGAGTCCTGACATTCCAGATGTGAACCACTTTAGCTTGCTTTATGAATCCCTTTTAAATACTGATTAGTGAGGGAGATAGAGAGATGGCTCAGTGGATAAAGGGTTTGCTGAAAAGGTGTGAGAATCTGAGTTTATATTGCCTTGCACCCATGTAAAATCCAGACATAACAATGTACAACCATAATTCCAGCACTGCAGCTGTGGCAGCAGGAGTTGGGGGTGGGGCAGGAGGCAACTTCCTGAAGCCAAATGGGTGAACTCCAGGTTCACTGAAGAGATTCTGTTCAAAAAATAAAGTAGAAAGTAATAGAGGAAGACACTCAGTGCTAGACCCTGTCTTATACACACATGTATGCACACATAAAATGTACACGAGCTACTTCTGAGTTTTCTAAAATGTGATATGTCCTGGAAGACAGAAGCATCATACTGAATGACTACAGATAATAATAGCATCCAAAGATGGTGAAAAGTAAAATCCGTAACAACCAGCAATGCTAGAGTGAAACTGGGCAGGAAACCCAGACACCTTGATCATGAAATCCTGTGCCCTTGGACAAATGTTCTAGCTTCTCTAGATCTCAGTTTCCCTACCTGGAAAACAAAAGAGAGGGGTAGGAGTGGAGTCAGGCATCATCTATTTTTAAAATCTGTTTGCCATCCTAAAATGCCCATACCTAGCAAGAGAAGGGCTTTATTGTTTTTTCTTCCTCACAATAGCTTTCTTAATTCTTTTCTTTTCCAGTTTTCCCCATGACTTTGCCAACTAAAGTTCTAAGTGGACACCGTAAATCACTGAATCTTGTTGACTCCCCTCAGCCACTCCTAAAGAAGGTAAAGTATTCGGGGTAGTTTGTTGTTGTCGTTTTAAATGTAACACTTGATAATAGTTAGTCCCAAGAACTATCTCAAATGGTAGGGCTTAAAGAGCATACACACACACACACACACACACACACACACATATATATATATATATCCAGAGTTTCAAGTGTAGACGCTCTAGATGTTGATGTGAATCTAGCACTTAGTTGTCAGAATTCAGTTTGCACCATTGCATAATTTGAGTCTCGTGTATACCTTTATGTTTTGCCTGGAGCAAAATGTCTCTTATTGCCTATCTACCTGGTCATCAGAACACAACAGTGATAGAAGGAATACACTTAATACACACCTGAGCCAGCCAGAGCTCAAAACAGAGCATAGAACTTAGTACTCATACTCTTTGGTGTGGTTTTTAAGACAGGGTCTCAGTTTTTGGCCCAGTCTGACCTTGAAGTCACAGTCCTCCTACATTGGCCTGCCAAGTGTTTATTATAAACATGTACAGCACAGAGAGTCTTTGAAAGACTCTACCCAGCAGGGTATCAAAACAGATGCTGAGACTCATAGCCAAACTTCGGGCAGAGTGCAGGGAATCTTATGAAAGAAGGGGGAGATGAAAGACTTGGAGGAGACAGGAGCTCATAAAGAGAGCAACAGAACAAAAAAAAAATTTCTGGACCCAGGGGTCTTTTCTGAGACTGATACTCCAACCAAGGACCATGCATGGAGATAACCTAGAACCCCTGCACAGAGATAGCCCATGGCAGCTCAGTATCCAAGTGGGTTCCCTAGTAATGGGAACAGGGACTGTCTCTAACAAAAACTCAGTGGCTGGCTCTTTGATCACCTCCCCCTGAGGGGGGAGTCAGCTTTACCAGGCCACAGAGGAAGACAATGCAGCCAGTCCTGATGAGACCTGATAGGCTAGGGTCAGAGAGAAGGGAAGGAGGTCCTCTCCTATCAGTGGACTTGGAGAAGGATATGGGAGGAGATGAGAGAGGGAGGGTGGCATTGGGAGGAGACAAGGGAGGTGGATATAGCTGGGATACAAAGTGAATAAGAAAATTAAAAAAAAATAAAGACCTTTTGAGGTAAAAACATGAAATATACATGTACCACTATTCCCGGCTTCTCCATACTCTTTTTTTTTTTTTTCATCAATTACACTTTATTCATTCTGCATCCCCCCATAAGCCCCTCCCTCCTCTCCTCCCAATCCCACCCTCCCTCCTCCCTCTGCTTGCATGCCACTCCCCAAGTCCACTAATAGGGGAGGTTCTCCTCTCCTTTCTGGTCTTAGTCTGTCAGTTCACATCAAAAGTGGCTGTATTGTCCTCTACTGTGGCCTGGTAAGGCTGCTCCCCCCCCCCAGAGGGAGGTGATCAAAGAGCAGGCCAATCAGATTATGTCAGAGGCAGTCCCTCTT
This sequence comes from Meriones unguiculatus, assembly GCF_030254825.1. Classification (NCBI taxonomy): domain Eukaryota; kingdom Metazoa; phylum Chordata; class Mammalia; order Rodentia; family Muridae; genus Meriones; species Meriones unguiculatus. The sequence continues at coordinate 140,115,911 of NC_083369.1, read as the reverse complement.
CACATTACTATGTAACCCAATTGGACTCTGAACTGCCCTGGGCTACATCTGTGCAGGGGTTCTAGGTTATCTCCATGAATAGTCCTTGGTTGGAGTATGAGTCTCTGGGAAGTTCCCTGTGTTCAAATTTTCTTGTTCTGTTGCTCTCCTTGTGGAGACCCTGTCCTCTCCAGCTCTTACTATTTCCCAGTTCTTACATAAAATTCCATTCACTCTGCCCAACAGTTGCCCATCCGGCTCAGCATCTGCTTTGATAGTCTGAAGGGCAGAGGCTTTCAGAGGCCCTCTGTGGTGGGTTCCTAGGTTGTTTCCTGTTTTCTTCTTCTTCTGATGTCCATCCTCTTTGCCTTTCCGGATGGGGATTGGACATTTTAGTTAGGGTCCTCTCTCTTGCTTAGTTTCTTTTATAATGAGATTCCTCAAGACATAAAATCTTAGGTGTTCATCTTATTTTTACTATTTTATTTAGACATCTCTGATTTATCCCATATGAATCAAAATATCCAAATGTTAATTGGAGAACATTTTAATCTAATTATATTTTTAGGTAGTTTTAAATGTGCACTTTTATGTTGTTTTGCATTTTAAAAGTTATGTCACTGAAAGCTGGGTGCGATAGCATAAGATTGTAATTCCAAAACCATGGAGGAAGAAGAGGAAAGATTACAAATTTTCTGTCAACTTGAGTTACATAGCAAGTTCTAGGGAAACCTGGGCTACATGATAAGACCTTTTCCAAGAAAATGAACGAATATTTTATTAAAGTATAACATATAGACAGACTTATGAGTTCAGTTACTTATCACTGAGTCAATATCCATTTGTCTTTGGTCACTTTCTTTGCCTCCTGCTAGTTAGCCACACCTCAAATAGTCCAAAGATAACTGCTAGGGCCTGGAGTGTGGCTCATTAGGAGACTCTCTTGAAAGGCCCTAGGTTCCATTCCCAGTACGTGGTGAGGAGGAACACTGCCGCCATGACTTGTCGCAATAGAAGTTGGCTTTATCTATTTCTGAACTTTGAATAAATAAAACTTAGGTATGTTTTAACCTGTTCTCTCTAGTTCCTTGCGAATGGTGGCCAACATAGGTCACTATCAAATATGGTACAGGTGCATAACTGATAGAGTGCAAAAGACTTCCTGAAACCATGAAGCCTAGCATAGCGCTAGCATTCAGAAAGAAAGCTGGTGTTTCACTTTGTGCTCACCTGAACTTTCAAGTTTGCATTGTCAACCCCTTTCCTTACTTTTTGACTTTTACGTGGCCAGACTCCTGAATATGACTACCAGTGGCCCGGAGATGACTGTGGTGAAATGGACTGTGGTGAAATGGACTGTGAGAAACTAGTTGGGCAACTGAAAGACTGCTCAAACCTACAGGACCAAGCAGACATTCTGTACATCCTTTATGTAATAAAGTAAGTACCTTAATCTCTTTGGGCTGTTATAGCAACACATCATCAGCTGGCCTCATAAAGAACTGAAGTGTGCCTTCCAGTTTTAGAAGCTGGTAATCCAAGATAACAGTGTCTGGTGATGGCCTACTTCCTCATGGATGGTACCGATAGGGTGAACCTATCGGGCATTTTGTAAAAGGGAGGTAAAAGCTCTCTGGAGCCTCTCATGTAACGGTACTATCTGATGTATTCTGAGAGTTCTTACTTCATGGCCTGGGAGCTTTCCAAAGCTCCATCTCCCAATACATCACTCTGGGGTTAGGATTTTAGTGCAGGGATTTGAAGGGACACAAGTGTTCAAGCCATAGCAGCGAGGTTATGGCCTTCGCCATGTTGAACATAGTTCTCTATAATTGTTTCTCCTGGTCTCCTGGCCTTCCAGCAGTGCCGGGCCATGTTCGTAGTCACTCAAATTACCCAGGATCACTACACATGAGAGTTCTATCCCTTTCTTGGCCTCTTGATGCTGGTCTTCCATGAAAAGTCTGGGCAAGGCCAGGATACCATAGGGACGTATGAACACTAGGCTTTTGTTTCAGAAGACATGGTGTAGTCATGTTTGGTTGGACTGGATCCACTTGGAGAGGCCCAGAGTGGCTAGGAATATCCAAACACTTGGCAAAATGCACATCCATCCATGCCTCAGCTGGCCTTGACGTTCTAACCTTTCTCTTTGTATTTTTCTGCCTCTTGCCAGGGGTCCCAACTGGGATACCAATCTGTTTGGACAGCATGGAGTCACTGTTCACTGTCTTCTCAGCGAACTCTATGGAAAAGCTGGCCTAAACCAAGAATGGAGTTTGATTCGCTACATTTCAGGCCTGCTCAGGAAGAAAGTGGAGGTCCTGGCTGAGGTCAGAATAAGCGTGCCTGCCCGTTTGCTCTCTCTAGTCCCATGCTTTCTTCTTCCAATCTTCTAGTTATGGCAGCTCAAGGCAAGGGCCTCTTACCGATAAAGAGACTCAGGGAACTTAACCTAGAATTGAGCAGGTCCTCTCCTGACTCTTTGTGGTTCAGGACAGAGAGGAGAAATGAAGAAATTCTCAAAACGATTTAATTCTTTTGATTCTTTCTTAACTACAGAAAGTCTTACGAAGCAATCACATGCAACAAAGCACTTATTTCCATTGTCACCATACAGAGATTATCAACACATATGTATGTATGTATGTATGTATCCTTGAGGCCCTACAAAACTCAGAAGCACTTCCTGTGCCTTTAAGCAAATGTTCTGGTAATGTGCTAGTCATTGCTACACGTGAGTGCTGAGGAGTCCGAAAGCTGGGAACACAGTGTGCCTAGTAATTCTAATATTTCCTATCTGAGGCCTCATCCTGCCTTTTCTGAATACAGTAGGGAGTCCTGGGAGTTTCCTTTAGTGGATGGGTGGGTCAGGCCAGGGGCCACACCTGGGGGATACAAAGATCACAGGGATCCAGCGCTATATGGGTTGCTCAGCCTGTGTTCTAGGTTCGAATTTCTCAGAAGAGTAATGTGCATGGATTATGAAGTTCATGAAGGTAAATTTCTGGTGCTGTTGGCACTTAACCTTCTCAGTTAGCTTTGCTTCATTTATTTTCTTTTGTATGCCTCCCCTCACAGGCCTGTGCAGATCTGCTGTCCCACCAGAAGCAGCTTACAGTAGGCCTGCCCCCTGAGCCCCGGGAGAAGACTATCTCCACGTAAGTCCCTGCTGGATACCCTCCAGTCTGTAGAGGAGCACTGAGAGAGAGTTGCACCGAGAGAGAGTTGCACCATTGGGGAAGGGTGGCAGTAGCTTTGGGAAGACATTCTGCCATGTGGGTGCTTATAGTGTGGAAAGCAGGGAACTTTCACTGAGAGCAAGGAGGCAATGAGGTACTCATTAGTGTTACCTGATTGCTCTTCCTTAGGCCTCTTCCCCCAGAAGAGCTCACAAAACTCATCTATGAAGCCAGTGGACAGGACATCAGCATTGCTGTCCTCACACAGGTTAGGTGCTGGTACGGGAGGGGCAAGCGAGGCCACGGCCTTCCTCAAAGTGCAGGTAGGCTCCTCAGATTTCCTGAAGCCCTGTTCCCATGTGTATCTGCACCAGGAAATCGTGGTTTACCTGGCCATGTATGTCCGGGCCCAGCCTAGCCTCTTTGTAGAGATGCTCAGACTCCGGATTGGATTGATCATCCAGGTAATGGCCACAGAGCTGGCTCGGAGCCTGAACTGCTCAGGTAAGAGGCCATGGCTTGCCACGTCCGCCATATCAGCCCTACCGCAAGGCCTTGGTGTTCAGGGAGGCACACTCAAGCACTTCCGAATAAGCTTCTACTCTGGGTGAGTTTAGGCTCTCCCAGGTTCCTTTGTGAGAAGTAGCTACTGTCAGGCCACATAGGACAGTGTTCCTCAGTGGGGCAGGCAAAGCAGCAGCCATGTTTTCATGAGAAACTTTGTACCTGACAGCAAAGCTACAGTGATATCCTCACCCTAAGATGTCTCCTTCCACTTAATAATACCATCACTGAGAGAAATGCAAACATCATGCAAAGCACATTCCAACAGCAGGGAACAGTACGATGTGAAAATTCTATGTCTAGGGATTAAATTTGCCTGGACTGACCTCAACAGAGGTATGTGCATTCCGCAAGGGCCATTGTCTTTTCGACCTGAAGCACCAGTGAAGGGATCCCGAGCAAGGACACCTGCTGTTGCCTTTTACATTGTCCTCTCCCAACCCGAGCCACCCGCCACCAGCCCGTGTCTGGATCTCTTAGAAGATCTTCGTTTGCAGGAGAAGAAGCTTCCGAGAGTTTGATGAACCTCAGCCCCTTTGACATGAAGAACCTCCTGCATCACATCCTGAGTGGGAAGGAGTTCGGTGTGGAGAGAAGCGGTGAGTCAGTGCAGTGAGTGCTTCCTGGGGGGGCCAGGTGGAGGTCAGCACCGGTGTCAGCAGTTCCCCTCTCAGGAAGGGATCATGCATTTTCCTCTCTCAGTGGGGGGAACCTGAGGCACGGGCTCAAGGTTCTTGCTTTGAGGGACGAGGAGCGCCCTCACAGGGTTGCGTTTCTTTGCAGGTGACAGGGGTATGTAGACGGAGGGAACTGCATACCTTTATACCTTGCCTGTCCTGTATCCCTAAGCATGGTGAGGTGAGGTGACCCTAAGGGTTTAGGGCTGTCCTTACACATCACTGCTTGCGGCCCGGCCTTTGGTTTGCATCCAAGGTCCCATGGCATTCTCCAGAGAGCAGGGAGAAACGACCTGTGTGGGCCAGTTCACTCGCTGAATCCCAGCATGCTTAGTTTTTATCTGTCTCAGAAATCTGCTCATGGTGCTAAGAAATCTCATCACCCAAGTCCTGGTGTGATTCTTGTTCCCAAATGTTCCCTAATTATAATTGAAGCAATTATCATTTCTCCTCCTCATAGAAAAAAAAAGCTAAATGATTCTCAGACACATTGGTGAATTTATTTCATCAAGCCAACGAAACACACTGTGGGCTATCATTCCTTTTATTTAATAAGAAGGACATTGGGTACTTTGTATTTTTCCTGAGTGTGTGCCAGCCGCAGACAAAGCCACATGGGGCAATCAGCTGTCTATTTGTGGTTTTCTCCTTTCTGAGGAGCAGTGCTCACAATCCCTACCGAAAAGTAAATTAGAGTTATTTCATGTACACAGTCCTTGAAATGCAAATAGAAAAGATAAATATTTAAGGTGTTCTGCTCATCATAATAGTGTACATGGTTTGACAGATAGTTGTCAACAAATGTAAAGCTATATAGATGCTTACAAAACCAAGAACTGAGGAATGTCATTTGAACAGCGTTACATGTCTAATCATGAGCAAGGACAGAAGATGTATTATCTTTTTCTAACAGCATTTCTTCATTGTCTTGTAACTGTTCTGTTTTTATAAGCTTGGAAGCTAGTTAGTAGGCTTAAAATTCTGACTAAATCCCAGAACTGCTATTTCCAACAAACACTTTCCCCCAAAGACAGTGTCATGGGGCTTTCCATACCCTGTTTGGCTTATTTTCCATCCCTTCCGTGCCACTTCTCCCTTGCCCCTTCATTGGATCTCCTTGGTGGCTTTTCCCCATTCAACTGCCTCTCCCGCCAACCTTCCTGGCTTCAGCAATGTTCTATAGAAACATTACCTACCAGGGGTCTTTTCTGAGGCTGATACTTCAACCAAGGACCATTCATGGACATAACCTAGAAATGGCAGCTCAGTATCCAAGTGGGTTCCTTAGTAAGGGGGAAAGGGGCTGTCTCTGACATGAAGTCAGTGGCTGGCTCTTTGACCACCTTCCCTTTAGGGGGCACCAGCATTGCCAGGACGCAGAGGAGGACAATGCAACCAGTCCTGATGAGAACTGATAGGCTAGGGTCAGATAGAAGGGGAGGAGGTCCTCCCCCATCAGTGGACTTGGAGAGGGGCTTGGGAGGAGATGAGGGAGGGAGGGTGGGATTGGAAGGGGATGAGGGAGGGAGCTACAGCTGGGATACAAAGTGAATAAACTAGTTAATATAAAAAAATAAAAATTATAATAAAAAAGAAACATTGCCTACCAAAGGAACAGTGAAATAGGAAGGTAACGTGTATGTACACCCATATCAAGCACCCATTAGGAGGGCCTCCTATGTCAACAGAAAGATTGTTTAGGCTTCATCCAGCAGACAGATTTAGACCAAGTTAGCAGTGATAGGATCACATTTGCCCTTGAGAAGAATGCCTTCTGACCATTATCTTAGAGCCCATATACATAGGGAGCAGGGGCAGGGACAGGTGTTAAGTCCTGAGGTTGATGGTATATGATAGGAGGAGATATGGCCTGGAGCAGTTGGAAGAGCCTTCTTGCCCCTGTTCCATAGCAGCACTATGGGCCTGGCTGTGGCAACAGTTTCCATACCACCCCTAAGCTCTCTAGCCAGCTCAAACCCTGCTTCCTCCCAAAGGCCTGGGTGGGGATCTTCTCCCTGCCCTGGATGCTACTGTACGTGTGCCCCCGTACCCATATTCAGACAAGGCCTGATGAGGATGCCTCAGCAGTTGGCTCATAGCCACAGGTACCTAAGTTCTAAGCCCTTCGATAGAGTGTGCAGCATTTTTGTCATTTCCCTGGGAACAGTGGGCATTAGAGAGCTTGGCAAGGTCAGCATGGATCCTACGCCTTAGTCAAGATGAACCCTGTAGAAAATCACAAACAGAATTGGATGTTCCTCATTCTGAGATCAAATGGCATGCAGTTAGTAAACATGTGAGACAATATGGAAAGCTGTGGAAAAAAAAAAAACATTCACGGAATGTTAAGTTCAGAAACAACTAAACACATTTACATATCATGTATAGGCATGTCATGTGTATAATATAGAGTTCATTTCTGGACATATACGTGATGTTGTTGTATAAGGTAAAAATATAATCTATTCTTAGGGGAAAACTGGCAGGATAATGTTGACAGATGTTACTTCTGGCTTTCTTAGGTGGTCTCAGTTTTCCACAGAGAAAATGTGTTTTATATAACTAAATATATATGTCTGTGTGTGTGTGTGTGTAGTTTTCAAAATCAGTTCTGTCAGCCAACAGTTTTCTATCACTCTCATCTGTACCTGCTGCTTAAGTAATACCCACACACTTGAAGAGGGGCATGGGAGGAGATGAGGGAGGGAGGGTGGGATGGGGAGGGAATGAGGGAGGGGGCTACAGCTAGGATACAGAGTGAATAAACTGTAGTTAATATATAAAAATAAAAATGAATTTTACAAAAATAGCAGTACCCACACTTTCACACAGACTTTCAGGCCTCATGCGGTGAGCCTATGCTACCTTCAGCACTGCAAGCCCAAGCCTGGCTGGGACAAGTTTATAATCAAGTAGAGAAGAGATGCAAACCTCAGAAATATGTTACCCGTGTTGCCTCTCTCTCAAGGCAGGTGCAATAGATTCCCTAAAACCCCCATGTGTGTGTTTTCCTTTAAGTGCGCCCAATTCACTCTTCCACATCCAGCCCTGCCATCTCTATCCATGAGATGGGTCATACCGGAGTCACCAAGACTGAGAGGAGCGGCATCACCAGACTGAGGAGTGAGATGAAACAGGTAAGGAGACCTAAGCATGGTGGCCACAAGGGAGGGTTATCAATGGTTCTGCTGCCAGGGCTCACCTCAGAAAGACAAGGGCATAAAGCTTTAGCTTGCTCTCTGTAGAAATTGTTGGATCTGCACACGGCCCTATATCCCAGGTAGGTACCCCAAAGCCATTTGCATGCACCCAAACTCACCAATGTCTAGCCTTAGTGTGATGTTCCATGGACATCCTGGAATATTTCCTTGTCTGTGTCTGTTTCTGTATCATCTAAAAACGTAGAGTCGTGGAGCTAGAGATCTGGATCAGAGTTAAAAGCCCCGGCTGCTTTTGTAGAGGACTGGGTTCAGTTCCCAGCACCAACATGACAGCTTTTAACTAGCTCTCTGTGACTCTAGTTCCAGGGGATCTGACGCCCTCCTCTGGCCTCTGCAGGCACCAGGCACGCAAGGGATACCCATAGTACGCATGACCAAAAATGCTCGTACCGTAAAATAAAAAGTAATTTTTTTAAAGCAGAATAATGTCAAAAGAGACACCCATTTCTTTATCAGACGTGTTCTCCATCTGAAATAGCTAGGGGGTGTGGAAGCAGGCGGGAGTGATTGTGCTACCTGTATTTCCCAGCATCCACAGTTGTGTCTTTTCATTGCTCACCTTAATTTCACTCACAGTAGATCCTTTTGAGCTCACCCTCCCAGGTCGACACCTTTTCGGTCCTGATGTGCCTGAGACTGTGCTAGGACAGGACCAGGACCTAACCATGAGAAAACCTGGTCCCACACCAGTCATGCCGCCTCACTTGCTTAGGTGTGTCAGGGAGGAGTGGCAAGCCCCTGAGGTAGGACCAGTATGCTCAGGCTTCCCGGAGTGTGATGGAAGCAGCTCAAGTGCGTGTTTTACTCTCTGATGTTTTCTTTTTTTTTTTTTTTTTTTTTTTTTTTTTTTTTTACTTTCAGATGACTAGGCGAGCTAGTGCTGATGAGCAGGTGAAATGTCTCGCTTTGTTTGTCTTTCTCTACATTATCTGCACGCTCTTTCTGGCTTGAACACGGAAAGTGAGGCTGCAGATAGAGAACTCGGGTGTGGGTACGTGGTAGAATGGCACAGTAATTCAGGCAGCACAGCCCCGGAGACAGAGATCCAAATGAGAAGGCAGGAGAGGTGACCTTGCCCTGGGCCTTTAGAGTATCCTTTCAGGGTGGTCAGTTAGCTCATTTTGTTAGAGCTTGGAAGTGAGCAAAAGAATTCCCTGTGTTCAACTCAGCCTTTGTTAGGATTCTTTGTGAGATGGGCCAGGCTCTGCCTCCATCAGCATTTCTGTTCAAAAAGAGGAAGAAAGCTAAAAGAGGGCAATATGGTCAGTGATGTCATCAATAAAAAGAATAAGGCAGTGCTACCAGATCCTGCCCTCAGCCAACCTGGGGGGGATTTAACCCTGAAAAGAAAAAAAACAAAAACAACAACAAAAAATAAAATAAAATAAAAAACATGTCAGGACACTGTACATCATCCCCTGATATACTCCTTCCCTTTGGCTTCGGATTCATATTGCAATGATTTGATGTCTCTGTGAGCAGGAGAGAGTAAACAGGTGAAGGCACGTCATGCACAGTGCGTGTTTGTTAGAGTGCGGGCTATATGGAGTCTCGTTTATGCTCCTTCTAAGGAAGTGATTTTCCAAACACTTTCCTCTGTCAGCCACTTGGTGGCAGCGTCCCTCTGGTTACCCAAGGCTCAAAGGCCTGCTCAAGGGTGAACATGGATGGCTTCTGCCATTCAGTGCCGCCCTTGCCCTTGCCCTTCCCTTCCTTCTATGTTGTGTTCATATTTTAGTCATCCAGCACCAGTGTTGTGCCTGGCTACTCATGTCAAGAAAACATTTTCTGGTCAAAATTGAACAGGTGTCATGGTGTTATAAGCTGCTGCTCATTTTTCCAAGCATACCACAGACACAGACTGAGAAGCAAACCAAGGGTACCATCTAGATTCTCAGATGAGGAAAGATGTATATGGTTAAAGGTCATCCGCCTGGTTCCCACGTACATTTAACAATAATCAGTGGGATGCCTGTTGGATGCTAGGCGTTCATGGCTAAAGGTAGACATAACCGCGCAGCATTAACCGTTCGCATGGCTTGGCTGTGACTTCGGAACGTGTGTCCCAGTTTGATTAAAGCCTGCTCCACAATGCAAAAGAACCTGGCACCACTTGCCTTCTAACGCCAGGCTGGGCTGCAGAGGAGCGCGGGGGCTGGCATCTGCCGCTGCTGCTCAGTGAGAACCTCTCTAGGCCTGGCCTCTGCCTCCAGCATCTGTGCTTTTCGTGCTGCTCTGTGTTCCTCCACAAGCCCTGGCATCCCTCGGTGACACTGCACATGACTGAGTCGATTCTTTTTGTTTTGTAGTTCTTTCCTGTGGGCCAGGCTGTGTCCAACAGTTTGCATTCCTTCAAGTCTGCGGTAAATCTGCGTTGTCGTCTCAACCCTCCCCGTGTCCTCCGCCCTGTCTGTACTGGTCGAGTTTGCTTGTGGCCTTACCTGTGCTCCCACTTCTGTTTAGGGTGGTGGTGGTGTGTGTAGCAGTCTTGGACATGGAACCAAGGGCCTCACACCTTTTAAGCAAACATTCCAGCCCTGAGCTTCACTTCAGTAAGGTTAAGGCAGTGGTTCTCAACTTGTGTGTCGTGATCCCTTTAGGGGTCAACTGCCCCTTTCATGGGAGTCGCCTACAACCATCCGCATATATCGGATATTTACATTATGATTCATAATAGTATCAAAATTAAATTCATGAAGTAACAAGGAAAAGAACTTTATGGTTGGGGGTCACCACAACATGAGGAACTGTATTAAAAGGTTGCAGCATTAGGAAGGTTGAGAACCACTGGGTTAAGGGTTTTCAGTTGATGCTGGAGATATTTTCCAACTATAAGTTTGAGAAAAATTCTAAAAAAGTTTAGATAATCTTGAACTTAACTTTATTTTCCATCTTATGCTCTCAGATCTTGGCTTGTCAGACTCCTCAATACTGTGTGGATGAGGCGTGTTCACCTTACCAACTCCCAGGAATTTCTAGAGTCTTCAAAACGCCGGTTCTATGCTTGTTTTGTTGTGGTTGTTGTTGTTTGTTTGTTTTACAGTGCTGAGGGAGGATCTCAGATCTGACTAGATAGGCACTCCACCACTAAGCACCCCCCAACACACACCGTCTTCCAGCCCAGGTGCCTTTTTATTGAGTGTTGAGCTACTGCCCCCCCAACCCCCAGGCTGGCCACCACTTTCTACTTTCCTGCCCCAACAGAGGATGTGCCCCTAGCTCAAGTGGAGGCCCAGGGAATGTTCTGATTGCAGAGACAAGTCTGAATCTGCCTCCCAAAACCAGGAGGAGAAAACCAGCTGAGTCACTGATGAGTGTGGCTGTAATTACTTTTATTTGCAGGTAATTGTTGCTTTCTTTAAATGGCAGTAATGAGCCCAGCAGAATAACACAGCCTAACTGCCTTTTCAAAATAAGATCTGTTGAAGTCAAAATGAGTTCTGAGAGAAGAATCCCACCTCCTGCCCTTCTAGGGTGCTCAATATTTGGATTTTATTTTTAAACCTTTCCGTTTGATGTTGCCTGTTGTGAAATGAAAGTGCCGAGTAGTCCAAACAAAGATGTACATAAAGATGTGTGTTAGCCTTGCCCCAGCCTGAGGGATCCATCCAGGGCAATTGAGGCTTCCACACCTGATCTCTGCCTGTTGGAAGTCCCTCCATACTACCCCCCTGAGTGGTCAGCAGCCCTGCTGCACTTGTCTTGTAGAGAGGTCTAGCCTCCGACAGGGAAACACAAAGAAGACATCACCCTCTAACCCTGGTCAGCAGGTCTAAGGCGAAGGCCACCATAGCCTAGCCTTAGATGAAAACTCAGGATGAAGAGCAGGACAGCAGAAATCAGGTGTGAGAAGCATAGGGAGAGAGCTGAAAGCCAGCGACCTGACTGCTAAGCAAGAAATTCTAGCTGATTTTCTTTCTTGACTTCCTGACCCTTTCTCCCTTTATATGTATGGCATTCTCTGTGGTATTTGTCCTCTGGGTAGCTGATGGGCACTTCTCCGTGATGATGCTCAAGTAAAGCAGGCCCTCAGGCATTTGCCCTGACCCCAGATTCTCCTTCCTTCTTGTCCATCTCACCTTCTCTGACAGCTCCTCCAAACACTCTTGTAGCTTTGCATGCCTGGCCAGTGGCCTCTTAGAGAATGACCTTCAGGGTGACAGCTGCCCCCCTGTGCATTCATCACAGGGGGGCAGGGACTCTCAGAGGGTTCTGTGTCTTCACAGAGTGAGTGGCTGCAGACAGCTCCCCCAAGACCGTTATGTCTGCATCCCATAGGATCAGCTGGGGCAACAGGGCACAGGTAGCCCTCGACCCCTGATGCTGTCGTAGCTGCTCTTGAGCATGACTGTGACAGCCCTCATGGCAGAGCTCACACCTGTACCTGGGAGCTCAGGGTCTCCTGGTGTTATACTACCTCTTAGGGCCTGGGAAGAATTAAGCCACCAAAAAAAAAAAAAAACAAAAAAAGAACATGAAAAAGTCGATCCAACTTTAGTAGCTGACAAAGTGGACTCACGGAGCCTCGTGCCCTTGGCTGGGTAACATGTGGAGAGATATTCTGACGAATTCGCTGAGCTGGCCTTTAAGACGGCTAGCTTTTCGGTGGTACCTGCTTCTGAAGACCATATGGTGTCTGTCTTACAGAGGTCGAGTACCCCATCCTCCCCGACGGGCACATCATCTACAGACTCCGGAGGACAGCACCTGGCCTGGGGAGAGCAGCAGGGCCAATGGCTACGCAGGAGAAGGCTGGATGGAGCAATCAACAGGGTACCCATGGGATTCTACCAGAGAGTGTGGAAGATCCTTCAGAAGGTAAGGGGGGTACTAGGAGACCTAGACTCCAAGGGAAATGAGGCAGCCCCCAACTTTGACACAGTTTAGGATCATAAAAAAACTAAAGATAGTCTGAACAAAATTGCCAGACAGGACCTGCAGCCCTAACTCTGGATCTACATTGGCCAGCTCCTAGCTTGAGGCTGACAGACATGGTATCTATATCATTTAGCAACATGATGAGGTCCCTGCTACCTGCTAGGTCTTCAGAGGTGCAGAGAACAAAAGATTCTAGCCTGGCCCTAGAAGCCATGTGCCCTGAAGGCATACTCTTGCTCCTGTCCTGGGACATGCTTGTTTCCATGGTTAGAAGGTAGAGATCCTAGAGCCCCCACCCCTTAGCCAGCTGCTCGCTGCTCTTGGTGGCAGTAAAATAGGTCTGTGCTTCCCATCAGCCAAGGGTCTGTTCAAATTTCATTGGACTTTATGGTTTAAAGTGGATCAAAGATCTCAACATAGAACCAGATACACTAAATCTGTTAGAAGAAAAAGTGGGAAAGAGCCTGGAACTCACTGGCACAGGAGACAACTTCCTTGAACCAGTAGCACAGGCTCTAAGAGCAACAATCAATAAATGGGACCTCGTGAAACTGAAAAGCTTCTGTAAAACAAAGGACTCTGTCATCAGAACAAAACTACAGCCTACAGAATGGGCAAGGATCTTCACTAACCCTATATCTTACAGAGGGCTAATATCTAGTATATATAAAGAACTTAAAAAGTTCAACAGCAACAAATCAAGTAACCCAATGAAAAAAAATGGGTTACAGAGAACCCAAGCTAAACAGAGAATTCTCAATAGAGGGTTACAGAGAACCCAAGCTAAACAGAGAATTCTCAATAGAGGAATATTGAATGGAAGAGAAACACTAAAGAAATGCTCAGTGTCCTTAGTCATCAGGTAAATGCAAATCAAAATGACCCTTACACCCATCAGAATGGCTAAAATCAAAAACTGAAGTGACAGCACATGCTGGAGAGGATGTGGAGAAAGGGACACCCTCCTCCACTGCTGGTGGGAATGTAAACTTGTACAACCACTTTGGAAATCAATCTGGCGCTTTCTCAGACAATTAGGGAATTGTGCTTCCTCAAGATCCAGCTCTATCACTCCTAGGCATATATCCAAAACATGCTCAAGTATACAACAAGGACATTTGCTCAACCATGTTCATAGCAGCTTTATTTGTAATAGCCAGAATCTGGAAACAATCCAGATGTCCCTCAACTGAGGAGTGGATACAAATATTGTGGTACATTTACACAATTAAGTACTACTCAGCAATTAAAAATAAGGAAATTATGAAATTTGGAGGCAAATGATGGGAACTAGAAAAGCTCATCCTGAGTGAGGTATCCCAGAAGCAGAAAGACACACATGGTATATACTCACTTATAAGTGAATATTAGACATATAATATAGGATAAACATACTAAAATCTGTTCATCTAAAGAAACTAAGCAAGAAGGAGGACCCTGGGTAAGATGATCAGTCCTCATTCAGAAAGGCGAATGGGATGGACATTAGAAGAGGGAGAAAACAGGGAATAGGACAAGAGCCTACCACAGAGGGCCTCTGAAGGACTCTACTCATCAGGGTATCAAAGCAGATGCTAAGACTCATAGCCAAACTTTGAACAGAGTGCAGGGAATCTTATGAAAGAAGGGGGAGATAGTAAGACCTGGAGAAGACAGGAGCTCCACAAGAACAGCAAAAAAAGGGAGGAGGGTACCCATTGGGTCTTTTCTGAGACTGATAGTCCAACTGAGGACCATGCATGGAGATAACCTAGAACCCCTGCACAGATGTAGCCTATGTCAGATCAGTGTCCAAGTGGGTTCCCTAGTAATGGGAACAGGGACTGTCTGTGGACTGAACTCAGTGGCTGGCTCTGTGACCACCTCCCCCTGGTGGGGGTACAGCCTTACCAAGCCACAGAGGAAGCACAATGCAGCCACTCCTGATGAGACCTGATGGGTAGTGTCAGATGGAAAGGGAAGAGGACCTCCCCTATCAATGGACTTGGAGAGGGGAATAGGTGGAGAAGAGGGAGGGAGGGTAAGATTGAGAGGGATGAGAAGGGGGGCTACAGTTGGGATACAAAGTAAATAAACTGTAATTAATAAAAAATTAAATCATTTTTTTAAATGGACATGACGCATCCACAGGCTGCAGTGCACCACACACACCTGAATGCAGGAGAGCCTGTCTGAAACACCTGCTTCTAAAGTGGGGCCAGCATTGAGAAGACAGGACTTCTTTGTTCTCTACCCCCCACAAACCATCTCCTCCCACATTCATACTCCAGAGCATTCACACCGAGGCCCCATCAGAGCGCCTCCTGCCTCCCCCTTCCCCCTATGGGATTGTATGCCTCATTTAAAAGATTTGCAAAGCAAGACAAATTTCCTTTTTCTCTGAACCATTCCCTTTTAGCTTGTTTCACAGTAGGAGAGGAGAGCACTGCAGTAAGCCTGAAAAAGACCATACTCCAGCTCCTTTGTGACGTCAGAGCCCACTGCCTCCTTTCTGCCGCGGGTTCCCAGGGCCAGTCCCAGAGCTTCAGTGGCTGTGCTCTATGGACCAGGGCCTTGTTCAAGACAGTTGCCAAGCTGGGTAGGAGGGCCGAACTGGTATGCCCTCTGAGCCTGCAGAGAGGCCCCAGGTCCACCCTTTGACTCATTTGTGGGGAGCCCGTGGGCCAGCCAGCATGAAGGCAGGGCAGCTACTGCCAACTAACTGGAGGGTAAAAGGTGGCCGCTTAGACTAGGCCCAGGTATTCCTCAAAAATCCTCTCAGTCTCCCTGGGTCACTATATACTCTGGCCAGGCTTCCTCTTGGCTAACACCAAGGCGCTTATATTATAAAAAAGCGGTAATATGTATATATATATATTACCGCTTTTTCATATATACATTGCCCTGCACTGGTATTTATATACATGGGTATGTGTGTGCTCTGTCTCTTTGTGGTCGTTGCTTATTATAGAAATCTCAAAAATAGATGGAGGCACAGGAGCATCACTTCACCAATGGGAAAAATCTCCATTATGGCACCAAAAAGGGCCTTGGCAGGCCCCCGGGGCCCTGTTGCCAAGTGCAGTGCAGAGCCTCCTCTGAGGAGGACATAGCAGCTCCCTAGGTCACTGCACCGATCTGAAAGATGCCTGCTGGTTTCCCCAGAATTGTTCCATCGAAAACACAGCCTGTGGGCAGTGAGAACAACGCTCTAAAAATAGCTCTCAACAGTCTGGCGTGTTCCAACCCCTCGTGCAGATTTCCAGGGCAAGGAAAGTTGTGTGTTGTGCGTGTGTTGAGAGTGGGAGCAGGCACATACTTGTAGTCTGGAGTCCGTGTCTGAAATGTCTGTGTTCCGCTTCTAGTGCCATGGTCTATCCATTGACGGTTACGTCCTACCATCCTCAACAACCCAAGAGGTAAAGTGAGAAGACTCAAAATATCGTCCATGGGCTCACCTCATGGCCGAGTCCCCTCCCCACCATGCTTCTTGGGCGTATTCTGTGGAAGCAGGCCATTTTCAGGCCTTACCCTCAAATCGTGCAAATTTCCTTGCTTGTCACCCCTTCTCTCTCATTCTCCCCTGTAATAGCATTTTTAAACCCTCAAGCCCCTTAAAACCCATCTGAAGTCTATCCCATACATGCTAGACCCGCGCAGGGCTGCCTTAGCCACAAGCAGTCTTTCCGTCTCTTTGCCCTCCATGCATTCTTGGCCTATCTCTGGCCTTCCTAAGCATGAGGTGCCACAGCTGGCACTTCCACATCCTTTTCAAAGCAGATTGTGTTTTCCTTTTATTTCACCGTGGCCAAGGTATCATGCTTTATGCCACAGGGAATTTCTCTTAAGAAATAAGAAATGGTCCCTGCTCCCTGGAAGTCACAGTCCAGTGGGTAGACAAAAGGAACTAGAACAAGGTCAGCTTGCCCTCCGGGGTGGGCAGGGGGGAGGGGAGGACAGGGACAGTCAGCCTCTCCTCCAGAGGGCTTCTGCTGCAGAATCAAGACAGTGAGGAAGGCAGCCTTCCAGCTGAGCTCCACCAATGCTAGGGACAGCATTGATTACAGGGCCCTGTCTGTCCCGTCTCTCACACTGGCAACCTGCTGGTCTCTTTGGTAGATGACCCCCTGTGAGATCAAGTTTGCCGTCCATGTGGAGTCAGTGCTCAACCGCGTGTCCCAGCCGGAGTATCGGCAGCTGCTGGTAGAAGCCATCATGGTGCTGACTCTGCTCTCAGACACAGAAATGGGCAGTATTGGGGGCATCATCCATGTGGACCAGATTGTGCAGCTGGCCAATCAGCTGTTCCTGCAGGACCAGGTGAGTGTGACTGGTCCACCCACTCACCCCACCGCTGAAGGCGGGGGAGTCACTCTGATTGCCATTTCTTCCTGTTCGTGCTGAAGATTGTGCCTAACTGGGAGGCATGTACTCAAACCAGGGAAATGTCATCAGAGATGGTGAAAAGATGTCGATCATTTGGTTAGGAAATGGCAAAGTGGCCACTTGGGGAATCTAACCACCTTTGGGGAATCTGGGTTTTGTTTGGGTGGGTTTGATTCCGACACTACCATTTGCTACCTTACCTGGCTCTTGGGAAACCGCTTACCCTGTGTACAAAACTGAATGAGGCAAAGGAACTGCCCTCTCAAAGAATCGGGACCAGCAGCAAAAGGAGGTCTGTGAAGACACAAAGTTCAGAGCAGATGCATTACCATGCATGTATCTCACTGCCATCATCTCATGGCCCTGGCTTCCTGCAGTGAGGCTTGGCCTCCAGCTCCCAGCCCTGCCCGTAGCCCACAGACCACCTCCAACATGCAGGGTGCTTTGTGAAGGGAAAAAAAAGTAGATTCCACTCATTTTTTTCCTATTTTTTTTTTCCTGCCTACAGGTGTCATTTGGGGCCACAGACATCTTGGAAAAAGACCAAACCACAGGAATTTGCCACTTGTTTTATGACAGTGCCCCTAGTGGGGCATACGGTACAATGACCTACCTAACGAAAGCAGTGGCATCTCATTTGCAGGAACTGCTGCCCAATTCAGGCTGCCAGATGCAATAGAGCCGTACCCAAATCATGATCAGCCTCTGGGTCTGTCATTTGTCCTGTAGCCCTATTGGGAATTTTCTTCTGTCTTCCCCCTGCATCCTCTGTTCTGTCACAAAAGCTTGTCCCATCACAAAGCTTCACAGGAAGCGATGACAGCACTCGAGCTGAAACTGATGTTTAAGGCACAGATAAAGCTGATGAGTCCCCCCTCCCCTGAGAAGCACCCTGGGATCGTTTTCTAGGTTCATTTCACTGGAACATTTGTCACAGCATCTGGTCTCATGGTCTCCAAAAAGGAACTGGAAATTAGTCTCTTCTGAGTGCAGAGCGAACTGAGAAGCCAGCTTAAATTGGCTCTCACCAAGAGCTACAGAAATAGGTTAGATGAGCTAGTGACACATCTTAAAGGTGGAAAGATCCTTCCAGCAACAGTAGCTGGGCAAGCAGACTGTGACAGGGGCACATCTTAACAGAAGTCAGTCTGTCTGAACTAAGCTGTTTACCAAACAGTAATTCTGCTTTTCTGGAAATTTTTCTTAACCTCTCACTCTATTCAGGTCATGTAATTCTTCATTGCCACAATGGCCTAAATTGGCCCTACTTAATTTTGCCTCGTAGTCTTCAGGGGATTTTGTCCTGGCTGTTCACAAATTAAGGGATCCTCCTTTTGCCTTAGGGAAATCCCGTATCTTCCAGAATCCAGAAGACAACAAAAACGGTCTGACTTTTTTGATAGCCAGACAAACCCTTGTTTAAAGATTGGAACAGGTAGGGAGTCCCATGGAAAAGCCGGTGTGGTGTCCCTGCTCTCCCTGAGAGTAGCATCATCCATGCTTGGAGCATGAGTCAGCATTTTCCATGGAAATTAGTGGTGTGTTTCTGCAGAAACAATTCTTCCTTCTTAAAATAGCCTCTCAGACCTGTTTTTAAAAAAACTTCAAGTCTCCGAAGAAAGAAATCGAAGAAAACATCAGAAGATGGAAAGATCTCCCATGCTCATGGATCAGTAGGATTAACATAGTGAAAATAGCCCTCCTGCCAAAAGCAAACTACAGATTCAGTGCAATTCCCATCAAAATATCAACACAATTCTTTACAGACCTTGAAAAAACAATTCTCAATTTCATATGGAAAAACAAAAAACCCAGAATTGCTAAAACAATCCTGTATAACAACAGATCATCTGGAGGTACCTCCGTCCGTGATCTCAAGCTGTACTCAGAGCAATAGTAATAAAAACTGCATGGTACTGGCATAGAAACAGAATGGTGGATCATTGGAATTGAATAGAAGACCCAGAAATAAACCCACACTCTTAGGGACACCTGATTTTTTGACAAAGATGCCAAAACCATACAAAGGAAAAAAGACAGCATCTTCAACAAACGGTGCTGGTCTAACCTAACTGTATGTTTTAAAATGCTAATAGATCCTTATTTACCACCCTACACAAAACTAAAGTTCAAGTGGATCAAAGACCTCAACATAAAACCAGATACACTAAATCTGTTAGAAGAAAAATAGGGAAGGGCCTTGAACTCATTGGCACAGGAGACAACTTCCTGAACAAAACAACAGCAGCACAGGCTCTAAGATCAACAATTAATAAATGGGACCTCATGAAACTGAAAAGCTTCTATAAAGGAAAGCACACTGTCATCAGAACAAAACTACAGCCTACAGAATGGGCAAGGATCTTCACTAACCCTATATCTGACAGAGGGCTAATATCCAGAATATATAAAGAACTTTAAAAGTTCAACAGCAACAAATCAAGTAACCCAATGAAAAAATGGGTTACAGAGCTAAACAGAGAATTCTTAATAGAGGAATGTTGAATGGAAGAGAAACACTTAAAGAAATGCTCAGCATCCTTAGTCATCAGGTAAATGCAAATCAAAAGGATCCTGAGATTTCACCTTACACCCATCAGAATCTCTAAGATCAAAAACTCAAGAGACAATACATGCTGGAGAGGATGTGGAGAAAGGGACACCCTCCTCCATTGCTGGTGGGAATGTAAACTTGTACAACCACTTTGGAAATTAATCTGTCACTTTCTCAGACAACTAGGAATAGTGCTACCTCAAGATACAGCTCTACCACTCCTAGGTATATATCCAAAATATGCTCAAGTATACAAGGAGTACATTTGCTGCTCAAGTATACAACAAGGACATTTGCTCAACCATGTTCATAGCAGCTTTATTTGTAATAGCCAGAATCTGGAAACAACCCAGATATCCCTCAACTGAAGAATGGATACAGAAATTGTGGCACATTTACACAATTGAATACTACTCAGCAATTAAAAACAAGGAAATCATGAAATATGCAGGCAAGTGATGGGAACTAGAAAAGATCATCCTGAGTGAGGTATCCCGGAAACAGAAAGATACACATGGTGTATATTCACTTATAAGTGGATATTACACATACAATACAGGATAATACTAAAATTTGTATGCCTAAAGAAGCTAATCAAGAAGAAGGAACCTATGTAAGATGATCAGAAGAGGGAGAAAACAGGGAACGGAACAGGACAGGAGCCTACCACAGAGGGTCTCTGAAAGACTTTACCCAGCAGGGTATCAAAGCAGAGGCTGAGATTCGTAGTCAAACTTTGGGCAGAGTGCAGGGAATCTTATGATAGAAGGGGAAATAGAAAGACCTGAAGGGGACTGGAGCTCCACAAAGAGAGCAACAGAACCAAAAAAATCTGGGTCCAGAGATCTTTTCTGAGACTGATACTCCAAACAAGGCCCATGCATGGAGATAACCTTAGAACCCTTGCACAGATGTAGCCCGTGGCAGCTCAGTGGGTTCCTTAGTAATTGGAACAGGGACTGTCTCTGCATGAAGTCAGTGGCCTGCTCTTTGATCACCTCCCCCTGAGGGGGTGCAGCCTTACCAGGCCACAGAAGAAGACAATGCAGCCAGTCCTGATGAGACCTGATAGCCTAGGTTGAGAGGGAAGGGGAGGAGGACCTCCCCTATCAGTGGAGTTGGGGAGGGGCATGGGAAATGAAGGAGGGAGAATGGGATTGGGAGAGGACAAGGGACGGGGCTACATTTGGGGTACAAAGTGAATAAACTGAAGTAAATAATTTTTTAAAGCCTCTCAGATGAGAAGGTCTACTGACTTACCATTGTCCTGAATATAGAGGTTTTTTGTTTTTTGTTTTTTGTTTTTTTTAAAGCCGTCTTTCCCAGGTTGGGACAGAGATAAACACCTGAAAGGGTAGTTTCTGTGAATCATCATCCCTGAGAGAGAAAGTCACCAGTGGCCAAGAGCTGTATTTCCATCAGGCTGTGATATGTGACCATTCACAATGACTTTTCACCTCTGAGAGGGAAACAAGGCTGTTGTCCCAGCCTCTCAAAATTTCTGTGGAGATGAAAGGAAGATGATGCTTGGAGGTGGGTATCCAACTACCCCCAGAGTGCAGATGCAGGACTGATGTCACTTTCTTCAGAGCAGAAGGTGAAAGAGTGCCCTGGTGTTCCTCTTCACTTCTTGGCATTTTCTTAAATGTGTTTATCTGCTTCCCTTGTGTTCTTGTGCATGTTCACTGCCTGTGTGGGTTCCCCGAAAACACCAGAAGAGCATCAGATCCCTCCCCAGGAGGTGGAGCTGTTGGCAATTGTAAGCCACCCTGACATGGGTTCTGGGAGGCCAACTCTGGTCCTCTGGAAGGGCAGCAAGCAGAGCCATCTTTTATATCTTTAAGGCGTTTTCTACATAATCCAGGGCCAGAGTCCTGTAATTGACTAACAGTCTCCCCCAGTAGACGATTTTGAACATTTAGTGAGAAAGGTACAGAGCGTGAACATGCCCAGTCCTGTATGCGGGAAGTTCTAGAAGTAGAGGCCTTTTGGGCTGGGCCCAGTGCTTATTCTGAGCACGCTTAGCCTGCCAGTGATGTGGCTGTGACGTGAGAAGTGGCAGCTGCTGCTTTGAGCTCAAGATGAGGCTCTGGCCAAGGAGATGAGCCACAAAAAGCAATTCGCTGCTGCTTCCCAGCCACTCTTTGAAATCTCTTTCAAATGAAGTCCTGAAATAGGACTGCATTTCCACAGGCAGCAGGCCGCTGGCTTCTAAAGGAGAGCAGGCTTCTGAGGTGATTCCTTTAGCGAGTAGCTGAGGCCGTGCCCAAGACAGGCAGATGTTTTGAGAGAATGGTGACATCCCATCCTTGCCTGGAGGTGCTGGTGGGGAGAAGGCCTCATAGGCGCTGTGGCCTTGGTCTTGGCCGACTGTTCCCCAACACCCAGAGACATGGTAGGGAAGCTTTTTCCTATCTTCCCTCCTGTAACTGCAAAGCCAGTTTTCGACCTTAGCAGGGGACTAGAATGTGGTCTCGGAGGATGCATGGGTGAACTCAGGACTTAAATTCTTTTAACATATTCAGGTGAAAGGCAGCAGGCTGTGCTATGGTCTGCCTACCCTGGTTTTACGGTTAAGCTCACCATCCTGGCACTGACACCAGTAATTAATCTTGGCTGAGAGAGTTGAACACTGTTTGCCTTAGTTAACCCATCTGCAAAAAAAAAAAAAAAAAAGAGTAAGAGGCCTCCTGACTGGTACAGAACCTTCCTTTGGCAGTTAGGTCATCAGATAAGCCTAGGACAGCACCAGGCCACCTGAAGTGTCATGTCCAATGGCTCAGGAGGTGAAAATCTGCCCGGTTAATCTACCGGTCTTCAAGGGTATGGGAAAAGGTGGTCGTCATGCCTCAGCATCCCAGATAGAAAGGATGCAAATGTTTCTGGTAGAACAAAAAAGGAGAGCCCAGCAATCAAGAGGCAAGAGAAATGCTCTGCCAGCTGATTGATGCCATTTATTTCTGGACAAGATGACAGGAGGCTTGGCCTCCCTTTCTATAAATGATTGAGGAGTCATTTCTGTTCTGTTAGCTTGCGCACAAGTCTGGCAAGTCACCTTTGTCTTTCCTGCTTCCTTGCTGTCAAAGGGGACAATGGTCTCCCATCTCTCCCTGTGTGCCTTGCTCTTTCAAGGTGACTTTGGCTGCTGGAGTGTCTGCCGTCTGCCATGTGCAGCTCTGTATTTTGCAGGGTGGGAGAACATCATGTTCCCAGAATGCTTTCTGTACTCTCAGACATGGCCATTGATAGTTCTGCTTGCAAAGAATAATAAAAAAAAAAAAAAAAAAGTATGTGACCCTCTTAGGGCCCAGCCCCCCTTCATCTCTCTCTCTATCAGAAAGCCACTTAGGAAAAGCCATAACCTTGAGTCGCTGAGTGAATTCTCATAGGAATGAGAAGACCAGATACTAAGACTGGTCTCCAATTTTATGCTGTGTGCTTGACTGATGGTAGGGAAAATTCCATCAGAAAACTATCTTTTTTTAAGAGAATATATGTGCATTTTAAGGGACTCTAACGCCTTTTTAGAGGAACTGGAATCAACAGAAGCAATGAACTCTGAACTTGTGTGACTTTCCCCTTGACTTACTGCAGTACATGGCTATTCTGAAAAATGAAGAAACGAATCTGAAGGCATTCACAGCATGCCTTCTATGGCCGGCCAATACTAACTCAGCACATAGGAACTTGGGCAGCAGATAACAAGCAGCCTGCTCACTTCTGCAGCCCTCAGAGAAAGGGTCATTGATCAGACTGCTATTCCAAGAGTTCTTCGTGCTGATCTGTTGACAGTCAACATCTCAGTTCTAAATCTGGTGGCTGCCCGAGCCTTCCACCTCTACTTAGTGCAGCCAAGGTGCCAAGCTTTGCAAAGGACTGAAGGACTGGGCTTCGGATTGAACAAGCTGCATCTTTGTTGGGCACACGGATAACTTTTTCCACAGCTCCTTTTAAAAGGTGTGTGTTTGTGTGTGTGTGTGTGTGTGTGTGTGTGATGCAGAGGTGTGCACATCTAGAGACTAGAGGAAGACATTGAGTGTCCTGATCTGTCACCACCTCGTTCCCTTGAAGTAGGGTCTTGCTAAATCTGGAGTTAAGCTAGAAGCCAGTAAGCCTCCTGTCTCTACTCATGTGCCCCACTTGTTTGTACATGCATACATGTACATGCATACATGTGTGTGGTTACACCTTACCTTTATGAGATTTGGAGGTTTAAACTCAGGGCCTTCTGTTTGCTTAGCGATCACTCTTACCTGTTGAACCCTAACCCCACATCTCCTTTTTGGAAGGATCTTTCCAGCTACCAACCCAGGATGGACTTGCCAAGAAGAAATTCTAATAATTGACTCTAGGCTCTCGGAGCTGCAGTGTCACTTTTGACCAAACATCACAGTTATTTACAAATGAGACAAACAAGCCCTAGCTGGGTAAATACAAAAGATATCCCATAAAGACTGTTAGGAAACGTGTGCCTGTGAAGATTACATGTTGGGTTCACAAATCACACCACGAGATCAGTTCCATGTGGGAGGTTTATTAGGGGAAGGGAGAAGGGGGTCGCAGAGAGACGAGGCGGAAAAGAGGGGGGAGGAAAGCTCCAGTTCTCTTATAGGGTGACCCAGGGCATGCGTAGGTAGTTCCAGGTGGTCAGCAGGTGGTCTGGGTGTCTTCACAAATGCCTGATAACCAGTTTGTCAGGTCCCTTGGGGCTGGCCGTAGAGGTGCCTGCTCACTGATCCCAACAAAGACTGGATGTCACCTATCATGAGAACCAAATCTCCAGATTGTTCACAGCCCCATGATGCCCCAGGATACTGCCAACAAGACCATCACCTCTGACCTTCTAAAAACTGAACGTAGGGACTGCCACCTGTCAGTAGCACGGGTTACAAGCTGCCAGTGCAAGCTCTTAGGCAGGAGTGCAATATCAGCTAAGAGGAAGAGGCCGTTAGCTGGGCATCTATCTGCCTTCTGCAGTGCAAGTGGACCATCTTAAGTATCATTCCAGCCGGGAGTCTAGTTTTTGTTTCTTTGCCCCCCAAAAAAGAAGGGCCTGTGGCCTCTTCTCCCAGGTGTCTGGGCCAGACAACTGGCCATAAAAGCTGTGTGGCAGGGGTGAAAGGAACACATGGGAATGTCACCTCTGGCTGGAGGCAGAACAGTTGTCTGTTCTCTTTGGAGGTTCAGCTGCTGAGCCACAGTTGTTAGATTGCCACTGGTGTCCGGGGACAGCCCCACCATCACCACCAGCATGCAGTTTTCAGCTTCCAGGGAGCTGTCATAAATCAGTGCAGCAAAGCCTGGAGGAGGTGCTGATTGGCCACACATTCTTTGAGACCACGAACCCAGCCATATTAAGTTCTCTGGACTCTGAGTGACGACCCATCTGGAACATGAGGCAGATGATTGTCACGCAGTTCCTTCTAAGCCCCTAGCCAGCTGGGGGATTTAAAAATAAAGAATTGGAACCGAATCATGGTATAAGCCTCTCTCCTGACAATGTGAATAATTTTCCCCAGCTGTCACCAGGACTGGCTCCTGCATTCTTGTGAGCATGGGAAGCCCTCCCTTTGGCTGGAGGGAGGCACAGCCATCTAGAGGAGGCTCCCCCCTCCCCCAGTACTCCCTCTCTCTCTCCTTGTCCTCTGGAGAGGCAGGCAAGAGCTCCCCTGCATTTCTTTCTTCATTAAGTACGAGCTGCTGAGCTCCAGGGCAGGCAGGCTGAGAGGCTTGGAGCTGGCACTCCGTCAGGGAGGAGCCCTCTGTGCCACACTGAGTAGGTCCTGTGACCCAGAGGATTGATCTTTTGTGGCCCAAGTCTCTAATTTTCTTACTCCAGGGCCTGGGACTCATGGAAGACCTGCTCTGTTGAATGTACTTGGGAGGGGGGTTGTCACCAACTGTCCATCAGTTTGGTACTGGCAGCACACAGGTGTGTAGACAGGCTGGGGTTCAGAGGCCCATGTCTAGCAGAGACACAAACTAGTAACCAGTGTGAGAGGGGTCATATGGGGGGGTAAAGGGAGGGAGTGTTTGCCTGGGCACTGTATGAGTGTGAATAATGCTAAAACGACACAGTGTGAGCCTGTGAAGGGTCTGTGAACAGCTGAAGAAATAGGAACAGACGCTGACAGGCAGCGTGATATCTGCCAGCCTAAGGCCGAGGAAATGCACAAGTTTCTTGAGGTGAAGCACAGCCTACATCCTCTGTCACTTAATGTTGGCATCCCACTCATGGGCATGTAACCAGAGTAGCCATGTCTGCTCAGCAATACGAGAGAGCAAGAGAATCACTGGCACTGTCAGAGTTTGCATGGTATCATGCTTGCCCCTTTCTCCTAACTCTCTCCCACCAGATAGGTGCAACCCCCTGCAAGAGAAAGGTTAGTAAAGCACCTGCAGCAAGATGGAGACCCTGGAGCCACAGCAGTTTCTTAATATCATTCATCAAAGCACAGTGCTCTACAGATAGTACAACTGGATGAGGCCAGGCCATCTCTGTCTTCTGTAATTTAACCAAGAGATGAGGAGCCAAACGCAATTCCTCCTTCTCCCCTCCCCAGGCAACGAAGGTATCCGTAATTAGATGTGTTGGAAGGACACAAGCCATGGACGAGAATAAAGCAAGGTGCAGGGGAGAGGCTTGTGGTGTGGGAGGACTGGAGAGGATCTCTGCTGAGGCAAGACTTGCTCAGACCTAAAAGAAGTGAGGACCTGAGCCAGGCAATGGAAGGGAAACAAGTGCAAACAACAAGTGCAATGGTCCTGAGGCAGAAGAGCAACTAAAATGTTCAAGGAAGCCAGGGGTACGGGAGCATCCACTTTGGTTTGTTGGTTTGTTTGTTTTTGTCTCAAGTCACTGGGAAGCTTTGAACACAGGCTTGACAGTTCCAAATGCTTCCCTGGGAGATCTGAGACCAGGAGAAGAGGTCCGCTTTACACTACACTGGGAGGGGTTGTGTCTGTGAGAAGGCAAGGTAGGGGCAAGGGCCTGGAGTGGTTGCACTTCGAGTATGAGGTACCCAGCTTCTAGGAGCAGTTGCTCTGGCTTGGCTGCTGTGTTGGGTATGACACTGGCAGCTGAGAATAGCAGTGAGTAGATGAAACTAGGGAGGGGGCGGGGCCCTTCCTGTATGCTTCATGCAGCCTTCTTGCTCAGGCCTAAAGATCCCTTCCCAAGCAAACCTACCCATACTTGTAGACACATGCATCCCTGCATACACACAGGTACGTAGTCACATGCCTAGTCTGTGCCCCTCAGGTGGGGCTGCAGTTGCTTTGCGGTCAAAGCAGCAAAGGGTACAATGGCTGGGAACTATCATTGGGACATTGTGAGCTTCTATTCCCACCTGTCCTTTCAAGATGTTTTTCCCGTCACACACCTGATGGACTTCAGACCTCTGATGTCCTCAAGCACCTGTGTGCCCTTCAAGGGAGGGAGCATGAGGAGCGTTACAGGCTTTGCATTCTGCAAGTTGCTCAAAGGCTGCTTCCCCTGCACTTTAAATAGATGTGCTGGGCTGAGTTTTAAATTTGATGAATTTTCTTCCAAAAAGAGAGGCATAATCAAAGAGAGAGAGAGAGAGAGAGAGAGAGAGAGAGAGAGAGAGAAAGCAAGAAAGAAATGTAGTAACTCACTCACTGAAAGAACAGAGGCCCTTCCTGAGGAAAAGGCTATCATAGGAAACAGAAGGTTAGCCAGGACCGTGTCCCTTGCAAGTCAGAAGTAGAAATGGGCCAAGACAGTCTAGAATAAAAGGACTGTCTCTGAGAGGTGTTTGCCTGGTAGTCCTTGAGGTACTGGAGAAGAGAGGGAGGCAGAGCTGAAGTTTCATAGATGGTGCACATACATCACAGAGCCCACACCCTAAAGCCAGCCTTGGATTTTGCATGTTTGCAAATGGGCAGTCAAGATCACCTAGTGTCCTGTCATGGCTTATAATCCTACCATACCCAGCAAGGCTTTTGCTGGCTTCCAAAACAAACAAAATGAGAGGTGAGAGTCCTGGCTCCATGCCTAGAGCTCTCTGCTCAGACCATTCCTCCAAATTCTCCAGCTTTCAAGTCTTGGAACAACAGCTTACTAAGCTTCTCTCAAAGGACCCACCTAAAGGTCAGAAGAAAGGTAGATGGTGTTTTGAAAACAGCCAAAGCTCTTAACCAGGCTCTCATGTAATAAAGACACAGCCACTCTAGATACCTTGAGCAGATGGTAAGTCTTTGGCAACAGCATTTAGTTGCTGATCTGGGCCCTAGTTGCAGCTGTTTCCAGAGCCCTCCTTCACGCCCTCCCCTCATCCCCCATCCTATCTTCACCAGAGGTTCTACCAGCTGACAGATCTAAATGATGCTCTTGAGTACCTTTGATTAAGCCACAGTCTCTTAGTGCCTGCTTCCTTTGTGTGGTGGGTGTAGAGGTCAGTAAGACAAAGAAGGCATGCAACAATGAATACATAACAATGTAATACTGTACAGGAATTGCTGGCCTGTGGCAGAAGCTCAAGAGCCATCAGCAGCTGTCACTCCCTGTCTTCACAATGGCACCTTCCTGGATCTGCAAGGCACTCTGTGCTCTGAGAGACAGGCAAGGATGCTTCTGAGAAAATGGAATTTGCATTCAGACGGGTGACCTCTGCACTCAAAGACTATGGATGGTGTGACTCAGCGCTCCTCCTGTGTTCTCTCGGTCTACAAACTGGAAGATAATTTGCATCATAGAAGGTTGTGGCACATCTTCCAAAACAGCTAGTCAAGAGAAACAGTGTGAGAGGTTGAACTCCGAGGATCCCAAGTTGACTTACCTGGTGTGGGGCCAACTTAACTATCTGCTATGAACAACAACCTAGAGTGGCCAAAGCCATGTCTTGCGCTCCACTCTAAACAGGCATCTCCTCTGCTTGCAGGTTTAATGGACATACCATCTTCCTCTTGGCACTTGGCATCCAAGGGACTGTTACTGCAAAGTGCCTTCCTTGAGAGAACCCTGGGTGCTCTTAGAAGGGAGGGCGGGATGAGAAAATGGTCCACGGCTAAAGTGCTTGCTGATCAAGCATGAGAACCTAAATTTGGATTCCCAGGACCCATGTAAAACCGAACGTCTCTGGATCCAAGTCCTTTGACAATGAAATGGGAGACAGCAATGGAATTTCAGAAGCTGTTAATCCCAAAGATGGCAGGAGAAAGGCCACCAACCCAGATCATTGTGGTCAAATTAATTAAAGCAAACAAGTAATTAAAGCAAGCACTTTATGAGGGCTGCCTCCCATAGGTGGGGTTCAAGAGGCAAGCATTGGATGTGAGGAATATAAGGTTATTTTTATAGCTCAGGGGTAGGGTTTTTCAAATGGGGGTTTTGGCAGGCAGTTACAAAAGAAGCCCATAAGCATTACAACCCCCTGAAACAAAGAAATGGTTGCAAGGTGGTCAAAGCACCTTTTTGAAACAAAGGCATGGTTGCTTTCTCCTGGAACAGGCAGTACAGAAAGGCAGTACAGGTGGGTATAGCCCAATCCTTGAGAAACGTAAACAGGAGTGAACTTAGTTTGCCCATCTACTATAAGATGGCTTTCAAGACTAACATGGAGGCAGGTTGGTTTGTCAAGCTTGTGGGCCAGCTATCCTGACATTGGCAGCCGAGAACAACAAAAAAGACCCTGACTCAAGGTGGGAAGCAAGGGCTGATACAGGGGTTGTCCTCTGTGTTCACATTGTGCCTTACAGCACAGATGACTGCACTCTCACACACAAATGTGCTTGTACATGCGCATACATACACTCACACATCATTATATACAGACAAGGAAAAAAGAATGTAGGAATGAGCCTGGAATCTCTCAGGAAGGGAGAAGGCTGGGGGAGCAGACCTTGCCTTTTGTCTGAGCCACTGGGCATGCTCAGAACACATGGATTGGGGGGGCTAGATCACCTACAAGGGCCACCTGCAACTATAGAAAGATGAAGCCATGAGCATGCAGCAAATAGCACTGCTTTTCCTCGACCCTCTGTCCCCACACCATAGCCTTAGGTCAGAAGAACTGCCCAGCTCCAGCAATGCTGCAGGGCGTGGCCTGCCGCCTCCAGCTCCACGGTGGCTCAGTGATCACACCTGTGCTTCCTATGACTGTGGCAAGAGACAAACATATTAATATTTATAGATTGTGTGGGTACTACATGACATAGAAAATGTTAAAATTTACAATATAGTTAAGAGTAGTAAGGCTCCTGGAAGCCAGCAAACATCCAAAGAATTCCTTTTAGAAACAGCCCCAAATGCCTTCTCTCCCCTCAACTTATGGCAGCCTCGGAAACACTCTAATAGTTGAGTAAGAAAGTGAAGAACCCAGAGGTCCACCCCATATTTGTAAAATGATACCCTTCCCATGTAGGAACCCTGTGTCTTCCCACTGCGAGGCAAAGCGTCTGTAAAATGGACAGGACAGGGTTGGTTTTTCCTTTTCTGTCCACTGTTACCAGGGCCGTGTGTGGAGCCAACCGCAAGCCCACCAGCCAGCCTTGGGGTTTCCGCTACCCTCACTCGAGGGAGCTTTGACTCAACCCTGTTTCTTTCTCTCCGTTGATCACTCCAAACACCCACACTGGGTGCTTGCGAATCTCAAGGCTCTGCATGGAGGGGAAGCCCCAGCAGTACAAGCACCCTGTGAGCACACACATTTCTAAAACCTCTGGAGGAGCGGCCCCTCACTGAGCCCACTGCAGAAGCTACCCACAGTGTCACGTGACCAATAGAACAGGTCTCCTCTCCCCCTCTCTCCCCAGGAGGCATTTCAATTGGCAACACTGGGGGTGGGAGGGTTCAAAGCCGGGTGCCTCCGGGGCTCACCGAGGCAGTGGCAGATCTAGGCTATAATTAAACCAGACTGTGAACATATTGTTCATGGAAACCTTAGCAGAACATGAGTCATGTTGGCGAAGTGAATCACACAGCCTCAGAGTTTCCATTTATATTTGCTGGATTGGGGGACTTTATACCTCAGTTCAGGATTACTGTCCCCTATTTGTTCTCTTTCAGGGACAAAGCCTCCAGGATGGGCAATTGAACAGCCAGGAAGGAGAACACTGAGACTGGGGCTTTGACACTGAGGGCATCATTTCCCCAATGCCAGGGATTCCTCCTCTGGGATGAATGAGGCCCTAGGCTTGCCAGAGCCAGGAAATAAAATAGGGGGAAATCTGACCATTTTAGCTATTATAAATATGTGTGATTCTTTTTAAATGCAAAATTGGATAAAAAGAAGGCTATGGAGATTCTGGGCTCAAATGAAGTCTTCTGAAAAGCTTTTAGGCAATTCAGAGACCAGAACAAGTACCAGGCAGAATAGACTAGTGACCACATGCAGCCCTGGGTATCTGCCTAAGCTTCCTGGGTATCTATTCTCTCCTCTGTGAAACAGGAGTGATGACAATAGTATTTTCCTTACAGGATGGCTATAAAACGTTAATGAGTTACGGGAAGTGCTGAGAACAGTGCTCAGAGGACAAGTTCAGGGCCTGCTGCTTTTCATCACTGACGTCGACATCACCAGCCCTTCAGTGGCTTCACTGAACACCAAAGGAGCTTTGCAGAAAACCACGATCAGGAGACTGGGCAGAGGTGACATTTCCAGGGGAAGGAAGCTGCCAGGACCTTCCCTGAACCCTATCTGGTCAGTTTTGCTATGACCAAGGAAACATTCATTCCATTACACGAATTAGCATCAAGCCTCAGCAAGGCTCCTTCATGCATTCCCATGGTATTCTACTACCCTTGCATTCTGGGAGAAGACAGCAGCTTCCTCCCTTGAGGAGATTTGCAGGGTGGAGTCTATAGCATGTAGTGATAAGGGAGAATTGTCTGCCACTTTGGGCCATGCCAGGCTATGAACTAAGGGTCCCCAGAGCCCCAAAGCCACCCTTATCACTCAACATACACATTTGGGATACTTCAAATCCTAACACTGTAATCTCATTTGGATCCCTCCATAGGTGGCGCTGCCCCAATTGCAGATTCGCTGAGAGCCATTTAATCTACTCATGCCCAACATGCAAGTGACATCAAAGAAAGTCAACCCCCCTGCCCCAATGAGGAACTGCTTTATCATCCTATTATTTTCTATACTTTGGAAGGTTTTCATGGATACCAAGCTTCAAGTGATAAATTAACTCATTCTCTTGTAACTTATTAATTGAAGATGAACATAATACCCAAATGAAGCTTCCATTTGGTGTGGGAGAAATGGTGTTCCCAAGCAGAGGAGCTGGGATTCTTGCCAAGAACAAAGAAATATGACATTTTCATTGGCCCAAGATAATCTGATTTGGAGCTTCAAGAACATTCTCTGGAAGGTTAATGGCAATATCTGAGAGGCTTCTCTTAAGATAACTTCAATCCCAAGTAGTCCAGGGACTCCAAGAAGAAAGTCGTGTGGGAGAGTAGGGATGTCCTCTGACCCCACCATAGGATATGCATAATGACATCTGATATTCGTCTTCTTCTGGAGAGGAAGGATGCAGCCTAGAACACAGTTCTAAGGTAGACTACCCACTCTGACAATCCAGACCGCACTTCCTGGTTACAACCCCTGGAGGTCCCCCAGAATGTCACCATTTTAACCTTCTAGACACAGACCCTAAAGGTTCTGCCTTTGGCCTGAGAAGCCCCCTGCTCCCATGCTAGGAAGACACATCCCCAAAACAGGAAGTCCAGGAGCCTGCTAAGGAACCCCCTGAAGAGTACATCCAACTGAGTTATAATTCTTCCGTACCATACATGCGTATCCATTGAACCCTGGTGGTCAGCCGTTCTTTACAGTATATACTCACCACTTACTACTATGCGGATCCCCAAATATGCTCCTTGCCTAATATGTTTATCGCCTTCTGTGCTCACCATCTGATATGCTTACCACCTAATGTGTTAATTTACCCAGTCTGCTCAGGCTGGTCCATCAGAGACCCTAGGTGATATGCCAGAGCCACCCACCTCTGCTGAACTAAACTTGAGCCAGCTTCATTCATTAGAAATGCTAGTCCTTGCTCTGAATGTCCAAAATTGTGGATAGGACACTCAGATTTAGAGCCAAAGGATATCAGTTTGACTTTCCAACTCCACAAATTCATCTGTTACATTTCACTTAAAATGTCATGCAAAAGACTTTTGAGAGCCAGGCACATGCCTATGATCCCTAGCACTGAAGAGGCTGAGACAGTATGATTTTGAATTGAAGGCCAGCCTGAACTTCATGAGTTCAAAGCTAACCCAAGTTACGTATTCTGTCTCAAAATAAAACATCAAAATGAAGACTTTTAAAATTTCATTGAATGGTTATTTGTCAGCCATGTATTGTGGCACATGACTGTAATACCAACACCTGAGAGACAGAGGCAGGAGGATTGCCAGTTCCTAACTAGCCTGGGCTACATAAGGTTCTGTCAAACAAAACAGAACAGAACAGAAAAGTCTATGTGTCTATAGTGTATATTAATAAGGGGGAATGAAATAGATGGCAATTTAATGAAACTAGAAAAGTCTGTCTCTAAGTAGAGTCAAACATATCAGTCAATTTACCAAATGTGATTAAATTGAACTTGACCAATAAAAGAGACTGTAAGAGTTAAAAATTAAAATCCAGGTATATACTACTTTGAGAAAAAAATGCATCTAAGTAATGATAAAAATTGAAAATAAAATGCTAATTTTTTTTTCAAAAGGTAAGCTGGAGAGATGGCTCAGTGGTTAAGAGAGCTGACTGTTCTTCCAGAAGATTCTGGTTCAATTCCCAGCTCCCACATGGCAGCATACAGCCATCTGCAACTCCAGTTTCAGGGGATCTGATGCCATCTTCTGGCCTCTGTGAGCACTGCATGGATGTGGTGCACAGACATGCATGCATGCAAAACACCCAAACAAATAAAATAGAATAAAAATAAATAAATCTCAGAAAAAGTTTTAATTCAGAAAAAAATATGTAGAAAAGTGCCAATAATAAGAAAACAAAAAGAGCAGAGGTAAGGAGAAAGTGAAGGCTCAAAATATACTCCAAAATAACAATATATACGCTAGAAGTACAATTAACAGCAGGGAATATTTATAAACTTAAAGGTACTACATACATAGGTGCCAAAAGCATGAAGTAGAAAATCTGTAGAAATACAAACAGAACAAAATAAAATTTAGTTTTAGTGGGCTCATTCAATTCTTATCTTTTAGAACTATATATACCTAGGGCTGAGGCAATGGCTTTATAGGTAAAGTACCTGCCATACAAGTTATAAAGACCTGAGTTCGGATCCTAGCATCCACATAAAAGCCAAAATGGCAGTGTATGTCTGTGACCAGTAGTGTCAGGCAGATCCCAGAACGCATTAACCAGCTATCGTAAATGAGTCTATAACTTCCAAGTTCAGTGAGAGTCAAAAAGGTGTCGAGCAACACCCAACATTGACCTTTGACCTACGTACAGATATACACATGTGTATTTGTACACAGGTACATATACATATAACACACACACACATACAATAGAAATAAGGATTACATATATCTAATAAGGGAAAAGTTAGCAAGGGTATAAAATAATTGACAATAATTTATGGTAAATACAAATGCATAGTTTTACTGTGTGTGCAAAATAAAATACAAATGCTTTTTCTTTTGCTCAAATTTCATTTCTCTTACCATACCCTCACAACACAAAACAGTTCTGCTACCAGATGTTTGGGGAGGTCCCATACCACCAAGAAGCAATTCTGCAGCAGACACCATCTGGGAACCCTCTAATTCAATTCAATTCTGACACCATCTACTGAAAATAGGGTTAGACTCCACAGGCTAAGGGCTCAGTCCCATAAGACTGCACCAATGCCGCCTCCAAATGCCACTCTCAAACACTCTTGACCTAGCAGCTATAAATGAGAGTTCGAACAGTCCCCTCCTTGGCTTTGATTAATATGCTAGAATGTCTCACACAACTCAAAGAAACACAGCTTACCGCTTTAATATAAAAGATGTCACAAGGGCTACAGAGAGATGAATAGAGAAAGCCATGCTGAGATGGACATCTAAGAGACTCTCTAGGTTTGGCTCTCAGAAACGCTCCAAGCCATGTACTTTGGGGATTTCCATGAAGACTTCAATACATGTGCACAGCTCAATTAACTTCTTGGCCAGGAGTGATGAACTTAATCCCTCTTCCCTCTCTGGAGCTTGGTGGATAGAGCTGAAAGCCTCAGGACTCTAATCCCACCCTGGTTCTTTCAGAGTCCAGCTACCAATCAGAACTGTTCTCAGGCTGCCATTCAGGGAACTTATTGGCATGCACCTCACTTGGAAGGTTGAAAGAGGATTCAGAATTGTATGCCAGGAAATGGGGTGAAAACAAATACACATTTTAAAATATTATATATTTTTCACATGAAAAACTTGCATTTTGCTTGTATGAAACATTTATAATCATAGGTTGGGTTCATGGCCACAAAGACAATTAAAAATTTAAGGAAAAAATCAAACAGCGAAAATGGACTATTTATTGGCAAATATTTTCAAATTTATTTATTTATTTATTTATTTATTTACTCATTCATTCATTCATTCATCCATTCATTCATTCATTACAGTTTATTCGCTTTGCATCCCAGCTGTAGCCTCCTCCCTCATCCTCTCCCAATCTGACCGTCTCTCCCTCTTTTTCTCCTATGCCTCTCCCCAAGTCCACTGATAGAGGAGGTCTTCCTCCCCTTCCCTCTGACTCTAGCTTATCCGGTCTCATCAGGACTGGCTGCATTGTCTTCCTCTGTGGCCTGGAAAGGCTGCTCCCCTCTCACAGGAAGGTGATCAAAGAGCCAGCCACTCACTTCATGCCCGAGACAGTCCCTGTTCCCATTACTGTGGAACCCATTTGGAGACTGAGCTGCCATGGGCCACATCTGTGCAGGGGTTTTAAATTATCTCCATGCATGGTCCTTGGTTGGAAAAGACCCCTGAGCCCAGATATTTTGGTTCTGTTGTTCTCCTTGTGGAGCTCGTGGAAAATGGACTTTCTTAAATGTGGAAAAAACAAACTTGCTTTCCGAAAACTATTAGAGAAAAATCAACAGGGAAATTTACTTCTTAGAAAATAACGTAAAGGAGAAGAGTTTACTCTGCCATTGATGCACACAGTGAAAGCAGTGCTTAAAGGAAATTTTATAGCTTTTAATGCCTTAGTTTAAATAACCTGTACAAATTAAATATCTAGGCTAGTCTTTTAAAAATTAGAAAAGCAGCAAAATTATAACTCGACAGAAATCAGAATCC
This sequence comes from Meriones unguiculatus, assembly GCF_030254825.1. NCBI lineage: Eukaryota > Metazoa > Chordata > Mammalia > Rodentia > Muridae > Meriones > Meriones unguiculatus. The sequence goes on along the minus strand of NC_083369.1, from coordinate 140,080,200 downwards.
AATTCGTAGAGAAAAGACCTGAAATGCTGGCAAGGTGGAGCACATCTGTCATCTCAACACTTGGGAGGTGGAGGCCAGAGGATCAAGAATTTGAGGATATCCTCAGCTACAGGAGTTTGAAGCCAACCTGGGCTTTGTGATATACTGTCTGAAAAGAAAGAAGTGAAAACAACTGGAATAAGGAAGAAGTGAAAGAAAATATCCCCCATAGCTCAAAGGGTAAATAAATACAAATGCTGGCACTTAAGGCTGAAAACACCACTCCTTTGGTAGACTGTTTACATACTGCACACAGGGCCCTGGGTTCTAGCCCCAGGACTACAGAATCAGGGGATAGTAACATACACCTGGAATCCAAGCATCCAGGAACAGAGGCAAGCAGATCAGAAATTCCAAGTCATTCTCTGTTACACAGTAAATGTGAGGCCATCTTGGGCTACAGGAGACCCTACTTTTTTATTTTTGTTTTTGTCCTGAGACAACTCATAGTGGAGTATCTTGGAACAGTCACCAAGAAACTGCTTTTGCTGAAAAGCACTGACTCCTCACTTTCTCCCATTAGGTAATGAAAAGCAGGATGAGAGCCTGTCATCCCTGCCTTCCTTTTCTACCTATCTCCATAACTTTGAATCAGATTCCTGCTTGATTCTGCCTAGGCATGTTAAACCCCCAAGGCAGGTCTGTTCAAACACCCATTGACTCCTAACCTGTTTCATTCCCTTCTATCCTAAAGACATAAAAATAAGACATTGGCTTAAACCTGAGATCACCTTGGATTCCAGGAAGAGCAAACAAAGCCTGTAGAGTAGCCCACACTGCCCAGTTATCTGTAATAGTGAGGCTGTAATCTAGAGAGATTATATCCTGAGAACTAAAGTGGATGTTGAAAGCTTGCAGGGTCAGGGCTGAGACCACGATGAGTAGGATCAAGTCTTCACCAGGACCACTGAAGTATGTTTGCCTTTTGCTCTTTGTTCAAATTCTTTCACTGTCAATCCTAAAGTTCATGTCTGTTCCCTGAAGATGAACCTGGCGTCAACGAGCCCCTTTTATCTGTTCCTCCCAGTATGGCCAAATTTGTTAAATGCCCTCCTCCTTTTTCATCAGTACTCTTTGATTGATATACTGGGATAGGTGGTAGAGCATACCAGTACTGCTGCAACTTGCACTCAACGTTACAAAACCCCTCAAAAGTGAGGTCAATGAGAAAAAAACAAGTAAACAAGCAGATGTTTATCAGAGGACTGAGGAATATAATACAGCTAGAGATTTAGTAGAAATTAAAATCTGTACAATTTAGAAGGAAAGAATGGATGTTTTGCAAAAATTCAAGCTACCAAAATTGGTAAAAGGACCAATGAGCACAGAAAAGTTTAGAAAGGGATGCATCGATCTACTATTTTAAAAAAAAAATGCAACAAAACCACACTGGCCCTAAACAGAGTTTCCTCTGATCTTGGTGGACAAATAAACTCAGAGCCATTTGCTCCTGCATCTCTCAAACAGAATGTTTACGATGGAATCCAGAGCTCCCATTCCCCACACCCATGTTAAGTGTCTCACAGCTGTCAGAAACTATAGCTCCAGGGAATCTGATGCCTCTGCCTTCACACACATGCAGTCATATCACACACTCACCAGCACACACAGACACGCACAAACATATGTATAGATACAAACACACGTATATGCCTAAAAGTCAAATATCTTTAAAACAGATTAAAATATTTAAAATAGGTCAGCTAAGTACTCAGATAAATGGTGCAAAAGGTGGTACAACTGGACCCCTCCCATATAACCAGCTGCTTCTAAAAACTAGAACTTCAGGACTCTAATTACTGGTTGGAGGAATAGAACCTGAGTTATAACTCTAGCCCCAGGAGGAGTTGTGACATCTTGAATTGCCTAGAAGGCCATTAACTATTAATTATCTAAGCCTGGATCCAATTCAGAGAGGGAGAAGCCAGAGGACAGGAAGGTGGGAAGCAGAGGAGGAGGAGAGAAGAGCAGAGGAGAGCTGGGAGGAACAGAGGCAGGAGAGAGATCTTGGAATGACGTGGAGAGATGGACTGGACCTAATATATCACTAAAAGCAAGTATAATGTGCGAAATCTAAATGTTAGGAAACTATGAGAGCTTGGAGATTTAGGATGGAACAACTATTGCCCAGCATTCTGTTCTAGGTTAATTAAACAAATCCCAGTGTCTGTGTGGTGATTTGGGTATACAGCTGTTTAGGATTAACACCAAATTACCAGAAGATACATCAATAGTAAATATTAATCAACACTTACAACATAACATGCCTGTCTTTCTGTTTCTGGGCTACCTCACTCAGGATGATCTTTTCTAGTTCCCACCATTTGCATGCAAATTTCATGATTTCCTTGTTTTTAATAGGGGAGCAGTATTCCACTGTGTGAATGTGCACAATTTCTGTATTCATCCCTCCATTGAGGGACATCTAGGTTGTTTCCAGATTCTAGCTATTACAAATAAAGCTGCTATGAATATAGCTGAGCAAACGTCCTTGTTGCATGGTGGGGCATCTTTTCGGTATATACCCAGGAGTGGTATAGCTGAGGTATACCAGCTATTGAGGTAGCGCTATTCCCAATTTTTTGAGAAATCCCCAAATTGATTTCCAAAGTGGTGGTACAAGTTTGCACGCCCACCAGCAATGGAGGAGGGTGCCTCTTTTTCCACATCCTCTCCAGCATGTGTTGCCACTTGAGTTTTTGTGCTAATTTGTCCATTTGGAAATTTTGGTAGCTTCAATTTTGCAAAGCAATCATTCTTTCCTTTAAATTGTACAGATTTTAATTTCTACTTAATCTCTAGCCTTATTACATTCCTCAGTCCTCTGGTACCTTGCCCTCAGGATACCTTTTCTATTGTTCCAACTTTAAACTGTGCGTACCCCTTTCCTCACAGGACTTTATCTCTCTCTGTCTATCTCTCTGCCTCTGACTGTCTGCCTCTGTCTCTGTTTTTCTGTCTCTCTCTCTCTGTCTCTCTCTTGTGTGTGTGTGTGTCTCCTCTCCTCTCTCCATTTTTTGTTAAGAAGAATGAGAATTCATCCAGATTCTCTGCCATAATGTAACAGCAATGGCCTCTAGCCTAGTTCCCAATAAAATCTTTCTTTCCCCCTAAAACCTCAAGAGCTTGGCCTCCAATGTCTCTTTCTTCCATCTTTTCTTTTCTTTTCTTTTAGACTCCCACCAGAATGGACTATCAATCTATGCTTACAGCAGTCTAGAGCTCTTCTAGCCCAACGTTCCAAATTCTTCCACACTCCTCCTGTAACCCAGTTCCAATAGCCTAAGCATCACATGGTCAGAATTATTGTAGCAAGGACCTCACTCTCTGTACCAAGTTTCTGTGTTAGTTGCCTTTGTTGCTGTGATAACAAAATCAACTTAAGAAAAGAATGGTCTCTTTTGACTCATATTTTGAAGATAGAGTTCATCATGGCAAGGTAGCTATACTATCAGGAATGTAAAGTAGCTATGATCACATTGAATATACAGTCAGGAAGCAGAGAGCAGTGAATTCTTATGCTCAGCCATCTCCTTTTGATGCAGTCTAGGACCCCAGCCCATAGTTAAGGTGAGTCTTCATCCACCAATTAACCTAATATAAAAATTCTTCACAGACATGCCCAGGTAATTCTAGAGCCTGTCTAGTTTATAATCAAAATCAAACATCCCAATAATCAAAGCAGAATGACTGAATTAAAGCTAGTCCTCCACAACTCTGAATATTTTACAGTAGTTAAAAAGAGTAAATTAAAGCTGGGTGTGGTGGTGCATGCCTATAATCCCAGCATGCAGGAAGGCAGATCCAGGCAGATCTCTGTGAGTTTGAGGCCAGCCTGGTCTACAACGTGAGTCCAGGACAGCCAAGGCTACACAGAGAAACCCTGTCCCCCCCCAAAAAAAGGAAGAATAAATAAATGAACAATTTGTTTGTGGCAGCACTGTCCATAATAGCTCCACAGTCTACCAGTAGATGGATAACTAAATTCTGATATAGTCACATAGTGAGGTATTATAAGCCATCAGAATGAATAACTAAATGTAAGTGCATTATGAATGTTATAAATAATATATTATAGAATATAATTGAATAGTTTCTTTTCCATAGAATCCAAAAAATAAAAATAAAAAAGCCAAAGAAATCTATGTTGTTAAGTAAAGATGATGGGTACCTTAGGAGGGTGAGAGACAAAAAGGAGGAGGCATAGGTGTGATGACTCTCAGGCACTGGTAACATTCTATTTTGTTTTAAACTTATTTTATATTTATTTATTATATATGTGTTAATGCATGTGTGTGAATATACACATGCCTGTATAGGTCAGAGAACAACTTGGAGAGTAAGGTCTCTCCTTCCACCATGTAGCTTCTAGTGATCAAACTTGAATTATCAGGCTTTGTAGCAAGTGTCCTTATTCACTTAGCTATCTTGAGAGCACAATATTCAATTTCTTGAGTGAGTGGGTGCTGGTTGCATGTAGAAATTCATAACTCTGATGATTTGCGCATTTGTCTTGGTCCATTTTTGATCACCTAGAACAAAATTCCTGAAACTGGGTAATTTAGAAACAATAGAAACGTATTACTCAATAATGGCTTTGAAGACCAGGAAGCTCAAGAGTATGGCTTTGGAGTCATTTTAGCATCTTATTACAGTGTAGCATGGCAGAAGTCATCACATGGCAGGGAAAAATCTGTGTGAACTCAGGTCTCTCTTCTCTTACAAAGTTACTAATGCCACCATGAAGGCTCCACTGTAAGGCTCTTTCTAATCTACTTACTTACTAGAAAACCTTTCTCTAAAAATCATTAACATGAATATTGAGATTAAGGTTTCAGTACATGAATGTTGGGGGGGGCACATTCAAATGTATCAGCATTCAAAAGATTAAAAAAACAAACAAACAAACAGGGACTGGAACAGCTCCCTGGGCCATCAGTACCATATAATAGTAAAAGCAGAATGAAGAAAATGATTGTCTAATTCCATTTTCAATGCAGCACAAAATAAAAACTCTATTACTGTCTTAAAGTGTATATAAATATACACATATGTGAGACTATAAATGGTCTTATACAGATTTATGTGCAGAGAGTAAAAATATGGAAAATCCTATAGTGGGTTAATGTGGCTTCTGTATGTGAGGGAGAATGTGAGGGCCATACTAATGCCAGGGAAAGGAAAGGGAAAAGAAAAAATTGTGGTCTTGTTTTTGTTTTTTTTTTTTTTAATGCAATATGATGTCATTTATATAAAAATTGTTACAGAAATTCGGGTCCTACCAAGGTTTTAAAATTGTGGCCCAATAAATGACAAATTATATAATCCAAATGCATTGTTTATTATGAACATTTAATCATTAGATAAAAATATGAAGTATAAAGATTATTAACAAATACTAAGAATGCAATCTATTATCATGCTAAAGAATAAAAAAACTCTATCACTGCTAGGAACTCAGACAACATGAAAATCCTTTTACTATAATCACCTAGATACACTGAGTAAAACCTAGCATGATTATTTTAAATGTACAACTAGGCTCACAAACAATAAAAGCCAACCCCTAGGTGCCAGAAACAAAGAAGAAAAAGAAAAAGCAGAAGAGTGAATGCTTGAGATAACAGGGGGTATTTGTTTCCAGAACCTAGGGGTTTAGGATTTAATACCCCTACATAGGCACAGGAAATGAGGCTCTGGGCTTTAGGGGGTACAGAATTAAACTTAGAACTTCACATAATGCCAAGACCCTCAAAGAACTATTTTATTCATGAAAGGATTTAAAAACAAGAGAGACTATGGGGCAACAGGGCTTTGGGTGGGAAAATAATAAAAGTTCTCAGAGATTTTAAAACCACAGGAACACAATTCATACTGCTTTCACTCTACCCACATAATTCAGAGACTCCAGACTAAAAAGTTACATAAGACAAGCTCTTTAAGTACTGATAGCCCTGGGAACAAGTCAAACAAAGACTGGAAGAAAAGTTCCCACATCCCAAATATCATGGAATATTCCAGACACACAAACACATGGAACAACAACAAAAAAGCACAAGTAATGATGAGTTTACAATGAAAAATCCCCAAGCTCCCAAGTGAACCATCCAGACTGTCCAAGTGTCCAAACAAAATACAAACAAATAAATGGGTTCTCCCCCACAAGTACATACAGAGCATACAAGAAATGCATAAAGTAACAGAGGACTACAAAAGCACCAATCTAACTCTAAAAATAGAACTCTATAGTGGGGGAGAGCAAACAAGAAGATTTAAAAATAAAGAAACAGTCCCTCTTCCCATTGGCCTGCTCTTTGATCACCTCCCCCTGAGTGGGGAGCAGCCTTACCAGGCCAAAGAAGATGACAATGCAGCCACTTCTGATGAGAACTGATAGACTAAGATCAGAAAGAAGGAGAGGAGGACCTCCCCTATCAGTGGACTTGGGGAGGGGCATGCATTCAGAAAGGGGGGGAGGGTAGGACCGGGAGGGGAGGAGGGAGGGGCTTATGGGGGGATACAAAATGAATAAAGTGTAATTAATAAAAGTTAAATAAAAAATTAAAAAAAAACACAAAAAATAAATAAAGAAACAGAATTAATAACAATACCAAAAGCTCCCAGAGTATAATGTGGCATAAATCATTTTCATTTTATTTGTTTTTGAGATTATAATTCTATCATTTCCCCTTTTCCCCCTTTCTTTCTTCCAAATCCTCCCAGCACCCCACTTTGGCATAAATCTCTTTCAAAGATTATAGAAATGACATAAAATTCTTCATTAAAGTAGCTGAAAATTTCTAAAACAATGGAGAATATGTCATGTTTATGAACAGAAAGAGTCACTACAGTAAAAGCTAATTTATAAATGATGCAATTCCTATTAAAATTCAATAGCTGATTACACAAATTTGACAAGATGATTCTAGTATATACAGAGGGCTAAAGGACCAAAGAAATTCAAAGACTCCAGGTGAGAGCAGGGTTCATGCTACTAGAAAGCAAGAAAATTATAAACCTATAGTATTTGATAAATGAAGCATTTGTGAGTAAATAGACCCAGAGATCAGTGGATGGTAACCAGGAGGCTAAAATGAGAGCCATATGTATGCGGGAGCTGACTATATGACAGAAGTGTCATTACAAATGAGTAAGAAGGAATAAAGTATTCAATAATTACCCATAAATCATCACAGGGAATTAAACAAATAAATGCTCTTGAAAAGCTAAATTAAAAATCACAATAAAGAAGAAAATATTTGGAGAACCCACTTGATTCTTACTAGTCATGGTATTTTCAGTCTATACAATTCTAAGTGAACACTGAATTAATAAATACTGAAATAATGCTCCTTGGGGAAATATATGGTTGGGTTCCTGCCAAACTTTGGCCACCATTTCTATCAAACAACACACACACACACACACACACACACACACACACATATATATATATATATATATATATATATATATATCTTGTTTTACAAGTATTTCTCTTTAAATATAATTAATTTACTTTATATTATTGATTCATTAACACTAAACTCATGCCAACAATAGTATCACATATGCTTGAATTAATTTTATTTAACTAATGTAGTTTCTCCATAAGAAAGTTCACCACTAAGCTTGGGAGCCATTTTCAATAGTGAATACTCTAACACACACTAACACACACACACACACACACACACACACACACCAGTTTTAATATGGGAAATGAGGGAAGGAGTTTTGTACATGTAAGTTGAAGACTTCATTTTTTTCCCCAACAACTGCTGTCCAATATATTATGGAAGGCACTATTCCCTTTAGAGCAGTGGTTTTCAACATGTGGGTCACAACCGTCACAACAAACTTTATCTCCAAAAATATTTACATTATGATTCATAACAGTAGCAAAATTACTGTTATGACATAGCAACAAAATAATTTTATGGTTCAGGGTCACCACAACATGAGGAGCTGTATTAAAGGGTTGCAGCCATAGGAAGGTTGAAAAGTACTGGTCTAGAGAGAGGGCTCTGAGCTATACAAGACAGCAGGAAGCTAGGTGAAAAAAAAACAGTACAACACAAACAAGGGTGCATATATTCTCTCTTGCTCCCGACTGTGAGACGATGTGACTAGCTCTTTGAAGTTCCTGTCTTTAACTTCCCTGGAAAGATGGACTAGAACCTGGAATTGTATGCCAAATAATCCCTTTGCTCCCCTGTGATACTTTCAGTTAGGGGTTTTTGTTTTTGTTTTCTTTTTATTTCAGCAACAGGAATGTTTTCAAGTAGTAGATATATTTTTTTTTGTTAAGATTTGGCATAAAGTTTCAGAATTCTCTCACAGTTCTTTTAGTTTTATTGTAAATCTATAGTTATATTACTTTTTTAGTCTCCATTAATATGACTAGCTTTTACTTTTTTTTCCCCTGTACTGCAGCTCAAACATAGAGCTTTGTGCATATTTGTCTTAAATTTAATTGCATTAGAATTAGAAAATGTAACACATAATACAATGAAAATGTTTCTCATAGATTATTTGGTAAGTGTGGTCTGTTTTGTTTTGTTTTTATAAATGTTCTGTGTACGTAAAATATGTATTCTTTAGAGTTGATCTTGAAAATAATATTTCAAAAACTGATTTCAGAGTTGTATATATATTTTTGTATATGGTATATACATAAATATTTGTACACATTCACTCACATATACACATGACAAATCATGTGAATTAGTTAGGATGTCCAATCTTCCATATGTTTATTTTATATTTGCATAATAAATTATTAGCACAAAGCTGTCAACTTAGCCCAGCACTTATGCACATTTGTGCATCAATTTTAAAGCTTTGTTATTAGATGTGCATATATCTAAAATTATTTTTCTTCTTTGTGAATTATTTATTATAATATTTAGTAATAATCTTTTCTTTATTCTCAATAATATTCTTTGCATTGTGAACTGAAGTTCTCAGTGGGGTGGGAAAAAAAGAGCTGCACCTGTATTAAAGATTAAACAAAGCCAGTGAGAGATCCAAGACGGTGGCACTGATTGCACACTGTGTCTGATCAGCAGGACAGCAGTGACTACACAGTGACCAACAGATGAAACTGTGAGCTCCCAAACACCAGGCAAATGTGTTTCCCATAGAAACCGACCAAACCTCTAGGATCCCAGGTTCTCCAAGACTGCTGCACCCAGCAAACAGTGTCTGAATACAGTGTCTGGGCAGCTGCCGCTCATTGACTTCAGAGCAAGAAAGCCAGTGTCAGGACAGCTGTCTCCAGGGCTCCTGAGGAGTTCAATTTGTTCACAGGATCATACACCTAAGGAGAGTCATACCAGTTCTCTGAGAACCAGCTACCCTGGGACCATATCTACCAATATGAGGAAGGCTCCTGCAGGAACTTCCAGCTCTCTGCCCAGGGCTCTTCCAACCCCCCCCCCAGGACTCCAGAAACTACCAGCCAATGCCAGAGACAACCAGATTACTAAAGGCTAGCATAAACCCACAATAAACAAAAGCTAAAGCAATATGGCATCTCCAGATCCCAATTATCCAAAGGCAAGCAACCATAGATACCCTCAACACAACTGAAACACAAGAAAATGACCTTAAATCTATGCTTAAGAAGATGTTAATGGAAGAAACAAATAAAATCCATAAAAAATCCAAGACGTAGTCAAACAGATTGAAAGGCCTGTAGAGAGGAAATTAATAAATCACTCAAAGAAATACAGGAAAACACAATCGGGTGAAGGAAATCAATAAACAGTTCAAGATCTGAAGATGGAAATGGAAACATTAAAGAAAGCACAATCGAAGGTAATCCTGGAAAAAGAGAACTTAAGAAAACAGGAACCACAAAGGTAAGCATCTCCAACAGAATACAAGAGATGGAAGAAAGAATCTCAGGTGTAGAAGTCACAATGGAAGAAATTGATGCATCCTTCAAAAAAATGTTAAATCTAAAAAATTCCTGACACAAAACATCCAAGAAATCAAGAACATCATGAAAAGATGAAACCTAAGAATAACAGGAATAGAGAAAAAAGATTTCTGTCTCCAAGGCCCCAAAAATATTTTCAACAAAATCATAGGAAAAAAGTTCCCAATTTAAAGAGATGACTATAAGCATAAAAGAGGCCTACAGAAACCTAATAGATTAGACCAAAAAAGAAAACCTCCCACCACATAATAATCAAAACACTAAATGTACAGAAACAAAAAAAAAATATTAATAACTGCAAGGGGGAAAGGCCAAGTAATGTATAAGGACAAACCTATCAGAATTACACCTGACTTTTCAACAGACACTATGAAAGCCAGAAGGGCCTAGGAAGATGTCATGCAGACCCTAAGAGAACACAGATGTCAGCCCAGACTACTCTACTAAACTCTCAATCATCATAGATATAGAAAACAAGATATTCTATTTAAAAAAAGTTAATTTAAACAGCACCTCTCTACAAATCCAGCCCTACAAAAGATACCAGAAGAAAAATACAACCCAAGAAGGCTAACAACACAGGAAAACTAGACAAGCACACAAATACACTACCATAACCAATACCAAAATGAAAGAAAACAGTTACTGATCATTAATCTCTCTCAACATCAATGGACTCAATTCTCCAATTTAAACAAAACAAAACAACACAGATTAACAGAATGGATGCATAAACAGGACACAACATTCTGTTGCATACCAGAAACACACCTCAGCCACAAAGGTAAACATTACCTGAGAGTAAAGGTTTGGAAGACGGTTTTCCAAGTAAAGAGACCAAAGAAGGAAGCAGGAGTAGCCATTCTAATATCTAATAAAATAGTCTTTCAACCAAAATTAATCAAAAAAGATGGGGAAGGGCACTTCATACTCATCAAAGAAAAAACAGACCAAGGTGAAATCTCAGTTCTGAACAGCTATGCCCCAAATACAAGGGCACCCACATTTGCAAAGCTTAAGCCACACATCAATCTTCACACAATAATACTGGGAGATTTCAACACTGTACTCTCATCAACAAACAAAGCTAAGTCGAGAAATAATGTCACTAATAGATGTCATGAATCAAATGGACCTAATAGAGGTCTACAGAACTTTTCACACAAACACAAAAGAATATACCATCTTCTTAGCACCTCATAGAACCTTCTCCAAGGGGCAGAGCCAAGATGGCGACTAGCACACACAGTTTCTGAGCTGTGGAAGAGCTAAACTTCTGAGTTGGTGAGTGGAAGGACCTCTAACCCAGGAAAACAACGGTGAGGTTTTCTAAACAACAGGGAACATTGCAGGAGGTGAAAACTTTGGTCTCGGGTCACCTGGGGACTTGTGTGGGGAAGGTGAGAAAAGACCCTTTGATCTCCCGGCACTCCCCTCCCCTGACCTCCTCCTCTGCACAGTGGACTGGTCTTTCTCAGCGCAGACCTAACTGCCTGAGGTCTGCAGCCGCTGAGGCGGAGCTCCAAGCCCTTTAGCGGCAAAGGCCAGCAGTAAGTGTCCCAGAGTCCCAGATTCGCACAGCGGCTGCACCATCCTCCCAGGGCCCCAGTCTGCTAGATGCCATACTAGCTCCGCAGGATCTCCATCACTGACTTTACGGCCCGCCCAATCCCACAGTGACAGAGAATATGCTATATACTCACCAAAACCAGGCAGAAACTCCATACAAGCTAGACACACCAGGCGCTGGGCCTCCCAAGCTTGGAGAGCACAGTGGAGAGACCCCAGGACTTCTCAGAAAGCATCTGGACTAGCAACCCAGTCTCCAGTTACTGCGGGACTTTTTAACCTGGTGGCGGAGCAGCACTGAGCTGGCGGGGCACATCAGCCCTCCAGTTTAAGACTAACCAGGGCCAAACCAGAGAACAGAGAGCCTGGTTACCCCATCCCTGCTGATGTGACCACCCTGAAATCTCCAGCTGCAGCAGACCTCAGAACCTGGCAGTGACAGCAGCACGGAGCTGGTGGAGCACATCAAAGAAGCAGGGCCAAACCAGAGAGCAGAGAGCCTGGATACCCCAATCTCTGCCAAATGACCTGCCTGTAAGTGAGTGTACCCTTGAGAATCTGCAGATCCCCAGATCCTGGGTCCTTCTAAAACAGAAGCCAGGCATCGAACCCCCTCCCACCCACATACCCACTTTGGGAAACAGAGGGGCGCTAGGGACATTGAAGTTCATGCTCTGTGGGTCTAATTGAGGAGTTAAGGCAGTTAATGCCAGAAATTGCGCTGCAATCATCACTAGCGCCTGCGACATATACAGTGCAGAGCCCTCCCACACACTCAAGGGTTCAACATTAGCCATCACTCTGTCCCTCGAGACACACATCCACGCACACACACACAAACAAACGCGCGCGCACGCACGCTTGCATTTGCCCCGTTTGCGCCTGTGTACTTTTCTCCCACAGGTACAGCTAGTCCTCAGCACACGCTAAGGACACAGAACCTCTCTCAGCTTCCTGAAGAACTCTCCAGACGCCAGAGAGAGACAGTACCAGTCTGATCTGCAGAATCCAAAAAAAAAAAAGGGAAGTTTTCAGATAAGCCAATGGCCAGGGGTAGGCAAAGAACACTTCCAACATAAATCAGGACATCATGACTTCACCAGCAAACCCCAAAATCGATGGATACTCCAATTCAGCAGAAGCACAGGAAAATGACTTTAAAGCCATGCTTGCCCAATTATTTGAGGCTCATAAGGAGGAAATGAACAAATCTTTCAAAGAGTTGGCCAGTAAATTGGAGGTAAAGAAAGAAGAAATAGACAAAATCCTTAAAGAAACACAGGCAAACATAGCCAAACAAATAGAGACACAAGTAGAGAAAAAAATTAGTGGCATATAAAGAGGAAATGAACAAAGAAATACAGACCATCGTAGAGAGACAGGAATCCAAATTCAAACACATGAAAGAAATGGTGCAAGGTATGAAAACAGAATTAGAATCAATAAAGAAAACACAAAATGAGAAAACCCTTGAGCTGGAGAACTTGGAGAAAAGATCAGGAACCACAAAAGTAAGCATCACCAACAGAATACAAGAGATGGAAGAGAGAATCTCTGGAGCTGAAGACACACTTGCAGAAATTGATAATTCTCTCAAAGAAAAAGTAAAATCAGAAAAGTTCCAATCACAAACTATCCAAGAAATCAAGGACGCTATGAAAAGACAAAATCTAAGAATAATAGGAATTGATGAAAAAGAAGACTCCAGGCTCCAAGGTCCAGAAAATATTTTCAAGAAAATCATAGAAGAAAATTTTCCCAACTTAAAGAAACAGATGTCCACAAATATACAAGAGGCCTACAGAACACCAAATAGACTAGACCAGAAGAGAAACACATCACGTCACATCATAGTCAAAACACTAAATCTACAGAACAAAGAAAAGATATTAAAAGCAGCAAGGGAAAAAGGCCAAGTAACATATGAAGGTAGACCTATCAGAATCACACCGGACTTCTCATCAGAAACTATGAAAGCCAGAAGGGCCTGGGCAAGTATCATGGAGACTCTAAGAGATCACAAATGTCAACCCAGACTACTATACCCTGCAAAGCTTTCAAGCAACATAGATGGAGAAAACAAAATATTCCATGACAAAACTAAATTTACACAATATCTACACAGCGAACCATCCCTACAGAAGATACTAGAAGGAAAACTCCAATCCAATGAAAACAAATTCACCCAAGAAAACAGGGCATACAGATAATATCCCAACAAAAATGAAAAGAAAACAAGCAATGAAACAGGGTTAGATCACCGACTCCATTACAAAAGGAACTAACATGCATTGGTCACTATTATCTATCAATATCAATGGACTCAACTCACCAATAAAAAGACACAGGCTAACAGAATGGTTAAGGAAACAGGATCCAACATTCTGTTGCATCCAAGAAACACACCTCTGCAACAAAGATAAACACTACCTCAGAGTAAAGGGCTGGAAAACTGTTTTTCAAGCAAATGGTTCCAGAAAACAAGCTGGAGTAGCCATCCTAATATCTAATAAAATAGACTTTCAACCCAAGTTAATCAAAAAAGATAAGGAGGGCCACTATATTCTCATTAAAGGAAAAATCCACCAAGAGGACATCACAATCTTGAATATCTATGCTCCAAATACAAGAGCACCGACATTCGTAAATGAAACACTATTAAAGCTTAAATCATACATGGATCCTAATACCATAATAGTGGGAGACTTCAACACCCCACTCTCACCAAGGGACAGACACCAAATAGGGAAATAAAGCACTCACAGAATCCCTAAATCAAATGGACCTAATAGATGTCTACAGATCTTTTCACCCAAACTCAAAAGAGTACACCTTCTTTTCAGCACCGCATGGAACCTTCTCCAAAATAGAACATATAGTGGGTCACAAAGCAAACCTCAACAGATACAAAAGGATTGAAATAATCCCTTGTACCTCGCGCCCGCCTCGACCAGCAAGGAAGACGCAACCACCAGCTCTTCCTCAAGCAGTTTATTCAGGCCTTTGTAAGCTTCTTCTCCCCCAGTACCCCGGGCCCTTCCCAATTATACAGGCAACCACATCAACCAATCACAGCCAACCATGCTCACTCATCAGAACTGCAGCAGGCAGCCAATGGGCCAGTGCCACGCTCACCTTGACCAAATATGGACTTGTTTATCAGCAGTCAGTACATCCGGCAGGCGCCATCTTTTAGGCTCGGCAACTTAATAGCCTAATAGCCACGGCTTGCCACACTTGCATACTATCTGACCACCATGGACTAAAGCTGGACATCAACAACAACAAAAACAACAAAAAGCCGGCACGCACATGGAAACTGAACAACTTACTACTCAATGACAGCTGGGTTAAGGAAGAAATAAAGAAAGAAATTAAAGACTTCCTAGAATTCAATGAAAATGAAGGCATAACATACCCAAATTTATGGGACACATTGAAAGCAGTGCTCAGAGGAAAATTTATAGCACTGAGTGCCTGCAAGAAGAAATTTGTAACATCACATACAAACAACTTAATGGTCCAACTGAAAACCCTAGAAAAAAAAGAAGCAGATACACCCAAGAGGAGCAGACAGTTTGGAAATAATCAAACTCAGGGCTGAAATCAATCAATTAGAAACAAATAAAACTATCCAAAGAATCAATGAAACAAAAAGCTGGTTCTTTGAGAAAATCAACAAGATAGACAAACCCTTAGCCAAACTAAAAAGCAGAGAGAAACTATCCAAATCAGCAACATCAGAAATGAAAATGGGGACATAACTACAGACAATGAGGAAATCCAAACAATTATTAGGTTATACTACAAAAAACTATATGCCACAAAAATTGAAAATCTAAATGAAATGGATAATTTTCTTATTCAGATAATTTTCAGATTCCATCTACCAAAATTAAATCAAGATCAGGTAGAAAGACTGAATAGCCCTATATCTCTTAAGGAAATTGAAGCAGTCATTAACAGTCTCCCCTCCAAAAAAAGCCCTGGACCAGATGGCTTCAGCGCAGAATTCTACAAGACCTTCAAAGAAGTGCTAACACCAATTCTCCTCAAACTATTCCACAAAATAGAAACAGGAGGAACACTACCAAACTCATTCTATGAAGCCACAGTCACCTTGATACATAAACCACACAAAGATTCAACAAAAAAGAGAACTTCAGACCTATCTCGCTTATGATCATTGATGCAAAAATACTCAATAAAATACTTGCAAACCGAATCCAAGAACACATAAAAGATATCATCCACCATGACCAAGTAGGCTTCATCCCAGGCATGCAAGGGTGGTTCAACATACGGAAATCCATCAATGTAATCCACCACATAAACAAACTGAAGGAGAAAAACCACATGATCATCTCCTTAGATGCCGAAAAAGCATTAGACAAAGTCCAACACCCATTCATGTTTAAAGTCTTGGAGAGATCAGGGATACAAGGAACATACCTAAAGATAGTAAAGGCAATATACAGCAAGCCTATAGCCAACATCAAACTGAATGGAGAGAAACTTAAATCAATCCCACTGAAATCAGGGACAAGACAAGGCTGCCCATTGTCTCCATATCTCTTCAACATAGTACTTGAAGTCCTAGCCAGAGCAATAAGACATCTAAAGGAGATCAAGGGGATACAAATTGGAAAGGAAGAGGTCAAAGTGTCACTATTTGCAGATGATATGATAGTATACATGAGCGACCCCAAAAATTCAACCAGAGGACTCCTTCAGCTGATAAACACCTTCAGCAAAGTGGCAGGATACAAAATCAACTCAAAAAAATCAGAAGCCCTCCTGTATACCAAAGACAAAAAGGCTGAGAAAGAAATTAGGGAAACAACACCCTTCACAATAGCCACTAATAACACAAAGGACCTTGGTGTGACTCTAACCAAGCAAGTGAAAGACCTGTTTGAGAAAAACTTCAAGTCTCTGAAGAAAGAAATCGAAGAAGATATCAGAAGATGGAAAGATCTCCCGTGCTCATGGATTGGTAGGATTAACATTGTGAAAATGGCCATCCTGCCAAAAGCAATCTACAGATTCAATGCAATTCCTATCAAAATACCAACTCAATTCTTTACAGACCTTGAAAAAAAGATTCTCAGCTTCATATGGAGAAACAAAAAACCCAGAATCTCCAAAACAATCCTGTACAACAACAGATCATCTGGAGGTATCTCCATCCCTGATCTCAAGCTGTACTATAGGACAACAGTAATAAAAACTGCATGGTATTAGCATAGAAACAGAAAGGAGGATCAATGGAACCGCATAGAAGACCCAGAAATAAACCCACACACCTATGAATACTCAATATTTGACAAAGAAGCCAAATCCATTCAATGGAAAAAAGACAGCATCTTCAACAAATGGTGCTGGACCAACTGGATGTCTACATGCAGAAAAATGAAAATAGATCCATATTTATCACCCTGCACAAAACTAAACTCAAAGTGGATCAAGGACCTCAACATAAAACCAGATACTCTAAATCAGTTGGGAAAAAAAGTGGGGAACAGCCTAGAATTCATTGGCACAGGAGACAACTTCCTGAACAGAACACCAACAGCACAGGCTCTAAGAGCAACACTCAATAAATGGGAACTCATGAAACTGAAAAGCTTCTGTAAAACAAAAGACACTGTCATCAAAACAAAACGACTGCCTACAGATGGGGAAAGAATCTTCACCAACCCTTTATCTGACAGAGGGATAATATCCAACATATATAAAGAACTAAAGAAGCAGAAAAGCAACAAACCAAGTAATCCCATTAAAAAATGGGGAACGGAGCTAAACAGAGAATTCTCGAAAGAGGAACATCGAATGGTAGAGAAACACTTAAAGAAATGCTCAACCTCATTAGCCATTAGGGAAATGCAAATCAAAACGACCCTGAGATTTCACCTTACACCCATCAGAATGGCCAAGATGAAAAACTCAAGTGACAACACATGCTAGAGAGGTTGTGGTGAAAGGGGAGCCCTCCTCCATTGCTGGTGGGAATATAAACTGGTACAACCACTTTGGAAGTCAATCTGGCGCTTTCTCAGACAATTAGGAGTAGTGCTACCTCAAGACCCAGCTATACCACTCCTAGGTATATACCCAAAATTTGCTCAAGTACACAACAAGGACATTTGTTCAACCATGTTTGTAGCAGCTTTATTTGTAACAGCCAGAACTTGGAAACAACCCAGATGTCCATCAACAGAGGAATGGATACAGAAATTGTGGTATTTTTACACAATGGAATACTACTCGGCAATCAAAAAGGAGGAAATCATGAAATTTTCAGGCAAATGGTGGGATCTAGAAAAGATCATTCTGAGTGAAGTATCCCAGAAGGAGAAAGACAAACATGCTATATACTCGCTTATATAGTCCTACAAAATATGATAAACATAATGAAATCTACACACCTAAAGAAGATAATCAAGAAAGTGGACATGGGCGAAGATGATCAATCCTCATTTAGAAAGACAATTGGGATGTGTATTGAACCTATGACAGGAGTCTACCGAAAAAGGCATCTGAAAGACTCTACCTAGCAGTGTTTCAAAGCAGACACTAAGACTCATAACCAAACCCTCGGCAGAGTGCAGGGAATCATATGAAAGAAGGGGAGTTAGTATGAGATGGAAAGGATAGGAGCTCTACAAGGACCAAATATATCTGGGCACAGGGTCTTTTCTGAGACTGACACTCAACCAAGGACCATCTATGGATATAACCTAGAACTTCTGCTTGGATGTGGCCCATGGTAGCTCAGTAACCAAGTAGTTTTCCAAAGTAAGGGGAACAAGGACTATTTCTAACAGGATCTCAAGGGCAGGCTCTTTGACCTCTCCCCCCAGGGGAGGAGCAGTCCTGTTAGGCCACAGAGGAGAACTTTGCAGCCAGCCCAGAAGATACCTGATAAAACAGGGTCAAATGAAAGGGGAGGAGGTCCTCCCCTAACAGTGGACTTGGAAAGGGGCAGGGAGGAGACCAGGGAGGGAGTGTGGGGTTGGGGAGGGAATGAGGGAGCGGGATACAGCTGGGATACAGAGTTAACAAAATGTAACTAAAAAGAAAAATAAAATTAAAAAAAAGATCCTTCTCCAAAATTGAATATATAGTAAGTCACAAAGCAAGCCTGAACAAATACAAGAAGATTAAAACAATCCCTTGTCTCCTATCAAACCACCATGGACTAGAGCTGGACCTCAACAACAACAGAAATGGCAAAAAGCCTACACACACATGGAAACTGAACAACTCCCTACTCAATCACAAATGGGTCAGGAAAGAAAGAAAGAAATCAATTATGGGCTTCCCAAAAATCAATGAAAATGAAGCCACAACATATCCAAACTTAGGGGACACAATGAAAGCAGTGCTAAGAGGAAACTTCATAGCACTAAGTGTCTTCAGAAAGAGATTGAAGATATCCCATACAAACAACATAACAGCTCACCTGCAAACTCTAGGAAAAAAAAAAAAAAGGAGACATACCCCAAGAGATGTAGATGATTAGACATAATTAAACTCAAAGAATCAATGAAACCAAGAGCTGTTTTGTTTTGTTTTTGAGAAAATCAACAAGATACACAAACCCTTAGCCAAACTAACTAAAAGGCAGAGAGACACTATTCAAATCAACAAAATCAGAAATGAAAAGGGGGACATAATGAAAGACACTGGGGAAATCCATAGAATTATTAGGTCTTACTTTAAAAGCCTGTATGCCACAAAATTTGAAAATCTAAATGAATTGGACAATTTTCTTGATAGATTCCATTTATCAAAATTGAATCAAGATCAGGTAAACAAATTAAATATTCCTATATACCCCAAGGAAATAGAAGCAGTCATCAAAAGTCTCCCTACCAAAATAAAAGCCCAGGACCAGGTGGGTTCAGTGCAGAATTCTTCCAGACCTTCAAAAAAGAGCAAATACCAATATTCTTCACACTATTCTACAAAACAGGAACAGAAAGAACATTACCAAACTCAATTCTATGAGGCCACAGTCACCTTGATATTCAAACCACACAAAGATCTCCCCAAAAGGAGAATTTCATACCTATCTCTCTTATGAACATTGACACAAAAATACTCAACAAAATACTCTCAAACCAAATCCAAGAACACATCAAAGAGATCATCCATCATGACCAAGTAGGCTTCATCCCAGGCATGCAGGGGTGGTTCAATATATGGAAATCCATCAGTGTAATCCACCGCATAAAGAAACAAACAAACAAACAAACAAACAAACAAAAAAACACATGATCATCTCCTTCGATGCCAAGAAAGCATTTGACAAAATCCACCACTTGTTCATATTTAAAATCTTGAAGAAATCGGCAATACAAGGAACATACTTAAATATAGTAAAGACACTATAAAACAAGCCTACAGCCAACATCAAACTAAACAAAAAGAAACTTAAATCAATCCCACTGAAATTGTGAATAAGACAAGGCTGCCCACTCTTTTTTGTATCTCTTCAATACAGTACTGGAAGTCCTAGCGAGAACAGTAAGACAACTAATGGTGATCAAGGGAATATAAATTGGAAAGGAAAAAGTCAAAGTATCACTATTTTCAGATAATATGGTAGTACGCATGAGTGATCCCAAAAATACTATCAGGGAACTCCTACAGCTGATAAATACCTTCAGAAAAGTGGCGGGATACAAAATTAACTAAAAAAAAAAAAAAAAAAAAAAAAAAAAAAGCCTTTCTGTATACAAAAGACAAAAGGGCTAAGAAAAAAATTAGGGAAACACCCTTCACAATAGCCACGAAAAACAAAGTATCTTGGTGTAGCCCTAACCAAGCAAGTGAAAGACTATCCAAGTGGGTTCCCTAGTAAAGGGAACAGGGACTATTTCTGACATGAATTCAATGGCTGGCTCTTTGACCATCCCCATCCCCACCCCCAGGGAAGAGCAGCCTTGCTAGGCCACAGAGGAGGACACTGTAGCTAGTCCTGAAGATACCAGATAAGCTAGGGTCAGATGGAAGAGGAGGAGGACATACTCTATCAGTGGACTTGGAAAGGGCCAGGGAAGACATGAGGGAGGTAGGGTGGGATTGGGAGGGAATGAAGGAGGGAGCTGAGACTGGGATACAAAGTAAATAACCTGGATTAATATTTAAAAAAGAAAAAAAATCAAGTCTCTGAACAGAAGATGAAAGATCTCCCATGCTCATGGACTGGTAGGATTAACACAGTAAAAATGGCCATCTTACCAAAAGCAATCTATAGATCCAGTGCAATTTTCATCAAAATACCAACCCAATTCTTTACAGACCTTGAAAAAATAATTTACAACTTCACCTGGTAAAACAAAAAAACAAAAAAATAGCCAAAAAATCCTGTATCATAAAAAAATATTCTGGAGATTATCTCCACCCCTGATTTCAAGTTGTACTATAGAACAACAGTAATAAAAACTGCATGATAGGGTATCAAAGCAGAGGCTGAGACTCATAGCCAAATTGGGCAGAGTGCAGGTAATGTTATAAAAGAAGGGAGAGATAGAAGGAGCTGGAGGGGACAAAATGTACTGGGCTAAGTTGATAGCTTTGTGATATGCCACAAGGAGAGAAAAAAAATCTGGATACAGGAGTCTTTTCTGAGACTGGCATTCCAACCAAGGACCATTCGTGAAGATAACCTAGAACCCCTGCATAGATGTAGCTCACAGCAGCTCAGTGTCCAAGTGGGTTGCCTAGTAATGTGAACAAGGACTGTCTCTGACATGAACTCAGTGGCCTGTTTCTTTGATCTCCTCCCCCTGAGGGGGGTGCAGCCTTGCCAGGCCACAAAGGAAGACAATACAGCCAGTCCTGATGAGACCTGATAGAGTAGGAACAGATGGTAGGGGAGGACGACTCTCCCTTTCTGAGGATGAGAAGGGGAATTGGGAGAAAAGAGGGAGGGAAGGTGGGACCTGAAGAAGACAAGGAAGGGGGCTACAACCAAGATTTAAAGTAAATAAATTATAAAAAATAAAAATAAAAATACAATAATACAAAACAAAACAAAAAGATTAGACAAAGCCAAATGGCTTAATTTTGTGATTATGGAAAATTAAAATATTTCAGACCAAGTCAAATTACTTTGGGCTATTTTCAGCCATTTCAAAAGTCATTCATTGCCCATTCCTAGGTGTAACAGAATGAATTTGAGAGGGGGGAGGTGGGGAAGTATACATGGGAGAAGTTCTAGGGAGAAGGGAGGGGGGACACAGGATGTAATTCCATTTTAATTTAAAAAACAAAGAATGAATAAAAAGCATTTTAGATGTGTTCTTAACAAGCCACTAACTTCTATCAATCCACTCTAACAGTGCCATTAGCTAGCACATGAGGCCTATGATAGAGATTTCCACACTTCACTGTGACCCTCTTAACTGATGTTTCCACCAATGTATTACTGTGTTTTATGAGGTTTTTTTTTCTGTTACTATAAAAAATTATGAGACTGTTGCCATGTTGGATCATAGAACTGGAGGTAATATAGGTTTCTGGTCATGGTCACACATATTTAAATAAACTATCACCTTTTTTTTCAAAAGCAAAGAGCTTTATTCTGGCTTATAAGTTTGGTCTCTCCATCATTACCAATGCAGTGGATCCAAGAGGAGAGCCCTAAGCAGCTACATGGCAGGGTTTTTATTGGGGCTTGAGTAAGAACTGGGAATTCCCAGCTTAGCAGTTACATGATTGGATGATATTCAGCAAGGGCAAGCTTGTTACAAAGTGATTGGCTAACTAACAAAACTAACATTGAGGGAGCTATCCATAGACCTCAGGAATGTTAGGTCAGTGGGCTGCCCAGCACAGATAACCCACCCTGAAATAAGATACCATCCCATTCTTGTGGTTACTTCCAGGCTATTCCATGGGTAGGGAATTTTATGGTTTTATTCCTGGAATTGGTGACATATAGGCTAGTTCCTGGGACTAGTGACATTTTTTAGGAGGAGGGGTTGCTTCTCCAAGGTGAAAGTTGTATTTTTATATCGACAGCATTAAAACCTATCTTGTCTGATGCAGATATTACCATGGTTTAAATTTCATTGTTTTTCTGCCCCTGGGGGGGGTCTTTTTTCTTTTTTAAGTTGAGTTAATTAATTTCAAAATGTATCTGATACAGTTTATTACGTATTCGTGTTATATGTAGCAGGCAGGCTTGCATTATCTGAATTGTTTCTTGATCTTGAAATTCCAAAGCTTTAAAAATAATGAAATATAGCCTCTCCCTTGGAGAGATGTCAGTTGATATGTAATCAGAATAGCAGAATAAACTTATAGTATATATAACCAAGGCCCTGTCTTTCAGTCAAGTTGCCAGACCATATTAATTATAGGGCTCTATATAAACATACTGACTTTCTATTCCTATCAACAGGAAAAGTATGCATTGTATTATTGTTCTCATAGTCTCTCCCAAGATTCTGACATGGCCCTCATCCCTGAAGGTGGTCCCCTCACCAACTGAAGACCACTGGTTAAGGAATCTCCCAAAACGATTGCAGTTTGATGATGAAATATTTTATTTCAGTAGTAGTTTAACATTACTCTCAACCTCGCCACTCACAGATATTACACTTAACAGTTTTCCTTTCTGTGGTTTCCTTTCAGTATGCTTTCAGTTTTCTCTGGCTTCCTAGTTAGGTATCATCTGAAACCATCACTAGGTTCGAACTGGAAGTAAATCTTACCAACTGATATTTAACATAGTCCTACCAATAACAGTTTAATAAGGACCACCAACAATCAAACTAGGCATTATTTGTGGTATGAATTAGGGTCTAATTTTCTCTACTACAACGAATTTCAAAAGCCCTGGTTAAGAGCTGAAGTTGTTGGGGTCCTGTTTTCAAGGTGGCTGAGGAAAGTTTTTGCTCATCTTAAGTTAAATGGCTGCCTGGCTTCTCATATTTATGTACGACATAGAAAGCCTTTAAAAACTCATTAAAGTCTATGCTTCCATCTTTGTTGAAGTCCACTGCACTGGCAAGCTCATCAATTTGGGCATCATCAATATGAACATTGTAGTGAGCATTGAAAAGTTTCCACATGGTCCGGAATTCATCCATGGAGATCAGACCTAAAAGGAAACAGAAGAAGGTGGTAAGTGCTAATGCTAAGACCCACCTGACAGAGTAGGGAGAAGCCACACTAATTGAATAGTACCATTTACAAGCTCACTAACATGCCTGAGGATCAAAACACTGAAGGAAATGATAATAAGATCCTAAATGTAGGAAACAGGATCTCACTTGCAACAACCAAGGATCCTGAGGATTTTCTTTCTTTCTTTCTTTCTTTCTTTCTTTCTTTCTTTCTTTCTTTCTTTCTTTCTTTCTTTCTTTCTTTCTTTCTTTCTTTCTTTCTTTCTTTCCTTTCTTCCTTCCTTCCTTCCTTCCTTCCTTCCTTCCTTCCTTCCTTTCTTTCTCTCTCTCTCTTTCCTTCCTTCCTTTTTTTTTTTTTTTTTTGAGATAGGGTTTCTCTGTGTAACAAGAACCCTGGCTGTCCTGGACTTTGTAGACCAGGCTGGTCTCAAACCCACCTGCCTCTGAATCCTGACTGCTAGGATTAAAGGCCAGTGTCACCACCACTGCCTGAGTCTCCTGAGAATATTCTGATGCCACAAGAGTACACAGTGAAGAAATGGTGAGTAGATGCAGATGAAAGTGGTATAGAAATTTTAAGAACTAAAATCCAAGGGTGCAGGACACAGAGGAGGATGGCAGAAGAGAGAGCAACATCAAAGCAGGAGGAAGTACCCCAAGAATCAGTATGTATGTGTGTGTACATGTGCATGTGTACACAAAGCCCATGCCATAGTGCAAATAGGGAGCTCAGAGGACAACGTGAGAGAGTCCTTCCACCCTTCAACCATGTGAGTTTCAGGGATGGATTTCAGATCATCATGGTCAGGAGTGAGCACCTTTGCCCAATAAGTCATCTCATAAACACACTGTTGCGTGTTTTTATATACAAAAATCCACTCTCATAGATCACTATTGATATTTCTCATACTCAAATGTCTCTGCACAGCGGTTGGGGTGGTAGAAGGGTTCTGAAAATGGCACCCACAGCCGCACACAGCAGGCAATTTCTCTACCACTGAGCTGTATTCTGAGAGCTGCATTTTTAAGTTTGAAAAATCAGTAATTATATATCAAAGCTAAATTAAAAGCAAATTTCAGTCCCTCAAACAGAATTAAAACTCCCTTTTCATATTAACTTAGATACTAAACCAGAAGTGAATTATCTTTTAATTGGTTCTCAGCCTTTTGGCTAAGATCAAGTAAAAGTTAGCTATCTTTCTCATCTCTGCTGGTGGTTTATAAAAGGTACTATGATTATGAAGACCAATGACCATAAAGGCTTCTGCAGAACTCTATGGTCTCCAGTACAGAATTTCTGGCCAGACTAAATTAACAATGATATTAAAGATGAGTTTGTATTTTCCATTCATGTTTCACTAAGTTTGGATGAAGAATGAAAGAGATGAAAACTGAGTCCTGAGTTCAAAGGAACAAACATTGGCTTTTGTTTTCCATCATTCCTGAACTAATCAACATTCACTTACCTGAATGATCACTGTCGATGATATTAAATATGATTTTCAAGTCAGATCGGTATCTATACAGAGTTTCAATTAGGTTAGATTTCATCTACAATAAAAAAAATTTCTAAGTGTTAAAAAGTTGAGAATTAATAACATGCACTAATTTCAGAAAAAAATAACAAAATACAAAATAATCTTACAATTTTTTCCATTCTTATTTTTTTATGGTGCTAAGGAATAAGCATTGTATGTATGACAGGCAAGTGCTCTACCACTGAACTAGACCTTAAGACCACTGACTCATATACGAGAAGGCAAACCATCCCTTGGCCTAACCATTTTGAGTCAGATTAAAGACTTGCTCTTGTGTTCAGCAGGGACAAAAAGTCAATACAATAACAAGAAATAACAATTACAAATCTACAGAAAAGTTTATATGGATTGTTCGATTTCATCTTCTATGATCTTAAAGAATAGGGATAGAAAACAGATAATGGACTTGGAAAGGGGCAGGGAAGAGATGAGGGAGGGAGAGTGGGATTGGGAGGGAATAAAGGAGGGACTACAGCTGGGATACAAAGTAAATAACCTGTGATTAATATAAAAAAATAAAAATTATTAAAAAAAAAGAAAACAGAGATAAAGCAAATTTCCCAGAGGTAAGACAGCTATTGAAGGAGATTTGAATCATAGGCCCTCTGTGCAGAGGCCTATGATCTGAGTCACCATGGTAAACTGTCTCTACCATCCAAGGCCTTCTTCCTATGTATATTTCCCCATCTAGCCTGTATGCTTCTCTCTGTTCTTCTCATTTTCCCAGCAAATGATCACCCAAGTCTTAGTTCCCATTAACTCAACAGTATAACTAATTATTAATAGATTTCTAACTAGTTAATGGTGGGATCTGATCAGTGTCCATGTAGTACTGCCATTTCAATAAGATATTTTACATCTTTTAGTACTTTAAGGCATATTCTAGGGAACATCAGCAAGTCTTACATGTATGTTGAGCACTTAATGCTATTTTAAATGAGAGAATGTTATGTTGCTGTATCTGCCCTTCTGCAGGACAGCACTAAAAATAATATATTTGGCATAGATTTGCTTATAAAACTTTTGCTATTTATCTTGTCTATTCTAAAGAGAACATACACATTTCCCAACCCCCTCGCTATATTCCTGGGAGGTTTCCTTTTGGCCTTTCTTGAGACTGCAATTCCCATGCATTAGATAGTTCTACTCCCAACTTTTGAAAGGGCTAGGTTGCTTAGAGGTTGTCCAAAGGGTGTTTTGACCCAACCTGATTTTTAGCTGGAACTAATGTTACTCACCTCTTTCACGGGCTTTTCAATGTGGAGATCCTGGAAGCTAGACATGTAGTCAACATTTCCATCAGCGTCTATGTTTACCAGGTGTGAACTAATAGATCTCCATGGTAAGTTCAGTCCCAAAATGCTCTCCATAGAAAACGCCCATTGAGCCAATGAAATCCTTCCTAACAGTGACAACAAAAGAACATATGATTGGCATATAATTTGACAAAATAAAGATGCAAGCTCTTTCACAGAGCTAGTGGGCAGCCTGGGGTTTTAAGGCTTAAGGGTCCACTGCTCTCTACAATCTATCCTAGTGGGCTCTAGAGCCCTGAAGGAGGAATAAATAAAGTAAGTCTTTCATGTTATTCACCTAATATACAAAGTAAGATATTGCAGAAGATTTGAAAACATAGACGAAAAGACTGACTTTCATTTTTAACATTTTAGCACAACACTCACCACTTCCCGTAGCCGGATAGTACTCCCAGTAGAGGGAAGGGAACACTAACACTCCCATAAAAGCTTTGACCCAAAATTTGTCTTTTATACAGTAAGTGTAGGGGTAAAGATGGAGCAGAGTTTGAAGGAATGGCCAACCAATGACTGGCCCAACTTGAGACCCACTCCATGGGAGAGAAGCAACCCCTGTCACTATTAATTATAATCTGCTTTGCTTGCAGACAGGAGCCTAACATAACTATCCTCTGAGAGGATCTATCCAGCAGCTGATGGAAACAGATGCAGAGACTCACAGCCAAACAATAGGTGGAACTCAGGGAAATCTGTGGAAGAGTAGAAGGAATGATTGAGGGAGCTGGAGAAGTCAAGGACACTGCAAGAAGAACTACAGAGGCAACTAACCTGGGCCCAGCGAGGCTCACAGAGCCTGAACCACCAGCCAAAGAGCATGCCTGGACTGGGCCTAGACCCTCTACATATATGTAGCAAATGTGCAGCTTGGTTATCATGTGGGTCCCCTAACAATGAGAGCAGGGGCTGTCTCTGACTTTGTTCCCTGCTTTTGGATCACTTTCTCTTAGCTGGGCTGCCTTGTCTGGCCTCAGTGGGAGAGGATGGATTTAGTCTTGATGTGACTTGAGTGCTAGGGTGGGTTGGTACCCCTTGGGGACTTCCCCTTCTCTGAGAAGAAGGGGTGAATGGAGGGTGATGTGAGGGTTTGACTGGGAGGAAAGGACAGAGGGAGCTGTAATCATTCTGTAAAATGATTAATCATTAAAAACAAAGAATTTAGCCACTTTGAAGGAACAGAAACTCCAAATTCATCTTTTTCCTTTTGTTAATATTAATTATTTTATTTATTTTGTATCCCAGCTGTAGCCCCCTCCCTCATTTCCTCCCTATCCTACTACCCTCCCTCCCTCATCTCCTCCCTGCCCCTCTGTAAGTTCACTGATAGGAAAGGTCCTCCTCCCCTTCTATCTGACCCTAGTTTATCAGGTCTCATCAGGACTGTCTGCAATGTCCTCCTCTGTGGCCTAGTAAGGCTGCTCCTCCCTTGGGGGTAGGGAGAGGCAAAGAGCCCACCACTGAGTTCATGTCAGAAACAGTCCCTGTTCCTTTTATTAAGGAAACCCCCTTGGATGTTAAGCTGCCATGGGCTATGTCTGAGCAGGGGTTCTAGATTATATCCATGCATGGTCCTTGATTGGAGAGTCAGTTGCAGACATATTTGGTCCTTGTGGTACTCCTGTCCTTTCCATGTCTTACTAACCCCCCCTTCTTTCAAATGATTCCCTGCACTCTACCCAAAGTTTGGTTATGAGTCTTAGTATCTGCTTTGATACACTGCTAGGTAGAGTGTTTCAGAGGCCCTCTGTGGTAGGCTCCTGTTCTGTTACCTGTTTTCTCCTACTTCCAATGCCCATCCCATTTGTCTTTCTAAGTGAGGATTGATCATCTTATCCCAGGACCACCTCCTTGTTGAGCTTCTTTAGGTGTACAGATTTTAGTGTGTTTATCCTATCTTATAGGTCTAGTATCTACTTATAAGTGAGTATATACCATGTGTGTCTTTCTGCTTCTGGGATATATCACTCAGGATGATCTTTTCTAGATCTCACCATTTGCCTGCAAATTTCACAATTTCCATGTTTTTAATTGCTGAGTAGTATTCCATTGTGTAAAAGTACCACAGTTTCTGTATCCATTCCTCCATCGAGGGACATATGAGTTGTTTCCAGGTTCTGGCTATTACAAATAAAGCTGCTAGAAACATGGATGAACAAACCAGACACACTAAATCGGATAGAAGAAAAAGTGGGGAAGAGCCTAGAACTCATCAGCACAGGAGACAACTTCCTGAAGAGAACAACAGCCAGGTTCTAAGATCAACAATCAATTAATGGGAACTCATGAAACGGAAATGCTTCTATAAAGCACAGGACACTGTCATCAGAACAAATTGATAGCCTACAGACTGGAAAAGGATCTTCACCAACCTATATCTGACAGATGGCTAATATCCAGAATATATAAAGAACTAAAGAAGTTAAAAAGCAACAAATCAAGTAATCCAATTAAAAAATGGGGTACGGAGCTAAACAGAGAATCCTCTGTAGAGGAATAGAGAATGGCAGAGAAACACTTAAAGAGATGCTCAACTACCTTAGCCATCAGGGAGATGCAAATCAACAACCCTGAGATTTCACCTTACACCCATCAGAATGGCTAAGATCAAAAACTCAAGTGACAATACATGCTGGAGAGGTTGTGGAGAAAGGGGAACCCTCCTCCATTGCTGGTGGGAATGTAAACTTGTACAACCACTTTGGAAATCAATCTGGCACTTTGTCAGACAGTTAGGAATAGTGATTCCTCAAGATCCAGCTATACCACTCCTAGGCATATATCCAAAATATACTCAAATACACAACAAGGACATTTGTTCAAATTCATCTTTTCTATCTTCCTACCATGTTCAAACTTAGTGTCAGGATGGTTGCTAGAGCAACATTACCCTTCACGCCAGAACAATCTAGCCTTTGGTGTTTACTTGTTGCTTTATGCTTCCATATGTGATTCAAATCATCATTTTGTTATGATAATTTTTTTTTCGTTTTTTTTTTTAAAGACAAGGCCTCTCTATGTAGCCCAAGCTGACCTCATACTCATAGCTCCCCTGCTTTCCACAGACTAGGAATTATAGGCATGTGTTACTATGCTAGGCTCAAATAATCTTTCCAAACAAAGGCAGTCATGTGACTAAGATACCATGAAATTGACAAGTGCATTACAATTCTGCATCTTCCAGAATCTGTTTCTACACAGGCGACCAGAATAGAAGTCTAATTCAGGGTTGTTAGTTTCTTGAATTCAAAGAAGTTTATTGAAAAGGAGATACATTCTGCTTTTTTTTTTTTTTTCAAATAATAGGTTTTAAAATTTTTTCTTTCCTTTCTAGCAAGTAAGAATAACTAAAATTCCATTGAAGGTAACTTACTCTAAATATAAGCTAGATATGTTGAGGTAAATGGTAAATAATTTATTACCTGATCTACTGTGGTCACGAAGTTGGAAGGCATTTATGAGATCAGTTTTTCTTGAAATCATTCTTTCTTTCAGTGTCTTGAAGGCACTGAATTCCATAGCACTCACCCTGTATTAAGAAAACAGCATTTCAGTGAAACTTACAAAATGATTCTGTTCACTTCATTTTAATGTATTATGTCACAACATATCAGTTTCCACTTTAAATAGTCTGTGTATACAAATTGTGTTGCTAGATAGTAAACGTATGCCCATTTCTGCATGCATTTTGCAGACTTATTAGATATTTAAAAATCATTTTAGTGTTTTGTTTATTTATTGTTCCTTTTCAAGACATTTTATACTTTGTAGTTGGTGATTTGATGTAGTGAGGGAAGTATATGTATATCACAGCACATGTGTGCAGAACAGGGGATAACTTTGTAGAATTGGTTCTCCCTTGCACATTTAGACATGTTCTAAATAGAGTTTCCTCTGGATTTGAAGGATTGATGTGAATAATTATTTGAAAAAAGGAACTTGTTACTGAGATATTGAGATTTACCATTACATTACTGAAACAAAATAGGCACTGACTATGATTTTAAAAAAATGCACATGAGTAGAACACAATAGGAACTTTGGAAAATAGATCCAACTATTATGAGAAGAACACCTAAGGAAACAGAGGTAGTATACTTCAGTAGAAAAGACAATCTTTCAGTTGATTCTAGGACACTTAGTTAACTACCTCAACATAAACTTCTACCTGAGATCATTTATAAAAATAAGTTTGAAGGATGAACAAGAATAGACAGGTTCTGAGATCTAGACATCCTTCAGTGTTTACAGGTGTATAGATTCTAGGATGCAAAATAAATTTTAAAAATCTAAGGATTCTCTATTTTCTTAAATAAATTGATAAAGTACTTGCAAATAGTCGATGTTCAACCTCATATATACTTTAATTTATAATTTATAATATTTAATTTAATATAAATATAATAAATAATTGGCATAGTATATTATTTGAGGGATATAAGAAAAATGTCTGTACATTTTTAGAAAAGACTTATTTTTTAATGTTTTCAAAATAGAACTCATAATACAAAGTGTTAACTATGTATCAAACCCATAAAATGGCAGATACAAATCCAAGTATATGAATAATAACAGCACATTTAAGTAAATAAAATAATCAACTAAAAATACAGAAATTATGAAACTAGATAACTTCAAAATGAAGCAAGATCACATTATATATGTTACCTCATAGGAGACATATTTCAGTTTCAAAAGTACCAAGTTTAAAATGAAAGGTACAAAAAAAAATACCAAGAAAACAGAAACCATGTAAGCTAGAGTATCATGCTAATAGGAGACAAAATAGACAGATGAAAACTGTAACTAAAGGGGGTAATTTATAATGATAGAAGATAAAACAACTATAAACATATGTGAACCTAACGACATAACCTAAAATTACGTGAGACACAAACTAAAAGAATGAAACTGACAATTCAATAATGATGACTAAAAATTTCACTGGCAGAGCTGTTCTTAGTCACTTGGGACTAGTTCTATTTGGTCACAAAAAGTCTGTAGTATTTTCAGAGCTATATACCTTTGGTTAAGAGGGCTCAGGCATGATGTACTAGTTACTTGGTACTGGAAGAACTGTGGAGCTGTACCATAACTTAGTCTGATGTAGGCTCCTCGGTTGCTGCCTTCTTCATAATAATTAGAAGCAGAAAATACAGTAATGACCTGATTAAAGAAAAAGAGGATCAAGTTCATTAAGTTAGTTCTCAAAAGGTCATTCAGTAAAATTCAGAAAAGCTCATAATCTTTGTAAATTATCCAGATCTGATATGATTCCCTTGAAAGAAAATGAAAGTCTTTACTCAATGTCTCCAGTATTAACTACTAGTACTGGGTATCCCTAACATCCCCAGGCTATGGCCCCTAACTCCTACATACTATTTTAGTGCTGGACCTTAGATTTCTCTTTTATTTTTAGCTTGTAAATTCTAATTTTCCATGGGAATAAATCCCTTATTTTCCTACCTTGTGATGTCTGAGGGTTCAAAATAAAATTTGGTTAGAAGCTCAGTGTTTTTCATTTTGTGCAAAGATGTGTGATTTTTGAGGGTTCTAGGCCACATAAAATGAATGTTTTAAGAGCAGAGACATAATGGGATGGGACTATGGCTACTATCTTAGGAAGAAATCAGCCTTGGAAGCATGGTAGGTAGAATATGGAAAGATAATACCTCCTGGTGACAGGAAAGCTGGCTTGAGTCCAGTTCTGGTGTAATAAGAATGCCACTTCAGATGAACCATTGCTATTTTCTAATTACAGATAGTTTCTAAATAGTACTTAACCTCATTCATCCTGTACTGTTACCAAAAGTTAATTAATAGAATTAAGAACATCAAAGTATCAGAATAGAAGGAAATGTTCATTTTTATTTATTTTTATTCATTATGAAGAAAAAAAAAGAACCATCCTAAGGTAACTGAGGACAAGTACCAGTTCCTTAGTCCTCACCTCCTCTAGCCTTATTGACATAACTAAAGGAGAACAAGATACTCCATTTTAATGGTGGTAGTTAAACTAACCACAGTAAGAAACTTGCTAGTGATCACCTCCCTACTGAGTTGAGAGGAAGCATGCTGTATGTATTCTGTCCTACGCAGGGAATCGCAAAAGAAGAAAGAGAGGAACTGTATTAGATAGCCATATGGCACAGGATAAGCATATTACAAGGCACAGACTCAAAGAAGATAAGTAAAATAGAGGATCCAAGGGAGGATGCATAAATCTCACTGGGAAGGGGGGATAGAACAGACAGAGGTTGTGGCTGAATAGAGGAAATGAGGTAAGAGAGGGAGCACAGGGAGTTAAGAGGGTGAAATTCAGACCTGAAGAGAGCAAGGGTGAGAGGACAGAAGGCCTGTAAAGAAAAAAGAAACTGAGGGTGGGGATATCTCTGTGACAAGCTTAAGACCTAAGTAGGGTAGGCTCCTGGGAGGATATGAGCAAAGACTCCTAATAGCAGAGGCTATAGAGACTGAAGAGAACACCCTCTAACCGACAAGTCTTCTAGTAGAGGGAGAGGAACATCAACCCACCCACAAACAATTCAACCCCAAATTTACCTTGCCTACAAGATGTGCAGGGATAAAGATAGAGCAGATAGAGCAGAGATTGAGGGAATCCCCAACCAATTCCTGGACCAGCCAAAGACCCGTCTTATCAGAGAGTACCAACCCCTGACACTATGAATGATGCTCTGCTGAACTTCCAGACAGGAGACTGACAGAGTTGTCTTCTGAGAGATTCTACCCAGCAGCACCTCAAAGCAGATGCTGAGACTTACAGCCAAACATTGGTCAATAAGGAGAGTCTTGGGGAACAGTGGGAGGAAAGAGAAAAGGACCCAGAAGTAATAGGAGCTCCACAAGAAAAACAACAAAGCCAACTAATCAGGGCCCTGAGGGGCTTGCTGAGACTGAAGCATCAACCAAGGACTATGCATGAACTGGATCAAGGCCCCCTACAAAGATATAGCAGATGGGCAGCTTAGGCCTCATGGGGGTACTCTAGTAAGGGAAGTGGGGACTGCATTGGACACTGACTCACTTGCCAGCTTTTTGATCACTTTCCCCTGGCAGGACTGTCTTAACAGGCCACAGAGGAAGAGGACATGCTCAGTCCTGATGCAACTTTATGAGCTGTGCAGGATGGGAAAGGTTGCTCAGGAAAAGAGGAGGTGAGGGGAAAAAGGGAGGGTGGAACTGGTAGAAGAGAAGGGATTTGGCTACAGCAAGGATGTAAAGTGAATAAAAAAATTTAAAAATAAAAAAGAAACAATTTAACAAAATGAAAAAAAGTTCAGTCTGCACTTTTGTGGGACTATGTACTGCAGGTATTGGCTTATAATTTGTAAACAACAAAGTGTGCATGCATGCATATATGTATATGTATGTGTGTGTGTACTTAGTGTCACTGATATGGTTTAAAGTAATGCATTTGGGTATTGAGTTAGGAAGAGGTACACTTGTGATAGTTAATTTTAATTATCAACTTAATAGGATTAGTGAACAGAGCATAATTCTGGGTATGTCTGTGAGGACATTTCCAGAGAGGATTAGTTGAGGTTGGGAAGACCTTCCAAGAATGCAAATGGCACCATCACTTAGGATGGGGTCCTAGACAGATTTACAAGAGAAAAAGGAGAATATCAGGTTGCTTCTTGCCCCTTGGTTATAGCAATGAGAAGAGTAATTAATGCAGCCACATATCAGAATGTCTTTTTCTGGGAGTAGTGAAACTTAAGAAATAAGCCAAATATCTCAAAGGATAAGGGGCAGCACCTTTAGTCTCTGTTTTTTGTTTGATACTAAGGGAGACATCTCATGGGCTTTTAGGAAGGACAACATTGTGCAGAGAAGACCAGGCTTGTGGCAAGGATGTCTGCCAGAATTTCATCCATATTAGCTTACCTTTCCATCATGACAGATTTCATACCCATCGGGTTTGCACTCATGAGATCTAATGAGCATCCTCAAGTGGTTTTTACTAAGAATCTTATTGGTAACATCTGGTCCAAAATAGCAGCCCCCTCCTCGGCTTGTGTTCGGATAACAGCCTTTTTTGCCTCTGGGGTCACTCCACAGAAGCTCAACAATCTTGGAACAATAAAAATAAATTAGGCTTCTACTTATAGGCAATAGCCTATCATTTTTACATTCCAACCTTTTTAAACAATTTATTTGTTTGTATTTTATGTACACTGGTGATTTGTCTGCATGTGTATCAGTGTAAGGGGTATTGGATCCCCTGGAACAGGAATTTCAGACAGTTATAAGCTGCCATGTGGATGCTGGGAATTGAATTGAACCTGGGCCCTCTGGAAGAGAAGCCATCTCTCCAGGCCTTATATTCCAGTTTAATTGACAGAAATATTAAAGGTGTCTAGAGTTACAGACATAAGCCATCATGCCCAGCTAAATTTAGAAGAGAACATAGTTCCTTCCAATGAACACAAATAAGGTGCTCTTAATATACTGAAGATTAGATAGATCTCCCAGCCACTGGCTCAGATTTTTGCTCTGTTTAACATATTAAGAACATCTAATATGTGTTCATTGGAAGGAACTACTTTCTCTTCTGAACTTATCTGGGCATGGTGGTTCATGTTTTTCAAAGAACATCTCTGAAAACTTTTATCTTTTGCTGCCGTAAGGATGTTCTCCAATTCAGCTGTACATTTACTCATTAACTGGATTCCACCTGGTATTCTAAACCCACAATGATCTTTTTCAGCTTAATATTTCTGTTTGTGACTAGAAGAAGCAAATTCAGGTCATACAATACCCAGGACTGAAGACCCAAACTTCTAAGATCTGAGAATATTTTCTCATAAAATCAGTGGCTGCAGTCAGTAATCTACATTGAATGTTCAGCTCATTTTTTAAAAACTATGAGAGCTTACAAAAAAGTGAAGAAAAAAAAAAAAACAAAAACAAAAACACTCTTTATCACTAAAGACAGTAACAACCTTGAGAAAACTAAGTCTCACTTTGAAAATCACTCAGTCAAGTATTTTGGTCAGTTGACCTGCAAAGTACTCAAGGTTCTAATAGGCAATGGTTCTAAACATCTACTATTTTCCATAGTTTTCTCTGTTATATGTACAGAGAATTGAATCAGGGCCTTAGATAGGCTAGGCAAATGTACTACTTCTAAGCTATATCTCCTGCCCCTCCACATCTACATGTTTCTTTGGAGGAAAAAAAGCATGTAATTCAAATTTTGTATGTGTGTAGAAGCCAGCCGTCTACATTGGTTATCTTTCTCAACTATTCTCCTTTCTCACTGAACAATTTAGTTAGAATGACTAGCCAACAAGCCCCACAGATCCACCTGTCTATGCCTCCCCAGTGCTGGGATTACAACTGTGAGCTTCCATACCCATCTTTTATGTCAGTGCTGGGGATCTGAACTCAGGACCTCACAGTTGAACACCAAGAACTTTACTGACTGAGCCATCTCATCAGCACCTGGTCAGCACTAGAGACACTCTGTAGCAGGCTCAGAGCAGACAGAGTTTTTGATGACTAGTAGAGATAAGAATCAAAATCTCCCAAAGAAGAATCACCCCAGAGCTGCCTTCCTTCTCACTGAATTCCAATATTGACACAATTGTACCCTACACATAAATGTAATGTAACATCTTTAAGTTCTGGTGTTTTAATACAAAATGACACTTGCATTTCAAACTGAGTCATATCTGGCTCCTATACAATTTCACATTTTGGGTGTATGACTCAACTTGTAGTATAATAAAAGAGAAAACATAGAACATAAGAAGTTATATTTTATCAGGAAAGAATTAGGTTTTCAAGTCCTACATGGAGCAAAGTAACTTACAGGCAAAATTTCCTCTCGAAAGTATCTTAATTTACCTTTGGACTACAACATACATTATTTTACATATGTAACCCTATATAGTAGTATATATAAGAAAATATTATATATATATATATATATGATAATGGGTGGACATTCCATGATAAAGTATATAAAAATAAACTCTCATAACATATTTTCTTCCTTTTTAATACATGATAGTCAAATTTTACATAAATATCCATATGAAGTGAGCATAGAGGCACATGTTATAGGGAAGCAGAGGCAGAAAGATCACAATTCCAGGCCAACTTGCTATGTAGCAAGTCTGTCTCACAAAACTAAAGCCTAACATGTTTAGTGTAATATTAGAGTTCTGCATAGCCTACACAAAGCTTGTGTTCAATCTCTAGCACTATAAAAAATATAAGTAACATTATATGTACTGAGCAGGATGTATACAATATTAATGTTAGAGATACAGAGAGATAGAGAGATAGCTAGATAATGTAAAAACAATTAAAGCAGTAGTTCTCAACCTGTGAGTCACAACCCCTTTGTGGGGTCAACAGGGGTCACCTAAGACCATAGGAAAACACAGATATTTATATTATTCATAGCAGTAGTAAATTTACAGTTATGAAGTAGCAATGAAAATAATCTTATGGTTGGAAGTTGCTATAACATAAGGAACTGTACTAACGGGTTATAGCATTAGGAAGGTTGAGAACCACTGAATTAAGGAAAGGCAGCGCGGATTTAAATGAGAGCAAAGGGTCCATGGGAGGAGTTTAAGGGAGGAAAAGGAAGGTGAAACTGATGTTATAATATTTTAAAAATCAAAAATCACTTAAAGATTCATATTTCTGGAAGCCCATTGAAGCAGAATAAGTACCAGCTAAACTACCTTTTGAGTAGCTATCTATGTAACCTTGGGTAAATCACCTTACTTATTCGAGTCTTAGTCATTATCAATAAAACAAAGAGGAAGTATCTATTATTCATCTTTCATTGACTTAAAATCACAAGAGCTAACAGCTTTAAGAAATGAAGAAACAAGAAAAAAAAGCTTTAAGTAATAAGAAATTTCTTTTTTAGAATCCATTCCTTGAGTTCTAGATTTCTTTTTTTAGTCTAGAAATCACATGGTTGATTATATGCAAAATATAGAGATGGATTTAGAGAAGATGATATATTCTGCTTACAATGCTGATGTAATTTTAACCTGTATTTTGTAATGGACATCATCACTGTTGATGAGCTGATGTTACCACTCTGGCAAATGTTTTGATTACCTACCTGTTCCCATTCATACTTTGTTAATGGTTCAGAAGTGGACCTGTCTGATTCGGCCTTCCCTGCTCCCATACTGCTTGCACCTGGTTTATTTTTCTTAAAGTCAAGGGCATGACTTACTGCCACTGGTGGCATCAACACAGACCTCATCTGTAAGAAAACAAAATGCTTTAGTTAAATACTGGATGTAGATACTTCAGTTCCAGTTGGTAATCTGTCTAGGCTGTGCCTCAACCCTGAAGAAACACATAGCCCCTCTTTTCATCTCACCTGCCTCACATGCACTGCTAATTTACTAATGTCTATAAGGTAGGTCTAGTAAAATATTTTGTGCAGTTTGCAATTAAAAATGCTACCTTACAGCAGAAGCTTCACATCAGAAATTCTAAGGGAATCCAGAGGCACATGTGTGTATGCTAGACTTGTTGTAAGGCATTGTCGAAGGAACTAGAAAATGCCTTTCTCTATACCTGAGGCTCAGAGGAGTTAAGAAACATCTTTTCAAAGGGGTTATGCATTTGATTTTGTTGTACTTTCCAAGAAAAGAAACCACATCCATATCTATGAGCGTTCTCACAGCGGACACAGGTTAAAAAGCTTAGAAGCCCTTCAAACTAAATTCAGCAGAGTCCTTAGCTAGACCTGTCAGCAACTGATCATTTTGCCTAATCAGAGCGGCAAACCTGTTTCTTTGAAAAAGAAAATGTTTTTAGAAATATAACATGATAAACTCACTGGATTACTTTTATAACCTGAGATTTGGATCTTGTCTCTTATAAGCATTATATATTCACACAAAGCAATTAAAACATTTTTACATATTATTTATTTATTTAGTGTGTATGTGCACACCACCCTCTACAGCATGTATGTGGAGGCCAGAGACAACTTGTAGGAGTTAGATCTCTCCTTCCACCATGTCAGTTCCAAGGATTGAGCTCAGTTTGCTAGGCTTGGGAACAAGAATCCTTACTCAAAAAACCATTTCACTGGTCCACAAAAAGCAACATAAAAATAATCCTTTTGATACACCTGGTGGTCATAGTTCAGTGATGGGCAGCTTTCTATAACAGATACTTAATTTCTCCAATAAACTATGGTATGAAATTGTTCTATTTTTATTTTTAAAAACTAAAACCCAGTCTTATTCTATAGAGTCCTCATAAAGTGGATTAGAAACTAAATCTCAGCTATTAATCACTAGTTCATAGCCTACCTTACTCTTCTCCAAGCAAATGACCTTAGTTTGGTAGAAGCCTCTAGGTTTATGCCCACATAATTCATTTCTGATTAGCTTACTAGGCAAGGCCTCCTGGTCCCTTAAGAACATGTAGATCTGCAGTTTCCAAAGCTATTTAGGATTGGGATACTTTCCCTATAGATTGCCAGAAGGTACCACACAGCCAATTTTTCTTGAGAGTCCTACTAACCATCCTTTTCTATACTCCTGACTGGGAATTTGAAGACTACCAAACCAGAGCCTCTGTCTTACAGAATCTTATTTCTCACTGTTGACCTCTATTCTGCTTACTATACAAAATGTTTTTAATGAATCTAGAATGGAGATTGCCATCAGGTTAGTTTCACGGGGAGCTTTTTATCTGTATTTTTAATACTTTGACAACTTGGGATCTTGATCATAGTAGATACTGCTCCTCTCAGGGTATCTCCATATACTAGGAAAAGGGATTCTAAGAAAGTTCCTATCTACTTTTATTTTTCCCTGCTTTCGTCTTAAATTTCTAAAGAAGCATTCAATGAATAAGAAATACTTATTGCATCCCAAGTACTGGGGTTCTGACAGGGATTGGAAAAGCACAAGAATTTAGTAAGAAAACAATATCACTGTTCCTTACTTAAATTTGGTAACTTATGAAAGATATGTATAAAGGGCTGGAGAG
Source organism: Meriones unguiculatus (assembly GCF_030254825.1). Taxonomy (NCBI): domain Eukaryota; kingdom Metazoa; phylum Chordata; class Mammalia; order Rodentia; family Muridae; genus Meriones; species Meriones unguiculatus. Next base: position 140,040,641 of record NC_083369.1, on the reverse strand, counting down.
TGTATAAAGGAGACATGATCTAGTGTTGACGTTGTAGTAAAGTGAAAAGTGAAAGATTAGTGATATCATTCACATGTGTATAAAAGTATGGACATTCCCAAACCTCAATGTGCAATTGAGATCACATTTCTATCTCTATCAGATCAACTACAAGTTTCAGACCCCATCTTCCCAGACTGATTAGATATTGATTATTGGCCTTTAGAGTCAGTAGCTCATGTTTCCCACTTGGGCCATACATTAGCATCTGTTCTACAGCTGCTACCAGTCCTCATGCCCAAATTCTAGTCTTGGGGTTCTGGTAAAGGAAGAAGATGGCTCTAGTTGTGTATAAGGTTCACTGCAGGAACTAAACGTAGGTATGGAATCTTTACAGGCCCCATAGAGCTAGTTCTCTGAGAGAGTCTATACAGGTCCTTGTCCTGGCTGGGTTGAATTTAATATGGTTGCTTAGAGTTAAAAATAATCTGAAGATAGTTACTTTGCTCACTTGAAATAAAGGAACATGATAACAATTTAGAAATAAATTTCTATATGGTTCGACTTACATGAGTTACCTAGAACTCCTACACAAAATGTTGGTCATCAGAATTAGGAGAGGGAAGGAGGAATTCCTGTTTAATGGGCATGGTTTCACTCAAGGAAGTTCTATGAATGGCTGGTGATCACAGCAGTAACAGTAGCTCAATGGTAATGCACTCAGTGCCAAGGAGCTAAATTTACATTTTTACAAAAGACTACAGTGTTAAATTGTGTTTCTTTTGCCACAATGTAAGTGAATACATTTAAACTTTACTTCTAAAAAACTCACTTTTAGAAAGTATCTCATGTGCTAATGTATCCCCGTTTTTCCATTTTCAACATGACTTCTATTTTTTTAAAAATGTACTCTATATAGAACCACCACCTAGTTGTCATACAATCAATCATAGCTTTTCTTAAGACTTTTACTAATTTTCTCAGTTACAACCACCAAAGTACATATCTATTTAAAATGACAAATAAAAAGCAGCATATTCCATTATAAACCTCATGCACATATTACTTCTTACTCTATTTCTTTGTATTTGGTGGAGTACACTCAAGTCTGTGGATTCTGATATCCCACCATGGATAACCAGGATTTCATTGTCAATAATTGTACCAATTGGGAGCCATGTGTAGACTTCTTCTAGGATTTGCAAGATTTTTCTTCCGTGTATCTGTAAGTAAGAGCTTTATTACATTTTATTTTCCTGATATGTGCAGTTAAGTGAATAGTCTCAATATATATATTAAAAACAAGTTTTTATGCCAACCAAAGAAAGCCAGCAGGGAGCCATCAACCATGGGTATTTAGCATGGAATTTTTTTTTCATTTTATATTTTTGATACTTTGACATCTTGGGGCCTTGCTCATAGAGGAGACTGCCCCCCTCAGGGTTAATTTCTGGAGATCTTAAATTACTATTTTCACGTACAAACCCACCATTTCAAATTCCACAGTTTGAAGAATTCTTTTCCTGGGTTCTAACTCAGACCCACTCTGATGTGCTAATCAACACAGATCAAACCAGTAGACAAATAGTGACAAATAGTGATAACCCTTATACCCTACAGCTGGATGCCATTGTGCTAACTACTCAACTTGCAACTCAAATTCATCGAGGGGTTTTGTTCTTTGTCTCCCTAGAGAGGGTCCTTGTTTGTATTTTGCTTCTGGCTCCATCTATCTCTGTCCAACTCTGGTAATTCCCTCTGTGGTATCCTTAGTGTGGCATACCATGCCTCCTGCAATTAGGTAGCTGAAGAAAATCCCTTCCTTCATATTGGTCATTTCTCTGTCTCCCTGTTGTGCTACACCTGAATGAAAATGTCTGGATAGGTATCTCTAAAGCAACATAATATGATCATATCTATGTTGAAATTGATCCAAGTCACAATGAAAAAGAAAAATCTAAGATTCTATCATGGTGAGGGTTCCCTGCTGTGCTTATTATTTTATTGGCACATATTCTTTTTTCCCCGTGTGATCGATCCAGTACTTTAATAATGCAACATGACCTGTTACAACAATAATATTGAAATCCAATATATTTTATAGATTTCTAATAACTACCTCTAGTTCTATGCTATAGGAAAACTCCCCATGCCCCCCTTATTTTGGCTGCCTCTTATTTTCTTTTCTTCATAATTTATTCATTATATATCCCAATTAAAGTTCCCTCCCTCAACTTCCTCAATCCCACCTTCCCTCCCCCCCTTTCCCCCATCCCCTTCATTAGCCCCCTCACCTTTCCTCAAGCAACAATATGGTCTTTGCTTGGCTTTTTTTTTCCCCCACAGCAAAACAAGTACGAGTCTTACCTTGTATTTATGTAGAATTTCTTTTGTAAAACCGTATCTGAAAAACAGATCTTAAACTATTAATTATTGCAAGAAGGAGAGCCACTTGTGTCTCATTATTATCAAATAGTCAAAACTCAAGAGACTGTAGACTTCAGTTGAAATACTTATCACAGTCTTTCTGGAGCATTTTGAGAAAGAATAAAAGCAACCAATGACACTACCTCCCCTCTCAAGAAGCCTAGAGTATATCTGGATTAAAAAAAAAAAAACAGATACTTGTAGAGCTGTAAGACAACAAATGTATAACAGGGGCTATGTAAAGGCTACAAGTATTTTGAGAGGTGTGCTATGATGGAGGAAGCAGTATGGAGAAGACTTCATCTAGATGGCATTGCTCAGACATCTGATGACTCAAAATGAATGACTAGAAAAAAGGAAAAGAGTAAGAAAGAAAAAAAAAAGCATTTAAGATAAGTTGGGTCTCCATTCCTTTTCTGACATGGATCATGTGATTAAATGAATGGCACTAAAGGTTTTAACAGAAAGTATTGAGAATTTTAATGTGTGGATAACAAAAGCTAACAGATATTTTCAATTACATTTTCTTGCTTTAGGAGAATATTCTATATTCTTTTCATGTAGACTGGACTAGAATTTGCTATGTCAACTAGGAGCTCCTTGAATCCACCTCCACCTCCTGGGTGCTTGAATTAAAGGTATATAACACCACACCTAGATAAGAATGTGTACTATTAATCCCCAATAGATAAAGTAGGAACAAAGCACACTCACCACTTTTTTCCATACAGACCACATGATGTCAGGTTTCTCCAGTATAAAACTATATTTTTCAAGATGAATTCCCTCCCTGTACTCACCAAAGATGTCACATTGTTGGACCAACATACATCTTGCTATATGTGGTGGTCTGAATGAGAATGAGCCCCATAGGGTCATATATTTGAATGTTTGGTTCCTACTTGATATATTGTTTAGGAAGGATTAGAAAGCATAGCCTTGCCCACGTGGCACGCCTGGGTTGGCTACCCAGAGGCTATTTTAAGCTGTGGGCTGGCTTTCCCCAGGGTCAGATGATTGTTCAAGGTTCCTGAATAAACTGCATTGAAAAAAAAAAAAAGAAAGCATAGCCTTGCTGGAGAAGGTGTTATCATTGGGGGTTGGCTTTGAGGTTCAAAAGCCCAATCCAGGCCCATTCTCTCTCTCTCACTCTCTCTCTCTCTCTCTCTCTCTCTCTCTCTCTCTCTCTTTATGTGTGTGTGCATGTGTGTTTGTGTATGTGTCTGTTTCTCTCTGTGTGTCTCTGTCTCTTCCTCCGTGTGTGTCTGTCAGTCTGTCTCTGTTTCTGTCTCTCTTTATCTGTCTGTCTGTGTCTCTGTCTGTATCCTTTTTCTTTGTCTCTCCCTCTGTGTGTGTCTCCCTCTGTTCCTGTCTCTCTGTTTCTGGGTCTGCCTCTGTCCTCTGTCTGTTTCTCTCTCATACTTGCTCTTTCTCCTCTTTGTCTGTTGCTTGTGGATAATATAAGCTCTCAGCTACTTCTCAAGTACCATGCCTGCATGCTTACCTCCATGCTTCCCAACATGATGGTCATAGACTCACCCTCAGAAACTGTAAGCAAGTTCCTAATTAAACACCTTCCTTTATAAATTGCCTTGGTCATGGTGTCTTTCACAGCAACAGAAAAAGTAAGAACATCCTTACCTTTCTGAACTTGTAGGAAACACTAATTATAATTAGCTGTACCATCCTTCTAGAGAAATTCCTCCCTTCCATTTTGTGAAAGTAAACTTCCAGGGTATTCTAAAACTACCTCACAAGTTTTTTTTTTCACATAACCTTCATTATTAGAATTATTTTTTCAGATTCTTTCCTAGGCCATCTATTGCCTTCACTTTCTTCCTTAGTACTCTCACCCCTGGCAAGCCAGAGTTTTAATTACTATCTAGTGTCAATACTATAGGGTAACACTCCAGGTTACACTTCATATCTGTCTCATACATCAAATAAACCTATCTCAGACTGAATTTATTCCCTTTTAGAATGATACTGTTATGCCTTTAAACTCAAGCCTGCTCATCCTTGATTAATTCTTCTTGATATCAGATTATTAAGCCATAAACTGTTTTTGACCAAAGTCTTGTTAAATCTATTTTTTTCCTCTCCATTGCCATCATACTAGTCTAAATAGGAAGCTACAATTTCTTCAACTACTTCCTAATTGACATCACTGTATCCATTCTTGCCCCTCTTCTAAATAACTCTTCTTTTTAAAAATAGGCATAATATTCTTCAGTGGTACTCTTATCTTTAGATACATGCTCAAAGTCCTTCACAACACTCAACCATCTTTTACATCTTCATCCCTACCAAACACTGTCTTAATTGGGTCTCTATTGTTGTGATAAAACATTATGACCAAAGACAACTTAGAGAGGAAAGGGTTTATTTCAGCATACATATCCCAATCACAGTCCATCATGAAGGGAACTCAGAGCAGAAACCTGAATACAGGATATGGAAGATCATTGCTTATTGGCTTGCTCCCTATAGTTTGTTCAGCTTTCCTTCAGCACGAAGATAAATTTCTGATGATACTTCTAGATTCTTGTTCTTTATAGTTCTTTGCATTTGCTTTTACACCTCAAGAATTAGAACTAAAACTCTATACTTGAGTCAGCTGTTGAGACTGCCCTAAAGACAAAAGTGATCTTTGAGCTTTGATCACAGCACCTGAAAGCCTAGTACCCAAAGCATGGTACATTCTATAACCTCTATTTTCTAGAACAAATTGATTTCTATTTTTCCATAAAAAGAAAAGAAAAAGAAAGAAGGGAACATTTATTACCTACTGCGCCTTTCAGACAGAATTCTTACACAGTTTAAGAAGTCTTTATCCCTCAACTCTCCAGTGCGTCACATAGTACAAATACTATGTTACAGGTACTCTAAAAAATGTTTATGAACAACTATGCCAGAAGCAATTACCAGGACACAAAAAAAAATACACACATCAATGTAAAACACTGTGCTAGCTTCTGAGTCAGAATTTGAAGCAAGCTGGGAAAAACAACAGAAACTTCTGAGTTTACTTCACACAACTTATCATACTTAAAAACCTGACCTAACATGTCTACCCAGCATGTAATTTGGACTATGAAAAAAAAAGCAAAAAATAAAAAATTTAATAAAGAGGAATAGGAAATACAGGGCTGGAAGAAGAAGTAAGAGGAGGGCTTCAAAGTAGCTGACTCTCAGCTGAAAGGCTGGGGTTGGTGAACAAGGTGGAGAACATGGAGATTGTCCTTGAAATTCATCTTCTCATTCCTTCTATACAGCTTCATCTACACCTATCATCTGGGATAGGCAATCCCAGAGGGGGATTAAAAGATGAAGTCTAAAATAAATGTTACCTCAAATTCATCATAAAGTCTTCATGGTTCCCTCTATTCAAGAGTAGGTCAGCGGGGTAGACAAGAAAACTAACAAGCAGGATCATTAGAACCTCCATGGAATTGTTTCCTCGATCTACAAAATCACCATTGAAAACATACGGATTTCTTTCCGAAGGTAGGCCATTCTGTGGAAGGAGAGGAAAGAAAACAAGGAGTTAAAAGAATGCTTTTTTTTTTTTTTTTACTCTGTTGTGATTTTCTTTCGTTTCTTTGTTAGATTCTTTTTTTAATTCTTTATTAATTACACTTTATTGACTTTGTATCCCCCCTGTGGTTCCCTCCCTCCTCCCTTCCTAATCCCTCCCTTCCTCCCCTTTCTGCATGCATGCCCCTCCCCAAGTCCATTGATAGGGGAGGTCTTCTTTTCCTTCCTTCTGATCCTAGTCAATTAGGTCTCATCAGGAGTGGCTGCAGTGTCTTCTTCTGTGGCTTGGTAATGCTGCTTCCCCCTCAGGGGGAGGTAATTAAAGAACAGGCCAATCAGTTCATGTCAGAGACAGTCCCTGTTCCTATTATAATGGAACCTACTTGGATACTGAACTGCCATGGTGCAGATGCTGAGACTTATGGCAACCTTTGGGCAGAGTGCAGGGAATCTTAGGAAAGAAGTGGGAAACAGTAAGATCTGAAGAGGACAGGAACTCCACAAGGAGAGCAACAGAACCAAAAAATCTGAGCACAGGGGTCTTTCCTGAGACTGATACTCCAACCAAGGACTATGCATGGAGATAACCTAAGAATGCCCTTTTTAAAATAAGGTTTATGTGTTTGTTCGTGCTGAAACAGAAAAGAGGCCAAGTATCCCCCCCCCCCCCCCGCCACCACTGGAATGAATCTGCTCACTGGCTTGAGCTTCCAAGGCATATAACTTGCAAGGGACCTAGAATCAAAGAATGAGCCCAGGACAGAGAGATTTCAAGCAAGATAGAGATTGCTTATTGTGCTCATCATATACCATGAATTTTCTCTGAAAGGAACTAGAATTTGTCCTACCAAAGTAGATATCCTCTTGGGTTAGGGGAAACTGTGGTCAGAATATATTATAGGAAAAATATACAATAAGAAAGAAAACACATCCTTTTCTAATCCACCATCTGCAGTGGAGCCTCTGCCAAGATGCAAAGACCCTTACAGGGAAGACCATCACACTGGAGGTTGAAAACTTGGATACTAGAGAAAATGTAAAGGCCAAGATCCAGGATAAGGAAGGAATTCCTTCTAATCAGCAGAGGCTGCTCTTTGCTGGTAAGCAGCTGGAAGATAGCTGTAATTTGACTACAACATTTAAAAGGAGCACACCCTTCATCTTGTGTTGAGACTTCATTTTGGTGCTAAGAAAAAGAAGAAGTCTTACACCATTCCCAAGAAGAATAACCATAAGAGGAAGAAGGCAAAGTTGGCTGTGCTAAAATACTATAAGGGTGGATGAAAAATGTCAAAATTAGTCCATTTTGTTGAGACTGTCCTTCTGGTGAATGTGGTGCTGGGGTTTTCATAGCCAGCCGCTTTGACAGACATTACTATGGCAAGTATTATCTGACTTACTGCTTCAACAAATTAGAAGACAAGTAGTTCAGTATGAGTTAGTAAAAAGAAGTGACTGAAAAAATTTTAAAAAAAGGAACTGGAAAAAAAGAAGAAAACACATAATGTAACTATTAAAAAGTGCATATCATATCCTGCCCTTCTCTTTGAAAACAGGGACACTTCTATCCAAAGAAAAACATTAAACCAACAGTCATGACATTTTCATTCAAAGGGCCCTATATTAAACTTCACTGGGTTGTAATTCTCTCAATTTGCAAAATGGAGATGACAATGTATCCCTTGCCAAGTCATCTGTGATAATGAACATGTAAGAACTCAGGAAAGGGGATGGTGGTATATGATATGATTGGGATAGAACTGATATACCAGTGAACAGATATAGCCATACCTGGTGCCTCTACCCAGTATGTATTAAGAAACTGAGTCTAAAGGAAAGCACTAGTTTTTAAAATAGTTATTAACTTGTTCAGTCCTTCACTATAAAAGTCTAAAACAAAACAAATATGTACGACATGGTTACATTTTCTCAGTGTCATACTTGATAAGTAAATAGCCAAGTGCATTTCTACTTCACAGCAAGATACAATCGAATGTGTTAAAATGTTTTACAACAAGAAAAGTTATGCCAAAATATACACTTTCCATCTGAAATGTCATATTCAGGAAAGTATACACATATTCCAATTATTTTAATGTTTCAAACTATATTCTAGTTCTTTTGTTAGATTTCAAAAATGTAAGAAAAATCTTACTATTTTCTATTAAACATTCTTCCATTTACAGGCATTTTATATATTTTCATACATTTCAGTATAAAAAGTTTTAAAACAATACAGGTTTATAACCCATGACTTAAGAGATTTTAAAAATCATTTACAAAGTATATTATATATCGTGAAGGTAAGTGGGGTGGGAAGCAGTGGCATATTGTAATAAGATAACCAATATCACATTCTGGCTCTATGTATACATAGTTATCTCTGAGAAAATTTTTAACCTTTTCTTCCTCTGCAAATGGCAATGGCACCCCTCTTTAATTACCATGCAGTAATATTTGGGAACTGAACATTATCTATACAAATAATTCCATACAAATCATACACACAAATAAAGAGATTCATACATTATGACCTCCATGATATTTCTATTTTTAAGATTACATTACTTTACATTTTCTTAACAGTTTTTTTTTTTCTAACTCCCCTTTCTCCTCCAGCTTTATTGCAATAGTTTAAAATTACATTTCTATTTTCTAGGACTTCAGTTGCTTTATCCATCTGACTTTTAAAAACTGATTACAGCAAATGAAACACAGTTGTCTAAGTGATATAGTATACAAAAATAACATCTTGATTTCTGTGAAAATGCATTTCTCTGCAATTCCTGAATAGCTCCAAATTGTGCTAACTCTGAGTATCGATGTTTACTCTGTGTAGATTTAGTCTTTGAAAAAAAAATGTGTTCTACACCTTTGCCTTCACAATCTATATGTCCAGCATCAACACTGGGATGAAGCTCCTCCATTGTTAGGCTTTTATCACAATTTCCCTGGCATAGCCATTAACATGTTTGTCTTTTCAGTTTACTCCCGCTCAACTGTATATTCTATGAGGGCCCGATGCAGATGTTAATCAATGTTAATAGCTTCTGAGGTCAGACAATCCAAGGCCGTCATTATGCTAAAAATTAAAGTTATTTATGGAAGCTCAGACACTTCCAGAATTGGTTTTACCTCATACATGGGAATGCACTCAAACCCAGAATGGTCTACTGGTCTGACTGAACTTTTCCCATTCATTAATTCCTATTCACCAGTGGCACGGAAAGGGGGTTCTTTAACAAAGCATTATACATAACACTTCTACCGAACTAAACATAAACCTTTTTTGTAGTTAAATGCAGAAATTCAGGTGTTTTTTTTTTTTTTTTTTCACCCTTTTCCTCCATTTACACTGCAAGTAAAGCTCATTGGCCTGGGAACAGCCTCTATCTGCCAACCTTTGGCCAGTGAAGAGGATTCAGAGAAAATAATACAACCATCAAAGGAGGGGCAACAAAGAAAAATAATTAGGCTGTAGCCTCAATTGTGCAATCCTGTGCAAGATGCCCTTACTCACCACAGGGGTAACAGTTGACTTCACTTGTCTTACTGCAACTGATGGCTACATGGCCAGTTTCACTACAACTATAGCATTTCACCTTGGTGCAGTGTTTTTTAATATGTCCAAATTCACCACAAGAGTAGCACTTCTGCTCATCTGCGTGGTCACAGTCATGAGCCAGATGGCCTGGCCTGCCACAGTTGTAGCAGCATTGGTCTCACTCTCTCTTGGGCTTCTTACAGTTCTTAGCAATGTGGCCACCTCTACCAAAGTTATATCAGGCATTCTCCTGAAGATCATAATCCTTGGCAAGATGACCAGACTCACCATAGTGGTAACAGATATCAGGAATAAACAAGGAAGCAAACTGGAACCTTCTGCCGTGACTTCTCATTCCATGACCCCAACCTCTACCAGTAGGGTATTCCCTGGCCCAGTGGCCAGATCATCCACACTTGAAGCACTCATTGCTGCTCAGAGCTGCAATTAGAGCTTGATGTCTGAGCTGCCCACAGTGGTGGAGACTCAGACACAGGCCCAGGAAGGCGATTCACAAAGTAGTAAGTGTTCATTTTCAGGGTCCTTGCTTGTGCCACATGTGGGTCTGCCACATTTTCTTAATAGTTTATGGTGTAAACTGCTACAAAAATATAAGCTATATTCATCAAAACTTACAGAAAAAGAGAAGGATTCTGTACCTTTAATATTCTTCCTTCTCCTAGCCTCCAGCTGGAACACATAGCTGAGAGGAATGGCAGACTCTAATGAGATGTACAGGCTCTGAAAGAGGCTAAGGAATCAGCAGCAGAGAGCCCCAAGGCGAGGATATGGAAGAACTAAGTCTGAACAGAAAGAAGGAACCCACAGCTAAGGCATGCCTGCTTCATATAGAGAGGCCAGCACTATCTGGGCTTCATGAAATGTTGGATCTTACTTGCAAAAGTGTGGGAACTGTTTCTATGTAACAAAAGTCAAAGAACAAAGGGCAGTTATTTCAGAAGAAAATTATAAGGTATGTATAAAGAATAAAAGTTTTTTTTTTTTTAATCATGGGAAGGGCTGGACAGATGGCTCAGCAGTTAAGAACAAATACTGCCTAATACAGAAACCAACAACTGGACAATATGCAGAAGAGAGAGACCTCAAAATGAGATGCTTAATGTGCTAAATGGGATATGTCTATCAAACTTTTCATCGTCCACCAGGGCTCAGGAAACTCTGTAGAAGAGGAGGCAAAAGGATTATAAGAGTCAGAGGGGATGGAGGACACCTAGGAAACAAGGCCTTATAACATAACAGGACCAATGCACATATGAACTCACAGAGGCCATAGCACAGGACCTGCACAGGTCCAAGCCAGAAAGCATTCTAGCACTAAAATGGGAAAGTAGACAGGAACTTCCATCCCTAGCCAATAAGCTATTCCCAGTTGGCAACTTCTGGCAAAGGAAAAATTAGTTTTCTCCAACGGCGTCTCACACTTAAGTACTGGCCCAGGCCCAGCAATAGATGGCCATCACAAAATCAGCTCAATGGTGGTTTTGTAGTTGTTTTTTGTTTGTCTCTTTGGGTTTTTGTTGGTAGTAATGCATTTTTTTAAATGGGGGGGGGAGAGGATTTTTACCTTACTGTTTTTTTTTTTTTTTTTTTTTTTTCCTGTATAGTATAGTTTCTGATTCTGTGCTTTTGTTTGTTTGATTTTCATTTTGGTTTTGAAATTCATGGGATCAAAATATGCTATTCAAGTTTTAAAAATTAATGGATTAGATAGAGATAACTAAAGAAAAGTTGAAATATATTACTGGCTTGAAAGTACAAACAGATTTTTAAAAGGGAAAAAAGATAGAATTCATAAAGAATGAGTAGTAGCCATGCACGGTGTTCCACACCCAGAATCCCAGCATTTGGGTGTGAGACAGAGGCAGGGATAACAGGAATACAGTGTCATCCTTGACTACATACTGAGTATGTAAGGCCAGCCTGAGAATCATGGGACCCCATTAGAAAAAAATGAAGGAAAATAACAATAAAGTGAAGGAAGGAAGAAAGGGAGGCATGGAGGAAAAAGGGAAGGAAGAAGGGAAGGAAGGAGAGAGACAGACAGAGGGAGACAGAGAGAGTAAGAAAGAGAGATAAAGAGAGAAGTGAGTGCTCAAAACCAAACTGAGAAAAGTAACATGCTAACAATACTCATTCCATGTTCATGGAGAAGAAATAATTAAAATAATACTAAAAGAAATTTTTTTATTGCTAAAAGGCTTCAGGAGCTAGAGAGATGTCTCAGTGGTTAAGAGAACTTGTCTCTCTTGCAGAGGGCTCAGCACCTATATTGGGTGTCTCACAACAACCCTCATAGGTATCCATATTCATATGCATGCACACATATGTGCAGAAACAAAAACACACATACAATTAGAAACAAATGTTTAAAAGGAAATTTCAGTTTGATGTTTGAAAAAGCTCATGACTCTTAGGCATAATAGGGGAGAAATTCCATTACCTGATAAAGGTCTTAGAAGATGCAAAAAAAAAAAAGGGGGGGGGAGTGAGAGAGAGAAAGAATTAGCCTAGTATGATACTTCTCATTTCAAGTAAAAAAGCATAAGATGATATAATAAAATCTACAAATTAAAGAGAAAAAGGGACCATGAAACAAGAGTTCTATATCAACAAAGACATCATTAGCATCTAAGAATAGCACAAAAATATTTGCAGATATGTAAGGATTCAAAGGTTCTTCAAAATATAAGAAAAAAATATGTAGTAGTTTAGTACCACAAAAGCAATGAGCATGCTTATTGTATACCAAACACAGTTTCAGTTGCGAGGAACAAACAAGTAGATAATACAAAGCCACTGTATTCGATGTTCAATGTGCTTGCACTCAAAGGGATAGCCTGCATATATTTCACAAAGGAAAGCACTCAACAAAATACTCCAACCAATTTACAACAGTAACAAATTGTCTTCAAGGCAAGGAAAGACTCAGAGGAAAGAATACAACTGTGAACAGTTACCCTTCAAATATATTATTAAACATAAATCAATATGATATTATCAAAATTGCATTTAAGTAGTAAGCAGAAATTCTAGAAACAGAAGAGAAAATTGTTTAAAATTACAAATACAATATATTATTCAGATTGAATATACAGAAATTAATAAAGTCAAGGATCTAAAAAGTAAGGCTGAGGATGCAGACTGCTAGGTTAGTATGCATGAATCCCCCAGCCCCACACAAAACTGAGCATGATGGCAGTCACCTGTAATTTCTGCATGTGAGACATTGAAAGAAGAGAATCATATATTCAAAGTCATCCTTAGCTACATAGAGAGTTCAAAGCCAGCCTAAGCTGTATAACATGAGACCTGGCCTGAAAAATAAGTAAGTACGCAAGTAAGTAAGTAAGTAAATAAATAAATAAATAAATAAATAGCATAAGAAATGGATGATATACTGAGTAAAAGAGAATCATGGTGTGCTAGCTAGTTTTATGTCAGCCTGACACAAGCTAGAGTCATAGGAGAGGAGAGAACCTCATCTGAGAAAAAAGCCTCCATAAGACTGGACCATAGGCAAGCCTACTGTAGGATATTTTCTTAGTTAGTAATCAATGCGGGGAGCCCATTGTGGGTGGGGCCACCTCTGGGCTGGTGGTCCTGGGTTCTAGAAGAAAGCAGGCTGAGCAAGCCAGGGGAATCAAGGCAGTAAGCAGCACCCCTCCATGACCTCTGCATCAGCTCCTGCCTCCAGGTTCCTGCCTGTTTGAGTTCCTGTCCTGATGTCCTTCAATGCCCGACTACGATATAAAACTGTAAGCTAAATAAACCTTTTCTTCTCCAACTTGCTTTTGGTCGTGGTATTTTATCATAGCAATAGGAATCCTAACTAAGAAATATAGTATAAAATAAATGTATAACTACTTAATAAATATATATATGACATATTAGAAATACCAAGAATAGGAAAGTAATCAATGTAGAAAGTAATCAATGTAAATGGAAAATAATTATATTTTTAAATACAACTTTAAAATTAATTTTAAAAGTTCAAAGACAATAATAATGCAAAAGAAAATCACCAAAACAACATAAAGAAATAAAAAATAAAGCAAAATAAATGGGAAAGAAGACTAGAAGAAAAAAATCAAACATGTAAATGAGTTAAATTTTCGCATTCAAATATGAAAGATGTATTAAAACAAAAACAGGTACATATTTCTGAAAATATATATACCAACAGGTTAGAGAAGATTGAAAGCAGGTAAATACAACAAAGAGAAGACAAGAATGGAAATAGCAACAAGAGACAAGATGGAATTTAAGATTAAAATGTTAACTAGGTATTGTATAATACATCTATAATCCTAGCACTGGGGGTTAGAGGAAGAAGGAGTACAAGTTTTAGGCTAATTCAGGCTACAGCACAAGTTCAAGGCCAGCTTGAGTGCTATAGCAAGATAGATTCAAAAGGTGGTGATGGTAGTAATATCCCTTAGTGGTAGAATACTTGCTTAGCACACAGAAGGCTTGGATATGATACCTAGAACCAGGGGAAAAAAATGAAGCATTTAACAGCATCACAAGGTTTCATTATGACATGATCAAAAGCATTTCATACAGAATATATCAAAGCAGATGCTGAGACTTATGGCCAACTTCTGGGCAGAATGCAGGGAATCTTATGAAAGAAGTGGGAAATAGTAAGATCTGGAGAGGACAGGAGTTCCACAAGGAGAGCAACAAAACCAAAAATTCTGAGCACAGGGGTCTTTCCTGAGACTGATAATCCAACCAAGTAGCATGCATGGAGATAACCCTGCACAGATGTAGCCCATGGCAGTTCAGTGTTCAAGTGGGTTCCATAGTAATGGGAACAGGGACTGTCTCTGACATGAACTGATTGGCCTGCTCTTTGATGACCTCCCCCTGAGGGGGAGGCAGCCTTACCAGGCCACTCAGGAAGACAATGCAGCCACTCCTAATGAGACCTAATAGACTAGGATCAGAAGGAAGGAAAAGAAGACCTCCCTATCAGCGGACTTAGGAAGGGGCATGCGTGGAGAAGGGGGAGGATAGATAGAAGAAGGGGCATGGATGGGAGGGGAGGAGGGAGGGAGCTACAGGGGGGATACTAAGTGAGTAAAGTGTAATTAAAAAATTAGAAATAAAATATAAAACATTTTTCTAAAAAAGAATATATATTTAGCTGGGCACGGTGGTGCATGTCTCTAATCCCAGCACTCCAGAGGCAGAGGCAGGCGGATCTCTGAGTTCAAGGCCAGCCTGGTCTACAAAGTGAGTTCCAGGACAGCCAGAGATATATAGAGAATCCCTGTCTTGATAACCGAAATAAGAAAAAATGTGTTTTTCAAAAAAATATATATATTACAAAATCAATATCGAAAGAAGAAATATTTGCTTCATATTCTAATCACAAGTACAAGAATAAATTGTTGAAAACTACAAAGGTAGTGAATACTCATGTTGAATTATTGCTTTTAATAATTTCCATAAAATCTTGATAATCTTTTTTAAAAGGTAAAGTCTAATTTTCCTCCCCTTGAGTAAGACAGACTTAATGACCAATTTGTAATAAACAGAAAAAAAATACAAGTGATTATGTGAAACTTGGAGATTTAAGTCATAGAAGACATTGCAGCTTCCTGGTTTTCTCGCTTAGATTACTCATTTTGGGGGAAACTAATTGCTATTTTTATGAGACTGGTCAGCCAGCCTTGTGGAGAGGCCCATCATCTTAGGAAGGAAATGAAATGCTGTACCTAGAGCCATATAAGTTAGCCATCCCTTTTCATACTTTTAAAATATTTAAAGCTTTATTTATTTTATTTTATGTGTATGAGTGCTTGTCTGCGCGCACGCGCACATATACACATACACTAACACATACACACATACACAATATGTGTGCAATGCCCTCAAAGGTAAAAAGAGGGCATCACATTCCCTGAAACTGGAGTTAAAAATGGTTGTGCACTGTCATGTGGGTGCTGGGAACCAAACACAGGTCTTCTGCAAGAAATGCTCTTAACCACTGGGCTATCTCTCCAGCCATGAGTTAATCATCATAACAATGGGTTCTTTTGATCCAGTCAATCTCTCAGATGACCACACCCTTATATAATAACTTACTTAGAATCCTATGAGAAACCCTGAGCCAAAACCATACAGCTAAGCTAAACCCAAATTTCAGACCCATATAAACTTGTAGATTCTAAACTTTGCAATTTTAAGGTACTAAGTATTGAGGTTGCTATTTACAATAATATATAACACACATATTTAGGCAGCTAAAATAAAGATTGCAAAATTGATAAAATAGAATAAATTTTATGTATATAAGGAATATTTTACAAAAACAATTTTCAGATGTCCATGCAAACTTTGTGAAAATTAACTTTACACATGGCATAAAATAAAATTGTAATAAATTCAAACTGAAAAATATCTCAGAGGACATTTTTTATATCATAACCTAATAAGATTTGGAATAAAAAAATAATATGTGACTAAAGCTGGGCAGTGGCCTTTAATCCCAGCACTCAGAAAGCAAACACAGGTGGATCTCTGTGACTTTGAGGTCAGCCTAGTCTACAGAGTGAGTTCCAGGTCATCCAGAGATACACAAGAAAAACCCTGTCTCAGAAAAAAAAATAAAATAAAATATGACTAGAAAAGTTCTTGCTCCATGAATTAAGATTCTTAGAAATTAACAGCTGTAGTCTTGATAAGCAATGAGTCAAAGAAAAAAATAAAGATTAAGGTTTCACATGAGGACTGTGGAGAAGACTCAGTAAGTAGGTAGTTGTTAGGCCAGCATGAAGACCCAAGTTCAGCTTCTCAAAACTTACTTTAAAGATTGCTATGGTGGTAAAGGTGTATAACCACAATACTACAATACTAGGAAACAGAAACAAGTAAGATGATAATAGACAGAGACAGAGACAATAGTAAGCATCAGTTACTTTGGGAGACCCTGCCTCAAAATATGTGGAAAGTGAGAAAGAAAGACACTAATGTCAACATCTAGCCTCCATACATACAAGCAAAAGCTGTGCGCGTGCATGCACACACATACACACACAGAAAGGCATGCACACAAACACTTCCTCACCCTACCCCCACAATTAAAAGAAATCTTAAATGTATACTGACCATCTAAGTATTAAGCCTCTCAAGGTAATGGCTTCAAAGGTAAAAAGAGGGCATCAGATTCCCTGAAACTGGAGTTAAAAATGGTTGTGCACTGTCATGTGGGTGCTGGGAACCAAACACAGGTCTTCTGTAAGAAATGCTCTTGAATTAAGAATGCCCATGAATTAAGTAATAAATTCAAACTGAAAAATATCTCAGAGGACATTTTTTATATTTATCTGGATATTATATTTATCCAGGCAACATTTATCTGGATATATATCTGTCTTGCTGGTTTAGAATTAGTCAAATTACTCTGCATAATCTAAGTTAGAAAACATTTTAGTCTTCAAGCAGTAAGGCAACTAAGTCTCCTATGACATGAGTCTCTAGGTTCTTTAGGCACCTGTTAATGAGATCTCTCTCAGTTCCTTTCAAATGAGCAAAAATTCCAGTCAACCCAGACTCATGCTGCAGGGCTAATGAATAACATATCACTTATGACATGGATATTAAGTGAAAAATTATAAAAAAACAAAACAAAACAAAAAAACCGGGATAACTACAATTCTGAAAAGCACTCATGATCTGCAAGGGATTTTTAAAAAGGAGCAGAATAAAATTAACTTGAATAGGCATACAAAAAATGAGAGATTTTCCTATATTCTAACATATTTCCTACTGAAGCATTTTACAATACACATCTGAAATTTATTTTAACATAACTGGCCATTTTCCTGAGGAATATCAAACAATAACTTCTCAACTTCAACTCCATAATGTTGCAATTTTCATTTTTATAACCTCTATGTTGAAGATTTAGTCTCCTCAAAAAAGAAAAACACTTCATCCCAGGGGCAGCAGGAAGTATCCCAGTGATGGGAAATAAAGGGTTTGATTACCTTCCCAGTGGGAAAATTATGAGAAAAGGCTGAGGTGGAGGAATGAGGGGAAGAAAAAGCTAAACAAGACAAAATGGATCCCAACAGACAGCCTCAGTATGGCAGCCACAGGGTTAAGAGTTAATTAACTGCTCTGTGTCCATGTCCAGCTCATTTTCAGCTTCAGGGACACCACTTGCAGCACCAATTTAATAAACTAATTCACTAATACCTGATCTACAATTTCAAGCTTTCCTTCCAATGAGAGAAGAAACATCCTGTAATGTTAGCAAGGCTGAGGTTCTAAATGAAGTATTTCAAATTGGTCACTCCACTTAAGCAAAAGTGGCTGATTAGAATTAACCTTTTCAGAAAATAAAATATAAAAACATGACCCAACTAATGATATGTAAATTGTTTCACCTGATGATAAAATTACATTTGAAGACATATAAAGTAGAAATGCCCTTTTAGCAAAGGTCTCTTGTGGTTAAGAGCATGGTACCTAAAAGGGGAAAAATTATTTCCCAAGCCAGATGGGATTATGAACTATTGTTAGTATCTCAGTATTAACATGCTAAATGACAAAAAATAAAATAAAATAAAATAGGATAATCAAATACTAAACAAATTAAAATCTAAGAACAATTCTTCAATAGTAATCATTAATCTGAAACCCACAATTTATTGCAATATGAATATGTATGTAACAGAATCTTCCTTGTCCTTTGAGACTTTCCTTCATGATCTGGGCCCTTACTAAATTATTAAACTTCCTTTAAAGCCTTGCTAAAAATACCATTCCTTAACCGGGGAATGGTAGTACATGCTTGCAATCTCAGGAGTACTCAGAATTCTAAAGGATAAGATTTTGAGTTCAAGGCTAGCCTTGACTGTATAGTGAGGCTGTTTCAAGATAAAATAAAATAAGTCAGGCATGATGCTACACACCTAGAATCCTAGCTTTTGGAAAGATGAGGGGAATTGTTGTAAGTTGGAGGACAAACTTGGTTTCATAGCAAGATCCTGTCTCAAACTCAAAAACTAGCCACTTCATCCAGGAAGTCAATGAAGTTAGTGTCCCACCAGTACCCTTAAAGCTCCAAATACCAAATACAAATGTCAACTATTTTTTGTTCCTTGTGTTCCCTACCTCTATCCCTGTACTAGGAACTAATCCCAGGGAATCTTGTCTTTTTTATCAATCAAACTTCCCACTAAATTGTTGTCAGTGCAATAATTCCAGCCTCCCCAACGTTAGTTTTTTGAGACAGGGTTTCTCTGTATAGCCTTTGTTGTCGTGGACTCGCTTTGTAGACCAGGCTGGCCTCGAACTCAGTGATACACCTTCCTCTGCCTCCCAGAGTACTGGGATTACAGGCGTGTGCCACCATACATGGCTTAATAATTTCTTCCTAATCATACTATGTTGCTAAGTTTTAGCATATTATCTCATTCATAAATGATATTTAATATATATGAAATGAACAATCATCTTTGTATGTTGCTCTAGTTTTTATATGATGCCTATGCCTTTAGTAGCACAGAGATCAAATAAAAAGCTTATTAAGTGAATAAGTTAGCAGAAATGTTCATGTTTGCATATGATCACTTATAATGCTAAAGTCTTGACACTGTAATCCCGCTACTAAAGAGGATGAGACTGAGGATTACAAGTCCAATACATGCCTGGGCTCTGGAGTGAGTCTAATGCTGGCCTTAGCAACTTATTAAGACCCTGTCTCAAACTTCTTTAAAAAATGAAACAAAGGATAAAGAATATAATAGGTCAGTAATAGAGTGCCTGCCTAATTGTAGGAGGCCCTAGGTTCAATTCCCAGCACCATAAAATAAGTCTTGAGCCAAACCAACCACTTGGAAGAGAAAAGCAAAATGGCAAGACATACCAGTAATACTACTGCCTCTCAGACTTGGTTGACCTGCATCAAGCCTGAGCATATAGCCCTGCTTATATTATAATGTATAGAGAAACTGATGAAGAAGAAAGTATATAACAAAATGCCAACTGACAGATGAATAAGAATTTTTTGTTACAGAAAAGTTTTTGGTTTCTTTAGGGCTGATGGCAAAGGAAAAAAAAAAGCCAGAGTAAGACATAAATATTGGATATTTTTAGTTTTAGAATTTCCCAAGAAGATATAGTTGACCAAATTACTCCCCCAAATTCAAATTTGTTTCCTTTAAAGCATAATAATACATAAATTAAAGTTTGACCACTAGCTAGTTCTAAACAAGTTTTGGAGATGGGGGTTCACACCAACATGACTCAACCCATAGCTCTTGTCAATGAGCTAAAGGGAAGCATTGCACTGGACTGGGATTCAATGAGCTACTGTTACACTGAGAGCAAAATATTGCAGTGAGATCAGAGCCCATTACAGAAATTCCACCATGTCCAGAAACGATTGCTTAGCTCATAGCTGTGCATCCACTATGATATAAGCAGAAAGCTTTGTATCTGATGCTACAGAAAATAATCCACCACTTACCACCTCTCTAGTTATTGCTTTATTCTCCATCCTTTCCTTTTTATCTACTTTTTAAGCCATTGCTCTTTTAATTAATCTTCCTCTTCTTTTTTCAGTTTTCCCCATTCTCCCACACCTAAGATCCAATAATTATATTCATTCGTACTGTAAGCATTGTTTATATGAATTGTCCACATCATGGAAACTTACACCTTTAAAAGTTAAAATAGTGTTTGACTTACCTTAATCATTTTTGGTTGGGAATTTTAAAAGTGTGTCATTTGTTCCTTTGCTTCTTAACAGACTATGTCACACAACCTAAAACATTCTTGGTCAAGGAGGCTATCGATCTGAAAATACCCTGAGGTTCTTTTGAGAAGTATAAGACTCTTACTAATATTACCCAGTCCTAGTTCATGGACTATTACTACGTCATTTACTCTTTTGTTTTTATAATTACACATCTCCCCTTACCATAAGGAAGCATGTTTTCATTGTTGCCATAATATCTGACTTTTGCCTCTTCCCTTCCTAATAACTAATCTGTGGAACAAGGACCTAGACAGGAAAATCTGGATGGCCCTTGTGTAAGAAAGTGTTTCCCTGATATTTGATTAATGATCTTTGAGTAAAGACCTACGGTCTGTCCTGTTGAGTAAAGCTGAATGGAATCATGACTATTTCAAGATGCCAAAAGATCATATTTGAAACCAAGGAGTGACAGTGAAGAAAGGAATGCAGCCCAAAGTTTGACAACCTGATAGGTGAGGTATCCTTTTGCTTACATTGAAACACTGCTTCTCAAACAGTTTGAATTTTGATTTTATGTAGTTCCACCTTCATGCAAATTGTTATCATTCAGCATTAAATTATAGACCAAAATAAGAGAGAAAGGGTCAAAAATGTTGGCTTTTAAAATTAGAGAGTACTTCTTTGGATGTATCTTTTGTTCTGCCTTTTCATTTCACTGTCATTATCTTAGGTACTTGCTTATTAGGCTAAGAGGCCCTGTACCATCTTCATTAGAGTATCTTGTCATTTTCTTTTCTACATCTTTTCAGGCATTTCCCCAATAAGATAAAAATATCTTTATTTAGTTAGTACAAATTCCTTTAAAATAATAATGAGGCCTGACATGGTAGCACATGTCTTTAATCTCAGCACTCAAAGGCAGAGGCAGGTGGATTTCTGTGAGTTCAAGGCCAGCCCGGTCTACATAGTGAGTTCCAAGCCAATCAATGCAACAGAGTGAGACCCTGTATAGTAGTAGCAGGAGGAGGAGGTAGAGGAGGAGTAATAGAAGTTGGGCATGGTGATTCACACTGTAACCTCAGCACTCAGGAGGATAATTAAGGAGGGTCATCCTGAATTTTAGAGCAGCCTGGGATTGAGGTCCAAGTCTAGGTTACATAGCAAGGGCGCGCGCGCGCGCGCGCGCGCGTGTGTGTGTGTGTGTGTGTGTTTTCAGCACTTTTTTTGTGCCATAGTTGAAAATACTAATGATGTTAGTGACTAACTCCTTCTGCCCTCAATGCCTTATCCTCATTATTCTTGTTTTCCTTTTAAAAGTAAAGGTTACTATCTATGTTTCTGATACATAACACAGTGTTACAAGATACATACAAAGACCGAAAAAGCAACCACAGTGAACCAAATCAACATACCTATCATCTTAATACAGCCACTAATATTCTTTTTGGCACTCACTACTAAAATCAACTCATTTACCATGAATCCCAGACACAGTAAGTAACTGAGCACAATAGGTTCACATCCTGGCAAGCATGAAACCAAAACAAGCATGATCAAGAAATGAAAGTGTATTAGTACAGGAGTTTATCCCTCACTCAGAAGCCAAGAAATACAGTTTACTAATATCGTCTTCATGTTGAACATAGATCTCGTCAGTTTCTCAAAGTAAAATCTTTTTCTTTCTTTCATTTTTTTATTTATTACAATTTATTCACTTTATATCCCAGCTGTAGCCCCTCCCAATCTCACCCTCCCTCCCTCTTCTCCTCCCATACCCCTCCCCAAGTCCACTGATAGGGGAGGTCCTCTTCCCCCTTTCTTTCTGACCCTAGCCTATCAGGTCTTATCAGGACTGGCTACATTGTCTTCCTCTGTGGCCTGGCAAGGCTGTATTCCCCCCCCCCAAGGGGGAGGTGATCAAAGAACCAGCCACTGAGTTCATGCCAGAGACAGCCTCTGGAGTTCCCCTTACTATGGTACCAGTTGGAGGTTGAGCTGCCAAGGGCTACATCTGAGCAAGGGGTCTAGGTTATCTCCATGCATGGGTTTTTGGTTGGAGTATCAGTCTTTGCAAAGACCCCTGGTCCCAGGGGTCTGTTGGTTCTATTGGTCTCCTTGTGGAGCTTCTGCCCCCTCTAGGTTCAAAGTGAAATCGTGCCATCATCAATAGTCCTTCCCTTAATTCCCCTTGTTAAGTCAGTCAGGTAATGTGCATGGTTTGTTCTATGCCCAATTTGCATTTTAACTTCTCACCTTGAGTTTGGTAAAATTCTAACCCCTGGCTCTTATATACCACCCTCAAACAGCTGCCTTACCTTCCTTCTACCCCAATCCATGCCAGAGTAGCTTCTTTCTCTTTTACTGCAGGGCCTGTAATCTCCATTCCCTAAATAATGTCACTAGAGAACTCCTGAGATGTTACTTGCTTCCATTCGAACGCTATATTTCACCTTTAGTTCCTTTTATGATACTTCCTACCACCCACCACCTCTTGTTCAGTCTTTGTATTAGCACCTTCCAGTTTTGTATGTTCTTTGTCACTTTGCCAGTGCAATTAAAGAATCTTGTCAGAGTACTCTGTTCTGATAGCTGTACTCCAGGACTCAATCTCTGATCATACCTTAATACCTTCAGATCCCCCTCAAAAACGTTTCTTTTCCAAATGTCTTAGAATTTAGTGACCATTGTCCCTATTTAACTCTCAGCCATTTTCCTTTTTACATATTTACCAAAGTATTTAGCTAAAGACTTGCCAGATTGCTTTTGTTATTGCTCTCCATATCTCCACCCTCAGAGTGTACCTGTCAGCAATAGCAGGACTGGACTTCTGAACATTTAGTATGAAGGAATGTGGTAAGTCAGACAACTAGTCTTCACACTGGACAAGTTGAGATTTCACTTCAGCACTTCACCCTTCCTTTCCTACACCTTTCCAATTTGGCCAGGTGTAGCCCCATGTCATGGTAAATAAACCCTCTCTAATTTGCCTCATCCAGAAATATTTCTCTACATAAATGTGGACCCCACACACACACCTTAAGGATGCTGCTGATCCTTGACTCCAACATCTGGAAAGTGTTCCTACAAGGATGAACACTTCAGGGGCACAGTAGTCTAACACTTTGCCTGCCTCCTTTCAGACCCAGGGTTTCTGACTAAATGTCTTCCTCAGCTCCTCAGCTCTAGGTCCAAGGGGTCAACTCATTCAACACATATAACTTCCTGATAATTGCCCTCCATGTTGTTGATAGTCCTTTACTCTTCCTTGTAGCCTGCTTTCTGGATTCCATCTCAGATTCTTATATCACCTTGGACTATTTCTCCTACAACTTCTTACCCCTCCTGCTTCCTAAGGACCTTGCAGCTACTCCCTGACCCTAGTGCACACTCTAATCCTTCAATCCTCTCATACTGGCCTCTTTTCCTTCCCTACTTTAATACTATGGCTATATCTAGAAGTTCTCTTTACTAACTCCCTCAGCTCCCTATCATTAAGTCTTTGTCTGGAATCCCTATACCAACCAACTGCCTGGGGAGCTTCCAACTTCCTCTGAACATACCTGGTAGCTCTGTAAACTTGTTTAGGCTGCCTGAGGTGTCATCTAAATTCCTTCCAAAATGCCTCATCCATTGAATTACTTCTAGCTTGGCCTGTCTCATTTTTGGCCAAGTTGCCATTACGGACGAATGAAACCAAACCTTGCATTTCTGTTATAATGTAATTCCTTTAAAATGCTATTGGATATGTGTGAGAAAGAGAGAGACAGACAGAGAGAGAAAAGACAGAGAGAACATGGGCGTGGTGATGGGTTGGCAGATACACGCAGAGGATCTTGGAGATGGGGAAGGGGAAAGAATATAATAAATAAAAATGTTCTTGGATAATTTCATTATTTTATCCATAAAACAACATACGGAGTGGAAGCCCAAGATAATATGGAAGCTAAAAAATAAACTGTGGTTAATCTTGCTAGTCATGAGGATGGCAGATAAGGGACAATAAACGCATTTTCAAAAAGCAAAATGTATAAGAACAATGTTAAAAGATAGCATTGGGGTCCCAGGATCATTTTTTTTTTTTTTTTAGATGTCATCATCCTAGAAGCAAACATCTGGGTAGCAACTATGGGCTCAGAGAGAGAAATGAATCCAGTCAAAGGGCTACAAGGTCTACTCCATGTCAGCCACACTGTCTTATATCCTCTGTGCAAAAGATGAAGCAGCAGGAGGGCAACTGAATACAGAGTTGCTGAAGCAAGGTGGAGAAGAGAACAATTTGAAATTGACTAAAGAAATCTCCTTCCACACATAATTAGTGTGCGATAAGACTCATTATATGACATGTTAATTTCCAAGCAAAATAAAAGATTGCATTTCTCTTGTTTCTGTGCCATCTCATCCTTTATGACATAATAAAAACAGCCAGGTAAACATTCTAACTGATATACAGATAATCACATTGGTGAACAAAAAATCTAATTACATTTTTAAAAAACAAATCTTATGAGATGTGTGAAAAAAATCAATAGATATAACTCTACAAGTCTTTGAGCTTCTAGAAAGCTGTTATATTACATTTATATTTGTGTGCATAGACATGCAAACAACAAAACTAATATTGTTATCCACCCTAGAACTGCTCTCACTCAACAATAAAAGCACAAGTAGTTAGGAAAACAAGTATTTACCTTATAGAATATCAACAGAAGATCATCCAGTTTGCCGTGCAAATCACCTGGAATACAAATGGAAAAAATCAATATTCAGTAGGAACCAAAATGCAATGCTCATTTTGTTATAGAATTTTAAATCTCAAATACCACAAGTATTTTCATGGGATTGGGTTTTCACCTTATGTTGATGATACTAATTCAATATGCAATTTGCTTCTACAGATTCTTTCTCCCTTTCCTATGGTGCACATGAAGTTGGGGGGACAGCATCTGGAACTGTTTGCTCTAGCCATTTATGTAGTGTTTTATTTATTTTGAGTTAAGCTCTCTATACTAAGACTATTATGTTTATTTTCTTGTTCAATCCTCAGAACCACCCTATGCTATAAGTAGATTGTCATCATTCTTATATTCCAAATGAGACTGAGAGAACTTAAGAAATATATGCAGTCACCCTGCCACCTAAATCTGAGCTGAAATTCAAGCCCAGCATTCTCTCACCTCAAAATGAAACCTCAGAATGATTTCCTCTGTATTGCTTACATTTTAATGCCTAGAAGAGCAACAAAAACACCTATCACAGGAAGTGTTGACTCTCCAGGGACCTACCATACTACCTAGAAAATTGCAGGCACTCAATACATGCGTTTAATCAGTGGCTAAATACGTAGCCATTCACTGTTGGGTTTTGCTTTATTTTACTTTAAAAGTTTAAAATTCATGACTAGATAATTGAGATTCTTTTTGATGAGGCAGTTAAGGAAAAAAACAAAAGGAAACTATTGAATATATGACTCATTATTTAAAAAAATAAGAGGACTATATAAATACTCAAAAAAATATATATATATATATATTTATCTTTCATAGTCATTATTTAAATTTTATATTCTACTTAAATACCATATTATTTAATTTAAGAACACTTTTCTCAGTTTATTTAAAACTTCCACAAACAAGATAAATCAAATATATGCAACAGAAGACTCCAATTACACTAGAAATTAGAAAGTGAAAATCCTACGTCATCAGCACTTTTTATAAAATTATTATTAAGTATCAAATAACATCAATATTAATTGATACTTAAATGTCGATACCTTTATATAGTCTCACTCCAGATGTTAAATAAATATTTAATATATTTAGGTAATTATTTCATTTTCCTAATTTTCTTTAGAATGATTTGCATTTTTAAAATATGAGTATATTGGCAATAGAGATGACTCAGTAACTAAAGTGCTTGCTATTTAAGAAACCTGAGGAGGAGTATCCAAGATGGTGGCGCTAGGTGGACACTGTGTCTGACGAGTAGGACAGCAGTGACTGCACAGTTGCCAACACATGGAACTCTGGGCCCTAAAACACCAGCTATTGTGTTTCCCAGGTGAGAGGAAACCCCACAGTGTGAAAGTAATCGGGTTCTTGTCACCCAGCTAAACCCCAGAAGAGTTCTCAGGTCCGGACAGACACTCAGTCGACAGTCCAGAGCCATACACCTGCATGCTCTGATCACCATCCCAGACTGAACTGCAGGTCCCACAACACCAGAGACTAAGATTTCCAATTGAGATGAAACCCCATGGTAAAAGAAGCAATCAGGACTGACCACATGTTACCCAGACAATCCCTGGGAAAGGTCCTGGGGTCCAGCGGGCACTCAGCCACCATCCCAGAGATCTGCCTGCACTCCCAACTCACCATCCCAGACAGAACTGTGGGCCCAAGGATAACAGAGACTGAGTTTCTCTGTTGGGAGGAAATCCCACATTGAGAGAAAAAGCAGTTCCAATATCAGGGCACTCAGCTGACACCACCCACCCCCCACCCCCTGCCACAGAAAGTTCTCCAGATAAGTTCCCAGTTCCAGCGGGTGCCCAGTCGCTAGGGCAGAGCTACTCACCTGTGCCTGCGTGCTATACTCACCATCCCAGACTGAACTGTGGACCCCAAAACACCACAGACTGGGTCTCCCTGTCGGGAGGAAACCCCATGGTGGAGGAAACATCAGGTCCGACCTCAGGATACCCAGCTCCGGAAAAGTTTCTGGGCTCCAGCAGGCTCCAGGCTCTAGCCTCCTGTTCCATTCATGAGTGCTGCTGTGCTCACCTCCCACTGATTACCGCTTTGGTACTGGGGCACAGAACTCCAATCTCAGACTTACAGAGGCCTGGGATCCACAAGATCAGCCCCAGACACTGCACCAAGGCGCAATCTGTCCCCCTAGCTAAACTGACCAAACTGCAGGGCTCCCTGGTTCTTCAAGAGGGCTGTACCCAGCAAACACAGGTTAAGAGCAGGAACAGTGGAACAGTAGCACACTAAATTCAGAACAAGAAATCCAGCAGCAGGGCAGCTGTCTCCAGGACTTCTCCTGGTGAGAGGAGAGCCCCCACACCCTGACTCCCAACAATCACAGTTACTACACAGGTCCATAAACCTGAGGTAAGCTGTGGCAATTCCTGAGAAACAATGCCATTTGGTTGACCATAACCAAAAAGCTGAGGAGGCCATCTTCAGGAACAACCACCTTCCTGCTTAAGGGATTCTCCCCACCCCAGGATTCCAGGAAGTACCAGAAAATATCAGCCAACACCTGAGATAGCTAGATGGATAGAGGTCAGTGTAAAAGCACAATCGACAAAAGGAAAAGCAATATGGTATCTCCAGAACCCATTTGGGGGCATGCAGTCCCTGGACACTCTATCATAAATGAAATCCAAGAAGATGACCTGGCATCTATGCTTATGAAGAGGTTAATGGAGGAAACAAATAAAATGCGTAAAGAATTAGAGGAAGATAAAGTCAAACAGATTATGGTCATCTGTAAAAAATTAGAAGAAGATAAAGTCAAACAGATTATGGCCTTTCTATAAAGAAATACAGGAAGATGTAGCCAAACAGTTTGTGGTCTTAAGAGAGGAAATTATTTTTTTTAGAGTATTATGATCTTTTTCTCCATTATTATTAATATTATTATTATTTACAATTTATTCACTTTGTATCCTAGTTGTAGCCCCCTCCCTCATCTCCTCCTGGTCTCACCTTCTCTTCCTCTTCCTCCCCTATCCCTCTCCCCTGGTCCACTGATAAGGGAAGTCTCCTTCTAGCCCATCAGGTCCCATAAGGACTGCCTGGATCCTCTTCCTCTGTGGGCTGTGTAGGTCACCCCACCAGGGAAAAGTGATCAAGGAGCAGACAACAGAGTTCATATCAGAGACTTTCTCTTCTCCCCTTACTAGGAGTCCCACATGAAGATTGAGCTATCTATGTCTATGGTCTACATCTGACCAGGGGATCTAGGTCCTCTCTATGTATGGTCTTTGTTGATGTATCAGTATCTGCAGTCCCACCTGGGCCCTTGAGAAAAAATAATTAAGTCACTGAAAGAAATAAAAGAAACAGAGGAATGTTCAAACAAACAGGTGGAGGACTTGAAGGAAAAACAGGAAAACGCAGTCAGACAGGTAAAGGAAATCAACAAAACACTTTAAGATCTGAAGATAGAATTGGAAAAATTAAAGAAAACACAAGTGGAGGAAATCATGGAGAGGAAGAACTTAGGGAAGAAAACAGGAAGTACAGAGGTAAGCATAACCAACAGACTATAAGGGATGGAAGACAGAATCTCAGGTGTGGAAGAACAATGGAAGAAATTGAAGTATCCATCAAAGAAAATAATAAATCTAAAAAATTTCTGACACAAACCGTTCAAGAAATCCAACATAACATGAAAAGACAAAACCTAAGAATAATAGGAATAGAGGAAAGAGAAGATTCCCTCCTCCAAGGCCCAGAAAATATTTTCAACAAATCATTGAAGAAAATTTCCCCAACTTAAAGGAGAGACTATAAGCATACAAAAGGCCTACAGAACACCTAATAAATTAGACAAGAAAATAAAATCTTCTGTCCACATAATAATCAAGAGTAAGTATACAGAACAAAGAAAAATACTAAAAGCTGCGAGGGAAAAAGGCCAAGTAACATGTAATGGCAAACAAATCAGAATCACACCTGACTTCTCAACAGAGGCTATCAAAACCAGAAGGGCCTGGATGGATATCATGCAGACCATAAGAGAACACAGATGTCAGCCCAGGCTACACCCAGCAAAACTCTCAGTCCTCATACATCGAGAAAACAAGATATTCGATGACAAAAAAAAATTTAAACAATGCCTACCCACAAATCCAGCATTACAGAAGATACTGTAGGGGAAAAAATGTACAACCCAGGAAACTAGCTAGAGTCAGGAAAACACAGGAAATAAATAACTTCACTACAGCAAAACTAAAAGTAGCCAAGCACACATGTTTACTACCACAACCAACATCAAAATCAAAGGATCTAACAGCCACTGGTCATTAATTGCTCTCAACATCAGTGGATTCAACTTTCCAATAAAAAGACACAGACTAACAGAATGGATATGTAAACAAGACCAAACAATCTGTTGCATACAAGAAATACACCTAAGTCACAAAGATAGACATTACCTGAGAGTAAAAAGCTGGAAGACAGTTTTCCAAGCAAATGAACCCAAGAAGCAGGGAGGAATAGCCATTCTAATATCTAATAAAATAGATTTTCAACCAAAATTAATCAAAAGAGATGGGGAAGGTTACTTCCTACTCATCAAAGGAAAATTACACCAAGAAGACATCACAATTCTGAACATCTATGCCCCAAATACAAGGGAACCCACATTTGTAAAAGAAACATTAATAACACTTAAACCACACATTAATAGTGTGAGACTTCAATACCCCATTCTCAACAATGGACAGGTCAACAAAACAAAAATTAAACAAAGAAACAATGACTATAACACAGATTATGAATCAAATGGACCTAAGTGGTATATCTACAGAAACTTTCACCCAAACACAAAAGAATTTACCTTCTTCTCAGCACCTCATGGAACATTATACCAACATGGAACCTTCTCCAAAATACACTATATAGTTGGTCACAAAGCAAGCCTCAACAGATACAAGAAGATTGAAATAATCCCTTGTATCCTAAGGGACTAAAGGTGGACATCAACAACAACAGAAATAGCAAAATGCCTACACATACATGGAAACTGAACAGCTCATTGCTCAATGACAGCTGGGTCAGAGACAGGAGCTCTACAAGCAGAGCAAAAAGAAAAAAAAATAATCTGGGCAGAGGGGTCCTTTCTGAGACTGATACTCCAACCAAGGACCATTCTGACAGCTCTGTGTCCAAGTAGGTTCTCTAGTAATAGGAAAAGGGACTGTCTCTGACATGAACTCAGTGGCTGGCTCTTTGATCACCTCCCCCTGAGGTGGGGTGCAGCCTTACCAGGCCACAGAAGAAAATGCAGGCAGTCCTGATGATACCTGACAGGCTAGGACCAGAGGGAAGGGGAGGAGGACCTCCCCTATCAGTGGACTTGAGGAGGGGAATAGAAGGAAATGAGGAAGGGAGAGTGGGATTGGGAGGGAAATAGGGAGGGGGCTACAGCTCAGAAACAAAGTGAATAAACTGTAATTAATAAAACAATAAATAAATGTAAACAAAAAGACCTGACTTCCGATCCCCATCAATCAAGTAAAAAACAAGGTGCAGCAATGCCCAAGGCAGCCGAGACTAGCAGATCCTTGGAGCACACAGGCCGGTCAGCCTTGCCAATCAGTGAGCTCCAGGGTCAGTGAAAAACCATGTCTCAAAAGTCAAAAAGTCAAGTGGACCGCAATGGAGAAAGGCATCCATCATCGATCTCTGGTTTTCACAGGTATGCATACACACCACCACCACCACCATTACCATTACCACACATACAGAAATCTGAGTACGAGGGACTATAATAGCTAGCATGCTAAAATATGAAGTTGTTTCAGCATATTACAAGTTGAGGATTCTTGGTTCTAGTCACAGCAGACAGGGGATAAAAGGAATCTATAAAATATTTTTAGTTTCTAGTTGGTCAACATATCATGGGGAAGACGACATGAAGACATGAAGATATTTTCACTGCAAACAACAACATGAGTGCAGAACTGATTATGATCTATAACATGAATTATCAACTAAACAACAACAACAAAACTTCAAGAAGCTAAAGCAGAAGGATCAAGAATTCAATACCATCATCTATGTATAATGTAGTGTTTTTTGCTTTTCTCTTTAGCAAAAGTACTATGCGGGGGAAAATATCTGGAAATAAATGTCCCAAATGTAGCGTCTCTTAAATGAGTAAGTTGTACAGTTTACCTAGTCTCCAGTATTTTACTTAAGATGATAAGTGAAATATTAGCCAGACAAGTGCAAAAATGGCACTCTCCCTAGTCTGGAATATAGAAGACCTCATTTTTAATCCTAATCTTATCACTGACTGGCCGTGTGAGCCAGGGTGCAGGGTATTGTGTAAAACTGCATTTATGACAATATGTGTTTCTCTCTGGGCCTCTATTTCACCCATAAGAGCAAGAGATAGGGGACTGTAATACACTTCAATGATAGATTGCTAGCTTAGCATGTGCAAGGCCCTGGGTTGGGTCGATAACCCTGGAAAAAAATTAAAGCCTTAGCTTTTAGTAAGGGGACCAGGACATAGCCGTAAGGGCTTTTCAATTCTCATACTGTGGAATTCAAGGACTCCCATGCCCTTTAACTCATTTCTTTTTCTAGGGTGCAGTGGTGCTCATCTGTAACCTCACTGCAGATAAAAATGCAATGGCAACTGGGGGATTAATGGAAATGGACAGGGACAGACCCTAACATATGTTTTTGACAGTTAATGTACACTCTATCAGAAAACCTAGCCCCAGACTTTAGAAGATTCACAGAATGGCATGGTTTCCTGAGCCTCATGACCCCAGAGTTCTTCATTTCCATCAAAAGCAAAGCTTGCTATGGCTTTGAATAAAAGGTTAGGTATACTATTGTCAAGAGAGATCTGGTGGCATGATTAGGTTGAAATTAAACCATTAGAGACTCTTCAAAAAACCTGAGTCAGGCCATGTCATGAGATACACACTGCTATATCAAGTCCCTGTCACCACTATGAGATGCTGGGAATGGAAAGGGTTTAATTACATTGTCAAATCTACTTCTACCTGCCAGAGTAAGAGAACGTGGGCTAAAAACTGATTTGGAAAATAACAATCACTGTTTTGTAACCTAAAGGCTTAATTAGAAGTTAGGGAATTACTGTTCCTTCCATGTGCCCCGCTCCCAGACAGTGTAAGCATACTGAGCACCAACTGTGATGAATTTCAATGTGTGCTGTTTCTTGAAACAATATCCTGCCAGGCTGGCCTAGAAGATAACAAAATCTCAAATCTTATTATTTAGGAGAACAGGAACAGATTTTGGGGACATTCCCACTCCTTTGAAAGCTGCAAAGACCAATTGGAAAATCTAAAACAGCAGCCAAGGGCAGAAAAGAATTTAATCTCCACCCCGCCTTGGGTGTTTCTCTTTCCAGTAGAAGTGGCATGCATACAGAGGCCCACCTGGAAAAAAAACAACAACATGGTACAGAGATAATGAGAGCTAGTCAGAGGGCAAAGAACACTTATTCTATCCATCAGTGTCTTTCCATATGAAAATGTGGTCTGCCTTTAGAAAAAGCTACAAGAATTCTTTAATTTCTCACATAATTAATTCCTGCCAGCTGGTATGCAAAACAAAGACAAGATGGGGAACAGTATTATCATGATAGATAATTCTATATTAACATTTTCCCCTTAACACAATCCAATTTATATAGTTTTCAAGTTAGGCAAATGATGCAGGACCAAGAGGCTCCTAAATATTAATGTGACAACTCTCTTCTGAAACTTACCACAGATTGTTATCTCTTTGGCGGCAAAGGTTCTTACATGAGTGAAATTCGGCATTTGCTTCAAGACTCTCCTGGCTTCAAACAGCACTTCTAAGACATAATGAGCATGAAGAATCTGTGAGGGGAAAGTAGAGGAAATAGAGATAATGAACCAGGGAGAAAGACATGAGTGTGTCAAAAACTATTAAAAAAAAATGAAGCATATAAGCACATTTTAGGTTGCTGTATTTCTGAATAATCATTAAATTAGTCTCAAATAGGTTATTCTAACATAGTATCTAGTACATAAAAAAGCCCTTAGAAGATATCTGTAATTGAATTAACAAATGGTTCCTAAAATTATTTACAGTCTCATGTTCTATTTTGACATTATTAATTTGCTTAAAATATTTCTGATTATTCTTGACCCTTAGATATCAAGAGGAGTGATGGAAAAGTGGGGTCAGGGAGGCCAATTGCTTAAAGAAAATGTTCAGACAAAAGAATTACAATAAGAATCATCTAAAATGGGGAGGAAAAAAGGAAACAAAACAAGGAAGGAAAAGAAAAGAGTTATACCTCTTCATTTTTTGAGACACTGTCACTTTCCATTGAAAAGTGGGTGGGAGGGTGGGACTGGGAGGGAATGAGGGAGGGGGCTACAGTTGGGATACAAAGTAAATAAACTATAATTAATATCAAAAATAAAAATTTTATTAAAAAATAACTCTTACAACTCAATAATGAAAAGACAATTGATTTTAAAGCGAACAAAGGCTCTGCATAGCTATTTCTCCAAAGAAGGTATACAAATGGCAAGTAGATAAAAATTCACAGAATATTATTAACTCAAGAACTGTCAGTCGAAACTAGAGTTAGACATCATTTCACACATATTAGGAGAGCAGTCATCAAAATAAAATAATAAATATCAATCAGAGGAATAAGTAGAACCCTTGTACATAGCTGGTAGAAATGTAAAAGTGTTCAGCCTTGTAGAAGAACTTAAGCAGTTACTCAAAAAATTAGACATAAAGTTACCTATATGACAGTACAATTCAACTCCTAGCCACATATATACCCAAGCAAATGAGGACATGTCAATAAATAATTTGTATGTGAATTCTCATAGCAGCATTATTTATAGTAGCCAAAGGCATAAAAATTTTCAAATATCCATGTGCTGATAAATCAGTAAATAAATGTGTGGTATACAATGAAATATTATGCAGCCATAAAAGAAATGATGTATTGATACATGCTCCATAACAGACAAATATTAGAAACACTGTTTAGTGAAAGAAGCCAAATACAAAAAGCCAATATAATACATCTTCATGTATATGAAATATCTGGAATAGGCAAATAAACAGAGACTGAAAACAGAACATTAGCTGTTTAGGGTAAGGGAAAGAATAATATTTGATGGGGATAATAAAAATGTTTTACAATTAGATAGTGTTAATAATTATACAACCTGTGACTACATGAAAATCAATGAACCATATATATTTTAAATGATGGATTTTAAAGTTTGTAAAGTATTTTTAGAAAGTGAAAAGGGAGATGCTATATGCCCACAAATCAAGAGAAAGTTACTGTGCCCCTAAGAAAATATCTATTCACCAGGTTCAAAAAAAAGCAGACAGGAATTGTCACACAATGTGACACAATTCCCATGGAGGTACATGTTACAGCAATTTCATTCATGCATTTGATAACTATGAACAAGAATCAGGGCAGCTCGAGGTTACCTGCTGCTGCTTGAAGGCTTTAACAAGTATATCAATGTCTGTAAATGTGAGAGGAAACTTCAGTCGAGGACCAGTGTAGGAGTCAGGTACATCTACCAAGCCCACATATTCCTGTCTATCCCTGTTTTCACGAGTGGTGGTTTCAAACAGTCGAGTTACTAATGCTGAAAAGGAAAGACAAGAGGTGTAAGACGTAGAATCGACATTCTAATGCTTAAAAACACCCTCTTAAATACCTATCATGCAAGACACTGCTGCTATGAGTGTCAATGTAGAGCATGTGAAACTACGAGGAATAACTGATCCTGAGGCCAGTAACTACCATCATCCATTCTTGGAACTGTGCTTTGTCAAAGCAGTGAGCCCATTATCAATGGGGTGGAGCCCAAGAAGCACATGAAAAACTGGTCAGCTAAGGTATTTTAATGTTCTGACACTGAAGTTTTAATTCTTTTGTCCACTTTCACTTATCAGACTCTTACAAGCAAGGTTAAAAGCATGAACGATGCACTGCATTTGACTCAAACAGCTGCTGCTATTTGAATAGGCAAATAAACAGACTGAAAAATGGAACATTAGCTGTTTAGGGTAAGGGAAAGAATAATACTTGATATGTAAAATTTAAGCGCAACATTCAACTTTTCCCTTGTTAAATCATTCAAGGGATTTTACTTGGCTTTATTTGTTTTTCTACATACAAAGTTTCTTATGAAAATTTCTTTTTTCTCCTTAGGAACAAAGCAGATTAAATTTAAAGAACAAAACATAGACAGAAATAACCAAATTCCCCACCCCCAGGTATTTCTGTAAGGCAAACTGATAAGGCTGAGACCCAGTTATTTCTTGTCAAGTTGTTCATGAAACAAACCCTTAAACAGAAACATACACAATTTAAGCAGAGAAAGATGAAAGGTATGTGGTATACTAGTTGCAAGTAGCCTCAATAGTCTAACTTCTATCTATGCGTCTAAGACCGTGATTTTCATGTTTCCCCTTGCTATCAAGATCAGCTAAGCTCATAACTTATACTATCCTGAAAAATGTGATCCAAGGGCTACCAACCAGCTCCAAGTCCAGGTCTCAAAAGGCCTTATATGATTCCATGCTCTTTGTTTTGGAACATAGCCATTTCCATTAAGCCCAGGCTATCCTCCTAGAGAGTAACTATTACATGCAGCAGAATATCAACCCAGCCAAGGTTGTCCTAGATTAGCTAACAGCCAGCAGACCTCTAGATACATGAGTAAAACACTAGCCAAGATTTAAAGATCTGTCAAATCAACTATGCCAAGATCAGAAGTGTCCAGCTAATTTGTAGACTTGATAGGGAAAAAAAAAAAATAAAGAAGAAAACCTCACTGAGATATTGTGGCTACTTTGCAGTATTATTTCAGTAAGAAATAACTGATCCAGAGGACAATAAAATACTCTAATTCATTAAAACGTATTTGTTATGAAGGCTATAATCGTAAGTTATCTACAAAAATTCTATCTTTGGAGAACATTTAAAGTTAGTCACCTGTAGAACATAGGAAGCTAATAGATGTAGACAGAACGCAAGTTTCCGTGATCACTTATGATGAGCAATACAGTCAAGTAAATTTGAAAAATTGTTCTAAACGAAGAAACACTTAATAATTGTATCAAAATAGGTCCTAAATTGTGGTGTATAGGACATATTTTGTTGATAATTGATAATGCTTCATAAAAAGTGGAACTGATGTATAATAAAATCTATAGTTAATATACTCAGCAGATATAATTTTTCCTTTGGCTTCAGCCTGACATTTAAGAACAATTTATAGTTATATAATTTATGTTAGAAACCAGAAATGTAGAACCCCATGCTAAACTTTATTTTAGATTCATCATGTAGGCAATGAAGCCTAAGTAGTCTACCCAACTATCCTAATGATCATGCCATCAAATTTCAATTAAAAATTATCCTTCTGCAAAGGAAAGCTGAAATAGCAGGCAACTCTTAGGAAAGATAAATAACACCCCTCAACAAGAACTCCACAAGAAGCCCTAGCAGTTTCACTGTATCAGCTCACAGAGTCAGAAAGTTTTTGTTATAGATTATAAGAAATAAAGTCAACATGAAGCATGTATGATCAGAACTAAGGGATCTTGATTTTTAGCTGAGGTAGGTATTTATTACAAGACTATAGTGTTCATGGAAAAGGCTGTATAAGTTTTGAAATGTACCTGACTTTAAAATACAGATGCTAGCAGAAAAGGAAACAAAGTTTAATTACGTCAACACATATGGAGACACACATATAAATGCAGCCCCCTTTCAAGTTCTCAGAAACTTGGCAAGTCACTTTCTGTTGCCTATACCTACAGGATAATCCTTTTTTCAGGCTCTGTAATACAATAAAACATGCCTGAAGACGTCTCTAATTTAAAACATTCTCCTGGACTGCACATCAGCTCATACTGACATTTTTTATTAATTAATTTACTTTATATCCCGATTGGAGCTTCCCCTCCCTCCTCTCCTCCTATTCCCTCCCTCTCAACTCCCCTCCATTTTTATTTTTATTGTTTCCACTGTATTTTCAACTCTTGGACAACCCTTTCTTCTTTATCTTTCTGCTTTGGATAATCTTCCAAAAGATTATTTTCATCCTTCAAAACTCAGCAGGCTTCCAAGGTTGAGTCCCAAATATGATGATGATGATGATGATGATATTTCTTATAGCTGTGACTTACTGAATGCGTACTATGTACCAGGCCCTGTTATAAGCAGGTGAGGTCAAGAGGACCAACAGAAAAAACTAACCTAGTCCCATGGGGGCTTTCAGAGACGGAGACATCAACTAAGGAGTATACATGATCTGGACCTAGGCCTCCTGCACACATGTAGCCAGTGGGTGGCTTGGCCTTCAAATGGAGAGACTAATGAGTAAAGGGGGGTCTATTTCTAACATGGACTCTATTGCTTGCTTTTGGATTACTTCCCCCTGGCAGGGCTGTCTTGCCTGGCCTCGGGGGATGAGGATATGCTCAGCCCTGATATGACTTGATGTGCTGGAAAAGGATGGGGGTGGGGGAGCTCTCTTATTAATTAAATAATAAATTTAATTAATTAATTGATATTTATTCACTTTTTATCTACACTGCAGCCCCCTCACTCATCTCTTCCCAGTCCTACCCACCCTCCCTCTTCTCCCCCATATGCCCTTTCCCTAGTCCCTTGATAGGGGTGAAGCTCCTCCCCTTCTATCTGACCCTACCTTATCAGGTCTCATCAAGGCTGGCTGCATCATCTTCCTCTGTAGCCTGGAAAGGCTGCACCACCCAGGAGGAGGTGATCAAAGAGCCAGCTACTGAGTTCATGTCAGAGACAGCTCCTGATCCCCTTACTGGGGAACAGACTTGGAAACTGAGTAGCCAATGGGCTCTCTTTGAACAGGGGTTCTAGGTCCTCTCCGTGCATGGTCCTTAGTTAGAGTATTGGTCTCTGCAGGCCCCCTGGATCCAGGTATTTTGACTCTGTTGTTCTCCTTGTGGAGTTTCTGTCCCTTCCAGGTCTTTCTATCTCCCTCTTCTTCCATAAAGATTCTGGCACTCTACCCACAGTTTGGCTATGAGTCTCAGTATCTCCTTCGATACCTTGGTGGGTAAAGTCTTTCAGAGGTCCTCTGTGGAAGGCTAACGTCCTATTCCTTGTCTTCTCTTACTTCCAATGTCTATGTTTTTTTCTCATTTTATACATTAAATTGGGTGCAGTATTTAAGTAGAAAAATAGGATTCTATCCATAAACTCTGTATGCATATGGGTGGTGGTGTGTGTACAGATCTATGCATATGTGTGCAAGTGCCTGTGGAGACCAGAGGCCAACATCAGGTATCTTCCTCAATTTGCTCTCTATCTCAGTTTTTGAGACAGGGTCTCTCACGGAACCTAGAGGTCACTGATTTGCCTAGGTTGACTAGCTAACAAGCCCCATGGAGCCTCCTGTTTTTGCTTCTCCAGCACTGGATCTACAAGTGTATACCACTGTGCTAAGATTTTTATGGGAATGCTGGAGATCCAAATTCAGGTCCTCATGCTTGACCAAGCCCCAAACTCTTTTTTTAAAATCTATTCATTTATTTTACATCCCAACTAGTTTCTCCTCCCTCCTCTCTATCCAGTCTTTCCCCCAACTCCTCTCCCATCCAGTCCTCCATTTGTCTTTAGAAAAGGGCAAACCTCCTATGGATATCAACCAGCCATGCATATCAAATTGAAAGACTAGGCACTTCCTCTCCTATTAAGGATAGTCCAGAAGAGGCAACCCAGTAGGAGAAAAGGAGGAAAGTAGTCCCCAAACCCTTAGCCATTATGATTTTGACTATATATGAAAATGCATATATGCTATTTATATATTCTTAACTGATAATAGCAAGGAAACACAACTCTGTACGGCATGAATAAGAAACTACATCAACAATAAAAATTGTGTGCTAACCAAAAAATTAATTTTAAAAGATCATGAAAACGTTAGGTGTTTTTAAGTTAAGAAAATATTCCAGATGAGAGAGGGTGCTACAGCCAGGATACAAAGTGAATAAATAATAATAATAATAATAATAATAATAATAATAATAATGAAAAAAGAAAATACTCCATTTTCCTGGTCATTGGATTTTTCCCCTTGGCTAATAGCAAGTACATTCTATCAATGCCAGTGATTGATTGTTTTAAGAACAAAATAACATGTTGTCCTTTTAAAATCGATATTCATTCCTTCCATAAATTTAATAACCTTTATGCCTTAAAAAGTTTAGTGATACATTAATAAAAATTACTTTTCTAAGCCAATTCTTCAGTAAAACTACTCAATGTGAAATATTTGAGATTAATTTAATACTGATTTATGCATATGAATTTTTGTTTGAATGTATATAATGCACCACATACATGCCTGGTGCCCACAGAGGCAAAAAGATGGCATTGTAGTCACAGGCACAGCAGTTACAGATGGTTGTGAGCTGCCATGTAGGCACTAGGAAATGAACCTAAGTCATCTGCAAGAGTAGCAAGTATTTGTTTTGTTGTTGTTATTGTTGTTTTTTGTTTATTGAGACAGGATTTCTCTGTGTAGCCTTGACTGTCCTAGACTTGCTTTTCAGATCAGGCCAGCTTTGAACTCACAGACATCTGCTTGCCTCTGCCTCCCTGAGTGCTGGAATTACAGGTGTGTGATGCTGTACCTGGCTACAAGTGCTCTTGATGTTGGGCCATCTCTCGAGCCTCTGATAGGAAATATTAATCTATATTAAACCATTATCCTTTTACTGGGCTTTTATCAACATAAAAATTAGAAACAGAGATTCTCTCCTAATAACTAGTGTGTATCATGTATGAAAACTAATCTTTAACATTTCTAATGCTCTTGTAGCCTATAACTAATAAGCAATAATTCAATGAACGCAAGCAATATATATATGTATATATATGAAGATTTGTGCAACATTTAATTGGAATTAATCCTTACTTATTTTCTGGATAACTTTATGAACATGGATTTAAACTAATTAAATATAATAAAATATTAACACATTCAAATGTACCACTATAAGTTATTATAAGAAAATAACTTGAAAAAAAATTTTTGAGACAGGGTTTCTGTGTAGCCTTGGCTGTCCTGGACTTACTTTGTAGACCAGGCTGACTTCTAACTCACAGAGATCAGCCTACCTCTGTCTCTCTAGGTGCTGGGATTACAGGCATGTGCCACCACACCTGGCAGAAAATAACTTTTAAACAGTTGCCTTCACCCATGCTGCCATTTCTCCCTTCCCCACTGGATGATAATAAGGAAATTCTATCGCTGCCTATGATTAAAACTCAAAGAAAAGATCTTGTCTTCCATCTAGGCAGGGAAAAAGTATATTTTTAGGAAAAAAATTAAGTTCGTAATTTAATATCTGCTTATGTAACCAACATGTTACTTTGAAACCAAGGTCCACATATTGCTGGACAGAGAAAAGAACCATTTGATATTTATAATTATTTAATTTCCTAATTATAAATATAACTCAAAATCATCAGTGTCTATATAATTTTTTATTAAAAATCAAATAGAAGAATATTCCCTTTATATAATTATTTAATTAAATAAGTGATACTCGTTCCCATTAAATCACCAACAAAAAGACTACCTACTTTTCTGTTTTTGAGTGTATTTTTGCTGTCTCTAGCTAATGCAATGAGAAATGAAACTGACATAAGAGTGATAACTATTGTTTAGTTTAGTAGTAATCTGTTGATGTGATTAAAAAATAAACTCAAGAAAAACTCTAAAAATTTATGAAAACTAAATACAATACAGAGATTAACTGAACAGGTTTAAGTCATAATTTTATCATTGATAAGACAAATAACCTTGGACGATTACCCTCAAACCCTCAGGTTCTATACTCATAAAAGGTAAATAATAGTAGTTATCTTATTAGTTTGTCATGAATACTAGATAAAATTATGTAAATTATTGAAACACATGATACATGATAAAGTTTACTGAAAAACATTAATAACAATATATGACTTACTAGTAATATTTAGTAAAAGCACAAAATAAGATCTGGTCATAAAATTTTAATGTGATGCTACAAATAATTAATGGGAAGAAAATATGTTGTAAAATATCCTATTCACCATAGCAACAAAAAAATAAAATACTCTAGCACCATAAATATTAAAAAGATACTCCACAAGGAGAGCAACAGAACTGAAAAATCTGGGCACAGGGGTCTTATCTGAGACTGATACTCCAACCAATGATCATTCATGGATACAACCTAGAACCCCCGCACAGATGTAGCCCATGGCAGTTCAGTGTCCAAGTGGGTTCCATAGTAATGGGAACA
Source organism: Meriones unguiculatus (assembly GCF_030254825.1). Lineage (NCBI taxonomy): Eukaryota > Metazoa > Chordata > Mammalia > Rodentia > Muridae > Meriones > Meriones unguiculatus. The sequence goes on along the minus strand of NC_083369.1, from coordinate 139,999,324 downwards.
GGGGCTGTCTCTGACATGAACTTACTGGCCTGCTTTTTGAGCACCTCTCACTGAGGGGGGAGCAGCCTTACCAGGCCACAGAGGAAAACAATGCAGCCATTCCTGATGAGACCTGATAGACTAGGATCAGAAGGAAGCAGAGGAAGACTTCCCCTATCAGTGGACTTGGGGAGGAAAATGGGTGGGGAAGGAGGAGGGAGTAGGGATTGGGAGGGGAGGCGGGAGCGAGTTACAGGGGGATAAAAGTGAATAAAGTGTAATTAGAAAAATAAAAATACAAAGAATTTAAATAGACAGATAGATAGATAAGATAGATAGATAGATAGATAGATAGATAGATAGATAGATAGATAGATAGATGGAGGTATTCCTAAAGAGCATAAATGTAAACTTTGTGGTCCAAGGAGACATTTTGGCTGATGGCAAGGCAGAAGAAAAGTCTAAATAACATTTGCATATGAATCAACCAACTTCCACCAGTCTCTACTTAAGCCCATGGCAATTTTGCCTTTTTTAACTTGAGAAGAAACTTGTAAATGCAGACTGGGAATTTGTATGTGGACTCTACTCTCTTTCAAGTCCTATGAACCTGTTTTAGCTCTGTAAGTAGAAGCACAGGGACATAAGTCCACATAACTGAGCTTTGCATAAGTTGTAACGTGCTTGCCAGCACAAGTACTACTTTAGGACGCCTCTCTCCTTTAGGACCAAAATGTCTTGAGATACTCTGCACTTCAAAAATCAGTCACTAGCCTGGCCTAATATCTGGGAATGTTAAATACTGTTCTGGCTGCTAAAAGATCTTAGCACTTCAATTAAGCAGGCCTAGGTGGAGGTTGTCTGGAATCCTTCCACCAAATAAGGTTGAAAAATCAACCTTCAAAACATGTGTATGATGGCATATGTCTGTTATTTCGGTGCTCAGTATACTGAGGCAGGATGATTATGATTTCAAAGCCAGCTTGATCTACATAGAAAGTTTAAAGTCACCTTATCTATGCTGAAACTCTGCCTCAGAAAATGAAAAGGAAGTGAAGAGGAGACAAAGGCAGGAAGATAGAGGAAGAGGAAAGGAATAAAGAAGGGAATGTATATGTTCACCAAAAGATATATACATAAATATGCACAGCAGCAAAATTATACTGCCAACTGAAAACAACCCAAGTACAATAAACAATAAAATGCATAAATTATAGTCTATTGTTAAAATGGAATTCCATTTAACAATAAGAATGAATTACAATAACATGCATGATCGTACAAATACAATGTTGAATAAAAGAAACTAAATTCAAGGTCTATTTTTATCTTTCTATGTCTACAGATATATTTAAAAAAACAAGTATAACTAACTTATGACACAGAAGTTCAAAAATAGTTCCATAGTGCAGAGGGAGTTGGGTTGTCTCTACATGAGGTATGAGAGAAGCTTCTGTGGCTCTAATAATGGTTGGAGGGTATTTTTTGAGATAAGATCCCATGTAGCAAAGATGATCTTGAATTTCTAATCCTCCTACCTCCTCCTCAAAAGCTGATATTGCAAGCATGTGTCTCCACAATTGATTTATGCAGTGTAACAGATTCAGCCCAAGACCCCCTGCATGCTAGGCACACACTCTACCAACTGAGCTATATCTCTAGTCATCATGTTTTATTCCTTTTTCTGAGTACTTCTTTTCTGGGTATGTTTTCTTTGAGAAAACTTCAATCATATATAATTTGTGTATTTTCCTATAATGTACATTATATTTCAAGGGAAACACAGCTCCTTTCTTTGAGAAGAAACATTCTGTTATATTCTTAAATCATATGCAAAGGGTTTTTTTTTTTTTTTTTCAAAATGCAGACTTTGAGCTTCTGAGTAAATATCTCTGAGCTGTAACCCAGCCATCTGTGGCTCTAAAACCCCACATAAAAGATTCTGATGAAGTGAGTCTAGACTGAAATATTAGATCATTAGCAGAATCATGTTTCATTTCATCAATATTACATTTCCTCCCCAAAATATTTTTGACCAAGAACATGAAGCACAAATGACTGTCTTCAAAATGCAGCTACCTAAAATCAAGAAAATGGCAAAGTACCTACTTCTCACCAGCTCCCACTCATCAGATTTGGTTATTCTGTCACTTAGAAAGCGCCTATGGATCTGTAAATGCTTCAATTAGTTTCATATGTATGTAACTGGCTCAAACCGTGGCACTAAAATACCACTCTTCTTACCACTTTAAAGAGTAATTCCAGGCTGGCAAGATGGTTCAGTGGGTAAAGTGCCTGCTGTCAACCCTGATGATATGAGTTCAATTCCTAAGATCTACATGGTAGAGAAAACGGAACACTACAAGTTGTCTTGTAACCTCCATACACATGCCATTGTAAAGTACAAATATCTCTCTTTCTGTATATATGTATATAGAGATAGATTTGAGAGAAAGAAGGAGAGCAAGAGAGAAGAAAATTTTAGAAAAACAAAAACGTATTTGTCAGATTATTTAAAGATTGTCTAAGGGGATTAAGCAGATGGCTTAGTGGGTAAGAGAACTTGCTGTACAAGCTTGAGGACCTAAGTGTGGTTAACTTTTCAGTCTAGCTAAAAACTTCTAAGCTCCCACACAAAAAGCCAGGTATGGCTGCATACTTCTGTGACTTCATCACTGGTGGAAGCCAGAGATAGGAGGACTGCTGGGTCTTGCTATATAGTGAGCTCCACATTCAATGAGAGACTCTGTGCACATATCACACATACACAAAGGGGTTTCCTAAATTCCTTGCATGTTAGTAAATAAAAATAAAATGGTCAGCCCAAGTTTTTTTTTTAACAGCTTTTAGGCTTGGAATCTATTTTGTAAATAACAGACAGATCTTATTCAGCAAGAAAAATATATGTGTTGTGGATAATTATAATTTTAAACTGCTATACTGCCGGAATATGATTCAAAATGATTATAAAGATGATAGACAAATTGATGATATAAACATAGTATAGAAAATATCTTAGTTCAGTTTATGCTATTACAGCAGAATATCACAAACTGGATAATTTAAAGCAAAATATAAGTTTATGAATGGGCCTGGTTGTTTTCTGATTCTTTTAAATTCTGGTTCAGAAAAAAAAAATCAAACTAAAATGAGTTCTTGTATACCTGAAGTCTGAAACTGTTGCCAACATTAAAGGCAACTATAAAAACCATTAGTGTATATTACAGACTTTTAAATATTCAGATATAAATAAGAAATAACATATAAATCACTCAGTCATTATACCAAAACAATCTAAGGGTTCTAACATTTGAGAAGTCTAATATCGTGGAGAAATGTTTGGTGAGGACTTTAGGATGTAAGTTATAATGTGACTGACAACACCCCATAGCAAAAACAGGTGCAAGGAAGAGGAACAGGGTTTCAGTTTGACAGTATAATTTTGCTGCTGTGCATATTTATGTACATATATCTTTTGGTGAACATATTTGGTAACCATACTTCATAAGGTCACCACTGATCAAACAATGAATTCATTATGGGGGACCCTCTAACTTAAACAGTTTTTACAGGTCCCACTTTTCAAAATGTTGTATGAATTCTAGGGGAAATTTTTAGACACAGCAAACATAAAGACTAGAGAGTGAGGAAAAGGGTTTACATATAATCTAACTTGATGCCACTGCACAAACTACTCAGAATACTTTAATTTCTCAGCAAAGAAGTTTTGTTGGTAAAATATAAGATCTTCTTTACTAAGCTACTATGTTATATCAGCAGATTGTTGTTCAAGACAAAGCATTAACAAATGAATCCTGAATATTATTTTTTAATTAAATGCTGATGTAGCAAATCCTATCCAGAGAGGAAAATACAAGTTGAACTGATTTTGTTAGTTGTTGGGAATCATCTAGACAAGAAAAGTAAGCATCTTTTAATTGCATGTTATCTCCCATTTTCATTTACATTTTTTTATGAAGGCAATTTAATATCTAATAACTGCTTTTCAAAGGACTATACTTTAGGAGTAGAATGATTGTTTGGCAGTTAAGAGGACATACTGTTGTTGCAGAGGACCTGAGTTCAGTTCCCAGTATCTATATTGCAGGGCTCACAACCTCCTGCAGTTCCAGCTGCAGGGGAGCCAATGTCCCCTTTTGGCCTCTGTGAAATTGTACTTACCTGCACAAACACAGAAATGCACACACACATACACGTAATTTAAAAATAAGAATGGCTAAAACATTTAAATTCTAAACTGTTTTTCACTTACCTGAATCTTCTTTAGGTCCCTTTGTATAGTTTTCCAACATGAAAGAAAAGAAGTTGGAGAGCTGTACAAAAGAAAATGATATAAATCATTAATAAAGAATAAGGAGTCACGACAACAAATAGCAGGGTGCTATACAAGTCCCTAACTCTCATGATGTGCTCATCTTCCGGCTACAATACATGCCAAGAGTCACAGATAGACAGAGCCTCACAGAGGTGCATAAAGAATTACATATGAATTCCTCCTGGGAAGTTGCCCATACTCTGCTCATACAGTGAAACAAGAATAAAAGAACCCAATCCTCCACCTCCTTGCCATGCATGGGACAAGATGTATTTCACATTTATGCATGTCTCTTGGTATCAGACTGAAGTTATACTGATCCAGAAAGAATAGTTCTTCCTTGCTTCTTTGCTAGTTCTGTCTTGCTTTCTTTATTTCCTTTTAATTTATTCAACTTCATATGGAAAAACTAAAAAACCAGAATAGCTAAAACAATCCTGTACAAAAAAGATCTTCTGGAGGTATCTCCATCCCTGATCTCAAATTGTACTATACAGCAACAGTAATGAAAACTGCATGGTACTGGCATAGAAACAGAATGGTGGATCAATGGAATCAAATTGAAGATCCAGATAGAAACCCACACAGCTACAGAAACTTAATTTTTGACAAAGATGTCAAAACCATACAATGGAAAAACGAAAGCATCTTCAACAAATGGTGCTGGTCTAACTGTATGTCTACATGTAGAAACATGAAAATAGATCCATACTGATCACCCTGCACAAAGTTAAAGTCGAAGTGGATCAAAGACTCAACATAAAACCAGAGACAGTAAACCTGTTAGAAGAAAAAGTAGGGAAGAGCCTTGACCTCACTGGCATAGGAGACAACCTCCTGAACAGAACATCAACAGCACAAGCTCTAAGATCAACAATTAATAAAAAGAACTTCATGAAACTGAAAAGCTTTTATAAAGCAGACGGCCCTGTCATCAGAACAAAACAACAGCCTACAGACTGGGTAAGGTCTTAACCAACACTATATTTGACAGAGGGCTAATATCCAGAATATATAAAGAACTCAAGAAGTTAAACATCAACAAACTAAGTAATCCAATTAAAAAAAATGGGATACAGAGATAAATAGAGAATTCTCAATAGAGGAATGGCAGAGAAACACTTAAATAAATGTTCAACATTCTTAGTCATTAGGGAAATGCAAATCAACCCCCTCCTTGAGATTTCAACTCACACCCATCAAGAATGGCTAAGATCAAAAACTCGAGGGATGATGCACGTTGGAGAGGATGTGGAGAAAGGGAAACGCTCCTCTGTTGCTGGTAGAAATGTAAACTTGTACAACCATTTGGAAAACAATCTGGCAGTTCCTCAGAAAATGAGGAATAGTGCTACCTCAAGATCCAGCTATACCACTCCTAGGCATATAACCAAAAGATGCCCCACCATTCAAAAAGGACATTTGCTCAACCATATTCATAGCAGCTCTATTCATAATTGCCAGAATCTGGAAACAACCTAGATGTCCCTCAACGGAGGAATGGATAAAGTGTGATACATTTACACGATGAAATACTACTCAGCAATTAAAAACAAGAAATCAGAGACAGTCCCTGTTCCCCTTATTAGGGAACCCACTTGGATACTGAGCTGCCATGGGCTACATCTGGGCAGGGGTTCTAGGTTATATCCAGGAATCGTCCTTTATTGGAATATCACTCTCAGAAAAGACCCCTGTGCCCAGAATTTTTGGTTCTGTTGCTCTCCTTGTGGAGCTCCTGTCCCCTCCAGGTCTCACTATCTCCCCCTTATTTCATAAGATTCTCTGCACTCTGCCCACAATTTGGCTATTAGTCTCAGCATCTGCTTTGATACACTGCTGGGTAGTCTTTCAGAGGCTCTCAGTGGTAGGCTCCTGTCCAGTTCAGTTGCTGGCTCTTTGATCACCTCCCCCTGAGGGGGGAGCAGCCTTGCCAGGCTACAGAGGAAGACAATGCAGTCACTCCTGATGAGACCTGATAGGCTAGGTTCAGATGGGAGGGGAGGAAGACCTCCCCTATCAGTGGACTTGGAGAGGGTCATGGGAGAAGATGAGGGAGGGAGGGTGGGATTGAGAGGGAATGAGGGAGGAGGCTATAGCTGGGATACAAAGTAAATAAACTGTAATTAATATAAAAAATAAAAATAAATAAATTTAAAAAAAGAAATTATGATATTTGCAGGCAAATGGTGGGAACTAGAAAAGATCATCCTGAGTGAGGTATCCCAGAAGCAGAAAGACATATATGGTATATACCCACTTAAAAGTGAATATTAGACATATAATATAGGATAAAAACACTAAAATCTATAGCCCTAAAGAAGCTATATAACAAGGAGGACCCTAGGGAAGATGCTTAATCCTCATTCAGAAGGACAAACAGGATAGACATCAGAAGTAGAAGACAAGGAATAGGACGTTAGCCTTCCACAGAGGACCTCTGAAAGATTTTACCCACCAAGATAGTGAAGGAGATCCTGAGACTCATAGCCAAACTTTGGGCAGAATGCCAGAATCCTTATGGAAGAAGAGGGAGAAAGAAATACCTGGAGGGGACAGGAGCTCCACAAGGAAAGCAACAGAGCCAAAATACCTGGGCCCAGGGGTACCCTGCCAAGACTGATACTCCAATCAAGGACCATGCATGGAGAGGACCTAGACTCCCTGTTCAAACAAATCCCATTGGCTGCTCAGTTTCCAAGTGTATTCCCCAGTAAAGGGTTAAGAGGTTGTCTCTGACATGAACTCAGTGGCGGGCTCTTTGATCACGTCCCCTGGGTGGTGCAGCTTTTCCAGGGCACAGAGGAAGATGATGCAGCCAGCCTTGATGAGACCTGATAAACTAGGGTCAGATAGAAGGGGAGGAGGATCTCCCTTATTGGTGGACTAGGGGAGGGGCATAGGGGGAGAACAAGGAGGGAGGATGGAATTGGGAGGAGATGAGGGAGGGGGGGCCACAACCAGGATACAAATTGAATAAATTGTAATAAATAATAATATAAAAAATAATAAATGTTCCCATTCATAAAGTACTGACTTTATTTACCACTGGGAAATGTGCTCTAAAAATAAAAAAGGACTATTTTTTTCAATAGCTAGTTCTAAAACAATGTCATTACAGACTCTATGAAAGTATTTCATGAAGGTGCCTCAGCTTTATACAGACCCATAGTTTCATTCTTTTAAAAGAAGAAGGGGGGGAGATGCTTGCCAAACAGACCTGCATTTGTCCTTGCTCATCAGCATATTCAATAGACTGGAAGACAGCGAGGGCATAATGTTGTCTGGCCCTCAGTCGAGCTCTGTACCGTCGGTACCACCTTTGGATGACTAAGGCAGCTTTCAGCACTGCAGACCAACAGGATATGAAAGGCAGAGAAAAACAATTACAAACAGCTTTAGGGAAAGCAGGTGCTTTAACAAAACAAAACAAAAATATAATCAATTTCTTAGTGCTACAAAACAGGAAAATTATAAACAATGAGATTGACCTTTATGCTTTTTATATAGTAGTCTTAAATCTTAAACACTCAAAGAGCTCCAGAGAACAATGATGTCATAGCCATTAACAGCAGAAGTTTTAAAGTAAGATTGCCTGAACTTGATGTTGCTTGGCTGTCACTCACTAGGAAAAGGAGTATATACTTGCAGTGCATACATATCATCAAGTATCTTGTCACTATTAAAAGCAATGGATTAAATAAACCCTTGAAAATATGGGTATGCTGGTTACTATTTCTCAACATGATACAAACCCAGATATGTATGAGACTAGGGAAACTTAATTGAAAAAAAAATGCCTCTGTATGATGGGCCTGTGGGGTATTACCTTGATTATGATTGATGTTAAAAAGCAAAGCCCATTGTGGGTAGTATCAACTTAGGGGAGGTGGTATAAGAAAGCAAACTGAATAAGCCAGGAGGAGCAAGCCATTAAGCAATACTACTACATGGCCTCTCCATAAGATCCTGCCTCTAGGCTCAGTCTCAGCTTCCCTAAGAGTTCTTGTATTCATCAAGTACAGAGGTACTGTTCAGCACGGTTAACTGAGTAATTAATAGAGTCTGTGTTGTCTTCTAACACCATGAAGCTTATCTACTTATGCTGATATGTGAAAACAGTAAAAATCTGAACAGATCTGACTCAAGGGCCCAAGCATTTTACCACCAAAGACATGCTGACCCATTGCTATGCCTCAGTTTCCTCATTTATACAATGATATAGTAAAAAAAAAAATGATCACTGGAGTTTCATCTACTTAGTATTAAAAATGTCAAAAATAGATCACAAATCTTGCTTCTAATTAATAATAAAACAGTCTACTTTAAAACTATTAGTGCCCACAAATATCATCATATCCACACTACATATAAGAAACCTGAGTTCAGAACAGCAAGCACATTGTTCAAAGTCACCTAGTAAAGACAACTCTAGGTCCAAACCCTGAGTTCTGTTTACTAGGGCCAGTTACTTCATTGCCTAATCCATTTGTACCCTTCTTTCCTTTGAATAATAACCACTTAAATACTAAGTGCCTAGGATGGTTTGTCAGTAACTGGACACTGACTACATATATCACACTTTCTGCACCTTCCCAACACAAGCAGAAATAGGAGATAACAGCCTTCTTCTGTCTCTGCTTAGTCTCTGTGCAGGGCATGGTTGGAATCCTATCCTGAATGGAGAAGTTACTGCTTTCTCTGGTAAACAAATGCCATCAACTAGGTTCTATTTTGAGACAAGGCAGAAAGACGGTTGGAAGCTTCCTCCCAGCTGGCTAGCTATCTTAGTGCCAAAAGGTGCTATGTAGAATTTGGGGGCAGGGGAAGGGAGAAAAGTCATCAAACTTCTTTTGGGGGGATGGGGGTTGAGACAAGGTTCAACCTTGTGTATAGCCTTGGCTGTCCTGGACTCACTTTGTAGTCCAGGCTGGCCTGGAACTCACAGAGATACACCTGCTTGTGCCTCCCAAGTGCTGGGATTAAAAGCATGCACCACCACACCTGGCTTGTCATCAACAGTCTTTCTCAGCTGTTAACTAGGAAGGCTACAATGCATTATGCCAGGCAAGATATGCACACTGGTACAAGAGTAGCATGACTGTTATGGAAGTAACTAAGCAGTTTATGATTGGATTTGAGGCCTACTCCAAAGGAGGAAGATCATGCCTGACACTATAAACCTGGTTGTTTGCTTATGGCTGAGAAGATCATACGCCCAAGGATAAAACTTATGACTACTGTTTGGCAAAATGGACATGATACCAAACTGCTTTCTAAATATTTGTGTTTATATCCATAGATTGATACTGCCTTCTGTATGGGACATAGAAGTTTCTGTGTGCAGTGGAAAATGATTAATGCAAAGAGACAAGGTACTGTTAATAAATGACTTTTAAAAATATATTTTAAAGTTTATATGTATGAGTATTTTCCCTACATATATTTATGTACACCAGATACATATCTGGTGAAACTAGAGTTATGTGTGGTTTGTGAGCTACCACATGTGTACTTGGAACCAAACCTGGGTTCCATGTAAGAACAACAAGAGTTCATAACTACTGAGTTATTTCTTCATTCCTGTGACTTTTGAGTGCTTGTCCTAAATGGGACATCTATATCACCCCCTCCAAGACTAAGGAAGCATAAAGGAATAAGGAGGAGAAATAATAACAGAACTAGAGGATGAGAAAGAGAGCATTGTGAATTGCTATCTTTTGGACATGCTGGCTGTTACATACATGAACTCAAATCAGTGGGGTTACCTGCACATGACTGGGCTCATCAACGTACTGCCATGGATGGAATAGGAGTCCACGTGGCCCTACCCCTCCATGAAGAACTATAAGCAGTAAACGATTGCTATGGGAGGTGGGAGTCATATTCCTGAGTGGTATAGCCACTGGTAAATCATCCTCACTCAAGTAAATAACCTGCAACCCATGCTAAAACAAACAACCCTAATGAAATGTGTAGCACATATTTTATTTTATTTAATGACTCAAGCCTTTAATCCAAGCATCTGGGAGGCAGAAGCAGGCAGATCATTGTGAGTTCCAGTGCAGCCAGGGCTACACACAGAGATTCTATCATGAAAAAAAAAAAAAGTATGACACACAAAAAGACAGAAAATTAGAAAGGGGATTTGTTGGGAAAAGAAGTCCAGTGTGGGAAGGTAAAAGAGAAAATGAAGGGGGAAATATGATCAAAATACATTTTATATGTAAAGAATTATTAAAGAATTAAAATGACTAAAACAACAACAACCAAAAGGAAAGAATGAAAAAGAAAACAAAATGGAATTCCAGCATATTTGAGGTTGGAGGAACATACCTCACTTGCCTGCCATGCCTATCCTGCACTAAGCCCTGTGTTAAATCCCCGGTCCTGCATAAAACTAGGTGTGGTGGCAAGCAGTTGTAATCCCAGCACTCAGAAAGCGGAGGCAGAGCAGCAGAAGTTCAGTGGTCCTTAGCTACAAAGCAAGTTAAAGGGCAGCTTTGACTGTATGACACCCTATTCTAACAAAGAAAGACTTCCAGCACAGTTAACACGGTGAAGGATGCCTACCTAGAGGCAGTATTCCTTTCATATGTTTCTACTGAGAATAGTACATGAGACGAGGAGAGGGAATCTGAGGTGAGAGTATGTTGCCATTCTCCATGCTACCTCATGATTTGTGGCTGATTCCAAATACCATGTTGGGTTTATACGGCACAATGTTTATACAAACTAGGTTCTAGAATTAAAGATATGAGTCTGGCTCCTGCATTTTCTCACTGACAAGCAGGGTTACTCTAAACAATTTATCTCTGGTTCTCAGTTGCCTTATTTTGCAAACTATGGCTAATGATAATGCATAGGAAGGATTAAATCAAATCAAGTTATCTCCATCAGCATGTCTAGCATAAGGCAAATGTTCCTGATTTGTCTTGTGTCTTCCTCACCAACATCTATCTTGGATTTTTTAAAATTTCTTGCAAAATATCACAATAATAATCACTACCGGAGGCAAGGATTTATTTTGAAAACAAACAAGTAGAAACAACTTGGCAATAGTAAAAGCCATTTGGGCTGGGGAAAAAATGGACAAGTAACTTACTAAACTTATGCTGATGATTCCCAAGGGCTACATATGGCAGTAAACTTTTTTCTACTGCGTGGAATTTATGAGCTCAGGAAAAGGTACCTTCTCACACATTGAAGCAGCAAGACCTAAAGCAGTGCTAAGCTGTTCAAGAAGAGGAGAGCTAAAAAACACAGATCTTCACCTCATATTTGGGTTCTACCTTGTGCTACGTTGGAATTTTCTGATCAGAGGATGACCATCAGCTGGCTAGTGTTGCCCTGCAGTGTGTTGGTGGGCTCTCAAGTCATCAGGCAGGGTTTTAGATTCCTGCTATTGGTATGCCTAACCCTGTCCTATCAATCTCCTTCCCTCTCCTGGGGAGGTTTCTGAGGAAGCTGAATGGTCAAAAAGACAACAGTAGGGTTTGGATCAAAACCCACATTATTGATCAACTGTGGTCCAAGTATTCAAAATACCAGTGTAGAACTCTGGCAGAAGCCTGAGTTGGAGGACCCTGAAAGCTGGAAGCTTGAGATCTAAGCAGGTCCTATTTTTCTTACTCAACTGAGACCAGCCCCACCCCTTGCCCTCTAATTTCAGTCATATTTCCCCATACTCTCTCCTTCCAACTCCCTGTTCCCATCCCCACCTGCACCCAGTAAAATCTGCACCCACAAAATCTATTCTATTTCCTCTTCTCAGAGAGATCCATGCAGCCCATCCCCTCCCCCTCAGCCCTTCTTATTACTTACCAATGTTAGGTCTGTGGATTGTAGCATGATTATCTGTTACTCTAAAGGTAATGTCCACTTATAAGTGAGTACATACCATGTTTGTCTTTTTAGGTCTGGGTTATATCATTCAATTATTCCTTTTTTTAGCATAAGGAAATAAAATATAATAAGATAAAATAAGAACTATCACATTGAAGTTGGATAATACAAACCAGTAGAAGGAAAAGAGCCCAAGAGAAGGCACAAGAATCAAAGACCTAGTCTTTCTCTTTATGCTGATTGGTTAGAGATGTGTTATCTTGCTTGGTTTTTGTCTTTTAAACAGGAGCTTTCTTGGTACACAGTTTTTTAAGCCAGAAGTTTCATATTTGAAATGATAAAGTTTTCAGACTGTGCTTTTTAAATTCTGCTGGCAGAGGCCTTGGGAGGAAGTACTAGGATGAACGAAATGTTAATGTACCTTTAAGGAGCCTGGTAGTCAGTTTAGGAAGACACAGAGCACAAGTGCAATAGAGCTGATTAAAAGGAATTCAAATGAGCTGGAAAGACAATGGATCCTTTAGTGGCAAAGGCTTTAATTGAGGAGAAAAGGTACCTATTCCCTCAACTGCTCAAAGCATGATAATAATAGAGTATGGCTTGCCACTTGCTAGGGACCACAGGTGTCATTATTGTTAGTTTTGTTTACCCATATTGCATAACTGCCACCTGAAAGAGAGCACTTCCAACTTCACTCAGGAAACAGTATTAGGCACATGCTTTGCAGACATGAGATGGACAAAAAGCTTACTTCTTGAACAGTGCAATTCTTTCTACGTCAAATGTCATAGTCGTACAAGGCATGGCACACTTGTAGTCCCAGCATTTCAGGGGCTACAGCAGGAAGATGACTGTAAGTTCAAGGCTAGCTTGAACTACACGGTTACTTTTCAGCCATCCTGGAATAAAGACTGAAGCGCTCTCTCTCTCTCTCTCTCTCTCTCTCTCTCTCTCTCTCTCTCTCTCTCTCACACACACACACACACAAAACAAAGAACACACACAAAAAAAACACAAAAATAACAACAACAACAAAAAAACGGATTGTCATTTCTAGCATGGCAATATTAGGTAAGGTCTTTGGGGTATCCTTATATCCCTTATGAATGGATGAGTGCTGTTATGTTAGGAGTGGGATCCTGAGGAAAAATTGATTTAGCCCCTTTCTTCTCTCTGCATGCATAGGCTCCCTTACCAATGTCCTTAGTCATGTTATAAGACAGTAAGAAGCCCCTCAAACCTGATGTTAATACATTATTATTAGACTTCTCAATCCCCAGCACTGTGAGAAATGCCTTTTCTTTATAAATCACATAGTCTGCAGTATCCTCTTATAGCAGCAGAAAATGGACTAAAACAGGAGGCAAGCAAAGCAAAAAGCTTATTTGAACTTACTCATCCATAAATTCTGGCTTCCCTGCAGAGCAAGGAATAGTAATGAAAGGCATATTTTTACATTTTTAAACTATACTTGTTTTGGTGGTGGTGGTGGTGGTGTGTGTATGTGTGTACATGTACATGCTATAGTACACATGTGGGAGTCAGAGGAAAACTTGCAGGAGTCAGTTCTCTCCTGTCACCATATAGCTACCAGGGATCAAACGCCTATCTTCAACTTTGGCAGAAAGCCCAACTTGCCAGTCCCTGAACGGCATTTAAAAAGACTTTTTGAAGTGTGTGTGTGTGTGTGTGTGTGTGTGTGTGTGTGCACGTGATTATAGGTGACTGTGGAGACTAGAGGCACTAGAGCCCTGGAGAAGGAGTTACAGGTGGTTGTAAGCTGCCTTATATGGGTGATAGGAACCTAACTCCACTCCTCTACAAAAGTACTATATGCTCTTGACCATTAAGCCATCACTCTAGCTCCAGACATTTTCTTAAACAAGATACTAAAGCATGAAGCCCAATCTCCAAATGAGGATGGGTGCTTTAAAATCATCACTTTCTTCAAGTGACAATGGATAATTTTATCCTTGTCAGAAATGCCTAACTATCCCATTGGAGAAGAGTAAGAATTAGAAGTCATTTCCATTATACTTTATTTTCTTGTTTACCCACCCACCAACCCTATCTTATAAGAATTTTTTTCTTTTTTTTTCTTTTTTCTTTTTTTTATCAGTTACATTTTATTAACTCTGTATCCCAGCCGTGTCCCGATCCCTCATTCCCTTCCAGTCCCTCCCTCCCTCCCTCATCTCCACCGTGCCCCTTTCCAAGTCCACTGATAGGGGGGATCTCCTCCCCATTCATCTGATCCTGTTTTATCAGGTATCTTCAGGACTGGCTGCAAAGCCCTCCTCTGTGGCCTAACAGGACTGCTCCTCCCTTCGGGGGTGGGGAGACCAAAGAGCCAGTCATTGAGTTCCTGTTAGAAATAGTCCCTGTTCCCCTCACTTTGGGAAACCAATTGGTTACGGAGCTACCACAGGATACATCTGAGTGGAGGTTCTAGGTTATATCCATACATGGTCCTTGGTTAGAAAACCTCCTTTTTGGTTTTTAATTGAACCAAGTGCCAGCTGTGTAACTTCAGGCACATCATGTAACCTCTCTCACCATCATTTCTCCTGTGAACACTGACAGCTTAGGGTTTCTGTGATCTCTAAGTTCTTTTCCAATTAGAAAATTTTCAAACCATCTGGTTTTTTTGTTTTGTTTTTATTTTTTAGTGATACAGCTGCAGCCAACTTTTTATTGCACATATCAAAGATGAAAATAACTATTGAAGGACAAAATACAATGTGTAAAAATCAATCCTCGACCAGAAACTTCTTTAAAAAAAAAAAAGAGTAAGACAAATTTGAAAGGCTATTCAAAACTAAGTAAGCCTTGGTATGGATGTAACTCAGTGCAAGAATGCTTATTCAGCATGTATAATTACCCTGACTTTCATCCCCGGTACTGCTAAATAAAACTAAATAAACAATGAATAAATAAATTATCCCCATAGAAAAATATAAGTCAAACCACAAATAACTGTTTTTCCCATCAAGGAACTATGGCCAAAGTTGATAACAATTATTTCAGGAATATTTATTTTTCATAGAAGGGCTTTTTATTTTATTGGTCATTTTATTTTCTCGGTTGTTCGGTTTCTGATAGGTTTTCTTCATGCAGTAAAGGAACTTAACAATCCTCACCTCTGCTTCTAAGTGTTGAGATTACAGGCATGCATCATCACTGCCAATTTATCTCTTTATATACTCTAAAATTTGATTGTGACTGCTAATCTGTTAACTAGCATGATCAAGGGTGGGGAAAATGAAGACCAGAGGAAACTGAAACCAATAAACACACAGGCAGAGTCTAGGGTATAGAGGCCTCAGTGTAGACAAAGAGGTCAGAGAATGAGATGATAAACTACAAAGATTTCAGAGGTAAGCCACAGTGGCAGGAAATGAAAGCAAGCAATGGAATCTGAGTAGTGGTAGAGGTTGCTGAACTTAGGAAATCAAAGACTGCAATGTCACAAAGCATTATGGGGGTGGAGCAATCAGATCCAATGAAAATACACAGGATGATGAGACATGAAGAAAATCCTTGATGAAATAGAAGTTAAGGACACTGAACTATCTCTCGAGCCCAACAGTAAAATTTCTGAAGAGTATAGTTGTTTATAAAATGTCCCTCAATTTTAATTTTTCTTCTGTTTCTTCTCAATTTGGTTTGGGTTAAATATTTTGCTGGAATGTGTAATGAATCTTTCTCAGGGGAATTACATCAAAAAGTACATGATGGAGCTATAAAGTTGGTTCAGCAGTTAAAAGCACTTATTGCTTTTGCAGAGGATCAGTTTTGCTTCCAGTACCTACATGATGGCTCACAAGCATCTATAACTCCAGTTCCAGGGCTTCTGGTGCCATCTCCTGACCTCCACAGCCAACAGGCATGCACTTGGCATACATGCATACATACAGACAAAACACTTGTACACATAAAATCAACAAATAAATTTTAAAAATGTAAGGGCAACAGTTAAAAAAATAAGTACAAGATGCTCAGTCTCACTGGAGGTTATGCTAACTTGGATAGCTTGGTAAATGTGATGTACACAGGACCAGAAATCCTCCACCCAAGAAACAGTTTTGTATCTTTTTAATAAACAATTTGCAGTAACATGCTTGGAGACTATGTGTATAGTGTGCCCCACGAAATATCTACTGAGTTTTGTTTAAAGCAATTGATTCCATGGTGGTGACAGAAAAGTCATGTTCTAACTCATTCTTTCTATATTTATTAGGATTTGGATTTTTAAACACCCTATTTAAAGCCCTAGTTTATCCAACAGGGAAATGACACCACACAAAGATTACAAATAGCTATCTTATGAAAATTTACATTACAAGTGTAATCCTTGGATACACTACTAATTTAGGAAAGTATGATGCTGTATCTAGGTAATACCAAAATAAAAGACAGCTCAATAAAACACTCAGAGCAGGACAAAAGCAGTATCCAATTTTCTAAAAGAATCATTATCGTGAAAATATCTAATTTTTATTGTATTCTTATCTAAAGGAAATGTAGATAGGTAAAAGTATCAACAGCATTTTTAACTATTTTAAAATTTTCTCATAGGAAATAAGCCCTATGTAAGAGTCTAGCAATGATCTTTAATTTTACTAAAAATTGAATGTCTTGATGACAATTCTGTTTTGTCTCCCTTGCTATTAATTACTAATCACATTTGTTATTCAAAGGTTGAATGCAATTAGCATTTTGTACTTGCTAAAAGGCTAGTAGAATATGAACCATATTATATAAATGTTCCAATTATGGAAAATAACTGGCAACTGGAGCTTAGGTACTGCCCTTTCTTATATTAATTTGAAATATGTCTCCTTGCAACAGGATTTTCTAATGATTAACAGGATGCAGCCATAAAGATGACACATTGGCCTAGTAAAAGCCAGAAGCTGGTAATAAAAATGTCACTCAAATAGATAATGCCACATCATTTTATTCTTTGATTTTTAAAGACTTCTGATTAAAAAAACCTGATATTTAAATAGCCTCTATCAGGGTCTAATAATATTTAGGATTTTAAAAGCAAAGGTGGGCCAATCACAGAAAATAAAGAAAAAAGTGAGGTTGTTGGAAATGAGTTATTATTTTAGTTTGTTTCAGGATTTTTGCCCTAAATTTTACTCAGACAACAAATGTGTTTGTAATATCAATCCTACACAAGTCTTAAGGCAAACATTATATCAACAAGTGATTTATTCACTATTACTGAGAAAGACTACAATTTCAAATGAAAAAGAAGTGATCTCCTTTTACAAAGAAAATTCTTTATGAAAATTCTCAATGAACTAGAAATTGCCTGATGCAATGAAAAATGAAGACTTATGATTAAAGTCATAAAACCACTAAGGGGAAGTATAAGGATGACAAAGAAAGAGGCCTAAGAGGAACCCAGAGGAGTTCCAAGATATAAATGCTGGAAGAAAGTGGAGCCAGTGTCTAAATTGGAGACAGCCAATTCAAAGACATAAAAGGAAACCTGGGAGAATACGTTGTCACTGAAGCTAAGGACAATGACTGCTTTATGAAAGCAGTGTGCAGAATGCCATGTTCTGCCAGGAAGTTGAACAAAATCAGAGAAGACATGCTCCATTAAATTTTGAAGATATTTAAGGATCTATCAGATATCTGGAAGTAGAAGACAGCAATTCTGGACATCTGGGAAATTCTGAATATAATGTTATCTATTTGTAGATAGCATCACCAATGTTAAATTTCTTCATTTTGATTCAGTATTGTGATCATGTAAGAGAATATCTCTCTTTTTAGTACATGCATGGTGTAGTATATATAGATCAAAATTATAATGGCTTTAGGTTTTTATTTTCAAATAGAAAAGAAAAGAGAGGATGAAAAGAGAGAAAGGACAGCTGGATGTGAACAGATGATCTGTCTGCCTTTGCCTGCCCAAGTGCTACGATTACAGGTGTGTTTCACTGTGCCTAGCTAGCTAGGATGATTTCTTAAAGTAGTGTTTTAAACAAATGATATTGGAAGAACCAGGTATCTACATACAAAGAATGTATTTATACCCATACCCCATATATGTAAAAATAACTCAGAATTTTTTAAAAAATATAAAACTACAAAGATTTTACAGGTTAGGTATTAGGAAAAATCTTCTTGGATTTAAAATATTATTGCAGGTGCTATCAAAAGAAAAAGAATACAAAAATTAAAAATAAGCTAGACTTTGTAAATATTGAAAACTTTTTCACTGAAAAATATAAATATAAAGTTAAAAACCCTCCTCAGTCCATCATATGCCCTACAAAAATGGTTCTCAACCTTCTTAATGCTGTGACCTTTTATTACAGTTCCTCATGTTGTGCTGACTCCCCAATCATACAATTATTTTGTTGCTACTTCATAACTGTAATTTTTCTACTGTTATGAACAGTATGTAAATATCTGATATGCAGGATATCTGATATGCTATTCCCAAAGGGGTTGTGACCCACTGGTTGAGAACCACTGCCCTATAGGATGAGGTAGGTTCACAAAGCAAGAGAGCTACACTGCTTCCCACGAAGTGTGGGATTTTGGAAATTGAGCCTTTATTGGGTTCTATTTTCTTTAATCCCTAACATTTCACTTTGGACTTTCTGATATTAGTTTGACTTATACTAAAATCCAAAAGATGTCAAAGACATCCTTGATGAAAACAGATCTCTGTCCCGTCTCTGCCTCTGTCTGTCTGTCTGTCTGTCTGTCTGTCTCTCTCTCTCTCACACACACACACACTCACACACACACACAACACAACACAAAGAATATAAATCATGTGCTGCTCTTTGATGTTATACTGTAACTGTATAGTAGTGGAATTTAAAGAGAGGAGGGGGCTCATAAGTTTCAGCTCCTCCCTGGGATCTGCAGACAGTTAACTATTGCAGGAGGCAAATATTCATTCTTCAGTAGTATAGCCACTGATAAATTGTCCATGGTCCTTAAATAACCCCTCACCCATGCTTCAGTAAGTAACCCTAATTAAGCTTATTGGTTCACAAACAAAATGAAGGGAAAAAAAACCTATTATTTCCCAATTCAAAAGAAGAGGAGGAGGAAGAAGATGAGAAGCTAGTAGGCAAGTGCTAAAAATACAAGATAGGAAGATTGATAGTTCAAAGGCCAGCCTAGACCATGCCTTAAACCTTACATGGTGTTACACACTTGGAAGGTAGAGGCAGACAGATTAGGAGTCAAAGTCTCATCAGCTACATAGTGAGTTCAAGGCCAGCCTGAACTACCGAAGAGTACCTTAAAAATAATAAACAAAAAATAAAATAAAATGCAAAGCATTTTAAATAGCCTTGAGTTAGAAGAAATACTTGCAAATTATATATCTGAGTGACAGGTGGGTATACACTGGTAAACATAGCTGCTTTCCAAATTATATATTTTATAGGAAATTTAGATATAGAATATATAACTAACTCTTAGAACAAAATAGTATAAAGATAACAAATTTTTAAGTAGGTGGTTGGACATCGTAGCACATGCCTGTAATTCCACCACTCAGGAAGCAATAACAGAAGGATTATGATTTGAGGGCATCTGTGTTACAAAGCAAATTACAGACCCCATTGGTTCCCTAGTGACATTCTGTCTCAAAAACCAAAGTTGGGGTGTGAATGATCTTAATGGTCACTTATCTAAAGTGACTGGTACAAATGATCAATAAACACATAAAAAGAAGCCCCAAATCATTAGTCATTAGGCAAGTCTGAATAAAAACCACAATGAGATGCTTCCTAATACCCATATTATAACCTAATGGTTATAATAAAAAAGACAATAAAAATTTTAGCTAAGGATGTTGAAAAGTTGTAGCACCAACACATTGCTAATATAAGCACAGAACTTTCAAGTGCAGTCACTTGAAATAGTTCGGAAGTTTCTCAAAGTGTTAAGCATAGAGCTATTGTATGATCCAGAAATGCTATTCATTGTTAGATTCCTAAAACTGAAAGCCTATGTTTACACAATAACATATATGAATAGTCATAGAAGCATTGTTTATAATAGTAATAAATGAGGGAAAGCATAAGCAACTTAGAACCTAATCTCTACTAATTAATGAATGGGATAAACATTAAATGGCCTATTCTCACAGTAAAGTATTATTCAACAATAAAAAGGAAATGAAATTCTGATAGATGCTGTAACAAGAATGAAACCAAAGACAAAAGGCCACATAGTATATGGTTCCATTGAAATAAAGTGTCTGGAATAGATACATTCAGAGACAGATCATAAATTAACTGTTGTTGTAGACTAAGAGGAGATGGAAATAGACAAAAACTATTGGGGTATTACTTTAGAGTTGCGGGAATATTTTGAAACTAGACCAGGGTGGTAGTTGTATAACTTCGCAAATATACTAAATGCTGCTCAGTTGTTTACTTTGTGATGGTTAATTTCATGTTCTGTAAATTTTATCTCAATAAATTATTTAAAACAATAAAAGTCTAAACTAATATTTCCATTTATGGATAATATTTAAAAATTTCAAAAGCAATGTAAAAAGCTAGTATTTACTTAGTTTCCCTGGAACTGGCATTATGGATGTTGAAGATACCATGTGGGCACTGAAAACTAGGCCAGGGTACTTTGTAAGAGCAACAAGTGCTCTTAACCACTAAACCATCTCTTCAGCCCTTAAATGTATGATCTTTTTAAAAGATTTATTAATTTTATTTTATGTTTATGAGTTTTTGTCTGAATGTTTGTGTATGTATATTTATACATGCCTGCATATATGTGTCTTTGAGTGTGTGTGTGTACCATGAGCATGGGGTGCCTGTGGAGGCTAGAAAAACCATAATTTTCCCTGTACTGGAGTTTCAGGTCATTGTGAACCATCATATGGGTTCTGGAAACCAAACCCAGGTCTTTTACTAGAGCAGTAATTATTCTTAACCACTGAGCTTAGTGTTTTATAAAACCAAAGAAATTTGACAAAATGTAAAGGGTTGGGCAGGAGAGGGTGATGCGAAGGTGAATGTGAGCAAAATACATATGAGTATGACAAGATACATGATGTGCATAGAAAGGTACTATAATACAATCCTTTATTTACTCATTCATTTTGTAAAAGCAAATGAGGGAAATAGTCTTCTCTGCTTCTGTTAATAAACAACTAGTATGGATTTAGTTTGTGACATATTTAAAGATTCCAAATGGTTAGTACTCCTGTTATGTTCCTTCCTACTTTCAGAAATTAGCCTGCAAATGTATCACAATTCGGCTGAGGCCAACAGCAATTGAATCCCAAAGAAAAATACCTTCAACTAACTAGTATAAAACACTCTGCATCCTAAACTCTCTACCATAAACATGGGTAATCCTTGAACCAAGATATAGAATAAAAACCAATGAAAGAATCCATAATCTACGCTCAACTACATTCATAGCAGCTTTATTTATAATAGCCAGAATCTCTGCATCCTAAACTCTCTACCATAAACATGGGTAATCCTTGAACTAAGCTACAGAATAAAAACCAATGAAAGAATCCATAATCTATGCTCAACTACATTCATAGCAGCTTTATTTATAATAGCCAGAATCTGGAAACAACCTAAATGTTCCTCAACTAAAGAATGGATACAGAAATTGTGGTACATTTACACAATGGAATATTACTCAGCTATTAAAAACAAGGGAATCATGAAATTTGCAAGCAAATGGATGGAACTAGAAAAGATCATCCTGAGTGAGGTAACCGAGCAGAAAGACACACATGGTATATACTCATTTATAAGTGGATATCAGCCAAATAATACAAGATGAACATACTAAAATCTATAGTCTAAAGAAGCTAAACAAGGTGGAACCTAGGGAAGAGGCTGAAATCTCATTCAAAAGGGCAAACAGGATAGATATCAGAAGTAAGAGAAGACAGGGAACAGGACAGGAGCCTTCCACAGGGGGACTCTGAAAGACATCAGGGTAATGAAGGAGATACTAAGACTCATAGCCAAACTGGGCAGAATGCAGGGAATCTTATGGAAGAAGCAGGAGATAGAAAGACCTGGAGGGGACAGGAGCTCTACAAATAGACCAACAGAGCCAAAAAATCTGGGCTTAGGGGATCCTGGAGAGACTGATGAATCAACCAAGAGCCATACATGGAGAGGATCTTGTCCACCTCCGCCCCCACTCAGATGTAGTCCATGGGTAGCTCAGTCTCCATGTGGGTTCCCTAATAATGGGAGCAGAGGCTGTCTCTGACATGGACTCAGTGGTCGGCTCTTTGATCACCTCTCCCTAACTAGGCCACAGAGAAAGAGGATCCATATAGTCCTGATGAGCCCTGACAGGGTAGGGTCAGATAGTAGGGGAGGAGGACCTCCCCTATCAGTGGGATAGGGGAGGGACATAGGGGCAGAAGGGGGGAAAGGGTGGGACTGGGAGGAGATGAGGAAGGGAGCTGCAGCTAGGATATAAAGTGAATAAATGATAATAATAAAGAAAAAATAATCCATAATCTAGGTAACAAAAGAATGGAGTTAGTTGGGGGTCACCACAATATGAGGAATTATATTAAAGAGTCGCAGCATTAGGAAGGTTGGGAACTACTGACTTAAGAGTATTGGGCATATAATTGTCCCACCTTGTCATTTTAGTTTGCTTATAGAAGCTAGGTGCCTTAAACATGCAAGTAAGGTTCAGCTAGATTCCAGTAGACTTCCATGGAAAGTACTGCTGCACAAATCAAAGGAAATATTTAAGTCTCTAACTATATGGAGGTAGAAGTGGGTGTGTCATCTGTGCAGAGGCAATGTACTTCTTTTAGAAACAGATTCTCTGGCACTCTCACTGAGTATTTTTAAATTATAAGGCAAATCTCATGAAGTCCTGTGTTGAATAGGTGTTTTTAAAATAATAAAATTCAATGTCACTACTAAATATCACATATGTATGGTATACCTATTACATGAATATAGAAGAAGTAGATATAAATTTCATTGTCTTTTTTGGTTTCCTGCCACTGAGTTATAAGTTTATATTTTACACTGGAACATTTTAACTGAAATGAAATCAAGCATATCTCTTAGATAATACTCGTACACCATAATCTCACAGCTGTAACTTTCTACAGGTGATTTCCCATGTCCCCCTCATATTTCACCTTCAGTCCACATAATGATGGTTTAGCACAGACTCATACAGGGCAGCTTGAGAACCATGTAAATAAACAAGAAACAGGAAGAAGTCTGAGTCTGGCTTAATCCTCTTTTTCATTCATAAAAACAGGCTTGTCCCCAGTACTCACGATTCTCGGGTTTGCTGCATTGTACTGAAGAAGTGCCACAGCCCATGACTTCTAAATCAGATTGTGCTTCAAGAAGCCACTCAATTGATTTTCTTCAGCGTATAGATACTAATGAGGAAAACAGAGGGGAGGAGGAAGAAAAAGGACCAGTTAACAACATAGTAGCTAAGGAACTGCCCAGCAGGATTGATTTTATGCTTCTGAATTGCTGTTAATCAAGGGTTGTGAAAATGATCACATATAATCTGATCCTTGTTTGTTTTTCAAACCACAGGAACAGCCACAAAAGAGCTATAGATACTTTTTGCTGCCACACCAAAATGATAGTTTCCCATGTCTAGGTCAGCTCAAGCTTTGTATAAAATCAGGAACTAAAAATGAAAAGAAACATTGAAATGTAAGAGTTTATAATTTTCTAATTAAAATACAGGGAATGGAATATGGTGGAGCTAACATAATTCAGATGTTTTGCCTTTAAAACTGAAAGTAATTAAAAGCCTAGGTAGGCTTTTAAGTACAAATTGGAGGCTGACTATGAGATAAAAACAACACATTTAGCTATGCCAAAAACTCAAATCAAAGTGAGTCTTTGGCAATATTCCTTTGAATCAATGAGGAAGAGGCTTCCTTACAAAACAAGAGGCACAAGGCCTCCCTTAAAACTTACAAATCATAATTTAAAGGTGCCCTTAAACAAACTTCCAGATCCCCCAAAGCCTCCCAATTTCCCCCCATAGTTACTATGTCCTTCAGACAAGGCCACCAAATTGGTATGTTCAGAATCACCTTATGAAGGCTTTCAACAGGGTTCCTCTGTGTAGCATACCATCTTGTTATCTCATTATCTCATTGTTCACTGTGGGGAGTATTTTTTTTATACTTTCAGATGGCTTATTTCCATTTATTGATAAAAACACAAAGAACAGCTATATTTTTTCTTTCATTTCTACATTAAAAGCTTTAAATTTTTTTCAGTCCTCATCTAGAAGGACAAACATGATAGACATCAGAAGCAGAAGAAGACAGGGAACAGGACAGGAGCCTAACACAGAGAGTCTCTGAAAGACTGAAAGACTCTACTAATCAAGGTATTGAAGCAGAGGCTGAGACTCATACTCAAACTTTGGGCAGAGTGCAGGAAATCTTATGAAAGAAGGGGAAGATAGATAGACCTGGAGGGGACAGGAGCTCCAAAAGGAGACCAACAGAGCCAAAAAACTGAGCCCTGCGGACCCTGCAGAGACTGATACCCCAACCAAGAACAATGCATGGAGAGGACCTAAAACCCCAGCTCAGATGTAGCACATGGACTCAGTCTCCAAATAGGGTCCCTAGTAAGGGGAGCAGGGGCTTTCTCTGGCATGGACTCAGTGTCAGACTCTCTGATCACCTTCCCCTGGGTGGTGCAGCCTTGCCAGACCACAGAGGAAGACAATGCAACCAGTCCTGATGAGACCTGATGGACTAGGGTCAAATAGAAGGGGAGGAAGACCTCCTTTATCAGTGGACTAGGGGAGGGGCATAGGGGAAAAAGAGGAAGGGAGGGTGGGATTGGGAAGAGACAGGGAGGGGGCGACAGCCAGGATACAAAGTGAATAAATTGTAATAAATGATAATAATAAAAAAAAACAAAATTTTTAACTTAGCTAAAGAAAGGAAACATTAAAATTATCAAATTAGTAGCAAAGCTCAATGCTATAGCATGTGCTTGGTATGCACCATACTCTAAGTCAGTGGTTCTCAAGCTCCTAATGCTGCAACCCTTTAATATTATTTCTCATGTTGTGGAGACCCCCAACGATAAGATTATTTTCATTGCTAATTTCTAACTGTAATTTTGCTACTCTTCCGAATCATAATGTAAATATATTTAGAGAGAGAGTTTTGCCAAAAAGGTCATGACCCACAGGTTGAGAACCACTGCCCTAAATTCAAGTTGAGGCACCAAAAGTAAATAAATAAAATTTAACTATGGAATTATTTTTAATCAACAGTAACCTTAATAGCAAGTTTTTCTATTTAGAACTGATTTCATCATATATTAAGTCAAATAACCTATCTAGACACTGGGTTATTTCAAATTGGATGAGAATTTCTTTTGTGGATTTTTTTCTGTTGGTGGTTTTGTTTTTACATGTTGGGGTTTCTTGTTTCATTTTGAGACTGAGTCTTATGTGGCCCAGGCTAGCTTCAAATTCCCTATGCAACTGAGAATGACCTTGACTCCTAATCCTCCTCCTTCTCCTCTTCATAAGTGCCATGAAAACAGATCTGTACCATTCTGTTTATGCAGTTAGAGGCTTCATGTATGCTAGGCAAGCACTCTACCAATTGAGCTAACATAATTTAGTTGCTTTGGCTTAAAGCTGAAAATAATTAAATCTATCTAGGCTTTTTAAAAATAATTTATTTAATTTTATTTTATGTGCATTAGTGTGAAGGTGTCAGATTCCTTGGAATTGGCATTACAGACAGTTGTGAGCTGCCATGTGGGTGCTGGGAATTGAACCTGGGTCCTTTGGAAGAGCAGACAGTGCTCTTAACCACTGAGCCATCTCTCCAGCCCCTATCTAGACTTTTAACCACAAATTGGGGGCTGACTATGAGACAAAAATATTTAACCATGCCAGAAACCAAACCAAAATGAATTTTTTTTTTCTATATTCCTTAGAATTACTAGGGAGGAGCCTCCTTAGCACAAAGAAAAGAAATGGTGGGATCTAGAAAAGATCATTCTGAGTGAAATATCCCAGAAGGAGAAAGACAAAACACGGTATATACTCGCTTATATAGACCTATATGATATGATAAACATAATGAAATCTATACACCTAAAAAAGATAATCAAGAGAGAGGACATGGGGTAAGATGATCAATCCTCATTTAGAAAGACAGATGAGAATGTGCAGTGAACGTATGACAGGAGTCTACTGAAGGCATCTGAAAGACTCTAACTGGCAGTGCTTTCAAAGCAGATACAAAGACTCATGACCAAACCTTTGGCAGAATACAGGGAATCATATGAAAGAAGGGGAGTTAGTATGATGGGGAAAGGATAGGAGCTCCACAAGGACCAAATATATATGGGCACAGGGTCTTTTCTGAGACTAACATTCAACCAAGGACCATGTATGGATATAACCTAGAACCTCTGCTCGGATGTAGCCCGTGGTAGCTCAGTAACCAATTGGTTTCCCATAGTGAGGGGAACAAGGACTATTTCTAACAGGAACTCAATGGCTGGCTCTTTGACCTCCCCACCTCCCAAGGGAGGAGCAGTCCTGTTAGGCCACAGAGGAGGACTTTGCAGCCAGTCCTGAAGATACCTGATAAAACAGGATCAGATGAATGGGGAGGAGGTCACCCCTATCAGTGGACTTGGAAAGGGGCAGAGTGGAGAGAAGGGAGGGAGGGTGGGAGTGGGAGTGGGAGGGAATGAGGGAGCGGGATACAGCTGGGATACAGAGTTAATAAAATGTAACTGATAAGAAAAAATAAAAATTAAAAAAAAAGAAAAAGAAAAGTAGCACACACACAAAAAAAGAAAAATCACACCAAAACAACCCTTTTCAAATTTCTGAATCATAATCTGGTATCCACAGATACTCCTTTTGTATCTTTCTTTTCTAAATCATGGTGTTGTGTAACCGTTTCCTCTAAGATTAAAATATTCTCTCCATCAGAGACTTTAACAACTCAAAATAGCTTCAGGAAGTCTCTGAAATTGACTAGATTCACTAGGCTCCTCCCTGCTAGAATCAGTAACAAATACTACTGAGAGTCACTCCCAGATAAGCAGCTCACTCTTAGAGGAGCCAAACTATAAAAAAAGATACTGACACCAGATCAGATGTCTAGAAAAGGTTTAGATAAACTAAGTGCCTTGGAAAGGACACCCTCAAACCTGTTAAACTGTCTATAGGCTGTGCAATGTGCTCCAGGTTCCCCGCATTTGTGAGCTGTCACCATACTTCGGTGGGCTTTGGTGATGCAGCTGTCTCTGAGTAATTTCTGCTCCTATAAACAACCAGTCACCCAAGTAACCTCAATTAAATTCATTGGTTCATCAAGTTGGACTTTGGTGGTATCTGTACTTTGGTTTGCTTTTGGTTCTTGTCTAGAGTGAGTACATTTGTTTGTTACATCTCTCCAGGAAAAGATTTTTTTACACAACACATGGTTAAAAATGTTATTGAGCTCAAGTTCAAAGGCAGAACAAACTTATGACACTCCACATCATTCTTCAGGATCATCACAGATCCACTGTATTCACAATCTATGAGCCTAAGAATGCTTGTTCAGGAAGTAGGGGAGGAGAAATAAGAGGAGATGAGGGAGGAGGTAGTCTGGGGAGAAAGGGAGGAAAACAGTCAGTTTGGCAAGATTTTAATAAAGGAATGACAGACATTTAAAGGTGTGAAGATCTTTAAAATTATTTAGTATGTATACAAAGTGCAAGGAAGTTAAGCAACTTGCTTAGTGTCATACAGACCTATAGTTGTCAAACTTTGTTAGCAATTAGAATTATCTGAGGAAATTTTTATAACTCCCAGATCTCAGCCTGAACCATTGAATCAGAATATCTGGGAGTTTAAAAAAGACAGATGCTCAGATCCTACCCTTGAGATTCTCATATAATTGTTACTAGATGGTGACTGAGCATCAGATGTGGGAACTACTGGATGGCTCAGTCAGTAATGTGATTCCTGGGCAAGCATCAGAACCCATGTTTCATCTCCTGTGTTCAAGTTATAAAACAACAACAAAACACAAACAAACAAACAAACAAACAAAAACAGGTATGGTAGTGCACATTTTAATGCAAGCAATAAGAAAAAACAAAAAACAGATACCTGTGTCTTAGTGACCAGCCAGCTTTCGACTAACCAAGGTTTTCTAGGCCCCTGAGAGACCCTCAAAACAAAACAACAAAAAAACAATGTGGAAAAAAAAAACAATGTGGACAGCTTCTGACAAACAATACACAAAGTTGTCTTTTGGCTTCCACAACACATACAGTGCACCTACACATACATGAACACACACACCTACCTGCACACTCATATATATACATATATACACACAAATAATAAAATAAAAATATAATAAGTATAAAGATGTTCTTAAAGTTTTCCAAATAATTCTAATACATAACAAAGTCTGACAGTCTCTACTAGGGCATGTATTAGCAAATCCATGGTGCTACCTAGCAATCATTTTCCCAGAAATGCTTTCAATCCTTCTATTTGATACAGAATGTTTCCATTTACAATCACAAGCCTGTAGTTTGGAGTATCTACTCTTTTATCACTTTTTAAATTAGGGTACCATTTCCACTCTCAGGAATTTCTCAAGGGCCATTTGTGGCACTTATAAGACAGCAAGCTCTTTGACCATTTTGAAGCAATTATTCTAGACCTAGCAACATTCTTCAAGTCAGTGCTTTCCGGTAAGGAGAGGGGTTAAAGTTCAGATTTCCATGCTTTATAATAAAATTAAAGAATTAAAAAAAAAAATTAAAGAGTTGGGCCTTGAGCAGGCAACAAACACAAACTAGATAACAGAGTGATATATTTTAATCTGATTTTTCTTTTGCTAGAAATAAATAAATAAATAAATAAATAAATAAAGCAGTGTCTCTCCAAAGATATTTGGCTCTTGGTCCCCTCAAAATAAATTCATCACATAACAAAATTACATACATATGATTCGTTAGGAAGCTGGGCATAGCAACACATGCCTACAATTGCAACACTCAGGAGATGGAAATGGGAGACTCAAGAGTTTGAGGTGCTGAACAGAGCTAAGCCTGTCAATACCCAGTCACAGATAGAAGATGGGCAAATGTGGCCCGAATCCTTACTACTAAACTATTGGCTACTGAAGGTTCTGGATGAAGTCAGTCATTGTCTTCAGTTGCGTACTCATCAGTAAACCCATCACATTTCATTAAATATCTAAGGATATCCCATATCTAAGGATAAAGCCACCAGTGGTCCTGGTTAAACTCAGTGGGTCAAAAAGCAAAACAAAAAGATATGAGTATGGTAAAGGGACCAACAGGGAGAAAGGAATTTGACAGGTTTGGGAAGGTGGTAAGAGATAGTGAGGATGAAAGTATACATAATGTATTACATATATGTAAGTAACTGTCAAAAACAGCACTGGCAAGATGGCATAGTGGGTAAAGGTACTTGCCATCAATCCTAATGACCTAAGTTCAACCCCTGTGACCCACATAGTGGGAAAAAAGCACTAATTTCACAATATTGTAGTCTGATCTCCACATCCATGTTGTAACAGGTGCCACATATTTACACAAAATAAATAAATGCAAAATAATTTTTTTTAAAGTTGTTAGCAACAGAACAAGAAAATTTGAACACAGGGAACTTCCCAGAGACTCATACTCCAACCAAGGACTATTCATGGAGATAACCTAGAACCCTGACAATGCATCCACTCCTGATAAGAACTGATAGACTAAGATCAGAAAGAAGGAGAGGAGGACCTCCCCAATCAGTGGACATGGGGAGGGGCATGCATGCAGAAAGGGGGGGGGAGGGTAGGACCGGGAGGGGAGGAGGGAGGGGCTTATGGGGGGATACAAAATGAATAAAGTGTAATTAATAAAAGTTAAATTTAAAAAAAAAAGCAAAACAACAACAACAAAAAAAAGTTGTGAAAGAAGAAATTTCATTAATGTGTAAAAATAAGACTTTGGGGCCATCCTAAAATACATAGGAAGAACTTGTTTCAGAAATAAAACAAAAGATTTCCTGGCAACTTAAAAACCATGAAACTTTTAGTTCATTTTTGTTATATTGTGGGCTCCATGCTCATGAGTTGCTATTTCCTCATGAATAGCAACTGAATCTTAGGCACCTGTACAGTGTATTCACATAGAAAAGATAAGAAATGAATATTTCTAAGCAAGAGTTCCTCAATAATTAATTACTAAAAATCATTGTTGTTTCATCATTTTATACATAGACATGTACTATTTTGATGGCATAAAAGCCTTTTATTAAAGTAGAAGTGGGTAGTGCTTATCTATCCTTTGTTAAAGTATATTTTAAAATCATGATGAAAAGAAATGGTAATTATCTAGAATTATTTGGTTGTCTGTTAGAAACGGTAATTGACTATTAGAATTTTATGTTTTAATTATTAAATTAAAACCCATTATTCTCTCTCCATTAGTGGACAGAGGGACAAAGGAAGGAGGAGGATAAAGAAACAAAGAGTTCTATTTAGTTCTCACCAAAACATGAGCCAGTTAAGGACTGGAACTGCTATCTCAAGCTGCTCAACCTAGACCTTGAAGGAGAGGGGGAAATTATTTGTGAGCCATGTCCATGTGCCTTTGAAGACACCTCTGACTGTAAAGCTGATAAAGATGATTTAGAGATTGCCCACTCCTTAGTAAAGCCTAAGCTTCTATCCCCAACCTCTGCCAGCATTAGCAGAACAGTTAGTTCACTAACAAAGTCTGACCAAGTGATTCCCTGAGGAGCTCACAGTTTCAAGGGAGCGGGGATTTCTCAGGGTTCCCAAAGCTCCACAAATGCCCTGGTTGAGGGGATACCCATACATCACCTGGGTGGACATCTTGTGTATTTCATTTAAGAGAAATGATATTTTCTCTAAAGCCACACAAAGGATAGTTTTAAAGAGCAAACATGAACTAGTAAGTCATCAGATACTCATGGACAATCTACAAAAGGAAATTCTCCTACTGGAAGACTGACTGTACTATGTATTTTAGGGAAATCTGGCAAGTGGAACTGTGTGATGTTGTTCATTCTTTTCACTGTCGTCACTTTAATTGCAAAGCTGAAAATAAATGGAAATAACAAAAGATGGCCCCTGGAGTCAGCTTCACCTCCAGCTCTAGGAGCTTTCCGAGTGCCAACTCAACCTCCTCCTTGTTCTCATGCATTCTTAGTACTATCTTTATTACAAAGTGTATCTCCATCCAACTCCCACACCTTTGCTCAGCCACCCGGACCATGAGTTCACTTCAAACAATGCTTTGGATGTCAGCTATGCAACATCTCATGTCAGAAGCTTAGCTTTTACTAAAGGTGTTGGTTTTGAGAAAAATTACTACTCTACTCTAGTTCTAGCCCTACAGAAGTGAAATCTGGAAACTAAAATCATTCCCCTCCTCCTCATGTCCCTCCTCACCACCACAATGGGAATTTGGCAGGATGGTATAATTTATCTTCCATGAAATATGTAACCAATCACTTGAAAGAAAGAGGATGGGTCTTATGTTTGCATTTTTATTGGCACTTACTGAACAGAGGTTCTATAGCCTACTGTCTGTGGCTTAAATATACTTAAAGGAGGAGGGTAGGGTAGAGAAACCCCTGGCAAAACACACTAAATACTTCCTTTCTATAACTCTCTTCTATTTCTAGTAGAATATTATACCATTTGCCTATGTCCAAAGTCTTAAGTAAAGAAGGAGAGGCATATAAGACTGATGTGGTGATTTTTCCTTGATCCCACCAAACTAAAAAATTAAAAAAAAAAAAAAACAAGGAAACTAAATCAACTACTGGAAAGTAATCCAAAATTACTATAACCAGGCAGCAGCTTGGATTGACATCAGGTTTTCCAAAGTGTGTCTTATCTGTATAGTTCATGCTTTTAGAGATGGAGGAGAGGCATTTTCATTGGAATCTGAGAAGTTCAGGAGAGATTTTCTTACTGTAGGACTCAACAATAATATACATTGTGAATCTCTAAGTTGATCACTGTTTTCCAAAGAGCTTAGCAAAGTACTCCTTTGAGGTAAAGGGTCTCACAAACACTTGCTCCTAACTACTTACTGCTGGCCCAGTTGGAGTCTTGGTTTTGAAGTCAGACAAACTAGAATCTGAAATCAGTTTATCTTAAATTCCTCTATACCTCAGATTCTGTGTAAGAAACTGGGGAATACCAGCACATACCTGATGGCTTTGTCCTCAGTACTTAGTGAAGAATTTGCTAAAAACAAAACTGGCTTGAACAAAGAACAGCCCTTCTTAGTGGACATAAGGTTAGGAGGGGCTATTATATATGGCAGGCATTCACTGTGTTTACTCAACTCACTTCCTTCAGAATGTTTTGTTTGGAGCCTCTCTAGCCCTAGAGAATCTGGGACAAATAGATTCACAAAGAAATGGGCTCTCTAGTGGCCACTAGGGCACTAAGATTTGAAAGAATGCTATGCCAACAGTAATAATGATAGCTAAAATCACCATTGTTTACTAAGGGATATACTCATCCAGTAAGTGCTTTATATTTATATTATCCTAGTAAGTTTTCAGAGCATACCTTCAAGGTAGTATTATCATCACTCCATTTTATGAAGAAAATAAGACTCACAAACTATAAATCATATTCCTTAGTACAGGCTATTAGTGGCAAAACTAAAACCTCTTATGAATCATTAAAGAATGATAGCTGGGCATGGTGGCCCATGTCTATGATCCTGGCCCTTGGGAGGTACAGGCAGGAAAATCAAGAGTTTGAAAACAACCTCAGTTACAGAATAAGTTTAAAGCCAGCCTGTTATACATAAAACCATGGCAAAGAGGTAGGGCAGGGAGTATGGGGACTTGAAGTGGGTGGCAGGGGGCAGAGATAGACCTAAACTGGGCATGGCAGTTCACATTATAACCCCTGTATCCCAGAGAATTGCCTTAAATTTCAGGCCAGCCCAGGCTACATAAGGTCCAGGCCAGCCTGAGTTATAGAACAAGACTCTGTCTGGAAAACAAACAAACAAAGAATGAAAATGCCTGCCTGATTAAAAAAAAAAAAAAAAAAAAAAAAAAAAAAAAAAAAAAGCTAGATAGGTCTTGATTTCAGGATCTGGACTACCATTCTGTATAAGAACTAAATCAATAAACAAATTTCTTCACCACTGAAAGGAAATATTGCTGATCATTACACACAGATAGAAATGTACTGGTTTTCTAAGATTATATGAGGCCAGAGGAAAGAAAGAGAAATTTTTAAATATGAAATTGTATATAGGAATGTGGAAAATACTCCATGAGGGGTATTTTCTGTGAAGTGTTTCTCAGAGTATCTCCTTCCTCATTTCTTAGCTCTCACCCAAGGAAACAATAGTTTTTCCAAATATCAAATTCATTTGGAGTAGGCTACAACTCTTTAGAGTGCAAAGTCATATGCACACTCTTTTTAAATGATGCCACCTGCTTTACAAATAGCAATACTGAAAAAAATCATTCTGAAAAATTACAAAGCCATAAAATATACTCCAGGAAGTATATGTTCCCTCTTTCCATACGAGATTGGTTTATAGTATACAATTTTGCTGACCCACAATGCCTAAGTACAAAAAAAAAAAATATTACCTGTGTCTTGTGCTTGGCCAATGGAGAGGTTTTTCTCCAGGTGTTTTGGAAGAAGCAACGATGAGAAAAAGCCTTGAGGGTGAGAGAATTCAGAGGTCTGAAAGGAAAGAGGTACAATTTCAACACTCTCTAGAGCACCCCTCACCCATATTCACACAAAACCACACTGCACATCTTTGAAGGGAAAGTTCTTGCTTAAATAAACACACACACACAGAGAGAGAGAGAGAGACAGGCAGGCAGACTGACTGACAGACACATACATACATACATACATACATACAGAGAGAGAGAGAGAGAGAGAACAATAGCTAGAATAGTCAAAAGCTACTGTGCCTTTCAGTGTGGAAGGCACACTGGAATACACACATCCTGGAGAAGCTGATGGAGCCTTTTAGGCGTGGCTGTCTGCCACAATCTTGCTGTATCCAGCCTGGATATAAAGGGGTGTACTCAAGTAATGGGCTGCAATCTCAGAGGTCACATGACTACTTCCAAAGGGACCATATTCCATATAGTCAGGACCAGACTGCTGTTTGCAAAGGCAAGCCACATCAGCATAAAATAGAAAAGAGAAATTCAGTAAATAAGGGCAGAAAATCATCCTTTGGGTCAAATGAATGTGATTTTTAGAAAACATTGACATAATTTGTGTATAACTAGGAGAAAGAAGAAAATATTCCTTCAGACTAGAAAAACATTTGTTTAAAGGAAATACATTTGAGAACACTGTCAAAAATTATTTAATGTGATATTTATATTGTTTCAGCTATTCAATTAACTCCTTGATGGAGAACCTACTTGTGAAAGAGACTCAGTTTCCTAAAAGGAAACAAAAACGTAATCTACAGTTCTGCAGGGTTTTAGAATTAATAGGAAGGAGGCACATGTAAAAACTCAAAGCAACAATATCATTAGCAGATGCCAATGACAGCAGCTCATCTACCTTCCAGAACAATCCTAACCCATGCTCCCAGAGACTCTATTTCCAGAGACTCATGCTGACTATTAGCTATACCACCAGCAATTTTTCTCTCAAACTCTCACTAGGTGGTTACATCCATATATGTTTTCTTACTTAACTGTCTTTAGGCTTTGGCAACCAAGATTGACAGGACTCTGGCCATAACCATTTCATAACCCTACCCAAACTTCTCTTTAGTCCAGTATCTTTCTACAATTGAGAACTACGAGAGATCTAACAAAAATAGTGACTAGTTTGCTATTTAATCTAAGACACTTTGAAGTTCTTTATTTTATTGGCATATTTAATATTACCAGAGAGTCTCATTATGAGACACTACAATTATACAAGTTTTCGTGGCAGGAACACCAAGGCTAGGATCTGATGAGGTTGCCACACACATTGTAAATGATAGCATAATTACCCAGGCTCCCCCAATAAATTGCGGACCATGTAGCTACCTAGCTAGCTTTCCAGCTAAGTGCCTATTTGATCCACAGGGATTAAATGACGTCTATGTCTAGATCCAGTTGTTCAAATGTCACCTCCTCTGTATAAAACATTTTCTGAATCACCAAAGAGGAATTAGTCATTCTGTCTCCTGGCTTGCAAAGCCATGAGCATGTCCAATCACAGTTTCCCAAAGTGTGCTTTAAATTTGTCCTTTTACAAATTAAACCCCAAAGAGAAAGAACTCATGCTAGTCCTCTTGGCATCCACAGCCTTGGAAATACAAGAGATACCCAATAATTATTTGTTTAATTACAGAAAGAAAGAAAAGGAACTCAGTTATTTTAACAGCCAGCCTCTGGACAATGAATTAGATTAGCTATAACCTTAACATAATTTTTTTAAGACACAGGATGACTTCCAAGGTAGGATAACAGATTAGAAGCTGCCTCCATGTGACAACTGAACAAGCAGTGAGGGTAAAAATGAATAGATACAGGAAATCACAAAGAGGTTAATTAGGGTAGTTGAAAAGTATGAAGAAACAGAAAGTAAAAATGAGTAATCACAACATGGCTTCCAGTACAGCTCTCCAAGAGAGAAAGGGGACATAAACCTCATATAAAAGCAGTTTACCTTCTCCTCAAGTGGTACTGGAGATTGCTCTGTTATGCATATATATATATATATATATATATATATATACACATATATAGATAGATAGATAGATATGTGTGTATATATAGACATATGTAACAAAACAAAGGAAAAGAGCAATTAATTTGAGAGGAACTAGGAAGAGGGAATTAGAAGTATTAGAAGGAGGAAATAGAAGGGAGAAAATTATGTAATTATATTTTTATTGAAAAAATTCAGAGACCAGGTTATTAGCCATGTCTGATGGCAAAAACCTGTATTCCCAGCATTTTTTTAGGTTGAGGTAAGAGGATCACAAAGTCAAAAGTCTACCTGGCCTACCAAGTAAGCTAAAGGCTAACCTGGGCAACTTACTGAGATCCTGTCTCAAGATGGCTGGGGATATAGCTCAGGAGTAGAGTGCCTACCTGGCATGCATGGATCACTAGGTCTAATCTCAATAATGGAAGAAAAAAGAAATTTCTAGGCTTCTCACTAGTGCTGTTCCCAAAGAAACCTGGATGAAATAGCCAACCTAACACATACACAACTCACAACACAGAAACACAATAAGAAGTATGCAACCTAACACCTCCAAAAATCATTATTGAATTCAAAGATACAGAAATGGTCGACATACTGAACAAAACATTCCTAAATTTATTATATAATCAATCAATGACATTGAGTGTAGTGGTATACACATCTTTAATCTCAGAGTTTTGGTAGCATAGGCAATTAGATCTCCATGAATTCTAGGCCCGCTGATCTATATAATGAGTTCCAGGACAGCCAAAGTTACATGATAAGACTTTGTTTCAAAAAATGATCAATTATTTCAAAAAGGAAACAAAGAGATGAATTAAGTAAGGAAGTCAGTTCAAGACATGGATAAGTAAGTCAGCAATTGTGGTGGTCTGAATTAAAACATCCCCCATAGACTCATAAGTTTGAAATACTTGGTCTCTAGTTGGTAGAACAGTTTGGGAAGTAATAAGATATATGGCTTTGTTGAAGGAGATATGTCCCTGGGGTTGTTGGGCTTTGAGGTTTCAAAAGACTGGTACATTCCTAATGTTCTCTTTCTGCTTCTTGTTTGTGGATCAAGATGTGAGCTCTTAGTCTAGGCCGTGGTGGCACACACCTTTAATCCCAGCACTCTGGAGACAGAGGCAGGTGAATCTCTGAATTTGAGGCCAGTCTGGTCTAAAGAGTGAGTTCCAGGACAGCCAGGACTACACAAAGAAACCTTGTTTCAAAAACAAAACAAAACAAAACGATCTCTCAGCTGTTCCTAGGGCCCTGCCTTTGCTCTGTCATCATGGGCTCTGTCATCATCTCTGTAATTGTAAGCCCAATTAAATGTTTTCCTTTATATTTTTCCTTAGTTGTGGTGTTTTATAATATCAATAGAAAAGGAATTAAAATGCCAAGAAAAAGAAACTAGAAGTAGGGGCTGGAGAGATGGCTGAGAGGATAAGAGCATTTGGTGCTCTTCCAAAGGTTCTGAGTTCAATTCCCAGAAACCACATGGTGGCTTACAACCATCTATAATGAGATCTGGTGCCCTCTTCAGGCCTGCAGGCACACACGCAGGCAGAACACTGTATACATCATAAATAAATAAACAAACAAACAAACTAGAAGTAACTAAAAAAACATGGATGAAAATTTGAGCAAGGAAAAAAGGTAGGTAATATTAAAAACTAAAAACTCAGTTAATCAAACAAAATTACAATGGGAAACATCATTAATACGCTAAATCAAACATTAAAAATATTAGAAATAGAAGATAATGGCAGGGAAATATTACATTAACATACTAACAAAGAAAAATGAACAAACATGACTACTATACTCTGGGACATGAGAAAGAAACCAAATCTAAGAATCCACAAAGCATGAATTAGAAAAAGGAATTGAGATAAAAGCTAAAGAAATAGTCAATCTATTCAATGGAATCATCATATAAATTTCCTAAAACCATGGATATCAAGGACAAGAGATATTTAGAATTCTAAATAGGCATGTGCAGAGGAGATTATCTATCTTGGAGTTTCTGTTGTGGTTAAACACCATGATCAAAAGTAACTTGAAAAGGAAAGGATATATTTTCATTTATAGTTTGCAGTTCATCACAGAAGGAAGTCAGGAGAGGAACTCAAACAGGGCAGGGACCTGGAAGCAGCAGCTGATGCAGAGAACATGGAAGGGTGCTGCTTATTGGCTTACTCCTCATGGCTTACACATTTTGTTTTCTTATACAACTAAGTACTACTTGCTCAGGGGTAGTACCAACCACAGTGGTCTGGGCCCTCCCACATTAATCTAGAAAATACCCCCCCCCGGCACACACACAGACAGACTTGCTTACAAGCCAATCTTATGGAGGTATTTCTCAATTAAGATTCCCTTTCCAACATATCCCACCAGCACAGTATCCGTAACATATTATTGTGATAATGCCAAAATGACACAACAAAAAAAAGTGTTAAAAGCTACAAAAGAAAATAACACATTCATAAAAAGCAAACCTATCAGAGAAATATCTGGCATTTCATCACAAACCCCTAAACCCAGAAAGCATGGAAAGATATCTTTCAAACTCTGAAAGTAAATCTCTAGTAACAAAGATTATTCCATCAAGCAATGGTATAATTTTAACTTGATAGAGAGCCAGGCTTGGTGGTGCAATGCCCATAATCCCAGAATTTGGGAGGAAGAGGTAGGCATATACCTGTGGGTTTGAGGCCAGCCTGTTTTACACAGGCTGCATAAACTGCATAGTGGGAACTTGTCTCAAAACACAAAAAGCAATGATAGCTTCCAAATAGTCACTGCTAGGGAGATTGATTATGCACAAGAATGAAACTGAATCTTTATCTTACACTATACACAAAATAAACTCAAAATGGACTAAAATGTTAAATGAGTTCTAAGGTCATATTTGTATACATAGTGAGTCCTCCAGTAAGCCTGGACTACATGAGACTCTATCTCAAAAGGCAGACAGACAGACAGCTAGTTTACCCAATTATGGTAAAGAAAAGGACATAAATAGTAAATAAAACAGTATTTATTTGAGCATACACGTAAGCAGATAAGAAATAACATAAAATTACAAATTAAAGTCTTCCTCCCTTGTAGTTCTATAAACTCCAGGTACTTCTAATAGTGCTGGGCACATAAGCAATATTACATCAATAAAAAATGAAAGTAATATGGTAAGATAGAATTCTTAACAGGACAAATGAACAAAGAGTACACAGAGGGGAATGTGAGACAACTTTCTAAAAGAAGTGACGCATGACCTGGCCACTGAGTGGAACTTAGAAAAGGTGAGGATAAGATTGGTTGTTCTCATAAACGTGTACACTCTACAGCACTTAGCAAGGATGGGGAAGAAGGGAACTAAAAACCAGAATGAACTGCATTCTTAATGATAATAGACAAAGATGTTCTCTGTCTATCTCTAGGAACTGACTCATTCTTCACTGTCTCCCTCTTCTCACTTCCCTACTCCTCTACTGGCCTTGCTTTACCTTACAAATTTATTTCTGAGCCAGGTATGGTGGCACACACACAAAACCTTAATTCCAAAATTTGGGAGGCAGAGGCAGGTAAATCTCTTTTGAGTTCACAGCCAACGTGGACTAGTGAGTTCCAGGACAGCCAAGGCTACAAAGTGAAACTGCTGCTGTCAAACACACACGCACACCAAAAACCAACAAAACCAAACTACTCGTTATAAAGTTCTGGTCTCAGGCCAACTAGGATATTTGGCTAGTCGGGTGGTAGTAACAAACTGCAAAAGGACAGAAGGGCATTGAGAATTTTGGCTACCAATACAGGCAAGAGGGAGCATCACAGGAAAAGCT
The DNA here is from genome assembly GCF_030254825.1 of Meriones unguiculatus. Classification (NCBI taxonomy): domain Eukaryota; kingdom Metazoa; phylum Chordata; class Mammalia; order Rodentia; family Muridae; genus Meriones; species Meriones unguiculatus. Next base: position 139,959,555 of record NC_083369.1, on the reverse strand, counting down.
CTCCTATTTCACACACTTCTTGGAACTGGCCACAGCTCTAATTTCTGCCAAGGCAAAGTATTTCTAAGAGCTGCTATTATGAATCATGACACACTCTGAGGAATATGCTAGAATCTAGGTACAGCTGCAGGGTTGAACAGACTGAGAAATACCAACACTTGCATATTTGCTCAACTTGGGATGTTTAAAGAATCTATCCACTCATGGTCCTTGGTATCTTCAAGTTCAATAACATCAAAGAGATGAGAACTCAGGACAGGTTTCCCAACCACAGTAACTAGTAGCTATCCTTCTAATGCTGGGGCCACATTAGTATGCAATCACAAGCAACCAATACATCCTGATTCTTAGTAGTCTTCTAAATGGGAGTGCCTTGTCCCCAACAAATGCATAGAGATCTGTTAGTAGAAAATGAAGTATTAAAACATATATTTTTCTGCCATTTATTTATTTATTTACATTCCAATCATAGCCCCCTCCCGAGTGCTCTCCTTTCAGTCCCATCCTCCCTTTCTCTTCCTCCTATCCTCCTCCCCTACTCCTCAGAAAAGGGGGGCCACCCCACCAGCTCACCCTAGCACATCAAGTTGCATCAGGACTGAATACATCCTCTTCCACTGAAGCTGGACAAGGGAGCCTTGCCAGGGGGAAGTGATCAAAAAGCAGGCAAAAATAGTCCATGTCAGACTCAGCCCCTGCTCCATTTACTAGCGAGCCTACCTGTTGATTACACATGTGTAGGGGGCCTAGGTCCAGTCCATGTATGTTCCTTGGTTGGTGCTTCAGTTTCTGTAATCCCCTCTGGGCCCAGGTTATTTGACTCTGTTGGTCTTCCTGTGATGTTCTTGTCCCTTCCGGTTCCTTCAATCCTTCCCCCTACTTTTCCACAAGGCTTCCCCCTCCCCGCCACCACACTCCACCTAATGCTTGGCTGTGAGTCAGCATCTGTAAAACTTGTATCTTTATCTATTTTCTTTTATCACTAAGTTTCTATTTCCATATGCATTAACTATGTACACAATAGTGACTTTAATAGTTTTAGCTGTAAATAAGCATATATGTCTATATCAGGCATCCATCCTCAGAAAACATTTACCGCAACAGGGCTAATTTATCACCTTCCCCCCCCAAAAAAAAAAAAAACCCTGCAAGGGACTTTGATTAAAAGGACCTGCTCTAGACGCATCAGGCAAGAGTAGAGGTCTGATCTCTGATATTAGAAATAACTTGGGACTTTGTACTAATGTTCATTTAGGTATCATCCACCCAAAGAGCATCAGACCCGTCTGATACCTTTTTCTCAGAGGTGGGACCTGGGGCATCAACCCGCATGCATCTAAAACTAAAAGGGGGAACTGTAGAGAGCTGCGTAATGCCGCGCCTTAAAGATAGAGCTGGTTTCCGCCTTCCACCTTCCCGATGGTGAGTGCTCTCTGTCACAAACAACTCCATATTTGGCTAAGGCTGAGGATCTGGCTTACTTCCGTGTATGTGGACCTATCTGCATTGCCCACGAGGCACGCTGGGGTTGGCTACCCAGAGGCTATTTTAAGCTGTGGGCTGGCTTTCCCCAGGGTCAGAAGATTGTTCAAGGTTCCTAAATAAACTGCATTGAGAAGAACAAAAAAAAAAATCAGAAAGAAGGAGAGGAGGACCTCCCCTATCAGTGGACTTGGGGAAAGGCATGCATGCAGAAAGGGGGGGAGGGTGGGGCCAAGAGGGGAGGAGGGAGGGGCTTATGGGGGGATACAAAAGGAATAAAGTGTAATTAATAAAAGTTAAATAAAAAATTTAAAAAAAAAGGACCTGCTCTATAAACCTACTAAAATCTGTACACCTAAAGAAACTAATCAAGAGGGAGGACTCTTGCTAAAATGCTCAATTCCTATCCAGAAAGGCAAAGAGAATGGACATCAGAAGAAGGAGAAAAGAGGGAACAAGTCAGGAGCCTGACACAGAGGACCTCTGAAAAGCTCTGCTCTGCAGACTATCAATGCAGATGCTGAGACTTATGGGCAACCTTTCAGGGTGCAGGGAATCTTAGGAAAGAAGTGGGAAACAGTAAGATCTGGAGAGGACAGGAACTCCACAAGGAGAGCAACAGAACCAAAAAATCTGAGCACAGGGGTCTTTCTTGAGACTGATATTCCAACCAAGGACTATGCATGGAGATAACCTAAGACCCCTGCACAGATGTAGCCCATGGCAGTTCAGTATCCAAGTGGGTTCCATTGTAATAGGAACAGGGACTGTCTCTGACATGAACTGATTGGCCTGCTCTTTAATCACCTGCCCCTGAGGGGGAAGCAGCATTAGCAGGCCACAGAAGACAACGCAGCCACTCCAGATGAGACCTAGTTGACTAGGATCAGAAGGAAGGAAAAGAAGTTCTCCCCTATCAGTGGACTTGGGGAGGGGCATACATGCAAAGGGTGGAGGAAGGGAGGGATTGGGATGGGAGGAGGGAAGAGAACCACAGGGGGGACACAAAGTGAATAAAGTGTAATTAATAAAGTAAAAAAAATAAAGGAAAAAAAAAGGACCTGCTCTTTTTTGAAAAGACTAAAGGAATGCCAAGTATTATAGTATATATTATATATACTGTATTTAGATAAATAAAAAGTCTTAATAATCTCTCCAAGGATGAATTCTAGGAATTGAAAAAAAATCACACTGAGAAAGAGGGGAAAAAGTCAGATTTGACTAGTCACAGGAAATAAAAGAGCTCTGACACTGACAGGTAAAGGACTGCGGAGACCACAACCATTCACCTTAAATTCCGGGTCCACAGAGCTACAACCCCCTCCCCACAGTAGGTAAGGGGCCCTGGCACCAACAACTCAGCCTACACTACTCGGGCAACCCAGTTTCCAATGATAACAGGTAAGGGTCCCCCAGGCACAAACCACTGGACCCAAACTTCTCCTACCTGTCCAGCTCCTGGAGCTGATTTATAAGGAGTCCTCGACCCTGAACCAACTGTTCACACCTCTGCAGTTTCCTGGTTCCTAACAATGACAGGAGGTAGCAGTCCCAAGACCAGCAGCCCTAGCTGCACACTCCAATTAACTATCTCCAAATACCCAAATCTCAGTCTCCAAACAGAAAAAAAACATGTGAATCTAAGAAATCATGTCTCCTCCAAAAATTACTAATCCCATAATATGAACCCAAATGAGAATGATTTCAAAGAACTCCCAAAGAAAAAAATCAAAAGAATGGAACTCAATGGCAGGCTCTTTGACCTCCCCCCACACACACACAAGGGAGGAGCAGTCCTGCCAGGCCACAGAGGAGGACTTTGCAGCCAGTCCTGAAGATATCTGATAAAACAGGGTCAGATGAAAGGGGAGGAGGTCCTCCCCAATCAGTGGACTTGGAAAGGGGCAGGGAGGAGATGAGGGAGAATGGGAGGGTTTGGGAGGGAATGAAGGAACCGGATACAGCTGGGATACAGAGTTAATAAAATGTAACTAATAATAAAAAAATTAAAATTAAATAAAATGTTTCTGAAAACTTTGCATAGAAAACAGGAAAGCAGAATAAAGTTTCATGTGGACAAAAAAAATGATTATAACTTTGTTCGAACAACTCAAATAAGAAAAAAAAGAGACTAATGAAATAAGGAAGTAAAATTTTCCATACCCAGAAAAAGAGATGCCTATCTAGATTGAAGCCTAGGGAACTCAGGACCAGAAAAGAAATTCCTCAAGTGTCTTAGCTACTTTTCTATTGCTTTAAAGACACAGTATGACCAAGGAAACTCATATAAGAGTTTATTGAGGCCTGCAGTTTCAGAGGATGAGTCCATGACCATCATGGTGGAAAACATGGCAGAAAGCAGGCAGGCATGGTGCTGGAGCAGTAGCTGAGAGCTTATATCTTTATCAGCAAGTAGAAAAGAGAGGGAGGAAGGGAGAAAGAGGGAGGGAGAGAGAGAGAGGAAGAGAGAGAGAGAGAGAGGGAGAGAAAAAGAGAGAGCTAAGGAGGAATGCACTGGGCTTTTGAAACCTCAAAGCCCACTCCCATTGACACACTTCCTCCAACAAGGCTATACCTCTTAACCCTTCCTAAACAGTTCCACAAACATAAGAGCCTAAGGGGGTCTTTCTCATTAAAACCACTACATCATGACATATTTTAGTTAAAATATTAAAAATACAGGATAAAGAATTGGTATTAAAAGTTGCAAGAACAGTCAAGTGATTTGTATAAAAGTAGGACCATCAGAATAATATGTGATTATTTAACAGAAACTTTTAAAGACAAAAAGACTTGGAAAGATGTATTCCAAGTTCTGAAAGGTCACAACTGTCAATCAGAGTATTATAACCAACAAAGCTGGCCATTAAAATTGAAGAAGAAATAAAAATTAACAATAAAAAACAGATTAAGGGAATTTATAACCACTAAGGAAGCAATACAGAAGATACTTAAGGGAATATTTTAGTGTGAAGGAAAGAAGAAAACACACCCAAGGGGTAACAAGCAAAAAATAAACAATGTCAGAACAGTCAACCTAAAAAAAAAAAAAAAAGTCAAAGAAAACACCACAAAATCAACAAAACAATAAGAATTAATACCCATCATTCAACAATAACTCTGAATACTAACTATAACTTACTCAACAAAAAAACACAGACTAGCAGATTGGATCAGAAAACCATAAGTTGGCACAGCAAGAAACCATCACACTCCTTGGAAAAGAAATAGCAGCTTTAATAAAACAAAACCAAAACAACAACAACAAACTCCTGGGTTGCCTTGGATAATGGATGCCAGTGCCCAGCTAAGAAAGCTTCTTGGGTTATATAGGAGAAAACAGTGGCGGCGGGGGGGGGGGGGGGCATCTCACATGCTAGCATAGCCAAGTGGATTAGCATGGAGACTCTGTCAGAAAGAGGAGCTGGGTGAGAAGCATTTCAGATGTGACTGCTGTGGTCAGGAGTGCTCAGCCAGCCATTAAGGCCTTTCCAAGAAATGATTCAGGCTTCTGTTTCTCAGCAAAACCAAGTTTCTAGCAGGGCCAGGCCATGGTGGGACCTGGACCACCACCTTAAAATATGACCATCAGCACTGCTACTTTGGGTGTCCTGTTTTGAGCAGTTCCTCTAGAGAATAAAATTACTTACACAAAAACCTGTATACAGCTTCAGATAGCAAATACTAAAAACAACCAAAGTAGGCAGGCAAAATAATACACAACTGTAATTTAAGCAATTAGAGGCTGGGGACGGAAAGATTAAGAGTTTAAGGCTAACCTCAACTACATAATGATTTTTTTTAATGAGCCAGAGAGATGGCTCAGTGGCTTAGAGCACTGGCTATTATTCTAGAGGACTGGGTTCAATTCCTAGCACCTACATGGTGACTCACAACTGTCTACAACTCCAGTTTCAGGGAATCCTAAGCTTTCTTCTGACCTCCAAGGGCACCAAGAATATTTATGAGATGCACATAACATATATGCAGGCAAATACTCATACATATAAAATGAAATAGATAAATATTTAACAAGTCAAAGCAAATAAAAACAAGGAGGAAAAACACAATAGGTGCAGCCCATCCATTTTCTCCTCATTTTACAGATACTGCTGAATCTATTCCACCTATGAAACAGTGAAACAATGATGAATCAGTTCATGGTTCTCTCCCCTAAATATTCACAGCAGGACATGGGCAGGCACACAAATTTTTAAAATGAGGTGTAAGCATAGGGATATGCCCACATACTAGTGAAATCCAGAAAGAAATTAGCTATGCCTGACAAAGCCAGAAAATGTTTCATGGAGCATAAAAGGTAGGAAATGCAACCCACTGGTCATGGAAGCATTTTAATATGTACATAATGCTTCCTGAGATTAAGGAATAAAATATGTATAGAGCAGAGGGTAGAGGCATTAACCTGGGAAGGTGGGCTAGTGACAACTGTGAGCAGTCTTATAAATCACAGTATTAAAAAAAAAAAAGGCTTGAACCTACTGGTCAGGAAAGGTAATTTCAAGATCTTAATAGGGATGGAGTAGATAACAGCCTGGTTAGAAACTACAGACACTGCAGAGGATTTTTATCTAAATAAAGCAGCCATCACTTGCCAACAGCTCCATCTCAGGCTATCATCCAGAGATTCTGGGCCCAGCGTTGCCTAACGCAGTTTCCTAGGAGGAGCTAAGCATATTTCTATATGCATGATCTTCTATTTATAAGTGCCCACACGAATACATTTCAGCACAATCAGGATGCCATAGATTACAGGGTACATCACTCTTTTATGTAGTAGTAAGAAGGAAAACCACCAGCAATCAAATTATGACACTGTCAATTTAAAAACATTCCCAAATCAGATACTAAAATGTGAAAAAAATATGCATCTCAGAATCAAAGGAATACAGTAATTTTCATTTTCTCAAAACCATGAATAGACTGTTTGGATTCATTTTGAAGCTGCCAGATTGCAGTCTGTTTAAGTCAAGGGGATCCTGAGGGTAATCTGATTATATTCAAACTTCAGGACAATCACTCTGGGGGGTCAGCTGGTGATGAACCAGTAGAAAGCTTGCAGCAGGAAGACCAATGAGGAGGCTCCTGAAATAATCCAGGAGATAAATGATAAAGGCTGAGTTAAAGCCACAGCTGTGGGCATGAAGAAGAGGGAGGGGTCAAATGTAAGAGGTTTATGTAACAAGCCCTACAAGTCGTAAGTGGAGATGGGAAGTGAGGGAGCCAGAAATATCACTGAGGATTGCAGGGTTCCTAGTTTGGAATACACAGACTCATTATTTGTCCAACAATATTTACTAGGTGTCTACCATGTGCCAGGTGCTGGGGTTGTAACAGTGGATGAATAAACATGGTCCCTGCCTTCCTAATACCTTACAGTCTAAGAGACAATACCATTAATTGTAGTGGAGTGCTAGGATGCAAAATCATAAGCAAAAGGGGATAAGGCATGTCTATCATAGAGAAAACTAGATTTGAGTGCCAGTGAGACTTTACTGTTCCAATATCCCATATGCAGTAAAAGCTTAGGTTTCAAGGCCAGGAAACACACCATATCTGATTAAGGAGCTTATGGGTTATGGATAACACTTGAAGTACTGAGGGAAAATCAGATGGCCAGCAAGAGTATGGATAGATAAGGATGATATAATGGGGTAAACGCAGAGCACTAGAGCATTAAGACCAGAGACAGACAGAGACAGAGACAGAGACAGGCAGGCAGGCAGGCAGGCAGGCAGACACAGACACAGACACAGACACAGACAGTGCAAGAGGAGGGAGGAAGAGGCAGGGAGGCCAACAAAGAACAATGTGAAAAGAGAGGCCTAGGCAAGGGGTGTCTGTCAACCAAGGGAGACTCTTAGTACTGTGGGAGTCACATGTACCTTTATCTACAATTCAGCACAGAAGTCATTACTTGGCAACATACAATTGCAGTTTTCAGCGTCCATGGGTGTTTTGCTTGAACTCCAAATAGGCTTATCAGAACTGCTTCTTATTTAAAGAGCTATGATATTTTAAGTATTGCTACAATCTGTTCCTTTATCCTGTAAGTGCTTACATTTTGCATGTAACTCAGTTTGACGTCTAGAATATGAGTTAAAGGCAGAGTGATGACAACTCCCTATTTGCCATTCCAAGACAAAAGTGAAACAGAGCTTATGTGCAAATGCATGACCCTGTCATGTGAATACACAAAGCAGAAGTGGCTTAGGCATAGATGCATTGAACTTTTGATATGTAAGGATACTAAGACGTCTACAATTTGGAAGAGTGAAGCGGCAAGCATAGAGCTGGTGAGATGGCTCAGTTGGTAAAGGCATATGCTGCCAAACCTGATGACCTGAGTTTGAATCCCAAGATCTACATGGTAAAAGGAGAGACTCAACTCCCACAAGTTATCCTCTGACCTCCACTCCTGTGCTACAGCATACACACACACACACACACAGAGAGAGAGAGAGAGAGAGATAGAGAGAGAGAGAGAGAGAGAGAGAGAGAGAGAGATTAAAAACTGAACAGGCCTAGAGAAGTAACACAGCCTCCCAAAGATCAGTCTTAAAACTTAGTGGCTAGTTGGTACTTTTTTCCATCCCATCAAGATGAAACAATTTCTACCCTGTTGACACACTAAAGCATATACCCAAAACATAAAGTTCACAGGAGTTGCGCCAAATTAATCAAAGAGAGGAAGCAGATTAGAAACTCAAATGGTCCCTTGCCTAGCCTGTGCTCACTCACTGCACTTGTCCACTAAGGGCTCTTACTGGTCGGTCCTTCTAGATGATATGTTCCACACAGGCTCAAGGAAGTTAGATTCCTAGATCTTCATTTCACTGGTGGCTGAATCTTTCGGCCTGACCTGCAGGCTCAGGACACAACCGATCCTCACGTGTACAGGCCTTACTTAGGTTTCCCTGGCCTTGTCTGGAATCTTTCAGAGCTAAATTCTAGAATGACTCTTAAATAGGTTGCCTTGGCAACCCAATAATGTAGGATAGAGCTATGATAGTATCTACCAGTGAAATGTGGGCTTTATAACCATATGAGAGAACTACTTCTGGCTTATGAAAAGGTTCTTTCCAGCAGAGTATTAAAGCAGATGCTGAGACACATAGCCAAACTTTGGGCAGAGTGCAGGGAATCTTATGAAAGAAGGGGGAGACAGAAAGCCTGGAGGGGACTGGAGCTCCACAAGGAGAGCAACCGAACCAAAAAATCTGGGCACAGGGGGCTTTTCTGAGACTGATACTCCAACCAAGGACCATTCATGGAAATAACCTAGAACCCCTGCACAGAGGTAGCCATGGCAGCTCAGTTTCCAAGTGGGTTCACTAGTAAGGGGAACGGGGGTCTGTCTCTGACATGAACTCAGTGGCTGGCTCTTTGATCACCTCCCCTTGAGAGGAGGGGGAAGCAGCCTTACCAGGTCACACAGAAAGACAATGCAGTCACTCTTGATAAGACCTTATAGGCTAGGGTCAGATGTAAGGGGAGGAGGACCTCCCTATCAGTGGACTGGGGAAGGGGCATGGGAGGAGAAGAGGGAGAGAGGGAGGGAGGGAGGGAGGGGTTGGGAGGGAGGGGTTGGAAGGGGATGAGGGAGGGGGCTATAGCCTGGATACTGAGTGAATAAATGTAATAAAAAAAAGGTTCTTTAGGTTTTCTTTGGTCATCATCACCTCCTTGACACGTGTGTGTGTGTGTGTGTGTGTGTGTGTGTGTGTGTTTTCATGAACATGGGAAAATAAAGAACAGTTTCTTTCTTAGGAAAATGTCAAAACTATTAGTTAAAACACACCCTGCAGGGGGTGTGATTCTGCTGGCTGAAGATAGTTTAACTCTGGGGATTCTGAGAAAGGTCGTGGGCTCTGGGTTACATGTGCTAGTGATAGCAACAAATGTTTGAACACTTAAAAGTACAAAGTTTGGGCAATTTTGTTAACTATTTTAAGATCTATGTTTTATCTCCATATATGAGTTATATTACATTTATTTCAAATATGAATATTTTAATCATTAATTTTTGTTATAAAAGCAATTTTGTAATCAAATTTTGAATGTTATAAAATTTGAGTATGTTGTAGCGATGTTCATTTAGGTGTCATCCACCCAAAGAACATCAGACCCATCCGATACCTTTTTCTCAGAGGCGGGACCTGGGGCATCAACCCGCATGCAATCAGACATGCTCTTCTCTGGGTCGAAAGCAGCTGACCCTGAGTGCAGTGCTTAACCTCGCATCCTGAGCATAACATTTTAGGTTTTTATGGTAGCCAACCATGCTTGGGGAGACTGTCCTGCTTCAATGGCTGTAAAGGCCTGAATGATCATGGCTGCATTACGCTGTTGTGAGACTCTAATCTTGCATATACACCACAGGCAAACCAAGGAGACCAACACCAGAAGGCCTGCTAACGCTCCCATGCCCGCCCATTCCTTCAGATGATTCATGGCTGCAGCAATCCATGATGATAATCCTGTAGCTAGTCCTGCGTCCACTCTGGTAGAATTTACCGTAACAATGGCCACACTTAGCTGCTCCATCATAGTATCGAATTCTCCCAATTTATTTCTAATATCAGAGATCAGACCTCTACTCTTGCCTGATGCATCTAAAACAAAAAGGGGGAACTGTAGAGAACTGCGTAATGCCGTGCCTTAAAGATGGAGCTGGTTTCCGCCTTCCACCTTCCCGATACTGAGTGCTCTCTGTCACAAACAACTCCATATTTGGCTAAGGCTGTGGATCTGACTTGCTTCCGTGTATGTGGACCTATCTGCATTGCCCATGTGGCATGCTGGGGTTGACTACCCAGAAGCTATTTAAGCTGTGGGCTGGCTTTCCCCAGGGTCAGAAGATTGTTCAAGGTTCCTGAATAAACTGCATTGAGAAAAAAAAAAAACTTAAAAAAATTGAGTATGTTGTAAAATTTTCAGGAACTGATTGGTGCAAAAGTAATTGCATTTTTGCATTGTTGAAAGTTGTCATTTGTACTGAAATACATTCTTAGTAACAAAAAATAAATAAATAAACCCACACCCTGCAGAAGAATCATAGCTTTGTTTTTAAAATTCTTTCTACTTCAGATGACTAAGAATTTATGACAAGGCCTTTGAGAAAGTTTTTAAGGCATTTTCTTTTTAGAGTACTTATTCTTGTCTTGGTTTCATTCATATAGTCAACAAGCATTTGTTGAGCATCTGTTGTGTGTTATATACTGTTGTAAACCTCAGAACAATTAATAAAATTGACAAGGTAGCCACATGTAGTGACACATGCCTTTGTTCCCAGCACTCAGGAAGCAGAGGTAGGCAGACCTCTGTGAATTCGAAGCCAACCTGGTATACAGAGCGAATCCAGGACAGCCAAGGTCATACAGACAAACCGTGCCTTGAAAAAAAAATTTAACAAGGTCTCTTCCTTCTTGAAATTTATAGTCTATGGGGTAAATACATATTAAATAATTAAAAATTTGAAGTTGAAAAAAAAAAACAAGAATGCATATTGCAAGAGTAAATTAAGAGGTAAGTAAGGGACAGCTGTGCACAATAGTATATGCCTTTAATGTCAGCACTTTGGAGGCAGAGGCTAAAGGATCTCTATGAGTTCAAGGCCAGCCTGCTCTACAAACTAAGTTCCAGGATAGCCAGATAGTGAGACTGTCTGAGAAAAAAAAAAAAAGAAAGAAAGAAATGAAAACAGAGGTAAGGAAAAGAGTCCTCTGAAGAAGACATCTTCAGGCTAACGTCTGAAAAATGATAAGGTTCAATAAAGTGAAGGCATTATGAAAGGGATGCAGTAGAATACACACAAATAAAATAAGTCAAGGCCTCTAACAGAGTAGGTGAGTGGGTCCCTAATTTGAGGTCTTTCAAAGGAAAATGTTTTCTAAAGCTGGCTGAGTTATTTGTTGTTTGTTTTCCAGTATGAGGGATTGAACCTAGGGTCTCATGCATGCTAGGTCACTCTACCACTACTACCAGCACTAGCACCAGTGCTTGCTTGCACTCTCTCCAACCCACTGGATCTTTGAAACAGGGTCTCATTCTGTTGTTTTCAGAGCACTGAACACTGAATGCTCTCTGAGTTCACTCAGGCTGTTCTCAAACTCACTATGCAGCATAGGCTGGCCTTGAACTCACAGTGATTTTCCTGTCATGATCTCCCTAGTGCTGAGACTGCATTGCAGTAGTGCACAACCATGTCCACTACTTTCATGACTTCTGAAGCCAAACTATATTCCACAATATCGTGGAAAATAATGTTATGGTGTATAGTCATTCTTACTGAAAGGCCCAATTTACAAAACAGTTTTAAGGAAATGTAATATAACGTAATCTGATGTCATTACTGCTAGAAAGTTCCTTATATTTAATGACTCTTTCCCCTGATCTTATATGATGTGGGGAAAAGCTCTGATTTCATATCATGTGGGGGGGAAAAAGTTGTTTTGTTTAATACAAGGTCTTTCTATGTAGGCCTGTCTAGCCTGGAACTCACAATGTAGCCTGGGCTAGCTTAGACACATTGTAATCTTTCTGCTTCAGTCTTTTGGGTACTGGGATTACAGTGTGAGCCACAATGCTCATCTCCCTTTAAAACATTATTACAGTTTTTTTTTTTGGGGGGGGGCAGGATAGTCATGTGCCACAGCATGGGTGTAGAGGTCAGAGTCTGTTCTTTCTTTCCACAATGCGGTTCCCTGTGACCAAACTCAGGTGATCACACTTGTAGGAAGGTGCCTCAACTCACTGAGCCATCTTCACCTTCCCTTTAGATCTCTATTGCTTACTACCAAACACAACTCCTGCTGATATGCCATGTTCCAACTAGTGTGGCAACATGAAAAGAGCAATATGCAATCAAGTTGGAAAGACAGTCAAGATTGTTCTTAATTGTCTTTTTTGAAGAAGAGCATGAGGTTATATTGGGCCTAGGGCAAAATACTGTCACTTTTTTTAAATTAAAAATGAAGTTCTTGGTACATGAACAAGTAGGAATATTAGGAAGGAGAACCAGGATAAAGCTCTTATGATTTCAAGAAACTATCAGTTCTGCCACTTACAACCATTAGCAACTTATATAATCCCCTCTGAGCCTGCCTCAGCTTCTTCATTTTAAAAAGGAACACTGGCTGTTTATGCAGAGGACTTGGGTTCTATTCCTAGCACCCACAAAGCAGTTCACCACCATCTATAACTCCAGTTCCAAAGGATACAACGTCCTCTTCTGGCCTCTACAGGCACTGCATGCACATGGTACATAAGACATACATGCAGGCAAAACTCCCATACACATAAAATAAAAATATTTTTAAATGAAGATAATATTTAAAGAGGAAAATTTCAGTGGAATTTATTGTAAGTTATAAAGTAATACATATATCTGAGATATGAAGGACAAAGTAAAACTGCATATTCCTTGCCTTCATATCACAAAGGATTCAAAAACAACCCCTCGGTGTTTAATTTATGCTACTTTATATAATTCCTCTAACCAATATACTATATAATTCTTCTAACCAATATACCTGTAAAATGATGTAAGTGGTAACTGGTTTATATTATTCAATAAATACAATTATTGTTATAAAGCCAGAAAATTTCCCCTTGTCCTCCTTATAACAAAACTTCAAATTTCCTTTTTGAACTCTTTTTCCAGATTCTCAGATGCGTGTTTTTGCAGGAGATTAATACCACACCACACTAACAGTGGGTTCTGAATGACTTAAGTCAATTAATATAGTCTACTTCCCAAGCAGTGGAGATTATTCAAGGATGGGCATATTTCTCAGAGCACATGTATCCTCTGCTCCTGCTAGAGGATTCAGGAAAAAACAAACAAACAAACAAACAAAACAAAAAAACCCAAATAACTAAAGAGGAAACATAAGTGAATCTCAGGGATCCTGGTAAGAAAATTGGGACCAAGACTCAGCATAATCTCCCAAAAGCTGTCACCATAGGACAGTCCGCTGAAAGTGTGAACTTGATACATGGGGAAGGGACAGCCAAAAGAAAATCAAAGAAATGAAACAGGATCACAGATCTCTGTATTAACTCTTATCTTGGGAATTTCAAATTGAATTTGTTTGAAAATTCTTTTGCAAAGTCAGGCTGAATGGGATATCCTATCACTTGGAACCACAGAAAATGATGTAGTTGTATGTTAAATGTTTTCTTTAGTGTGTGCACATGTGTGTGTGTGGTGAGTGTGTGGGGACTTTCATGTGCCATAGTGTATGTCTTCGATCTTTATATGGGTTTCAGAAGTCAAAACTCAACTTCTAAGGTTTACATGGGAAATGTCTTTACCTATTGAGCTATCTCACTATCCCTCCACCTTATCTTTTGAGATGCTGTCTCAGCACTGATATTATAGGTGCCAACCACTACATCAGATTTTTCACACAGGTGCTAGAAATCCAAACTAAGGCCCCCATGTTGTTGTAGCAAATACATTAACAACTGAACCATCTCCTTATCCCCAAAATGTATTTTCAAATATATGAACTACTTAACTAAAAGAAAATTTCTTTAACTCTGATCTAGTGCATCTATTTAATTAAATCTATAGATGAGCACAATATAATCCTTATCTAAATCACCTTTTGTGGAAGAAAGGTAAAAAACTGGCAATAACATTTAAAATGAAGGTGTAATTATATATATTAATTCAAATTTCTCTTTGAAAAGACAGGGTCAACTAGTTGAAAGTGTGGTTTGGTTTTATGTAAACATGTCCAAGAGAACTCCATTAAGAATGTATGTGCATATGGGTTTTAGAATGAACATTGGACCCAGAGGCAGCTACTGAAAACTAATAGTTTTCAGTAATGACTAATAGTAAAATACTATTCACTAACAGTTGTCATGGCAGCCAGCTCATTTTTCACAAAATAGGACCCATTGCATTTTAGCAGGCATTAGCAGAGGAAAACTGCTAACCTGAAGACAGGCTTTCAGTGAGTTTTTTGCTTTTACTCTGTTCATTGATCTTGATTTTATTATTATACATAGCCTTCAGACTACACTCTAATTGTATTTTTAATCCCAAATGTTTCACGTCACTAATAAAAATATATACATGATTTAGATTTAAGAACACCTGCACCACTCTTGAAATCTTTCTATCAGGCTATGGAGAAGAGTGGAGCAGCCGGATTGACTGTGTGCACACTTGAATTCATGTAGAAACTTGAACAAAACAGTGGGTGTTAAAGAAATAAAGGGACAAGCATATTTCAGTGTCTGTTTTCAGATGCTGTCCTTTAACTTGTGCACTATGGAAGTAGGGAGTAGCTAATTTTTCTTGTGTCTACTTACATGGCCCCAAGTGAGTGGCCTTAGGAGTCAGGGGTAGCATGAGAAAAGGGGTGACAAAGTATTTTGGGCTGATCTATTTCTAGAATGGCTGTTTATGTAAAATCTCATTTCATTGAATGTGACTGCAGATAATTTTGAAGATTATAGATAGCTAGGCTTGAGAGGAGTATGACTCAGAGTACTTCTTCACTATTAAGACAGGCTATTGCTATCAATCACCCTGTCTCCTGTCATATCTGTCTTCTTCTCTTTGCATTTCTTTCTTCTTTTAAGATAAGGGACACGTGACCCCAATGATTATAAAAAATCAATTCTCATCCTAATTTAGGAATCCCATACAAGCCATTATCATCCATTAACATCTTAGAACAAATTAGTCCTTTGGATTAACTAATGTTCTTCAAACTTCTTGACAGGGCCATGTCTTAGACTTCAGCAAAACAAAAACAAGAAAAAAAAAACAACTCCCACACCACTCAACACTGTAATCCAAAATATACCTCACACATAAGCTGAGACACATAACAAACCATCAACTGTTAGAGAGAAGATAAAACACATTGTCAAAGTGTATATGAAACAGCTATCAGTGGAAATGTGTGAATCGTCTAAGGTTTGTATTTTCCCTTACATAACTAAATCTCTCACGAAACAGTGAAATTTCAAACAAGGAAGAGGGTTATTTTTCACCATATAACAAGGAATCTAATAGTAGGCAATATAGTTACTTTCCTTTTTTTATTTTGAGACTTAAGTATTTAGTTTTCTTCTTAATGTATATCCACACATGATCACAATGGGATAGCATGACATGGACATTCTGAAAACAATGAGTGTGGACTCATTGTTACTGGACTTTTTTCTACTTGTTGGCAAAAGCAGAATCTCTTGAACTAGTTACTCCGCCTCAGGCTAAGAAAAATACACACCCAGGCCAAGTGGTATTTATTAAACTAATCAAAACATGCCTCAAGTGAGGCCAGAAAGGTGGCCACATTTTGGCATTTGTTCTCTACTTCCTTGTAGTAGTTAGAATTAGACTGACTCCCATAAGATCACATGATTAAATGCTTAGTCCTCATTTAATGAAATGTGTGAAAAGAATTAGGAGGTGTGGTCCTACTGAAAAAAGACTGTTAGCGGAAGTGGGCTTTGAGGTTTCATAAGCCCACACCAGGCCCAGTCTCTTTCTCTCTCTGCCTGCCAATGAGGTTGTAGAGTACACAGATACTGTTCCAATACCATGCCTGCCTTCTCATAACATGATGGTCATGAACTAACCCTCTGAAACTATAAATATACCCTCCGTGATCACCTCACCTTGAGGGAGGTTTAGCTTTACCAACCCACAAAGAAAAAAAAAAAAAGAGCCACTACTCTTGAGACCTGATACACTAGGAAGAGACTGACATCCTCTACCAGTGAACTTTGGGAGAGGTAAAAGAAGCCTACGGAGGGAGGATGAGATTGGAAGGGCACTAAGGACCGGGTTAGAGCACTGATACAAACTGAATAAACAGGAATTGACAAAAAAAAATTGATAAATGTGAAACAGAAAAAGATTTCATTTTCCCACTACTTTCATAAGATACCCCGCACTCGGCCCAAAGTTTGCCCATGGAACCTGGAGGGTACAGAAGATTGTCCTTGGTTAGGGAATTGAGAAGAGAACGCAGATGGAGGATGCGATTGCGAAGGGACTAAGGAGGGGCTATTGTTTGCCGAAAAAGTGAATAGAGCGTAATTAATAAAAAAAAAAAATTTATTTTAAAAAAGGAAAAAAAAAAGATTCCTTGCTCCCTCTTTTTTCAAAACATTCCCTGCACTCTGCCCAAAGGTTTGCTATGATACCTGAGGGGACAGGAACTCTGCAAGGAGAGCAACAAATAAAAAAAAAAATGTGGACACGGGGTTCTTTTCTGAGACTAATACTTCAAACAAGGACCATTCATGGAGATAACCTAGAACCGCTGAAAAGATGTAGCCTATGTCAGCTCAGCGTCAAGTGGGTTCCCAAGTATTGGGAACAGGGACTGTCTCTGACATTTAAACTCAGTGGCCTGCTCTTTCATCACCTCCACAACAGGCAGGTGCAGCCTTTCCTGGCCACAGAGGAAGAAGATGCAGCCACTCCTGATGTGATCTGAGACACTAGGATCACAGGGAAGGGGAGGAACTTCACTATCAGGGGACTTGGGGAGGAGCAGGGGAGGAGATAAGTGAGGGAGGGTGAGATGGGGAGGGGACTAAGGAGGGGCTTCAGCCTGGATAACAAGTGAATCAACTGCAATTAATGAAACAATAAACAAATTTTTTAAATAGAAAAAAGAAACATTTCTCTCTCCCCCTTCTTTCATAAGATTCCCTGCACTCTGCCTGAAGTTTGGCCATGGAACCTGGAAGGGACAGAAGTTCCCCTAAAGGAGCAGCAGAATCAAAAAATCTGGACACAGGCCTCTTTCCTGAGACGGACACTCAAACCAAGGACAATTCATGGGGAGGACCTCGAAACCCTGCACAGAGGGAAGCCTTGGTCAGCTCAGGATCCAAGTGGGTTCCCTAGTAATGAAAACTCCTTCTGCCAGCAACTCCTTGCTGGCTTCTTTGATCACCTCCTCCTCTTCCTGAGGGGGGTGCAGCCTGAACAAGATACAGAGGAAGACAAGGCATCCCCTCTTCCTGAGACCTGATAAAGTAGGATAAGAGGGAAGAGAAAGAGGACCTCCCCTATCAGGGGCCTTCCTTAGGGACTTGGGAAAAGAGGGAGGGAAGATGGGATTGGGGGTAGACTACGGAAGGACCACAGCTAGCATAAAAAATGAATAAACTGTCATTAATAAAATAAAAAAATTATTTTAAAAAAAGAAGTAATAAAAGAAAAGATTACTCCCACCCAGTTCTTTCACAAGATGCCCTGCACTGTCTACAAAGTTTGGCTATGATACCTGGAGGGGACAGCAGCTCCACAAGTAGAAAAACAGAACCGAAAAATCTGGACACAAAGGAATTTTCTGAGACTACTAGTCCAACCAAGGACAGCAGATGCAGATGACCTAGAACCCCTGCACAGATGAAGTGTAGGTCAGATCAGTGTCCAAGTGGGTTCCCAAGTAGTGGGAACAAGGACAATCTCTGACATAAACTCAGTGGCCTGCTACTGGTGATCAACTCACCATGAGGGGAATGAAGTCATACCAGGCCACAGAGGAAGACAATACAACGAATCCTCATGAGACCTGATAGACTGGAATCAGTGCAAAGGAGAGGAGGACCTCCTCTGTCAGAGGACTTGGGGAGGGATACGGAAGGAGGAGAGGGTAGGAGGATTTGCATGGGAGGGGATTAAAGAGGGAGTTACGACTCAGATACAAAGTCCATAAACTGTAATTAATAAAACGATTAAAAAAAACAATTTTAAAAAACAAAACAGGATTTTTCTCTCTCAATTGTTTCCTAAGATTCCCTGTACTCTGTGCAAAGTTTGGCTATGATACCAGGAGAGGACAGGAGCTCCAGGAGAACAACAAAACCCAAAAATCTGGACCCAGGGGTCTTTTCTGACACTGATACTCCAACCAAGGTCAATTCATGGAGATAACCTAGAACCCCAGCACTCATGTAGACTTTCTCAGCCCAGTGTCCAAGTGGGTTCCCTAGTAATGGGAGCAGGCACTGTCTCTGACATAAATTCAATGGCCCTCTCTTTGATCACCTCCCCGTGAGAGGGGTTGAGCTTAACCAGGACACAGAGGAAGACAATGCAGCCCTTCTTCTTCATGAGACCTGATAAACTAGGATCAGAGGGAAGGGGAGGAGAACCTCCCTACAAAATTGTCCTTGGTTAGGTAACTGAGAGGAGAACAAAGATGGAGGATGCGATTCCGAAGGGACTAAGGAGGGGCTACTGTTTGCCTAAAATGTGAAAAAAGCCTAATTAATAAAACAAAAATTTATTTAAAAAATAAAAATAAAAAAGATTCCTTGCTCCCTCTTTTCTAAAAGACTCCCTTCACTCTGTCCAAAGTTTGGCTATGATACCTGAGGGGACAGGAACTCTGCAAGGAGAGCAACAAATAAAAAAAAAAGGTGGACACGGGGTTCTTTTCTGAGACTAATACTTCAAACAAGGACCATTCATGGAGATAACCTAGAACCCCTGAAAAGATGTAGCCTATGTCAGCTCAGCGTCAAGTGGGTTCCCAAGTATTGGGAACAGGGACTGTCTCTGACATTTAAACTCAGTGGCCTGCTCTTTCATCACCTCCCCATCAGGCAGGTGCAGTCTTTCCTGGCCACAGAGGAAGAAGATGCAGCCACTCCTGATGTGATCTGAGAGACTAGGATCACAGGGAAGGGGAGGAACTTCACTATCAGGGGACTTGGGGAGGAGCAGGGGAGGAGATAAGTGAGGGAGGGTGGGATGGGGAGGGGACTAAGGAGGGGCTTCAGCCTGGACAACAAGTGAATCAACTGCAATTAATGAAACAATAAACAAATTTTTTAAAATAGAAAAAACAAACATTTCTCTCTCCCCCTTCTTTCATAAGATTCCCTGCACTCCTCCTGAAGTTTGGCCATGGGACCTGGAGGGGACAGAAGTTCCCCTAAAGGAGCAGCAGAATCAAAAAATCTGGACACAGGCCTCTTTCCTGAGACGGACACTCAAACCAAGGACAATTCATGGGGAGGACCTCGAACCCCTGCACAGAGGGAAGCCTTGGTCTGGTCAGCTCAGGATCCAAGTGGGTTCCCTAGTAATGAAAACTCCCTCTGCCAGCAATTCCTTGCTGGCTTCTTTGATCACCTCCTCCTCTTCCTGAGGGGGGTGCAGCCTGAACAAGATACAGAGGAAGACAAGGCAGCCCCTCTTCCTGAGACCTGATAAAGTAGGATCAGAGGAAAGGGGAAGAGGACCTCCCCTATCAGTGGCCTTCCTTGGGGACTTGGGAAAAGAAGGAGAAAAGATGGGAATGGGGGTAGACTAAGGAGGGGCCACAGCTAGCATAAAAAATGAATAAACTGTCATTAATAAAATAAAAAAATTATTTTGAAAAAAGAAGTAATAAAAGAAAAGATTACTCGCTCCCAGTTCTTTCATAAGATGCCCTGCACTGTCTACAAAGTTTGGCTATGATACCTGGAGGGGACAGCAGCTCCACAAGGAGAAAAATAGAACCGAAAAATCTGGACACAGGGGAATTTTCAGACACTACTATTCCAACCAAGGACAACAGATGCACATGACCTAGAACCCCTGCACAGATGAACTGTAGGTCAGATCAGTGTACAAGAGGGTTCCCAAATAGTGGGAACAGCGACTGTCTCTGACATAAACTCAGTGGCCTGCTACTGGTGATCAATCAACTCACCATGAGGGGAATGAAGCCATTACAGGCCACAGAGGAAGACAATGCAACCAATCCTCATGAGACCTGATAGACTGGAATCAGTGCAAAGGAGAGGAGGACCTCCTCTGTCAGAGGACTTGGGGAGGGATACGGAAGGAGGAGAGGGTAGGAGGATTTGCTTGGGAGGGGATTAAAGAGGGAGCTACGACTCAGATACAAAGTTCATAAACTGTAATTAATAAAACGGTTAAAAAACAATTTTAAAGAAAAAAAAAGGATTTTTCTCTCTCAATTGTTTCCTAAGAATCCCTGTACTCTGTGCAAAGTTTGGCTATGATACCAGGAGAGGACAGGAGCTCCAGGAGAACAACAAAACCCAAAAATCTGGACCCAGGGGTCTTTTCTGACACTGATACTCCAAGTAAGGACCATTCATGGAGATAACCTAGAACCCCTGCACTGATGTAGACTTTCTCAGCCCAGTGTCCAAGTGGGTTCCCTAGTAATGGGAGCAGGGACTGTCACTGACATGTATTCAATGGCCCTCTCTTTGATCACCTCCCCGTGAGAGGGGTTGAGCTTTACCAGGACACAGAGGAAGAACATGCAGTCCCTCTTCTTCATGAGACCTGATAAACTAGGATCAGAGGGAAGGGGAGGAGGACCTCCCTACAAAATTGTCCTTGGTTAGGTAACTGAGAGGAGAAGGCAGATGGAGGATGCGATTCCGAAGGGACTAAGGAGGGGTACTGTTTGCCTAAAACGGGAATAAAGCCTAATTAATAAAACAAAAATTTATTTAAAAAATAAAAATAAAAAAGATTCCTTGCTCCCTCTTTTCTAAAAGACTCCCTTCACTCTGTCCAAAGTTTGGCTATGATACCTGAGGGGACAGGAACTCTGCAAGGAGAGCAACAAATAAAAAAAAAGGTGGACACGGGGTTCTTTTCTGAGACTAATACTTCAAACAAGGACCATTCATGGAGATAACCTAGAAC
This sequence comes from Meriones unguiculatus, assembly GCF_030254825.1. Classification (NCBI taxonomy): domain Eukaryota; kingdom Metazoa; phylum Chordata; class Mammalia; order Rodentia; family Muridae; genus Meriones; species Meriones unguiculatus. Next base: position 139,938,380 of record NC_083369.1, on the reverse strand, counting down.
CCCTGAAAAGATGTAGCCTATGTCAGCTCAGCGTCAAGTGGGTTCCCAAGTATTGGGAACAGGGACTGTCTCTGACATTTAAACTCAGTGGCCTGCTCTTTCATCACCTCCCCATCAGGCAGGTGCAGCCTTTCCTGGCCACAGAGGAAGAAGATGCAGCCACTCCTGATGTGATCTGAGAGACTAGGATCACAGGGAAGGGGAGGAACTTCACTATCAGGGGACTTGGGGAGGAGCAGGGGAGGAGATAAGTGAGGGAGGGTGGGATGGGGAGGGGACTAAGGAGGGGCTTCAGCCTGGACAACAAGTGAATCAACTGCAATTAATGAAACAATAAACAAATTTTTTAAAATAGAAAAAACAAACATTTCTCTCTCCCCCTTCTTTCATAAGATTCCCTGCACTCCTCCTGAAGTTTGGCCATGGGACCTGGAGGGGACAGAAGTTCCCCTAAAGGAGCAGCAGAATCAAAAAATCTGGACACAGGCCTCTTTCCTGAGACGGACACTCAAACGAAGGACAATTCATGGGGAGGACCTCGAAACCCTGCACAGAGGGAAGCCTTGGTCTGGTCAGCTCAGGATCCAAGTGGGTTCCCCAGTAATGAAAACTCCCTCTTCCAGCAACTCCTTGCTGGCTTCTTTGATCACCTCCTCCTCTTCCTGAGGGGGGTGCAGCCTGAACAAGATACAGAGGAAGACAAGGCAGCCCCTCTTCCTGAGACCTGATAAAGTAGGATCAGAGGGAAGGGGAAGAGGACTTCCCCTATCAGTGGCCTTCATTAGGGACTTGGGAAAAGAAGGAGGGAAGATGGGAATGGGGGTAGACTAAGGAGGGGCCACAGCTAGCATAAAAAATGAATAAACTGTCATTAATAAAATAAAAAAATTATTTTGAAAAAAGAAGTAATAAAAGAAAAGATTACTCGCTCCCAGTTCTTTCATAAGATGCCCTGCACTGTCTACAAAGTTTGGCTATGATACCTGGAGGGGACAGCAGCTCCACAAGGAGAAAAATAGAACCGAAAAATCTGGACACAGGGGAATTTTCAGACACTACTATTCCAACCAAGGACAACAGATGCACATGACCTAGAACCCCTGCACAGATGAACTGTAGGTCAGATCAGTGTACAAGAGGGTTCCCAAGTAGTGGGAACAGGGACTGTCTCTGACATAAACTCAGTGGCCTGCTACTTACTGGTGATCAACTCACTATGAGGGGAATGAAGCCATTACAGGCCACAGAGGAAGACAATGCAACCAATCCTCATGAGACCTGATAGACTGGAATCAGTGCAAAGGAGAAGAGGACCTCCTCTGTCAGAGGACTTGGGGAGGGATACGGAAGGAGGAGAGGGTAGGAGGATTTGCTTGGGAGGGGATTAAAGAGGGAGCTACGACTCAGATACAAAGTTCATAAACTGTAATTAATAAAACGATTAAAAAACAATTTTAAAGAAAAAAAAAGGATTTTTCTCTCTCAATTGTTTCCTAAGAATCCCTGTGCTCTGTGCAAAGTTTGGCTATGATACCAGGAGAGGACAGGAGCTCCAGGAGAACAACAAAACCCAAAAATCTGGACCCAGGGGTCTTTTCTGACACTGATACTCCAAGTAAGGACCATTCATGGAGATAACCTAGAACCCCTGCACTGATGTAGACTTTCTCAGCCCAGTGTCCAAGTGGGTTCCCTAGTAATGGGAGCAGGGACTGTCACTGACATGTATTCAATGGCCCTCTCTTTGATCACCTCCCCGTGAGAGGGGTTGAGCTTTACCAGGACACAGAGGAAGAACATGCAGTCCCTCTTCTTCATGAGACCTGATAAACTAGGATCAGAGGGAAGGGGAGGAGGACCTCCCTACAAAATTGTCCTTGGTTAGGTAACTGAGAGGAGAACGCAGATGGAGGATGCGATTCCGAAGGGACTAAGGAGGGGTACTGTTTGCCTAAAACGGGAATAAAGCCTAATTAATAAAACAAAAATTTATTTAAAAAATAAAAATAAAAAAGATTCCTTGCTCCCTCTTTTCTAAAAGACTCCCTTCACTCTGTCCAAAGTTTGGCTATGATACCTGAGGGGACAGGAACTCTGCAAGGAGAGCAACAAATAAAAAAAAGGTGGACACGGGGTTCTTTTCTGAGACTAATACTTCAAACAAGGACCATTCATGGAGATAACCTAGAACCCCTGAAAAGATGTAGCCTATGTCAGCTCAGCGTCAAGTGGGTTCCCAAGTATTGGGAACAGGGACTGTCTCTGACATTTAAACTCAGTGGCCTGCTCTTTCATCACCTCCCCATCAGGCAGGTGCAGCCTTTCCTGGCCACAGAGGAAGAAGATGCAGCCACTCCTGATGTGATCTGAGACACTAGGATCACAGGGAAGGGGAGGAACTTCACTATCAGGGGACTTGGGGAGGAGCAGGGGAGGAGATAAGTGAGGGAGGGTGGGATGGGGAGGGGACTAAGGAGGGGCTTCAGCCTGGACAACAAGTGAATCAACTGCAATTAATGAAACAATAAACAAATTTTTTAAAATAGAAAAAACAAACATTTCTCTCTCCCCCTTCTTTCATAAGATTCCCTGCACTCCTCCTGAAGTTTGGCCATGGGACCTGGAGGGGACAGAAGTTCCCCTAAAGGAGCAGCAGAATCAAAAAATCTGGACACAGGCCTCTTTCCTGAGACGGACACTCAAACGAAGGACAATTCATGGGGAGGACCTCGAAACCCTGCACAGAGGGAGGCCTTGGTCTGGTCAGCTCAGGATCCAAGTGGGTTCCCCAGTAATGAAAACTCCCTCTTCCAGCAACTCCTTGCTGGCTTCTTTGATCACCTCCTCCTCTTCCTGAGGGGGGTGCAGCCTGAACAAGATACAGAGGAAGACAAGGCAGCCCCTCTTCCTGAGACCTGATAAAGTAGGATCAGAGGGAAGGGGAAGAGGACTTCCCCTATCAGTGGCCTTCCTTAGGGACTTGGGAAAAGAAGGAGGGAAGATGGGAATGGGGGTAGACTAAGGAGGGGCCACAGCTAGCATAAAAAATGAATAAACTGTCATTAATAAAATAAAAAAATTATTTTGAAAAAAGAAGTAATAAAAGAAAAGATTACTCGCTCCCAGTTCTTTCATAAGATGCCCTGCACTGTCTACAAAGTTTGGCTATGATACCTGGAGGGGACAGCAGCTCCACAAGGAGAAAAATAGAACCGAAAAATCTGGACACAGGGGAATTTTCAGACACTACTATTCCAACCAAGGACAACAGATGCACATGACCTAGAACCCCTGCACAGATGAACTGTAGGTCAGATCAGTGTACAAGAGGGTTCCCAAGTAGTGGGAACAGGGACTGTCTCTGACATAAACTCAGTGGCCTGGTACTTACTGGTGATCAACTCACCATGAGGGGAATGAAGCCATTACAGGCCACAGAGGAAGACAATGCAACCAATCCTCATGAGACCTGATAGACTGGAATCAGTGCAAAGGAGAAGAGGACCTCCTCTGTCAGAGGACTTGGGGAGGGATACGGAAGGAGGAGAGGGTAGGAGGATTTGCTTGGGAGGGGATTAAAGAGGGAGCTACGACTCAGATACAAAGTTCATAAACTGTAATTAATAAAACGATTAAAAAACAATTTTAAAGAAAAAAAAAGGATTTTTCTCTCTCAATTGTTTCCTAAGAATCCCTGTGCTCTGTGCAAAGTTTGGCTATGATACCAGGAGAGGACAGGAGCTCCAGGAGAACAACAAAACCCAAAAATCTGGACCCAGGGGTCTTTTCTGACACTGATACTCCAAGTAAGGACCATTCATGGAGATAACCTAGAACCCCTGCACTGATGTAGACTTTCTCAGCCCAGTGTCCAAGTGGGTTCCCTAGTAATGGGAGCAGGGACTGTCACTGACATGTATTCAATGGCCCTCTCTTTGATCACCTCCCCGTGAGAGGGGTTGAGCTTTACCAGGACACAGAGGAAGAACATGCAGTCCCTCTTCTTCATGAGACCTGATAAACTAGGATCAGAGGGAAGGGGAGGAGGACCTCCCTACAAAATTGTCCTTGGTTAGGTAACTGAGAGGAGAACGCAGATGGAGGATGCGATTCCGAAGGGACTAAGGAGGGGTACTGTTTGCCTAAAACGGGAATAAAGCCTAATTAATAAAACAAAAATTTATTTAAAAAATAAAAATAAAAAAGATTCCTTGCTCCCTCTTTTCTAAAAGACTCCCTTCACTCTGTCCAAAGTTTGGCTATGATACCTGAGGGGACAGGAACTCTGCAAGGAGAGCAACAAATAAAAAAAAGGTGGACACGGGGTTCTTTTCTGAGACTAATACTTCAAACAAGGACCATTCATGGAGATAACCTAGAACCCCTGAAAAGATGTAGCCTATGTCAGCTCAGCGTCAAGTGGGTTCCCAAGTATTGGGAACAGGGACTGTCTCTGACATTTAAACTCAGTGGCCTGCTCTTTCATCACCTCCCCATCAGGCAGGTGCAGCCTTTCCTGGCCACAGAGGAAGAAGATGCAGCCACTCCTGATGTGATCTGAGACACTAGGATCACAGGGAAGGGGAGGAACTTCACTATCAGGGGACTTGGGGAGGAGCAGGGGAGGAGATAAGTGAGGGAGGGTGGGATGGGGAGGGGACTAAGGAGGGGCTTCAGCCTGGACAACAAGTGAATCAACTGCAATTAATGAAACAATAAACAAATTTTTTAAAATAGAAAAAACAAACATTTCTCTCTCCCCCTTCTTTCATAAGATTCCCTGCACTCCTCCTGAAGTTTGGCCATGGGACCTGGAGGGGACAGAAGTTCCCCTAAAGGAGCAGCAGAATCAAAAAATCTGGACACAGGCCTCTTTCCTGAGACGGACACTCAAACCAAGGACAATTCATGGGGAGGACCTCGAAACCCTGCACAGAGGGAAGCCTTGGTCTGGTCAGCTCAGGATCCAAGTGGGTTCCCCAGTAATGAAAACTCCCTCTGCCAGCAACTCCTTGCTGGCTTCGTTGATCACCTCCTCCTCTTCCTGAGGGGGGTGCAGCCTGAACAAGATACAGAGGAAGACAAGGCAGCCCCTCTTCCTGAGACCTGATAAAGTAGGATCAGAGGGAAGGGGAAGAGGACTTCCCCTATCAGTGGCCTTCCTTAGGGACTTGGGAAAAGAAGGAGGGAAGATGGGAATGGGGGTAGACTAAGGAGGGGCCACAGCTAGCATAAAAAATGAATAAACTGTCATTAATAAAATAAAAAAATTATTTTGAAAAAAGAAGTAATAAAAGAAAAGATTACTCTCTCCCAGTTCTTTCATAAGATGCCCTGCACTGTCTACAAAGTTTGGCTATGATACCTGGAGGGGACAGCAGCTCCACAAGGAGAAAAATAGAACCGAAAAATCTGGACACAGGGGAATTTTCAGACACTACTATTCCAACCAAGGACAACAGATGCACATGACCTAGAACCCCTGCACAGATGAACTGTAGGTCAGATCAGTGTACAAGAGGGTTCCCAAGTAGTGGGAACAGGGACTGTCTCTGACATAAACTCAGTGGCCTGCTACTTACTGGTGATCAACTCACCATGAGGGGAATGAAGCCATTACAGGCCACAGAGGAAGACAATGCAACCAATCCTCATGAGACCTGATAGACTGGAATCAGTGCAAAGGAGAAGAGGACCTCCTCTGTCAGAGGACTTGGGGAGGGATACGGAAGGAGGAGAGGGTAGGAGGATTTGCTTGGGAGGGGATTAAAGAGGGAGCTACGACTCAGATACAAAGTTCATAAACTGTAATTAATAAAACGATTAAAAAACAATTTTAAAGAAAAAAAAAGGATTTTTCTCTCTCAATTGTTTCCTAAGAATCCCTGTGCTCTGTGCAAAGTTTGGCTATGATACCAGGAGAGGACAGGAGCTCCAGGAGAACAACAAAACCCAAAAATCTGGACCCAGGGGTCTTTTCTGACACTGATACTCCAAGTAAGGACCATTCATGGAGATAACCTAGAACCCCTGCACTGATGTAGACTTTCTCAGCCCAGTGTCCAAGTGGGTTCCCTAGTAATGGGAGCAGGGACTGTCACTGACATGTATTCAATGGCCCTCTCTTTGATCACCTCCCCGTGAGAGGGGTTGAGCTTTACCAGGACACAGAGGAAGAACATGCAGTCCCTCTTCTTCATGAGACCTGATAAACTAGGATCAGAGGGAAGGGGAGGAGGACCTCCCTACAAAATTGTCCTTGGTTAGGTAACTGAGAGGAGAACGCAGATGGAGGATGCGATTCCGAAGGGACTAAGGAGGGGTACTGTTTGCCTAAAACGGGAATAAAGCCTAATTAATAAAACAAAAATTTATTTAAAAAATAAAAATAAAAAAGATTCCTTGCTCCCTCTTTTCTAAAAGACTCCCTTCACTCTGTCCAAAGTTTGGCTATGATACCTGAGGGGACAGGAACTCTGCAAGGAGAGCAACAAATAAAAAAAAGGTGGACACGGGGTTCTTTTCTGAGACTAATACTTCAAACAAGGACCATTCATGGAGATAACCTAGAACCCCTGAAAAGATGTAGCCTATGTCAGCTCAGCGTCAAGTGGGTTCCCAAGTATTGGGAACAGGGACTGTCTCTGACATTTAAACTCAGTGGCCTGCTCTTTCATCACCTCCCCATCAGGCAGGTGCAGCCTTTCCTGGCCACAGAGGAAGAAGATGCAGCCACTCCTGATGTGATCTGAGACACTAGGATCACAGGGAAGGGGAGGAACTTCACTATCAGGGGACTTGGGGAGGAGCAGGGGAGGAGATAAGTGAGGGAGGGTGGGATGGGGAGGGGACTAAGGAGGGGCTTCAGCCTGGACAACAAGTGAATCAACTGCAATTAATGAAACAATAAACAAATTTTTTAAAATAGAAAAAACAAACATTTCTCTCTCCCCCTTCTTTCATAAGATTCCCTGCACTCCTCCTGAAGTTTGGCCATGGGACCTGGAGGGGACAGAAGTTCCCCTAAAGGAGCAGCAGAATCAAAAAATCTGGACACAGGCCTCTTTCCTGAGACGGACACTCAAACGAAGGACAATTCATGGGGAGGACCTCGAAACCCTGCACAGAGGGAGGCCTTGGTCTGGTCAGCTCAGGATCCAAGTGGGTTCCCCAGTAATGAAAACTCCCTCTTCCAGCAACTCCTTGCTGGCTTCTTTGATCACCTCCTCCTCTTCCTGAGGGGGGTGCAGCCTGAACAAGATACAGAGGAAGACAAGGCAGCCCCTCTTCCTGAGACCTGATAAAGTAGGATCAGAGGGAAGGGGAAGAGGACTTCCCCTATCAGTGGCCTTCCTTAGGGACTTGGGAAAAGAAGGAGGGAAGATGGGAATGGGGGTAGACTAAGGAGGGGCCACAGCTAGCATAAAAAATGAATAAACTGTCATTAATAAAATAAAAAAATTATTTTGAAAAAAGAAGTAATAAAAGAAAAGATTACTCGCTCCCAGTTCTTTCATAAGATGCCCTGCACTGTCTACAAAGTTTGGCTATGATACCTGGAGGGGACAGCAGCTCCACAAGGAGAAAAATAGAACCGAAAAATCTGGACACAGGGGAATTTTCAGACACTACTATTCCAACCAAGGACAACAGATGCACATGACCTAGAACCCCTGCACAGATGAACTGTAGGTCAGATCAGTGTACAAGAGGGTTCCCAAGTAGTGGGAACAGGGACTGTCTCTGACATAAACTCAGTGGCCTGGTACTTACTGGTGATCAACTCACCATGAGGGGAATGAAGCCATTACAGGCCACAGAGGAAGACAATGCAACCAATCCTCATGAGACCTGATAGACTGGAATCAGTGCAAAGGAGAAGAGGACCTCCTCTGTCAGAGGACTTGGGGAGGGATACGGAAGGAGGAGAGGGTAGGAGGATTTGCTTGGGAGGGGATTAAAGAGGGAGCTACGACTCAGATACAAAGTTCATAAACTGTAATTAATAAAACGATTAAAAAACAATTTTAAAGAAAAAAAAAGGATTTTTCTCTCTCAATTGTTTCCTAAGAATCCCTGTGCTCTGTGCAAAGTTTGGCTATGATACCAGGAGAGGACAGGAGCTCCAGGAGAACAACAAAACCCAAAAATCTGGACCCAGGGGTCTTTTCTGACACTGATACTCCAAGTAAGGACCATTCATGGAGATAACCTAGAACCCCTGCACTGATGTAGACTTTCTCAGCCCAGTGTCCAAGTGGGTTCCCTAGTAATGGGAGCAGGGACTGTCACTGACATGTATTCAATGGCCCTCTCTTTGATCACCTCCCCGTGAGAGGGGTTGAGCTTTACCAGGACACAGAGGAAGAACATGCAGTCCCTCTTCTTCATGAGACCTGATAAACTAGGATCAGAGGGAAGGGGAGGAGGACCTCCCTACAAAATTGTCCTTGGTTAGGTAACTGAGAGGAGAACGCAGATGGAGGATGCGATTCCGAAGGGACTAAGGAGGGGTACTGTTTGCCTAAAACGGGAATAAAGCCTAATTAATAAAACAAAAATTTATTTAAAAAATAAAAATAAAAAAGATTCCTTGCTCCCTCTTTTCTAAAAGACTCCCTTCACTCTGTCCAAAGTTTGGCTATGATACCTGAGGGGACAGGAACTCTGCAAGGAGAGCAACAAATAAAAAAAAGGTGGACACGGGGTTCTTTTCTGAGACTAATACTTCAAACAAGGACCATTCATGGAGATAACCTAGAACCCCTGAAAAGATGTAGCCTATGTCAGCTCAGCGTCAAGTGGGTTCCCAAGTATTGGGAACAGGGACTGTCTCTGACATTTAAACTCAGTGGCCTGCTCTTTCATCACCTCCCCATCAGGCAGGTGCAGCCTTTCCTGGCCACAGAGGAAGAAGATGCAGCCACTCCTGATGTGATCTGAGACACTAGGATCACAGGGAAGGGGAGGAACTTCACTATCAGGGGACTTGGGGAGGAGCAGGGGAGGAGATAAGTGAGGGAGGGTGGGATGGGGAGGGGACTAAGGAGGGGCTTCAGCCTGGACAACAAGTGAATCAACTGCAATTAATGAAACAATAAACAAATTTTTTAAAATAGAAAAAACAAACATTTCTCTCTCCCCCTTCTTTCATAAGATTCCCTGCACTCCTCCTGAAGTTTGGCCATGGGACCTGGAGGGGACAGAAGTTCCCCTAAAGGAGCAGCAGAATCAAAAAATCTGGACACAGGCCTCTTTCCTGAGACGGACACTCAAACCAAGGACAATTCATGGGGAGGACCTCGAAACCCTGCACAGAGGGAAGCCTTGGTCTGGTCAGCTCAGGATCCAAGTGGGTTCCCCAGTAATGAAAACTCCCTCTGCCAGCAACTCCTTGCTGGCTTCGTTGATCACCTCCTCCTCTTCCTGAGGGGGGTGCAGCCTGAACAAGATACAGAGGAAGACAAGGCAGCCCCTCTTCCTGAGACCTGATAAAGTAGGATCAGAGGGAAGGGGAAGAGGACTTCCCCTATCAGTGGCCTTCCTTAGGGACTTGGGAAAAGAAGGAGGGAAGATGGGAATGGGGGTAGACTAAGGAGGGGCCACAGCTAGCATAAAAAATGAATAAACTGTCATTAATAAAATAAAAAAATTATTTTGAAAAAAGAAGTAATAAAAGAAAAGATTACTCTCTCCCAGTTCTTTCATAAGATGCCCTGCACTGTCTACAAAGTTTGGCTATGATACCTGGAGGGGACAGCAGCTCCACAAGGAGAAAAATAGAACCGAAAAATCTGGACACAGGGGAATTTTCAGACACTACTATTCCAACCAAGGACAACAGATGCACATGACCTAGAACCCCTGCACAGATGAACTGTAGGTCAGATCAGTGTACAAGAGGGTTCCCAAGTAGTGGGAACAGGGACTGTCTCTGACATAAACTCAGTGGCCTGCTACTTACTGGTGATCAACTCACCATGAGGGGAATGAAGCCATTACAGGCCACAGAGGAAGACAATGCAACCAATCCTCATGAGACCTGATAGACTGGAATCAGTGCAAAGGAGAAGAGGACCTCCTCTGTCAGAGGACTTGGGGAGGGATACGGAAGGAGGAGAGGGTAGGAGGATTTGCTTGGGAGGGGATTAAAGAGGGAGCTACGACTCAGATACAAAGTTCATAAACTGTAATTAATAAAACGATTAAAAAACAATTTTAAAGAAAAAAAAAGGATTTTTCTCTCTCAATTGTTTCCTAAGAATCCCTGTGCTCTGTGCAAAGTTTGGCTATGATACCAGGAGAGGACAGGAGCTCCAGGAGAACAACAAAACCCAAAAATCTGGACCCAGGGGTCTTTTCTGACACTGATACTCCAAGTAAGGACCATTCATGGAGATAACCTAGAACCCCTGCACTGATGTAGACTTTCTCAGCCCAGTGTCCAAGTGGGTTCCCTAGTAATGGGAGCAGGGACTGTCACTGACATGTATTCAATGGCCCTCTCTTTGATCACCTCCCCGTGAGAGGGGTTGAGCTTTACCAGGACACAGAGGAAGAACATGCAGTCCCTCTTCTTCATGAGACCTGATAAACTAGGATCAGAGGGAAGGGGAGGAGGACCTCCCTACAAAATTGTCCTTGGTTAGGTAACCGAGAGGAGAACGCAGATGGAGGATGCGATTCCGAAGGGACTAAGGAGGGGTACTGTTTGCCTAAAACGGGAATAAAGCCTAATTAATAAAACAAAAATTTATTTAAAAAATAAAAATAAAAAAGATTCCTTGCTCCCTCTTTTCTAAAAGACTCCCTTCACTCTGTCCAAAGTTTGGCTATGATACCTGAGGGGACAGGAACTCTGCAAGGAGAGCAACAAATAAAAAAAAGGTGGACACGGGGTTCTTTTCTGAGACTAATACTTCAAACAAGGACCATTCATGGAGATAACCTAGAACCCCTGAAAAGATGTAGCCTATGTCAGCTCAGCGTCAAGTGGGTTCCCAAGTATTGGGAACAGGGACTGTCTCTGACATTTAAACTCAGTGGCCTGCTCTTTCATCACCTCCCCATCAGGCAGGTGCAGCCTTTCCTGGCCACAGAGGAAGAAGATGCAGCCACTCCTGATGTGATCTGAGACACTAGGATCACAGGGAAGGGGAGGAACTTCACTATCAGGGGACTTGGGGAGGAGCAGGGGAGGAGATAAGTGAGGGAGGGTGGGATGGGGAGGGGACTAAGGAGGGGCTTCAGCCTGGACAACAAGTGAATCAACTGCAATTAATGAAACAATAAACAAATTTTTTAAAATAGAAAAAACAAACATTTCTCTCTCCCCCTTCTTTCATAAGATTCCCTGCACTCCTCCTGAAGTTTGGCCATGGGACCTGGAGGGGACAGAAGTTCCCCTAAAGGAGCAGCAGAATCAAAAAATCTGGACACAGGCCTCTTTCCTGAGACGGACACTCAAACCAAGGACAATTCATGGGGAGGACCTCGAAACCCTGCACAGAGGGAAGCCTTGGTCTGGTCAGCTCAGGATCCAAGTGGGTTCCCCAGTAATGAAAACTCCCTCTGCCAGCAACTCCTTGCTGGCTTCGTTGATCACCTCCTCCTCTTCCTGAGGGGGGTGCAGCCTGAACAAGATACAGAGGAAGACAAGGCAGCCCCTCTTCCTGAGACCTGATAAAGTAGGATCAGAGGGAAGGGGAAGAGGACCTCCCCTATCAGTGGCCTTCCTTAGGGACTTGGGAAAAGAAGGAGGGAAGATGGGAATGGGGGTAGACTAAGGAGGGGCCACAGCTAGCATAAAAAATGAATAAACTGTCATTAATAAAATAAAAAATTTATTTTGAAAAAAGAAGTAATAAAAGAAAAGATTACTCGCTCCCAGTTCTTTCATAAGATGCCCTGCACTGTCTACAAAGTTTGGCTATGATACCTGGAGGGGACAGCAGCTCCACAAGGAGAAAAATAGAACCGAAAAATCTGGACACAGGGGAATTTTCAGACACTACTATTCCAACCAAGGACAACAGATGCACATGACCTAGAACCCCTGCACAGATGAACTGTAGGTCAGATCAGTGTACAAGAGGGTTCCCAAGTAGTGGGAACAGGGACTGTCTCTGACATAAACTCAGTGGCCTGCTACTTACTGGTGATCAACTCACCATGAGGGGAATGAAGCCATTACAGGCCACAGAGGAAGACAATGCAACCAATCCTCATGAGACCTGATAGACTGGAATCAGTGCAAAGGAGAGGAGGACCTCCTCTGTCAGAGGACTTGGGGAGGGATACGGAAGGAGGAGAGGGTAGGAGGATTTGCTTGGGAGGGGATTAAAGAGGGAGCTACGACTCAGATACAAAGTTCATAAACTGTAATTAATAAAACGATTAAAAAACAATTTTAAAGAAAAAAAAAGGATTTTTCTCTCTCAATTGTTTCCTAAGAATCCCTGTGCTCTGTGCAAAGTTTGGCTATGATACCAGGAGAGGACAGGAGCTCCAGGAGAACAACAAAACCCAAAAATCTGGACCCAGGGGTCTTTTCTGACACTGATACTCCAAGTAAGGACCATTCATGGAGATAACCTAGAACCCCTGCACTGATGTAGACTTTCTCAGCCCAGTGTCCAAGTGGGTTCCCTAGTAATGGGAGCAGGGACTGTCACTGACATGTATTCAATGGCCCTCTCTTTGATCACCTCCCCGTGAGAGGGGTTGAGCTTTACCAGGACACAGAGGAAGAACATGCAGTCCCTCTTCTTCATGAGACCTGATAAACTAGGATCAGAGGGAAGGGGAGGAGGACCTCCCTACAAAATTGTCCTTGGTTAGGTAACCGAGAGGAGAACGCAGATGGAGGATGCGATTCCGAAGGGACTAAGGAGGGGTACTGTTTGCCTAAAACGGGAATAAAGCCTAATTAATAAAACAAAAATTTATTTAAAAAATAAAAATAAAAAAGATTCCTTGCTCCCTCTTTTCTAAAAGACTCCCTTCACTCTGTCCAAAGTTTGGCTATGATACCTGAGGGGACAGGAACTCTGCAAGGAGAGCAACAAATAAAAAAAAAGGTGGACACGGGGTTCTTTTCTGAGACTAATACTTCAAACAAGGACCATTCATGGAGATAACCTAGAACCCCTGAAAAGATGTAGCCTATGTCAGCTCAGCGTCAAGTGGGTTCCCAAGTATTGGGAACAGGGACTGTCTCTGACATTTAAACTCAGTGGCCTGCTCTTTCATCACCTCCCCATCAGGCAGGTGCAGCCTTTCCTGGCCACAGAGGAAGAAGATGCAGCCACTCCTGATGTGATCTGAGACACTAGGATCACAGGGAAGGGGAGGAACTTCACTATCAGGGGACTTGGGGAGGAGCAGGGGAGGAGATAAGTGAGGGAGGGTGGGATGGGGAGGGGACTAAGGAGGGGCTTCAGCCTGGACAACAAGTGAATCAACTGCAATTAATGAAACAATAAACAAATTTTTTAAAATAGAAAAAACAAACATTTCTCTCTCCCCCTTCTTTCATAAGATTCCCTGCACTCCTCCTGAAGTTTGGCCATGGGACCTGGAGGGGACAGAAGTTCCCCTAAAGGAGCAGCAGAATCAAAAAATCTGGACACAGGCCTCTTTCCTGAGACGGACACTCAAACCAAGGACAATTCATGGGGAGGACCTCGAAACCCTGCACAGAGGGAAGCCTTGGTCTGGTCAGCTCAGGATCCAAGTGGGTTCCCCAGTAATGAAAACTCCCTCTGCCAGCAACTCCTTGCTGGCTTCTTTGATCACCTCCTCCTCTTCCTGAGGGGGGTGCAGCCTGAACAAGATACAGAGGAAGACAAGGCAGCCCCTCTTCCTGAGACCTGATAAAGTAGGATCAGAGGGAAGGGGAAGAGGACCTCCCCTATCAGTGGCCTTCCTTAGGGACTTGGGAAAAGAAGGAGGGAAGATGGGAATGGGGGTAGACTAAGGAGGGGCCACAGCTAGCATAAAAAATGAATAAACTGTCATTAATAAAATAAAAAATTTATTTTGAAAAAAGAAGTAATAAAAGAAAAGATTACTCGCTCCCAGTTCTTTCATAAGATGCCCTGCACTGTCTACAAAGTTTGGCTATGATACCTGGAGGGGACAGCAGCTCCACAAGGAGAAAAATAGAACCGAAAAATCTGGACACAGGGGAATTTTCAGACACTACTATTCCAACCAAGGACAACAGATGCACATGACCTAGAACCCCTGCACAGATGAACTGTAGGTCAGATCAGTGTACAAGAGGGTTCCCAAGTAGTGGGAACAGGGACTGTCTCTGACATAAACTCAGTGGCCTGCTACTTACTGGTGATCAACTCACCATGAGGGGAATGAAGCCATTACAGGCCACAGAGGAAGACAATGCAACCAATCCTCATGAGAGCTGATAGACTGGAATCAGTGCAAAGGAGAGGAGGACCTCCTCTGTCAGAGGACTTGGGGAGGGATACGGAAGGAGGAGAGGGTAGGAGGATTTGCTTGGGAGGGGATTAAAGAGGGAGCTACGACTCAGATACAAAGTTCATAAACTGTAATTAATAAAACGATTAAAAAACAATTTTAAAGAAAAAAAAAGGATTTTTCTCTCTCAATTGTTTCCTAAGAATCCCTGTGCTCTGTGCAAAGTTTGGCTATGATACCAGGAGAGGACAGGAGCTCCAGGAGAACAACAAAACCCAAAAATCTGGACCCAGGGGTCTTTTCTGACACTGATACTCCAAGTAAGGACCATTCATGGAGATAACCTAGAACCCCTGCACTGATGTAGACTTTCTCAGCCCAGTGTCCAAGTGGGTTCCCTAGTAATGGGAGCAGGGACTGTCACTGACATGTATTCAATGGCCCTCTCTTTGATCACCTCCCCGTGAGAGGGGTTGTGCTTTACCAGGACACAGAGGAAGAACATGCAGTCCCTCTTCTTCATGAGACCTGATAAACTAGGATCAGAGGGAAGGGGAGGAGGACCTCCCTACAAAATTGTCCTTGGTTAGGTAACTGAGAGGAGAACGCAGATGGAGGATGCGATTCCGAAGGGACTAAGGAGGGGTACTGTTTGCCTAAAACGGGAATAAAGCCTAATTAATAAAACAAAAATTTATTTAAAAAATAAAAATAAAAAAGATTCCTTGCTCCCTCTTTTCTAAAAGACTCCCTTCACTCTGTCCAAAGTTTGGCTATGATACCTGAGGGGACAGGAACTCTGCAAGGAGAGCAACAAATAAAAAAAAAGGTGGACACGGGGTTCTTTTCTGAGACTAATACTTCAAACAAGGACCATTCATGGAGATAACCTAGAACCCCTGAAAAGATGTAGCCTATGTCAGCTCAGCGTCAAGTGGGTTCCCAAGTATTGGGAACAGGGACTGTCTCTGACATTTAAACTCAGTGGCCTGCTCTTTCATCACCTCCCCATCAGGCAGGTGCAGCCTTTCCTGGCCACAGAGGAAGAAGATGCAGCCACTCCTGATGTGATCTGAGACACTAGGATCACAGGGAAGGGGAGGAACTTCACTATCAGGGGACTTGGGGAGGAGCAGGGGAGGAGATAAGTGAGGGAGGGTGGGATGGGGAGGGGACTAAGGAGGGGCTTCAGCCTGGACAACAAGTGAATCAACTGCAATTAATGAAACAATAAACAAATTTTTTAAAATAGAAAAAACAAACATTTCTCTCTCCCCCTTCTTTCATAAGATTCCCTGCACTCCTCCTGAAGTTTAGCCATGGGACCTGGAGGGGACAGAAGTTCCCCTAAAGGAGCAGCAGAATCAAAAAATCTGGACACAGGCCTCTTTCCTGAGACGGACACTCAAACCAAGGACAATTCATGGGGAGGACCTCGAAACCCTGCACAGAGGGAAGCCTTGGTCTGGTCAGCTCAGGATCCAAGTGGGTTCCCCAGTAATGAAAACTCCCTCTGCCAGCAACTCCTTGCTGGCTTCTTTGATCACCTCCTCCTCTTCCTGAGGGGGGTGCAGCCTGAACAAGATACAGAGGAAGACAAGGCAGCCCCTCTTCCTGAGACCTGATAAAGTAGGATCAGAGGGAAGGGGAAGAGGACTTCCCCTATCAGTGGCCTTCCTTAGGGACTTGGGAAAAGAAGGAGGGAAGATGGGAATGGGGGTAGACTAAGGAGGGGCCACAGCTAGCATAAAAAATGAATAAACTGTCATTAATAAAATAAAAAAATTATTTTGAAAAAAGAAGTAATAAAAGAAAAGATTACTCGCTCCCAGTTCTTTCATAAGATGCCCTGCACTGTCTACAAAGTTTGGCTATGATACCTGGAGGGGACAGCAGCTCCACAAGGAGAAAAATAGAACCGAAAAATCTGGACACAGGGGAATTTTCAGACACTACTATTCCAACCAAGGACAACAGATGCACATGACCTAGAACCCCTGCACAGATGAACTGTAGGTCAGATCAGTGTACAAGAGGGTTCCCAAGTAGTGGGAACAGGGACTGTCTCTGACATAAACTCAGTGGCCTGCTACTTACTGGTGATCAACTCACCATGAGGGGAATGAAGCCATTACAGGCCACAGAGGAAGACAATGCAACCAATCCTCATGAGAGCTGATAGACTGGAATCAGTGCAAAGGAGAGGAGGACCTCCTCTGTCAGAGGACTTGGGGAGGGATACGGAAGGAGGAGAGGGTAGGAGGATTTGCTTGGGAGGGGATTAAAGAGGGAGCTACGACTCAGATACAAAGTTCATAAACTGTAATTAATAAAACGATTAAAAAACAATTTTAAAGAAAAAAAAAGGATTTTTCTCTCTCAATTGTTTCCTAAGAATCCCTGTGCTCTGTGCAAAGTTTGGCTATGATACCAGGAGAGGACAGGAGCTCCAGGAGAACAACAAAACCCAAAAATCTGGACCCAGGGGTCTTTTCTGACACTGATACTCCAAGTAAGGACCATTCATGGAGATAACCTAGAACCCCTGCACTGATGTAGACTTTCTCAGCCCAGTGTCCAAGTGGGTTCCCTAGTAATGGGAGCAGGGACTGTCACTGACATGTATTCAATGGCCCTCTCTTTGATCACCTCCCCGTGAGAGGGGTTGAGCTTTACCAGGACACAGAGGAAGAACATGCAGTCCCTCTTCTTCATGAGACCTGATAAACTAGGATCAGAGGGAAGGGGAGGAGGACCTCCCTACAAAATTGTCCTTGGTTAGGTAACTGAGAGGAGAACGCAGATGGAGGATGCGATTCCGAAGGGACTAAGGAGGGGTACTGTTTGCCTAAAACGGGAATAAAGCCTAATTAATAAAACAAAAATTTATTTAAAAAATAAAAATAAAAAAGATTCCTTGCTCCCTCTTTTCTAAAAGACTCCCTTCACTCTGTCCAAAGTTTGGCTATGATACCTGAGGGGACAGGAACTCTGCAAGGAGAGCAACAAATAAAAAAAAAAGGTGGACACGGGGTTCTTTTCTGAGACTAATACTTCAAACAAGGACCATTCATGGAGATAACCTAGAACCCCTGAAAAGATGTAGCCTATGTCAGCTCAGCGTCAAGTGGGTTCCCAAGTATTGGGAACAGGGACTGTCTCTGACATTTAAACTCAGTGGCCTGCTCTTTCATCACCTCCCCATCAGGCAGGTGCAGCCTTTCCTGGCCACAGAGGAAGAAGATGCAGCCACTCCTGATGTGATCTGAGACACTAGGATCACAGGGAAGGGGAGGAACTTCACTATCAGGGGACTTGGGGAGGAGCAGGGGAGGAGATAAGTGAGGGAGGGTGGGATGGGGAGGGGACTAAGGAGGGGCTTCAGCCTGGACAACAAGTGAATCAACTGCAATTAATGAAACAATAAACAAATTTTTTAAAATAGAAAAAACAAACATTTCTCTCTCCCCCTTCTTTCATAAGATTCCCTGCACTCCTCCTGAAGTTTGGCCATGGGACCTGGAGGGGACAGAAGTTCCCCTAAAGGAGCAGCAGAATCAAAAAATCTGGACACAGGCCTCTTTCCTGAGACGGACACTCAAACCAAGGACAATTCATGGGGAGGACCTCGAAACCCTGCACAGAGGGAAGCCTTGGTCTGGTCAGCTCAGGATCCAAGTGGGTTCCCCAGTAATGAAAACTCCCTCTGCCAGCAACTCCTTGCTGGCTTCTTTGATCACCTCCTCCTCTTCCTGAGGGGGGTGCAGCCTGAACAAGATACAGAGGAAGACAAGGCAGCCCCTCTTCCTGAGACCTGATAAAGTAGGATCAGAGGGAAGGGGAAGAGGACCTCCCCTATCAGTGGCCTTCCTTAGGGACTTGGGAAAAGAAGGAGGGAAGATGGGAATGGGGGTAGACTAAGGAGGGGCCACAGCTAGCATAAAAAATGAATAAACTGTCATTAATAAAATAAAAAAATTATTTTGAAAAAAGAAGTAATAAAAGAAAAGATTACTCGCTCCCAGTTCTTTCATAAGATGCCCTGCACTGTCTACAAAGTTTGGCTATGATACCTGGAGGGGACAGCAGCTCCACAAGGAGAAAAATAGAACCGAAAAATCTGGACACAGGGGAATTTTCAGACACTACTATTCCAACCAAGGACAACAGATGCACATGACCTAGAACCCCTGCACAGATGAACTGTAGGTCAGATCAGTGTACAAGAGGGTTCCCAAGTAGTGGGAACAGGGACTGTCTCTGACATAAACTCAGTGGCCTGCTACTTACTGGTGATCAACTCACCATGAGGGGAATGAAGCCATTACAGGCCACAGAGGAAGACAATGCAACCAATCCTCATGAGAGCTGATAGACTGGAATCAGTGCAAAGGAGAGGAGGACCTCCTCTGTCAGAGGACTTGGGGAGGGATACGGAAGGAGGAGAGGGTAGGAGGATTTGCTTGGGAGGGGATTAAAGAGGGAGCTACGACTCAGATACAAAGTTCATAAACTGTAATTAATAAAACGATTAAAAAACAATTTTAAAGAAAAAAAAAGGATTTTTCTCTCTCAATTGTTTCCTAAGAATCCCTGTGCTCTGTGCAAAGTTTGGCTATGATACCAGGAGAGGACAGGAGCTCCAGGAGAACAACAAAACCCAAAAATCTGGACCCAGGGGTCTTTTCTGACACTGATACTCCAAGTAAGGACCATTCATGGAGATAACCTAGAACCCCTGCACTGATGTAGACTTTCTCAGCCCAGTGTCCAAGTGGGTTCCCTAGTAATGGGAGCAGGGACTGTCACTGACATGTATTCAATGGCCCTCTCTTTGATCACCTCCCCGTGAGAGGGGTTGAGCTTTACCAGGACACAGAGGAAGAACATGCAGTCCCTCTTCTTCATGAGACCTGATAAACTAGGATCAGAGGGAAGGGGAGGAGGACCTCCCTACAAAATTGTCCTTGGTTAGGTAACTGAGAGGAGAACGCAGATGGAGGATGCGATTCCGAAGGGACTAAGGAGGGGTACTGTTTGCCTAAAACGGGAATAAAGCCTAATTAATAAAACAAAAATTTATTTAAAAAATAAAAATAAAAAAGATTCCTTGCTCCCTCTTTTCTAAAAGACTCCCTTCACTCTGTCCAAAGTTTGGCTATGATACCTGAGGGGACAGGAACTCTGCAAGGAGAGCAACAAATAAAAAAAAAAGGTGGACACGGGGTTCTTTTCTGAGACTAATACTTCAAACAAGGACCATTCATGGAGATAACCTAGAACCCCTGAAAAGATGTAGCCTATGTCAGCTCAGCGTCAAGTGGGTTCCCAAGTATTGGGAACAGGGACTGTCTCTGACATTTAAACTCAGTGGCCTGCTCTTTCATCACCTCCCCATCAGGCAGGTGCAGCCTTTCCTGGCCACAGAGGAAGAAGATGCAGCCACTCCTGATGTGATCTGAGACACTAGGATCACAGGGAAGGGGAGGAACTTCACTATCAGGGGACTTGGGGAGGAGCAGGGGAGGAGATAAGTGAGGGAGGGTGGGATGGGGAGGGGACTAAGGAGGGGCTTCAGCCTGGACAACAAGTGAATCAACTGCAATTAATGAAACAATAAACAAATTTTTTAAAATAGAAAAAACAAACATTTCTCTCTCCCCCTTCTTTCATAAGATTCCCTGCACTCCTCCTGAAGTTTGGCCATGGGACCTGGAGGGGACAGAAGTTCCCCTAAAGGAGCAGCAGAATCAAAAAATCTGGACACAGGCCTCTTTCCTGAGACGGACACTCAAACCAAGGACAATTCATGGGGAGGACCTCGAAACCCTGCACAGAGGGAAGCCTTGGTCTGGTCAGCTCAGGATCCAAGTGGGTTCCCCAGTAATGAAAACTCCCTCTGCCAGCAACTCCTTGCTGGCTTCTTTGATCACCTCCTCCTCTTCCTGAGGGGGGTGCAGCCTGAACAAGATACAGAGGAAGACAAGGCAGCCCCTCTTCCTGAGACCTGATAAAGTAGGATCAGAGGGAAGGGGAAGAGGACCTCCCCTATCAGTGGCCTTCCTTAGGGACTTGGGAAAAGAAGGAGGGAAGATGGGAATGGGGGTAGACTAAGGAGGGGCCACAGCTAGCATAAAAAATGAATAAACTGTCATTAATAAAATAAAAAATTTATTTTGAAAAAAGAAGTAATAAAAGAAAAGATTACTCGCTCCCAGTTCTTTCATAAGATGCCCTGCACTGTCTACAAAGTTTGGCTATGATACCTGGAGGGGACAGCAGCTCCACAAGGAGAAAAATAGAACCGAAAAATCTGGACACAGGGGAATTTTCAGACACTACTATTCCAACCAAGGACAACAGATGCACATGACCTAGAACCCCTGCACAGATGAACTGTAGGTCAGATCAGTGTACAAGAGGGTTCCCAAGTAGTGGGAACAGGGACTGTCTCTGACATAAACTCAGTGGCCTGCTACTTACTGGTGATCAACTCACCATGAGGGGAATGAAGCCATTACAGGCCACAGAGGAAGACAATGCAACCAATCCTCATGAGAGCTGATAGACTGGAATCAGTGCAAAGGAGAGGAGGACCTCCTCTGTCAGAGGACTTGGGGAGGGATACGGAAGGAGGAGAGGGTAGGAGGATTTGCTTGGGAGGGGATTAAAGAGGGAGCTACGACTCAGATACAAAGTTCATAAACTGTAATTAATAAAACGATTAAAAAACAATTTTAAAGAAAAAAAAAGGATTTTTCTCTCTCAATTGTTTCCTAAGAATCCCTGTGCTCTGTGCAAAGTTTGGCTATGATACCAGGAGAGGACAGGAGCTCCAGGAGAACAACAAAACCCAAAAATCTGGACCCAGGGGTCTTTTCTGACACTGATACTCCAAGTAAGGACCATTCATGGAGATAACCTAGAACCCCTGCACTGATGTAGACTTTCTCAGCCCAGTGTCCAAGTGGGTTCCCTAGTAATGGGAGCAGGGACTGTCACTGACATGTATTCAATGGCCCTCTCTTTGATCACCTCCCCGTGAGAGGGGTTGAGCTTTACCAGGACACAGAGGAAGAACATGCAGTCCCTCTTCTTCATGAGACCTGATAAACTAGGATCAGAGGGAAGGGGAGGAGGACCTCCCTACAAAATTGTCCTTGGTTAGGTAACTGAGAGGAGAACGCAGATGGAGGATGCGATTCCGAAGGGACTAAGGAGGGGTACTGTTTGCCTAAAACGGGAATAAAGCCTAATTAATAAAACAAAAATTTATTTAAAAAATAAAAATAAAAAAGATTCCTTGCTCCCTCTTTTCTAAAAGACTCCCTTCACTCTGTCCAAAGTTTGGCTATGATACCTGAGGGGACAGGAACTCTGCAAGGAGAGCAACAAATAAAAAAAAAGGTGGACACGGGGTTCTTTTCTGAGACTAATACTTCAAACAAGGACCATTCATGGAGATAACCTAGAACCCCTGAAAAGATGTAGCCTATGTCAGCTCAGCGTCAAGTGGGTTCCCAAGTATTGGGAACAGGGACTGTCTCTGACATTTAAACTCAGTGGCCTGCTCTTTCATCACCTCCCCATCAGGCAGGTGCAGCCTTTCCTGGCCACAGAGGAAGAAGATGCAGCCACTCCTGATGTGATCTGAGACACTAGGATCACAGGGAAGGGGAGGAACTTCACTATCAGGGGACTTGGGGAGGAGCAGGGGAGGAGATAAGTGAGGGAGGGTGGGATGGGGAGGGGACTAAGGAGGGGCTTCAGCCTGGACAACAAGTGAATCAACTGCAATTAATGAAACAATAAACAAATTTTTTAAAATAGAAAAAACAAACATTTCTCTCTCCCCCTTCTTTCATAAGA
Organism: Meriones unguiculatus; assembly: GCF_030254825.1. Taxonomy (NCBI): domain Eukaryota; kingdom Metazoa; phylum Chordata; class Mammalia; order Rodentia; family Muridae; genus Meriones; species Meriones unguiculatus. The sequence continues at coordinate 139,916,069 of NC_083369.1, read as the reverse complement.
TTCCCTGCACTCCTCCTGAAGTTTGGCCATGGGACCTGGAGGGGACAGAAGTTCCCCTAAAGGAGCAGCAGAATCAAAAAATCTGGACACAGGCCTCTTTCCTGAGACAGACACTCAAACCAAGGACAATTCATGCGGAGGACCTCGAAACCCTGCACAGAGGGAAGCCTTGGTCTGGTCAGCTCAGGATCCAAGTGGGTTCCCTAGTAATGAAAACTCCCTCTGCCAGCAACTCCTTGCTGGCTTCTTTGATCACCTCCTCCTCTTCCTGAGGGGGGTGCAGCCTGAACAAGATACAGAGGAAGACAAGGCAGCCCCTCTTCCTGAGACCTGATAAAGTAGGATCAGAGGGAAGGGGAAGAGGACCTCCCCTATCAGTGGCCTTCCTTAGGGACTTGGGAAAAGAAGGAGGGAAGATGGGAATGGGGGTAGACTAAGGAGGGGCCACAGCTAGCATAAAAAATGAATAAACTGTCATTAATAAAATAAAAAATTTATTTTGAAAAAAGAAGTAATAAAAGAAAAGATTACTCGCTCCCAGTTCTTTCATAAGATGCCCTGCACTGTCTACAAAGTTTGGCTATGATACCTGGAGGGGACAGCAGCTCCACAAGGAGAAAAATAGAACCGAAAAATCTGGACACAGGGGAATTTTCAGACACTACTATTCCAACCAAGGACAACAGATGCACATGACCTAGAACCCCTGCACAGATGAACTGTAGGTCAGATCAGTGTACAAGAGGGTTCCCAAGTAGTGGGAACAGGGACTGTCTCTGACATAAACTCAGTGGCCTGCTACTTACTGGTGATCAACTCACCATGAGGGGAATGAAGCCATTACAGGCCACAGAGGAAGACAATGCAACCAATCCTCATGAGAGCTGATAGACTGGAATCAGTGCAAAGGAGAGGAGGACCTCCTCTGTCAGAGGACTTGGGGAGGGATACGGAAGGAGGAGAGGGTAGGAGGATTTGCTTGGGAGGGGATTAAAGAGGGAGCTACGACTCAGATACAAAGTTCATAAACTGTAATTAATAAAACGATTAAAAAACAATTTTAAAGAAAAAAAAAGGATTTTTCTCTCTCAATTGTTTCCTAAGAATCCCTGTGCTCTGTGCAAAGTTTGGCTATGATACCAGGAGAGGACAGGAGCTCCAGGAGAACAACAAAACCCAAAAATCTGGACCCAGGGGTCTTTTCTGACACTGATACTCCAAGTAAGGACCATTCATGGAGATAACCTAGAACCCCTGCACTGATGTAGACTTTCTCAGCCCAGTGTCCAAGTGGGTTCCCTAGTAATGGGAGCAGGGACTGTCACTGACATGTATTCAATGGCCCTCTCTTTGATCACCTCCCCGTGAGAGGGGTTGAGCTTTACCAGGACACAGAGGAAGAACATGCAGTCCCTCTTCTTCATGAGACCTGATAAACTAGGATCAGAGGGAAGGGGAGGAGGACCTCCCTACAAAATTGTCCTTGGTTAGGTAACTGAGAGGAGAACGCAGATGGAGGATGCGATTCCGAAGGGACTAAGGAGGGGTACTGTTTGCCTAAAACGGGAATAAAGCCTAATTAATAAAACAAAAATTTATTTAAAAAATAAAAATAAAAAAGATTCCTTGCTCCCTCTTTTCTAAAAGACTCCCTTCACTCTGTCCAAAGTTTGGCTATGATACCTGAGGGGACAGGAACTCTGCAAGGAGAGCAACAAATAAAAAAAAGGTGGACACGGGGTTCTTTTCTGAGACTAATACTTCAAACAAGGACCATTCATGGAGATAACCTAGAACCCCTGAAAAGATGTAGCCTATGTCAGCTCAGCGTCAAGTGGGTTCCCAAGTATTGGGAACAGGGACTGTCTCTGACATTTAAACTCAGTGGCCTGCTCTTTCATCACCTCCCCATCAGGCAGGTGCAGCCTTTCCTGGCCACAGAGGAAGAAGATGCAGCCACTCCTGATGTGATCTGAGACACTAGGATCACAGGGAAGGGGAGGAACTTCACTATCAGGGGACTTGGGGAGGAGCAGGGGAGGAGATAAGTGAGGGAGGGTGGGATGGGGAGGGGACTAAGGAGGGGCTTCAGCCTGGACAACAAGTGAATCAACTGCAATTAATGAAACAATAAACAAATTTTTTAAAATAGAAAAAACAAACATTTCTCTCTCCCCCTTCTTTCATAAGATTCCCTGCACTCCTCCTGAAGTTTGGCCATGGGACCTGGAGGGGACAGAAGTTCCCCTAAAGGAGCAGCAGAATCAAAAAATCTGGACACAGGCCTCTTTCCTGAGACGGACACTCAAACCAAGGACAATTCATGGGGAGGACCTCGAAACCCTGCACAGAGGGAAGCCTTGGTCTGGTCAGCTCAGGATCCAAGTGGGTTCCCCAGTAATGAAAACTCCCTCTGCCAGCAACTCCTTGCTGGCTTCTTTGATCACCTCCTCCTCTTCCTGAGGGGGGTGCAGCCTGAACAAGATACAGAGGAAGACAAGGCAGCCCCTCTTCCTGAGACCTGATAAAGTAGGATCAGAGGGAAGGGGAAGAGGACTTCCCCTATCAGTGGCCTTCCTTAGGGACTTGGGAAAAGAAGGAGGGAAGATGGGAATGGGGGTAGACTAAGGAGGGGCCACAGCTAGCATAAAAAATGAATAAACTGTCATTAATAAAATAAAAAAATTATTTTGAAAAAAGAAGTAATAAAAGAAAAGATTACTCGCTCCCAGTTCTTTCATAAGATGCCCTGCACTGTCTACAAAGTTTGGCTATGATACCTGGAGGGGACAGCAGCTCCACAAGGAGAAAAATAGAACCGAAAAATCTGGACACAGGGGAATTTTCAGACACTACTATTCCAACCAAGGACAACAGATGCACATGACCTAGAACCCCTGCACAGATGAACTGTAGGTCAGATCAGTGTACAAGAGGGTTCCCAAGTAGTGGGAACAGGGACTGTCTCTGACATAAACTCAGTGGCCTGCTACTTACTGGTGATCAACTCACCATGAGGGGAATGAAGCCATTACAGGCCACAGAGGAAGACAATGCAACCAATCCTCATGAGAGCTGATAGACTGGAATCAGTGCAAAGGAGAGGAGGACCTCCTCTGTCAGAGGACTTGGGGAGGGATACGGAAGGAGGAGAGGGTAGGAGGATTTGCTTGGGAGGGGATTAAAGAGGGAGCTACGACTCAGATACAAAGTTCATAAACTGTAATTAATAAAACGATTAAAAAACAATTTTAAAGAAAAAAAAAGGATTTTTCTCTCTCAATTGTTTCCTAAGAATCCCTGTGCTCTGTGCAAAGTTTGGCTATGATACCAGGAGAGGACAGGAGCTCCAGGAGAACAACAAAACCCAAAAATCTGGACCCAGGGGTCTTTTCTGACACTGATACTCCAAGTAAGGACCATTCATGGAGATAACCTAGAACCCCTGCACTGATGTAGACTTTCTCAGCCCAGTGTCCAAGTGGGTTCCCTAGTAATGGGAGCAGGGACTGTCACTGACATGTATTCAATGGCCCTCTCTTTGATCACCTCCCCGTGAGAGGGGTTGAGCTTTACCAGGACACAGAGGAAGAACATGCAGTCCCTCTTCTTCATGAGACCTGATAAACTAGGATCAGAGGGAAGGGGAGGAGGACCTCCCTACAAAATTGTCCTTGGTTAGGTAACTGAGAGGAGAACGCAGATGGAGGATGCGATTCCGAAGGGACTAAGGAGGGGTACTGTTTGCCTAAAACGGGAATAAAGCCTAATTAATAAAACAAAAATTTATTTAAAAAATAAAAATAAAAAAGATTCCTTGCTCCCTCTTTTCTAAAAGACTCCCTTCACTCTGTCCAAAGTTTGGCTATGATACCTGAGGGGACAGGAACTCTGCAAGGAGAGCAACAAATAAAAAAAAGGTGGACACGGGGTTCTTTTCTGAGACTAATACTTCAAACAAGGACCATTCATGGAGATAACCTAGAACCCCTGAAAAGATGTAGCCTATGTCAGCTCAGCGTCAAGTGGGTTCCCAAGTATTGGGAACAGGGACTGTCTCTGACATTTAAACTCAGTGGCCTGCTCTTTCATCACCTCCCCATCAGGCAGGTGCAGCCTTTCCTGGCCACAGAGGAAGAAGATGCAGCCACTCCTGATGTGATCTGAGACACTAGGATCACAGGGAAGGGGAGGAACTTCACTATCAGGGGACTTGGGGAGGAGCAGGGGAGGAGATAAGTGAGGGAGGGTGGGATGGGGAGGGGACTAAGGAGGGGCTTCAGCCTGGACAACAAGTGAATCAACTGCAATTAATGAAACAATAAACAAATTTTTTAAAATAGAAAAAACAAACATTTCTCTCTCCCCCTTCTTTCATAAGATTCCCTGCACTCCTCCTGAAGTTTGGCCATGGGACCTGGAGGGGACAGAAGTTCCCCTAAAGGAGCAGCAGAATCAAAAAATCTGGACACAGGCCTCTTTCCTGAGACGGACACTCAAACCAAGGACAATTCATGGGGAGGACCTCGAAACCCTGCACAGAGGGAAGCCTTGGTCTGGTCAGCTCAGGATCCAAGTGGGTTCCCCAGTAATGAAAACTCCCTCTGCCAGCAACTCCTTGCTGGCTTCTTTGATCACCTCCTCCTCTTCCTGAGGGGGGTGCAGCCTGAACAAGATACAGAGGAAGACAAGGCAGCCCCTCTTCCTGAGACCTGATAAAGTAGGATCAGAGGGAAGGGGAAGAGGACTTCCCCTATCAGTGGCCTTCCTTAGGGACTTGGGAAAAGAAGGAGGGAAGATGGGAATGGGGGTAGACTAAGGAGGGGCCACAGCTAGCATAAAAAATGAATAAACTGTCATTAATAAAATAAAAAAATTATTTTGAAAAAAGAAGTAATAAAAGAAAAGATTACTCGCTCCCAGTTCTTTCATAAGATGCCCTGCACTGTCTACAAAGTTTGGCTATGATACCTGGAGGGGACAGCAGCTCCACAAGGAGAAAAATAGAACCGAAAAATCTGGACACAGGGGAATTTTCAGACACTACTATTCCAACCAAGGACAACAGATGCACATGACCTAGAACCCCTGCACAGATGAACTGTAGGTCAGATCAGTGTACAAGAGGGTTCCCAAGTAGTGGGAACAGGGACTGTCTCTGACATAAACTCAGTGGCCTGCTACTTACTGGTGATCAACTCACCATGAGGGGAATGAAGCCATTACAGGCCACAGAGGAAGACAATGCAACCAATCCTCATGAGAGCTGATAGACTGGAATCAGTGCAAAGGAGAAGAGGACCTCCTCTGTCAGAGGACTTGGGGAGGGATACGGAAGGAGGAGAGGGTAGGAGGATTTGCTTGGGAGGGGATTAAAGAGGGAGCTACGACTCAGATACAAAGTTCATAAACTGTAATTAATAAAACGATTAAAAAACAATTTTAAAGAAAAAAAAAGGATTTTTCTCTCTCAATTGTTTCCTAAGAATCCCTGTGCTCTGTGCAAAGTTTGGCTATGATACCAGGAGAGGACAGGAGCTCCAGGAGAACAACAAAACCCAAAAATCTGGACCCAGGGGTCTTTTCTGACACTGATACTCCAAGTAAGGACCATTCATGGAGATAACCTAGAACCCCTGCACTGATGTAGACTTTCTCAGCCCAGTGTCCAAGTGGGTTCCCTAGTAATGGGAGCAGGGACTGTCACTGACATGTATTCAATGGCCCTCTCTTTGATCACCTCCCCGTGAGAGGGGTTGAGCTTTACCAGGACACAGAGGAAGAACATGCAGTCCCTCTTCTTCATGAGACCTGATAAACTAGGATCAGAGGGAAGGGGAGGAGGACCTCCCTACAAAATTGTCCTTGGTTAGGTAACTGAGAGGAGAACGCAGATGGAGGATGCGATTCCGAAGGGACTAAGGAGGGGTACTGTTTGCCTAAAACGGGAATAAAGCCTAATTAATAAAACAAAAATTTATTTAAAAAATAAAAATAAAAAAGATTCCTTGCTCCCTCTTTTCTAAAAGACTCCCTTCACTCTGTCCAAAGTTTGGCTATGATACCTGAGGGGACAGGAACTCTGCAAGGAGAGCAACAAATAAAAAAAAGGTGGACACGGGGTTCTTTTCTGAGACTAATACTTCAAACAAGGACCATTCATGGAGATAACCTAGAACCCCTGAAAAGATGTAGCCTATGTCAGCTCAGCGTCAAGTGGGTTCCCAAGTATTGGGAACAGGGACTGTCTCTGACATTTAAACTCAGTGGCCTGCTCTTTCATCACCTCCCCATCAGGCAGGTGCAGCCTTTCCTGGCCACAGAGGAAGAAGATGCAGCCACTCCTGATGTGATCTGAGACACTAGGATCACAGGGAAGGGGAGGAACTTCACTATCAGGGGACTTGGGGAGGAGCAGGGGAGGAGATAAGTGAGGGAGGGTGGGATGGGGAGGGGACTAAGGAGGGGCTTCAGCCTGGACAACAAGTGAATCAACTGCAATTAATGAAACAATAAACAAATTTTTTAAAATAGAAAAAACAAACATTTCTCTCTCCCCCTTCTTTCATAAGATTCCCTGCACTCCTCCTGAAGTTTGGCCATGGGACCTGGAGGGGACAGAAGTTCCCCTAAAGGAGCAGCAGAATCAAAAAATCTGGACACAGGCCTCTTTCCTGAGACGGACACTCAAACCAAGGACAATTCATGCGGAGGACCTCGAAACCCTGCACAGAGGGAAGCCTTGGTCTGGTCAGCTCAGGATCCAAGTGGGTTCCCTAGTAATGAAAACTCCCTCTGCCAGCAACTCCTTGCTGGCTTCTTTGATCACCTCCTCCTCTTCCTGAGGGGGGTGCAGCCTGAACAAGATACAGAGGAAGACAAGGCAGCCCCTCTTCCTGAGACCTGATAAAGTAGGATCAGAGGGAAGGGGAAGAGGACCTCCCCTATCAGTGGCCTTCCTTAGGGACTTGGGAAAAGAAGGAGGGAAGATGGGAATGGGGGTAGACTAAGGAGGGGCCACAGCTAGCATAAAAAATGAATAAACTGTCATTAATAAAATAAAAAATTTATTTTGAAAAAAGAAGTAATAAAAGAAAAGATTACTCGCTCCCAGTTCTTTCATAAGATGCCCTGCACTGTCTACAAAGTTTGGCTATGATACCTGGAGGGGACAGCAGCTCCACAAGGAGAAAAATAGAACCGAAAAATCTGGACACAGGGGAATTTTCAGACACTACTATTCCAACCAAGGACAACAGATGCACATGACCTAGAACCCCTGCACAGATGAACTGTAGGTCAGATCAGTGTACAAGAGGGTTCCCAAGTAGTGGGAACAGGGACTGTCTCTGACATAAACTCAGTGGCCTGCTACTTACTGGTGATCAACTCACCATGAGGGGAATGAAGCCATTACAGGCCACAGAGGAAGACAATGCAACCAATCCTCATGAGAGCTGATAGACTGGAATCAGTGCAAAGGAGAGGAGGACCTCCTCTGTCAGAGGACTTGGGGAGGGATACGGAAGGAGGAGAGGGTAGGAGGATTTGCTTGGGAGGGGATTAAAGAGGGAGCTACGACTCAGATACAAAGTTCATAAACTGTAATTAATAAAACGATTAAAAAACAATTTTAAAGAAAAAAAAAGGATTTTTCTCTCTCAATTGTTTCCTAAGAATCCCTGTGCTCTGTGCAAAGTTTGGCTATGATACCAGGAGAGGACAGGAGCTCCAGGAGAACAACAAAACCCAAAAATCTGGACCCAGGGGTCTTTTCTGACACTGATACTCCAAGTAAGGACCATTCATGGAGATAACCTAGAACCCCTGCACTGATGTAGACTTTCTCAGCCCAGTGTCCAAGTGGGTTCCCTAGTAATGGGAGCAGGGACTGTCACTGACATGTATTCAATGGCCCTCTCTTTGATCACCTCCCCGTGAGAGGGGTTGAGCTTTACCAGGACACAGAGGAAGAACATGCAGTCCCTCTTCTTCATGAGACCTGATAAACTAGGATCAGAGGGAAGGGGAGGAGGACCTCCCTACAAAATTGTCCTTGGTTAGGTAACTGAGAGGAGAACGCAGATGGAGGATGCGATTCCGAAGGGACTAAGGAGGGGTACTGTTTGCCTAAAACGGGAATAAAGCCTAATTAATAAAACAAAAATTTATTTAAAAAATAAAAATAAAAAAGATTCCTTGCTCCCTCTTTTCTAAAAGACTCCCTTCACTCTGTCCAAAGTTTGGCTATGATACCTGAGGGGACAGGAACTCTGCAAGGAGAGCAACAAATAAAAAAAAAGGTGGACACGGGGTTCTTTTCTGAGACTAATACTTCAAACAAGGACCATTCATGGAGATAACCTAGAACCCCTGAAAAGATGTAGCCTATGTCAGCTCAGCGTCAAGTGGGTTCCCAAGTATTGGGAACAGGGACTGTCTCTGACATTTAAACTCAGTGGCCTGCTCTTTCATCACCTCCCCATCAGGCAGGTGCAGCCTTTCCTGGCCACAGAGGAAGAAGATGCAGCCACTCCTGATGTGATCTGAGACACTAGGATCACAGGGAAGGGGAGGAACTTCACTATCAGGGGACTTGGGGAGGAGCAGGGGAGGAGATAAGTGAGGGAGGGTGGGATGGGGAGGGGACTAAGGAGGGGCTTCAGCCTGGACAACAAGTGAATCAACTGCAATTAATGAAACAATAAACAAATTTTTTAAAATAGAAAAAACAAACATTTCTCTCTCCCCCTTCTTTCATAAGATTCCCTGCACTCCTCCTGAAGTTTGGCCATGGGACCTGGAGGGGACAGAAGTTCCCCTAAAGGAGCAGCAGAATCAAAAAATCTGGACACAGGCCTCTTTCCTGAGACGGACACTCAAACCAAGGACAATTCATGGGGAGGACCTCGAAACCCTGCACAGAGGGAAGCCTTGGTCTGGTCAGCTCAGGATCCAAGTGGGTTCCCCAGTAATGAAAACTCCCTCTGCCAGCAACTCCTTGCTGGCTTCTTTGATCACCTCCTCCTCTTCCTGAGGGGGGTGCAGCCTGAACAAGATACAGAGGAAGACAAGGCAGCCCCTCTTCCTGAGACCTGATAAAGTAGGATCAGAGGGAAGGGGAAGAGGACTTCCCCTATCAGTGGCCTTCCTTAGGGACTTGGGAAAAGAAGGAGGGAAGATGGGAATGGGGGTAGACTAAGGAGGGGCCACAGCTAGCATAAAAAATGAATAAACTGTCATTAATAAAATAAAAAAATTATTTTGAAAAAAGAAGTAATAAAAGAAAAGATTACTCGCTCCCAGTTCTTTCATAAGATGCCCTGCACTGTCTACAAAGTTTGGCTATGATACCTGGAGGGGACAGCAGCTCCACAAGGAGAAAAATAGAACCGAAAAATCTGGACACAGGGGAATTTTCAGACACTACTATTCCAACCAAGGACAACAGATGCACATGACCTAGAACCCCTGCACAGATGAACTGTAGGTCAGATCAGTGTACAAGAGGGTTCCCAAGTAGTGGGAACAGGGACTGTCTCTGACATAAACTCAGTGGCCTGCTACTTACTGGTGATCAACTCACCATGAGGGGAATGAAGCCATTACAGGCCACAGAGGAAGACAATGCAACCAATCCTCATGAGACCTGATAGACTGGAATCAGTGCAAAGGAGAAGAGGACCTCCTCTGTCAGAGGACTTGGGGAGGGATACGGAAGGAGGAGAGGGTAGGAGGATTTGCTTGGGAGGGGATTAAAGAGGGAGCTATGACTCAGATACAAAGTTCATAAACTGTAATTAATAAAACGATTAAAAAACAATTTTAAAGAAAAAAAAAGGATTTTTCTCTCTCAATTGTTTCCTAAGAATCCCTGTGCTCTGTGCAAAGTTTGGCTATGATACCAGGAGAGGACAGGAGCTCCAGGAGAACAACAAAACCCAAAAATCTGGACCCAGGGGTCTTTTCTGACACTGATACTCCAAGTAAGGACCATTCATGGAGATAACCTAGAACCCCTGCACTGATGTAGACTTTCTCAGCCCAGTGTCCAAGTGGGTTCCCTAGTAATGGGAGCAGGGACTGTCACTGACATGTATTCAATGGCCCTCTCTTTGATCACCTCCCCGTGAGAGGGGTTGAGCTTTACCAGGACACAGAGGAAGAACATGCAGTCCCTCTTCTTCATGAGACCTGATAAACTAGGATCAGAGGGAAGGGGAGGAGGACCTCCCTACAAAATTGTCCTTGGTTAGGTAACTGAGAGGAGAACGCAGATGGAGGATGCGATTCCGAAGGGACTAAGGAGGGGTACTGTTTGCCTAAAACGGGAATAAAGCCTAATTAATAAAACAAAAATTTATTTAAAAAATAAAAATAAAAAAGATTCCTTGCTCCCTCTTTTCTAAAAGACTCCCTTCACTCTGTCCAAAGTTTGGCTATGATACCTGAGGGGACAGGAACTCTGCAAGGAGAGCAACAAATAAAAAAAAAGGTGGACACGGGGTTCTTTTCTGAGACTAATACTTCAAACAAGGACCATTCATGGAGATAACCTAGAACCCCTGAAAAGATGTAGCCTATGTCAGCTCAGCGTCAAGTGGGTTCCCAAGTATTGGGAACAGGGACTGTCTCTGACATTTAAACTCAGTGGCCTGCTCTTTTATCACCTCCCCATCAGGCAGGTGCAGCCTTTCCTGGCCACAGAGGAAGAAGATGCAGCCACTCCTGATGTGATCTGAGACACTAGGATCACAGGGAAGGGGAGGAACTTCACTATCAGGGGACTTGGGGAGGAGCAGGGGAGGAGATAAGTGAGGGAGGGTGGGATGGGGAGGGGACTAAGGAGGGGCTTCAGCCTGGACAACAAGTGAATCAACTGCAATTAATGAAACAATAAACAAATTTTTTAAAATAGAAAAAACAAACATTTCTCTCTCCCCCTTCTTTCATAAGATTCCCTGCACTCCTCCTGAAGTTTGGCCATGGGACCTGGAGGGGACAGAAGTTCCCCTAAAGGAGCAGCAGAATCAAAAAATCTGGACACAGGCCTCTTTCCTGAGACGGACACTCAAACCAAGGACAATTCATGCGGAGGACCTCGAAACCCTGCACAGAGGGAAGCCTTGGTCTGGTCAGCTCAGGATCCAAGTGGGTTCCCTAGTAATGAAAACTCCCTCTGCCAGCAACTCCTTGCTGGCTTCTTTGATCACCTCCTCCTCTTCCTGAGGGGGGTGCAGCCTGAACAAGATACAGAGGAAGACAAGGCAGCCCCTCTTCCTGAGACCTGATAAAGTAGGATCAGAGGGAAGGGGAAGAGGACCTCCCCTATCAGTGGCCTTCCTTAGGGACTTGGGAAAAGAAGGAGGGAAGATGGGAATGGGGGTAGACTAAGGAGGGGCCACAGCTAGCATAAAAAATGAATAAACTGTCATTAATAAAATAAAAAATTTATTTTGAAAAAAGAAGTAATAAAAGAAAAGATTACTCGCTCCCAGTTCTTTCATAAGATGCCCTGCACTGTCTACAAAGTTTGGCTATGATACCTGGAGGGGACAGCAGCTCCACAAGGAGAAAAATAGAACCGAAAAATCTGGACACAGGGGAATTTTCAGACACTACTATTCCAACCAAGGACAACAGATGCACATGACCTAGAACCCCTGCACAGATGAACTGTAGGTCAGATCAGTGTACAAGAGGGTTCCCAAGTAGTGGGAACAGGGACTGTCTCTGACATAAACTCAGTGGCCTGCTACTTACTGGTGATCAACTCACCATGAGGGGAATGAAGCCATTACAGGCCACAGAGGAAGACAATGCAACCAATCCTCATGAGAGCTGATAGACTGGAATCAGTGCAAAGGAGAGGAGGACCTCCTCTGTCAGAGGACTTGGGGAGGGATACGGAAGGAGGAGAGGGTAGGAGGATTTGCTTGGGAGGGGATTAAAGAGGGAGCTACGACTCAGATACAAAGTTCATAAACTGTAATTAATAAAACGATTAAAAAACAATTTTAAAGAAAAAAAAAGGATTTTTCTCTCTCAATTGTTTCCTAAGAATCCCTGTGCTCTGTGCAAAGTTTGGCTATGATACCAGGAGAGGACAGGAGCTCCAGGAGAACAACAAAACCCAAAAATCTGGACCCAGGGGTCTTTTCTGACACTGATACTCCAAGTAAGGACCATTCATGGAGATAACCTAGAACCCCTGCACTGATGTAGACTTTCTCAGCCCAGTGTCCAAGTGGGTTCCCTAGTAATGGGAGCAGGGACTGTCACTGACATGTATTCAATGGCCCTCTCTTTGATCACCTCCCCGTGAGAGGGGTTGAGCTTTACCAGGACACAGAGGAAGAACATGCAGTCCCTCTTCTTCATGAGACCTGATAAACTAGGATCAGAGGGAAGGGGAGGAGGACCTCCCTACAAAATTGTCCTTGGTTAGGTAACTGAGAGGAGAACGCAGATGGAGGATGCGATTCCGAAGGGACTAAGGAGGGGTACTGTTTGCCTAAAACGGGAATAAAGCCTAATTAATAAAACAAAAATTTATTTAAAAAATAAAAATAAAAAAGATTCCTTGCTCCCTCTTTTCTAAAAGACTCCCTTCACTCTGTCCAAAGTTTGGCTATGATACCTGAGGGGACAGGAACTCTGCAAGGAGAGCAACAAATAAAAAAAAGGTGGACACGGGGTTCTTTTCTGAGACTAATACTTCAAACAAGGACCATTCATGGAGATAACCTAGAACCCCTGAAAAGATGTAGCCTATGTCAGCTCAGCGTCAAGTGGGTTCCCAAGTATTGGGAACAGGGACTGTCTCTGACATTTAAACTCAGTGGCCTGCTCTTTCATCACCTCCCCATCAGGCAGGTGCAGCCTTTCCTGGCCACAGAGGAAGAAGATGCAGCCACTCCTGATGTGATCTGAGACACTAGGATCACAGGGAAGGGGAGGAACTTCACTATCAGGGGACTTGGGGAGGAGCAGGGGAGGAGATAAGTGAGGGAGGGTGGGATGGGGAGGGGACTAAGGAGGGGCTTCAGCCTGGACAACAAGTGAATCAACTGCAATTAATGAAACAATAAACAAATTTTTTAAAATAGAAAAAACAAACATTTCTCTCTCCCCCTTCTTTCATAAGATTCCCTGCACTCCTCCTGAAGTTTGGCCATGGGACCTGGAGGGGACAGAAGTTCCCCTAAAGGAGCAGCAGAATCAAAAAATCTGGACACAGGCCTCTTTCCTGAGACGGACACTCAAACCAAGGACAATTCATGCGGAGGACCTCGAAACCCTGCACAGAGGGAAGCCTTGGTCTGGTCAGCTCAGGATCCAAGTGGGTTCCCCAGTAATGAAAACTCCCTCTGCCAGCAACTCCTTGCTGGCTTCTTTGATCACCTCCTCCTCTTCCTGAGGGGGGTGCAGCCTGAACAAGATACAGAGGAAGACAAGGCAGCCCCTCTTCCTGAGACCTGATAAAGTAGGATCAGAGGGAAGGGGAAGAGGACCTCCCCTATCAGTGGCCTTCCTTAGGGACTTGGGAAAAGAAGGAGGGAAGATGGGAATGGGGGTAGACTAAGGAGGGGCCACAGCTAGCATAAAAAATGAATAAACTGTCATTAATAAAATAAAAAATTTATTTTGAAAAAAGAAGTAATAAAAGAAAAGATTACTCGCTCCCAGTTCTTTCATAAGATGCCCTGCACTGTCTACAAAGTTTGGCTATGATACCTGGAGGGGACAGCAGCTCCACAAGGAGAAAAATAGAACCGAAAAATCTGGACACAGGGGAATTTTCAGACACTACTATTCCAACCAAGGACAACAGATGCACATGACCTAGAACCCCTGCACAGATGAACTGTAGGTCAGATCAGTGTACAAGAGGGTTCCCAAGTAGTGGGAACAGGGACTGTCTCTGACATAAACTCAGTGGCCTGCTACTTACTGGTGATCAACTCACCATGAGGGGAATGAAGCCATTACAGGCCACAGAGGAAGACAATGCAACCAATCCTCATGAGAGCTGATAGACTGGAATCAGTGCAAAGGAGAGGAGGACCTCCTCTGTCAGAGGACTTGGGGAGGGATACGGAAGGAGGAGAGGGTAGGAGGATTTGCTTGGGAGGGGATTAAAGAGGGAGCTACGACTCAGATACAAAGTTCATAAACTGTAATTAATAAAACGATTAAAAAACAATTTTAAAGAAAAAAAAAGGATTTTTCTCTCTCAATTGTTTCCTAAGAATCCCTGTGCTCTGTGCAAAGTTTGGCTATGATACCAGGAGAGGACAGGAGCTCCAGGAGAACAACAAAACCCAAAAATCTGGACCCAGGGGTCTTTTCTGACACTGATACTCCAAGTAAGGACCATTCATGGAGATAACCTAGAACCCCTGCACTGATGTAGACTTTCTCAGCCCAGTGTCCAAGTGGGTTCCCTAGTAATGGGAGCAGGGACTGTCACTGACATGTATTCAATGGCCCTCTCTTTGATCACCTCCCCGTGAGAGGGGTTGAGCTTTACCAGGACACAGAGGAAGAACATGCAGTCCCTCTTCTTCATGAGACCTGATAAACTAGGATCAGAGGGAAGGGGAGGAGGACCTCCCTACAAAATTGTCCTTGGTTAGGTAACTGAGAGGAGAACGCAGATGGAGGATGCGATTCCGAAGGGACTAAGGAGGGGTACTGTTTGCCTAAAACGGGAATAAAGCCTAATTAATAAAACAAAAATTTATTTAAAAAATAAAAATAAAAAAGATTCCTTGCTCCCTCTTTTCTAAAAGACTCCCTTCACTCTGTCCAAAGTTTGGCTATGATACCTGAGGGGACAGGAACTCTGCAAGGAGAGCAACAAATAAAAAAAAAGGTGGACACGGGGTTCTTTTCTGAGACTAATACTTCAAACAAGGACCATTCATGGAGATAACCTAGAACCCCTGAAAAGATGTAGCCTATGTCAGCTCAGCGTCAAGTGGGTTCCCAAGTATTGGGAACAGGGACTGTCTCTGACATTTAAACTCAGTGGCCTGCTCTTTCATCACCTCCCCATCAGGCAGGTGCAGCCTTTCCTGGCCACAGAGGAAGAAGATGCAGCCACTCCTGATGTGATCTGAGACACTAGGATCACAGGGAAGGGGAGGAACTTCACTATCAGGGGACTTGGGGAGGAGCAGGGGAGGAGATAAGTGAGGGAGGGTGGGATGGGGAGGGGACTAAGGAGGGGCTTCAGCCTGGACAACAAGTGAATCAACTGCAATTAATGAAACAATAAACAAATTTTTTAAAATAGAAAAAACAAACATTTCTCTCTCCCCCTTCTTTCATAAGATTCCCTGCACTCCTCCTGAAGTTTGGCCATGGGACCTGGAGGGGACAGAAGTTCCCCTAAAGGAGCAGCAGAATCAAAAAATCTGGACACAGGCCTCTTTCCTGAGACGGACACTCAAACCAAGGACAATTCATGGGGAGGACCTCGAAACCCTGCACAGAGGGAAGCCTTGGTCTGGTCAGCTCAGGATCCAAGTGGGTTCCCCAGTAATGAAAACTCCCTCTGCCAGCAACTCCTTGCTGGCTTCTTTGATCACCTCCTCCTCTTCCTGAGGGGGGTGCAGCCTGAACAAGATACAGAGGAAGACAAGGCAGCCCCTCTTCCTGAGACCTGATAAAGTAGGATCAGAGGGAAGGGGAAGAGGACTTCCCCTATCAGTGGCCTTCCTTAGGGACTTGGGAAAAGAAGGAGGGAAGATGGGAATGGGGGTAGACTAAGGAGGGGCCACAGCTAGCATAAAAAATGAATAAACTGTCATTAATAAAATAAAAAAATTATTTTGAAAAAAGAAGTAATAAAAGAAAAGATTACTCGCTCCCAGTTCTTTCATAAGATGCCCTGCACTGTCTACAAAGTTTGGCTATGATACCTGGAGGGGACAGCAGCTCCACAAGGAGAAAAATAGAACCGAAAAATCTGGACACGGGAATTTTCAGACACTACTATTCCAACCAAGGACAACAGATGCACATGACCTAGAACCCCTGCACAGATGAACTGTAGGTCAGATCAGTGTACAAGAGGGTTCCCAAGTAGTGGGAACAGGGACTATCTCTGACATAAACTCAGTGGCCTGCTACTGGTGATCAATCAACTCACCATGAGGGGAATGAAGCCATTACAGGCCACAGAGGAAGACAATGCAACCAATCCTCATGAGACCTGATAGACTGGAATCAGTGCAAAGGAGAGGAGGACCTCCTCTGTCAGAGGACTTGGGGAGGGATACGGAAGGAGGAGAGGGTAGGAGGATTTGCTTGGGAGGGGATTAAAGAGGGAGCTACGACTCAGATACAAAGTTCATAAACTGTAATTAATAAAACGATTAAAAAACAATTTTAAAGGAAAAAAAAGGATTTTTCTCTCTCAATTGTTTCCTAAGAATCCCTGTACTCTGTGCAAAGTTTGGCTATGATACCAGGAGAGGACAGGAGCTCCAGGAGAACAACAAAACCCAAAAATCTGGACCCAGGGGTCTTTTCTGACACTGATACTCCAAGTAAGGACCATTCATGGAGATAACCTAGAACCCCTGCACTGATGTAGACTTTCTCAGCCCAGTGTCCAAGTGGGTTCCCCAGTAATGGGAGCACGGACTGTCTCTGACATAAATTCAATGGCCCTCTCTTAGATCACCTCCCTGTGAGAGGGGTTGAGCTTTACCAGGACACAGAGGAAGACAATGCAGCCCCTCTTCTGCATGAGACCTGATAAACTAGGATCAGAGGGAAGGGGAGAAGAACCTCCCCTACAAAATTTTCCTTGGTTAGGGATTTGAGAGGAGAACACAGATGGAGGATGGGATTGGGAAGGGACTAAGGAGGTGCTACAGTTTGTCTAAAAAGTGAATAAATGGTAATTAAACTGACACTCACACCACGGACAATTCATGGAGATGACTTAGATCCCCTGCACAGATGTAGCCTTTGTCAGCTCAGTATCTAAGTGGAATCCCTGTTAATGAGATGAGAGCCTGTCTCTTACCTGAACTCCTTTCTAGTTCTTTGATCAGCTTCCTTTTAGGGTGTGCAATCTTAAAGGGCCAACGGGGAACACAATTTAGCCACTCCTTATGAGACCTGATAGACTAGAATCAGAGGGATTGTGAGGAGGACCTCCCATGTCAGTGGACTTAGAGAGGAGCATGGGTGGAGAAGAGGGAAGGTGGGTTTTGGGCGGACTAGGGAGGGAGCTACAGGTGGGATATAAAGTGTATAAACTCTAATAAAAATTAAAATGAAACATATGCTGAAATTTCAAAAGATTAAAAATATATATCCATTTCTCTACTTTCAGAGAGAGAAAATATACGAGACCAAACCAATTTTTGAAGTTCAGCATGTATCCTTTATGGATGCCTTCCCTGAGCAGTCTCTTAAGCATCAACAGTGTGAATGCCATCCCAGCCCAACATTCAGCAGCTGCAAGGTACGTCAACTCCTCTGCTTCAGTTCCTTTAACTTAAAAGTGAAGATATTAATGCACAGCCACCTCATAGCACTATTGCCCAAGATTGAATGTGAGTGTATTTTGTAAGCTATCTTGTACTTGACTAATAACAGGCACTGTAACTATGATTTCAGAGGAACAGGGAGAATCAGAATGTAGAAAAAGAAGAGAAAAAAAATTCCAAAGGCAGAAATCTCTTTTGCAGGCATTATTCGATCCCCAGCTTCATTTGTACAAATAGTGTACATGTAGGGACTTGGCTAAAACACCTGGCAAAAGACCCTTTTTAGCTAAGGGCAGTATTTGAAATATATGGAAAGCAAAGCATTTCTTAGAGACAAAACAAAACATAACAGGTAGGTATAATTTTAGAGCCAATTCTTGGCCATCTTATTTTGACTTGACAGATGGATTGTAGATAGGAGGGTTATAGCCACAGCTTTTGTAAATTCACTCTTCAGCTCATGGCTGGCCACTCATGTTGATTTTATAGCTAACAAATTTGGCATAAAGTACTCAAAAGGAATCTCAAAAATTGTATCACAAGGAAAAGGCAGGCTGGAGCTGAAGTTGGTAGTTCAGTTGGTAGAATGCTTGCCTAGCATACATCAAGCCCTGGATTTCAACTCCAGACCTCATAAAACTGGGCATGGTGGCATGTGGCTGGAATCATAGAACTTAGGAGGTAGAGGCAGGAGGATTCAAAGTTGTCCTTGGCTACATAGCCAGTTTGAAGGCAGTCTGAACTAATGAGATCTGGTGTTATAAAACAATAACCCCTCAGATATTTTCACTAAGTGTATGTTTGTTTTTAAATAGTTTTTTTAAAGAAACAAACAAACCGAAAAAACCCACTGCCTTCATTTTTCTATGAAGGTAACATTTTGACTCAGAGTGGAAATAGAGATGTCTAGTCCAACTCATAGTTCATAAAGATAGGAGTTAGTATGTTGAACTGACTAGCTTGAGTGCCCAGCTAGTGAATAGTCAAAATGGGATTCAAATTCCACTCACTTCCACATTTGTGCTCATTCTACTCCCGCTCCACCCCATTTCTTCCTTTAGCATTATCAGAAAAACGGGGTCTGGTGGGAAATGTGCTATTTATAATCAGTATCATATCTCTGTTATCCTGCCAGCCTCAGAGGAAAACACCAGGGAAAATGACAATTGACATGTCCAGGTCATGTCCACGAGGGAAGTTAAAGACACCCCGAAATGGTTTTTAGTAGTTTTTAAAGCTTGAAGGTGGTGAGCATTATTAGAATGGTGACAAAGATCCACTCAGAAGCCCTGGAGAAAAAAAAAAAGAAAAAAATAAAATAAAAAAGCAAGAAACCCACCTAAGAGCCTTTGTGATGGAGTCCTAAAACCTTACCTTCCTTGAAGGAAGGTCAGAGCGCTGGGGGTAAAGTTATATGGCCACCATTTGAATTCTTCATAACCTAATAAACATAGGACAATCACTTTCATTTTGTACCAGGCCTCTCAAGTTACGTGATGTGCCTGGTGGTATTTCCTCTGTGACATCCATGAAGAGTTGGCCCATTTGTGTAGTTTAGCCTTACACAAATGGAACTGAAGGAAAGCCCTGAGAAATTTATCCACTCGGTGGCTTCAAAAAGGGAATAATGTTGGGAAAGATAAGAGGAGTGTAAGAGAGCTGCATGCAGCCTTGGACCTTTTCCAACCCTGACAAGATGTCATCATAAACATGACCCCTCACCTCCAACCACAGTCTGAAGTGCCTGATTCTTCAGCTGCACTCTGACCCTCCGAGCCCAGAGCTAAGAGCCTAGAGGCTGCCTGAAGTGGCGACTTTCTGACGACTTCGGTCCCACAGAGCAAGTAGTCAGTTCAGTCCCTGAGCATGGGAAAGAAAGATGTGGATGAGGCAAGGCGCCAGAGGCAGCCCTGACTAAACGGGGTTAGCTTCCCCCGGCCTGCCTCGGCTCTGGGGAAGTTGGGGGCGGGGGGGGGGGTGGCAGCCTTGACTAAACCCTGTAGGCTTCCCCCGGCAGGCCGCCGCTCCGGGGAAGTTAGACGGACGCAGCCCTGACTAAACTCTGCAGGCTTCCCGAGGCCAGCCGAGGCTCCGGGGAAGTTGGGGGGGGGGGGCGCAGCCCTGACTAAACGGGTTTAGTTTCCCCCAGCCCGCCGCCGCTCCGGGAAAGCTAGGGGGACGCAGCCTGACTAACCGGGTTAGGCTTCCCCGGACAGCCGCCGTTCCGGGGAAGTTAAGGGGACGAAGCCCTGACTAAACCGGGCAGTCTTCTACCGGCCCGCCGCTCAGGGGAAGCTAAGGGGACGCAGCCCTGACTAAACCGGGCAGTCTTCTACCGGCCCGCCGCCCCGGGGAAGCTAGGGGGCCTCAGCCCTGACTAAACGGGGTTGCTGCCGGCCGCGGCTCCGGGGAAGTTAGTAGGGCGCGGCCCTGACTAAATGGAGTTGGCTCTCCCCCACCCGCCACCCGGCCGGCCGCGGCTCCGGGGAAGTTAGTGTGGCGCGGCCCTGACTAAACGGGGTTGGCTCTCCCCCTCCCCCACCCGCCACCCGCGGCTCCGGGGAAGTTAGTGGGGCGCAGCCCTGACTAAACGCGGTTGTTCTTCCTCCCCCTCTCACTCCCCCGCAACCCCCCCCCCCTCCGGCCACCCGGCCGGCCGCGGGGAAGCTAAGGGGGCGAGGCCCTGACTAAACCGCGTTAGCTCCCCGCCTCTGCAGGCCGCCGCTCTGGGGAAGCTAGGGGGCGCGGCCCTGACTAAACCGAGTTAGCTCCCTCCCCTCACCCCCCTCACCCGGCCGGCCGCGGCTCCGGGGAAGCTAAGGGGGCGAGGCCCTGACCAAACGGGGTAAAGTTCATCCGGGCCTACCGCGGCTCCGGGGGACCTCGGGGGTCGAAGCTCTACCTAATCGGGACAGGCTTCCCGGGCCTACCGCGGCTCCGGGGGACCTAAGGGGGCGAGGCCCTGCCTAATCGGGACAGGCTTCCCCCGGGCCTACCGCCGCTCCGGGGAAGCTAAGGGGGCGAGGCCCTGCCTAATCGAGGCAGGCTTCCCGGGCCTACCGCCGCTCTGGGGAAGTTTGGGGGACGAAGCCCTGACCAAACGGGGTAAAGTTTCCCCGACCCGCCGCGGCTCCGGGGAAGTTTGGGGGACGAAGCCCTGACCAAACGGGGTAAACTTCCCCCGACCCGCTCCGGGGAAGTTAGAGGGACGGAGCTCTGCCTAATCGGGGCAGGCTTCCCCCGGCCTCCCGCCACCCCGTGGACCTAAGGGGGCGAGGCCCTGCCTAATCGGGACAGGCTTCCCCCGGCCTACCGCCGCTCCGGGGGAACCTAAGGGGACGAGGCCCTGACCAAACGGGGTAAACTTCCCCCTGCCCGCCGCTGCTCCGGGGGAGTTGGAAGTCCGGAGGTTAGAGGGGGGGAACCTGAACGCTGGCTCCAACCTGCTCTCAAACGGCCGCGACTCCGGCCCACAAGGTGGGCGAGCCGTTAGACTGGAGCCCAGC
This sequence comes from Meriones unguiculatus, assembly GCF_030254825.1. NCBI lineage: Eukaryota > Metazoa > Chordata > Mammalia > Rodentia > Muridae > Meriones > Meriones unguiculatus. The sequence continues at coordinate 139,895,050 of NC_083369.1, read as the reverse complement.
GGGAAAACCCCCGCTTTGAACTCCGCGCCTCAGAGAATGGGCGGGGCCGCGGGGGGGGGGGGGAGACAGGATTTCCGGTGGTGATGCCGGCGGACTCGGCTTGGAAAGGAAATAAAGCGCCTAACGACCCGCAGGGTTCCATAGTGTAGCGGTTATCACGTCTGCTTTACACGCAGAAGGTCCTGGGTTCGAGCCCCAGTGGAACCATAGTTCCATGGTGGACTATCTTTTGTAAAAGTAAGCAACCGAGATGGAGAAGACTAACTTTTGTAAAAGTAAGCAAACTAGATTGAGAACAAAAGCCTGACACTTTTTTTTTCTTATTAGCGAAACCACAGACACCTCTTCACCACCAAGGTCATAACTGCAATCACCAGTTCCTACAAGTAACCCAGAGTGAAGGCAAGGCAGGCAAACCAGAGCTTTAGCTTCTGTTTACCTCACCACCCATAAGCTCCACCATACTACTGGAGGAGCTCCCCCGATCAACCCTGTCTCCCAGGCCAGGACAAGTTGACTGCCAGAATTTCCCAGGAAAATATGTCACTATAGCCACGCTTTGACTGCAGCTGAAGGATTTTTTGTGTGTTTGATTTTATTATTTTTTTTTTAATTTTTATTAATTACTATTTATGCACTTTGTATCCCACCTGTAGCTCTCTCCCTCTTCTCAGCTGAAGTTTTTAAAGGTTTATTGTGATTAAAGATTTAATCTTGCTTATCCTATATTATATGCCTAATATCCACTTATAAGTGAGTATATACTGTGTGTGTCTTTCTGCTCCTGGAATACCTCACTCAGGATGATCTTTTCTATTTCCCACCATTTACCTGCAAATTTCATGATTTCCTTGTTTTAATTGCTGAGTAGTATTTCATTGTGTAAATGTACCACAATTTCTGTATCCCTTCCTCTGTTGAGGGACATCTGGGCTGTTTCCAGCTTCTAGCTATTACAAATAAAGCTGCTGGGAACATGGTTGAGCAAATGTCCTTGTTGTATATTTGAACAGGTTTTAGATATATGCTAGGAGTGGTATAACTGGATCCTGAGGAAGCGCTATTCCTAATGTTCTGAGAAAGGGCCAGATTGATTTCCGTAGTGGTTGTACAAGTTTACATTCCCACCAGCAATGGAGGAGGGTTCTTTTTTCTCTACATCCTCTCCAGCATGTGTTGTCACTTGAGTTTTTGATCTTAGCCATTTTGATGAGTGTAAGGTGGAATCTCAGGGGTGTTTTGATTTGCATTTCCCTGATGACTAAGGATGTTGAACATTTCTTGAAGTGTTTCTCTGCCATTCTATATTCCTCAATTGAGAATTCTGTTTAGCTCTGTACCCCATTTTATTTATTTATTTATTTATTTGAACTTTGGCTTGATAAAAAGACTGGATTAATTATTGATTGATAATAAAGACTAGTTATAATACAGTAGACTACTTAATTCTACATAAGTATTTGTGTTTACATTTTGCTATACATCATGCATCCAATCTTTTTTATAAACTGCAGCAAAAGACAGGTTTAAAAAGGGAAATTTTTCAGTCAGCAACAAGATCCCACATCTTTTTTTCAAAGAATTAAATATAAATAAATCACCATTTTATATTTAAGTTAAGATACAAAATATCACAAAGAGTAGGAAGTAGTTGCTTTCTTAGATTGGAGTGAGATCTGGAATGTTCCATAGGTTGCTGGTGGAACTCTAGGCTCTGGGCGCAAGATGACGGTCAATGTGGATGTGCCATTTCCTGCAAAGAGTCTGGGACAGGCTCCTACTTAGTCTCATAACCAAAGCAACTTGGGAGGAAACAATTTATTGGCTTAAAATTCCACATCTCAGCCTATTACTGAAAGAGCTCAGGATGGTAACTTAAACAGGGCTGGAACCTGGAGACAGAAGCTGAGGCAGAGGACAAGGAGTTGTGCTACAGACTGGCTTGCTCCCTCTGGCTTGCTTAGCCTGCTTCTTCTAAAACCCAGGACTATCAGTTTAGGGGTGGCACCACCCACAATGGGTTACTTCTTCCATGTCACACCCTCCCCAATCAATCATTAGGTAAGAAAATGCCCAACAAATTTTTCTGCAGCCTTTTATTTTGCTTTGTTTTGTGTTTGTTTGTTTGTTTGTTTGTTTGTTTTGAGACAGAGTTTCTCTGTATAGCCTGGGCTGCCTGGACTCACTTTGTAGACCAGGCTGGCCTTGCACTCACAGAGATCTGCCTGCCTCTGCCTCCCGAGTGCTGGGATTGCAGGTGTTTGCCACCGTACCCAGCATAGAAGTATTTTCTTTTTTCTTTTTTTATAATTATTTTTATTTTTATTAATTACAGTTTATTTACTTTGTATCCCCCCTGTAGCTCCCTCCCACCTCTCCTGCCAATCCCACTCTCCCTCTTCCCGACCCATGTCTCTCTCCCAGTCCACTGATAAGGGAGGTCCTCCTCCCCTTCCCTCTTATCCTAGTCAATTAGGTCTCATCAGGAGTGGCTGCACTGTCTTCTGTGGCCTGGCAAGGCTGCTCCCCCCTCAGGGGGAGGTAATCAAAGAGTAGGCCAATCAATTCATGTCAGAGACCGTCCCTGTCCCCATTAATATGGAGGCCACTTGGACACTGAACTGCCATAGGCTACCTCTGTGCAGGGGTTCTAGGTCATCTCCATGAATGGTCCTTGGCTGAAGTAACAATCTCAGAAAAGACCCCTGGGCCCAGACATTTTTGATCTGTTGCTGTCCTTGTGGAGCTCCTGTCTTCTCCAGGTCTTTCTATCTCCTCCTTCTTTCATAAGATTCCCTGCACTCTGTCCAAAGTTTGGCTATGAGTCTCAGCATCTGCCTTGACACCCTGCACGGTAGAGTCTTTCAGAGGCCCTCTGTGGTAGGCACCTGTCCTGTTCCCTGTTTTCTCCCTCCTCTGATGTCCATCTTCTTTGCATTTCTAAATGGGGATTGAGCATCTTAGCCAGAATCCTCCTTCTTGTTTAGCTCCTTTAGGTGTACAGATTTTAGTATGTTTATCCTATATGTCTTAATATCCACTTATGAGTGAGTATACTCACTTATGAGTGAGTATATACACTGTGTATATCCTTCTTCTGGGATACCTCACTCAGGATGATCTTTTCCAGCTCCCACCATTTACCTGCAAATTTCATGATTTCCTTGTTTTTTATTGCTGAGTAATATTCCATTGTGTAGATGTACCACAATTTCTGTATCCATTTCTCCACTGAGGGGCATCTGGGTTGTTTCCAGCTTCTGGCTATTACAAATAAAGCTGCTACAAACATGGTTGAGCAAATGTCCTTGTTGTATACTTGAGCATATTTTGGATATATGCCTAGGAGTGGTATAGCTGGATCTTGAGGAAGCACTATTCCTAATTATCCGAGAAAGCCCTAGATTGATTTCCAAAGTGGTTGTACAAGTTTACATTCCTACCAGCAGTGGAGGAGGGTTCACCTTTCTCCACAACCTCTCCAGCATGCATTGTCTCTTGAGTTTTTGATCTTAGCCATTCTGATGGGTGTAAGGTGAAATCTCAGGGTGATTTTGATTTGCATTTCCCTGATGACTAAGGACGTTAAACAATTCTTTAAGTGTTTCTCTGCTCTTCTATATTCCTCAATTGAGAATTCTCTGTTTAGCTCTGTACCCCATTTTTAATTGAATTACTTGATTTTTTGTTTTTTAACTTCTTGAGTTCTTTATATAATCTGGATATTAGCCCTCTGTCAGATATAGGGTTGGTGAAGATCCTTTCCCAGTCTGTAGGCTGTCAATTTGTTCTGATGACAGTATCCTGTGCTTTACAGAAGCTTTTCAGTTTCATGAGGTCCCATTTATTGATTGTTGCTCTTAGAGCCTATGCTGTTGGTGTTCTATTCAAGAAGTTTTCTCATGTACCAGTGAGTTCAAAGCTCTTCCCCACTTTTTCTTCTAACAGGTTTAGTGTGTCTGGTTTTATGTTGAGGTCTTTGATCCACTTGGACTTTAGTTTGGGGCAGGATGATAAATATGGATCTATTTTCTACATGTAGACATCCAGTTAGACCAGCACCATTTGTTGAAGATGCTATCTTTTCTCAATTGTGTGGTTTTGGTATATTATATAGGATGAACATACTAAATCTGTACACCTAACGACACTAAGCAAGAAGGAGAACCCTGGATAAGATGATCAATCCTCATTCAGAAAGACAAATGGGATAGACATCAGAAGAGGGAAAAAACAGGGAACAGAACAGGAGCCTACCACAGAGGGCCTCTGAAAGACTCTACCCAGCAGGGGATCAAAGCAGATGCTGAGACTCATAGCCAAACCTTGGACAGAGTGCAGGGAATCTTATGAAAGAAGGGGGAGATAGGAAGACCTGGAGGAGAGTGGAGCTCCACAAGGAGAGCAACAGATGCAAAAAAATATAGGCCCAGGGGTCTTTTCTGAGACTAATACTCCAACCAAGGATCATGCATGGAGATAACCTAGAACCCCTGCACAGATGTAGCCTATGTCAGCTCAGTCTCCAAGTGGTTTCCATAGTAATAGGAATAGGGACTGTCTCTGACATGAACTGATTGGCCTGCTCTTTGATCATCACCCCTTGTGGGGGGAGCAGCCTTACCAGGCCACAGAGGAAGACAATGCAGCCAGTCCTGATGAGACTCATAGACTAGGATCAGATGTAAGGGGAGGAGGACCTCCCCCATTAGTGGACTTGGGGAGTGGCAGGGGAGGAGAAGAGGGAGGGAAGGCAGGATTGGGAGGAAATGAGGGAGGGGCTACAGGTTTGATACAAAGTGAATAAATTGTACTAAATAAATAAACAAACAAATAAATGGAAAAAGTTTTTTTAAGAGATTTATTCTTATTCAACTCTAAAAAATAAAGAACAAGAACAAAAGCATAGCTCTTTTTCTTTCAGTGTAGCTTGAGGGTTAGTGGAATGACTCTTCCTCTCTTTAGGAAAGAATTTATATACAGTTTAGAATAAATGCCATGCTTGTAAATTTATTAATTAAAAGTAGTCTTTGATAATTTCGTACATGTATATAATACATCCTGACTTTTCTCAGTCCCCACTCATGTCAGGCTCTACAAACACCCAGTAAATGCTGCTTGATGACTAAATGTTTCTCTAGTTCATCTTTGCTCCCATTATTAAACAGTTTGGTTTCAGGGAGGAGACCTTCTTCTTCTTGGGGCCGTGTTCAAGAGATGTTTTTTATCTTTCACAAAGAGAATGAGTGAAAGATTTTTGAGGTCTTGGGGGTCAGGGGTGAGATAATGGTCCCAGAGAACTAAATTGGGAAAGAGAAACTTTAAATTTTTTTTCTTGGCTCCCCCGCCCCCTAACCCCAGTTTTTCTTATACAGTATGTGAATCTACATCTTTTTCAAACAAACAAACACAGCATGATCCTCCTGTTAACAATCAATTTACACTTTTTAAAACTTCAACCATTAAAATGTACAGTTAGGTATTTATGTTGCTGTGAGCAGATTACCAGAGCTTTTCGTGCAAAACTGAAACTCTACATTCATCAGCCCTGTTCCTCCCATCCACTTTCTTTTTAATGGCCCGGTAATAATGGTAGTTGAGTATGCTGGACGTTGACCTAAGTCCTTTTGCTTTGTTTTATAATGGCAATCAAATGTGAGGCTCCCTCCCCATAGTCAAAGCAAGTGTCATCTTCAGCTAAGCTACACCTCCAGCCTTACTATGTGTTTTGCAGTACCATGCCATTTCGACCTCAACAGAATTCTATGACATAGCCATTATTATCATCATTTTGCAGACAGCAACGTTGCCCTGAGCTCATACCACTGGAAGCGGTGTGTCTCTTCCCAGATCAGCCTGGGAGCCTGCACTTCACCAGCTTTCTAATTTGTACCATCCTGACTGTTTCCCTGGCATCATTCTAACGAGTAAATTGACTCACAATAGCATCATACATCCTTAGATATAACTGAGCCACCACCATCACCACCAAATTGACTATTTTCCTGAACGAGCAGATGTCAATATGACTGTAAGCTCTTCTGGGAGAAGACACTCAGTAACATTTCCTTACAAATAGAGGCTCTGTGGTACTTGGCAGGAACTGTTCAAGGTCACTCCCTAGAAAATGATGCTGGAGAAAGACCTGGGGACCCAGGTCTTCTGACTCTGGTTTATATTTCCTTCCATTACTCACCTTACGTCTAAGTATCTTCTTTGCTAAACCAACCTATGTTAACAACATCTTCTGAGACTTCTTGTTGAGGCAGGGGACTGTGTGGGTTAATTTGACAGGGGCTGAGTGAAAGACCTAAGAACTAAATGGAATAAGATGCTTAGTGAGGCCAGTGGATCAAGTTAATCACTTACTCCTAGGCCAGCTCTCCACTTCTCTTAGGTAGTGCTGTGGCCAAGGACAAGGAGAAAATGCCACGGAAAATCAAAGGCTTCTTCTTATTACTTCTCTTTGGCTATGAAGGTATGTGTTCTTCTGCCATGATATTTATTATATATTTAATAATGTGATTTACTTAAGAAAATAGTTGATAAATTGAAATGCAACCTGAATAAATTAAATGTGCTGGATAACAACATGTTAATTAGTTAACAGGTTATTAATTTAAAAAGTCATCTTTGTGTGACTTGCTACTGTTTCATGCATTTATGAGGAGCCTTTTAAAGTTCAAATGATGTTTAAAATCCAACAGAAAGAAAGAAGGGCCTCAAAATTTGTATAGAACAACTGTAAATTGCAACAATTAACGAGAAATCATGTTTCTTGGACATTTTAGGAGGCAAAGTTAGAGCAATTGTAGAATTTAATATTCTAAACCCAACTATTAGTAAGGGTTAAGGATGAAGCTATTAATAGCTCTGCTGGGACAAGTGCAAATGAGGACTGTCCCAGGCAAATCAGGACAAAGGGTCACCCTAGTTTAAATATGGATTAACATAAAGCCAAGTACCACTACAGTCTAATATAGGTCTATTAAAATAATTCAAAGGGAGTCAATAAACCCTAAAGACTCAATATACTCCATCACTTTTAAATTTCTAAATGTGGCCTTGGCAGGCATGATATGCTTAAATAAGGACAGATTAAAGCTAAATCTCTAAAATGTCAATCAAATGAACTTTAAATTCTCTTTCAGTCTTAGAAATAATACTATTTTATGCCTCTTTCAACTCTCAAGCACCTATCAATTCAGAATCCTTTTTAAAGTTCATACTTAATAAAATTTGGTAGAAAGGCTTGGCAATGTAGCTCAGTGGTACAGCCCATTCCCAGCCTTAATGAGTTTCTGGGTTCTGTTCAATCTTCAGAAGCACTATAAGACTAACAAACAAAGAAACAGAAACCCTGCTTCATCTTTTATCTGTCATAGCTGCACAAACCTTCAGTCTTAGCACTGGGCAAGTTAAAGCAGGAAAACTATAAATTCAATCCCAACCTCAGCTACTTAAGCTTAAGGCCAGCTCAGGCTATCTGAGACCCTGTCTTAAAACTGGGAAGAGGTCTAGGCTAGTCTGGGCTATATAGTAAGCCCCTGTCTGGGAGGGAAGAAAAAAAGAAGGAAGGAAGAAGGAAGGGAGGAGAGTGGCTAAATGACTTTTTGTGGACATTGTGTGTTTATGAAATGTTTCAGTGAAGAAGAAGCCTGTCTGCTCTGCAAATGACTTGCCAGTCAGATAAGGTACATATAAGGGTCAGAATTCCTGACTTACACCATTCTCCTCTATCTATCTATCTATCTATCTATCTATCTATCTCAATTTTCATGAACCATCAGTCTTGTGTGTTTCGTTATCTGGTAGTATTTCTAGTGTTTAGAAAGACTTGTGAAAATAAAATCCCAAGGTCACTCTGCAATCCCTAAGAAACAGGTTTTTCTTTTCTTTTTTATTATTTTTAGACTGAAGCCCATGCTAGCCTTCAACTTACTATGTATTCCGGGCTGGATGTGACCTCCTAGCAATCAGCCTGCTTCCACCTTCTGGGTGCTAAGGTTTCAGGCATAAGCCACCACACCCAATTTCTAAGATATGATTTTAAAAAGGGTTCACGCAATCAGTTGTCAGAGTTCCATCCCTGCCCTTTTCAATTAGATGTCAGAAATTTGTGCCTTTTTTTTTGGGGGGGGGGGGAGTTCAGGGCTGGACACGGAGCCCATGGCCTTGTGCACACTAAATAATGGCTCTATCGCTGAAATAAATATATCTAACTTTGCCCAGGAACTTTTTCAAGCTTTCTGATATTTCTATTTTTGTTGCTCCTCCCTCCCTCCCCCTCTCTGTCCCTCTTCCTCTCTTAGTTTTTTGAGACAGGGTTTCTCTCTGTAACCCTGATTATTCTTTGATTAACTCTGTAGACCAGGTTGATCTGGACCTGGACCCGGACCTGCCTCTGCCTCCTTGCGCACTGGGATTACCTGCATGCGCTACCACACCCAGCTTGTTGCTTCTCTTTTGTTCCTTATCCTTTTCTCACCAAAAGATCTAAGCAAAGTCTTGGATCCAGATACCCCTGGCTCTCAGACAGATGTTCACACCCACTCTTAAGCTTTCACGCAGGTGGCCCTGAGATTCCTTGGTTGCTACTCTGTTCTTTCAAGAACCCTTATCCAGGACTGGAGAGACAGCATAGTCTGTACTGTGCTTGTAGGTCTCATACCTGAGTTCCATCCCCAGGACCTTTGTTTTAAAAAAAAAAATCCAGGTATGCTGTTTGCCATTCTTAAGGAGAATCAAGGGTCCTCCCTAGGGTCCTCCTTGTTGTTTAGCTTCTTTAGGTCTGTAGATTTTAGTATGGCTATCCTATGTTAGACAGCTAATGTAAGTGAGCATATACCTTGTGTCTCTTTCTGCTTCTGAGTTACCACACGCAGGATGATCTTTTCTAGAGGTAGGGGATGTGGGGGGGGAAGAGGGTGGGTGGGACTTGGAGGAGTAGGGGGCTACAATCAGAATATAAAATGAATAAATTATAAAACATAAAAAAAATCCAAGTATGGCAGCTGGAGAGGTAGCTTAGCAGTTAATAGTACTTGCTGGAGAGGGCCTAGGCTTGGTGGTTCTAGGACCTCAGACAGCCACTTCTAATCTCTTCAGGTACCAGGCACCGTCCATATGCATGCAGGCAAAACACTCATACACATCAAATGAAAAAATATGTCTGGAAGAAAGTGCCAAACATAGCGATGCACACTTGTAATTCCAGAGCTAGGGAGGCAGGTCTTTGGACCTTGTTGACCAGTCAGCCTAGCCTATGGGGTGAGCTCCGGGCCAATGAGAGACCCTGTCTCAAAAAAAAAAAAAAAATGGGTAGAAAGAAAAAAAGTGGATGGTTCCTAAGGAACGACTCCTACAATTGTCGTCTGGCCTCCACAGGTGCAATACAAATCCGTGGCTGAATATTTGCAACAGGGTAAACATTAGGACTCGACACTCAGAATCAGAATAGATCCCCTCATCTGACATCATTGCTCATTGACCCTCCCGCCTGTCTTATTTTTTCTATGGCTGTGCTAAGACGCCACAACCAAGGCAACTTACAGAAGAAACAGTTTATTGGGGTGGGGGGAGGCCTGACGGTTACAGAGGGTGTGAGACAGCAGGCAGGCAGGCATGATGCTGGCACAGTAGCTGAGAGCTTACATCTTGAGACACAGTCACAAGGCTGAGAGACAGCTAACTGTGTCTGGTGTAAGCTTTTGAAACCTCAAAGCCTGTGCTGTGGTGACATGACTCCTCCAACAAGGCCACAGCCCCTAATCCTTCCCAAACTGTTCCACCAACTGGGAACCAAGTATTCAAAGGCATGGGCCTATAGGGGCCATTCTCATTCAAATCAGCACACTGCTCCATTGGTAGAAGTCCTCTAAACATTTACTAATGTGCATGTATGAGCGCATGCGTCCTAGGGATCTGATCTGCCTATCTCCATCTATCCTCACAGCACTGGTGTTGCAGGGCCAGCATTTTACCTAGGTACTAGAATTCCAACTCAGGTCTTCATGGCTGCACAGCAAATGGCTGTTAACCACTAAGCCATTTTTTTTAGCCCCTCATGCACCTTTAAATTAGACCTACCCTTTCATTCTCAGTAACAAAAGACATGCTGCAGAAAGCAGGAGAGAATAGGACTCTTTCTTGTTCTATAATTTGCTAATCTTTGTGCATGGCCGGGGCGCTCCAGATATATCTACCAAGAACACAGATAGTATCTGTCTGTAGTAGGGGTGAGTGGGAAGTCCTGGGGAGTATACACTCTCCTGCTCATCTAACCCAGACCTTCCACCCCTCACCCTGCTCAAAAGGACACAAAAAGCCATCCCCAAATGGCTAGTGTAACCCAGCAATTTTCTGTGTGCTCTGTGCTGACTCAGAAAGGCTACAGCATGAAACAGAGGACAAATATAGGACACCACGACTGAGCTTAATCAGTTTATATTCCAGATGGAGGCCTAAGCCAACACACATGGCAAAGACACCTTCCACTGGACGGTGGGAACCCAAGCACAAAGGTTCTTCGGCTCATTTATTTCTTCCTTTATTTTCTGTTTCTCTTCTTTGGTGACAGCAGCTCCTTCTCATTGTGAAATAAGATCAGTGGCTGGGCGTTGTCTCTGCACTAGACAAAGGTTCTCCTGGGACCACACATGTGCTCACACTAAGACAACCACTGAGGTCGGAGAACTCGGCTGGCGTCCTGTTTATCTTCCGCTAAGCCTTTGTGGATCCCATGTCATTAGTGATTATGAAAATGCCCATCCTATTAAAATGTGTTAGTCCATTTTCTTGACGATATCTACTGGGTAAAGGCGGAGGGAGCTTTAGAGCCCCAACTTCCGGGTAACTGTGTCCCTTTGGAAGGTATAACAGCCATCAGGCATTGCAATTTGTTTTGTTGTTGTTAAAAGCAACTGTTAATGGGGGAAGCAGTGTGCGCATGTGCGCGCTGGTGCCTATGGAGGCCAGAGGCATCGGATGCCCTGAAGCTGGAGTGTCGGGCAGGCATGTGCCACCCAACATAGGTGCTAAGAATAGAGCTTAGGTCGCCTGCAAAGGCAGTGTATCCTCCTAACCTCTGAGTCACGTCTCCAGCCAACAACAACTTCTAAAAGATGTGGTTTGTGTGCCATTTAATTCATCCGTTTGAAGGGTGCAATTCAGTAGTTTTTTTAAATAGACTTACAGATTGAGGCACATATGATCTAATTTTAGAACTGTTTCATCACTACAGATATTAAATGCTCACTCCCTATTCTCCCAATCCATCCCAGCTCCAGTCTCTGGCATCCACAAACTCCCTTTCTGTCTATAGATTTGCCTCTTCTACATTTTACACTGAAATGGTTTTACACAACATGTGGTCTTTTGTCTTTTGCTCGCTGTGTGTCTGTGAGGTTCATCTGTGTTGAAGCATGAAAGGATAACAGATTTACCCATGAATATTCCTGCTGCCTAAAATAGCAACACTTTCACACCAGAAGTAATTTCTTTCTTTCTTCTTCCCAAGAGGGACATTATTGCAGCCTGCTGGTTTTCTCCTGTGTTTTTATTCGGGTTTCTCAAGTAGATTAAGGGGCTGGTTGCTTTTTTTTTTTTTTTTTTAATCATTCATAGTTTTATGCTTCTCTCCCCTGCTTTGTCTTTTTCTGTGGGAGTAAATACTGTATTTGGTGATAACCAATCAAAAAGCCCAAAATAACCTCTTCTCTGTGTCTCTAATGTACACCTTTCCTCTTGGGCTTGCAAGGTTTATGCAGAGAAATAAGTATGACTTGATTGACATCCTCCTCCACCCCCGTTAACAAATGCTGTTGTACCCATTCGTGAGACCCCAAAAGACCACCGACCACACCAGGAGTCAGAAATTGTCTGCAAAAGCAAAGAGCTTTTATTTCGGGCTTAAGCTCGGACTCCCAGCATGAACTGACACAGCAGTCAGAGGCCAGGAGCCCCTAGCCTAGAAAGAAGCTGATTTTTATAGGGTTTTTAGAAAGGGGAAGGGGCTTCCAGACTTGGCAGTTACATGATTGGGTGAGATTTAGCAAGAACAAACTTGTACTTAGTGATTGGCTAAAAGCAAGTTGGAATAACATTTTAGCAACCACAAGGAAAACATGTAATTGTTTTAGAAACCACAAGGACAACAGCCATTTCGACCTGTTTCCTGACTGACTGGTGTCAGGGTGGGCACACTGGAATGTCATGGTTTCCTGCAAGTACAAACATGTTTTTCAGGTTCTGGAGGTGAAAGCTAGGTCAATTACAAAACATAGGTTAGTTACCAAAATGGAGTCTGTTGTGCTCAGATTCTTCAGGGTTTCCCACTGAATCCACCCTTTGGATAAAAAATGCACATGAGGCCATACTGCACAAATCTAAGCTGAGCAAGTGGCATTATCACTGTAAACACATGCTGGGAGCAAGAGAACAACCTGAGTAGGCAGAAAAAGATGCAGCTACATGATCACAATCACTTGTGATTTTTCTTCCAAAGGTGGCCCTTTTTCCCTTTTCTTGTTTTCCAACAGTATTATATTCTTCTGTGATATGTTGTAGAAAAAAAAAAAACTTATGATTTTATTCCCCAGTTGTTTTGGTGATTAAACCATTTTAGGGGAACTGCAACAGCTACTTTCATTTGCTGCTCCCTTGGTGACAGCGTTTTTTTTTTTTTTTCTGTAAAATGCCTGCTGTTCCCTCTTTCTCTGCTCATTTTCATAGGAATCTGGCACCTTAGAATCCCAGGCTGCCTGCAGACAAATGCTTGCTAGGGAGGGGAGCCAGTGTGGTGGGGGAACCTGAAAGAAATCAGCCCCAAATTTAAAGAAGCACAGGAATAAGCTCCAGAAACCATGCCTGCCTAGTGTCTAGGTCCCACCCATCCCCCTCCAGGAATAAAGAAGGGTGCAGAAGTCTCTGAAGGCCATTTGCTGAGCCCCTTGTGAACTGTGGGTTAGCTCACCTGAAGTTTATTAGATGTTCTTCAGGGACGGATTTGGGATTTGAGCCCTTTTCTTTTCTCTCTCCACAAAAGTCTCCACAAAAGTGGCAAACTGATATTTATGCAACCAGTGGGACCTCTAGGAAATTGTCTCTTAGTTATCACAGTTTCTCTTGAGGATGAGAAGAGGAGCATAGTGCCTCCTGACTGACCACCAAACAGGTGCTAATATCGAGCATTCTTTGGGTGGGGGTAGGGGTATATCTCAGTGGTCTCATATAGCTCAGGCTGGCTGGAAAGAAGCTGGTTTTGAACTCACGATGAAACAAGGGATGACCCTGAACTTGGTCCTCCTTCTTTTATCTCCCAAGTGCTGGGATTAAAGGCGTGCCGCCATGTCCAGTTTATGTAGTGTTGGGGATCAAACCTTAGGTGTTGTGCATGTTGGAAAAGCACTCTAGGAACCAAGCTACAGCCCCAGCCCTGACCCTGTCTCGGAAGAGTGGGGGAGGGGGAGGAAAAAAAAGGAAGGAAAGTGTTGAGAACAAAGGCCAAGGTGAAGGGGTGAGTTGGGATCAGGAAAGTCTTCTTCATAGCGGAGGGGCTGCGGAAGAAGAGAAGTTGGCAGATAAGTGGAGGGATTTGAGGCAAAGTACAAAGAAAAATTCTACGGACCAGGACATGGCAAGAAATTCAGCATGCAAAATGCTCATAAAGAGAGGTGGGCAGGAGGCAGAGCACGGTCTCCTTGAATAATGCATTGTTAGCTCTGAGGGACACCTAACCTGAGGGGTTTTGAGCAAGTGCGTTTCATTTCTCTGCATTGTCAGATAGAGGATAGATGTGAGCAGCTCTCTTTAGCAGTGAGGAATGCTGGGGACTGCTAAGAGCAGGCGGGCTCTGTGGAATGGAGAGGAGAAGCGCTCCTCCTTCTTAGTAGCATGTTTACTTTCCATTCTCTTCATTGTGGGATAGTGCTCTATTTTGTGAACCTACCACTATGTATCTCTACCCTCGATGGCCACATGAGTACTTCCAGTTGAGGAGTAGGCATTACAAGGTCTGCTTCCATGCATAATCGAGGGCACATTTTTATTTGGGGGAAAATACATGGAAGCGTTTCTAGTGACAAGGGGAGTTGGTGGTTTAGGGGAACTGGATGCTCAGCTCAGCAGTAGTATAGATCACCCAAAGCCAAAGAGATGAGGTGACCTTCTGCTCCCCTAACAAGCTCGTAGGACTTGGGACTCTTCTATACCCTACCAGCATTTGGTTGGGTCCTGTTTGGAATAGGAAGAGGCGTCTACAGGTAGAGATCCCATAAGTCACTCAGTGCAAGAATCTGAACATTGGCTTCAGCCATGTCTGTACAGTGAGCCGAGGTCTCCAAAGAAACAAAAGTTTATTCAGAATGGTGAACGCTGAAGAAAGACAAGAAGGGCTGACAACATCTAGCACAGGGGTGTGGAGATAGAAAGGAGTTGCTGGGGGGAATCCATTACATTTGGAAAGGTAAAGCAGTTTTGTTTTGTTGTTGTTAGTGTGGGCATTGTCACTCTGGTACTTACTTGTGGTGGTTTGAATGAGAACGGTTCTCATATCCTCATATGTTTGAAAACTTGATCCTCAGTGGGTGGAACTGTTTGGGAAGGATTAGGAGATGAGGCCTTGTCGGAGGAGGTCCTGTCACTAGGGGAAGGCTTTGCGGTTTCCCAGTGTGCCTCTCTCCTCTCTCTGTCTCCCATTTGCTGATTGAAATAGGAGCTCTCACCTGTTCCTGCTAGCATGACTTTGCTCTGCCATCATAAATTCTAACCTCCTAAAACCATAACCCAATTAAATACTTTCTTTCGTCATGGTACTTTATGACATCAATGGCAAGATAATTAAGACATTGATTTACTTCCTCGGCTATAACGAAGTGTAACCGACTGGCTCGTATGACAACAGAAGCATATTGCTCACAGTTCTAGAGGCTCTGATGTCCCTGATCAATGCCCTAGCAGAGTCTGTCTGGTGATGGCTACTGGTCCATAGGTAATGCTTTCTCTCATTGTCTTCCCATGTGAAAGAGGTACCAGGCTTTCTAGAACTTCATATTAAAACACTCATCCCATTAATGAGGAAAGACAGCCCAATCAGAGCCCCAAAGTGATTTAATCACCTCCATAGACCTCCATCTCCTGATGCTATCACATTGGTGAGCAGATTTCAGCCTAAAAATTGAGCAGGTGGAGGAGAATCCAAACAATTAGACCACAGCAAGTACTATGGTAAACTCCCAAACCCAGCATGGAGCCACATATCTGTAATCTCAGCATCCCAGAGGGTGGGTGTTAGGTAATTAAGATTTCAAGGCCAGCTTTGGCTGCATAGTAAGTTTGATGCCATCCTGGGCTATATGAGATCCTGTATCAAAAACCAAACCAAACCAAACCAAATAGAAACAACAAGAAATGACATACCTTCACTTTCACTGCTACCCTACAAGGTCAGTTCTGCCTGTAACAGGTGACTAACAGTGAAACAAGCTTCTAGAAGAGCTAACAGTGTGGCAGCTGCCGATGAAGCTGCTGACCCTGAATCTTCCTAGAATTTAGAAGACAAGCTTCCTTGACTGCCATCACAGCCCCAGCAACACCGTGGGCACTGCCCAGCGGGCTGTCTTCTTCGGGGACTTCAAGTCCTCCTATATAGAGAAGCAGGCTTCTGTTTCAAGAGTCTGTGCCTCGGTACAATACCAGCCTCACGGTGAGTGTGCCAACGCAGCTACAGAGCAGAAACACACGCACTCTTTAATTGGTAGCTTTTATAATTGTGATGGAAAAGATGAGTGCCTAATCTCACCCTGAAAGCTTTTCACAGGCATCAGATTCTCTTGTTAAATAACAAGGCTGTTAAAGGAGGGGCCTACAATTTTCTATTGTCTACACTCAGGTTTCTGTTGAAAATTTTACATTAGGTATTGTATTGTTTTCCAGCCAGAACAGAAATAAAGGGATTTGTTTTGTTGAAAAGTGGGGCTTTGGCATTAATGAGGAGAATATTAATATATTTTACTTATTCATTCTAAGGTTCATGGCTGAGACTCCTTATGACAAATGACAGATTAATAAAAGCATGCAAATTTAGGCTGATGAGAGAGCTCAGGCAGCAGAGTACCTTATATGCAAGTAGAAAAATAATCTCTATTCAATCCCCAGAAATAAAATTAAAAAATCTGGGTACAGGGAGGAAGAGGAGACAGGAGGACCCCTGGGGCTTGCTGAGCAGCTAACCTAGCCTATTTGTCCATTTCCAGGCCACTAAGGGGCTGTATCTCAAATAAGGTAGATGGTTCCTGAGGAACATCTGAGGCTGTTCTTTAGCTCCACATGCACATACATACATACATACATACAGGAGCACACATAAGCAGGCACATTTACCTATTAAGTTTTGCATGGAAAGGTTGTGGTGGGTGATAAGAAAATATATTCACTGTTGGTAGGTGTGTAAACTAATGTAGCCACTGTGGGAATCAGTGTAGAAGCCCCCCCCCCCACACACACACAAAAGCCCTATAAAACTAGAACTACAATATGATCCAGGTTTACTACTCCTGAGTATTTACCCAAAGGACCCCAAGTCAACCTATGACAGGAACGCCAGACACAAGCAGGGTGTGGTGGCACACATCCTTAATCCTAGCACTCAAGAGGCAGAGTCAGGTAGATCTTGGTGAGTCTGAAACCAGCCTGGTCTACATAGTGAGTTCCAGCCATAGCTGGAACAGTACAGCCATGGCTATACTGAGACCTTATGGTCATAGTGGGATCCTCTCTCAAAACAGAGAGAGAGAGAGAGAGAGAGAGAGAGAGAGAGAGAGAGAGGAGAAAGAAGAAAAGGGGAAGGAAGATATATACACATTGGAATTTCATGTAGCCATAAAGAAAAGTGAAACCATGGCATCTGCAAGAAAATGGATGGGACTGGAACTCATTGTTAAGCAAAATAAACCAGACTCAGAAAGGCAAACGGTACCTGTCTTCTTTCATAGAAAAGGATGAAAAGAAAAAGAGAGCTCTTGGGATGGGGATAACAGTATACAGGTGACATGAAAGCAGTTGACAAGTTAGCTATTGGAAGGTAGGAAGGGAACCAGGAGAATGGGGGGGAGGTGGAGATGGGGAACAGAAAACAGGGGAAGAGAGTAAAGGAGGAGGAGCGAAAAGAAAAATGGATAGTGCCAGGTGGGGTGGTGCACACTCTTAATTTCAGCACTTGGGAGGAGACAGATCTCTGTGAGTTCAAGGCCAGTATGGTCGACATAGTGAGTTCTAGAATTGCCATGGCTCCATAGTGAGCCCCTGTGTCGAGAGGGTGGCCAGGGAGGGATGTTGATGCTTACCATCTACTTTAGCCACCACAGCTGAAGGAGGTAAACCTGGTCCTGCTAAATTTTGCACCTCAATGGTCCCAGATTACTTATACAGACTTTATTTTGTTTTTGTTTATTTTATTTTTATTAATTACACTTTATTCACTTTGTATCCCCCCATAACCCCTTCCCTCCTCCCCTCCCGATCCCACCATGCCATCCCCTTCTTCACACATGCCCCTCCCCAACTCCACTGATAACGGAGGTCCTCCTCTCCTTCCTTCTGATCTTAGTCTATCAGATCTCATCAGGAGTGGCTGCATTGTCATCTGTGGCCTGGTAAGGCTGCTCCTCCCCTCAGGGGGAGGTGATCAAAGAGCAGGCCAATCAGATTATGTCAGAGGCAGTCCCTCTTCCCATTACTATGTAACCCACTTGGACACTGAACTGCCATGGGCTACATCTGTGCAGGGGTTCTAGGTTATCTCCATGCGTACTACTTGGTTGGAGTACAAGTCTCTGGGAAGACCCCTGTGTTCAAATTTCTGGTTCAGTTGCTCTCCTTGTGGAGTTCCTGTCCTCTCCAGATCCTACTATTTCCCACTTCTTACATAAGATTCCATGCACTCTGCCCAACAGTTGGCCATAAGTCTCAGCGTCTGCTTTGATAGTCTGCAGGGCAGAGCCTTTCAGAGGCCCTCTGTGGCAGGTTCCTAGGTTGTTTCCTGTTTTCTTCTTTTTCTGATGTCCTTCCTCTTTGCCTTTCGGGATGGGGACTGAGCATTTTAGTCAGGGTCCTCTCCCTTGATTAGTTTTTTAGATGTACAGATTTTAGCAGGTTTATCCTATATTACATGTCTGTATGAGTGAGTATATACTGTGTGTGTCTTTCTGCTTCTGGGACAGCTCACTCAGGATGATCCTTTCCAGGTCCTACCATTTACCTGGAAGTTTCATGATTTCTTTATTTTTCATTGGAGAGTAATACTTCATTGTGTAGAATGAAGTATTACCACAATTTCTGCATCCATTCTTCAGTTGAGGGACATCTGGGCTGTTTCCAGCTCCTGGCTATCATAAATAAAGCTGCTACAAACATGGTTGAGCAAATGTCCTTATTGTGTACTTAAGCCTCTTTTGGATATATGCCTAGGAGTAGTATGGCTGGATCTTGAGGAAGCACTATTCCTAGAAAAATATGGAACACTTCACGAATTTGCGTGTCATCCTTGCGCAGGGGCCATGCTAAGCTTCTCTGTATTGTTCCAATTTTAGTATATGTGCTGCTGAAGCGAGCACGACTTTATTTTTTTAAGATTTATTTATTATTTATATGGCATTCTGCCTGCACACCAGATCTCATTATAGATGGTTATGAGCCACTATGTGGTTGCTGGGAATTGAACTCAGGACCTCTGGAAGAACAGCCAGTGTTCTTAACCTCCGAGCCATCTCTTCAGCCCCCAGAATTTATATTTCATTGTGGTTTATTATCTCTGTACATTAGAGACAAACCTGAAGAAAAACTTCCAACAAACTGCCCAACCCAAAATATCCTTTCTGTTGTTGTTTTAATTATTAGTAGTGTTTTTATTTTATGTGTAGGGGTGTTTTATCTGTCTGTCTGTGTATCACTTGTAGGCCTGGTACTCTCAGAGGCCAGAACAGGGCATAGGGTCTCCAGGGACAAGAGGTAGAGATGGCTGTAAGCCACCATGTGGGTGCTGGGAACTGAACTTCCATTTGCTGAAAGAGTGTCCAGTATTCATATTTCCAGCCCCCATTGTTTGTCTATGAGACAGGATAGTCGAGGGTGGCTTTAAACTTTTTTTTTTTTTTAATGAGACTGGGTCTCATGCATCCCAGGCTTGTCTCAAATTTTTCATGTAGTTGAGAATGGCTTTTGACTCCAAATCCTCCTGCCTCTTCCTCTTGGAGTTCTAGGATTACAGTCATGTGTTACCACACTCAGACTTCTCATGATACAGATGTGGCCCACAGTGAGGCAACTGAGTGAGAATCAGTTGCTGGAGAGCCTATTTAAACAGAGACAGACAGGAAGAGAAAAAGGAGGAAGAAAGAGGAGGAAGAGTTTAAGCAGAAGGACCAGAGAGGGGAAGAGAAAAGGGTTGGGGAGGAGGAAGACTTAATCAGTAAAGGAAAGTGTTAAAAAGGAAAGGAAAATGGAGTCCAGCGTCGTTTAGAAAGTAAACTCCCAAATGTATTTTTTTTAATGACGTAGCTTCATTCTTGTGCATACATGCCACATTTTCTTTATCCATTTAGACTGGTTCCGTGTTACTAGAACCAGTGGCCAATAAATATGGATGTGCCAGTATCTCTGTGGTATGTGATGTGACCAGCTGCCTCAGGATCCTGCCGCCACAGCCACAGTTATTACCACCACCATGCCTTCCTTGCCATGACTGAGTACACCCTGGAACTATTAGCCAAAATAAAGCCCTCTTTAAGGCTCTTTATGCAGCTATTTTTGTCACAACTGTGAGAAAAGTAACAAATGCAGATCATTTTGTTAAAATGACAGGTCTATATCACTAAACATGAAATGTCCCAATTTCTTCCTTTCCCACGTATCTCCAGGGACCATGCTGATTCTGTTCCATCATTTAATTTCTAACATCAAATGCCGTTTTTAACATTCATACACAAAAGTGACTGAGGGGTTAGAGATATAGCTCATTTGGGAGAATGCTTGTCTAGCATGAATGGATTAAATCCCCAGGACCACATAAACCAGGTTTGGTGGTGCATGACTGTCATCCTAGCAACAGGAAGATGGAGGCAAGAAGGTCAAGATTTAAATGCCAGTCT
Source organism: Meriones unguiculatus (assembly GCF_030254825.1). Lineage (NCBI taxonomy): Eukaryota > Metazoa > Chordata > Mammalia > Rodentia > Muridae > Meriones > Meriones unguiculatus. The sequence continues at coordinate 139,874,906 of NC_083369.1, read as the reverse complement.
TGGCAAAAGAGCAAATTGGAGGCAAGCCGTGACCTGTGATACTCAAGACTCTGACTTTCAAAAAAGGCGAAAGAAGAGAGTGAGGGAAAGGAGGAGGAAGAGTACAAGGAGTGACTGAAGGGGCTGGTGACGTAATTCAGTGATTGGAGGCTTAGCATGGTCCAGGCTCTGGGTTCCACAAAACGAAACAAACAAACAAAACTGACTGGAGGCAGCTGAGGAAAGCTGTGTGGGAGAGAGGCAGTCTGCCTCAGGGAAGGTAGCCCAGGGCCAGTCAGCCCTGAACACATACATACAAGTAAAATTACACTGACCAAACAGGTTATAGTTAGGAATGTGTTTAAGTGCTTGTGTGTGTGTGTGTGTGTGTGTGTGTGTGTGTGTGTGTGTGTGTGCCTGTGTGTGTGTAAAACTTAAGAGAAAAAATGTGATGAATTCAAAGGAGAGTGGAGAGGGGTATTCGGGAGGGTTTGAGAAGAGAAAAGGGGAGGAAGAAATGTTGCAGTTATTATCTCAAAAATTATTTTAAAAAATATAAAATAGTCTTTTCTGCAAAAAGGGAGAGCTGGAAAGGTCTGTGTTGGAATGTTAATAGTATTGACATTGACAGCGAGAAATAAAAGTGTACTGGGGCTGTTAAGATGGCTCTGCAGGTGAAGGCACTTGTTAACTAAGACCGATGAGCTGAGTTCAATCCTTGGAACCCACATGGAAGAAGGAGAGAATCAGACGTTCGAAAAATTTTCTCTGACCTCCACACTGAGGCAATGGTGGCCTCACTCCCCCACTTTACCCAACCCCTAACAAAAATGGGGAAAAAAAGTAGGGTTTTTTTTTGTTTTTGTTTTTTTTTTTTTTTTTTTTTTAAAGCTGCATTGCACCCTGCTTTGTTATCTTAATGTATTTTCTATAATTTGATTAGGAACTAAAGTAATAGTTGCTATCCTTTTCCCACCTCCTTTCCCGGCATCTGTGGAAGTTTCTCCATCTGCAGCTGGACGGCTTCCAGAATGGGCTCCTTAACTTCCATGGCATCATTTTCAGTTTGCTTTCCCATGCAATTAATGAGGCTGTGGAATTTCTCTCTCTCTTCCTAATTTCATTTTTCCTCTCCTGTTCTTTTTTGCTCAGCCACATTGGGATTATCATCTACAGAGGTATGTGACAATAAGATGGATGGGATTTTCATCATTGTTGCTGTCGAAATAGAAATTAATGTGTCAGTGTAGCATTGTTTGGGGGAAGAATGTTGAGGGTGAACCCAGGGTTTTGTGCATGCTAAGCAGGCGATTTGCATTGAGCTACCTACACCTGAAGCCTGAGGGTTTTTTGAAATGTGTATTATTTTATTTGTGTGTGGGGTTGTGGGGGGTGTCGATGAGTGTAGAGGTGTGCACACCTGTGTACATGCATTTGAAGGCCAGATGAAGATTGGATGTCCTCCTCTATTGTTCTAGAGCACATTACCTTGAGCCAGGCTCTCTCACTATACTGGAAACTTGCTTTTTTTGGCTAGGTGGGCTGGCCATGAGCTACCTAAATCACCTCTCTCTCTCCCCCTAAACTGGGGCTACAAGCACATGCAGCCCCATGCAGCTTTCTGCCTGGGGTCAGGAGTTTTGAACTCAAGTGCTCATATTTGCACAGCATGTGCTCTTACCCACGGAGCCATCTCTCCAACGTCCTTTCAAATGTGTTTTTTTTATAAAGTTTTACACTGAGCTTAGGCCTATCATTCCTACACCCAGTAAACTGAGGCAAGCCTGGCTGAACTGTGAGTTCCAGGCCAGCCTGGGCTACAAACTGAGACCCTGACTCAAGAAAGAGAAAGAAAGAAAGAAAGAAAGAAAGAAAGAAAGAAAGAAAGAAAGAAAGAGAGAAAGAGAAAGGAAGGAAGGAAGGAAGGAAGGAAGGAAGGAAGGAAGAAAGAAAGAAAGAAAGAAAGAAAGAAAGAAAGAAAGAAAAGATAAAAAGAGAGAAGGAAAGGAAGGTGGGGGAGAAGCCAGGGTCATCGCTTAGTTCGTCACAGTGCTCATCTAGCACTGCATATGCTAGATGTGGAGGTGCATGCCTATGATTCCAGGACTCTAGAGGTCGAGGCAGGGGTGTCATTTCAAGGTCTTCTTTGACTACATAGAGAGTTTAAGGCTGGCCTGGGACACAAGAGACTGTGTGGCAAAACAAGAAAATGAGAAAAACAAAACCAAAAAAAATCTAAAAAGCACCCCACCCAGGCCTATTTTAGGCACCCTTTCCCATGCTAAGCGAGTGATTTAACACTTAGCTGCACCCCTAGTAAGATCGGTGGGATTTCTTCGTTCTTGGGGTAGGATTTTTGTATGTAGCCCAGACACCACACCCAGTTACATTGGTATGTTTTACTGTCCTTATTGCTTTTTGTTCTCATTGTTGCTTTTTTTTTTGAGGGAAGTTCTCGGGTAGCCCAGGCTGGAACTTGATAGGTAGCTGATGATAACTTTGAATTCTTGATCCTCCCATCCCTATCTCTCCAGTGCTGAAATGACAGTCATGTACTACCACAGGTAGTTTTAAAATTGCCTTAAATAGGCCTGCCTAGTGAGCAGGAGAGTCCAACCTTTTACTGGAACTCTATCCCCAAGAAGGTGAACATTACCCTTGTGTACCTAGGTAGCCCTGAGAGATAATCAGCTGGCCGCCTCGAGTGATAGACATTTACTCATTTAGAATCAAAGATAAGAAAGGCCTGGTGGAACAAGTCTTTAATCCCGGGTTCTGGGGTGTAGAGACGGGAGGATTGGAAGGGTCAAGGTCATCCTTGCCTATACAAAGAGTTGGAGGTCAGCCAGCCTGTGCCAAATAAGACCCACCCTTGAAACAAACCAAAAGAGGATAGAAAGATGGCTCATTTGGTAAACCCACAAAATTCATAAAAACATGCTGGGCATGGTGGCAGGAGTTTATAATTCCCAGTGCTGGGGAGGAGGTGGACACAGAAGAATCTCTACTGCATGCTGGCCAACTAGTCTAGCTTAATTAGTGAGCTCCAAGCTAATAAGAGACCCTGCCTCAAAGGAAGATGGAATTCCGGAAGATGACACACAAAGTTGTCCTCTAGCCTCCACACATATAGAAGTATACAAGTACATGTGCACCTGAATGTAGTTTGCATACGTACACACACACACACACACACACACACACACACACACGCGCGCGCGCACACACACATTTTTTTTTAAAGTAATATAGAGCTGGGGTGTACCTTAGTTGGTAGACTGTTTGGTTAGCATTCATGAAGATCTTGATTTGATCCTAAGCACCATATAAGCCAGGAAAGCTGGTACCCACCTATAAGCTCAGCACCCAGAGGTGGAGACAGGAGGATCAGGAGTTCAAGGTCATTTTCTGCTACATAGTGAGTTTAGAGTAGGCCTGGGATGAGAGAGAGAGAGAGAGAGAGAGAGAGAGAGAGAGAGAGAGAGAGGGAGAGAGAGAGAGAGAGGGAAAGAAAGAGACCCTGTCTAAAAATAGTAGCAGCAGCAACAACCTAAGTAAAAACGGAACATGGAATCAAAGATGAGCGGTCACTGTGTATTGAGAGCCAGCAGCCACACACTGTCATGAGCTGGTCTGACCTTTGCAAACCAGCTTCTTCATTTGACTGTGACTTTTGTGACTTGTCCCCCTCTGGCCGCCTGCAGGATGAGGGCGAGGAGCCCTGGTACCAGAAAGCATGCAAGTGTGATTGCCAGGGAGGAGCCAATGCTCTGTGGTCTGCTGGAACCGCCTCCTTAGACTGTATTCCAGGTGAGTGGCTCAACACCCAGCATTCCTCCTTCCAACTCCCGATCCTTCTGCCACAAGCGCTTGTGAGCTTTGCAGCTTACACTGGCCACTGCTTCAACCTACCATTCAGCACCAGCTGCCAGGCTCTCTCCTTCCCCGGCTTGTCTGAGATGGCCAGGCCAGACCCAACTGTCAGTGCAATCTGGACACAGCTTGGAGTGGGGGCAGTCCCTTCCTCGTAGGTATCAGAGGAGGGGGTAGTTCTCTATCTTGGGATTCATGAGTAGTATGTAGTATATACCTGGAGCCAGGCTGCCTCCAAATCAGCTATGAGGCTAGGGAGGGCAAGTAACTAGTAAGACAAGTCGCTTCAGTTCTAGAAACCAAATTTTTCAAAAGGAATATAGAGATGGGGTGTAGCTTAGTTGGTACACTGCTTGCTTAGCATTCATGAAGATCTTGATTTGCTCCTCGGCACCATATAAACTGGGCAAGCTGGTACCCACCTATAAGCCCAGCACCCAGAGGTGGAGACAGGAGGATCAGGAATTCAAGGTCATTCTCTGCTGCATAGTGAGTTTAGACTCGGCCTGGGATACATGAGAGAGAGAGAGAGAAGATCATTTCATGGATTATCAGAGTTAAGCTAAAATGGCAAGGCTCTACAGTTTCTCATGTCTGGGTGACCCCTCCTCCCACAACCATAAAATTGTTTTTGTTGCTACTTCATAACTGCAATTCTGTTAGTTGTGAATCATCATGTAAATATTTTTGGAGACAGAAGTTTGCCAAAGGGGTCACAACCCACAAGTTGAGAACCGCTGGCATTTTGGTGACCCTGCACGATGGGGCTGTTAGGAGGGAGAAAGAGGACAAGGCGTCATTGTGGAGCTTCTGATAGACATGAGTTCTTTTGCTTTGTTGCCTCCTGGAGTTCACACCGAAGAATTAGAGCAGCCTTGCAGAGGCATGCCCTGTCCCTACAAATATTTGCAGGGTTTATTAATCCTTTCCACGGCCCAGGGCCAATTGTGCATGAAAGCCATGCCTCTCCTGGTTATGAGAGTGCCCTCCAATCTCATGTCTCAACAGAAACCCAGAGTCTTCTTCTTAGGGGCACTGAGAAGTCGGCGTGGGGAGTTGGGGAACAGGAAGGATGTTCAGTGAAGTGGGGTTTCCTCAGGGATGTCATCCCATTATACTCGGTGGCAAGGACTCCCGAAGCTGTTAAATAGTGGTGCAATCTGACCACTCTTCAAGGACCATCTCTAGTAATGCATGTAGAATGCTGGTCAGTGACTTTAACCACATACCCGTGGCATGCTACGCCCTGATAGGAAGACAGGAACAAAGGCATGGGCCCCAACATAGTGAGATTTACCATTTAGTGGAAATGGACATGTTTTTCTGCTATGAATGGAGAGATCAGCCTCTTCCTGAAGGAAGACCTCTAATCCTAACTGCAGCAAGCAGTGTCCATTCTTTGTATCCTAGAAGGGGAAGAATCCCACCAGGGCATAGGTAAAGGGTGCAAGTGGGTCACAGTTTCTTTTAGCAAGCAAAAAGGATTTCAGCAGTTAAAGAAACCAAGCAGGAAGCGAGTCCGCCTTCCAGAAGGTCCTGCAACGGCAAAGGGCTGTTTCTATTGTCTAGACTTCTAAGCCTTGGTCTACCTTTTTCCGGCCATTGCCCAGCCTTGGGGGTAATCTGAGGTAGTCCTTTTCCTGGAATATAGATGGAAGCTTTATTAGAAGTAGTCCTAATCCACAATTCAATCTTTTAGCATTAGATGCCAGAATACATATAAAGGTATAACCACCCATAATGTGAGGAAGCTGACTAGCGGGAAAGGGCTTTGTTGGAAGCCAGCTGGAGCATGTCAAAACTAGCTTTGTTGGTTTCCTCAGAGCCCTACCTCTCCTCTTATCTTGGTCAGCTTGGCTACCACATACTCTTACTTTCTCATCATTGTGTTTGACCTCCCCATTTTAAGCCTAACATTTGTTTTCAATGAAACCTTTCCAGCAGGGACATGAGATTATACAGGAATTTCACTCCAAAGAAGCTTGTTGAGAAGTGGACAAAGGGCTTTGGATACAGCTCTGTTGGCAGAGTGCCTGCCTAGCACATACCAAGCCCTGAGTTCCGTCTCTGGGCTCATGATCCCAGCACTCCAGAGGCAGGAGCAGGAGGATTATTCTTTCAAGGCCACGCTCAGCCCTTCATAGGGAGTTTGAATTACAGAGGACACTATGTCAAAGGTAAAGGAATAGGGCCAGTGGCCAAGGTGCCTGATGACCAGACTCACACAGTGGAAGGAGAGGGCGAGTACTTAAGGTTGTTGTCCTCCAACCTCCATATATGTACTTGTCTCCACATGTGCACCCCCCCTTCAACCACCTCCCCCAAATAAACACATGTATTAGAAACACAGAAGGAAAGAAAAGAGAAGAAATTGGACAGAGGGTGTTTATGGGGATTGGCTTCATAAAGACAATCAACTGAGAGGCTGAGAAGATGTTAGAGTTGGAGTTGCTTTGTTACCCTGTGGATCTGTCATGAGCTTGAGGTGCTAGCAATAAACTATACCTTAGCAAAAAAAAGCGATTTCCTTATAGTGTTTATTGTTTTCTAGCAACACAGACATTTTCAGGCAGGATGGCAAAAACCACATCAGCGTGAAATGGTTGGTTCATTGTGTTAGCTAGCTGTTCTGTGAACGAAAGATTCAAGGCAGCAGGAGTAGTCTCAGACTTCCAGGAGTCATTTGTCGCTCACTGTTTCAGTTTCTCGTGAAATGCCAAGAACACCACTTCATCTGTCTCGATCTTGATATTGAGTGCTTCCATCAGGGCTTGCCTGAGGAGCGAAGGTCCTAGAAAGCACAGAAGTATGGGTGGTGTCACTCAGAGCTGCCAAGAAAGCCCATGGGGTTACTTAGGATAAAGTCTATGGGTTCCACCCACAGAGCACAAGGCCAGGGGCCTTCTTTAGCTTCAGTTAAAACGATTCCAAATATCAACTCTGCTGAGCTAAGATTGGCCTGGCCTCCTGAGGATGAGGTATAGCAAGGTGGGGGCATGCAAAAGCTTAAGAAATCTAGGGGTTCAGGTAGAAAGCTCAGCAGTAAAGCACCTGCCTCACAAGTGTGAAGCCCCAGGTTCAATACTCAGCACTACAAAAACAAAACAAAACAAAACAAAAAAAAACCCAAAGATAATCGAATGGTTCCTTAATACTTTACTTTCATTCCAGATTGATAATCTATGTTATCTGTACTTGTATAATCTTTTATAAATATTATTCTTTTATTATTTTACATTCATTATTGTTATATATTTTCAATTCTAACACACACACACACACAGTAAAATTTACAGCTCTCAGAAATTTCTTATGAGAAATGTTCTTGAGCTGTCCTGTCTTCCCTTTTTTAGGCAGAATCTCATTGAACTCCAGATTGTCCTGAGAACTTGGATTGTAAGCATTTTCCACCAGACTTAGTTTTCTTTGGGTTTCTTTAGGTTAACATTGTTTGCTTTAGGTTAACATTGTACCTAGAGCCTCACACATGCTAGTTCAAGTGCTCAGTTAGTGAGCTACACGCAGCAGGACTTTGTACATGTTAGAGAAACACTCTAACACTGAGCAACACCCTTTCCTTTTACTTTAGCCCTGAGTATTCTTTATAAACAAGCCTGGGCTTCATGCGTACAGACCCTTAAAATATAGACCGAATAAAGCAAGCTAACACGTTGTAAAGTACCTTAGCAACACATTTCACATGCATCCTTATCCATCAAGTTATCATGGGTCACTTGAGCCATAAAAGACGTGAGTTTTTCCTTTAAGAGTGAAATGACTTTAGAAAAAGTCTGATGGGGCTGGTGAGTTGAGATGGGTCAGTGGGTAAGAATGCTTTCTTGAGAACCAGGGTTTCCATTCCCAGCATCCACATTAAACACTAGGCTTCACAAGGTGTGGAGGCACACATTTTTAATACAAGCACTCGTGAGGTAAAAGCAGGCAGGTTTATGAGCTTGAGGCCAGCCTGGTGTATATATAGCAAGTTCCAGGATAGCCAGCACTACAAAATGAAACCTGATCAAAACAAAACAAAACACAGCCCCCAAACGAAAACAAAAACTAGGCATTACTATATCTGTAACCTCAGCACTGGTGAATGGAGGCAGTCATATTTTCGGCACCTGGTGGCTAGTCACCCTAGCCAAAACACTGCACTTCAGCTCAGTAAGAGATCCTGTCTTAAAGGAATAAGGCAGAGAGTAATAGGGGAATTCACCTAACGTCCTCTTCCCGGGCCTCCCACATGGGCATATGCACATTCATGTACTTGTGGCACACGTGCATCCGACACACATGCATACACACACACACACACACACACACACACACACACACACACACAGTCAAAAACACATACCAGTGTAGTAACTGTTTATAATGAAATCCCTGGGCAGGAACTTGGGAAGGTAATGTTCTTTGTGGGGTGACCAGGATCTGCCCGTTGAAGCGCGCAATAACTGCCAGGGGTTGAGGTCTGGGCCCCACCGAAGGTAGACAGCTGCTTATGGTGGAAGCCCTTCCTAGGCTACACTTCCTTAGAATCCCCACATGGTTTCCTGAGCATGCCAGAGGGCTAACTCCTCCTTGGTCCTATTCCTCAGTGGAATCATGTCTCAAGTGAGCTCAGGCCTCCAGCAGGTCCCTTCTGCATTAGCTGTGGCCATCACTTAGCCCTCTGGTATTGTATAGACCCAAGATCATTCAACTTCCTAATCGTGGCAGATGCTGCCAGGAGAGTAGGTGGAGGGGACGACAGACAAGCACAGGCGGTGCTGGATTCCTCCTATGGTAAGTCCAAAGAAAAGCCATGCAAAGCCAAGAAACAATCAACTAGTATTAGCTAGGCAGTGTACTCTTCAAAGTCCATAACTGCTAAACAGGATTTCACTTTGTCTTTTTGCAAATGTCTTAAGGCAATATGACTAGGATGCCCATTCACAGGAGAGAAAACAGAAGCAGAGGGCGTTAAGAAGTAAGTTTGCTGGCACTGGGCAGACCTTTTTATTTAATGAATTTATTTTGTTTTATGTGCATTGGTATTTGCTTGTATGTGTATCTATGTCAGGGTATCAGATCCCTGGAAATGGAGTTATAGACAGTTGTGGACTGTCATGTAGGTGCTGAGATCCAAACCTGGGTCCCCTGGAAGAGCAGTCAGTGCTCTTAACCATTGTTGAGCCATCTCTCCAGCCCCTGGAAAGGCCTCTTTATTCTTTTTTTTTTCTTAATTTTTTAATTTATTGCAATTTATTCACTTTGTATCCCAGCTGTAGCCCCCTCCCAATCCTACCCTCCCTCCCTCTTTTCATCCTATGTCCCTCCCAGAGTCCATTGATAGGGGAGATCCTCCTCCCCTTCCCTCTGATCCTAGTCTATGAGGTCTCATCAGGACTGGCTGCATTGTTTTCCTCTGTGGCCTGGTAAGGGTACTCCCCACTCAGGGGGAGGTGATCAAAGAGCAGGCCAATCCGTTCATGTCAGAGACAGTCCCTGTTCCCATTACTAGAGAACCCACTTGTAGACTGAGCTATGACAGTGGGCTACATCGGTGCAGGGGTTCTAGGTCATCTCCACGAATGGCCTCTTTATTCTTAAGTACTCATTATAATCACCTGTGGCACTGGGGCCCTACTCCAGTCCAGTCTCAGCAGAGAATCTCTGGGAATGTGTCAGAGCACTGGTATGCCTGAAGCTCCCTGGGTGCCTAGATGGTGCAGATCAGATGGAGCCCTCCTGGTCTGGAGTCTTTATTTTGTGGCCTGAAGTTGTCAAGGCCTGAAACCCAGAGCTCTAGCCATGTTGGATTTATAAAGGGCACCAAAGGTTCTTGGGGTCATCCAGGTGGTATTATTCAGGGGATAGCAAGACAAGTCTTGGACAGTAGGAGCTGGGCTTAGGATCCCACAGGTAAGGTAAAGCCTACTTATTTGCTGTGGAAAGTGAGAGCAGCCTGGGCAAATATGTCTTTATAGTTTCTTCCTTTCCTTCCTTCCTTCCTTCCTTCCTTCCTTCCTTCCTTCCTTCCTTCCTTCCTTCCTTCCTTCTTTCCTTTTTCTTTCCTTTCCTTTCTGAGACAGGGTCTCAGGTATTCCATGCTGGCCTTCAAGTAGCTATGTAGCCAAGGATGTCTCTGAATGGCTCTGTCCTCCTGCTTCCCACTTCCTGTCCAGGTTCTGAGGATGGAACCCAGGACTAGGTAAGCCCTCTATCAACGGAGCTATAGCCCCAGGCCTCCAAAACATGTCCTCGGATCACAAGTGAACTCTCCTCTCCTCACCCGCTGGACATGTCTTCCCGGGTTTCCAGCCTGCCCCTAGCCACTGGAGGTCTGTAGCCTACTCCTAGCTGTTACACGTGAGATGTGGGAAGCAAAGCAAGAACGTCAAGGAAAGTGAACTGGAAAGAGCAGACTGCCACAAGAGGTGACTAGAAGATGGCAACAAGATTTTCCTGCTTTTCTGCCTCCTCCCTATAGCCCACGGCCCTGAAGAAAAAAGGTGAAAAAGCAAAGGAATATGGTCATTAGATGTTCAAAGTGGAAATGACTTAGAGATATCCATTTGGGATTTGACAGAATAAGGCTGGAAATGTAACTCATTTGGTAAAGGGCTTGGCACATTTGCCTTCATGGTAAACAAAGGAAAAAAAACCTTCCAAATGAAAGAACCTGGGCCAGCTAGGGTGGTGGGTGTGCACCTGTAATCTCAGAATTTGGGGAATGAGGGCAGGAAGATGAAGTCTAGGTTTAACTACATAGCAAGTGTTCATAGTTTGAAGCCAGCTTGGGCTACATAATATCTTGTCCCCCAAGCCCAAACCAAACAGGTTAAAACCTTGTTTCCTGTTGTGGAGAACTTATCCCTCTTTCTGGTAGCTTGACCCTATCTTGCAGGCTGGAGGGGAGTTGGGGGCTGGGTGTTTGCATCTCTCAATTTACTAGCCCACAAAATGTCTTCCCTGGCAGGCGAAAGCTTTTAAAGTGCACTTTGAAAATATGCTTGTTAAAAATACTTCGCTCCGGGAGTGGAATCCTAGACACGGCGTTCTTAATAAGCTCCCCTAATGATTCAGCCACACCAGGTGTGATTGAGTGGCTCACAAAAGCACCGCTGCTCTCCTGAAAACGGGAATGAGTTTAATGGACTCCAAGGCCTTGAAGTGCAGATAGAGGTAGAAAGGAAGCTGCGGCATCATGGCCTGAAGGCTGCGGCTATCTTGTCTATGGCACCTCAGGGCAGGGCAGAGCCATTTCTGAAGGTGGTGTGTGTGTGTGTGTGTGTGTGTGTGTGTGTGTGTGTGTGTGTGTTGAAGATGGAATCTTGTGCATGCTATGAAAATACGCTGTTCAACAGCCTCAGCCTGTTTTACTGAATTTGGGACCCTCATCCTCAGAGAACACTCAAACATTTCCTGTTAGTTACAGGTGCAGCTAATGATGCCACAACCAACAGCTCTTTCACTTGAATTCAGATTTACCCAGAGATAACATGATTTCATTTGCCTTATTTGGAATCTATCATTCTCAAATAGGAAACGAGGTGAATTCTTATCTTTTCTAATAGAATTTCAGTTAGGAACTGGGTTAGGATTCAGATAAGAGAGTGGCTCATTGGATTACCTTGCACTGCCGTACAGTGAAAGGACTAGGGTTAGAGAGTTACCTAAAGGTAGCAGGGCTAGGTGACCTATGGGTGCACCAGCTACCATGACTTCCTTCTGTCCGGGCAACAGGAACAAAGAAGGGACAAAAAAAAAAAAAAAAAAAGAGAGAACCTGACAGACCCACCTCTTAGATCTTCCGGGTCAGAAATTACGTCCCGTAGTCACTCCTAATTTTGAGAAACTCTGGAAATAATTTTAAAATGTGTGTGTGTGTGTGTGTTTTAAACAAGTAATATTGCTGCCTTCATGAACTTTTTTTTCTTTTTCAAAACAGAAAGGAGTATGCCAGGTTGTCCATTGGCAGGGTCGCCCAATGCTGGTTTTGTGGGAGGGCTTAGCTCTGAAGGGAAGGAAGCAGCAGGTCAACTAGCCTGTAAGGCTCACTTGGGCTGCCCCTGTTCAGTCATCCTTTATTTTTCTTCAGTGAGAAAATGATAATTTTCAAGTAAGAAGTCAGTCTCAGTACATAATTGCCTTTTTTTTTTTTTTCCTGCTCGCCGTTGTTTTCTTCCTATAATTGGCATCATCGGCTGCTCGAGAACAATTAGAGACCCTAATGTTCTTTGGCAGCACAGTTCAACCTGTGATAATGAGAGAACTAAAGCCGGACGCCTGGCATTTCAATATGCTCTTTCACTGCGGTTCTCTTGGCATTTAGGTCTCTAAGTTGAGGAGGGAGGTGATGCATTTACTGCCCCCCCCACCTCAATGAGGTTGCTGTAGAACCGGCTCCCCCACCCCACCCTGCTTTCATGAATGTTGAGTGAAGTGTCTCTATGGCAATCCCTTTACTTCAGTTCACCTTCATCCCGTGTGAACACTTAACTCTCTGTAACCAGCACAATGCCGAGAAATGAAATGTCCTCCACCTGCCAAGTGCCAATGCTTCTGCTTTGTTCTTTCAGCCATTTCCTGGGATTGGAGTTCATTTCTTTCTGTGAATTTTGGCCTATCTCCATCCATTCTCAGGGCAGCCCAGAGTTGCTGGGACTTTACAGGATACATATGCCATCACTCTGGCTAGAGGTCTGGGTGTTTGAGTGTGTGCTGTTTTTCCTTCTCAGAATGCCCGTATCACAAGCCCCTGGGTTTCGAGTCAGGGGAGGTCACGCCAGATCAGATCACTTGCTCCAACCCGGAGCAGTATGTGGGTTGGTATTCCTCCTGGACAGCAAACAAAGCCCGGCTCAACAGTCAAGGCTTCGGGTAAGTAGGGCAGGCAGCCCAAGGAAGAGCCGTTCATTCTCATTTTTCTTAAGAGGTGCTTTGAAAAATTAGGTCTGCCTCATAAACGGATGGCACAGAAAGCACTTCTTCAACAAACTTGGACTGAGTGCCTTGTTGTGCCAAGGTCTGCAAGCACAATGGTGGCAGGCTGGGCGAGTTCCTTGGCAGCGTCGGGGACACATAGTGAAGAGGGGGAGAGGGATTGGAAGCCCATCCCTTGCACACCTGGTTATTTAGCTCAGGGGATGAACATGGTTGGAGAGATGGGGAAGGAAAAAAAAAAAAGACCTCATCATTTTAACATGCCAGAAAGTCTTCCTAAGGAAAAGACCTGAGAATTGGGCTATGTCTGAACGCCCAGCATTGGGAGGATACCTCTTGGCGCTAGTCTCCTCAAAACTCAGTACCTGTTGGCTTTTTGCAGACCTTTAGAGAGGATGGCTACTGGTAATTTGCTGTGTTCCTGGCAGGTGCGCTTGGCTTTCCAAGTATCAGGACAGCAGCCAGTGGCTGCAGATCGATTTGAAGGAGATCAAGGTGATTTCGGGGATCCTCACCCAAGGCCGCTGTGACATAGACGAGTGGATGACCAAGTACAGCGTGCAGTATCGGACCGATGAGCACCTGAACTGGATTTACTATAAGGATCAGACTGGGAACAATCGGGTAAGTAGGGCTCATTCCAAGTCATTCATCTTCAGTTCGCACCTCCTGAGACGTGCTCTCCCCCCCTCCCCCGGCGCTCTTGCTGTTTAGGTCTTTGTCGGGGCACGGCCCCCTCGACATGTTAGGTCATCTGTGTTCCTTTTCCACTGTCTGATCTGTTCTCTTTCCCAGACGGAGCCTGGGGAGACTGGCAGCTTGGAAATGAATGCTGCACTTTTGTGTAAAACAAAAACAAAAACAAAAACAAAAACAAACAAAAAAACAAGAGGCATTTTTCTAGTTGTCAGTATCAGCATATAGCCTCTTGCGAACACTATCCTGGTAATTTTGACCGTTCCAAACTTACTGGGTCATTTACTGTGGGGCTTCACGGGCCTGTCTCACCCATTTGTATAGTTATGGTCTCTTACTAGTGACTGAGAGTGACAGCTGCAAACCTTTTGGAAGCCCCACAAGTGAGCCACTTGGAGGCTAGAGAAATGGCTCAGTGGTTAAGAACGCATACTGCTCTTGGAGAGAAACAGAGTCCAGTTCCCAGCACCCAGGCCATAACATGCTATAACCCCAGTTCCAGGGTATCACGTGCTTCTGGCTTCCAAGGACTTCTGCATGCCCGTGCATATAACCACATACAGACACAAATGATAATAAAAAAAATTACTAAAAACAAATTTGAAAATGTTAGTAATCTGTAATAGTAAGATAAACTAGTATTAGTAGCTGAAATGGCTATTTAAGAGATGGTACCAATCCAGACACACTTAATCTATTAATCCTTGAGAATGGACTTCTAGTTCTTCACTGTGAACTAACACATTAAGTTCCTGGATTTCTTTGCAATTAATAAAAAAATGAATTGAAAACTCAGTGGCTGTTTGAAAATGCCAGCCCATTTTTCCCCCCAATAGCAAGGAGGGAAAATTCTTCAGGCCATTTCCTATCTCTCTCCTTCCCCTCAGTGTGGAGCACAGGCTGGTCCTCATCCTTTGCCTCACTGTTCTGAATGCTGGGGTTACAGGCACACGCCACCATTTCCAGTCCTCCTCAGACTGTTTCTGACATTTAATCAGGTTGAGGAGACATGCGTGGCTAAATAATCAGAGTGGTAACAATTTGCACAGTATGACATTCACGGGTTGACGCTATGAGGAGTTTGACACAATGGGAGAAAACATCTTGATGCTTTTTTTTTCTTTTCTTTTCTTTTTTTTTTTTTTTTTTTTTTTTTTGAGACAGGGTTTCATATATCCCAGGCTGGTCTCCTATTTGCTATGTGGCTGAAGATAACCTTGAACTTCTGATTCTCCTGCCTCTAGCCATCTCCTGAGTGCTAGGACTGTAGGTGTGTGCTATCATCAGTTTGTGTGGTGCTGGGAATCAGAACCCAGAATTTTCTGCTTGTTAGTCACACACACTGCCAGTTGGGCCACTTCTCTGACATCTTCTAATTTCATTTTCTGCACTTACTAGTTGTAGTCTCCAAAAGACATTAGAATTCCTTTTTAAGCCTTGCGCTTGTGTGAAGGACTTGATGGAGCTCTGAAGGAGGCACTTCACTCCATTCATCAGGTCTCAGGTCAGATTCCATCAACCTCCTCTTCACCTCCTTCTGACTTGAATGCCTTCAAGGGAATGCTTAAAGAGAGGGCAGCTCAGACTTTGTTGCTAGGAAGAAAGGCAAGATCACTGTAAACAAGGACGGCTGGTTTTGTGGACAGATAAAGCTAAGTGCAGCTGTTAAATATTTTTAGGAGAAAGTTACAGGAGGAAATGAAACACTCTTATGTCATGGAGCAGAACACCATGACCCTGGAAAGAGTGCGAAGAATGATTTGTTCGGAAACACTGTCACGGTTTTGCAACATCTTACGCTGCTTCTTGAAAAACATTAAACTCGCCTTTTATCTCTTTATGTCAACACCACCTTCTCCTTGCCAGAATTTCCCTTCTAATTTTTATCTGTTTGTAAAAACTATTTTTTTTTCCCAAGCCTAAAAGGCACTTGCCACTTGTATCAAAGTAGAAACACACATTCAAGCTTTGGATTCCAACTTCAGAGCCAGGCATATATAAGGTTTGACTTGAGCGAACCTTAGATATCACTTGTGTGGCATGGACCCTCTCAAAACTTTTTGTCAAAGC
Source organism: Meriones unguiculatus (assembly GCF_030254825.1). Classification (NCBI taxonomy): domain Eukaryota; kingdom Metazoa; phylum Chordata; class Mammalia; order Rodentia; family Muridae; genus Meriones; species Meriones unguiculatus. The sequence goes on along the minus strand of NC_083369.1, from coordinate 139,859,354 downwards.
ACAAAGGATAAAATGGCACCACACACACACAGACACACACACACACACACAGAGAGAGAGAGACAGAGAGACAGAGAGACAGAGAGAGAGACAGAGAGAGACAAAGGTGAGAAACTAAATTTCCATCTACTTTCACTTACTATAAATTTAACTGTGTACACATGGCTACTGGCTGCCATTCTGAATGGTGCAATGTCCCCATGTATACTCAGACATCACCAGATGATGTGGCTGTTTGCAATAATCCAGTCAGATTTTATGAGGGTACTGTATGTTTTTTGTAGTTAACCGACTGTCTAAGATTCTCCATTGTTCAAAACTGAGGCTGGGGCCAGTGAGGTAGCTGAGCAGGTAAAGGTACTTGCCACCAAGCATGGAAAGCCTGAGTTCATGGCCCAGAACCCACATGGTAGGAGAGATTGACGTGTTTCCTGAAAGTTGTTTTTTGACCTCTACACATACAGGCGTGTGTGTGCACATACACACGTGGGCATGTGTGCACACACACTATATATATTTACACACACACACACACACATATATATATATATATATATATATATATATATATATATATATATATACTGAAGTTAGCTCTAAAGAGGAGCCATTGTTCCTTTTCCTTCCTCTGTTGTGATAATGACCAGACTTCCTTCCCTCTGTTTAGGTCTTCTACGGAAACTCAGACCGGAGTTCTACAGTCCAGAACTTACTGCGGCCCCCCATCATTTCCCGCTTCATCCGGCTGATTCCTCTGGGCTGGCATGTACGAATTGCCATCCGGATGGAACTGCTTGAGTGTGCTAGCAAGTGTGTCTGATGCCTATTTCAGCTCAGCCCTGCCACTTCAGGGAGAGCTTGGAGGAGGGGGCATCCCGACATACCACTGTGATGAACAGGGCTGTTTCGGATGAGCACTTTAAATCTGGATAGAGAATACGAGAATACTTCCTTAAAAAAATAGTTTCCCATTTCAGTGAGAGAAAAAGAAAAAAAAAAAAGCTTTCTCTCAACTCAAGGCCAAGAAAAATGAGAACAAAGAAAATATCCTTCGAACCAATTTTCTTACATAAACCTAAATAGCAGGGGTAATTGCTTGTTCTCGCTCCCTCTCTTTTTCTTTTTGTCTCAGTGACACTGTCAAAGGTGCAGACCCAGGTGAACACAAAGCAGCTACGATAATTTGATTTTTTTTTTCTTTTGGCTCTCACCACATTCAGAAGAGCAGCATACTATTTTGCAAAGCCTCACACAAACGCTGAAGGTTTGCCCTGACAGCTTTCATGAAAACCTGCCTAGAGAGGACTGGAGGCAAAAATGCGGAATGGGAATCAAATGGAGGGGAGTCTGCAGCCTGGCTGTAAACAGCAACCAACCAACTAGCCAACTAGTCAAAGCTTTCCCCTCCTGGAAGTGGTTTTGCCCTGAAGGGGTCTGGACGTTTAGCTATAGGATTGAGGGATTTAGTGTCCGCTGGAACTCCTTCTGCAGAAACTCCATCCTACAGTCCATTCAGCACACAGGCTGTGCATCTGTGGTTCCCAGATGAGTGCAAGGGCAGGCTGCACGTGCGTGTGGTAAGGTTTCCCTTCCATAAAGGAAGCCCAGATGATTAGAATGGGTCACACCTTCTTTATCTACGGTTACACTTTTCCAGAAATTGAACACACTTTGAAAACAGCTGAGACAAGACATAGCTTGGGCTGCTGGGAGGAAAGCATGGTTTGTGTGTGGGAAGGGGTCAGGGCTCCTGTCATAGAGGACTATGAGGGGAACGGCTCAGTCAGTAAAGTGCAGCCCAAGTAAAAGGACTTGAGTTGATATTTCTAGAACCCATATAAAAAGCTAGACATGGACAGGTTATAGTGAAGCACACCTTCAATCTCAGTATTCGCAAGTCAGAGGACGCAGATCTCTTGAGTTCAAGGCCAGTCTGGTCTATGTAGCAGTTCCAAGCCAGCTAAGGCTGTCTCAACCCCTACCTGCCCCTCCTGGTTAACATGCCCTGACCCCTACCCTGAACTCTCAACTCTCCAGCCCGGGGTCGAGGGAGGCTGGGATGCTCTTCTCTATATAATCCAACCATTTTGGTTACCTGCTCTCTTTGTACTTTTGGCTGCTATATCTCCTCTCTCCCTTTCCCTCCATCTTCTCCTCACATAGCTCAGCTAAGTCTGGTCATGTTCCCTCTGAACTCTCCCAGATGTCTCTGCCTCTGACTATGCTCTAATGTCTATAATAAATGTTCTCCTCCACCATACCTAGGGAGCAGTCATCTTTCCTCTTTCTTTTCTTTTCTAAGAAAAAGTCAAACATACGAGCAGGAACAAAAGAACCTATACCTTCTTTCTGAGAGGCGTCTCACCGCCAACTTCTGCCTTGCCCACCCAAACATGCTTGCTCAGACATGACTTCTGAAACCTCTTTGGGGGTAGGAATGGGCTTGGCTCATCATTCCCTGGCTGGAGTCGCTCATTCAATACCGAGCTTTGGAGCCCAAGAGCATGACTATATTGGTCTTTTTCTCATTTGCCATCTGTAGCTCAGGCTGGGTTTGAGGCCCTTCTCTGGGAGAGGCTGTTAACTGGGGTGAAGTTACAAGAGGCATATGGGGAGAAACTGAGAAGCCAGAGAATGAGGACCCTCCAAAGGTGATTTCCTGGCCTTACACATATGGTGTATCCTTGGCTAGAAGTTCTTTTCTCTGAGATACTTTACATTTTCAGATATTAAGGAGGATTATATGGACTCACACTAAATGGACATTGGATGGCTGGTCTTGGTACCTTACATCTTTAATCCTAGCACTTGGGAGGCACAGACAGGTGGATCTCTGTTAGTTCAAGGCCAGGCATGCAGAACAAGCTCCAGGCCAGCCAAGGCTACAACATAGGGAGACTGGCCAGAAAACAATTAATCAATCAATCAAAAAATCAAAATGACCTTGATGTCACATTCTTCTCAAAGAATAGAACAATTTTTCAAAAGCTTCAAACTTCTTACCTAGTGTTCTAGAGTTCCCCAGGTATCTGTATGTGTGTTTGCGTGAGTGATTGCATAACAATATTCCTGGTATTACAATATATCTACAAATCCACTGGATAAAATTACTGAAAGCAGACCAATATTTGGAAAACTGAGTTAAGTTTTCTCACCACACAGAGTAATTGTAACAGAACTTAAGAGTATTGATCAGGGGAAAAAAATAACAAAACAAGTAAAATAACAGAACAGTTCCTATCATAGGTTTGTTTTTATAATAGTTTTATTAACTTCACATAAAAGTCATTATTCATTTGAGGTGTATAATTCAATGACAGTACATTCAGAGTTATGCAATTATTACAAGTAACTTTGTACTATTATCATTCCAAAGAGAATCCTCTACCCATCAGCTATCATCCACCCCAGCCCTAGGTTATTTGAAATCCATTTGCTATTTGTATGTAGATATTTTTCCTGTCCTGGGCATTTTCCCACATAAATGTAATCCTATGATATACAGTTTATGACTGGTTTCTTGTACTTATCACCCTGTTTTTGAAGTCCATGTTTTGGAGAAGTACTTCTTCCTTTTCTGGTTATTATCATTCTGTACAAGGTATTTCATTATTATTTATCCATCCACTTGGGTGGTTTCCACTTTGGAGCTATTATGAAGAATGCTGCTTACATGAACAGTTAGGTGTTAAGTTTTTGCATGGGATGTTTTATCTTGAGCACATACACATCTAGAATTGTTTGATCACTTGGTTTATCCTTATTAAGAACTACTTTCCCAGGTGGCTATATCATTTTCTGTTCCCACCAGCAAGGTATGAAGGTTCCAATCCCTCCACATCTTCAGCGATGCTTCTTATCTTTAATTCGATCCTTCTTAGTATGAGTGAAGTAACATTCTATGATGATTTTAATTTGTATCCCCCTGACAACCCATGCTGTGGAGCATCTTTTCAAGTGACCATTTACATAGTTTTGGAGAAGCATTATTCAAACCCTTCGCCCATTTTAAAATTTCAAGTCACTGGTTCATTAGAGTTCTTCATGTATTCTACCTACAATTCTCTTATGCAAACATTTCTTCCATCGTGCTTTGTTGTTGTTGCCTTGGTCCAGTTTTGAGACATGAACTCACTGTATAGCCCTGGCTGGCTTGAAACTCACTATGGAGCTCAGGTTGGCCTGGAACTTGCAGAGACCGTTCTGCCTCAAGTTCTGGGACTATAGCTATGTGTCACCACACTCAGCTTTCATTCCTTTTTTTTTTTTAATCTCTTGGTGAAGTCCTTTGAAGCGCAACAAATTCCAAATTTTAATCAAGTCCAAATTCCCTGTTTCTTCTTTTGGTGTAGTATCTGAGAAACTGCTGTTAAATCCAAGGTCAAGAAGATTTACTGTTGTGTTTTCTTCTCAACATTTTGAGATGCATTTAAAAAAAGTTTTAAAGTTTTACCTCTTATTTCGTGAATGGTTATAAAGCAAAAGTCTAATTACATTCTTTGCATTTCAATATGCAGCTCTCTTGGTACCTTCTGTTGAAATTCTTTTCCATATTGAATGGTCTTTGTACTCTTGGCAAAATCACCTAGCCCAGAATATGAGGATTTAAATTCAGGCTTCATAATTCTATTACCTCATAGTCTTTATTACTGTAGCACTGTAGGGAATTGCGAAATTAGGACATGCAAGTCTTCCAATTCTGGTCTTTTTCAAGATTGTACTGGCTATTCTAGGTTGCTTAAATTTCTAAATAACTATATGTATAAAGAAGCCAGCCAGGGCTTTCACAGTGGAAAATGCTTATAGTTTCAGAATTTAATAAACAATGAGGCAGTAAGATCTACAATACATTTATCTGTAGGTAATTTGCTTTAATAGCACACAATTATTTACTTCATTAAATTTGTGGCAAGATATATAGAAAAAAAACTAGCATTAAAGGAAACCTGAAGCCTAACAGAATCTTGCTTTTAAAAAGTATGTTTGCAATATTATTTCTTTTAGGAGGTGAATAATTCAATAAAAATTATATAATGGAGCAAATTCACTCCTATCTTATCATATTTTGTTTATTTTATGTATTTTATTTTGTTAATTTTTAATACTAGGCTTTGGTTTATAAATTGAGATTTTTGGTTTTTTATGGTTTTGAGGACTCATACATGCTTGGCAAATTCACTACCATTGAGTACCCTCTGCAGCTTGCAGATCAAAACATAACAAAACATTGTGGTAAAATACAATATTTTGCAAAGTTTTAATTAACATGAAACATTAAATAATGCTATTAAGAAAAAAATTTGGGGACTCCAAGATGGTGGCGACCAGTGCGCACCATATCTGAGGGTCAACGGATCCTAAACTCTGAAACTGTTGAGTGGATGGGCAGGCAAAGCCAGAACATATACTTTGAGGCTTCCGGGGTTAGAGAGGACAATCCATAAGCTGGGACAGATTGGATCCAGGCCCCATGGATGTCTCTGAGAGTGGTGAACTATTAACCTCTGCACTTACAGCTGCACCTTCCCTTGCTCCAGCAGCAGCCACTGCATCAGCAGCGGGAGGTGCAGGGTCTCCTTACTCTAATGGCCACATAGGGGACCCAAATCTGAGAATAGAAAACTGTGGGCACTCTGTGCTATCCACACACCTGCAAGTGAGTTTACTGGCCCTCTGAGCTTTCCACATGCCTGTGAGTGAGTGTTTCTGCCAGAGAGTGCTTACAGAGCCCCAGATCTGGGACCCTCTACACTAGGAGCCAGACAATCTGATCCCTCCTATCCCCCAACCCCTGCTGTGGGCAACAAAGAAATCCCTAGGACAGCCTTCTGAACTTTGAAGCCCCTGTTCTGTGTGTCTACCAGCAGAGTCCAGCCAAACAATTCCTAGAGGCAAGATGGTGCAGCCCTAGACAGGTCTGAGCACTTGGAGCACAATACCTAGACAGGCCTGTGGCCTACTGAGCCATTCAGGGCTCCTGCACCCAGGCACTGCAGCCTGCAAACCCTTGCTGCCCCTGCACCACAGCCTGCTCTTAATCTCCTCCCTTACACTCCCTCCTTCCAGGCAGGCACACTCCCCCACAAACACCTGCACTTAGGAACTTCCTCCCTGAGCTGCATCTGAAACACCAACACCCACTCTCAAACCAGTGGACTTCTCTCATCTTCCTGAAGAATACTCCAGACTCCAGAGACATATGGACCCAGTCTGCAGTACAGGCTCCAGGAACAAACAGTAAAGGCTACTCACCATCACATAGCTAGAGGCCAGCTTAAGAACATATCTAACAGAAATCAGAACATTAGTGCTTCACCAGCATCCCCAAAAATCAATGGATATTTTAATTTATCAGAAACACAGGACAATGATTTTAAATCTATGCTTATCGAGTTATTAGAGGCATATAAAGAGGAAACTAAGAAAGCTCTCAAAGAAATACAGGCAAATATGGCCACACAACTAGAGACACATAAAGAGGAAACGAACAAAAAAATAAATGCCATCATGGAAAGACAGGAATCCACAGATGAAGGAAATGGTGCAAGACATGAAAACAGAATTAGAATCAATAAAGAAAACACAGAGAAAACCCTGGAGCTGGAGAACATAGAGGAAAGATCAGGAACCACAAAGGTAAGCAACAGAATACAAGAGATGGAAGAGAGAATCTCAGATGCTGAAGATACAATTGCAGAGACTGATACAACTCTCAAAGAAAAATTAACACTGGAAAAGTTACAAACAGAAAACATCCAAGAAATCAAGGACACAATGAAATGAGAAAATTTAATAATAGGAATAGACAAAAAAGAACATTCCAGATTCCATGCTCCAAGGTACAGAAAATATTTTCAAGAAAATCATAGAAGAAAATTTTTCTATTTTAAAGAAAGAGATGCCCTTAAACATACAAAAGGCTTACAGAACATCAAAGAGACTAGACCAGAAAAGAAATTCCTCATGTCACCCAATAGTCAAAACACTAAATCTACAGAACAAAGAAAAAATATTAAAAGCAGCAAGGGAAAAAGACCAAGTAACATATAAAGGTAGACCTATCGGAATCACACCACACTTCTCAACAGAGACTATGAAAGCCAGAAAGGACTGGATAGATGTCATGCAGACTTTCAGAGACCACAGATACCAACCCAGACTACTATACCCAGCAAAGCTTTCAATCAACATAGATGGAGAAAACAAAATACTCCATGACAAAACTAAAACAATATCTACACAGCAACCCAGTCCTACAGAAGATACTAGAAGCAAAAGTCCAATCTAACGAAATCAACACCCAAGAAAAAAGAGGACATAGATAACCTCACAACAAAAGAAATAAAAAGAAAACAAGCGTACAAACATACTATCACCACTAACGCCACAATAAAAGGAACTAACATTCATTGGCCACTATTATCTATCAATATCAATGGACTCAACTCTCCAATAAAAAGACACAGACTAACTGAATGGCTGTGGAAACAGGCTTCAACATTCTGCTGCATCCAAGAAACACATGTCTGCAACAAAAACAGATACTTCCTCAAAGGTCTGGAAAAAGGTTTTTCAAGCAAATGGACCCAGAAAACAGGCTGGAGTAGCTACTTTCAACCAAAATTAATCAATAAAGGTAAGGAGGGACACTTCGTTCTCATCAAAGGAAAAATCTACCAGGAGGACATCACAATCCTGAACATCTATGCCCCAAATACAAGAGCACCTGCATTCATAAATAAAATATTATTAAAGCTCAAATCACACATCGATCCCATCACCTTAATAGTGGGAGACTTCAGTACTCCACTCTCATCAAAGGACAGATCATCTAGACAGAAGCTAAATAGGGAAATAATAGCACTTACAGAGGTCCTAAGTCAAATGGATCTAATAAATGTCTACAGAACATTTCACCCAAACTCAAAGGAGTATACCTTCTTCTCAGCAACCTATGGAACCTTCTCCAAAACTGACCATATAGTCAGACATAAAGCAAGCCTCAACAGATACAAGAAGATTGAAATAATTCCTTGTATCCTATCAGACCACCATGGCCTAAAATTAATCTCTACAACAGAAATAACAAAAAGCCTATACATGCATGGAAACTGAACAACTCTTTATTCAATGTCACCTGGATCAGGTTAGAAATAAAAAAAGAAATTAGATACTTCCTAAAATTTAATGAAAATGAAGGCACAACTAACCCAAACTTATGGGACACAATAAAAGCAATGCTAAGAGGAGAGTTCATAGCACTAAGTGCCTTCAGAAAGAAGTTTGAGACATCTCATACAGGCAACTTAACAGCACACCTGAAAGCCCTAGGGGGAAAAAAAAGCAGACACACACAAGAGGAGTAAATGGTTGGACACAATCAAACTCAGGGCTGAAATCAATAAATTAGAAACAAAACAAAACAAAAAACAATTCAAAGAATCAATGAAAGCAAGTTGTTTTTTTTTTTTTTTTTGAGAAAACAAACAAGATAGACAAACCCTTAGCCAAACCAACTAAAAGGGAGAGAGAAAATATCCAAATCAGCAAAATCAGAAATGAAAAAGGGGTCATAACCACAGACACTGAAGAAATTCAAATTGTTAGATCTTACTTCAAAAGCCTATACACCACAAAATTTGAAAATCTAAATGAAACGGACAATTTTTTGATAGTCCATTTACCAAAGATAAATCAAGATCAGGTAAATAGATTAAAAAGTCCTATATCTCTCCAAGGAAACAGAAGCAGTCATCAAAAGCTTCCCTGCCAAAAAAGCCCAGGGCCTGATGGTTTCAGCACAGAATTCTACCAGACCATAATAGGACAGCTGACAGATTGGGAAAGGATCTTCACCAACACTATATCTGACAGCAGGCTAATATCCAGAATATATAAAGAACTTAAGATGTTAAACACCAACAAACCAAGTAATTCAATTAAAAAATGGGTTACAGAGCTAAACAAAGAATTCTCAATAGAGGAATATTGAATGGCAGAAACACTTAAAGAAATGCTCAATGTCCTTAGTCATCAGGGAGATGCAAATCAAAACAACCCTGAGATTTCACTTCGCACCCATCAGAAATGGCTAAGACCAACAACTCAAGTGACAACACATGCTGGAGAGGATGTGGAGAAAGGGAAATCTTCCTCTATTGCTGATGGAAATGTAAACTTGTACAACCAGTATGGCAATCAATTTGATGCTTTCTCAGACAATTAGGAACAGTGCTATCTCAAGATCCAGCTATATCACTCCTAGGCATATCTGAAATTTGCTCAAATACACAAGGACATTTGCTCAACCATCTTCATAGCAACTCTATTCGTAATAGCCAAAATCTGGAAACAACCTAGATGTGCCTCAACTGAGGAATGGATACACAAATTGTGGTACATCTACACAATGGAATACTACTCAGCTATTAAAAACAAGGAAATCATGAAATTTGCGGTGAAGTAATCCAGAAACAGAAAGCACACATGGTATATATTCATTCATAAGTTGTTATTAGACATACAATATAGGATAAACATACTAAAATATATACTCCTAAAGACGTTAAAGAACAAGGAAGACCCTAGGGAAGATGCTCAATCCTCATTCAGAAGGGCAAACGTGATAATCATGGGAAACAGGAGAGGACAGGGATCATGACTGGAGCCTACCACAGTGGCCTCTGAAAGCCTCTACTGATGGAGGTATTAAAACAGAGCCTGAGACACATAGCCAAACTTTGGGCAGAGGGGGAGCAGTCTTACCAGGCCACAGAGGAAGACAATGCAGCCACTCCTGATGAGACCTCATAGACTAGGGTCAGATAGAAGGGGAGGAGGACCTTCCCTATCAGTGGACTACGGAGGGAGAGAGGTTGGGATTGGGAGGAGATAAGGGAGGGGGTCACAGCTGGAATCCAAATTGAATAAAGTTTAATAAATGATGATAATAATAATAATGAAAAAAGAAAAAAATTAAAAAAGAAAAAAATGGAAGTGATCCTAGTACTTAATATATGGACAAGGCAAAGGTGTTTCGAAGAGAAATTGCTATGAATCCAGTCTCAGTGCCAACGCCAAGAAGATTCCATCCCATAAATAAGCTTTTGAATGAATCCTGACAGAAGTATACCTCTTTGACCACATGAGGTATAGTAGTAGAGGACAGCTGAAGAACAGCTTACAAAGACCTATTCCCCCTGTGGGTCTAAGAAAAGCCCCAACTTGTACATTTTTTTTTTAATTTACAACATGGATGATATGACATCAGATAGAATATATGAACCTACTTAATGTACTAACCTCACAGTTCTCTATAGCTGTCTTTCAATATTCAATGAAGTTTCTTCCCAGTTTCTTTAAGCCTGTTGTGTGTGTGTATGTGTGTGCATGTGCATGCATGCATGCATGTGTACCTGTGGAAGCCAGAAGGAGACATCTGATCTTCTGGAGATGGATTTTCAGGGAGTTGTGAGCTACCCAATGTTGGTATTTGAAAATGAACTCAGGCCCTCTGGAGGAACAGCAAGTGTTCTTAATGAATAAACCATCTTTCCAGTCTCCCTTCCCAACTTCTTGGAATTGTCAACTGAGGCACAAATACAAAGCATAATGTTACACTAGCTGATATTTACTGAAATTCTGTTAAATGTTTGGCAGCATCTCATTAGATGCTCACAACAATCCTACATGTAATGCAAAGAAACTGAGGCCCAGGGACACTAATTAAGTTTGCCTCATGTCATGTCAGAGTTAAGTGATAAATCCACTAAGGCTACCTAACCACTTTGCCAGCCTCCTTCGAGGTCCAATAAGTTGTTTCATTGAACTGTTTCACCCTTAAACCAAATCAGTCACTCCCAGCTAGGCGATGTGATAGAAGATGGCACATGAACTGGTGTGAGCTTTTAGGAAAGACTGGTATAATACTGGGCATGGTGGCTTATGCCTATAATCACGGGAGGTGGAGGCAAGATGATCAGAAGTTCAAGATTATTCTTAGTTAACTGTGAGCTGGAAGATAGCTCCGGGAACTCCTTCTCAGATGAAACGAAACAAGCAAACAAACAAACAAAACCACACATGCTTGATTTAGCTTTCGTTTTCATTTCATGTGTCCTCTGACCGCCACATACTTGCTGTGGAACATACACACCCATACTCAGACAGAGACAGACAGACACACAGAATGCCAAGTTCTGAGTTTCAGCTCTTAACCACCACCACCCTTCTTTTTTTTCCAGACAGGGTTTCTCTGTGTAGCCCTGGCTATCCTAGACTCGCTTTGTATTCCTGGCTGGCCTCGAACTCCCAGAGATCCGCCTGCCTCTGCCTCCCCAAGTGCTGGGATTACAGGTGTGTGTCACCACTCCCACTTCTCTTACTCCCTTTTAAAGAAAGATATATAAAATTAGAAAATAACTGACATATGAAGTACCACAGATTTGAAGTTTTTGTCCCCCTAAGTGAGCAGTACGGAGTCATGCCTCCATCTAGACTATAAAACAATGAGGTGTAACCATTGCACCCTGTTTTTTTTTTTTTTTTATCCGTGTCCAGCCAAATGTCCCTTTTGGCTGAGTAGTCCAGTAGCATCCCATTTTTACAGTTGGCCTAAGTCAAGCATCATTCAGTTATGCCAGCGGTGTCTGTGCTGTATATACAGAGTTCTGTGGAGGTGACAGAGCCCGTATGGCCCAGAGAGTTCATTTACTATTCGATCTTTCTGAAAGAGCTTGTCAACCCCTGTCCTAGAGCAGGAAGCAGTCTTCAAGGGCTGACCATCTTTTCTTTCTTTGTAGTATTAAGCATGCAAGATTAGAATCTCTGTTTATCTTGGTAATTTTGCTCAAATTACCAAGTTAGCACCAAACAAACTATAGAAATGACAACACTCAAGTGTGAAAGAAACCAAAGTTTTCACAATGCCATAGGGGAAAAGAACTTTATAAATAGAAAAAAAAAAGTAACAGGATTTGCTTTGCTTTACATTAATTTCTCTCCTCTAAACTGATTACAACTTCAAAGGACCATTGCCCCTCATTTGAATTCAAACACATTCTTATTTACAAAGAAAGAACTGAAATGGAGCTGCTTGCTGTTCAAAGGCAAGAAGGACCACAGTGCTCAAGATTGGGAAAGCCTGGTAGTCACATCAGTCAGTGCAAAATCTGCATTTTATTAAAGACATGTGGGAAGATCCATTCAAAAATACATTGTGCTCAGTAGAAATTAACCATTTCATGCTGTTAATGAAGGTTACCACGAAGTAGATATTTGTAGAATATGTACAGCAACAATAGAAATTTTACAGAAGTTTAGAATGGAATACATGCCAGAAAAAACTTGATAAGATGTACCAACACATGATACAAAGAGTTATAGAAACACTTTACAAATGGTTCATAATTAGCTCGTGAGGAATTTTAAGTACTCAACACTTTAAATTCAGTTTAGATTCAAAAATTAAAAAGATTAACAACCACATCACACCCTTGCCACAGTAAAAAGTATGGATACACTTTATCTAATGGATTATAAAGTCTGTGCAATTAAGAATGTCCACTCATTTCTTCATCTACTACACATCAGATGGCATATCCCTCTGGCTTATCCCTATTTCTGTTTTTAAGAATGAACAGGGGTCTCAGTGTCACCCTGTCCTGTGCCTTCCCAGAATACCCCCTTCAAACTTAGGAAAGATTGAAGAAGCTCTGATAATCGTCGAAGTATGTATATATATATAGAATAACTACCTGAATTCAGAATGGCACAAAACAATTCTTGGAGACAGAACTCTGGGGTAACTGTTTTGTTTGGTTTCATTGTCTCTGTTCATCAATGCAAGTTTACAGTGGGAATTTCCTTCTTTCTATCACCATATTGCCTGCTCCTCCCCCAGCCCAACTCCATCAGTCATCAAAGAGTAAACAAGAAGAGGGAGTGAGACTGGCAAGTGGAACCCACTGATCATCCCTAGGGAAAATGGATTTTCTGCAAGCTTTACTTTCCACTTTTGGAAAACTGAAGCCAGTGTGGAGAATGTACACTTTCCACAAGGAAAAGCATTGTCTTTCTCACGAAACTCTACCAAGTTAGACCAGAGCTTTTGATGATTCTGGCAATAAACACTTTAATCCCCCAACAGGGACAAAAGTCAAGGCATCTACCTTTTTCGATTCCTGGGTTTCTTCTGATTAGACCTGAAGCACAGCACCGGGACAAGCTTGTCTATGCTTGAAGTGAATCCCATCAGCCTGGGAAGGGAAATCCCAACCAAAGGAAGTCCTGAGGGATTCTCAGTGGGTCTGCCAAACAGGAAGGGACACGGAAGGACAGATAAGGCCTCTTTCTCCCTGATACTCTGCCTGGGAAGAGCAGCAAACAAGGCAACTTCTAATTTGCATACAACACCGAGAATGATTTCAGATTCCCAAGGAGGACCAACTGGACCGAGGATCAAAGGGGGCGGAGAGAGCTTACCGTTGTAAGAAATGAAGGGCCTTAGAAGTGAAACCAGTTTCACCTCTGCAGTTCTGCTGGCCCTACAAATTCAATGTACAGACTATGACAATTTTATTTTATTTATTTATTTTTTTTTCTGGCAAAACAAGAGACAACCCTCCCTTAAATGTGGGAGTAAACAGTTGAATGAAAATACAAGGCAGGTCAGGATCATATTTAACAGCCTACAGTAAAGAAAGAAAGAAAGAAAGAAAGAAAGAAAGAAAGAAAGAAAGAAAGAAAGAAAGGTGGGTCATGGACAAAGAAAAAGGTGGAGTAGGGACCAGGCCAAAAGTTGATGAATTAACGAAACACTATGGGCAACAATATTTGATGTAAGTAAGTGGTTTGCACAAAGTCTATCATCTTGTATAGTACATTGAATTAAAAAAAAAAAAAAAGAATTGCATGGGCAATAGGCCCAGAGTTTCCCAGCCACTTGGCTTTTCCCTTTGTGTGTAGACAGACCAATAAGGGGCTTCATTTTTTTGCATGGCTCCTCACTCATGGTTTCTAACACTGATTTTATTTGTTGTTCTGATTTTTGAAACAGGTGTCTCTGTGTAGCCTTGGCTGTCCTGGACTTGCTCTGTAGAAAGGATTGGCCTTGAACTCACAGAGAATTGCCTGCCTCTGCCTCCCTGAGTGCTGGGATTACAAGCATGCGCCACCACGCCTGGCATAAGATTGAACTTTTTAATCAGGTGAACCAGGCCTCAAGAAAATCTAGATTCCAGCTAACAAGAAAACCATAATCATTTATAAGTCTAGATTTTTTTGTTTGTTTGTTTGTTTGCTCATTTTCTGGTAGTCTGGCTTTTTACAACTTGTTAGGGACCTTCTCCTAAGAGTCTGGCCCTGAGGATTAATAACATTTGTACTGTCTTTTCTGCAATATCTTTTAAAGAAACCAGAACTGCTATTTCTTAAGCCATAAATGAGTTTCAATGAACTATTAATTAGTGATGAACAAAGGAGGCAAGGAAATATCTCACTGTTTTTTGACTTGGATTAGTGAAACACACCATAGTCCCAGGTCACAGAAGTAGGCATCTGTGGATCTTTATATCCATACAGTAGTAGCCAACTCTAATGGAGTAGGCAATGAACTTATAAATGAAAAGGCAATGACATCCAGAACATAGGTTCTGAGCACAAGAGATACATAGTTTTTTTTTTTTTTTCTGAGTCCCAGATGAGCCCCAGCGGTGACTTCCAATGGGCTATTTATTGTCTTTGCCGAAAGTTCTGTGACCACTGAGACCAAGCCTTCTACTGGAAAAGTAATCCTCTGGCCTTTGAAAAAAAAAATTCTACACATATGAGTTATTCTCAAGACATGGCTAGAAGAAAATAAATGGCTTGTTTTCCCTTATTTACTCTAAAGACTAGTTTAAGTGAGGACACTATGATATCAACTAAGAGGTACTGGGAAGGGGAAATGGGATAGCATTTCCTAGCGGAGTCCACTAATTTTCTGATTAGGAACATGCTAAACTGGCTAACTCTACAACCACAACATACTTTTATAGTACACAGCATGACTAGAGACTTGACCAGCATAGGTCTGCTTAGAATTAAAGGATACGACTGCATATGGTGAGTTTTAAAGCGTGTTTTAAAACAGATTTAACCAAAGCATACAGCACGATACTTCTAGAATAGCCACATCACAACCACCAATAAAGAGTTTGGCTTCTAATCGGCCTGCCATATGCTAATATTTGTAAAGCGCTATTAAATGACTTGAATAATAAAACAAAAACAACAACAAACAACAACAACAAAAAAAAACAAAGACATTTTCTTTCGGTAGACACAGCTGAAAGCCATGATGCCTCTGAGCAGTTGGTAAAAGTCATGCCAATCTGCCAGGCTGTTGCTTGCTTCTAAATATAAGCCTCATGGCTAAGAAAGATTTCCTAAGGATGCTAACCTAGAATTGAAGTTCTCAAACAGATATAAAGTAACTCTGGTTTCCTCCCAAAGTATGCACCTTTTAGGAGGTCCAAGACAATAGAAATGAACAATAGGATTGCAAGGATTTGAGAACGGTGGTGGAGGACTCTTAAAAAGTATACGATGTTGAGGAATGCACTCCTGCAGTTACCTAGCCTGGAAAGTCCATGGCCAGAGGCAAATTCTGCAGAGTGGTTGGCCTGGAATAGTCTTGGGCAGGAAATCTTAACTTTGGCACTAGTTATGTGCTGAGACACTCTGGGGGATGCCTAACAACATCCCTGGCCTCTACCCATTAGATGCTGGTAGCAGCCCATGACATCCAAATGTCTCCAGTCATTGTCAAATGTGCTCTGGGGGACGAAACCGTCCTTGGCTGAGAAGTGCTGCTGTAGAGGCAGCTCACTTAAGCCTCTTGGCATGGGGCACTCTCTTCAGGTCTTAGATTCTGGAGAGAGTCCTATACTTCAGTCAAGACTGAAACAAAGATCAGTCAGGTTTACTTAGAACTTCAGAGAAGAAAAAGAGGATTGATAGAGAAGTGAAAATGGAAAAACAGTGAAACCAAGATTCTTTTCAAAAGTATATCAGCAATAACTTCCTAACATAAAGTATGTCATAAGGACACAACTTTTGTGTCCTTTAGGATGTCAGGGCAGATAACAGAACATGGGTGCCACCAATTCCCCCTCCTAAAGAAAATGTGGGGGTTTTGATACTTTCAGTCAACTCCTTCCTGCCATGGATGACATCTTTTTGAGGCCAATGAATGACCAACCAGAGGGGGAAGTGTCGGTTAAAAGCTAAGAGAGGGCTCATTAGATCTGAGAGGAAATGTTACTGCCCCCAACTGTGAGCAGGAAGAAAATGAATGGGATTGTAGATTCACTTACAGCTTATTGAGGATCAAGGAAAAGTCAGAATAGACAAGAGCTAAGAGGATAAAAGAGCTAGCTCAGAAACAGTAGTTGAAAACATTGTAGTTATTTTCTGGCTCAAATCTGGGAATGTAGGAAAAGTAAGTATTGACTTCATCAGTTAAGATTAGTTTGCTCTAGGTAGAAGGCAATTATTCTAGCCCTTCTTTAAAGAACCATCATGAATATAAATGTTCTGCAAACATCTGAGATCCCAGTGTTAGCAAAGATGACAACATGGGAAACCAGCCCCTTGGTGATGACAGCCACGAATGCCACAGTATGGCAATGGGACCTCGCAGTTCTTAAGCACACAGCACAGTGAGAAGTCTTTCCAGAGGAAACAAAATGTAGTTTCTGGTTTGCAGGGGGCAAGGGGCAAGGGGATACAAAGTACAGATCTTATATGAAAACAAACAGTTAAATATACACCTTTTTAGTGTCACTATATCCAGGCAAAAACTGCTGAGGGTCTACCTCACTTGGATAACCAAAGAGTTGCCTGGGAATAGCCAGAATTCAGAGCTACCCAAACAGTACTAAACTGGTAACAGAAACAAGATAGGAAAAGAACTCAAGAGCATGCAAAATGAATCAAATTGTTTCCATGATAGTACCCAGTTGAGTTTCATTTTAGTGCCTATTATACTTAGTAAAATTAAATAAAAAGCACCTTAAAATGACCTCTATATATAATCAATACACATCATTATAGTATTTATATAAATATGCAATATGCACACAATTTAAGCTTCAAAGAATCTAAGACATTTATAATCTTCATAATCATCAGTGCTATGATTCTCAAAATGTCAGGGAAGGGTTAAGAGTAACTCAACATATTTCAGTGACAGCTGACTTTATTTGGGGACTGACACTCTCAGAATTCTGGAACAAGTAGTAAATACTGAAAAGTTACTTCTCTGAGGGATGGGAGTGATCTCTAAAAGTCTTATTGCTAAGAGACTACTTTCAAAACTCTACAACTATTGATAGATGATGGTGTTGAGGTGGGGTTTTTTGGTTTTTTTGTTTTTTTTGTTTTTGTTTTTGTTTTTGTTTTTTTTTTTTTTTTTTTTTTGTCAAAGATGTTCCAGAGACAGAGGTCTGGCTTGCTAACCAGAGGCCTTGATGATACTTGATACTAACTCGGGAGTTGAAAGTGATCAAATGAGGGAAGAATAAGTCCTGTTCTGATGGATGGAGTGAATGTATATACAGGTGTACATGATGACCTTGATATAAATGGACAGTCCCAGGAAGGAAAAAAGGATATAGCAATTTTCTCTACATCTGGAATTGCTTCAGGAGCCTTTAAAATATATTAGAAGAGCAGCAACAACAACAACAACAACAAAAAAGCATTTAGAAGAAGAAATACCATACACGTGGCTCATATCCCACCTAGAGTCAAGAGGCTCCAGGAGGGCGGACAGCATTCAGGAGCAGAGAGCTGGTTTGCAAGCTCCGCAGACAGGTGCCCCTCACAACCTCACAACAAGGAATGTTCACTGGCAAATCTTTGGTCTACACTCTAACACTAATGCTAAGAGCACATTCTCTGTAAAGACCCATGAGTACCACTTCTGCCTTTTCTCATTGTGCGAGTTAATGTCCCTGGACACAAAAGAGAGCCAAGTGTCTGAGGACAGAAGTGAGGCCTGCTAGGATCCTTACTGGCTTCTCCAACCCTCTTCTCCTACGAGCCTGGAAAGAGATGCTGCACTTGTCTGCTACCAAGGATCATGTCTAGAGGCAACTGCTGGGACCAAAAAGTTGAGCAAAGTTCATACTGTTACAGTCACATGTAGCCACAATTCAACTCCCTTTATTATAAGTATAATACTTACTTCATATCACAAAAGTATAAAAATATGGCAGATAGTGTCATAACGATACTTTCTTTAAATGAATATATTTATAAAACAGGCAGTTATTTACCATATATATTTATATATATAGAATAAAATACTCCTGATGCAATATATAAATGTTACTGTTTAGTTTTTATAGAAACTACCATAGCTGTCTCACTGCTTCACAATGTTCCAAACAGCTCAAAATAACTTTAATTTTAACGTAAAAGGTATGATTATAACAGTACAATATTAATTATAAATAAATGTTACAAATCCTATCAAATATGGAAGCTTAGAAAACAATTTAAGACATACAGTTCATCTGCTAACCCTTCAAAGGGATACTCCTAGATTACAATAAACCCCACATTTAGTCTAGTCAAAAAAAATGTGGTAAGGGCATCGGTCAACATGAATTTTTCTATCCCTTGCTGCCAGGACATACCCCGGCTTCCCCAAGTTCAACAAAGATTGCACTAAAGCTGGAATGTAATGGGGAGAAACTGGCAAGAATTTCTTCTTCCTCAATGGCACACTCTATCCATTCTCACACAAGACCTGTGGGGAGTGCTGATCCCTAAGGAACTCCCGTGGCTCTAAGATCCCTGACTAGCATTTGTGGCTGTGAGGAGCCAGGTGGACCCCTCACACACAATATTGCACACACCTTCATAAAGCTGAAAATACTGGCTTACTACCCTGGCCCAACCCATTTCCCAACCCACCCTGAACCTTCCCCTCCCAACTGGCTTGTCTTCCCCCACCCCCCGCCCCAACACACATCCTCCATCCCAGCATAAATTACAAGGCTGTCTCTTTTAAATCATTCAGATTTGGCATTCGTGAACGATTTGTTCTGTTATAAGGGTGCCCATTTGGCCCACTCTTGGCACCCAGCTGTTCAGAATAGGAAGGTCCCTCTGTGGCACTCCTGGTCACAGAGGACACATGCCAGCCAGGATCCATCTGACCTGGCAGCTGAAGGGCTGGTCTGCCCTTTGGGGTAGTTTCCTGCCGGATGTTGCTGCTCCCACCAGAGGGTTGACTCAGGGGGTGAATCCGCATTTCTGAGAAGGAATTTTTGGTTTGTTGAGTTGTTAAGGGCTGGAAGCGAGGATCTGTAGAAGCCGGGTGATTGGTCGATGAAGAGAGATGCAACAACTTGCGAAGGGATTTTAGTGGTTGACTCTGAAAGTAAGATTAAGATGTGCACAATTTAATTTAATTTAATTTAATTTAGAGTAGATGGGAGAGATGGAAAGACATATAGTTGGTCGCAAAGCAAGCCTCAACAGAGACAAGAAGATTGAAATAATCCCTTGTATCCTATCTGACCACATGGACTAAAGCTTGGACCTCAACAACAGAAATAGCAAAATGCCTACACACACATGGAAACTGAAGAACTCACCACTCAATGACAGCTGGCTCAGGGGAGAAATAAAGAAAGAAATTAAAGGCTTCCTAGAATTCAATGAAAATGAAGGTACAACATACCCAAACTTATGGGACATAAAGAAAGCAGTGCTAAGAGGAAAGTTCATAGCACCAAGGGCCTCTCCAACTCTTGATCTCTCTGCTCCTTGCCGTTTTGTAGCCCAGGCTGGCCTGGATTTCTGTG
Source organism: Meriones unguiculatus (assembly GCF_030254825.1). NCBI lineage: Eukaryota > Metazoa > Chordata > Mammalia > Rodentia > Muridae > Meriones > Meriones unguiculatus. Next base: position 139,839,495 of record NC_083369.1, on the reverse strand, counting down.
TATAGCCCAAGATAGTTTCAAATTTTTCATATTCCTGCTTCAAACTCCCAAGTGCTATGAGCACTCCAAGTGATTATAGGTGTGTGGTATCATTCTTGACTACCTTTTCATTTTTATTAAAATGATAAACGAGTCTTTCCTAGTGAATTTTATAAAATTACCAAGCAATCATAATAATCCAGAATCAGCTGGAGATAGGACGTTACTAGAAAAGGGCTCCTTAGCATCACGCTCTCAGAACTTTGTGTTTCTAATTTGAATAAGCGTGCAAAAAGGAGGATATCTGGTTCTCTATGACACCTTTATCCTCAGAATAGATTATGCTATAAGTACAAAATATAAATGGCCAGGGAAAGAGAATGGTAATTTTGGGGAACTCTTGCTCATAGCTCCAAGTAATAGATTATAGTGACACAAGTCATATCTATACTCCTAGCATGTGGAGACATAAAGGACATAAAGGAAGGATTGTTAGTTCCAGACCCATTTGGGTTACATAGCAAATTGCAGGCTAAACTGGACTAACTGGTAAAATGCTTTAAGGAAAAAAAAAAAAAAGAACAAAACAGAAAACCTATAGAAAGTAGAGCCACTGCTTATAAATCCCAAAAATTTGGTTAAAATAAACATGGTAGATAATATCACTATATTTATTTATTTTTAAGGTTTTTTAATATAATTAATTACAGTTTATTCACTTTGTATCTCAGCTGTAGTGCCCTCCCTTATTCCCTCCCAATCCCACTTTCCCTCCCTCTTCTCCTCCCATGCCCCTCCCCAAGACCCCTTATAGGGGAGGTCCTCCTCCCCTTTCCTCTGACGCTAGACTATCAGGTCTAATCAGGACTGGCTGCTTTGTCTTTCTCTGTGGCCTAACAAGGCTGCCCTCCCCTCAGGGGTAGGTGATCAAAGAGCTAGCCACTGAGTTCATGTTAGAGGCAGTCCCTGTTCCCATTACTTGGGAACCCATTTGAACAGTAAGCTGCCATGGGCTGCATCTGTGCAGGGGTTCTAGGTTATCTCCATGCATGGTACTTGGTTGGAGTATGAGTCTCAGAAAAGACCCCTGTGCCCAGATATTTTGGTTCTGTTGCTCTCCTTGTGGAGCTCCTGTCCTCTCCAGGTCTTACTAACTCTCCCTTCCCTTCATAAGATTCTCTGCACTCTGCCCAAAGTTTGGTTATGAGTCTCAGCATCTGCTTTGATACCTTGCTGGGTAGAGTCTTTCACAGGCCCTCTGTGGTAGGCTCCTGTCCTGTTCCCTGTTTTCTCCCTCTTCCCATGTCCATCCCATTTCCCTTTCTGAATGAGTCACTATATTTATTATGGGGTATTAAAGAAATACAATATGGAAACATCTCCAATGAGAATAACTGTTTAAAATAGATACTTTAGTTACTTGAGAAAAATTACTAATGCTCTCCATTATGGCAGGTAAAAATAACCCCATATTACTGTATAATACACAGTTCCTAATAAAAGTGTTTGCCTTTCTTTATAAAAAAGTTTGAATTTCAGAAGTTAAAATATTCTTTCAAGAAAGCTTCTACTGTCTGGCTTTCAAGGCCCAATTTATATGCTAGCATCTTTCAGGTAACCTTAATCTTTTCACAATATGGATTCATTCTTATCAATATTTCATAGCATACTTACTGTTTTCTAAGATCTTCATGAATCTTTGTCTCCTGAGCTGTCACCTACTCCAGGCTAGGACTATTTCTTCTTCATCTTTCCTCATTGCTCCACTGCCCTCCACAGCTAGGTGAAGGATAGTGGAGGCTCTCTTTTTTCCCCAGCGAGAAAGGAATCACTGATGCAGGATTCATTCTGACTTGCAATATGCATCAACACTATTCATTAGGGCTCACCTGGGGGGAAGCTACATTTTTTTTTTCTTGCTGGTACTCTCATCCCAGGACACTCTGTAGCGTGAAAATCTGGGAGTGAAATAGGCTTTACTCACCTGGGTCTGTAGATCCGAGAGCTTCTCAGGTCGCCACTCCTTTGGTCTGCTGCTCGCAGTGCTAGAAGGGTGAATGGCTTTTTGTAATGTCAATAGATCGGGACTATCGGTGTTGGGCACCTAGAGAAAAAGATGGAGAAGGGATCAACAAGCACACCAACAACCCTGATTATGATAGACAACCACACCCAAGAGGGGACCCAAACGGAAACGGAAACTGAACTAAACCAAAATTCAAAAAGAGAGAAAAAAACCAAAAAGACCCACTAAGTAAACCAAAACTCTCCACATGGTCGTGATGTAAGTGGTGTTAGTGAAATTCTGCTGCCTTCTTAACAATTTTCCCTGCATTAGGAAAAATTAGCAGATGTCATGCAGCTTGGTTAATACCTTAACCCTTAAAGCATTCCCATGCTGTTAGTTTCAGTAGCTGTAAGAGAGAGCAGTTAAAGTGGGCTGGACCAGAAGCTGCTGTTGTATCCTCATTCCATATTGTAGTTAGGTTATGAACCAGTTCAATAAGACAAAAAAAAAAATTTCATGCTGGGAATATGATGCAAACTCTGTATTTGATGCTGCCAAAGAAGTCTAGGGGGCTTTCAAGGAGAAACAAGTGGGAAGGTATGGTTTGAATCATAGTCCCAAACCACTGCCCAGTAAATGTGGGTCTGGCATTGTACGCTTAGGAACTACTGGAAATTTATGCCACAAATTCCATATGAATGCAGTTGGTCTATTCAAGGACTTTCGTGGACAAAGGAGAGTTGTGCCAAATGCCGGGCAAAAGCCATGGCATCACACCTCATGACTAGCAAAAGCTAGAGGCAGGTAAGAAAAGAGCAAGTTGTTAACTAGTACAAGCTGCTTTTTTCATGGAGCCTGCTCGCTCAATTAATTAGGTCAATTCAAACTTGGTTTCAAAGAGACACACCGCCAACCAAATAGTAACAAAGTCCACACAGTGAGCCAAGTACAAAGACATTTGTTGACTGTAAATGTTAATCAGATTCTTTACAGGAATTAAAGGACTTCAAGAATGCCATCTGCCAATAACTGGCTAATCAGTCCATCTAAACCAGCCTTACTAGTTTGTTTAGTAAGCTTATGCGTCAACATCTTTAACTGATACAGAGAACCTAGAATACATACATACATATATATATATAAATATGTAATATATCAAATAAATGTGTTATATATATCCATATAGCTCAGTGAATTTATGGAACTGGCTCAGATACTTAACTAGCACAAAGACAATATGACCCCATGAAAATAAGACATGCTGTTATCAGTAAAACAAGTTTACTGGAGCAGTTGTCAGGGCTATTATTACGTAAAAACGGGTACCATGGGTGAAGTGACTAGAGGAAGCTTTTTCAAAGAAGAACTATGCTTTAAATGATTCTTTGAATTAAAAAGAGGAAAGAGGGATTTCTTGATGCTTGGATTCTCCCCGTTGGTGGAGTCTGTCTGTAATATAAGATACAAATGAGCTAATTGCAAAAAAAAAAAAAAAAAAGTAAAATAAATAGGTGCTTTAATTGAAACTACTAGCCCTTGGTAGCCCCCAAATATGATTAAATATTAACACTCATGAAAAGAATCTCTGTTATGCATCTAGAGAGATTATCTGTTATTTTTCACCTGGAAACAATAATGTACGTTTAGACAAGTACAAAACTTTTCAGAGCCTATACTATGCTTATGAGCAATAGTCCAGGGGTGCCTGGAGACCTTTAGGTATCTGTTTACTTATGCTATGTTTACTTAAGAGTTTATTTATTATCCAAAATAAGAGTATTATGAAGAACTATGCTTAATGAGTTACTGATGAACTGTAGCCATTTCCTAATTGTTAGGAGTTCAGTAACTAAGAGATTTCACCATACGGATTATTTATTATAAAATAAAATAAACTTTAAGTTCTTTGGAACTTCTCTTTTGGGACAAGGGGTTTCGAGACAGGGTTTCCCTGTGTAGCCTTGGGTGTCCTGGACTTGTTTTGTAGACCAAGCTGGCCTCAAACTTGCAGAAATGCGCCTGCCTCTGCCTGTGTTGGGATTACAGGCATGAACCACCACGCCCAACTTCTTTTGAACTTTGGGTCAATTATCTTGATCTAGTAAACATCACATGAGAGATTACCACTGTTATTGGCTACTAAGGTTAATTAAGAGGCCTATTCTACACTGTTAGAAATCTATACCTCATTTAAATCATCTGGCACAATTCAGAATTCTGGGTTTCAAGTAAATACATATAGGTTTAATTTTCAGGGCTGGTAGGATGGATCAGTGGGGCACTCGGCAACCTGAGTTTTATTCCCAGAACCCACATAAAAGTCAAGGGACAGCCAACTCCACAAAGTTACCCTCTAACCTCTATACACTGTGGCCCTGGATACTCCTCCCCCATTTCATGTGCACACAAGATTTTCTTTAAAGTTTAATCTTTATATTGAAGTATCATTTTGAGTTGAGATACTAAGTAAGCTACAATTACAACGTTGGCAAAGTCACTATATGCTCTGAGGACTTATGTAACGCCAGGGACATACAACTGAAGCCAGATCCCCCAAGGCAGCTTCCAGACTTGCTAGAGTCAAAGCAGGCACCATTACAACAGAAATATTCTTGGCATCTCTTTTCTCTCTTTTGGATTCTTCCATGGTCCGAGAACAAAACTGTATAGAAATGCAGTGAGATCATCTTTTCATTGGTGTGTGGATGAAGACATCTGCGTAAGTATCTGGGTTTCCCTGTTTTAATGCCAGCAGCCCTGAATGAGAAGCCTTTCTCAGGGGAAAACGGATTGAGTCCTTACGACTCTGTGTGACTTTGGACAGGTCAGCACTTGCCTGGCTCGGCAACTAATCTAATAAACTAGATTTAGGATCTGTCTCAGCTATACTATGTTCATCTGGCATTAGACTGAAGTTTCTTGGAATCTTATGTAAAAAGTTTTAATACTGTCCATTTTTTTTTTTGTTTAGTCTACTTAGCTTTCTATTTACTGAACGTTAGAAAGTAAAAACAAGTCCCCTCTGGTTACATTTGAATGTTCATTCAAAGAAAGCGGAGTTAAGCTAATGCCAGGCCTTCCTGCCTGAAATCTGGCACTCTGCAGTACTACTTGGGGATCTGACACTAGGTTCCAAAGGCCTTACTTTTTTCTTAATTTAAAAAGGGAGAGGTGTGAAAAACTTTTGGTTTGTAAAACTGAAGTCATTATGAAGTTAGTATAAATATTTAATAAAAAGTTTAAGTGAAGTAGATGCTAGAGGATAGTAATTTTTCTATTACCCTCACCTATGCTATTTAAATATCTAAAATTTGAACCAAGTCTAGAACAATCAAGTTAGGCACAGTAGCCACAGTCAGGCAAGGGCTTTAGGTTTAATGTTGGCCTAAGTCAGAAAAGTATTATAATCTAAATTTACATACAAGACAGCCTCAGTTCTACTCTATTTTCCATAACTTAATCAGATCAATTATGGTCATGTAGTTAACAGAACCCCACAAAATTTGTAACAGTTTCCAGGAAGAGGTGTCTGAAGGGTAATGCAAATGATAGATAATAGGGCAGAGTTTTATTTTTTAGCATGTAAAGCATTTTAAACATCCTGAGGCAAAGTCAAGCCTATTTCTTCATTTCTTAATCCAGTTTCAGCAACAAATGTAGTTGAGTGGTATTTTGATCTTGACATTTCTATCCTAGGCAAGTTTCGTTAAGAGTTACAGGTACCCTTTTCCACCCCCACGAACATTTCAGAAATACCATGCAACTATTCAAATGAAGTGGTAAAACAGACAGACACACACCACACCACAGGCACACACCACAACACACACACACACACACACACACACAGTTACAGCCAGAATACAAAACTGCACTAAGATGGGGATACTATTGTTTAAGACAAATTACACACACACACACACACACACACACACACACACACACACACACAAACACCTCACCTTTCCTCCATAAATGTATGCATAGGCTAAAAAGCTACAAAGAAATACTAAAATTCTAATATTGTCTGTGGTAGGTTCGGCATGATTAAGAATGGTTTTTTTTTTCATAATTAAATCTTTTGTTGTTGGTGGTGATGGTGGTTTGAGACAGGTTTCATCATAGAGCTGTGGCTACCCTGAAAGTCACTCTGTAGACCAGGCTAGTCATGAACTCACAGAGATCTGCCTTTTTATGTCTCCTGAGTGCTGGGGTTAAAGGTTTACAATACCATGTTCCATGCCTACTCCTGGCTTGAAGTCATTTCTTTTTAGTGAAATACATTTGATAAGCAAGTGAAACAATGCTTTACAAAGGTCTAGATTTAAAGGGGCCTAAAAAAATACTTTTCGGGACCTGCAAAAATGGCTCAGCTTTTAAGAGGACTGGCTGCTTGCTCTTCCAGCAGACCTAGGTTTGAGTCTATGCATCTACATCATAGCTCACAAATGGCTCTAACTCTAGTTCCAGAGAATCCAATGCCCTCTTTATGGTCTTTGTGGTCACAGGCACACAAGTCGTGAACAAACATATGCAGGCAAAACAACCATTCACATTGTTGAATATGCACATCCTTGTAATAAAACAAACAACCAAACAAAAACTACTTATAACATTTCTCAAACACCTCTGAGACCGATAGCCTTACTATGAGTTACATCCTTTCCTATAATCATCTATGTCTTCCTTAGTTACCACCAAGCTAGAATTTCTAATTTTCAGGATGCCTTGAAGGGCCTGAGAAACACTGAGTCTACTCATCTCATAGATAAAGCCAGTGTGACCAGGCCATTTCCATTAGGCAGTTTTCTCCTGTAAACGAATGAGAGTAAATCTTGTGTGAAATAAAACTAAAGCCCAAACCAAAACTATTGAAAGTGGCTAATGTCACTTAGGTAGGAGGGTACTGAAGGGCGGCAGGCTTCTTTTGAGTGAACTCTCCCTACTGCTGTCCTGGAGGCTTGTTCTTCCTCCCCGCTTTTTCATTACCGGGGAGATTAGAATTTTCGCTTGGATGGTTCCAAAAACTGATGAGTCCAGTCAAGTGGAGCTGGCCCACTGTTCAGATGCAGAACTCTCAGGAGCTGAGGTGCAGCTTGTCTCACAATGCCATCATAATTGAAACACCTTTTCTGACTAAAGCAAGCCCTGAAATGTCAGATGAAATTGGATTTCGTAACAAGATAACCCAGAAGCCAGGGAAGGATAAGGGATGGTGGTTATTTGAATCTCAAGATTTAAATGTAAACCAAAACCATTTCCTAAGTTTTTCTTTTTTTTTTTTCATATCTTTATGCTCCCAAAGAGAAACAAATCTCATGTCTTCATTCTTTCTTCAGGACTCAAAAGTCACATGGATAAGAAGTTTATTGAGAGGACTTAAAGTATTTTCTCATCCACATTAAATTTCTTCTATTCCTTGAGATTCTGCTGAATCCTGAAAGGGTTTGAGAGAGGATGGTAATATGAGACTTCAAAAAGAAGTATCTAGAACATATTCACATTAAGAAATCAAGTCTGACTGTTCCATGTAGAAGGTAAAATATATCCATAGAATATATACACATATTAGTCATGTACTTACTGTTTGAGTTTTCTTCTTTTTCTTTTTCATTGACCTGAAAAAACCTTGCTTCTCCTTTTCTTTGAGTTGATCAGAATGACTAATATTTTCAGGACTTTTCCTAAATGAGAAGACATTTTTATCATATGGATCTTTGATTCATTCTCTTGCCACTGTGTGACAAACATAATGAAGGCTGAAAATGTGTGATACCACATTCAATCAGCCATGAAGTATTTAGCCCACAGGTAAAGGTCCTCTAAAAAGCACAGGAGGAAACTAATCTAACCAGCATGGGGAACGGCTGTTCTTTGGCACAGGCTTGATCACATTAGCAATTTGAGCACTATTACAAATGATTTGTAACTGCTCTTTGGGGCCATTTTCCTGCTGCTGAAAGTCTCTGAATTAGAGATTCTGGAAAATGCATGGTTTAGAGGATGTGTCCTTTGTAACTCTCCAAGGGAAAGAACAGAACATTTTCAGTACCTTCATTTTTCTATTTACCTTTTTAAAAACTAGCTCAACAAGTTTATTATTGGTAGCTTGCCAAGTTACTAAACACAAGAAAACAATGCCGCTATAGAAAGATTATAAACAAAAGTAAAATTTGCTCCAAACTGGAAAATTCCCATTTATTAAACATTTAACCTATTATAGCTAAATAAAAAAACTACTCACGAAAAAATGTGGACATGATGTATGCTTTAAGACAGTATGTTCAATGTGTGTGTAATAATCATTTTAGCTGAAAATAGGTTAATATCACATTGCCCAGTCTTAACGGAAATTTTGCCTAGTCTTACTGCAACTTGGTATGACCTATTTGATTGATATCCATGGGAGGCCTGTCCTTTTCTGCAGAGAAGTAGAGAAAGAAAGGATGAGGGGACTGGAAGGGAAGGAGGGAGGGAAACTGCATTCAGGATGTAATATATGACAGAAGAATAAACAGAATAAAATTTAAAAAGATTGATACCACAGATAACACTAGGTATCTTAATAAAAATAGAAGATATTCAAAATAGGAAACAAACCAGGTTTGGTGGCATATGCCTCTAGTCCCAGCACTCAGGAGGCTGACACAGAAAGATTGAGCTTATCTGCCAAGATTGATCCTGAAACAAAAATCCACTTTTCAAAAAAAAAATTCCTAAAAGAGGAGGTAAAAGGAAAAAGAGGGAGTGGGGAACACCTATGGTTTTTGGCTTACACTCTTTAAAAAGCAATTAAACTGTTATTATTCTTGAAAAAATAAACCTAACATATTCTCTAAAAGTAATAGTGGTAGTATCATTTAAAGTGACAGTTAATTTATATTTATGGCTTCAGAATTCCAAGCAGTGATGAAGTGATTATAATAACTAAGAAAATATGACCAAAAACAGCACCCAGCTTATTTCATTAAAATATGTAAGCCAGAAAACTTGTACATAAACCGTTACTGGTTGCATGGGAGAAACAACAATGAAGGCATTAAAAATAAATGACATGAATAAATTGTAATAAATAAAAATTATATTAAAAAATAAATCACAGCTTCAAAGAATAGCCACTGACATGAAAGAATATTTAAACTATAATATTAAGTAAAATTATAATGATTTTTAAGCTTTCTACACCAGATAAGTCTAACTACATGGTAAGAAGGTATATAGGTTTACACATGCACTTTTAATACTTATTTAATTTTTAAAGATTATTTATTTTATGGGTTTTGAGTGTTTGGTCTGTCTGGTCTGAATGTGTACTACTTGTGTGCCTGGAGCCCATGGAGGTCAGAAGAGGGTGTGGGATTCCTTGTAACTGAGGTTATGGATGGTTGTGAGCTACCATTTTTACTGGGAACCAAACCTGAATCCTTTTTAGGAATAATGAGTGTTCTTAACTCCTGTGCCACCTACGTACACTTTTTGAAATGCAGCATTATGGCATATGCTTATACTCCTAGCTAGGAGTCTAAGGTGGGAATGTGACTTTAGCACATGTGTTTGAGAACAGTGGGACAGTGGATAACACAGTGAGATTGCCCTCTCTCAAAAAAGACTCCCCACCAAAAAAGAAAAACAAAAACCCACCAACCAAACAAAGCTTAAAAGCTCTATCTAGGTTGTAGAATTACTGATATTCTTCTTAATTTTTTTTAAAGTTTTACTTATTCATTATGTATATACAATATCTCATTATGCACCAGATCTCCTTATAGGTGGATTACTTCAGATAACACTCATGAAGCATGTGACGTGGTGTCTACCTCACAGCAAAAACCCAGAACCCTCTGAGCCAAGTCTTATTTCACCAAGTATCAGATACACTAAAGGCCTGGGCAAACAGACTCCACGTCAGTACCATTCATTACCTACTGACTAGGCGATGAAGGTAATTCTGGCTTTGCAAGCAGAGGTAGTCTTTGCCTGAAAAGGACTAGAAGGTCAGAGTTCAGACCCACCAGAAACAGAAGCAATACTATTTCCCACCACCTCTAACCTCTGACAGCCTGCCTAGAGGCTGCAAGCAAACAGCTCCTGATAGTACAGCCAGGCTGCGGGTTGCTGGGAATCAAGCTCAAGACCTTCGGAAGAACAGCCAGTGCTCTTAACCCCTGAGCCATCTCTCCAGTCCCCTTCTTCTTAATTTTTGTGAACAAATATAAACTAGAGGTCATCAACAAGGTGTTGTACAGCACAGAGTATTTGGGGGTTGGGGATATAGCTTCGATGGTACTGATATAGTTCAGTTGGTGGAATGTGCACCTGGCATGCATGAAGCCCCATTGTTTGCCATCGGAACCACGAAAGCCAGACACAGTGGCATACATCTATAATCCCAGGCACCCCAGGTGTTCTTAAACTCCACTAGAATTGTCGATTTAAGCACCACTTAATAAGTTCCAAGTTCTGTGATTCAATCCAGCCACACTATAACTAATCTGGGAACTCAGAGCAGTACATACAAAATTAACTCAAAAAAATCAGTAGCCCTCCTGTATACAAAAGACAAAAGGGGCTGAGAAAGAAATTAGGGAAACAACACCCTTCCAAATAGCTACAGAAAGCATAATGTATCTTGGTATAACTGTAACCAGGCAAGAGAAAGACTTGTACGATAAGAACTTCAAGTCTCTGAAGAAAGAAATTGAAGAAGATATGAGAAAATGAAAAGATCTCTCATGCTGATGGATCAGTAGGATTAACACAGTAAAAATGCCCATCTTACCAATCTGCATTACAGATTCAATGCAATTCCCATCAAAATACCAACACAGTTCTTTACAGAATTTGAAAGAACAATTCTCAACTTCATACAGGAAAACAAAAAACCTAGAATTGCTAAAACGATCTTGTACAACAACAGATCATCTGGAGGTATCTCCATCCCTGATCTCAAGCTGTACTACAGAGCAATAGTAATAAAAACTGCATGGTACTATCATAGAAACAAAATGGTGGATCAATGGAATAGAACTGAAGACCCAGAAATAAACCCACATACCTATGGATACTTGATTTTTGGCCAAGAAGTCAAAAGCATACAATGGAAAAAAGACAGCATCTTCAACAAATGGTGCTGGTCTACCTGGATGTCTATATATAGAAAAATGAAAATTGATCCATATTTATCACCCTGCATTAAAGCAAAGTCCAAGTGGATCAAAGACCTCAACATAAAACCAGACATACTAAACCTGTTAGAAGAAAAATTGGGGAAGAGCCTTGAACTCATTGGCCCAGGAGGCAAATTCCTGAACAGAACATCAACAGATCAGGCTCCAAGATCAACAATTAATAAACAGTAATAAACAGTACTTCATGAAACTAAAAGGCTTCTGTAAAGCAAAGGATACTGTCAACAGAACAAAATGACAGCCTACAGATGGGAAGTTTTTTTTTTTTACCAACTCTGTATCTGTCAGAGGGCAAATATTAGAAATACAGAAAGAACTCAAGATCAAGATATTAAACACCAACAAACAAAATAACCCTATTTAACAATACAGAGCTAAACAGAAATTTCTCAACAGAGGAATACTGAATGGTGGAGACACACTTAAAGAAATCCTCAACATCTGTAGCCATCAGGGAAATGCAAATCAAAATGACTCTGAGATTCTATACTACACCCATCAGAACGCTTAGGATCACAAACTCAAGTTACTTGCTGACTAGGAGTGGAGAAAGGGGAACCCTCCTCCATTGCTGGTGCTTGTACAACCACTTTGGAAATCAATCTGGCGCTTTCTCAGAGACATCCAGCGATACCTCTCCTAGGCATATATCTGAAATATGCTCAACTATAAAACAGGGACATTTGCACAACCATGTTTGTAGCAGCTCTATTCATAATAGCCAGAAGCTGGAAACAACTTAGATGTCCTTCAACGGAAGAATGGACACAGAAATTGTGGTACATTTACACAATGGAATACTACTCAGCTATTAAAAACAAGGAAATCATGAATGTTGCAGACAAATGGATGGAACTAGAAAGGATCATCCTGAATGACGTAACCCAGAAACAGAAAGGTGCACATGGTAGGTATTCACTTATAAGTGGATATTAGCCATATAATACAGCATAACCATAGTACAGTCCATAGACCTAAAGAAGCTAAATAACAAGGAGGACCTTATAGCAGATGCTTAATTCTCATTCAGAAGGGCAAAAAGAATATACACTGGAAGTAGTTGAAGAGAGGGAACATGATGGGAGCCTACCATAGATGTCCTCTGAAAGACTCTACCCAGCAGGGTATTAAAACAGACGATGAGACCCATAGCCAAACTTTGGGTAGAGTGCAGGGAGTCTTATGGAAGAGCAGGGGTATACAAGGACCCCAAAGAGATAGGAGCCGCACTAAGACACTAAGAAAGCCAACAAATCTGGGTCCAATGGGTCCTTCGGAGACTGACGCACTAACCAAGGACCAGGCACTAAGGGCCATGCATAGAGACCTAGACCCCCCTCTCCCCTGGCACAGATGTAGCCACAGATGGCAACTCAGTCTCCAAGTAAGTGGGTTCCGTAATAAGGGGAGCAGGGGCTGTCTCTGACATGAACTCAGTGGCTGGCTCTGTGATCACATCCCCCTGAGAGGGGAGTAGCCTTGGCAGGCCACAGAGGATAAGAATCCAGGCAGTCCTAATTAGACTTGATAGGCTAGGGTCAGATGGTAGGGGAGGAGGGCTCCCCGTTTCTGTGGACTAGGGGAGGGGGGATATGTGGGAAAGATGGAGGAAGAGTGGGACTGAGAGGAGATGAGGAAGGGGGCTATAATTGTGATATAAAGTGAATAAAAAGTTATAAAAAATCCCCCCAAAACAAAACAGAACAAAAAGAAAAGAAAGCTAGAAGGGTTAGATGTGGTTACATGGGTCTAAATGAGATGGTGGAAATTTCAGTTTCTCTAGATGCAGTGCTGTACTGTTGGGAAAACTACTACCTTCATGAATGTAGTCTTGGGGGGCGGGGTGCAAACAGGCATTAGAAAAAAAGTTTAATGCTAGCAGGAAATGAAAGAAAGGGATACCACTACAAGGAGGAAGTAGAATTCTACCAGGGAAGATAAAAGTCTAGCCGGGATGAGGTAATATGCAAGTGAGAGGCTGGAGAAGTTGAGGGCAAGAACAAAAACAGGCAGGAGAATAGTTCAGAGTTTGCAGTTTGTCATTGCAGAGTTGGTCCTGGGAAAACAGAGGGAAGAGGATGAATCACCCCCCCCAGGGATGTTTTTAAGGCACTTGATAAACTACAGTCAAGGTGGGGCAGGAGGAATGAAGAGTGAAGCATTTTCAAGCTGAAGCACACTAGGTAGTAGGGCTGACATGTAGGCAGGGAAAGTTTCTAGGCACAAAAAAATAAATAAAAAAAAATAAAAGAAATTACCCTTGAACAAGATGAAAGCTAGGATTGGAGCATGAGTATGTTTTCATCTCAAGAGACAGAAGAAATGAAGCCTGAGCAGAGAAGAGGAGACACAACAAAAGAACAAAGCAGAACTACACAGAAACATACACTGAAAAGCCAGAGAGAGAAAAGCCTCCAAGTGAAAGGGAAACAGGACAGCTGCCTAGAAGACAGGCACTTGAAAAGCTGTGTGGTACACAAAGGAAGGAGACTTGGACAAGCAGCACTGTGCCAATGAGGCAAGAGTGAGGCAACTATTTCCCTGTGTGGATTTGTGACCCCTATAATTTCACCTGGTACAGCGGGCAGCTTTGGGTGTCACGTAAATTTCGGAGAGGGGCACTCTGAGAAGGGTTATACAGCTCGTGCCCCAGACCATCGCCTTGGGTAACATCTAGCTCAAGAACTATTCCCGAGGGAGTCAAGAGAGTGAGGGAAGTTCAAAGACTCATTGTAATCAAGGAAAGAATTAAAACAAACAAAATACTGACATAAAGCTAATCAACGCTTACGGAATGTTGTATTAGGTATGAGGGATCAAGAGAGAAATCAACCAAGGAGCCTGACATCTTACTCAAACTGCTCCCAGACTCATGATGAAGAACGGTGGGGCTGAAACTTCAGGGTCAGCCTTTTGAAATTGAATATAATCCCCGTGTGAGCAACACGAGAGTGAATGGGCGAGATGGGGGGAGGGGGCATTGCTCTGTCACTTTCCCTGCTTCACCTCTCCCCTGGCAGTAACTAAGGTGGTCAGCTCTTGTGTGACACAAGAAATTCAATGTATGATTCTATGAGAAAAAAATGTAAGATAGACTGACTTGCTATAATGGACACAATATATTCATAACTGTAAAAAAGGAAAAAAAGTCATTATTCAAGTGAGTTTCACAGTTCTTCACTTCACCAGTTGGACTTTGAATGAATTTAGTTCAAGTATCAATTTTTAGCCCAAATTTGATGGCAGTTTTTCTAAACTACAGACTTTGTCTTCTATCTTATTTAGCTACATAGCTATCTTATCTTTCTAATCTATCTATCTGTCTGTCTATCTATCTATCTATCTATCTATCTATCTATCTGTCTGTCTGTCTGTCTATCTTTAATAAAGTAAATGGCATTCACTTTATAGGCATGCACTCTAAATGGGTAGCTATGATGCACGGGATTTTCACAGGTTTGTGAATGGACAAAAACACAAATGCTTTGCTCCATAGCTATTGCTTGTGGTCCTTCTCCCCTATGGACACTGTGTTGTTAGATGGAACCACAGATCATCCGGATGACCTCAGTACTAACTGCTAAAACTGGGCCGAAGGAGGGAGAAATAGCTTCCAAGTGAGGACTTAAGTGCCATCCTATTAGTAAAGACAATGAATCTGGCTGAATCAAGGCTATTCTTCTTGTTCTGAGCTACATTGGCTTATCTACCATTTCTTAAGTGACTTCAAGACAACAACGAGGGCCAGCAAAACAGCTCTGTATGTTAGACTACAATATCTATTTATTGCTTTTAAATATGACACAGTACTTCAATCTTTCTATTGCAGCAAATATGTACAGTATACAAATATTCTCTTCCCCGAACAAATTTAAAGTGGTGCTATTACAGAAACACACTGGACTGAGGTTATGTGATAGTTTAAGAATAGCATTTTACCATGATTCTCTAATGACACTTTTATGTTTATGTTATCAAATGCATAGTTCTTTCAGATATGAAGAATTTGGCAAGACAAAGAGATCTTACTCAAGAAAAAAAAATCAAGATGAGTCAAACTTGATTAAAGATTAGATCATACTAGATGTGATACACAAAGAAGACATGCCATAGAATCATTATCAGGAGGGGTAGAGAGTAAAAGAGGAGCCAATTCACAGCTACGGATTCTGAAACTTTCTTAAACCACATAATAGAAACATTAGAGCAAGGATAACTTGACGATGTCTTGGCTAAAGAGTAACATCCCAACTGCACTTCTGGTTCAAAATAACCAATTCTACATACATATTTCTATTCAGTCCCCACAACCAAACCAAATCAAACCCTTAAAGCACACACACACACACACACACACACACAAAATCCCAGAAACCACTCCATTGTTAATGATGTCTATCCTACTTCAAATTATTTTTCTGGGGCAGGGCCTTGAGATATAGTCTCACTACACAGCTCAGGCTAGTTTTAAGCTGGCAATCCTCCTGTCTCAGTCTCCCAAGTGCTGGAATTATAAGCCAATACTACCATGCCAGGCCACTTCATACTTTCAGTTACTTTTTATCTGACTAACCTAACTTTCAAAGGACTATGCTAGTGTCTAACTGATACCATACACTGTTTTAGATTGTCACCATTGTATTAAGCAACAGTCAAGAGAAAACAGTTCCTTCTGTATATCTGTATTCTGACACTTGGACATTAATCTCAGGGCTTGTCCAAGCTACACCTGAAAATGGACAACACTGAAAACTAACAAAAGCTATACCTGTTTTCGACATACTAGGAAACAAAACAATCACAAAGAGGTATGGAAATTTATGAGCAAAGTTAAAAGCAAAATGGTCAACAAACCATGGAAAGAGTAAATGGCATTAAGCACGATAATCATAACTACTAATCTAATGAGCCCTTATAGCATCGGGCCCTATTTAGTTGCCTTTTTATATCACTCAAATGTCATAACGATTCTATGAGGGAAGTGCTAGTGTCCCTGTTCCATGTTACAGATGTTCAGCACCAGGTATGTTCTCTAACTTGCAAGCTTCAGTGTGTATGAAATGGAAATAGCCCTTATCTCCAAGGGCAACCAAGAGTACTGAGACAATGCAGACAGAAGGCTATACAAAGTGTCAGTACCAAGTTCACTGTCAATAAAAGAATGAATGAAAATGATGAAAGCTTACAGAGCTTTTTTTTTTAAATGCTAGTGAATAGAACTTCTGACCTTGAAAAAATTACAAAACTCAATGTTTTCCTTATTCTTGAGAAAGAAAGGCCTAGTGGTAAAAGGAATACTAGAAAGTTTATCTTGCATGGCCTTGAATTCCCATCTACAATTAGTAAAAGGAATAGTGAGACTAAACCAAAACACTCACCATGGATCAAATCCTGGCTGTCTTTTGGAATGACTGGTACCAGAACTGCTATCAGATGGCAGAGAAGAAACTCGAGTGGACACATTATTTTCATGAAAAGAATTGTCTGGTCGTGGAGATGGCACTGTATGAAGACAAGAAAAGCGTTACTGAAGTACTCTGTTGCCTGAAGTAGTTCTAATGTTATTCCACAGTATTTTCTTGGACACAAACAAAGTAAAAGTCCTCATCTGCCTTTCCAGAACTTCTGGTTCCTGAGTATGGAGGTGGTCTAGGCAAATTTCCCTCCTCAACTGCTTAAACGGTTACAGGAGTCAGTTATGAAGATTTCAAAACAGAAACCTGGGATGTTAGCTGATACGCTACAGAGTATTTAAGGACATTTTAAAATGGGACATCATTTAAAGTATGACGATTATAGCCACTCCTCCCCTACACCATAGTTTTGGATATTTGAAGTTGAGGCTTTCTTATTATTCTTAGTCCAAATCATACTTAATAATATATGTATACTGGGACATACAAATTACACTATAATCCTTGACAATGGAAGGGTGTGCCACTTAGATCTTTAAATTGTAAGGACATTTGGCCATTTGCACAAATTATTAATTTTCTATACATTCTCAGCACAAAAAATAAACAGAAATATGAACTAGAATGTATTGAGTGATTCTGCTTTGAGGGAAGGGGTAACCATGTTTTCATCAATTTCTAAACCTGACCATTCTATAAATTTCATCATGAAAGTAATATGCATATTGTATGTCACAATCAGTGACACCAAGTAAGGAAGTGCTCAAGTGCTCCAGAGGCTGAGGCAGAAGGGCTGACTTGAGGTCAAGGCCAGACTAGGTTAGAGTCAGTTCTAGGTCATCCTGACTGGGTTACAATATAAAATGTCTTAAAAGAACAACTATACCTTTATATACAGAATTATATATATTTATAATGTATGATAGGTTTTACATAAATAGTTAATAGTATGATTCCTTGTCACTTTTCAGACATTCTTAGTTATTTAATCCACCTTCCACCTACTTCTGTATTTACCTCAACTCCCTTCCTTAAAAAGGACCCCTTTCTCATTTCCCTGATCAGATCACTTACACCCTGCTTTCTCCCTCTTTATTGTTCCCTAACCCTCTATGTTGGCAATGGTCCCATTTCAACGTCCTGGTTGCTTGCTATACAGAGCCTAGAGATCCCTGAGTTGGAACTGACCTAAATGTCCCCTTCCTGAGGATTGGCTTTCATGGTACCAGAAGGTTCCATCCAAATTTCCAAAGGAGGGAGGCAGCAACAAAACTCCTTGTGGTGGTTTGAATAAGGATGCCTCCCACAGATTCATAGACTGGAATGATTGGCCACCAGAAAGTGACACTTTCTGTGGCCTTGTTGGAGTACATGTGACCTTGTTGGAATAACTGTGTCACTGTGGGTGGGCTTTGAGGTCTTTCAGATGTTCAAGCCAGGCCCAGTTTCTCTCTCTTACTGCTGCCTGCTGATCTGGATGTAGAACTGTCAGCTACCTTTCCAGTACCATGTTGGACTGCATGCAGCCATCCTTTCGACCATGGCAATAATGGATTTTTACACCTCTGAACTGTAAGTCAGCTCCAGTTAAATGCTTTCCTTTATGAGAGTTGCTATGGTCATGGTGCCTCTTCACAGTGATAAAAACCCCAACTAAGACACCTACCCAGCTATAATGGTGCTTAACCACATCAAAGACCAGCATGGCACAATAACCCAAGGGTACAGTAGTGATGTGCATACCTTGCCAAAAGCCAACATCTAATTACACTGAAGACTGGCTCAATGAGAGGAAACCATGCCGCATACTGGAAACCTAGCCAACTACTCAGTGCTAGTGAAATCAGGGTTCTTGGAGGAGAACCTACAACCACTGATTTATTAGATCATCATAACTCCTAACTACATTCAATCTATAAACATTTGTTCTTATACCCATAGATAAGTATAGTCTTCAACCCTCAGCAAGGAAACTTCTCTTGCAATAGATGGAGACCACTAGAGAAAGCTGCAACCAATCAAAAACAGAGCTGTGAAGACCAGTCCTAATGGATACATCTAAAATACACCCCTGCACCTAAGGCTCAGGGAACATTGAAGAAGAGGGGTTGAAAATATTTTAAGAGCCAGAGAATCAGGAAATTTGCTGTGAGATTGTGCCTCCTAGGGATATAAGAAGCTACACACCCATGAAGTCTTACCAACATTCCCAAACATGAATTGAACAAGGACAACACCAAAGGATATACCAATGTGGATAGGGAAAAGCCCAGGAGGCCTTAACCTACACAAAGAACTATAGGCAACTAAGGGAATCTGGGAGCAAGAGAGGTGCCAAAGGGTTAGCTTTGAAAACACACATACAAGTAACAAATGGAGGGAGCAGCTTACATTCAGGAATATATATGTAAATACACATACACACATATGTATATATGTAATTAAAATTAGTGAAAAAGAGACCATGACATTGAATGAGAGCAAGGTGGGGGTAATGGGCGATTTTGGAGGGAGGAAAGGGAAAGGAGAAATGTTGTAATTATATTATAATCTTAAAAATAAAATTAAAGTGACATCATTTCACTTGCCTCTGGAGATGAGAGAATGAGTCTATTCTAGAAACATCTGTCTAGATAGATCTGGAGACATCTGTCTTTTTTTTAACCACTATTTTTCTCTAGGACTTATCGGTATCACTGAAATAACAGATGACTCCAAGTGTTTCATTCAGTTGAAACTTTCCCTTCCATTACTGAACTTTTTTTTCATTACTGAACTTTTAAAAATTAAAATGTTCTACTTGTCAAATCTCAGAATAGATTATGAGATAGAGAAAGGAAGTGTTTTTCCCATATTAACCAATTCAATCCATTTGCAACCAAAATAGTATTTCTAGAAGTCAAAGACTATTTCATTGATTTAAATCTCTACTTCCATCTTATCTTAAAATATTCCTTTACTAGGCATTACTTTACTTAACACACACCTATAATTCCAGCATTGAAACATAGAGGCAGGAGGATAGAAGTCAGTTAGAGGCCAATCTGGTTTAAATTGTTAGACCCTCCCCCCCAAAAGGATATTTTTCATAAACATTTGTACATATAACAAAGTATTTTAGAAGAAAAACTTATACTGAAGATGTTTTTACTTATGAACAAGACAACAAAATTAATTAACTTTAATCTGAATTAAAAGTTTAGCCTTATAAGATTCTAAAGTCATCATGGAATTGGGTGGTGTCATTAAAAGGCCTAGTGCCTAATACTTTTCCCAAGGTAGAGCTGGGAGGGACCATAGTAGCCTAATTGTTTAATACATATCTATTCCTAAATAAAACTTGTATGCATTTATTTAGCTCAGATTCCTAATTTTAATGATCAAACAGGGTTTTTTTTTTGTGTGTGTCCCCCTGGCCCCAACTGAACTTCTCCAGCTGTCTAAAACAACAGAAAGCAGGAAGTCAGGCTATTTAGATGAAGAAGTTAAGACTATGGTAAGTCTGACAGACTTTATACACCTGAGCACCCTGCTCATATCTCCACTGAGGCCACGGCATTCTCAAATATTTGTTACTTTATCATCACACATTTGCAGCTCCAAAGCTTTGTTTTTCTTGATATGCTCTTTCCTAAACTGTCAGAACCCCAACAACATGTTTTAGTCATCCGTTTAACAATAAAGTATATTTTAAAAGCTAGCCTTGAAGTTTCTCTTTAATTCAATTTGTAACTCTTTATAAAGCCATGTCAAGCAGTTCCTGCCTCCTTTCTTTCTTTTCTCTTCCCTCTCTTTGGGGATCAAATCCAAAATTTCACACATGCCAGGCGAGCACTCTATCACTGATCTCCATCTCCATACTGAGAAGTTGGAGTACGTAAGAGAAACACAGAGAACCAGTGCAAGGTGGTGTACATTGTATCACGGACAAAGAAAAGGTACCATGAAAGAAAGAGAGAAGAAATACTTCTGGAGTAGGACGTGGAGGACTGTCACACTGGAGGGGATCTTAAAGAGAACGGTGAAAAACAACTGGTGCCGGTAGGAGAGTAGTGTGTTCTAGGTCATGAAAGAGCCCAGGTGTGGTTGGGCACTTGTGGATGGAGGTGGGTGGGTAGCAGCTAGAGTGGAGCACAGGGGTGTGATCGCAAATAACCTGGAATGTCATCTCAGGGAATTTAGATTTTACCCTGATGTCAACAGGAAGGCATTCAAAGGCCTCTCAACAAGTTAACGCTAAGTAATTGGAGCCTGATTGTGAGGCAGTGGGGCCAAAGAGATACTGCTCTATTTCTTTCTCCTCTAGTATCATTAACTGACTGCTCTAGACAATTATCACACTTCCTGGGAATCTCTTTTGTAAAAGTGAGAGTAAGGATGGATATTTTTATATGTCTTATCTACTAACATATTCTAGGCATTTTTAAACTTTTGGTATTATAATATCACATCGTCCTCTCTAATGCCCTCACTCTAGAAATGCACAATGAAAAAAGTTTCAAAAATATCAAACTTGGTGTATTGGCATACACCTTTACGCACAACACTTGGGAGGCAGAGACAACCAAATCTCTTTGAGTTTGAGGCCACTGTGGGTTATATGTATAGTTCCAAGCCAGCCTAGGTCTACACAATAAGACCCTGTATCAAATAAAAAAAAAAAAACAAAACAAAACAAAACAAACAAACAAAAAAAACCCAACTCACCCTTATATATGCGGCTGGGAAAATAGCCTATCAGGGTAAAGATGATTGCCACCAGGTCTCATTGCCTGAGACGATCCTCAGGACCTACATGGTGAAAAAAGAACTACAAGCTGTCCTCTGATCTCCACAGGTGGCCTCAGTGCCCCTAGCCTCAAAAATAATACATATAATTTAAAAAAAGTCTCATGCTTTATGGATGTTTATACTTTGGTGTTGAGCTGTGTTCATAGCTATCAACTACATGTAGACACACTACGCATATGGGTGGCAGGTTAAAGATGTATTGTAGGCCAAACTGTGCTGGGCACAAAATGACATGCGAAAATGTCACATGAATAAATGATATGGTCAGTATCTAGCTTCAAAATAGAATTATGAGGACTCTTTGGATGGGTGCCTTGGAGACAGAAACCAATCAGAGTTCTAGACAGAAGAGACAGGGGACTAAAGGATAATGGTGAGACTAGTGGCAAAGAAAACTGTTAGATGATGACAATGCAGACAATGGTGTTGGTTTGAAGTCTGCTGGGGCAGTCAAAAAATAGTTGTGGACAAGGAAAGGGGATGTAGTCAGCAGAAAACAGAGGAAGATTCTATTAAATATGGGAGGAGGGGCTTACCTCTATAAAAGCTACCAACTCTCCTTGGGACAGGATCATTGTACAGATGCCTATTTTCTTTGGGAGCCGCGCCTTCTTCAGAATGTGGGTCATGGTACACTCCACCCTGAGGCAGAAAACAATGTTATAAAAGTTAAACCATGGATTGATGATAGTGCTGCTTACAACAAAGTCCAACCAGTGCCTATTTTTTTTCTTTTTATCTTTTTGAAGGAAAACTCACACTTATGTCATAAAGAAAACTACTTACTTTCTAAGTCAGTTCAATTAATTTACGGGAGATTTGGGTATGGATAAAGTTTAAAAGCTAGGCTGTAAAGCTGCTGACAGAATGGTCATTACAGACCAATCTATAAGATGTAGCAACTCTGAAGAGCTCAGACCTCAGACTTCTGACGGGTGTGGAATGAAGAGGTGCTTTCTCGGGAGGACTCTTTGACAGAAGGTCTCGCCACAGTCATCTCTGGAGGGAGCTGTTCTCCAGGCTGCAAATCAAATTCAAAAAGATTTATAGAAACTTCCTATCTCTAGAGATGAAAACTCGTCACAGTCTTCATTTAATATAGCTCGGACCTTAACCAGCTAAAATAAAAATCATGGGGTAGCTTCAACATACCTCATTCCATAAAAAAAGTAAAGTATCTGATGAATGTAAAATAAGTCCCACGAATTTGAACAGATAGTGATATTCTCATTAAAGTTAAGGCAAGTAAGGAATGCATTAGTCTGAAAATAGTTCAATTAATTATTTTAAAACAACAAAAGAAGTCACTTTTCTATCTAGACAATAACAGCTCTACGCAGCACTATGCCAAGAGATTCTACCAGTCCATCCACAAGTGCTCTTACAGATTTTAGGCTGAGTCCTTTGAAAGAAAACATGCAGAGGCCAAAGTATTTTTCTGGGAGACTTACACAGCAGATGCAGATGAAAAGAAATGTTTTGTGAATGTAAAAAGGAATAGAATAATCCCTCATAATTATTTTCGTCTTAAGAGTTCTCAACTCCTGTAGTCTACGGTGCTTTTTGCTCTCTTTGTCTTCTCCAGTATGGCAGTTCATCTGTTCAATGCATTTCTTAGATATGGTCATGATGGTGCCTATCTCTAGAGATGCTCTAGAGCAGTGCTTGGCTCCCTCTCATGTAGGGTAAGTCGCAACCCCAGCACAGCAGTGGGTCTTTATTAGTGTCCAAGAAGGAAAAACACATCACACTTTCTACTCTGGGTTAGGAGGATTAAGGAGTTGGCTGCATTCAGTGTCTACATATTATGCACAAAACGTATTAGCTCAAGCCTAGGTGATATACATAAGATGTTTTAATTTAAAAACTATAATAAGATTTGGTATTTCCCCCTTCCTTCCCACCACCAGATTTAGAGAATTCTGGAAAGAAATTCATTTGGTGCAGCCGTTCTTTTTTTTTTTTTCCTTTGCCACCTGTACTGTTGACAAAGGTCCAGAGAAAGATTTTTTTTTTTTTTTTTTTTTTTTTGGAAATGAGTTAGTGAGAGTCCTCATGCTTTTGAAAGTGGCCACAATACTTTACATGAGAATAAGCACCATGATTTACTCACAGCTCTTGTCACCTTTCAAACCTTCCAGCCACATTCTAGCCTTTAATTGTGGTCTTTCTTAAGGCTTTGGCACTGCATGTCCTGAACTGGACTTAAGTAACTGCTGGATCTGTGCTAATCCTCAGAAATTGTTTATAATTACTTTATGACTACAATGATCACAGAAATTCTCAGAGGGCCACTCATTTGTTGATTTTTCAAGGAAGGCTGCCTTTTATTATTCTTTTGTTCTACACTTGCCTTAATGTCAACACAATCTGCTTGTTTTGACTTCTAACTCCCTTCAATAGGCAGTGGCCGTGTCCTAGACATCTTTCTAGATACTCCAGGGTCTCTTATCTTATAGTGAGTTCTCAGGACCCCTTCTGAGCATTCTCATAACTCCATTTAAAGGCCCTGCAAATATTCTTCTCCTGCCCCACCCTTAAGTGGGCACCAGGCCATCTTGCCACCATTTTATACTTGGGGGCTTGTAGACTGCCTCAGAACCCCAGCTCTACTTTGAACTACCAGTTGTGGAAGGTTGCGCAGCTAAGCCATCTCCTATGAGCCTTATCTGAGAGGAAAACTGTTGGATTAAGGGGCTTAACAATCCCTTTTCCGACTCTGAAAAGGAGCTCCTAGGAAAGAAACCCTGAAGGCTTCTTCCAACACTGCGACCGGCAATTCCTGTTGTGTCTACTTCTGTGTGGTCCTTAGGGTCCGCTCTGTTTTCCTCTTGGCACTCAACCCTGAATGTTCTCTTCACCTCACATGAGAATTGTTCAGCTCTTACATTTTTATTCCAACAATGTGAGAACAGACGGGATTCATGTAGCATCATGTCTTCCTGGAACACTTTCCCTGTTTTTACTCCTCTTTCCTGCTGCTACGATTTTCCTACCCAAGTGAAACCGTTCAACCTTCCCAGAGGTATATGCTCAGATTCTACTTCTTCTGGGAGCCTCTAACAGGGCCAAGGTTGGACTAGTACAAGTGCTTCCATCTTTCTTTTGATACACAAGCACACTTCTGCATGGGGACTGGAATAAAGTTTTACAGTATTTGAACAAATAATTTGTCACCAAGCGTCCTCTGTCAGTTAACATACTTCAAAATGACAGGGATGCTTTAATTAAATCTTTCCAATCAGGGCTTCTTGCAGGGTTTAGCTCAGCTTCATTCTTCAGCCATTCATCTGTCTATACAGGCCAGACTGTTAGCTGCACTGAAGCCATTTCAGACTGCTCCTGCTCACAGTGATTTCTCCCTGTTCTCTATGCCTGTTCATAGCCAGTGCTCTAGTAATGCAGGCCTTCCTTGATGATTTTGTAGCTTAAGAGGTAAAATGTTTACCAAGGCAACCTGATGGCCTGAGTGAGATCCCTAAAGCCCACATAAAGATGGCTAAAAAGAACCAACTTCACAAAGTTATCCTTCCATATGCACGCCACATGTATATCCCTGGCCCATGTCATAAACATATACATATTAGTAAAGAAATCATTAAAAAAAAAAAAAAAACAAAGGGCCGGAGAGACCACTCAACAGTTAAGAGCATTCATTGCCCTTACGGAGGACCTGAGTTTGGTTCATAGAACCCCTGTGAGGCAGCTCACAACTTTCCATAACCCCAGCTCCAAAAGGATGTGATATCTCTGGCCTCAGTAGGTACCTACACTTAGTGTGCACATACCCAGACAGAGGTATACACGTAAATACATAACTTTAAAAATCTTTTCAAAATGCAAAAGACTGGGTAATTATCATGTACCCTGGCCTGAGGTTAAATTTATCTAATTTAAGATAAATTGAAAATTCAGTTAATATACTTGGTGTTAGCAAAAAAGTTTAAACAAATGTGGTTTAGAAAGATTAGAGAAAAACGCCCCAAGTTTTGGAAATGGCTTAAAGCTAATCCGTGTTGCCAATTTCAACAACAACAACAACAACAAAAATGGTCTGTCAGCAAAATATGTCAGAAAGGAACATTTAAGAAACAGATCGCTAAAACCAAACTTGAGATGTCTTGAGCACTCAACAGTCGATTTAAATATTTAAATAATAAGTATTATTCGTTTTGAGACAGGGTTTCCACTATGTAGCCCTGGCTAGCCTGGAACTCACTATGCAAACCATGCTAGCCTCAAATTCACAAAGATCTACCTGTCTGCTTCCGAAGTGCCGGAATATGTATGTTTATGTGCCATCACACCCAGCTATATTATTTTTAATAGAGGTAATCCAAAGATTACTTTCGGTAGAGAAAACCTTTATAAATAGTACTTGTAACACTTCCCAAGATAAGCCACCAGACAGATCAAAATGCTAAGCGGTACCTGTGGAGATAAGAGCTGCAGGCTGTTGGCTCTGGCTGCCATCCCTTGTCCTATGCTCAAGCTTCCATCAAGTCCTTTAGCTCTCACTTTGTCCCGGGTCACATACATAGAATGCCTGTGAGGGCGTTGCTGAGAGGAGAAGGGGCTAGTATAGCCTAGCCCATACGAAAATGATTCATGGGGTGCAGATAGCGAATGTGAATGGCCGCTGTCAATGTGTTCAGGCAGCTTCAACTCTTCCATGGTTTTTGAGTGTCTAGTGGTGGTTCGCCGTGAGTCCAGGGTGCCCTCGTTTCGATTATTTCTACCCGAAGGGCTGAGCAAAGTTCTCGTGTCACTGTGCCTAGTGGGGGTTGGGCTGGTGGGAGAGTTCAAGTCCAGGCAACTAGATGGGAAATATCTACTGGTACTCGGTTCTGTGATTTGGGGTCTGGCTTCTGACAGGTTGTTCACAGACTTGGAGTCACTCAGTGCCCCGTGGCTCTTGGCCTTTGCCCTGTAAGATGGACTCCTGGAGGACTGGGGAATGGTGTCAATATAGCTGTGCCGACTCTGCTTCTCACTAGGCTGCAGTGTGCCAGCTTTGCTCTGGGAGCTCTCCATGAACGAGTGCCTGTTCTGCTGAGATCTAGTGCTGGACTTGAGGTACTTTGTGCCTGGGCCTTCTGCAGGCTTTGGGTCAATATTGAAGTCAAATTCTGCTTTAGACTTGGCTTCTTTGGGGCTGAGAAGGTGTGGCAGATTGTTGTTTGTGAGATCTTTGCTGGAAGACCCAGGTTGGGTGCTGGATTGGTACGTTTTGGTGTGCATTGGACTGAGAGTAGCTCCAGCAAGGTTTCCATTTAGGAAGCTTTCATTTGCAGGAAGGCCTTCATCAGCCCTGGGCAGAACCACACTTAAGTTCTGAATGTCCTTGCTGTTGGATCTGTGGTGAGTCTGTAATGCAGCACCCTTGCTGGATGGGTTCCTATGTTTAAAACAGAAAGTCAGATCAGTTTTCTTTGGTAGGAGACAAACGGTATAATGTTTAAAACAAATAAGCACACAAACCGTAAAAGATAAAAAGAAATACTTAAAACACCTGAATAGCTCAGGGACACTGTGAAGGAAAGAGTGGAAAGAATTTAAGAGCTGGAGGATGGGAAAGACTGCTGTTTTCTGGATCTGACATGGTTGTTGCATGATAATAGCGGTGGTTACCTGCAAAAGACTGGGCCCATCAATATTCCATCATGAATGCAGGAGACCTAAGGCCCTATCCTCCCAAAGGAGCTATTTAGACATTGACAGGTTACAGAGAGGGGTAGTCATATTCTTTGGTGGTGTAGCCACTGGTACATTGCTCCCATTCAAGCTAAGAACCCCTTACATGTTGATGAAGGCAACTATATTTATATGCAGTAGACTGAGCACACACACATGAAATGAAAGTTATACAGGGGCTTGGGAAGAAGGGATTTGTTGGGAGGATAAAAGGAATGGTTTGATTGAAAAAATACTGTGTGTGTGTGAGAGAGAGAGAGAGACAGAGAAAGAGAGACAGAGAGATTATAAAAGAATAATTTTTAGGATAAACATACTAAAATCTGTACACCTAAAGAAACTAAACAAGAAGGATGACTCTGGCTAAGATGCTCAATCCCCATTCAGAAAGACAAAGAGGATAGATATCAGAAGAGGGAGAAAACAGGGAACAAGACAGGAACCTACCACAGAGGGACTCTGAAAGACTACCCTGTAGGGTATCAAAGCAGAGGTTGAGACTCATTGCCAAACTTTGGGCAGAGTGCAGGGAATCTTATGAAAGAAGGGGGAGATAGTAAGACCTGGAGAGGACAGGAGCTCCACAAGGAGAGCAACAGAACCAAAAAATCTGGGCCCGGGGGTCTTTTCTGAGACTGATAGTCTTAACCAACGACCATTCATGGAGATAACCTAGGACCCCTGCACAGGTGTAGGCCACGGTAGTTCAGTGTCCAAATGGGTTCCATAGTAATAGGAACAGGGGCTGTCTCTAACATGAACTGATTGGCCTGCTCTTTGATCACCTCCACCTCAGGGGGGAGCATCCTTACCAGCCCACAGAGGAAGACAATGAATCTATCTGATGAGACCTGATAGACTAGGATCAGAAGGAAGTGGGGGAAGACCTCCCCTAACAGTAGACTAGGGGAGGGACATGGGTAGAGAAGGGGGAGGGAAGGTAGGATTGGGAGGGGAGAAGGGAGGGAGCTACAGGTGGAATACAAAGTGAATAAACTGTAATTAATAAAAATTAAAATTCAAAAAAAATTTTCTAAAGAGGCGAAAAAGCAGGCACTCAAGTGACTACAATCACTGATCATCTCGAAGATGATCCTATCAATAACAAGCAAGTTTCTGAGAGTAAATCACTGAACAATAAAGCACTTCCTGATGAAGTTGTTTTGGCATCCTTAAGCACTTGTCTAACTTGCTGGCTGCCAACACAGTCGCTGATACAGCCAGGTAAAGCATGCTTTGCCTATGACTGTCTGGTACAGAAATAGCTAATAAGAATAATAGAGCTAGCCGACTGATGACAACTCCTTTAGTTGTGTGAATGTCAGAAGGCAATACTTAGACTTGAAGGTTATTGTGTCCTTGAACTTTATGTTGTCTGTAAAACTGGTAGGCTGCCTCAGAGACACACTCACTGAACCTACACACACATGGCAACATCTCATCTTTAGCCTGTATGAGACAACAAGTGAGAACCCTAGTGATGGAAAAGAAAATGACACCATGAGAGAAATGTGAACTGACTAGTGAGGTTTGTTGGAAAACATGATGATCTGTGCTTATGTTTTAGAGAAGTGGCAATTACTTGGGGCTCTTGAGATAGCTCCTTGTACATTAAACAGAAATGCATCACTAACATTCAGATATTTCTGTGTAAACTTAACAGGAATCCTATACTGGAACACAGGGTCTTAAGTGCTAATTGCTTAGTAAAAGACACAATTTAGTCTCTTCTTCATTTCACACTTCATTATTTCAAAGTGACCGAGCCCTTCTTTAGGACTTGGAGCTTCATTTCTTACCCAGTGTAATACACAAATAGTTGCCCAGAGAGAAATTTTGTCTTCTGTTTGAAAACGGAAAATGGCATTCTAGAAAAATCAGTTTGTTGTATTGTAACTAATCAAAGGATGAGATTGTGGCTTGACATAGGTTTCAAAGTAAGTAATGATTTAAGCAATGCTTTCTCTTTTTACAGTAAATTTAGAAAATGTTGCAAGTATTGCTACTGGTGAAGATCGATTGATTTGAAAGTTTTTTTCCCACCAGACACTAATTGGAAGAAAAGTCCTTTGGGCTGTTGTTGCTATTTAATAAGAATGTCAACCCACAAAACTATGCCTTCTCGTTCCCCAGATTTGGAAAAGAATTACAAAGGAAAGACATGTTTTGTTTCTTGTTAAATGAAGTACAGAACATAGCTCCAAATCAATAAAATACAGTGCATACACGATAGGGTCTGCAAGACTGACTGCAGAAATGTTAAAAAAATTATCAGACACATACGCATACGATAAAGGGTAGAAAGAAAGAAAGGGTGGTTTATTTTGGCATATTTCAAAAGGTACAAGGGCAAGCTCCTGGCCATAGAGAATTTCATGTTGATATGAAGGATAAGTTCTTTTTTTAGCAGATGAAAGGAAAGTGGCTAGGTCTTATTAGATGATACAGTCTATGTGTCATATCTGGATGACTAGTGGGCATTTTATTACTTTGTTAGAAATAATCGTGTCTTTGAATTTGAGCCTAGCCCTTAACAGCTAAGCAAACTCTTCAGTCCAGCTGTTCTTTCTCCTTCAGATTGGTTACCTATGTACCTAGCTGACTTATCTTTTGGTAGGGCTGAACAGGAGAAAGAAGTAACACAGGGAAAAGGAGACCGCGGCTAGGATGGGGTGGTGGTGGAGACAGACTTCCTGGCCATGCACCCCTGACTCAGGTCCTAGTTCAACTTCTCCAGAGGGCTCCTTGTGCCTAACTCAAGTTCTCCCTGGAATCATATTTTCTCCCTTTCCTCTGAGGGCAAAGATGTAGCAATGACAGAAGTGCTTTAACTTTAAACCAGGAGCAGGAAGGAATAGAGAGCACTGAAGAAAGCTGCTAGAGCTTCTGGAACCATTAAGTTATTTCTACAGAAACCTACTTGCTACCATGCAATCTTACATACACTCACAGCATATAAGAGAAAGGATGCTATAAAATTAAGGCAGAAAGAGTTGTCAAAGGTCCAGATTTTCATGTATGTATGTATATCCTAAACAGTTAGTCTCCATGTTTCCATCTTAGGATTAATTGGAAGCTCAGAGATTTAGATAGAATAATTCCTATGTAGAAAGGGCATCACATTACCTTCATATTGGAGCTCTGCCAAAGCACAACAATAAAAAGCAGTTTTGAAAATTTCCTAGATTTCTTTGACACACTGCAAAGAATCTGTATTAAACTGCTAACTACTTAAAAATGATTGATGTCTACATTATTCAATCACTTGCTTGTTTTAGAGACAGGACCTCAGGTAGTCTACATCAGCCTCAGACTTGAGCAAGGCTGCCCTTGAATTCCTGATTCTCCTGCCTCCATTTCCTGAGTGCTGGAATTACATGTGTGTACAACTGTATGGCTATAAATCACTCTCAAATGGTTGGCAGAGTAGATAAATGGATAGACAATTAACATGTTTACTTAAGATAAGCTGAAAAGCAAAAATAGCCAGGCATGCTGACACAAACCTCTAGTCTCAGCACCTAGGAGGATGAAGGAAGCTACAAGTTCAAGGCCAGACCGGTATATTCTGCAAACCAACAAGCAAAGAGAGACAGAGGCACAAAACTATATTAATATGGGGCAGGTGGTAAACAGCATCATTGAGAAGGACCAACACAGCCAAAATGACATCACACCACACACGTGGTGAGAAAAACCTCAGAAGAGCCTGAAGGTGACAGCAGGGGACTGAGTCCACTGCCTCCTCCAGAGAAAATGACTTGGGATGTAGGGTGCCAGTGCACTCTCTAGGGACAAGGCAGAGGAGTATGTGAGCGGCAACCAATAGATTCAGTGTTGTGAACATACCTACAGTCGTCTAGAAGGAGAATTCATACTCCTGGCAAGCTAGGCTTCTACAGAGTAAGTACGGACCACAGGCAAGAGTGGGGAGAAAGGCCCCAGATGAGGGAAGAGTACTAAAAGATAAAACACGTAGGGCTTTCACTGTAATATATTCAATGTATCACAAAGACCTGAACGTGAACTCTTCCAGAAATTTTCATTTATTCACAATTCCTGTCAAGTTAGTCTCTGGAAAACTAATTAATAGACAGCCTTCTTTCAGACTAGCGGTTATACCACCGATGACTAGAGTGCAACTTAACAAATGTATCACCGGTCTCCCAAACCTGACATCATTGTGATCATTTTCTTTGTAAATCTAAATTGGAGAAGTCATGTAACAATTCAAGTAGAAAGAAGGGAGACTAAAAGCCCCAGACCAAGCTGGGCACAATCCCAGAAAAGATACAAGAATGATGTCAATCACCCGGGTGTCAAGGAGCAACCAAATGATGACAGGTCCTTCATGGCTTATTATACTGAAAGCTTGTGGATGTGAACAGTGAACAAACCAGCTAGGAACAGCTGAAAGCTGTGCCATCGCAAGTAGCTGTCTTGAAGAGTAAATGCAACACAGATGGTGTTTTTGCAGCTAAGCAGTGCAAAACAGGACCAACACTTCTCCTAATTTATGGCTGTTTTTCCAGTCCTCAAAGTACTAGGTCTCTACCTTGCAATATTCCAATCTATTAGGAATAATTTTCCATATACAATAGAAAATTCTGTGTGTGTGGGGGGGGGAGGAAGTAATTAAAATTTAAAAGCTTCATTGTTTTTCATTTTTTTAAAGTGAAGTAAACTACTTTTACATCCCATATATAAAAATCTTCAGATGACAAAACTGGGTTCTGGAGGATGAAGGGAAACCATTCTCCTGTGAATGCAGCAACAGAATTGAAGAATGTCAGGACAGGAAAGGCAATCTGACTAATTCAATAGAGGGGAGGAGGTAAAAGAGGGGAGAGAGAGAGAGAGAGATGGAGAAAGGGAGGCAGGGAAGAAGGGAGATAGAGATTGATTGACTGGCTGATTGATTCAAGAAACCAGTTTTCAGCCAGATGTGGTGATGAGCCTGTGATCCTGGCACTCAGGAGGGACACAGCAAGTATGGAAGCTTGTTTGACTACCCAATGAGTTTCTCAGTGCTAGGATTACAGGTATGCATGGGAAAGAAACAAATATTTTTAAATATCATGCTCAAAAAGCACTTTCAGAATGTACTACTTTTAATTATTGATGACTATTTCCCTATGCCTTGGTTCAGTTTTGTTCAGTTCCCCACACACATGTTCAGTGTCCTCTTTCCCTTCCCAGAACCCTCTTCCTCTGTAATTTACACAGAATCCACTAGGTCTTAAAGCTGTCTTTGATGCTAGAAACCTCCTGAGCTGCTAACTCAATGCAGTGCTTCCTTTCCAAGCAAATCCATAGTTTCATCATATACTTGTTAAACATAATAAGGTCTGTAAGAGTCCCACACAACTGTAATTACAGTTCGGAATCATGCAACAATCATGAGGAAGATGTTTTTGACTAAAGAGGGCTTTCCTTCTTTTCTCTAATCGCACAGTTTTAGAAGCCACCTCCCCCACCTCCTTGTAAGACCACGAATGCGTTTGCATTCCCTTAGAAGGGAATATTTACCTGTTAGACAGTGTGCTGCTTTCCACATGATAAGGTTTCCTTTTTGTTGACCGAGAGGGAGAGCGATCCAACAGTCTCTGGCTTTGAAACGTAGGGTGATTCAAACATTGCTCCGTCAAGTATCTGTCAGCCGGGTCCAACTTCAGTAGGTTCTTAGGGAATAAAAGTTTAGGGACGAAAAAAAAAAAATAATTGAATTTAAACTCTACCCCATTCTCTGCAAAATACCTAGCAACAAAACAGTTGAGGAAAAAAATCATCAAAGTTACCCACAATCTCCTCTTGGTAGAAAGCTTTCTAGTCCTGCTTGTGAATATTATAGTGTTTCTTTTATAATACCTGGCTCATGATGTATATATCTTTTTATATCCTGTCCTTTCCAGCTACTTTATGAATAACATTTTTTTTTGCACTACAACTTAAACATTTATATTTTTTTAAATAAGCATATATTTTGCATTCTTCATTTTTCTACTGTCTTTAAGATACGTAGTTATTGTCTCTGGAAACAGGGCAGGTGACTATTTCCATTGCATTACCCATGAGGCCTATCCTGCACATACTTTCATCTGATTCTTTTCATCTTACTCCAATAGTACTAAGCACATAACCATTTGTACTTAGCTTCCCTTCCATTTACCACACAGTGTAATTCCAGGTAAGTACAGAGTTTTAACTCCTGTGTGTATATTTTATATGTTGTTTTCAGAAATTCTCAAATGACAAATCTTCACATTGTTTCCTTTTTCCTAACAACTTGGGAACACACCATCTTTTCCTCCATGTATTTATTTACTTAATCATTTTATATCCCAATCCCAGCCCCCCCTCCCAGCCCCATACCCACACCTCTCTTCTGTTCTCCATACCATTTTATAAGGCTCTTTGGGAAGAAAGGGGAATGAAGGCAAGTCCTTGTGCATACAAAGCAAGTGTATTACAACTAAGCTACATCCGCAGATTTTACAATAAGAGTTTAAATAATTACAGAGAAGCCTATGGTATGGGTCTATCATGATTTACTTAGCAAGCATGCTATTACAAAACATTTTCATGAGAGCCACTTTTCACTATTATGATTAATGCTATGGCAAAAACACTTGAGGTCTAACGGATTCTTAAAGATGGTACTGGTAGGTGTGCAGAGAGTTAAAGGATCTTTTCTCCATGCTGTTAAATTACCACTTAAGAAGATTACCTCAAATTATACTCCTCTCAAGGAGTATATTAAGTCTATCAATTTCTAGACTCTTAGACCATAGGCATTCTCATTCTTGTTAGTAGTTGCAAATCAGGTATTTAAAAGATGCTTTCTCACATCTCTTTAAAAGTATTACTTTATGTGTGTATGTATATATGTGTACCATATGTGCGCAGTTGTCTTCAGAGGTTGGAAAATAACACGAATCCCCTGGAACTGGAGTTACAGGTAGTTGTGAACTATCAACACAGTTGCCGGGAACCAAACATGGGTCCCCTGTAAGAGCAGCAAGTGCCTTTCATCACTGAGTCAATGCTCCAGTTCCTCTCACAAATGTTTGCCTTATATTTTTGACTTTAGCAAGCCTGAATACTTTCACATGTTTACTGGTGACTTTTATATTCTCTTCATTCATTTTCCATTTTTTTGCATCCACCTTTACTCATTTCTAAGTGTTCTTTGTTTATTAAGGCCCTAACCCTATGTTTTATTTTGAATTTTGACAATTGAAATGTTTTCTTCCAAAACTGTTTCTCTTTTAGTTGGACAGGATTTTTATTTTGATTTATGAAATTATAAAATATTAAAAACCATAACCAGCATACTCTAACATGATATAATAAAGTACTGAAATTCACTTTTCTAAGTTTTTGCTATTTTCTCTCAGAAAAAGGAAGAAGAGTAGAATTCTACTGTTCACAAATTCATTTCTAGTTCAGTTTGGTCTTACCCATAATGAATACCTTTAGTTAAGTAGTGAGGGCAAATTTGTTCCCAATTAACAGACTTCAATTTCAAACCAGCACCACCGAACATTTCAATTCTAACCCTACCATATACTGACATATTTATTTTGATCCAAAGATTTTAATTATTGAAACTTAGCCATTAATTACATGCGGATTTATACCTATATTAACTTAGACACAATTGCAAATTTAATCTCAATTCTTTTTCTCTCCCTTATTATAGAACAAAAACTGTGATGGTTTTAACTAGTATTTCCAACAGCTAGAATTAAAATGGTTTCAAATATAAGAAGCTCATTAAAAAATCAGCTCTCAAGAAGTTCTTTTAAATTCAAAGCACCCATGACCTTTCAGAGGCATAGGTGTTGTTTTCATTTATTTGATATCATGTAGCATTTACTGTAATACAAAAACTACATTTATATGCTATGAATACAGATGTCCATTTTCAAATTACTTTAAAGCATGAACTCTTTATGAGCAAAGTATGAAATTTACCTAGCTAAGGGTTTTTAAAATTTAGCATGTCAGGTGGGCATGGTAGCACACACCTGTAATTCCAACACTCACGGAAGCAGGGGCAGTTGGATCTCTGTGAGTTCAAGGTCAGCCTGGTCTACAATGTGAGGCCAAGACAGCCAAGGCTACACAGAGAAACTTTGTCTTGAAAAACTAAACAAAAAAAATTTAGAACATGGGGGTAGGACATCATCATTTTAAAAAATGAAAGTAAGGCAAAACCAGTTATTGTAGATATTTTTAAAATTATTAAGGTCATGGTCATGCATTAATTCTAGTGATTGTTGTCTTTCTACTAAAACGACTGATATAAAGAAGTACAAGATGAAATGAACAGTTTAATCATTAGATGTGGATATAATTATCTACTCTCCTTCAAATTCATGGCCTCTTTTTCTCACTAATCATCATTGCATTTTTAACTTAAAAAAAAAAGAAAAAAGTCAGGAAACATAAAATTGTAATTAATTCCATTGTTCTATTCTGTTCTATTTATATTTTAAAAATTACTAAATGAGTAAGGTCCAGATTGATAAGTACTGACTACATGAAAGAAAGTATTGGCAAAACCTAACTGATTATAAACCTAATAACGTTTAATTAAACTCAAAGAGTTTTGAGGGTTCATTAAAAAATAGCAGTTCTCAATCTGTGTTAATAACACCAGTGCTTTATTAGAGTTTGTACAACATAGTATTTGATATTTAATTAAAATTGGGAAAAGTTGAGATAGAAATGCTTTACTGTGAGAGTTCTGAAATCTTTTATAGGTTAATGAACACTGTATACCTCTAGAAAGGTTATACAGTATGTGGCATTTCCCAAATTCCAGAGCCCCTACTCCATATCTGGTCCCGCACCTATTTACACTCTTCCCTGGGACACAGATGAACATACCCTAAGACACAAATAAAGTTCTAAGAATGCAGCTTAGTAACTTGCCACTGCGCTTAGTCTGTCTTTTAAAGTTTCTGCACACCATGTAGCCCCCACATTTTGAGAGCTGAATGAGTTGGCATAAAACAAAACTGATCCATAATTAAGCACTCAAGTTTTACTCTGAAACAATGTTTGCCTGTACTTTTACTACCTGAAACAAAAACTGGAAGTATAAAAAATAGTTTTTTTTTTTTTTTTTTTTTTTTTTTTTTTTTTTTTTTTTTTTTTTTTACTCAAGGGACTACTGTGTGCTGAGGCAGATAATCTTTGTTTACTTTCTTATTTTTGAGAAAGGGTCTTTGTAGCTCAAGCTAGCCTCAAACTTAGATCAAACTTAGAGCAGTCCTTCTATTTCAGCCTCTCAAATGTTGACATTATGAGTATGTGCCATCATGTCCAGGAAGAAAGTCTTTAAAAAAGAATTTTGAGGCTGGAGAGATAACAGCTAAGAGCACTGGTTGTTTTTCCAGAGGACCTGGGCTTGATTCCCAGCATCCACATAAGAGCTCACAACAGCACGTAACTCCAGTTCCAGGAGATCTGATGCCTTCTTTTGAATTTCCTGGGCACTTCATAATATGGTATACAGACACACATGAATACAAAATGCACACACACATACATATAATATATATAATAAAAATAAGTATCAAAAATGAATTTTGAGGATGTTTTTAGTGGTTTGGAGTAGGATGATTCCAGAAAGGCTAGTATGAGGAAGAACACTTAGGCAATGATGTTAGTAGTGATCCTGATACATTTAAAGAAAAGCAATCTGCCTAGAGGAGAAGCAGCCTAGTCAGACAAAAAAAAAAAAAAAAAAAAAAAAAAAAAATTCATTGATTCAATGTGTATAGACTGTGAGGGACTTTAATGTTATAGAAAAAAATAATTGTGGACTCTTTTGTCTTATCCACTTTAAGATTTGTTTGAAAACATATGCCCGAGTAGTTCTTGAATGCCAACAAATATTCATTATTCTGCCCATTTTAGGAAAGTAAATGAGGTATTACATGCTCCTCTCTAGATGAACTTAGACAGCACCAGATTCCTGGTACAATTATAAACAAATTACATGCCCTTTAACATGACATACTCTCTATTAATCATCTACTAACAAAATATTTAATTCATAAAAGCAGGCTATGGTTCTAGAGTAGGCAGAGAAAAATCTACAAGCCAAAGGACTTTAAAAAAAAAAACTTTTCACTAATTACTTACTATAATCTACTCACTTTGTATCTCAGGACTTTTTTTTTTTTTAACAAACATACTTTTCTTACCTTCATTAGGTCAAGCAAAACACTATTTAAAATTCCAAGGTATCTTCTTTCCAGTGACTGAGGATGGTTAACAGCCGGAAACTGTAAGGACAACACAACACGAAGGTTAGCACTGGAGGAAGGATATGCTTGTGAGGGTTACACACAGAAGCACGTGGACAGAAACCACTGCTCTCGTGTCAACCCAAGCCAAATGACTATTTATATTACTTTGGCGTATTATGGACTAATAGGACCCAAAACTAAATATTGGGAAAAACATACAGGTGAAAGGTGATCTCTAAAGCTAGACAGACAATACTGAAGCTTGTAAAATGAGTAAAAGACCGTGCCTGTATATCTTGAATCTTGTCTGCTTATACATCTTGCTTCTGAACAATTTATAGACAAATTTTGTCTGTTTCACTAGACAATTCTCAATACTGACAGACTGAAGAACTAATAGAAGGGCCATGATATGATATTACTTAAAGATGTCTTGGCTTTTCCATAAGAATGTGTAACTTACTCTTAAAAACGGAGACATAAAAAAGAAAAAAAAAAGCAGCAAGAGGCCAGAACTGAAAGGTTCTATTTGAAATAGTACACTTAGGCACATGTTTTATTACTCTTTTTAATATACTCTTCTAATGATCTGTTTTTAAAACCTTAACGTTGTAACCAAGGGCAAACACAGGCACCTAGATCAACAAATTCATTTTTAAATAATGAAAGAGGGGTTGAAACTTCTATTAATTCACACTTGAAAATATCGTGAGTCGTACTGAAGCACCATGAGTAAGATACTGGCAAGACGCGACCGCTTATACACCTTCAAAATACTGAGTGCTGGTTGCTTGTGATGCATATTTCCTTCATATCAACGTAGGGTCACTTCAAAGTATAGAAATCCTTAAACACGATTAACAAAAGGACAGAAGGGCTAATTATGTAGTAACATCAAAGAAGACATGTTAACAAACACTGCGCTACCATCCCCACGTTATGTTCTGTAGCACAAGAGACATGCTTGAGTAATTTGTTGTCTGGTTGGAAAGGGATTGATTCATTCTGCAAATGAGAAGGTAAAGCCAGGCATGGTGGCACCCAAGAGGTTGAGGCAGGAAAGGCTTGCTTATGACAACAGCCTGCGGATACATAGTCAGTCTCTGTGCATACCCTGAACTTCACTTTGAAAGAAAGATAGGGAAGTAATGCTCTGCAAGGAACTTTAAGTGTTATAGCGTGACATTTTAGAGATGAAGAAAATAATCAGAAAGTTCAAATAACTGGTTCAAGGAAAACTGCATGATTAACAAACAGAAGAACTATTTGCCTGTGATTCAAACCCTCCCTCTTTCTAAAACCAACTACCTCTCCCAAGGAAGCTGCAGAAGTTCCTTTTGATGGCACTTAAAGCATTAACTATCAGCTTAAAGGGAGTGACACCTGTCACACCATGAAAAAAGACCCTCTATCAATAAAGATTAATTATGACTTTGCTTCTAAGGTCTATATCAGCATCTGAAAAGGGTCATGACCCCTTTTGGAGGTTGAATGACCCTTTTACAGGGGTCACATGTGAGATATCTTGCATATCAGATATTTACATTTTGATTCAAAACATAGCAAAATTACAGTTACTAAATATCGATGACAATAACTTTCTGGTTGGGCTCACCACAACATGAGGAACTGCATTAAAGGGTCACAGCATTAGGAAGGTTGAGAACCACTGGTGTATATTATTGTTCCACATACCTTGCTTTTCTTTCTCCAGTGAAATAAGCTTCAGTGAAAAGAAAGTTAATTCTGATAGCCAAAAGGTCTTAGGAAAATAACATTCAATAAAATAGACCAGGACAGGGAGTTTGCTGTGAGAATGTGTCTCCTGGGAATGTCAGAAGCTACACACATAAAGTCTCACCAATATGACTGCCTAATCATGAGCTGAACAAGGAGGGTACCAATAGATATGCTAATGTGGACAGGGGAAGCTCACATGAACTCAACGCTGCACAAGGAACTACAGGCAACTAGGGAATACTGACAGTGGAAGGAACAGTCTTCCCCCAAGGAAGAGTACACCAAATAGTCAGCCCTGAAAACATACATACATGTAACAATATATAGATTGAGCAGCTTAGAATTAAGAGTAGATAGGAGTTGGCCACATTGGTGTGCACCTTTCATCTCTAAGATTACAAGGGCTAGCCAGGTCTATAGAATAAGTTCCAAGGCTACAAAGACAAACCCTGTCTTGAAAAACCAAAGGGGAGGGGCTGGAGAGACAGCTCAGTGGTTAAGAACACTGTTCCTTTAGTGGTCTTGATTTCAACTCCCAGCCACCACATGGCGGCTCACAACCATCTATAATGTGATCGGATGCCCCTTTTAGTCATGCAGATAGAAGACATACATAAAATAAATAAGTCTTTAAAAATAGCAAAACCAAGGGGGGAAGGGAGGGGAGGAGGGGAAAAGGGAGGAAAGGGGGGCTTTCTTACTTTCTTAATCATTTGCCTAATATAATACAAGGTATCTCCTTACTGAGCACTTAGCTTATTTTCAGTGCTATAGATAGAATCAGGACTATGTGCATGCTAGGTAAGAAATCTACTCTTCAGGTATACCCTGGCTCTTAGGGCATTTCACATAGATTCTTTCATCTTCATCACCTACCACCCTTTCACATGTGAAGAAATTAGACGTACAAGAGAAGAAAATAGGATCTGGAAGTTATTGACATAGTAAATATGGGCACTCTAATGGTCTACTTCCACTATGGTGCATTGATAATTATTTTTCCAAATAATGAATATACATAAAAAGACATTTTTTTTTTATTTTCCAGTCTGTATACAAGTGGGTCCAAATACACATCATGCTGGATTAGTTACTGGTTTGTTCATGGTTTAGCAGTAAATGCAGTTCATGGGCCCTATGTGTTGAGCTGTCACAGACATTCTCACAATATATCATAAAGAAAATAAATTTTCCTCAAAAGACATTGTTAAGCCTCTGAGGAGACTGCACTAATTTGTTTAGACACCATGAACACTTCAAACTAAAATGTAAACATAGTAAAGTCTATAAAAATCAAACTGCCCTAGAAGC
This sequence comes from Meriones unguiculatus, assembly GCF_030254825.1. NCBI lineage: Eukaryota > Metazoa > Chordata > Mammalia > Rodentia > Muridae > Meriones > Meriones unguiculatus. The sequence continues at coordinate 139,799,105 of NC_083369.1, read as the reverse complement.
AACTATTTCCCTGCAGGCTATTTTACAAACAGAGCTGTCATATGTGTCTAGCATTTTGTAGATATTGGTTGTTTAGTGAGGAGGTCTGTGAACAAACTGGATCACAGAGAAAAAAGAAAAAGATGGGTTTTTTTTTTTTTGTTTTTTTTTTTTGTTTTTTTTTTTTTTTGTGGTTCCTCTACATTTGAATGTGGCCTCTAAGTCTAATGTGAATTATGTTTTAAAGATCCATCTTAAATTTCAAATCCTCCCCAAAGCTGTTCCAATGAAACACAAGATATGATTTCTAACTTTCTAGAATGTGTGACATGTTCATGCTCTAAATCACAATATGTAGAAGCAGAACAAGAAGTACAGGGCTTTCCTATAAATTTACTGTTTCCCAATTACTTCAGTATGAAATTAGTTTTGTTTTCCTCTGTGAAGTTCTGATATCTCTGATATCTATATGGTATAAGCATAACCTATAGAATACCTGCATATAAGATGTTGAAACAAGAGGTCAAGGCAGTCTAAGGCCTTAGCAACTTAGTAAGACCCTGCCTCCAAAAATTTAGCATCTATGAAGAACTAAAAAAAAAATAAATAAATAAATAAATGAGGAGGGAAAGAAGGAGATGGCTACAGCTGGGATACAAGTGAATGACCTGTGATTAAAATAAAAAAATAAATGAATTAATTAAAAAAATAATAAGCACCCAAATCCTAGATCATTCAATCTACAAATGGGTAAATGGATAGAACATATTTCTCAAAAGAAAATATACAAAAAGCCAATAAACACTTGAAAACAATAATCTTAGCCATAAGGGAAATGACAATTAAAAATGCCTTGAGACTCTATCTCACCCCAGTCAAAATTAAGAGAACAACAGCAAATGCTGGTAAGGATGTGGGAAGAGAATTCCATGTTCACTGCTAATAGGAATGTAAACTCGTGCAGCTACTATAGAAATTAGTATGGAGGGTTCTCAAAATAGCAGCAACAGAACTACCATTTATATACCACCAGCTATACTACTGTTTGGTATCTGCCCAAAAGGAACTGACAATGACAGACCACAGAGGTACTACAATATTCATACTCAATACAGTGTGAGTCACAGGAGCTAAGATATGGACCCAGCCTAGATGCCTATCAAAGATGGATAGATAAAGAGAAGGTAACATATGGGGACAATCATTAAAAGAAATGAAACCATGTCAGCAGTACAGAAATGGATGAACTGAAGATAATCAGGGGAAACAAAATAATCTGCACTCAAGAAAACAAATATAAACTTTCTCTTCATATGTAGAATATAGATTTCACTCTGAGGCACAAGGAAGGGGTCTGGACAGAGGGTGAGATTAGACCAGCCAGGATAGTAGGGAAAGAAAGAATATATCACGTTTTATCTCATATGCAAATCTAGGTGTGTGTGTGTTTGTGTAAAAAGAAGAGGACTATTTTGGAAATGAGGTCAAAGAGACCAGCATGAAAGGGGAGGAGGAAGGATGTGGGAGGGCAATGAGGGTATTGAATAAGAGTAAGATATAATGATATATATGCATGAATATAATGGAAATTACTTTATATACTAAGCAAAAGAATAGAAAATAAAGTGGAGGTAAGGATAAAGAAGAGAAAATGTCTTACTTCCTTAGTTGGTTTCCACGCTATTGACTAGGTGTAGAAATGTCAAAAGCTACTCACTCATTCAGATACTGTGGCATAGGTCTAACCAGGCCTGTAATAAATCAACTAGCAAACCAAGTTTAATGACATTATGATCCTTCAGCCAACTATTTATTCAACACTAGGCAACCTAGCAAATACCATTTAAGAGGTGCTATGAAGGAAGCAGTTTCTTTCCTCAAGAAATTCATGAGTCCAGTAAGGAGGCATTTGTGCAAACAGCTACTTAACTGAGTATGCAATGCGTGTGACAGAAAAAAAAAACATGATCAGTGTGCTACAGGAACTCAAAACAACCTAGATTAATACTCAAAAAGGGATTCATAGGCTTCTAGGTCTGTGCTTAGAGAATCAGAGATGTGGCAGTGCAGCACTACAAAAGACACACACCATCTAAAAGGTGGCCAGAGAACACAGAAAAAAGATCAGGAAAAGGGATGAGGAGGCCAGAAAGTCTTTAATGATATACTTTAATGTCAACGAATAGCTCAAAGTTTATCAGAAATCATAGAAAGTTTTAAGCAAAAGGGAGACAGATTTAAATGTGTGCTTTGAGAGTGCAAGAGTTCAGCTTGAAAAGAACTCACAGCTCAAGCAAGGGTGGTAAGGGCAAAAGCATTAGAGGCAGAGAAGGAGGGAATGCAATTGAACTTGATGGGTCTGTGTTAACCTAAGCATTATCTGTAGCTTGACAGAAAGCTATAATTTCCTGAAAGGAGGTCTTTTGGGCATGTCTGGGTAGGTTGTCTTGATTACCTTCCTTGATGTGGAAAGAGCCATCTAAACCATGGGCAGGACCATTCCTGGACTGTACAAGGTAGAGAAAGGGAACTAAGCAACAGTTCGCCCCTCTGCTCCTTGACTGAAGATGCAACGGAACCAGTTCCCTCAAGATCCTCCAGTTGGGACTTCACATACCATGATGGACTGTAATCAAAACTACGGCCCTGAACTCTCGTCCTTAAGTTGCTTTTCTCAGGATATTTTATCCTAGCAACAGGGAAATAAACCAGGACAATATATATTTTTGTGTTTAATGTTGTAGGTGCACTGATAACATAGGCAATTTCTGTCCTCGGGAAACTTATGAGTTAATAGAGGAAACTCTGACATTGAGAAAGAATAATTGAACAAATCGTTGAAATAATTCTATGTTAAAGTGGTATGATGGGGAAAACGAAGGGGATCACCAGAGACAGGAGATTCTCTTTGGCTTGAGGTTACAGAATGAGAAGAGGTCATGCAAGGTAAGAACGCTCCCTGGAGAAGAAACCACTAGTCCCTTATGTTTATCATATCTTATAGGTCTATATAAGTGAGTATATCCCATGTTTGTCTTTCTCCTTCTGGGATATTTCACTCAGAATGATCTTTTCTAGATCCCACCATTTGCCTGCAAATTTCATGATTTCCTCCTTTTTGATTGCTGAGTAGTATTCCATTGTATAAAAATACCACAATTTTTGTACTCATTCCACCGTTGATGGACATCTGGGTTGTTTCCAGGTTCTGGCTATTACAAATAGAGCTGCTATAAACATGGTTGAGCAAGTGTCCTTTTTGTGTACTTGAACAAACTTTGGGTATATACCTAGCAGTGGTATAGCTGGGTCTGGAGGAAGTACTATTCCCATTTGTCTTAGAAAGCGCCAGATAGCTTTCCAGAGTGGTTGTACCAGTTTACATTCCCACCAGCAGTGGAGGAGGGTTCCCCTTTCTCCACAACCTCTCCAGCATGTGTTATCGCTTGAGTTTTTCATCTTGGCCATTCTGATGGGTGTAAGGTGATATCTCAGGGTCGTTTTGATTTGCATAATGAAATCTATACACCTAAAAAAGATAATCAATTGAGCAGACATGGGGTAAGATGATCAATCCTCATTTAGAAAGACAGATGGGATGTGCATTGAACGTATGACAGGAGTCTACTGAGCGCATCTGAAAGACTCTAACTAGCAGTGTTTTCAAAGCAAAGACTCATGACCAAACCTTTGGCAGAGTACAGGGAATCATAAGAAAGAAGGGGAGTTAGTCTGATGGGGAAAGGATAAGAGCTCCACAAGGACCAAATATATCTGGGCACAGGGTCTTTTCTGAGACTGACATTCAACCAAGGACCATGTATGGATATAACCTAGAACCTCCACTCAGATGTAGCCTGTAACTCAGATGTAGCTCAGTAACCAATTGGTTTCCCAAAGTGAGGGGAACAGGGACTATTTCTAACAGGAACTCGATGACTGGCTCTTTGGTCTCCCCACCCCCGAAGGGAGGAGCAGTCCTGTTAGGCCACAGAGGAGGGCTTTGCAGCCAGTCCTGAAGATACCTGATAAAACAGGATCAGATGAATGGGGAGGAGGTCCCCCCCATCAGTGGACTTGGAAAGGGGCACGGTGGAGATGAAGGAGGGAGGGAGGGAGGGACTGGGAGGGAATGAGGGATCGGGACACGGCTGGGATACAGAGTTAATAAAATGTAACTGATAAAAAAAATAAAATAAAATAAAAAAAAAAAAAAGAAACCACTAGTCCCAAGTACAAAAGGTACCAAAACCTTGGGACACCTATAGAGGTCAAAGAACAAGCAAGTGTGGTGAGAATTTAGAGGGAGGCATATGAAGACAAGTATGAGACAAGGTCAGGGACCCAAAGGGCCCCTGTCATGCAAGGCTTCACAGGCTATTGCAGAGAGTATAGAATGATTCTTAGTGAAACAGAAACACAATAATTATGACTACCTTTATTTTACTTGTGACTATATTTGCCTTTCTGTTAGACCAAGAGCAAGTCCTATTTATTGTCACATTTTCAGCATCTAGTACGAGAAATGTTCCATAATGTAGAACTATCTCATTGCATTACATGCTATTTGTAACAGAGACAATGGTCGTAATCGGGCAAAAACGAAAGGAGGAAGAATAGTGTGAGGTAATGTAGGCACATCTGGAAAAGGAAGTAGAAGCTAGGGCTCTGTTGTATATTCACATGTGAGCAATAGTGTTCTCAAACAAAAAACCGAGATCCAGGAAGTCAAGAATAAAAATCAAAGTGTTTAGCAAATGGCGAGAAAATACCATGAATTTGTTGTGCCATGTTAACTGACGGTTGTTGAGGAAAAAGAGTCACTTTCTTTTGGGAACATAGTTGCTGGTAGGTCCCTCATACACAGACGGAAGCACTAACTGGACTTGAGGGGTTATCAATAACAACACGGATAAAAATAACGGAGAACATGAAGTTTAGAGGGAGGTGAGGTGGGGGGACCCTAGAGAGATTTGGAGGGAGGTAATGGTTGGACATGGTTCAAATACATCTTATGATTATACATTTCTAAGAATAAAAAATATTTAGGAAATATTTTAAAAAGATAATAGCATGGTTTGAGAATCATACATTTGACTGGAAAAAGAAATAAAAGATCAGATGATGAAATTATTTTATAGTTTCTACAATGCCCACAAATTGACACATTGGCTCAAAACTTAAAAAGCTGCTTCTGTGGGTAGATGAAAATAAGCAACAGTCTACAAATCACTTGTCTTTCGGATGAGGAACCTCTGGCAGTTACATGCTCCTCATTTGGGAAAAGTTTATGATTTCGAAAATGTTTTTCATTACATTCCCAGCAAACAAGTCTCACACAAACATGGCAAGGCTTCTGACTTCTACAAAGATTTAATGTTCCACTGTCAAGGTGCAAGAAACATCTGTGGCACAGTCCTTCTAGATCTGCAGAATGCAAGTACTCATGGCCATCTTCAAGTCACCATAAATGGAGTCACCTAAGTAAACACAACCCACTCACACATTTCTATCACTTGGAGATGCTTAAATGTTTGAATAAAGAGACAGTGTATGATAAAGGTTTGGGATATTATAATGGATATTCTATAAATATTTTGAAAAATCAAACTTTAGATTTGAAAAAGAGAAATTAACAGACCCAACCTGACACTTGTGACTATTTTTTACATTTCACAAATACTATATAAGACTCAGAAATAAAACAGTATAGTGAGGATTAAAAACCCATGATGGGAAAGGAAGAGCATGGAATGCATAGCTTAGGATTCCATTGTGCAAGGAACAGAGAGTTAAATACTGCCAGATTGACACCATTTTGTATTTTATCAAAGCCTCTTACCCGGAGCCCATGGAAACGAGGATTACTATAGAAGAGCTTCATCTGCTCAGATGGAAGTGGTCCTAGCACCTTCTGAATAGTGAAGAGTTGGTCAATTTCACTTTCTCCAGGAAATAAGGGCTGTCCATCGCTAAGCTCCCCAAGAATACAGCCTACTGACCACATGTCCACGGACTTTCCATAGGGAGCTCTGAAAACCAAAAGAAGAGAGGAGCAACTGAAGATAAAAAGTGGTTTAATAATTCCCAGCTTATTTTGGACCAGTGCATGACTTAAAACATGCATGTACTTAAAAAATGTAAATGGGCCATTAGCAAAAGTGAGACTGGAAATGAGGAATTAGAGCTCTATAAGCAAAAATTTAGAACATAAATTCGTAACCCATACTCACAAAGAAATCAGTGCATATCTTGAACATGAATGGCTTTAATAAACCCTAATGTTGTGTACACATTGGATGAGAACATATCAGAGAATGAAATGTTCTCAAGAAATGTATTTTCAAATAATTATACTTTAAGCTTGCTGAGTGTCAAATTTTATATCCATTTTTGAGCTTGAGTCTGTAGAATGTTCCATTGCTTTATGTACCTTAAACAAATACTGAATGTTATTTAACTTCTGATTGCTTAGTATCACAATCTCCAACAGCTAAGATTACTTACTTGAATATAAGGCATTCTAATAGCTATTTCCATCAAATCATGTTTTTATGTACTTAGGGGTTTATAGTTCTCCTAGAGGACCTGAATCACTAGAGAGCTATAGAAAGAGAGTCTGTTACAAATGGAGGTCATAAATGAAAATCTAAGTCTCCCCAAAACAGCCTTACAGCTAGGTACCTAAAGCCTAAAATAAAATTATTTATGATAGTTTTTAAACAAAACCTATAGATAGATAGATATACACCATTTTAAACATAAATAATCTGAGCATTAAAAAGGAAAGGCTGAGTAAAATACATGAAAAATAATTTCAAATGAAATTCTAGAATGCCATTATAATAATACAAAAAAGAAACTAGAACACTGTTAGCATACAGAATATATTTAGGTTAACAAGTTACTACAACAATAACTCAGTATTTTATTTATCTCATTTCCTTCCCCTACACACACACAAAAATCCTAAAACCATCAAAGAAAGCTCATTTAGACATTTTTGGTAGCCTTTTGGGCAATGACACATACTGATTCTAAAAATATTGTTTGAGATAAAGAAAACCTGTCCTATGGTACTTAATTTAGAAACCTATGGAAAAACTTAGACATTCATGATAATCTATTTTAATCCTATCATGCAATTTGAATACTTTAGTCAGCTGAAACTGTTTTTAGATATCAAGGACAAAGTTGTTGGAATGTATAAACATGTAGACTCTTAATATAAAACCAAATATCAACTGATTTCAATATAAAATTTTACACAAATAGTATGGTACTTAAACTAGAACATGACAATCAATTCAACTGAGCTCAAATTGGCTGTGCTGTGTGCATCTACTTTTAGCTACTGTTACACATATCTAAACATAACCTCAGTTTTCCAGTGGGTACCATTAAAGAACAAATGCTTTCTAGAGATTCATTATAAAGCCATCCTCACAATACATTCCATGGGGCTATTTTATAGAAAAACAAAACATATTTTAGCCAGATGGTGGTAGTGCATGCCTTTAATCCCAGGACTCAGAGAGCAGAGGCAAGTGATCTCTGAATTCTAGGCCAGCCTGGAATACAAAGCGGGTTCCAGTATAGCAGGAGCTTTTAGACAGAGAAACTCTGTCTCAAAACAAAACAAAACAAAACAAAACCACATTTTAAAGATTCCTTTTACCATACTTGAGCTCTTGGCTTCAGTTCTAAGACTGATTTTATTTCCTACTCATTTCTTCACTGGCTAATAGTGCCCAGTAAATTCAAAATCCAAATTCCTCAAAAAAAAAAAAAAAAAAAGAAAGAATACAGCACTATGACTCTCCAAAGGTAGTCAGGACAAATGCAGATGAATACAAAGAAAACCAATCCTACGATCAAGATCTGAAATTAGCCCAAGAAGCTGGGGAGATATCTCAGTGAGTAAAGTGCTTGCACTGTAAGCATGAGAACATGAGTTTGCCTCATCAGCACCCACATAAAAATCTGGGTGTCGTAGTGGATACTTGTAATGCCAGCACTGGGAAGCAGAGACAAGGATCATGAGGGCTCACTGGCCTGTCAGTCTAGCCAACCAAATAAGCTCCAGGTTCAAGAAGAGACCCCATCTCAAAGAAGTAAGGAGAACAATAGAGGAAGAAACCCAATGTCAACCTCTGATCTCTCCATATACACTCATGGGGGTATGTCAGTGCACATATAAACACACACACACACACACACACACACACACACACCCACACACAAGCATGCCTGCATATATCCCCACAGGTACACAGAAGCACACACAAATTAGCATGGCAATATAAAACTTGGTCCATTCAAATGGTAGTGATTAACCATGATTAAAAGCAAGCTTTTGATTTAGAAGAATAGAAAAGATTTTTAAAACATCAATTTTTATTGACCCTAGATCAGCAATAAATCAAGAATTGTATCAGATGGTGGCTGGTAAATATTCGAAAATGAATAGTTAACATCCAATAAACCCTCAATGAGTGACACATCAAGGCACCAGTGCTATTTAGAACTACAAAATTTGCATTGCTATTACATAAATGGTATCATTTAGGAATTAAATTTCTCTTATTTCCCCAGACACATGTACACTGCACGGAAGGAACGTGGTAAAACGTACGATTTGTATTGTTTTCATTATCTATCAGCATGACTAATTTTGTTTGTTAGAGTATGTTTTCTTGCTCTGTTATTGGGTTACAAGGAAGGAACTAGGGTACTATGAAAAATGAGAAAATAGTATGATTTAGGACAGGTAGAAAATCATTCATGAGACTATGTGATGGAGATGCAGGCTTCAGCCTCCTTCTCGACTGTAAAGTTAAAATACATTAGCAAAAGAACTTTATCAGAAGGTTTTTCTGGTATTAGTGGATGAATGACAGGCCACTGAGTGGAAAGGTGAGCAAAGTGGATGTGTGTGGAGATGCTGCTGAAGACAAAACCAGCAATGTGAGTCTAATATGAAGAGCCATTCATCATCCAAGGAGGTTTACACTATTCAAAAGAAAAGTGATAATTGGTTCAGCACTGACCCTGTGTCTAGCAAAATGGCTGCATGTAAACTTAAGTGTGTGTCTAATGTATCAACAAATGAGCCAGACTATCAAACTGTCCCCATTATAATTCATCTTTAATACTTCTCCTAGCAAGATGTAGGATTTTTTTTTCTTTTTTCTCCGTGCTTTGAATTGCATCTTGGTCATGAGACATGCCTTGATCAGTAAAGGCAAATGCCATACAAAGAAGAACTTGGAAAGTATCTTTGCTCAAGGGCTGAACTTCTTTTTTTTTCCCCCTTTTTTCTCTTTTTTTAGTTTTTTCAGGACAGTTTCTCTGCGTAGCCCTGGCTGTCCTAGACTCACTTTGTAGACCAGGCTAGCCTCCAATTCACAGAGATTCGCCTGCCTCTGCCTCCTTGAGGCTGGGATTACAGGTATGCACCACAGTGCCTAGCTAGGGCTGAACTTCTTGATGCATAGAATTCTCCTATCAATTTTAGAAACTTGGACTTGTTTATTGAGAGGTATGTACTGATGGATTCATGATGATCTGCCAGAAGCTAGGAGAATGGGTCAGTTGGTAAAGTGCATGCTTTGCAATATGAGGACTTAAATCCATTACCCAGAATACATATGAAAATGTTAGGCATGGTAGCACATACTTGTAATCCTAGCACTGGAGAGGCAAAGAACAGAATCACTGGGGTTCACTGTTGAGGGAATCTAGCTTAACTGATGAATTGTAAGCCAGTGAGAGACCTTGTCTTACAAAAATGACTGGATGCCCAAGGAATGACATTCTGGCCTCTACATGTACATACACACAACGACTCCCCCGTACACATACATGCAGAGGAAAACAAAAAGGTCTATCAGATACCAGCTGAAGTTCTATCAAGTAACTCGCAGTCAATCTGCTAGCCAATTAGCTACCATCAGAGTGACTCCAAAAGAGGCCACTCAAGTTACAGTTACTCAGAACTGTGATAAACAAAATTAAACTTGTTTCATAGCATCAAGTTCTTGGGTGATTTTTAATTTTATTACAGTGACTATGCAACTGATATACATAAGTAACCAAAATTCTTATTTTCTATTCGTGATCCCAATGCAAATTATAAAGCAACAATAAATGTGCATAGGTCACTCTATTTCAGAAAGATAACTTACCCAAGTAGCAGTTCTGGGGATCGGTACCATCTTGTAGCCACATATTCTGTGTAATTAGCATTATTGCCCTCTGAGAGATTGCGAGCAAAACCTGAAAGAATGGTAATATACTGTTAGCAAAATATTTCATCTCTAGTGATACTTTATGGACTGTTCATTAAAAATGCCTTTATTTGAAATAGTTCGTATGTTAAAGCATGTGATGAGTTTGCTACAAACTCAGTCTTTATGCTGAAGATATCCATGTTTTCAAAGTCACCCTGTGTTTTTGGAAGCATTCAAATAGGATCTCCTAAAGTTGGAATTTTTAGGAATAAAATTAAGTGCCCACAAAGGCCAGAAGTTAAAGTCACACCAGCATTAATTCTGCTATGTTGGACCTACATTGTATTTGTGTATTTTCTGATGCTGAGCAGTTCCAGTCATTATGTAAACAATTAACAATTGGCACTGATAGAAACAAACAGGCTGAAAATTACTCTTAGCCCTTAATGTTGTAAAAACTACTTAAGAACATCTTAATTACCTTACAGACACTAGCATTGTTTTTGTCTCTCACTCTTTTCAAAGGTTTTGACACATAAAACGAAGCAGGAGAAGAAACTAATTACCCATCTAACTCACCAAGTGCAATGGAGGTCAACCACCAGGTTGATAGAGAACTAAAACATTAAAACTGGAGTGAAAATTAAGGTTCGTGTCAGTTTGAGACGCAAAAATTAGTGTTTCTTAAAGTGAAAGAGAAAACAACAGTAAAAGACAGAGCTCCTAACTTCAGCTAATCAATTCTTCTTACTGAAGCGTTTGTTGAATAACTATGTGCAATTCTGAATGAGGCTCTTCAAGCCAGACAAAGGAGTTGCTTTTCTGCCAGGGAAGGCAATTAATTAGGAAGTCCTTGATGGGGCCCACCAGACACAGAATGTCATATGTACTGCTGCCAGAAGGACTTCTTGACCACCTTTTAAAGAAATAATGCCGGACAAACAGTACTCTTTTCCTCCCATCATTAATCATTCTTCAGGCATTTCTTTTGTACTTAAACCTGCTTTATAATCTTCAGCCACCTTGGATCTTAACATAGAATCATGGAGGCATAGTAAATAGAATCTGAGGGACACAGAGTCTATTGACCTGCTGGGAGGTAATCATAATTACAGACATCAATTCATAAATAGAAAATATTCCTGGAAACCAGCGGAGGCCAAAAGAGAGAAGTCAGACCCGTTGGAACTGGAGTTACAAGCAGTTCTGAACTGCCTTGTGGGCACTGGGACCCGAACCCAGGTCTTTTTTAAGAGCAACAAGTACTCAACCACTGAGCTATCTTTTTAACTCCCAATAATATTCTAAAAGTTGCCATTTTTTAGCCTAATCTAATACAGATTAGGTAAAAAGATAATTTCAAAAGCTGACCTCCTGGGGCTGGCAATGTGCTCAGTTGGTAGCCTGTGCCTAGCATGCAGGGAGCCCTGGCTTCTACCTCTCACACTGTAGAAGCTGGGTGTGATGGCACAGGGCCACAATCCCAACACTCAAGAGGTGGAGGCAGGCAGATTACAAGTTCAAGCCACCCTTAGCTTCATAGTAGATTAGAGGCTAGTCTTGGATACATGAGATCCTATTTCAAAGTAAAATAATTTTCATATTGAAATCAACTGTTGATTACTAAGGATAACACAAACTTTTTATTTTAGTTGTCCAGTTGTCTGCTTATTTTTGTAAATGCTCCTTTCTGACATATTTTATAGAACCATGACCTAAACACTACTTGGCTCAAGACTGTAAAACTTTTCTAAATTCTTTAAACTATTTAACAGCATTTAAAATAGAACTACCTACATGAGAAACAATACAGATTTTTTCAGTAGGATTATTAGTGTTACAAGTTTTCCTATATATTTGAGAAATAAGAGTATTATACAGCAATTCCACTTCATTCATTAAACACTTAACAGGAATAAATTGAAGCAGAGAAGTCTCTAAAAATGGCTTGCTTTGACCTTACAGATACAACCACTGTATGCATACCATACATAGGTGTGAATATGGGCATATATGTAGTAGTTATGAGTCAATTTAGGACATTTTTTCTAAATATTAAAAATATGTTATCCTACTCAAACCAGGAATCCATAGTGATGGTTCAAAAAAATATTCTAATTCTGAGGTCATTTGGTATATTACTCTTAAATGACAAGCGAGTATTTGCTTTAAACCAATTTCCATTAAATAATTATATAATTTGTTAAACTTACAGACAATACACCATACAACAAAGAGAAAGTGAAGCTATCCCAGCCATCAACTGAGAGCATATGACTCAACTGAATGCTCTCTTACTAATTTAAATCAAGACGTAAAATTACTTTTAGGAAAAAAAAAATTACTTTTAGTATACCTTTAAAAGTTACCCGCGTGTTACATTAAATTAATTCTCTTAATATCGGGGCTCATTTTTTTTTTTTAACTCACCAAAGTCGCATAGCTTCAGAACATCATTGTGGCTAATTAAGAGATTTTCAGGCTTTATATCTAGAATACCAAGAATAAAAAAACATTTAATTAAAATCATCTATGCAAGGTTTGACTAGAACACTGTGCAGTGTTCAGAAGAGTCAGATATTTTATGCCGCTACATAAAAGTTTCAATTATTTTTTTTTAAGAGACGTGCAGACTACAATTACCAAGAAGATCCTTAAAAGCTCCAAACCTATGTCTTTCCCATTCTCTGCTAAGGATTGAACCTAGAGCCTATAGCACGTTGGGGACACACCTTAACTCTCTAAGGAAACTTTAAATGGTTAAATTTAGGCCAATACGTTTCAAGGAATAATTTTTGCTGCAGAAAACAGCAATAATACAAAATGTTGGAGACCAAACCTAAGGTTTTTATATCCATATGCTATCTTTAAAAATATACATACCAGCAGTTAAATAGCATAATATTTATTGGAGGACAACTACAAATAAGCCAAAATTTCTCTGTATAATTCCTATATTCACATACCTACTTAGCCTTCCCATGTGGCTCAACTAACAACATTTATTGTTGAAGCTTCACTAATAAGTCAAGTTAAGATGTCCATTAAGATGTAAAGATGTGATAGGAGTTGAGGAGCAGAAACTTGCAAAAAAAGAAAAAAAAGAAAGAAAAAAAAAAAGGAAAAATGGAGCTGAACTAAACCACCGAGAGGCATCTTTCAATGTTATTTGTAGAAACAGGATCTCATGCATCTTAGACTGGCCTCCAACTCCTATGTAGTCAAAGATGACCTTGAATTCATAATCCTCCTGTCTCTAGCTTCCATATGCTCAGAATATAGGTATATACTGCCATGCCCAGCTACAACTTTATTTTTAGAGTTCCGTAGTTACTATCTATATTACACAGTAGAGGTGAAAGTGAGGAGAGAACTGTGGAAATCTACAGATTTCCCAATTGCAGAACTGTGTTTTCAATCATGTAGACTGAACCAAAGGTCTTACACATACTACTCAAGCACTGTGCCATTTACAGTCCCAGCCCTGAACCTTACACTTCCTACCATTAATCAGCTATACATTTAATCAAAGCACAGTCTCATAATGGAGACACACCTACCCAGCTCCTCACTAACGTGTTAAAGTGTAACACAGGTTGTTCGTGGAACTGTTGCCTAAAATACTAGATGGCCAGTTAACCTGGCAGTTTGTCTATGACATCTGCAGTCTTGATAACAGGGTAACTACTGTGAGAGTCAAATAGTAGAAGCTGGAAATCTTCATACCTTTCAGCTATTCTTAAAAGTAACACTAATTTGAAGGGGATTATCCTTGCACATTCGTACAGATAAATTTGGTATCATCATCATCATCATCATCAGCAGCAGCAGCAGAAGCAACATCATAACACAAAGATAATACAGATAAGAAGTAGATGTGTCAACATTTTCTGTTAAAAATTTTAGCTTTGGAGGACTCCAAGATGGTGGTGACCAGTGTGTGTGCACCATATCTGAGGAGCAGAGGGTCCTAAACTCTGTAACTGGAGACTATCAGATGGGCATCTGAAGCCAGAGCATTGACTTTGAGGCTTCCTGGGCTGGAGGGGACAAGTGGTGAGCTGGGAAAGATTGGATACAGACCCTCCCTCCCGCCGTGGACATCTCCAGGGTCTGAAAGTGGTGTATTATCCACCCCTGCACTTTTGGCTACAGCTTCCATTGTTCCAGCAGCTTTCCAGTGGCTGCATAACACCAGGTATGGGGACTCCTTACTCTGAAGGCCACACAGGAGATCCAAATCTGACAGTAGAAATGGTGCGCTCTCTGAGCTTACAGCATACACCTGCAAGTGAGTTTACAGGCCCTCTGAGCTTTCCACATGCCTGTGAGTGCTTCTGCCAGAGAGTGCTTACAGAGCCCCAGATCTGGGACCCTCTACACTAGGAGCCAGACAATCTGATCCCTCCTATCCCCCAACCCCTGCTGTGGGCAACAAAGAAATCCCTAGGACAGCCTTCTGAACTTTGAAGCCCCTGTTCTGTGTGTCTACCAGCAAAGTCCAGCCAAACAATTCCTAGAGGCAAGATGGTGCAGCCCTAGACAGGTCTGAGCACTTGGAGCACAATACCTAGACAGGCCTGTGGCCTACTGAGCCATTCAGGGCTCCTGCACCCAGGCACTGCAGCCTGCAAACCCTTGCTGCCCCTGCACCACAGCCTGCTCTTAATCTCCTCCCTTACACTCCCTCCTTCCAGGCAGGCACACTCCCCCACAAACACCTGCACTTAGGAACTTTCTCCCTGAGCTGCATCTGAAACACCAACACCCACTCTCAAACCAGTGGACTTTATCATCTTCCTGAAGAATACTCCAGACTCCAGAGACATATGGACCCAGTCTGTAGTACAGGCTCCAGGAACAAAGGCTACTGACCATCAGATGGCTAGAGGCCAGCTTAAGAACACATCCAACAAAAATCCGGAAATCATGGCTTTACCAGCAACCCCCAAAGCTGCCCAGTCTCTCCTTCTCTCTTCAACATAGTATTTAAAGTCCTAGCTAGAGAAAAACAAACAAACAAAAAAAACCAAAACAAAACAAAACAAAACTAAAGAAGATCAAGGGAATACAAACTGGAAAGGAAGAAATCAAAGTATCACTATTAGCAGATGATATGCTAGTATACATGAGTGATCCAAAAAATTCTACCAGAAAACCCCTTCAGCTAATAAACCACTTTATATTACCAAATTAATGCAAAAATTAGCCCTCCTGTATACAAAAAAAAGGGATGAGAAAGAAATTAGGGAAACAACCCCCTTTATGATAGCCACAAATACTATATAGTACCTTGGTGTAACTCTAACCAAGCAAGTGAAAGACCTATATGAAAAAAAAGTCAAGTGTCTGAAGAAAGACATTGAAGACAATATCAGAAGATGGAAAATCTCCCATGCTAATGGATCAGTAGGATTAACATAGTGAAAATGACCATTCTACCAAAAGCAATCTACAGTTACAATGCAATTCCCAGAAAAATACCAACACAATTCTTTACAGACCTTGAAAGAATAACTTTCAATTTCATGTGGAAAACAAAAAAACTCAGAATTGCTAAAACAACCTTGTACAATAACAGATCTTCTGAAGGTATCTCCATCCTTGATCTCAATAAAATCTACTTGGTACTGGCAGAGAAATAGTCTAGAGGAATCAATGGAATTGAATAGAAAAACCAAAAATAAACTCATACACCTACAGATACTTGATTTTTGACAAAGAAGCCAAAACAATACAATGGAAAAAAGACATCATCTTCAACAAATGGTGCTGGTCTAACTGGATGTCTACATGTAGAAAAATTCAAATATTCATTTGGTATTAGGAGGAATGAGGTAGGGGGCCACAGCCAGGATACAAATTGAATAAATTGTAATAAATGATAATAATAATAATTTAAAAAATAATAAAAAATTAGCTTCATTATTGCATCAAGTTGTGTCCCATTGCTGCAAAACTTTACAGTGTAAGCGAGATTATTAGGAAACAAACATCAGAGTCAAAATGACAGAAAAGAAATAATTTTCCTTATTTCTGAAACCACTGACTTTATGGTGCTAAAGAAGAAGGAATCTAGTTTAGAGAAGTATCATCATGGCCCATACAAGGCTGATTATATCTTCAACCTACAGAAAGGGGACACTTTCCACCAATAGGGAGAAGAAATCAGGAGGTGAAAATATATCCTAGAGATTCCTGATCTAAGACAGAATGAAAGAAGAGCTCTACTGGAGGCCCAGGCACTTAAGACCAGTTTGAAAGCCTGGTTTTTGAATTGTTTCACATTCCCTGATCTAGCTGTAAGACACAAAGGTATGGGAACTGTCCTTTGGACATTCAATTCTACCCCAAATAAGCTTCAAATTTTGCAGTTGCTAACTAATTAACTATTGCTACATTTCACAGCAGACTTGGTTATACAAATAGAGATCACCACAGTAACGAATAAACTTATATGCTGCCCTTTGGTGGGTATAAGAGGAGATCCGAAGGGCAAAGGGCTTACATAGCTCTTCCTTTAAAAGTATGTTTTCCTTAAATAGACATGTTCTCCAAACAGGAAATCTTTCATTTTAGCTGACACGTCATATTTCCCTTTTTGAGCATCTGTACTCACCCCTGTGGACAATGTCGTTCTTGTGGCACCAGTGAATAGCTTTGATTAGTTGGTAGATGTAGCTTTTCACTTTTTCAGGTGGCACTCCATTGGGCATTTCTTCCAGCAGTTCAAGCATATTCTAAAAGCAAATACAGAGCCATTTATCTCCAAAATTAGACTCTTTAGCACCTTAGATAAGGATTCATCTAATATACAGCATGTATTTTTTTTATGTTTGAATTTAATCTATAACTCAGTTTATGGTGGATCAGGATAGTACATTAAATAAAAGTTTTTCTTTGTAAGAAATAACGTTTCGATTACTCCCTACTGCTGCCTTTAATACTGAGAAGGGTAGGGGTAGGGTAGGGGAATGAGAGAGTAAGGGAGATTTCCTTTTGATTAGATGTATTCATTTGGTATAAAAATTAAAACAAGCTAGAAAATATAGAGCCAGTGAGATAGCTTAGCAGAGAAAGACGCTTGCTAATAATGCAAACCTGACAATTAAGAGTTGGATCCTGAAACTCTTCTAAAGGAGGAAAGTGATAAATAACTGAACAAAATTGTCCTTTGAACTATGCATGTGCACTGTGGCAACACACACACATACACACAAAATACACTAAATAAAAAATTGAAAGAAGAATATATTGTTAAATAAGCACACAAACCCTAAACAATTCAAAATTGTCAAACCTTGAGTCAGAGACTATTTTTGTATAAAGTTCATGCAAAATTTTCTGGTAAGCCAAGTATCAATATGCATATCTGTCACCTCATCACTTAGAAGACATTATATAGTGAGAACCTGTCTCCAAAACCAGTAGAAATGCTAGCCCAACGCTTCCCTTAGCCAGTCTCCACTGCATTAGCATGTTAACCAAACATTCCCCACCTCTTCTGCAAATCCCAATCACTAACTAAGGCTCATAGTGCAAGCTTAGCTTATTGTTTGAAGGTACCCACATAGAGAAGCTGCTTATGAAGTGTAACCTGGAGATAAACAGAGGCTCTGATGCTGCTCAGAGGCTCGGGAAGTCACAGCAGCTTCATCACAGTACTCAGAGGTTTGCCTTTTTCACTTCTGGCATTTACACCAATGGTGCACAGCAACAATGGGTCAATTGCTGGAACATTAACATGAATCAAAGTAATGGAATTTGAAATCCAACTGACCCCTTGCCATTCCATTAAAAAACAAAACAAAACAAAATAGCAGTTAGTTGAAGATGCCCTTGATGATGTAGAAAGTATTATGTTTATGAAATTTTGTTATATGTTTGTAATAGTTAAGGGTTTTTGTTTCGGTTTGGTTTTATTGAGACAGGTTTCTCTGTGCAGCATTGGCTGTCCTAGAACTCATTCTGTAGACCAGCCTAGCCTCGACCTCACAGAGGTCCACCTGCCTCTGCCTCCAGAGTGGGATTAAAGGTGTGTGCCAGCACTGCCGGGCTGTAATGGTTAAGTTGTAATGGTCAAGTTGACACAATGGGAAAGGAGTCTCGATGAGGGATTGCCTAGATCTGCTCAGAGGGGTTGGCCTCTGAGCAGGTCTGTGGGGGACTGTCACGACTGCCTTGATCGATGTGGAAAGACTCCGCCTGAAAGTGTGTGGCACTACTCCTGGGGTTGGGACTCTGAACTGTAGAAAAAGTACAGAACGCTAGCTGAGCATTGAGCATGCATGCATTCATTTCTCTCTGCTCCTGATTGTGGATATGATATAACTAGTTGGCTCAAGCTCTTGTCACCATGACTTCCCTGTACTGACAGACTATAACTTGGCCTTGCGAGCTAAAAGAGACCCTTCTCCTCTAAGTTGCTTTTCGTCAGGGTATGTTGTCACAGCAACATAAATGAAACTAGAACATGTCTTCTTAAGAATCTACATGCCAACTGAAGAATAACCATAGAGTCCTTCTGCCGCACACATGCCATTTAAACCATGACTGCTGTCCTCATTTGGATGCTCAGATGCACGCTGTACTAGCTACTCTGTGTTGTACCACTTTCTTATTTAAACAACAACAACAACAACAACAAACAAAACAACTGAGATGCTATTCATGTTGACATTATTGTTTTTTTTTTTTTTGTTTTTTTTTTTGCTTTTCTAGGTAAGCACTCTACCACTGAGCTACAACTCAGCCCCAAACAAGTTTGTTTACATTGCTCAACTTTGTCTAATATGAGAAACGCTACTAGACAAAAGCCACCACAAAAATTGTAAAGGCTCCCAACAATCAACAATTAGATCTTTAGCTACCACTGAAATAATGTTTCTTTAAAAAGAGAATTGCTGTGCATATGCAAATCATGCTTAATAGTTTAGAAATACCCAACAAAAGAGAGCCATGAAATGCATGTCAATGGTGAGACACATGCATTAAGCACTGTTAAGAAACAGGTGCTGGCACTGATAAGCATAAATACTGACAGGTTCTGCATGGAGATTGCTTTCTAGTTTTTTGAGCCTTTGTTTCCATTTAAAGATGCATTTATGAACATGTTGTATGAAACAAAGACCAAGAAGAACTTTAATAATATGCAAAACATCAAGACCTACCTCCCTAGAGGATTAGATGTCTGTGGTTTTAGTTAAAATAACACATCAAAAGAATGTCCTGAGCTTTTAAAAATTGCTATGAGAGATGCCTTTTTTTGTCAATTGTTAAATATGTACGAGATGCAAAGAACAAGAAGGCATAGGGGGGTTGAATATTAGAGAAAATATGATGATCTCTCAGTTCATGTTCTCCTCAAGGCTCCTACGTGACAGAGATACGAGCACCCTCCACAGCCACTTTTCCTTACTCCATCGGGAATACAATTTCCAGCCACAGACTTCGGTACTCAGAATGATGAGTACATGAGTACATTTCCTCTCTGCCTTGTAGCCAAGTGTGACCATACAACTATATAGTAGTTAACTGGATGTGACAGCTGGGGTTGACAATAAAGACAAGGGAGCAGGCTGCTCTTCAGTCTTGTGCTATCTCCTGTTGCATATATTTGTGAGGAAGAAAGAAATTCCTATTTCGCTTAAGCCATTGTAATTGTGGGTCTCAGTCCACAACTCCCTATCTTGTTTGAGCATCTTTCTTCTTATAGTCCCAAGACTCACTGTAAATTGCCAGGCATTGCTATTGGTGGGCATGTGTAATGGTTAACTTCCATCCAAGAGTCACAGGGGTAGAGAAAGAAGGCCAGGCCTCAGTGGCAGAAGGTTGCAATACTGGTGACAACACTGTCACTTGTGAGCGGACAGCTTTCAGATTTCAAGCATGCCAAATTGCTTCTCCCAGAGAGAAAACAGATATACAGAGGATATATCTCTATTTGATATACTAAATTGTTATTTACCATAAGCCACCGCCAAGAATACAACACAAATTAAAAATAAGATAAAGTGAAATACTACATGAGTCACATTTTATTATTTGGCTGTGAAAGTTGAAAACTGCACAAGTATTTGTGATAACTGGAAAATAAGAATAATCTATTTTTTTTGCAGTTCTAGTTTAGCAATATTTTTCTTAAAACATTTTCTTTTAGTTTTATTTTGATAGGGAAATACCAAAATTAACACATAAAACAATTTTGGAAAAGTAGCATAATAACTGATTTAAAATGACACTATATTAACCACACTTAAGGACAGAGCCTTGAGGAGAACATGAACTGAGAGATCATCATATTTTCTCTAATATTCAACCCCCCTATGCCTTCTTGTTCTTTGCATCTCGTACATATTTAACAATTGACAATTTGTGTGCCCAGCAGGAGATGGCCACACAAATGAACTCAGTGGTATTGCACTTATTGTTCTTTTTTGCTTTGTTTCGCCATTTTTTTTCTTACTGGTCTCTTGCTTGTAAATTATGGTTTCCAAATTTATGCTTTTATGGGCCTTGTTTTTGTGTACATGTATGTGTGCATTTCTTTTTTAAAATTTGGGTTTACTTGTTATTTGCCTGCTTGTTTTCTAAAGAGAGAGAAATAAGGGGCATGGAATTGGGTAGATGATAAGGTGGGGAGGACCTGGAAGGAGTTGGGAGAGGGAAACCTCATGATCAGAACATTTTATATAAAAATTGTTTTTAATAAAGATATATTAAAATATAAGTCTTATATATTTTAATATATTTTAAATTGTTCTAATAATTATTATTTTATGTTGCTTATTTAAAAATATTTTATAAATGCTGAATAAACTCAAAGCCACATTACCAGTCACTCTTCTAGAAAACATTGCTTTCATGTCACTTATATCACAATAAATACCGGGAATTAACCAACAGCAAACAGAAGCCTTTCCAGTTTTAATCTGTGTTAGGTAATAGTCTATAAAATTATCAGAAGCCTCCTATTCACTCAGCAACAAAACCTTCAACAAGCAACTCTGGTTCCAGTTTCTCCTACTGTAAACAGCTAAAACGAACCGCTCAAAGTTGGTTGCCCTCTAAGGAGTTATTAGACAGCTAACCTTTGGGCCTTAGGTAACGATATTAACATGTTCCCTATCAGTTAGCCCTCTTCACAAAGTACTTTCTAGTAATCTTAACAGCAGCTCCAGGCCTTACCTTAGAATTCCCTCAAGAAAAGCAGACAATTGGCAGTTCTCAAAAGACTGCTTCTGCTCCTGCTCATTCATCATCTTAGGTCTGATTAAGAATTTATGTTTATATTACTAAGTTAAATATACAATATCCATAATATTTTTTTTCATATTTCTTTGATTAAAGTGCTTCATAATAGTGCTTCATAATTTACTGATTATATTAAAAAGTTCTTAGAAATATAAAAATGTGCACATATATTTCTAGCTCACTTAAATTAAAATTGGTTAATTTTTGTTTCAAGAAAAAAAAAAAATAAAGGACCCAACTCCTGCTTGCATAGACCTGATGTGTGTATCTACTGTCCTTGACTATACTATCCATTCACCTGTTTATCTCACAGAGCTTTTGCTGATGTTTAATTGAAATAAATCTAATCTTAAAACCACTTGTACCTAGATGCTAAGACTTTAGAAACCATACCACTATGCTGTTTACACTTATGATCACCTGAATACTTCTAACTTATACAAAATCCCTAGATCTATTTTAGGACGTCTAATGACTATGGAAGATATTTTCATTTTTAACACTCTCAGATTATGAGTACATTGATAGGGCATGCTAAGCAAAATTAATTTCTTCAATAATGTCATAAACAAATAAGGTGAATCTGCACACTGGTAATTCATGACTTACTTTCTCAACATACTCAAAAACCAGGTAGAGTTTCCCTCGCCGACGAAAGGCTTCCTTCAGCTCCACAATGTTTTCCTGCTTGAGAGTACGAAGCATTTTAAGCTCTCGTAAAGTCGTTTCCTTGACTTCTTCATTTTCTAGAATGAACAGACAACGGTGAGGAGAAAATAAATGAAAGCTTTCAAAGCTACCTTTCAGAGAATGTCATGACCACTGACAACATCTTATACTTAAGAAGTCCACAGATAGAATATTCACATATTTTCTTGGTGAAAGAAAAAAAAGAAACTTCAAGAAAAGGCTTAGTTGCATCTGGTGGTACAGACCCATAATAATCCCAGCACTCAGTTGAGGCTGGAGAATGGTAAGTTTCAGGCTAGTCTGGGCCATGAGGCACCAAAGGAACCCAAAACAAAACCAACAACACAAAAGGCTTACTTGAACACATTTCTTTTGCTTGCATTTTCTTTATTTTTTACTGTCAAAACCATAAATTTATAGAGACAGCACATGAATCTAACTTTAGCTCTAACATTCTGAGTTGGGGAAGCAAATGTGTAAAAGGGTTACGTGAGTCAACCCCATCCTTGTGCAGAGGAGACTCTGTGCCTAGTCTGTGTAGCATGTTATGTCCTAAGATTAGCTACAAGTTTTGGCTTAAAAGAGCATTTTATTCTTCAGGCTGCTTGTGGGTCACCTCAGTGAGCACAGGTTGTGCAGCAGGCATTCATGAAGCAGCTCATGGCCAATCAGAGGGAATTCTTAAGAGTGTCTTATTTCTCTGAACAGCAGCTGCTCTGCATTCCTGCAGCCTTCCCATGGTATGTCCATCTGCCCATCCCAGATGGCGTAGCTGTTCTGGGATGGGGAACTTATGCTGTACCAGTATCCGCCCTACCATACCATTAACGTTACTTGTGATAACCTCCAGAGACATGGAGAAAGCACAGAAGTCTCATTAACGGTAATGGATGATTGAGCAGGCAAGCGAAGAGTTAATATTTCATTTTAAATGTATACTTAGACTAGCTTAAGAGGTAACTGGGAAATTCCAAGTAGGGTGTTTTCAATATGTATGTTCATAATTCCCAAATTCCTAGTTGGAAAACTGAATGCGTTCTAAGTTTGTGACAAATTCATTCAGAGGCAAAACGAAATTGATATGAGACTATTTATGGTCTTTGTTTAACCCACTTGCTATGAATATTCATAGTCTAGGCTATAGAAATATGCCTTGATTATAGAGTGTTATGTAGAGTGACATATTTCCATTCTAAAACTTTGAAATATGAATTCTAAAACACATTTGGCCACAGGCTTTGGTTAGGGGCCAGAATGCAGGCTTGTCAAGATTATGTTGTGGGGACCTTGATTTCAGTAATGTCCTTAAGTCTGAAAAGAAAGAAACTAAAGTTCTGGGACAGAGATGAGAATGCTTAACGGCTTTCAGGGAAGGCATGGTTTCTACACAAGATCCCCAAAAGGGAAATAAGCTGACTGTGGTCCATGATGGGAGAATGAAAAAGATTCTACATGCAGAGTAAGGATTGCTTATTAGCTGATTTTCTGTCCAGCTCTCGCATTCAACCCTCTTCCAAAATGAGTTTAAAGAAGAGGCTGGAGAAAGTCTCATGAAAGACTACTGTGCCTGGTATATTTGGTACTTGTGGCACTCCTGTACTCTCTCTCTCTCTTTTTTTTTAATGCATCTTCTTTAGGTTTTATTTTTTTTATCTTTTATTTATTTACTTTTTTTATCAGTTACATTTTATTAACTCTGTATCCCAGCCGTGTCCCGATCCCTCATTCCCTCCCAGTCCCTCCCTCCCTCCCTCATCTCCACCGTGCCCCTTTCCAAGTCCACTGATAGGGGGGACCTCCTCCCCATTCATCTGATCCTGTTTTATCAGGTATCTTCAGGACTGGCTGCAAAGCCCTCCTCTGTGGCCTAACAGGACTGCTCCTCCCTTCTGGGGTGGGGAGACCAAAGAGCCAGTCATTGAGTTCCTGTTAGAAATAGTCCTTGTTCCCCTCACTTTGGGAAACCAATTGGTTACTGAGCTACCACAGGCTACATCTGAGTGGAGGTTCTAGGTTATATCCATACATGGTCCTTGGTTGAATGTCAGTCTCAGAAAAGGCCAAGGACCATGTATGTATATACCCTAGAACCCCTGCTTGGATATAGCCCATGGTAGATGACTGTCCAAATGGGTTCTCTAATAAGGGGAACAGGGACTATTTCTGACATGAACTCAATGGCGAGCTCTTCCACTCCCCTGCCACAAGGGAAGAGCAGCCTGGCTAGGCCACAGAAGAGATCATTACAGCCAGTCCTGAGGAGACTTGATAATCTAGGGTCAGATGGAGGGGGAAGAGGTCCTCCCCTGTTAGTGGACTTGGAAAGGGGCAGGGAGAAGATGAGGGAGGGAGGGTGGGATTGGGAGGGAATGAGGAGGGGGCTACAGCTGGGATACAAAGTAAATAACCTGTGATTAATATAAAAAATGTAAGTAATAATAAAAATTAATAAAAAATAGTGAAGAAAACACTAAAAAAAAAAATAAAGAAGAGGCTGATAGAAATGGTGCTTTGTGGTACTGCTGGATCTATGACAACCAGGAAACACAAATACTTCTCATGACCTGGTTACATCAGTGAAGTATTCCCCAGCTAGAAACCTGTTGATGATTGTTGGGACATATTGCCACCTCGGTGGAAATAACCAGCTGTAGAGAAGGGAGACAGTGGCAGAAGTGGTGACCCAACCCTGAGTGTTGACGGACGGAACACTGGAATAGAAAGAACTATGGACACCTAGACTTTAGATTCTGTCTTTAGGCAATTTATGCTGTAACATGCAACTGTGGGCAAGGCACTTAAATTTTAATAATTTGTGATTTTTTTCATTAAAGTATTTCTGATTGTAAACTTTTCATCAGTACATAAATCTAATAATCTGTGATTTTTTTTCATTAAAGCATTTTTGATTATTTTTGGTTATGAGTCTAACCTTTAACAGCTGAGCCATCTCTCTAGCCAAAGTCTTTCTGATAATAAGCCTAAACCTCAATGAATTTTGGTACCTGATAAAATATCATTCATAGATATGAGTGGAGTTATAAAACAGAAAAACATATAAAACTGACAGTGGAGTTATAAAAATATAATTGGTTATATTCTGAATGTTTACAAAGAGAGAAAGAAGATAAGTAATCCTTAAAAGAAGCACAGAGTAAATGAAGCTGATGGTACCTGGCTAGGAATCCTGGCAACTTGGGAGACTACAACAGGAGGATTCCAAGTTCAAGGCTAACCTGGGCAATGTCCTGAAACCCTGTCTCTAAACAAAAAGTAAAAACAGGGCCTGGGATACAGCTCAGTGGTAGAGTGCTTTCTGCACTAGTGTAAGCCTTAGGTTCAATTCCCAGTAAACACACACACACACACACACACACACACACACACACACATACACACAAGGGGTGTGGGTTGGAGGGACACTTGAGAACATCACTTAGGGTATAGTGTGCCAACACAACCTCACTTGAGCTGTTTTTTGTTTGTTTGTTTGTTTTGTTTTTTAAGAAAATGAGGTCCCTTTATGCCAGCCTTAAACAATCACCTGAGTATTAAGACTGTAATGACTGGGAACAGACAGAAAATGGAGTTATTAATTCCTAAATTGCAAGCAAATTATGCCCTTTTCATTATTTGGAATATCCTATGATTTAGTTTCTGTGAGTACTTTTAAGTTTTCTAGCCTGCCCTACACTTGATAGTGGAAACTGTGGTACTAAATGATGAAATGATGGCAAAAAGTAATACACACTCCACTGACACATGGCCTTCTGAGACAAGCAAAAAGTAGCAAAGCCTTAAAAGTCATAGTACAATCCATGAAAATAAGCATCCTTATGTTGTCTTCTCCAGTTCATAAATAAAGAGTTGAAGGCTAAAAAGAATAGATAATTCTCTCAGTGTGCATGGACTCTGAGTCATATTCAACCTCATATCCTGAGTTGAATATAGGGACTGAGGTGATATGGTATTTTACAGCGAGCTTTTGAGAGTGAGTTGCAACACCTAGATTGATGCCTAGACTCTGTAACATTTTGGAGCAAGCTAATTGGCTTGCTGCTAAAGCCATTCAGCCAAAGAACATAGCATGGGTGAAAGAAATACTCAGTGAAGCTCCTGGGTCTGCATTTTAGTACCAGTTAAGCACAGACCAGCTCTACAAACTCTGACTGGAGTTACACTGTTATTCTAAAGGCCTCTTCTACTTCTAAAAGACAATACTTCTACACCTGTTTGAGCATGCTAGCCAATCTCACCATTAAAAGAAAGCCCAGCACAGTGGTTCATACCTATAATCCTAGCACTCAAAAGGCTAAGGCAGGAGGATTACTACAAGTTCAAAGCCATTCTTGACTAAACAATGAGTTCTAGGCCAGCCTAGACTACAGAATAAGATTTTTTTTTTTTTTCAAAATACAGAGAAGAGAAAAGAGAGATGGAGAGGGAAGGAGGGCAGGAGTGGAAGAAAGGGCGGAGGTAAAAGAGCAAGATTGATTGAGTGAGTGAGTGAATGAATGAATGAATGATTGAATGAATGGATGAATGAATATATAAAAATGTAATTTAAGGCTATCCTGGGATGAATAGCAATATCATTTCTCAAACAAAACAAAAACAGTTAACACTGTCAAAGTCAGGAGCAACTCTGGCAAAGTTATATGCAGTATATACAATCCAATCTAGTAAGGACAAAGTAACATGAACAAAAAGGATGCAGAGTAAGAACAAACAAAAATCTGGCCTATTTCTGTAGGCTTACCATTGAGTCAAGTTAATACACCTAAAAAAATCAAGAGTCACCAAAATAAAAGATAGCAGTTAAAAAAAAAAAACTCACAGGAACAAAAGAAATTCAAAGATAAGTCAATGATGAAAAGAAAAAAAATCTAAAGATCAAAAACTACTGTAACTCTATTTTTAAAGAACCGTGGGCTTGGAAAAGAAATCCAGGAATAGCTGTAACCTACTTTATGAAATCACAAACCTGACATCTTTGTATAGCCAAAGAGGCCCCCAAAACAGACCTTTAAACAGTTATTATGAAAAGAAGAGTCAATCCATCCTTGAACGAAGCCATAGGGGCACCATGTTTGATTCTGGTTGCTGTGATTGAAGACAGACAGCAGCAGCAGGGCAATCAGTGTGGTCACAGAGGTTTGAACGGTGATGTTACTGTTTTATGTACCAAAAAAAGATGAAGACCTTTCAATCTTTAGAGATGGAGGACAAGTAAAAGGACAGAAAATTTATGGAATCACAAAAGGTGCAAAATGTCACCAAATCTTACAGGAATCCCTGAGGTTTGAAACATCAGGTTTGTCATGAAATTTGCAAGCAAATGGTGGGAACTAGAAAAGATCATCCTGAGTGAGGTATTCCAGAAGCAGAAAGACACAATTTATGCTGTGGTATATACTCACTTATAAGTGGATATTAGACATATAATATAGGATAATCATTAAAATCTATAGCCCTAAAGAAGCTAAACAACAAGAAGGAGCCTAGGGCAGATGCTTAATCCTCATTCAGAAGGGCAAACAGGATAGACATCAGAAGTAGGAGAAGACAAAGAACAGAACAGGAGCCGACCACAGAGGACTTCTTAAAGACTCTACCCACCAGGGTATCGAAGAAGATAATGAGACTCACAGCCAAACTTTGGGCAGAGTTCAGGAAATCTTACAGAAGAAGAGGAAGAAAGAAAGACCTGGAGGGGATAAGAACTCTACAAGGAGAACAACAGAGCCAAAATAGCCAAGTCCAGGGGGCTGGCAGAGACCAGTACTACAACCAAGAACCATGCAGGGAGAGGACCTAAACCCTGTTCAGAGGAAGCTCATAGGCTGCTCAGTTTCAAAATGGGGTCCCTAGTAAGGGGTTTCTGACATGCACTCAGTGGCCTGACTCTTTGCTCACCTCCCCCTGGGGGTTGCAGCCTTGCCAGGCCAAAGAGGAAGATGATTCAGCCAGTCCTGATGAGACCTGATAGGCTAGGGTCAGATAGAACAGGAGGAAGACCTCCCCTATCAGGGGACTAGGGAAAGGGCATAGAGGGAGAAGAAGGAGGGAGAGTGGGACTAGGAGAAGATGAGGGAGGGGGCTACATCGAAAATACAAAGTGAATAAATTGAAATACATAAATAAATACATTTTAAAAATTGGGAAAAAAAAAGAAAGATCTGGTTTGGGCAGAAAAAGGAGGTGTGGCAGTACCAGGAATAGCCAGGTGCTCTAGCTCATATAATCAAATTCTTTAAATAATAAAGGTTGGAGATTTTGTTTCAAGGCCTCTCTTATACAGAATTCAGATTCTTGATTTTAGAATTCATGAATTCTTCTGTTATAGCATCATACAAACTAAAACTAGTATTGTGTTTTCTAGTCTCTCGGTAAAAATAAGAACGGAATCAACTGGAGGAAAGGCTATATGATTAACTAAATGCTTCAGAATAATTACAGAAATAAATATGTCCACTTTGAGAGAAAATACTTCTCTATAAGATACAAGTAACATAAAATAAAATGCTAGTGACTTTATTTGATGTCAAATCAGAAAAATGACCTAACACCCCTCCACCAATGAAACAAGGATGGTTGCACAGCTCACTGGAGTGAGCTATGTACTGAGGCCCAGAGGTAAGAAGAGAGAAATTTTCATTCATCGAAGAAAGTTAACAGTCCAAGGAATTAGGAGGAGGATCAAACTATAAGTAAAGAAAAATTCTGACCACACGCTTTCCTAACAGAAAGATTTAATGGGCTATTACGATTCAAAATCTACCTAGTTTAAATTGGCACTCCTGGATTGTTCAATATATTTGGTTTCTGTCTCTATCTAAGAATGATGACCCAGGGCCAGTGAAATGGCTTAGGGGATAAAGGGCTTGCCTCTAAGATTTGGCGACCTGAGTTTGATCCCTAGGGACCCACAAGATAGAAGGAGAGAGTTGCTGCCCACAATTGTCCTCTGATCTCTAGACACCTGATATGGCACACCTATAACAATGTATACAATAAACACACAAATGTGACTGAGAATGATGATCTGCTAGTAATAGATTGCCGTCTGATTCTCAAAAGTCAATGTTCAAGACTGCAGTTATAGGAAGGTTAAGGAGAATTTGGCTAAAATAATTATTATACAAAATCTGAAAAACATCTTTTATACAAAGAATCCTCTGTTATCTTTGGCATCTGTGGTCATTTTTTGTTTTCAAAAAATTCAAGTAATTAACAGAACTAATGTAGTAGAGGCCTCTCACTTGTTAGGTATTTGATACTTAAATTTCTTTGTGAAAGCTCACGTGAATAGGCAAATTTATGTCACTGAGAACATTGCTAAGAATCCTCTCTGACATTATGATGATATGTCAAGAAGCAGAAGCCACTAAAACAAATGAACAAACAAACAAACAAAACCAACAAAAGAAGTTGTCCCTAATAAAAATGTATCGTTCAAACGTACCTTTTTATTTAGGGGTAGGGATAGCAGCTAGAAATCGAATCCAAGACTACCACTGAGCCACAAACCCAGACTATATTCTTTCTCTTAACAGAAGTTTCTGTCCTTATTTAGAGCATTAATGTCTTTCAGGGAAACTCATGGGCAAAGACACTGATAAATGATTTGATAGAGCTTTATGAGCTAATAATCAGGGACTAAAAACTTAAAAGTATGGGGAGGAGTGGAGAGATAGCTCAGAGGTTAAGAGTACTTGCTGGTCTTGAAAGATCCTAGTTTGATTCCCAGCACTCACATGGTAGTTCACAACTATCCATAACTCCATTTCTAGGGAATCCAATGCCCTGTTTTATCTCCATGAGCACTAGACCCATACATGGGACACGCACATACATGCAGGCAAAATACTCACAGACAACAAAACAAAAATAATTCTAAAACACAAAGACAGACATATTAAAAGAGAGAAAACTGAGAAAG
This sequence comes from Meriones unguiculatus, assembly GCF_030254825.1. Classification (NCBI taxonomy): domain Eukaryota; kingdom Metazoa; phylum Chordata; class Mammalia; order Rodentia; family Muridae; genus Meriones; species Meriones unguiculatus. The sequence continues at coordinate 139,769,009 of NC_083369.1, read as the reverse complement.
CTTTCTGTTATACTTTTATTGAGCTAGTTTGCAATTTTCTGTAAAAATAGACTTTCCATCTTAAAAGATAATACTCAATTCTCCTAAGAACTAAGCTAGCATATAGTTGCTATTATAATCAAAATTGTATTTACTATAAAGCCAACCTATTTTCATAATTTCAGTTTTCATTTTTCCAGTTAAAGTAACAACATAACTTTTTTATTTATTATGAAAATTTGGGTTTTATTTTTAAGCAGTAATCAGTTGTTCTAGGATAATAATATATTTTGCACCAAAAGTGGTATACCTGAAAGTATATTTTATCATATATTTTATCTAAAATAATAACATGTTTTGTTTAATTTAAATAAAAATTTGCCAGGCCTGGTGATACATGCCTTTAATCTTTGCACTCAGGGAGGCAAAAGGCAAGCAGATCTCTGTGAGTCTGAGGTCAGCCTGGTTTACAAAAAAAGTCCAGTACAGCCAAGGCCACACAGAAAAACCCTGTCTCAATAAACAAACAAACAAATAAATAAAATTCAATTTAAATTTACAATTAAATAAAAGTTTATTTAAATTAAATTAAAAATAAAATATTTCACACAAATTTTTGATCCAGATCATCTTAATTGACGGCAGGACATTATTATAATCTTTTTTCTTTTTTTAATTTTTTATTTATTTATTACAATTTATTCACTTTGTATCGCAGGTGTAGCTATTATCATCTTTTAAAGCCACCAAAAGGTAGCATATAGTCTCACACATTCTCCTTGCATATTATCAGTTAGGTAATACTTAGAAACATTAATGTGAATGTCAGACCAAGCACAGTTTTCATTTTAGCTTCAGTTTAACAATGCTTTTATAGAATTACTTCATTTATCTTCACAAAGATTTAGAAGTGTTTGACATACAATAGTCACCACTAAAGTATGAATTTTCATAGCAACTAATAAAAATGGTTGAGGGCTACTAGACAAAGAGGACAGTATTATTGAAGTACTCTCATTTTTATTATAATGGACTTGTTGAAATTTAGATAATAAAACAGATTTTGAATTATAGTACTTTATATGAGAGTTCAATAGACAACCTCATCTATATAAAACTATTTATGCATAATTCACACTCTAAGAGAGCTAGTCACCAGACATGTATTGTTTCTTTCTTTCAAGTCAGACAGTTTTCTTATTAGAGGAACGGGGTAAAGACATACACAACAGTACTATATCTAATAGGGTTTTAAGCAAGCTTAAGGCTACATAAGACCCTCTGCCAAAAAAAAAAAATGTTTTTGAAGATCTGCTGACAATTATTACTTTGTAGCTTGCCACTGTGACCTTAAAGGTGAATGCGGAGTTAGACGTCTCCATACCTAAGCAAGAGTGCTGCTCTGAATGTCTGCTGCAATCACCCTTTTTAGATCACCATTTGTCTCTGGACCACCTGTCATTAGTCTAAAGTCCCTGTTCAAAGAGCCTATGTCCAACGGTCTCACAGTGGGTTAGCCAGGGCAACTGCTTCCCTTAGATCACAGGCACATAAGCACATCGCTTCAAGCACACTGCCTCTCAGAATCAGCTACAAAAGCACTTGCCAGTGTCTTCCTTTAAGACTGTCCTCACAGGGGCTGCAGCAAGGCCCTGGGTAATATGCATGTGCTCCACAGAGGTGGCGCATCATAGCTGAGCTACATCAAATGCTGTAGAAGCTAGCCTAGGAGTCTTCTGTTAGCAAGCCTTCCTTGTTATGTCATGCTTTCCAAGTATCTGAGATGAAGGTGATGAGACAGTTCATAAATATAGAAGCTGGTGCCTTAAAGTGTTTAGGAAATGTGCACCAGTGAAGCCAGGCTATATTGTCTGTCTTCAGGCTTGGCATTAGATACAGAGGTTCATGCTGCTACCCTTTCCCCATTTTTCATATGGTGGGTTGCAACTCAGTGTCACACGGAGTGTTGTTGTTGTTGTTTTTTTTTTTTTTAAGAGTTGACATGAACCAGGAAAAATAGAAAATCGAGTACCTCAGTAACCTCAGTAACAGCTGAGTTTGTGAGACTCTTGCTTCGATATAGTAGAGTATGTTTATGGAAACTAGGCTAGGACTTAGAAAGTGTTTTTACTGGGGTCTCTGTACTACAGTATGAAAAACTGCTGCCTAAAGCTGCTCAAAAGCCATGTAGACTTTCATTCTCGGTCTTCCTTTTTCTGTCTTTGGTTGGGTAAGAGTTACAGCTAAAGGTTTCAAAACTGATGCACCAGTGAAATATTTTATTTGAAACTTCCCTTCCCGGCAGAAAGATTTAATACTCCATTTGGAACAGTCTAAGAGTGTGACCAAGACCCCCAAATATGGTATTTTATTTTATTCCCTCAATAAGTGGTTCTAAATATAAAAATTTCCCCTCTCCATACTGCCTCCAACTTGTCCTTGCGCTTCTTGCTGTGACTAGGGGCTAGAGAACACAGCGACCAAATGCTGGGTCTTTCTCAGAAGTCTCTACTTAGGGGGACTACAGAAGCATGTGCTCTTAATCAGAGTTGCCATTGTAATCTATGTGGGAACATGTGGTTAAGAAAACTGGCTTTGGGAGCAAGAATTCCACCCTTTATGATAAATTAAAATAAATATTCTAATACCAAGAAATATGAAATATTTCAAAGTAAGGCATAACAAATAAGCTGCATTTGGTCCCCGAGGTTAGGATTTGAAAATCACAGGGATAAGGTCTAAGCAATTAAATCCCTTTTCACCCATGTTTTATTTACAAAAACCAAACCCAAACAAAACAAAAACACACAGAAGTAGAAATGCATATATACCTTCGCTGTCCTTGAATTTCTTGATTGCCACAATTTCATGTGTTTCCTGCAAAGGAAAAAGAGGCAAAGGGAAAATCATTCTCCAATCCCAATTGGGGATCCCAGTTATCTGGGGACAAAAGAGCAAACACACAGATCATCAACTCCATCCATCCATTACTTTGTTTCAAAGTCCCCTCTTATTACCCTGGAGACATTGCCAACGAATGTGAAGAAGGGAAGGCGGGAAGAGGCAAAGAACAGACATTAGCATAATATGCACGAAACATAAATCTCAACTGTCAATGTGTTCAAAAGCACAGGACATAAAAGAATAAAATAGACACCCAGAAATATTTACATAACCCTTAATTCAGTATTTTTCTTACCTTGAAATAACAATATTATACACTTTGTATATGTCACTTCACATTATATAAGTAACATTTATATGTGATGGTAAATAATTGTTTAAAGTTCCAATAGTAATAGATGGTTACTTAAAGAGTCTATCAATGAACACATTCCAAGAGCATCTTCATTTCCAAAGCAAATGCTGTAGTGATATAGATGGTTCGAAGACCACGAACGCTGAGGGTTCCTATCACACACGGCTAAGCTGACATACACAAATACAACCGTTACTTTCATAGCTCCCTTTAGTTGTACATACGGTCCATTCCACAAGCAGTGCCAAGACAAATATCATTACTTAAAAGAACACTTTTCAATTTAATAATATGAGTAAATTGTTTTTTCATAAAGTAGCATGCAGGTCTTTTTTTTTCTCCATAATTTTATTTTTCTCATTAGTTACATTTTGTTAATTCTGTATCCCAGCTGTATCCCTCATTCCCTCCCCAATCCCACCCTCCCTCCCTCATCTCCTCCCTGCCCCTTTCCAAGTCCACTAATAGGGGAGGACCTCCTCCCCTTTCATATGACTCCCTTTTGTCAGGTATTTTCAAGACTGGCTGCAAAGTCCTCCTCTGTGGCCTAACAGTACTGCTCCTCCCTTGGGAGGTGGGGAGGTCAAAGGGCCAGTCATTGAGTTCCTGTTAGAAATAGTCCTTGTTCCCCTTACTATGGGAAACCAATTGATTACTGCGCTATCACGGGTCACATCCGAGCAGAGGTTCTAGGTTTTGTCCTCTCATGGACTTTGGTTGAGTGTCCATCTCAGAAAAGACCCTGTGCCCAGATACGTTTGGTCCTTGTGGAGCTCCTATCCTTTCCACATCAAACTCCCCTTCTTTCATATGATTCCCTGCACTCTGCCGAAGGTTTGGTTGTGAGTCTTAGTATCTACTTTGGAACACTGCTAGGTAGAGTCTTTCAGATGTTTTCTGCGGTAGGCTCCTGTCATACGTTCAATGCACATCCCATTTGTCTTTCTAAATGAGGATAGATCATCATACCCCGTGTCCGATTTCTTGACAAATATCATTACTTAAAAGAACACTTTTCAATTTAATAATATGAGTAGATAATTTTTTAATTAATAACATTTGTTTATTTATTGGGGGTTGAGGATGCTGGGCACAATGCATGTGCATGCAGAGGTCACAGAACAATTTGTGTGGATGGGTTCTCTTTTTCCATCATGGAGGTCCCAAGACTTAAGTTCAGGTTGTTAGGGTTCACAGCATGTGCCTACACCCACTAGTCCACCTTGCCGGCCCTGACTAGAGAAATTTTCTATGATCTGGTAAATTAAAATAAACTCTACCAGGGTTAACTTTCTTTAACACTGATTCATGGGTGAAAACTTGTTGCCAAACTGAGCTATTTAATGTTATTTTTTGTAGAGTATACACGATCAAATCTAATATAACTGGCCTTTGTAATTATGTAATCATTTTTGTGCCCCATGTCCTTAACTGAACATGATTATTTATTCATATTTTTCATTTGGATATTTTAATTATATCATTCCTTAAGTTTTTACCCAATTATAATTTACTTTAGTAAATGACAAGGTGATTTAATATTATTTCTAAATGATGAACCAGTTTTCCCAACCTCCTTTAGTGATGACTCATAACTGTTATATCTTAGCATCCTTACAGACAGAGTCTGGATTTATGTTCAGAGCTTTCTTGTCATCTTTAGCCTGGTGTAGGTACTGACCTACCTGCTCTTATGCCAGAACCACTTTAAATTACTGATACTGAGCTGGAGTTCTTGATCCTAGTTTTCTTGTCATTTTGTTAAATCAAAGTAAGAATAGGTTTTGGTTGTTCAACCTAACTTATAACTATATGTATACAGGTTATTATGTCAACTATATTTACCATTTACCATTTACTTCACCATTTACTAAAAGTCCTTTTCTCTAACGGTTCTCATATATTTGAATGCTTGGTTTGCATTAATTTTTGATTCACCGCAAATGTATCTTTGAATGGTCTTCTGAGGCAGTGCCCCTTTTCTCCATCATGTGATCACCTTCACCCATGTGGCAAGTGGGCAGACCCAGAATTTTTAGAATGGCTTGAGGCGCAGCTTAGTGGTAGAATATATGCTTAGCGCGTGTGAGACTAAAAAGAAAATTGAGAGAAAGGAAAAAAAAAGGAGAGCGGGGGGGGGAGATTAATTTGGGGAAGGAAAACATGCATTCTTACAGATTTTCTGTATACTTACGGCAATACCCAGGAAAGCACCATTCACTTCACCAACACTGGAAATCTATGTGCTTATTAAGAATGAAACGTCTGGCAAAAAATCCATATAGTAGCTTTTTTTTTTTTCAAGAGGAAAAAAATTAAAGGCTTTAAAGAAGGTTTGCTCAGATTGGCAAGATCGCTAATTGGTAACGTGCTTTGCCAGGCAAATATGAGGCCTTCGATTAAATCCCTAGAACCTATGTCATAAGGAAGTTATAGTGGTATGAGCAGGCAAGCTCAGCACTGGGGAGGTGGGGAAATCATATTCCTGAGGCTCATCAGCTAGCCAGCCTAGCCTATTTGATAAGGTCCGTGTGGAGACTGCATATATATGTGTGTGTGTGTGTATGTATATACATATATATCTACATATATACATGTTTATGTATATCTACATATATATGTATATTTACATACATATATACATATGTATCTATATGTATATATACATACACACATATCCCCCACACATGTGCACCTCCACCCTCCCACAAAGGCCTGCTGTTTTCTAAGATAAATTATAGTGATGGCATAGGGAGCCAAGAATGACACGATGGTCTCTGGCTTTTAGAAAAATGCCTGTGTACAACTTGGTTTTTGTTTCAAAGTGGATACCTTATTTAAAAAAAAAAAAAAGAAACATATTTTTAATCCTAGATTCTCTTAGGTCATTTCTTTTCCTTGAAATAAAAAAAATGAAATCATCTGCCTATATTCTAGAAGAAATCCATTATGTTTGTGTTCTGAACTTAAAATTGTCTGAGAAGTATTGATGTTCAGAAGGTTTTATCAAATAACCTTAAATACTTTATCTACTCCAATTTTTCTAGTAATTTTCACTATAGACCTTATACCTTTTCAAGTGTACCTTTTGTAACTGCCTAATCTATTATATCACCAATACCTAGTGTATCAGGCAGATATTTGCTATTTAGCGACCATTTATTCAATGAGAGAGAATTATTCAAGAGCAGGGCAATCAATGTTGTTGTTCATCTGTTTCACTTTCGATTTCCTCATCTTTCCTTCTTTCAGTTAAATCCTGAATTTGTTACCTTGGTTCAGTTTGTTCTACACCACACAGGGCACACCTCCACTATCTCCCTTTAGGAGATAAAGCGTATATCTTGATTGACTTTATCTGCTTGTTACACAAAAATCATCTTCAAAACTGGGGGTTGCTTCTAAAGATCAAGGCAACATCTTATCCTGACTTCTCTTTTCCTAGTCCTCCTCTGCCCACACCCTGTTCCTTAACCTCATCCTTATGACCGAGATGGAAAAAGATTTAACAAAATTTGGCAACTGGCAGCAACCTCGGGAAGATGGATTTTTCAGCCACCTGAATTTCCAATAAAGACCGAGTTACTCAAGAGGCTGAGTTCAAAGCTGAGCACTAACAAACAGCACCGTCACTGGGCCTGGCGGGTTCGACCTCGGACTGTGTGGGAAGGTTTCTCTGAATGGGCACATGTCATTTCCTCTTTCCTGTGCAGGCTCTAGAGCGCATCACCTTGGTATTTCTCTATGGACGCTGTGTGTTTCTTCCAAGCCTTCTCTATTTTTTTTTTTTTTTTGCCTTATTTTATGTATTTGGGGCACATTGGTCTCTGGAATGATCTGGAAATATGGATGTTAAGTGGGCTAGTGGGAAACTGAGAAGGCCAGTTCCTTGGTGAGATGACTTGCCTGCCAGCCAGCCTCTTTACACATGGGTGCAAGTCTTCCCCTGCTCCCTTTAGCTATTTTTGCCTCAGCTGGTTTCAGAAAGTGTAATAAGTAACATGACATTCAAGACTGCTTTTTAATCTACTCTTGCTAATGAAATTCTCCCTGTAGTTGTCACCAATCTTTGATTTCTTTTTTTTTAATTTACACAACTATTAAAAGTTTGTTTTTCTTTTTCAATATCTTCATGGGTGCTTAATGGAAAGGCAGGAGGTGACATGCCAAACGCTATTACTAGTTCTACCAGTATCCTGAGATGGTATCCATAATATAGATGTGGGCAAAGAAGAACCTACATAAAAATAACTGAAGAACTTGTGCTTTAAAATCAGTTTATTCTCCAAAGCATGCCATTGCCCCCACAACGTCTGCAACAGAATGTCACCAGCTGCAGTTAGCAAGATAGACATGATCTGTTTCTTGTTTCAGTGTCCTGCTTTATTTTAAAAATAAGGCAGTTCAAGGCAGACATTTTAAACAGTCAACTAAGAATGCAATAAAGTAGATCCACAATTCATTAATGGTAATTACATATCTCATCATTTATTCTACCTCATCCTTAAATTTACTTCAAAAGTTGATTTAAGATTACTTTGGAATACAAAAAAGAAAGATGAGATAATTTTTATATAAAGGATTCTGGATTATACCATCTCAATATTGAAGCATTTAACATTTACTAGAATAAGTTGTTTTCAGTAAAAGGGAAAAAAATCAAGCAGGGTGTGGTGCCACAAGCTTGTGATTTCAGCATTTAGGATATAGAGACAAGACACGCTGGAGTCTGCAGACTAGCCTGGTTTACATGAGACACTGTCTCAAAAAAGAAAAAAAAGGAGGGAATAGTGGGAGAAAAAAAACCTGAAAAATGTATGAATAATAACGAACAGAAGAAAATCTGGAATTTTTTAAAAATTCTTACATCAAGTTCTCAACTCCATTAAACAAACAAACAAACAAGCTTCCAATCATATTAGATGGAGAGACCTGTGACTACAAATTTACTCCTGTTGTTGAGTGTCTACAGCTCCCATCACCCTTCTTTCTATGTTAAAATATGCAGCATGAAACAACAGGAAAAAGAAACACGTTTCTATCTTAGTCTGCTAGTCACGCACTAAGCTATTTCAAAGGTTATACTCAATAGTTAATTTTCTAATTTTTTCTCTGAGAAAGGCCTTTCTTAGGAGACATGCTTCTCTTCATCTAAATATAAGGAATACAACTTGATAACCAAAGTATTTTAAGTCATTCTACATTTTATATGCAAAGATCTCCACAGTTTTTGTCCACACATTCACATGCCCATTCAGTAGAAACACAATCTTACAGTCACAGACATACTTACTTTATTGACTAGTATGGGACCTGACAAGGCAAACTTACTTTGTTTTCATTTTTAAGGCAGGATCTCTAATAACGAAGGCTAGCCTTGAACTCCTGATCATCCTGACTTCACCTCTCAGGGTATGGGATTATAGGTCATGTGCAAGGCCAAGGTCAGCTTTATTTTATATTACTGAGTGTAATGATCTTTGTGTCAGGTCTCACACTAGGTACCACTCTAAGGATCTTGTCATGCTCACTTAAGAGATGAGGGTACTGAAGGGAACAAGTGGGAAAACTGAGACCCAAGTAGGAAGAGGCCATTCAGAAAGCCATAACTATATGTGGTAACCCAAAGCAGAGAGAAAAGGAAGCTAAGAGCACTAAGAACACATAGCTAATGGATAGTAGAACAGAGATCCCAAACCCAAATTGATTCTGGGTGTCCTTTCTCAAGCACGGCAGTGCTACACTGCCTTTGCAAGCAATAAGTTAACATATATTGTAAGAAAGGATAAGACCTAACACGTGTGTGCATGTACACACACACACACACACACACACACACACACACACACACAGTATATCTACCGCTTGCCAAGAAAGGATGATTATTTCTATTCTATGTTTTCCTGAAATGCATCCTTGCATCAACAGATATTTCCAGGTAGTTTTCTAATCATAGCTGTTACTATCTACATTAAAGTATTTCTATATTAAAGTAGATTTTGCTTAAAGGAAATATATAAACATTTCATTTTTTATGGACACCTTCGAAAAGAACTTGGAATGAAATTAATTTTTGCGTTATGAGTAAAACTATAAAACGTAAGTGACCTGAAGCATGAGATACATTCCACAGGAGGTGGATTACATGTGTGATGTCTCTTCCACAGAAACAGAAAATATCATCCATTATGTACAATGACAAAAGCTAGACTATATGACCTGCATTGGATTACTTGAAAACTACCATAGTTTATCTATACTAAGAGCTGGGTTTACCACTAAATTTAAATATGTGGGACCAAATCAGGAAGCAATAGAGCAGGAAGGAAGACATCTGACTTTGTCTATTAACCAATGCCTGCTGGGTCTCTGTCTCCTGTGAGGTTTTCTGCTGATGTGGTTGCAATGAGGGTGCACATGAGGCTGGCTCCCATACACAGAAGCCTCTAACATGCTATTTATCAGTGCATGATAGTAAGCTGCAAAGGCATGAGAGAAGCTGAGAAATGCAACAGGTGTTGTCTGGTATACCACAGGAGTTCAAAATAGGTTAGTTGTGCAAATGTACAAAAAAAAAATTGTACACTCCGTTGAGATATAGCAGTTGGACACATCTTGGGTTTTTGTTTGTGTCTTCTGCTTTTTATTTCATCCTTCTCTTTTGAATTGGAAAACATCACAAACTGAGCTTCACTCATTCCCAACTGCCTCTTTCCAGAGGTAACTAAAAACAAAAAACACCTTTCTGTTGTTCATGTATTTATCTGGGGGAGAGAGGGGTGGGGCTGAGCATATGGAGGTCAGAAGACATCCAGCAGGTGTAGGTTTTCTCCTTCTATCATGTTAGCCCTGGGTATTGGACTCAGGTTGTCAGGCTTGGTAGAAGGTGCCTTTACCCACTGCGACACATTTCTCGCCCTCTCCAAGGTAATGTCTATCCTGAAGTTGGAATGCATCATTCCCACCACAGATTTTTTCTTTTAACTACAATTATTGTCTGTACAATAAAAATTATCTAACTAGCATGTTACAGCACACATTTTTTTTTCAGGGGAGGGACTTTTTTCCTTAAAAAAAAAAAAACATCAAGGCATATCTGAGACAGAAACCCTTTAAGAAATCCAGTTCAGTGAAATGTACTCCCTTCCCAAGACATTTTGAACTGCTTTTGGTTGTCATATAGAAGAGGAACACAGGTGCTGTATAATGCCCTACAGTGTGCAGGATAGTTCTACAACACGAGATTATCTAGTACCAAATGCCAACACTACTACTACTCATTTTAAATATTCATTTCTAATGTTTTTTTTCATAAATTTGTTCATTTTAGGTGATTTTGTGGTGTTTCATTTGTAGATGTTATCCCTTTAAACAAACAAAGAAAGAAACAAACAAAACCCAAAACTGGTCATCTATCAGGTGTGATGGCTCACACCATTAATCCCAGCACTGAGGAGGCAGAGGCATGAGGATCTCTGTGAGTTGGAGGCCAGCCTGGTCTACATAGTGAGTTCCAGGACAGCCAAAACTACACAGTGAGACCAGGTCTAAAAGAAACAAACAAACAAACAAACAAACAAACAAAAAACCCACAAAAAATCAATCAAGCAAACAACAACAACAACAAAAACCACCCTACTTCTTAAATAGGTCTCTTTTTAAGGACCTCCTCTCACCTGAAGGCTTGAGAGAGAGCTCAGTGGGTAAGAACTCTTCCAGAGGATCAAAGTTTGGTTCTTAGCACCCACACCAATGTTTCACAATTACCTATAGCACTAGTTCCAGGGGATCCAAGGTCTTCTTCTGGTCTCCAGGTGCACTTGCATACATGTCGTGCACATACATGAACTTGAAGCACACACATATACTTAAGTAGACATATACATATAATGTAAACACACACATATATCAAAAGCTATTAAAATATATTTATTATTCTGTTAGAAATTCAGAGATGCTTTCCATTTAGCCAAATTAGTTTAGCTAAGAACCATCGTCTTTACCAAAAGCCAGCAGAATTGCTAATAAGCCTCACATTGCTGAGATAGTACCACAAGAAGCATCAGTATAAAATCAGAACTGCTCTCAACTGGAATTTATTTATATCTAAGAGTAATTTCAGGAAAACCTCAATATTAAGCAAGGAATATAAGACAAATTCAATGTATTTACCACTTCATGTTCAGACTCTAAAATGAGCACAGTCTTATGAAAACATTAATATTTTATTAACAACATGTAACCAAAATAGACATGAAGAATATTTCATGTGTTTTTATTGTTTTTTGTTTGTTTGTTTGTTTGTTTGGCTTGTTCTTCTTTTCTTTTTGACCCCTGCAGGCAAGGTCTCATGTAATCTAGGCTGGCCTCAAACATTGTAGAGCAAGTGCTTTTAACTACTGAGCCATCTCTCTAGCCCCCACCTTAATTTTTTTTTTTAAGATAGGGTCTGTTATAGATCTTGAAACTCATCAATTTTACTAGATTGACTTGCCAATAAGCTTCAAGGATACAACTGTCTCTACTCCCTAAAGCATACTACCAGTGCTGAGGTTACAGGCACATTTATTAAACCCTTCATTAAAAAAAAAATTGGGCACAGGGGTCTTTCCAGAGTCTCATACTCCAACCAAGTACCATGCATGGGGATAACCTAGAACCCTTGCACAGATGTAACCCATGGCAGTTCAGTGTCCAAGTGGGTTCCATAGTAATGGGAAGAGGGACTGCCTCTGACAGGAACTGTTTGGCCTGCTCTTTGATCACCTCCCTCTGAGGGGGAAACAGCCATACCAGGCCACAGAGGATGACAATGCAGCCATTCCTGATGAGATATGATAGACTAAGATCAGAAGGAAGCAGAGGGGGACCTCCCTTATCAGTAGACTTGGGGAAGGGCAGGCGTGAAGAAGGGGGACGGAAGGTGGGATTGGGAGGGGAGGTGGGAGGGGTTTATGGGGGCATACAAAGTGAATAAAGTGTAATTAATAAAAGTTATAAAAATTCTCCCAGTCCCACCCTCTCACCCTCTTCCCTCATTCTTCCCTCCCTGAGGATCCAAACTCAGGTCTTCATGATTGCATGGCAGGTACCATATCAACTTAGCAACTAAACCATCTCTGCATCCCTACACCCATTTTTTTAAAAATGTGATATAGAGGATGGAACCCGGAGCTTTGTGCATGCTAAGGAATAACTCTACCAACTGAACCACATCTCTAGCCGAGAAATGGCATCTTAAAGTGACAGTTGCTATAGGGAGAAAAAAAAATAAACAAAACAACTATCTTCAAGGCAAGTCAGTGATATAATTCCTATGTAACAAATTCTATTTCTTCCTTTAGTTTCATAAAACACAAAATACCTTCTACCCTCTGTAATCCAGATATGCCCTCCATGAATATTTAGTTGACACATAAAACGGGAGTACAAAAGTATAATTTATTCAGACAGAATGCCTAATCATTCTCAATGTTCCTTTACGAAACCTGGGCCTGTTCCCAAATCTACATCTCAGTGAATGCTAGCCAGAAATTTAGGGACACTCTTCCAATCTCCTACATCTGTACCTCCAAATGTATCTAATTTATCATCAAGTGACAGTGGCTTTATGTCATCTGACTCTTTCCAAATGTATATGAATGCTTCCATCACAGGTCAAGCCTTTAGTACTCTCACTCTAGAATATTTGACCCCCTGCCACCAGGATCTTGTTTGAAAACAGAAATCCAATATTACACCCCCTTAAAATGTTTTCCAACCTCCACTGACTTAAAAAAAAAAAAACTATATCACAGCCCCCCCCCCCACCCTGCTCCATGCCCACCAGGTGGTGGGCAACAGAACACAGGACAACCCTCTATTCTCCTCCTCTCTCCAAGTCTCACTTGCCAAGCTGCAGCCAATTTTGACCTGCTCTCCTATTACAGGACTGTTCCTCTTGGCCCACCACACTCAACTTCTATGTCTCACAGCTCACTAGAAAGGCTAAAACCAGTAGCTCTCACAAAACATGCCTTTTATTCATCACCCGTATGAAATGTTAACTTTTATAGGTTTATAGTGCACCATCAAAGTTTGACTCATCACCAGAGCAAATCTGTAAACGATAAATGACTGCATGGTTGTTCTAAATAGACATTCAGCAAGAAAGACAAATATTGAAGGCTTGCAAACATTTAACTGAACTAAATTTATTGAACACAGATCTGATGACCCAGGTCATCCTTCTTATTGGGGCTCATTTACTACTTTAACAAAGAAATGAACTTTCCTGCAATAATTAAAAAAAAAAAAAAAAGAAAAAAAAAAGAAAAGAAAAGAGTTATGTATGTCTTGGTACACAAGGGAAAGCAAACCAGAAAACCAAGAACACTAAAGAAACAAGACATGTTTCTGGGGTGTTTTTCATTTCTTTCTTTTTTTTCCCTTTTCTTTTGATGCTGAGGATCAAACCCAAGGCCTTAAATGTACTAAATAAGTTTTCTACCGCTGAGCTATATCCCAGACCCATTTCTGGCTTTTTTTTTTTTTTATGACAAAGTACTCCAGGAAGTGGAGCATGATGTTTGCCTGCATGCTGCCATGTCCCACCCCCACCAAAGAAAAACCGACTAAGACAGAAGTTAGTACCAGAATAGTAGGGTATTCCTGTTCCAGACCTGATGATGTTTTTGGGAAGATTGTGGAAGGATTTTGGAACTTTGGGTTTGAAGAGTTACTGAGTGTTAAGAGCTCAGTGGGATGTTCTTTAGGAGCTTAGAAGATAAGATGGAGGCCTGGCATATGGAGTTTCAGAGAGATAATTAAAGACCATTTGCTACTCTGATTTAAGATTCTGTCGTTCTGGTTACCTGGGGCTGAAGAATCAGCTGTGATTAATAAGATACCAAAACTACTGGAGTGAAACCTTTACTTTGCTGAAATACTTGATGCTGGTCAGTTGGAGCTGAGAAATTAATGGTGATAAAGAGACTAGCAGAAAGCTGGGCTTATAATCCAAGCACTCAAGGAGCCAGAGGCAGGTGGATCTCTGTGAGTTCAAGGCCAGCCTGGTCTACAAAGCAAGTCCAGGATAAAGAGAGAGAGAGAGAGAGAGAGAGAGAGAAGTATTGTTGAGACGAAAACTTCTGGGAAGTGTTTCTTTAGAGAACAGAGAAGCTATGTTTCTAGGGGTGGCCATGTTTGTACCTCATGTTGGTAGCCAGACTTGGGAATGTGTAAAAGCCACCCAGTTAGTATTATTTTTGAAGGCCTGAAGGGGTCATGGAGAAAAGCTGAGGTCTGGCACTGTGAGAGGCCAGGAGAGGTCATGGGTACAGTGGAGCTTCCGTAGCAGTTGAAGGTCTAGATTAAAGGAGTCATGCAAAGCAGCTGAGGCTTGGCCACCATGAAGAGAGCCTACGAGAGGCTATTATTGAAAGTGTAGCCCACTAGCAGCAAGGAAACCCAGCGGTTTGGAGATGCCAGTACCACAGGATGACCACCAAGAAAAGCAGCAGCGGTGGAGTGGAGCCAGGCAAGCCTAGAAGACAAGATGTGTATGCTGCTGAGGGCACAGCTTGAGATATGACTCAAGCCCTTTGGAGGAGACCAGAAGACTGTGAGTGGATCCAGACATTGGACAGTTGGAGTTTGGTTTTGCTTGGATCTGATTGTGACCATGCCCTGATTTTTCCCTTTTGATGTAAGAAAGTATTTGGTTTATATTTATTTTACTGGAGCCCACAAGTGAGAGATCTGAATTTTAGAAGACTTTGGATTTTAAAAGAAAACAGCTATTTTAAGGGGACTAAAATTTTAATGTGTTTGAATTTGTAAGGCCGTAGGACTTTCAGTTTTTAATGTTTTCAATGTGAGATCTTGGTGACGAATAAGAAAAGAACAGTTGTGCCTCAACAGTGATCTGTTTGTGCGTTATGCAGACAAGGGGTCAATTGTACTGGCTGGTTTTGTGTGTCAACTTGACACAAGCTAGACTCATCAGAGAGGAAGGAGCCTCCGTTGAGAAAATACGTCCATGAGATCCAGCTGTAAGGCATTTTTCTCAATGAGTGATCAATGGGGGGAGGGCCCATTTTATTGGGAGTGGTGCATCCCTGGCCTGGTGGTCCTCGGTTCTATAAGAAAGCAGGCTGAGTAAGCCATGAGGAGGAAGGCACAAAGCTGCAGTCCTTCATGGCCTCTGCATCAGCTCCTGTCTCCAGGCTACAGTCCTGCTGGAGTTCCTGTCCTGACTTCCTTAGATGATGAAGAGCAATGTGAAAGTGTAAGCCCTTTCCTCCCCAACTTGCTTTTTGGTCATGGTGTTTCACTGCCTAGGAAACACAGTTGAACAGATCTGTTCTTCTGGTCTTTAGATTATTTCCAAAAATGAAGACAATTCAAAGAGACATAATATAAGATCCCTCATATCTGTCCCTAGCCCTCACCAGGAGTCCTTTAGTGGGCAGGGAATTAAATTGGCTCTTCACAGTGAAGGAAAACAAACAAACAAACATACCGCCTTGGTAAATGCCTCCTTTGCTACTTGACTGCCCTGACCTCCGGAAGGTCTTCCAAATACACTGCAAAACTGCTGTTACTTCCCTCTGTCAATATTGCTTTCACACCAGGGCTGTGAAATGGCTGAATGTGCTATGTTGGCGACACATATATCAGGGCTACTATTTAAAAATTATTACTCAATGACGTGCTTTTCTCCCTGAAACAAGAAAATGGTTCTTTTTGGGGACAGTGAGCTGGCTTGGTGGATAAAGGTGCTCACTGCACCAGCCGAGTGACCGAAGTTCAATCCTCAGGAATCATGTAAAGGTGAAAGGAGAGAACCAACTCCACAAAGTGACATTTTCACCCTCGCAAGAGCACTATGGCACACAAACACACCCTCTTAAATACTCCCACACAAATTAAAAAAAAATTTTTTAAAGACGTGGTTTCACTATGTAGCTGCCCTATGGATGTCCTGCAACTATGTGGACCAGGTGATCCTGGAACTCACATAGATCTACCTGCCTCCAGAGTTCTGGAATGGAAAGTGTGCACCACCATGCACACTTCCACACTCACCTGTCTTCTAAGTCTGCGGCAAGGCTGTGCATTCTGCTTTAGTCCGGCAAAAAAGGCAAAGTGCTCACAAGCTAGAGGAGAACCAGGAGGCCACTCTTCACTCAACCACACTAGACTTTTCCCCCCTGCTGTTTCTGCTCCAGTTGTGATGAAGGTAAGCAGAGAAAGAGCATCTTCCAAGAACGGAATGAAAAAGAAGCTTCAACACATCCATTTTTCTCAACTGGGAATGTTGGAAATGTCAGCATATACTCACCTACTCTAACTTGCCCTCTTATTTTTACATTGTTTTATCCTTTTTTTTGTTGTTGTTTTTTGGTGTGTGTGTTCGTGTTGACAATTTATTGAAGCTTGTCTGATTGGGGCTTGCATAGATAAACATAGGCTCTTTTTAATAAAAGACAATTCAAAATAAATACATATTTTAAAAAAGCTATGTCAAATACTACCAAATAACTGACATTAATGAATTTTAAGAAAAATCATTTAGGATTAATAATTTTCATTTCCCTCCACAATATAAGGATGAAAAGAGTCAAACAGAAATAAAATCATGCCCATGGCATAATGATGTTATTTTAAGTGGGGAACTCTTTACCAAGATTAAGACACATAGAAGTATCTGAGAAGAATCATGTCATTGAATTGTCTGGAACCTGGGAGAACAATTTGGGAAAGAAAACAAGTGGCAAAGTTGAGAAAAGCTTTAGATGGAAAGTCCATTCCCCTTGAGAATAACTAATAAACGCCCACAAACTTCCACTTTCAGGTTTTCAAATTAGTCTAACTTCTACCCACAGATCCAACCAAGAACCATAAAATTGAGATGGCAATAGGCTCGGCTGTTTAGCCTTTGAGGCCTTTCCAGCCAGTGACAGGCACATCTGTGGTGAACCAGTGCAAAAGGAGAACTTCTCCTCTTCTCTCTGTGCAGTGCGTGCATCTCCACAGTCCTGGGGGCAGGGCTCAGTGCTTCTGTGTGCTCTTCGACCCATTACAGTGAATGTGGCAGCTGTCAGTTTCTTGTGCACAAGGAACATGAGGGCAGCTGTGAGCACTGTCTGGAAAAGCTTGGCCTCAAGGGTTTTGTAGAGCCAAGATCCCTTCATCTCGAATAAAGTTGTGGAATGCATCGATAATGCCTTTGTCATTAGTTGGTAGAATGTCTCCATTCTGAAACTTTGCACCTTGCAAAATAGCCTGGTGTTTACTACCCAGAGTGGAGTTGTTAGCAACACATTCGCCACTCCTGCAACAAATCCAACCACCGGATCTTTTCCTGTAGAAGAACGTTGACCTTTGACCCATCCTGCTTTGAGGCTATTCAAAGTATAGAAACAGACAAAATTCGAGCAGCAGCAGAGGCTAGAAATAACTGGTAACCACATACAGTTTGGTGCCAGGAGGCCTTCTTCTCAATTCCAGGAGCACTGCATGTGAAGTTTTTGACTTCTTTTCTCATCAACCTGAAGGTGACTTCTAGCCATATCCAAGGGAGAGAACACTGTCATGGCCATCGCACTCTCCACGTCTCCGGCCGTGCTGTGTACCAAGCTTTCTTAGGACAACACAGATGCCATGGTGCTATCCTTTTCACTCAGACTCTGCAGAGCCTGGATTCGTGAAAAGGAGTGTCTCCTGTGTTCTCCTTTGAAAGCATAATCTTTCACCTCTAATTCTCAAAGGAAATTAGCATCCATGCTTCTCTCCCAACCCTACCCACTCCTATCTCTCTCCAGGGACTTATGATAAGGAGAGAAATTCAAAATAATGACCAAAGATACAACAGCAGTTATTTCAAAGTGACTATCTCTATTAAATATAGACCATTTTAGGTATACTGATAGAAGAACAAACAAAAGAATATTAAAATTATGGACAGATGATTAACATTAAAAAAAATGGTCCTTGGGGCTGGAGAGGTAATTCAGTGGTTGAGCTCATGCTGCTCTTGCAAAAGACCCAAGGTAGGTTCACAGCTGCTCCAGGGGATTTGATAGTCTCTCCTGACCTGCGTAGGCACTGTACTCATGTGCATATTTTACACAGATAGATATACACACATATAACTTAAAATAAATCATAATATTAAAATGGTTCAAGTAAAGAGAAAACACTATTTCTCTGTTAAACTAGTGAGAACAGCTTCGTACAGATTCCTTTATAAGGGCACTAACGGGCTAATGTTCCCATGCATTGTGTAAAGAATGCTCAAGTCTTGATGTCCGCAGTTAATTGCGAGTAAACAATGTATAAAGGGCTAGGATTAACACTGGTAACTAGCATGGAGTAAGTGGCTGACTATTTCTGGGGGGGATACTAACAGCAACAAAAAAGCCTACACATTCACATCTGCTGAAGTTAGAGGCAGAAGCTAAAATGATTACAAATTTACGTCTTGTTTTGCAATTGTTCATCAACAGTGATAAATCCTGTGCGTGTGTGTTCTATTCATTTTGGATTCTGGGCAATATACTACGATAGGTTTATATTTCCCTATAAAACACGACAATATAAATACTGAATTCTCTTAAATAAGGCCAAAGCGCTAGTGGTTATTTTTCTCCACTAGAAACAAGGGTTGCTTGGGAGGTCACAGGTGGGAAGGATATGGCCATGAAATTGCTCTCTACAGAATCATATTTATACCCATAGAGTAGTGCTGCTCTCCACTCTGGTCAGAGGAACTCCATTTACAATGGGCAGTGGTAATTGCGGAGGATTATACGTAGTCAAAGTAATGAGAACAAAGGAGTCAGCCATCAGTCAGCGACACCACCTACCCCCAGGCTCAAGGTGCATGGCAAGAAGAGGGTAGAAATAAAAGAGCCAAGCGAAGGCATGAAAAGGTATGATAGCTACATTTGGAGCATGGTAATGCGGTTGCACGCTTCACCGCGCAGCAGCTGCGTTTGCCTGTATAACACTGGGCCTGGTCAACATCCTGCCACAGGAAGCAAACACAAAAAGCCAAGGCCCCATCCACAGAAGGACCTATAGGCAGATAATGGTAACTAGTGGGGGATGGAGGTCAAGAAGACTCACCTCTACCTGAGTATTTGTAGACAGTAAGTAGTCCCTGGGGGAGGAAGAGGCATTTCCTTTGGTGGTATAATCACGGGTAGAAAGCTCATGCTCTTATAACAGTCCCTTCTAGGATCTTATAAAATAAACCTTAAGAAAATGCCAATGGGTCAAAAAGAATATGAAAACAGAGTGAAGATGAGCTGGGAAGGGGATCAGCTGAGATAGAAGGAGAACAAGAGAGGGTAATAGGAAGGTGAATGATAAAAATATATTATATACACATATGAAAATGTCATTATGAAGCCCATTCCTTTTCTTCCTTGTATTGAAAATAGATTTTTTCCCTCACATAATAAATCCTGATTATGGTTTCCCCTTCCTCTACTCCTCCCAGTTCTTCCCTACCTCCCCTCTTATCAGATCTGCTTTCTTTCTGTCTCTCATTAGAAGACAGACTTCTAGGAAGTAACAACAAAACATCACAAAATAAAATATAAGATAAAACAAAAACGATGACGCTAAAATTGGACAGGGCAAACCAACAGATGGAAAAGAGGCCAAGAGAAGGCACAAGAACCAGACACGCACTCATTTAACATAGTCAAGGATCCCACAAAGACTCTAAACTGGAAGCCAGAATATAGATGTAGAAGACCTGGCGCAGACATGTGCAGGTCCTGTGTATGCTGCTTTAGTCTCTGTGAGCTCATAGGAGCTTCACTTAGATGATTTAGAGGCCCTTGTTCTCCTGGTGTCCTCCATCCCCTCTGGCTCTTACACTCTTTCTACTTCTTCTTCCACAGGGTTTCCTGAGCCATGAGGGGAGGGATTTGATGGAGATATCCCATTTAGGGCTGAGTGTTCCAAGGTCTCTCATGTTCTGCATGGTGTCTGGCTGTGGGTCTCTGCATTTCTTCCTATCTACTGATGAAAGTACAAAGCCAATGATCCTCACAGTAGCCACACACACACACACACACACACACACACACACACACACACTCACAGGAAAGATAATTAACACTAACTTTTCCTTTTCCTAAAGCTTTTCAGGGGTAGAGCCTATTCAGCGGTTATGAGCACTTACTGCTCTCGCAGAGTTGCCTAGGTTAGATTCCTAGCACTCACAGGGTGTTTCACTTCCAGTTCCTGACCCTATGCTCTCTTCCAATCTCCTCAGGCTCGAGGCACTCATGTGGTGCACATATATACATGCAGGCAAAACGTTCAGCCACATAAAACAAATACATGTGAAATAAATAAATAAATACACTTTCAAAGTGTCTAATTTAGAAAAAACTCTTCATGCCTTATTATGCATTATGAAAAACAACTAGAGAACCCCAGTCTTTCATTCTCTTGCCACACAAAGAATATCAAATACAAAGTAATAGACTGTAGTGCATTTTTTTTAAAAAAAGCATTTGGTCTTCATATCCAGCTCCCCATCATTTTATCTTACATATGCATGACATCATATTAAAGATGTGGAAGATGAACTATTTACCATAATCACATATGGAAGCTTAAAGATATAGTCATGTCACTGCAAGCACTAAAGATAAAAAAGATGAAGACAAATTTCCCAGTGTGGTGATACTAATAGAACAACAGTGGCCTATGAGTTTTCTGTAATTCAGTGATGTCAGAGAAATAGCCAAATAACACTATAAATAACACTATAAACACTATCAAAGTTTTGGGTCTGCTTACCTAATTTCCATAATACTACTGAATATACAGAATTCAACCCAACAGCAAAACAACAATAACAAACCTATACAACTGAATTTTTAAACATGGAATAGACTTTGGCAGACATCTCTCAAAAGCCACGTAAATGACAAAAATGAATATCAACAGCACTACTCCACAGAGAAATGCCAATCAAATCGCACTGATGGGGCCGGAGAGATGGCTCAGTGGTTCAGAACACTGGCTGCTCTTCCAGAGAACCCAGCTTTGAGTCCCAGCACCCACACGGTGGCTCACAACTGTCCAAAACCCCAGGACCAATGTAATCATATGGCCTTCACAGGCACCAGGAATGCATGTGATACATAGTCATACCTACAGACACATAAGATAATTGTACAAAATTTTTAAACTACAATGAAATTGTCTTCTTACTCAAATAAAAAAAATGCCTATCATCAAAAAGAAAAAGGACACAAAGCTCTAGGGACAACATGGAGAAAAAGGAAAACGTACACAATGTTGGTAGAAATGTAAACCAGTATAGGCACCATGGAAAGCAGAATGAAGATTCCTCCAAAATAAATAAATAAATAAATAAATAGCACATCTTGCACATGGTCTAGTAGCCCACTACTGGCTATCTTCACCAATGAAGCGAAATCAATATTGAATATAGACGCTTGCACTCTCGTGGTTAGTGTACCACTTTTCATAATAGTCAAGGTAAGTGTACACCAGTGGATGGACAGACAATAAAATAAAATGTACATGTAAGCCATGGAATCCATATTATATGGACAAATGAAAATGAAATCTTGCCATTTGAGACAACGTATAAGGGACTACAAGCCATTGTCCTAAGTGAAATAAGAGAAGCATAGAAAGTACCATAATAATTCCATTCATATTTAGATATTAAAATGTGGACCTTTTAGAAAAAAAAAAAAAAAACGGGAATCAGTGAGTAATAATGCTGAAAAATCCTGTTCAAGACGGGCTGGTGGTGGTGCACATCATTAATCCCGGCACTCAGGAGGCAGAGGCAGGCAGATCTCTGTGAGTTTGACGCCAGCCTGGTCTACAGAGAGAGCGTTTCAGGAGAGCCAAGGCTAGAGAAAGAAAACCTGTCTCAAAAAACCAACAAAACCAACCAAACAAAACAACAACCAAAAATAACTCTCTTCAAATACCATTATCAAAGGCATCAAAGAGATGACAAGTTTTTAGCTTTTAAAGAAAAGTGGCTTTTTCTGCCACATCTAATTACTTGTAGTTTCTTAACTGAGTTTGTACTTTGCTTCAAGTATTTATTCAATCTTCATTCATTAATTTCACTGACATTTTTTTTCAAGCTTCTACTCTGTGATAGGTACTAAACAATGCAAGGGGGCTCTTTCCTCATGGAGGTTATATTCTGGAAGAAAGGGCAAAAATCAAAACAAGATCGGGCTAGGGATGTGGCTCAGTAGTAGAATACTTGTCTAGAATGCGTGATTTGACCCCTAGTACAATAAAGGAAGATGATGTTAACAGCTTTATGGGAAAAAAAATAAGGCGGGACAACTCCACAGGATCTGCGCAGGAAGGGAATTTCAAGGAAGTAACATATTTTAGCTTTCTTTAAGTGATAGTAAGCCAGCTGCACTGCTAGTCCATTTCTCTTTCCCCATTCAATTCCTTCCTTTGAGGAGCGTTCCCAGGGCCTTTTAGCTTGTTCTGAGACTCCTCTTTCCTCACTTCCTGAGCTAGACAACAATTAACATTTGCGAGAACAGGGGCCTTATTTTAACTGTGTACTGCAATGCCTAAGAGAAAGGCCCCCCCCAAAAGGATAAGACAAGACCAGTTGGACATGCCAGTTTTGTTGTTTAGCCTTTTTGCCTTTTTTTTTTTTTTTTTGAGAAAGGGCTCCACTTTAGTTGTCCAGGTTGGCTTCTAGTTTGTGGCAATCATCCTGCCTTAGCTTCCCAAGTGCTAGGATTGCAGGCGTAAACCACCGTGACTGGCCAGTACATATGTTTTTAGGTACCCCCTGATAAAATTTTCAGCAATCATGAGGAAATAAGACAAAGGGCATCCTGGACAAGAAAATGAGGTAAGAAGATTTAGCTGTAACTAAAAACACTGCAGAAAGTAAAGCTGTGAAATACGACCTCGATAAAAGGATCAACTGTCTAAGTTTCAAAACAATGGCTTCTTCCTACACAGTGTTGGTTCTCAAGCACAGAGCACACCCCATTACTGCATTGCTGTGAGCCCTTTCCTTCTATATAGCAAGCTTTCTATAGATGCTGACCATGCCCTTCATGCCCTTTGTCCTAAATCCACAGCGAAACGTCTGCTTAATGAATTAATCTGAAGTTTTAAAGTCCATCCTTGTGGTTTGTCTTTAACTAGGACAAAGACACTCCTTACATGGATACATTATAATCAAATTTCACGGGCAATGAAGCCATACAAATTTCAAAGATATATGCGTCAGAAACATCAAAGAGGGACAACTGCTTCAAGAAATTTTAGAGAAAATTATAAATTTTGGAAAAATGTAAACTAACAGATGTCTGTAGGAGAAATTATACATTATTTCTTAACAAAACAGCAGAAATTTTATATTCAATGCTCTGTGTGTATGTGGCACAGAACAAACTGTTAAGACATTACCAAGTACATGGAATATGAATGTAAGTGAGACTTGAGTCTACATTTCAAAAAAAGGGGGGAGGAAAAGAATTTTTTTTTTCTGAAAAGTCAAGGGAAAGGAAGCATGGATCTTTTCTAATAGAGAAAACATGGCTGAGTTATAACTGCTTTACAGAAGTCCTTGAGTTAAAGTCTAAATCCAACACGGATAATATTGGCATTCTGGATTTGAATTATGTCCTTCTAACTATTCTGCCAGCTGTATTAAAAAAAAAAAAAAACTGAAGCTAAAGCAGAATTGATTAGAAAGTAGAAAGAAATATGACATAAAATAAATTCACATATCCAAAACCAAGTTAAATTTTCTATCCAGCTTTAACAATCAAACATCAATCAGATTTCTAAGAAAATTTTGTTTCCTACTTATAAAAATAGGCCAAAAGAAAAACTCTCCATAAAGAGAGCTATATTCCAACAGTTATGTCCTGGGTCCTTTCTTATATTAATGCTGTCAAGTCTACCTACATGGTTTCCTAGGTGGTTGGAAGAAAACAGACCCAATCTTTCTCATTGGAAACATTCCTTAGTAATATTCAATTTGTGGCATCGTCTTTCAGACATATCTATTACTCCTGATGCCACGCAAATGAAGGTGGTGACAAAAACCTCAAAAGCCGTCACACTTCCAAAAGAAGAAACTCAAGGGCCATAATACTTCCGAAAGAAAGATGAGATCTTCAGCTTGAGAACCAGACTTCAGGGATTTTGAATTATGTCAGTGTCAATTTTCTACCTATGAAATTATACTACATGGGACAATGAAAGTGAACTAGGAATGGGGATTGACAGTGGTAATGCCCAATCTGATTCCAAGATTCTAGAACTTCCACAGTGTCCAAAAGGCACAAGCGCCCCATTACTAAATAACCGATTTATCTTCACACACCACTTCTAAAAAAAAAACAAAACAAACAAACAAACAAACAAAAAAAAAAACAAGAAACGAAATGTATCATCTCACTAAGAGACTAGGTTTTCCAAATGAGACTGTGTCGACTGTCAGAACAAGATGTGACAAACTGCAGATTTGATGATTTGTTCCTGTGTTCTCCGTTTCCTCCAGTTCCCTGGAGTGGGAAGATGCTTAATGACGGAGGGTACATTACTTAAGAGGGAAGGGAAAAAAGATCCAAGAACATTCTTTTTGTGTCTCTGAAAATCATGGATACACCCGTGATTTTATCATGAGAAATGAAGGAAGCTGATCCTGGAACCATGTCATAGAGTCATTCAAACTAAATTACAAAAACTGTGATTATACGTGGATTGTGTTTCATGAGGGAATATTTCACACTATAGTCCAAGATAACCCAAAACACTCTGTAATTGGCTTGGCCTCCATGAGCCACCACAGCCAGCTTAGTTTGCTTAAATTAAGATGTCCCAATAAAGAGTTCCCAAGACCAGTCAGAAGCTCTCAGAGAAGGAATACAAATAGACCACTTTTGCAAAACTTTATTGAATGAAGAATTCTCTAGCACAGGAAACGAAGCTGAACATGACAGCACCATCAAATGGTAAGCAAATTAATATTTCTTGCATAAAATTGTATGTGAAGCTGTCATGCAAGAAGAAAAGTGTGCAGCTCAGCATTTTCAATCATCCGTGGAATGTTTTAAAAGGCATTAGAAGAAATGGGTAGCATTTTTTTTTGATATGTTTCAAGTCAATTACACAGGTATTGCACAGATCTCCTACACCCTCTCCTGCTTTCCAAATAATATAAACATGAAAATGCCAGTCATCCCAAGAGACTGCAAAACTCACAACGAATATAAGATCTGAGTTAATATGCTTTACATAGAACATAGCAAAGAATGCCCATTTTTGCCAAATTCATGTAGGCACATTTCAGGGTTCACCTCTAAGTACTTCTTTAAAAGTTTGTAGTGTTTGCAAGTGCTGTTTTCAGTAAAATTGTTTCATTCAAGTATGACTCTACCTTGAACAAGAAAAATAAGTGGTGTCAGCAATAGGATTGCTGCCATAGTATATAAGAGAAAAAGAAAACTCATCACAATTAATAGAACTATTACATATTATTCAGTAAATTTTTAAGGGAAGAGATAATTTACTTTCACATCAGGAATTAAGCCGTAAACACAGTATGGGTCCAAACAATAAAATCCAGGAGAAAGGCTCAACTTTCAATGGTGTTTTTGTATTATTTTAAAATTTAGTTTGTGAATTTATACTGTATCTGCTTCTATAGCTAAATAATAAATCACTCTTCTCCATACTCAGAGCCATGCTAGGATAATATGGGAGAAATAAGGCCTTGAACATCACCTAATATGCCTAATTATATTTGGACTAAATGTTCTTTGAGTCAACCATTTTATTTACTTTGTTTGTTCAGCTTACCATCTTTTTAATCATCTACCAATAAGCTAGATGCCTCCAGAGTCAAGCACTTTAAATACAAACATATATCTTGGTTATAAGTCTCTTTCACTTCCTATCCCAGACCCTTATGGTCTAATGTCTTTGTATTTGCTAATTCCCACAACTGAGGCCATGGAACATCATCTGTCCTGAAGCACAGATACGCTTTCTACTATATTTTCTCTTTGGCAAACCACGCAAAGCCACGATGCTTTCAAGCACAAATCACAATGTGTAGGTTATCAGGCTGCGGTTGGCACAACCACTGCTACTGTTGGATAGCTGCATCCTTGCTTTCCTTTGCTTTTCTCTCCACCCGAACCCTCTGAGAAGTCTGGGTATCTTCACTGGCGAAGAAAAGGCTGAGTGGAAGCCAGAGAGGATACTTCCTGCCTGCCTTCGCCCTTCGACTCTGAACTCTAAGTATAGACTGAAGAAAGTCTCACAGGAACCACCCGATCATTAGGGAACACGGTAGCGAGAGCTCTTGATGAGGAAATGTGGGAAGGGCTCTGTGGATCAGCTGGATCACAATACACCTCATCCTCCCTATCTCTCCCACGGCTCTTAATGGCCTTGAATAAAACATAGACCAGTTCAATGATATTCAAGACAGAAGATACCAGGGACACTGCCAGCATGAAGAGGAAGAAGATGTTGTTTTTTTTTTTTTTTTCCTGTGGGGCAAAAGAGGAAGCACTCCACCTGATTTGGACAAAGAGGGCATTCATCTTCCTATGCTCTTTAACTGTCACACTTAAACTTCTTTACTGCAATCTTCTGCAAGTGCGTTTCCAAACTTGGAGCAGCTCCAAGTGCCTTCTCTTGCTTGCCCAACTTCTCTTCCTGTCAAATCACATAGAATACATGTGCCAGGTAGAAGACTGTAGGCATAGAATATGATCTGCAGGACCCAGAGGTGCAGGCGAGAGATCTTAAAGGCTTGGTCATAGCAGGCATTTTCACAGCCAGACTGGTGAGTGTTGCAATGGAACTCAAACTGCTCGTCACTCCAGGCTGATGAGATAGTAATCCCTAGGAGCTGGATTTGGAAAATGAAAAGGATCTTGATCCATCCCTTTCCTCCAGCTGTGGAGTAGGGATGAATCTTTCCTAGGAGCTGGCCTAAGGCACTCCAGTCACTCATGTGGCCCATCCGTTGTTCTTGCACATAAAAGGAAAGTGGGCACACCAAGTGAATGCAGGCCTTGGAGGATGAAGTAAAATAAAAGAGTAAGTTCAAGAATCACGCCCACGTACAGTTTAAAAGCCTCCTGCTGTGTGGTACCTTCCTCACTCCTTCGCCTAATAAAAGAAAATTGATGACACCAGGTAAAAGCTTTTGGGAATTCATTTTCATAAATATAAGTGTGCCTATACCAGAACATATGTGTGTCTATAATGAAATAAGTTACATAAATGGGAAAACAGATTATGTTTAAAGGTTTCCTTAATTTTAGCATAAAACAATCTCCAAAAATGATTTGGCATAGTAATAATTCATACTCATACAGTGACTGATGCAGCTTCAGAAGTTGGGCTAACACTTCCCAAAGATACAGTGATATTCATTCATCCATTATGTATTCAGTGTCTACTAGGTGAAATGTACCATAAGGGGCATGGGCTCTTACTGGTAAGTAAACCAGAATATACTTGTGGAACTTAAAATCAACTGGGGAAAATAGATAATTTCAAATATAGTGTTTTGCAGGTACATGCCAGTAATCTCAAACCCTCAGAAGGCTAAAGCAGATGGCTCACTGAGAGTTATAGGCCAGCCTGGGCTCCCTATTGAACTATCCTGAGCTACAGAGTAAGCTCTTGTCTTTAACAAATACAGCATTTTATTAAATCTATGATATAATTGATTATAAGATAGATCATTTCACAATTCTGAAAGGACTCAAGAAATCCAGTGTAAGATACATCCTACATCTTAATTTCAGATGTGTGTGTGTTATACAATCAAAGGAAGGCTCAGTGAAACACGTGAATACACAATCATTGCAAATTTAAATAGATGCTGAGAAGATAACGAACAGGAGCACTGACAGAGAATAAGGTGAGAAAACCCCAGTCCGACTGATTAGAGATAGACATACAGGAAGTAAGAAAATGATTGCTGAATGAGAAGGAAACAGCAAAGATTTTAAAGGTAAAGAACCCAATGTATTAGAAAACAATTAAAAGGGAGGAGGGATAGCTGTTGAGGTAGTGGACAGTGTTAAGGGACAAAGGTCACAGAAGAGTGATGTCAGAAACTACTTAGTAGCAGAGAAGCCTGGGCGCAGAAACAAAGATTAAACTGTGAAACTAAGACAAGACTAAGGCCATGGAAGAAATTACAGATGGTTGTCTGAGGCTTCGCAGAGGGAGTGGGAGGGCTGGCAGGACAAGATAAGAGTAAGGGGAATAGGGATCAGTAAAGGGATGGGAACTCTGTGCTAACAGATATCGAGTTTTGACGGAAACCAAATGTGAAGAGGATATAAAGAGTGATGGGAACCTGAAGAGATGGCCCAGCGGTTAGGAGGATATAATTATGAGACGTGAAGAGCTTAAGATAAAAACGTTTTCAGGGGGAGCACTGATATCATCCCCCACCCTACACAAGTGTGGGTGGAAGCTGGTGTGATGCAAAATATGAGCCTTACAGTTCTGAAAACCTGCTAGTCTTCATCCACTTCCTCCATAGAGCCTCCATTTCTTTGTGCCAAAGTCCTCAAAGCTAAAGCAAAATGAAGGACTTGCTGCCTCCAATTCGGAGTATAACAAATGCATCTCAGCATGAAGAGGTCACAGATAATTTTTACATAACAAATAACTATTATTTTTAATTAAGTACTTTCAATGCGGCAAATCATTTATAAAGCATTTTCATCTGTTGACCTAAAATTACATTCATGATACTGAACATTTTAATTTGCCTACTTCAAAAAACATTTTTTTCCCCAAACACAGATAGTCATTGTAAATAACTGGGTATGATAAAACAGAAAACAAATATTCCTTAACACAAACAAAGTACGACTTTGTCAATTAATAATCAATTTTGAACACCTAAAACCTAATGTGTTTCTTCATTTAATGGCCATTCCTCATGATACTTTCTATGAGAAAAACAAAATTTAAAAGGAACCCTAGAAAAAGGGCAAGGTTAGTGAAATTTATCGTGTCAATCACCTGAGCTTGGTTGCAACTGTTATTGAAGAGTTAAGAACAGAAGCTTCCCCAAATTAAAATGTGTAGCAAGTTATCACAGTATAAGGTTTCAAAGTACACAGAGTACTTTCTCAGCAGGGTAAATAACACATTTTAGATGAACTGTCCTCTGTTGTTCAGATTATGAAAGAAGTCCTATTAAGCTAAAGTCACCGAGATCTAGAGTTTATAATTAGTTCATTCCTCAAGGCTAATTGAAAACAAGTCATTGGCAGCAAAGACTTTCACATTCATTCTCATTCATTTTTTACATTTAAACGTGGCTTCATCTCCAGAGATTTTAAAGTGCGTTAGAAATTGAGTTATTTTTGCAAAAACAAACAGGGTGGAATAGTAAAGAAAAATCCCCAGAACTACTTTGGTGTATTCTATAAAAGGTAGCTGACAAATCAAAAAACTAATGCTGGGAGGAGGAATCAAGAGTCATAATATTTTTAGTTAATTTGGGATACAGTTCTTAGCAATTTTCAAGAATCATATGAAGTTCTTAAGCTTTTCAAATATTTTGTTCTGAAAAAGTTCTTACTAAACATGCGAAAATAGAGATCTAAGATTCAAAAGGACGAAAATAACCAAGAATGAGTCATTTTTGCTAAGCAAATGGTTCACAGGAAAGTTTAAAACCCTCTTGCCGAACATTATTTTTAAACTGGACAAGATCGTTCTAATTTTAAGATATAAACGTAGGACTTCCAGTTTCAGCTTCAACACATGCAGCACTTAGATGTATCATAACTCCCATCATTACAGCAAGAAAAAAAAACTAACAAATTTCAAGTCAGCAAGTTTGCTCCAACCCACCAGAGAAGTGAGGACATAAGGCAAGGCAGTCCCCTATCTCTAGATGGGCAAATATGTGGAGTCGCACCCAAGACACTCACCAGAGGCAGAAGGCACTAGAGTGAAATATTAGCAATGAAAACCAACCTAACAAATGCTAAGCGAGACAAGTGTATGGAATGAGAGCTCCTAGAAGAAGAGATCCTCCCACTCCTGCAGCCTTGCCTCCATTAATCTCAGTAGGTTCTGACTGGGAAATCTCCCCTTTGTAGGAAAAGAAAAGTAATTCTGAAATATACCCGGGGCCTAAGAACCAATAAGAATCTCTTCTTTGCTAGGCATGGTGGAGCTTGCCTTCAATGACAGTGCCCGAGAGACAGAAGCAGTTTGTGGCCAGCCTGTTCTACATAGGCAGTTTCCAGGACATCCAGAAGTACACAGAGACCCTGTCTCAAAAGAAAACAGAAACAAAATACAAAATAAAACAAAACCAAAAGCCTCTTCTTTGGTCAAGGAGAATGTAAGTATTTTTGAAATCCACACAGGGGAAAAGTAACAGTTTTCAAGTCAATTCCTTCTTGTAACCCAGGCCCACCTTATACTTGGACTATCCTGCCTCAGTCTCCCAAATAGCTAGGATTACAAGTCTGTATCATGTGACCCAGTTCAATTAAGTTCAGAATGTTCTCCCAAACAAAATGTATACAGAATGTATATATCCCAGAAGGGAAATTAGTTAGCTATAGTCCAAGTGTCATTTCTGTTTTATTTAACAAAAGGAAGAGAAAGAAGCAGCAGCCCTAAAAATGTTTGTGAAGGATACAGCAAGGACTTGTGCCCAACTGAAGTCATAGGTGACAGACACTTCCCCACTTAATCCTTCCTGTCATTTCAACGGGGTTCTGGTAAAGAACAGTGGATCACCACCCCTATTTTGGTCACTTTAACAACAGTGTACTTGAAGTTCCAGCTAGATCAACTAGTCTAGACAAAGAAATAATGTCCAACTTGTAAATGAATAAGGAATACTGTCCATTTTCACAGACGAAAATCCGAAAGAATCTACTCCACCCCCCCCAAAAAAAAACCAACCCCAATGTACTAGAACTAATAAAGTCAGAAAAGTTGCAGAAAATAAGAGCAAAACACAAAATCCAGTAAGCCTCAAAGTGTTAAACAGGCAGTTAGCATACGACCCAGGAATTCAGCCACTAGGTATACATCCCAAAATACTGAGAACAAGTGCTTGTATCCTTGTGGGTAAAGCAGCATTCCTAATAGCCAAAGATGGAAACAAGTGTCCATCAGCAGATGCATGGATGGATAGGAAAATGTGAGGCCTACATGATATACGCACATACACTGGAATGCTACAAGAATGAAGTTCTCGTATGCACAACATGGGTGAACCCTGAGAACATAATTCAAATGGAAAAAGATACAAAAAGCCAACTACTGACTATTTCAACAACACAAAATATCTACCATAGGTGAACGTCACAGAAAAGAAGAGAAAAGAAGCTTGAAGTTATTAAGCACTGGGGTGGAGTAGGGGAAATTTGGGAGACAGTGCTGACTTAGTTCCAAGTTTCTATTTAGGCTAGAGAAAAAAAAAAATAGAAACAGATGGTAGTGCTGTTTTCATATTACTATGAATGTGCTGTACAAGCTTCGTCACAATTATAAACAAACAGGAATATTGTTCTACACTACCAGCAAACAATCTCAAGAGACAATTTAGAGATCACTTTCAGTTACAAAAGCATGAAAATGAGTCAGGGACTAAATGAATAAAATATTTGGGGATAAATTTCAGATTCCATGAAGTCCCATCAAAATTCCAGTGGCTTCCTCACCTCCAGGAGTGGAAAAGCTGACCCTAAAATCCATATGTCAGCACAAGGTACTTCAATATACAAAAGAGCATTGGAATAAAAAGAGTTGGAGGACTCAGACTTCCTGATGTCCAACTTTATTACACAGTTGCAATAATCAAAATAATTTGGTATTGGCATGAAGACAAGAACAAAGCCCAATGGACGAATATTAATGATGCGCAATCTCCCTCATCTATGGCCAAGTGACTTTCAACCAAGGTGCCATTACAAGTAAACGGAAGAAAGAACTGTCTGTTCAACAAAAGGTTGCTAGTACAGCTAGATATTCACATGCAAAAGAGAGAGCCAGATGTGGCAGTCACGCCTGTAAATCCCAGCTCTTTCGATATGGAAGCAGGAAGATCAGAAATTCAAGGTCATCTGTAGCCACAAGTTGAGTTGGAGAGAAACCTGAACTATCTGAGACCCAGTTTAAACAAAACCAAAAGCAGAGGCCGACACTTACTCTGTTAGTAAAGTGCATGGCACGGAAGAATCAGGACAGCCCTTTCAGATCCTGAACAGCCACATAAAAAGCCATGCAGAGCTGTGCCAGTCTGGAACACTAGTGCAGGCAACTGGGACAGGCCCGTTTTTGCTGACGAGGCACTCTGACCAACTGGTGAGCACCAAGTTCAACAAGAGACAGTGTCTCAAGAAGTAAGGTGGAAGGGGAATATAGAATGATGCTACTGCTATGGAAACCGGTTAGGCAGTTCCTCAGAAAAGTTAAACATAGAATTTCCATATGATAGTCCTCCTCTCCTAGGTATGCACCCTACAGAACTGAACACAGAAATCTAACACTTGCATGTGAATGCTCATAGCAGCACTATTCACAGTCATTAAAAGGCAGGAACAGCCAACCATCTATCCACTACACCCTTCTCGTTCAGGATGTCATCGGCTAAGGGTGCTGCTTCCTGATTCTAGTCTGTAACTTTTTATGGTTTTATTACTGTTTTTCATAAGCAGGCTTAAATAGAGAACTTAGCAGGAAAAAGAGGTTTCACGCTATCCTTTCAATTGCCATCTTCTACTAGATTCATATTGACCTCCTTAACTATATTTTAAGTTCTCTGACAATGGGAAACCTTACATGTGTCAGTTCAGCTAGGCTAAACTAACTTTCTCAAAAATCCTGAGTGAGCTGTCCCAGAAGCAGAAAAACACACACAGAATTTTGGTTTCTTTTAAAAAAAAGTTCCGTTATGTGAATGTGTTTTTGTTTTAATCCCAGGTGTGGAATAGGGGGCTGCTTCAGATTGTCCGCAGCTACTTCACAGCAGGTGACTATGATTTGTCTCCTGTTCTTGTGCAGGAGTGTGGTTTTGCCGGATAGTTTCTGTGAGTGTGTGATACTTGGAATTCTGAAAACTTTTCCGACTGAATAAATGCCAGAGCCCTGAAAGGGGCTGAGGGGCTCTGAAGAGAGGCTGCTGCTCTCCTGCCTGGTTGCTCTTGTTTAGGTCTGACAAGAAGAAATTAGAGATCTCCTGATATCAAAGATTAGACTTGCCCCAAGGAACCTAACAACTCTAACCAGCAGGAAGTAGTCTAAAGAAGTCTACATCCCCCCTTTCCCCCTAACCTTTCTTGCCTTCCTCATGTTTGGGGGTTGGAAAGGATTGGGGTGGAGAAGGGTAGTATATATAAGAACCAGCTAACATCGTCCAAAAAATAAATGCCTACTATGTTTTTTATTGAACTTAGAAGAGCGGCTTTTAGCTAAGTGGCTGATATTTTGTATTTCATAGCTTTTTTTTTCCTTAAGCAGATATGTGTTCACTTTTGTGTTTTAAATATCAAGACTTGAATACACTGCTTGAAGTGCAGAAGGAAGAGTAAAAAAAAAAAAAACAAACAGTTGAGTCAGTGAGACAGCTCAGGCAATGAAGGTACTTATCAACCACGCCTAGCACCTTGAGTTCAATTCTTAGAACCTACACAAAGGTAGAAGGAACTGACTACAAATCTGCACCCCCCCCGGCACCTATCTTTACACATTCGTATGACACATAACACCTCCAAATGTGTGTCCATGTGTGCATGTATGAACAGTATGTTTTTAAGTTCTTCATTTTTTTCTACATGAAAATACTTTAACGTGAAATAAATCTTTAAATCAAGAGATATAAAGTTCAAAAGTATCACAAAATATGAATGATAGCTACTAATTATATGTACCTTGGAGCTAAATTTTGTTTTTTTTTTTTTAGAAATAGATCACCCTGCCCTACTTTCTAGTCACTGGTTCCAACAACGGCTAGACTACACTTATTATTTAAGACTATCAACTAAATAAGCACTTGTTAATTAGGTTTCTTACATTATCAGTGAATATAGATTTCAAGTCTGTGCAGAAAAATAATCCATACTGATTTTTACTATTGAAGTTTTGAATTAAGGAGATGGCAATGATTCACAAATTACTTAATCACAGAACTTTGTCAAAGAAATCACTCAACTTTTTGTTTTGTTTTGTTTTTCAACCCTGGCTGTCCAGGAACTCAGTCTGTAGGCCAGGCTAGCCTCAAATTCAGAGATCCAGCTACTTCTACCTGTTGGAATAAAAGGCATGTGCTATCACTGTCCAGCTTGAAGCTACTTAAAAAGCTGGAGAAAGAATGTTCTTGGCCTTGAACTAATTCTATCATGATTTGCATAATAAGGGATTTAAAAGTCACCCTATAAAAGCCTAATAAATAATGACACTGACTGAAATGAGGAAACTGAAAAGAAGCATACAGAAAAGAGGTGGTACAGAAAAGCTGAACTTGTTCCCTAACAAGGAACCCAAGATGATCCTGATAATTTGAATGTGGTCAACTGGAAAAGCAGCCTGGGGAACAAATCCTCTACAGAAGGTAGAAAGGATGCTTTAGAAACTGAGTCAGGCCCAGGCATGGTGGTTCAGGCTTTAATATCAGCACATAAGAGGTAGGAACAGGTAGAGGCCAGCCTGGTCTATATATCAAGTTCTAGGCCAGTCAAGACCTAAAATGGAAGTCCCTATCTAATAAAGAAAGCAAGAAAGGAAGGGAGGGAAGGAAGAACAGAAGGGAAAAATAAAAAGACAAAGCAAGCAAAAACAAAACAAAACTGAGAAAGAATGAGGCAAAGTCTTCAGTGTAGACAGATCTTAAGGGAATCCTAATGAGTATTTCTTTACTCTAGTAACTAAGAAACAGACATAAAACCAAACCTAGATGAGGAAGATGAAAATTAAAGCATCTAGGAAGCCAAAAATAGTCCAAATTCTTGTAGTTTCCTAAAGAAGCCATATCTACCTGGAAAATAACACACATTTCTCTTGTTGATATAGAAATATGGGTAGTTTTTCCTATCAATAGATTAGTAGATGGTCTTGGCTGCTCATGTCTGTAATTCTCATAAATCAGAAACTGGAGTAGAAAGAATGTCACAAGTTCAAGGCCCACCTGTACTACAGAGTAAGGTTCAGTATATTACATTGTCTCAAAATAAATAAGTAAATAAATAAAGACTAGCAGATTCTGAAATACAAAACATAAAAGCATAACTACAAAGAAGTAATGTTTTAATGAGACTTGCAGTATTTCAGAAAATTAATTAGACCAGTAATAACAACAACAACAAAACCAGGTCAAGAGCAGAAACCATGTCAACTAATGGTTCTATGTGACTACTTCTATAAACAGGACAAAGGATATTTTTCCTTACTAATGATTCCTATTATCTTTGCTCTAAGCCTGAGGTTCAGTGACATCTCATCAGTTTCCATAACCTGCAGTAAATTAATGTCATTTCAGAGAATAAATCCCTTAGAAATGGATTATGATGAAAAAAATGCAAAGTTATTTCCAGATTTTACATTAAAATCCTAAGCTTTACGATTTTAAGTAATAAAAATTTACACAGAAGAAGCAGGAACTTGGACTTACCAGGGTCCCAGACAAAGAGGATGGAGCCAGTCCTGATGAGACTTGATAGGCTAGAGTCAGTTAGTATGGGGCAGGGGGGGTGAGGGGAGGACTCCCCTTTCTGAGGACTAGGAGAGGAGGATGGGAGGAAGAGAGAGGGAGGATGGGACTGGAGGAGACAAGGGAGGAGGCTATAATCCAGATGTAAAGTGAATATATTTTTTAAAATAAATTTAAATTAAAAAAGCAGGAATATCAAAATATTTATTTAAATACAGAGGAAAGCAATGATGGAGAAAATAATATAACAAACTTCTATTCTACTTGACTGTCTTAATCTCTTTGATCTTTGTTTTAAGATTGTAATTCACATAAAAGTAAAAACTAAAGAAAAAACTTGCTTTATATAATGTGGTTTAATAAAAATAAAAAATAAAAAGTTATTTAGCCAGGCATAGTGGGGCACACCTTTAAACCCAGCACTCACTCAAAGGCAGAGGCAGGTGGATCTCTGAGTTTGAGGTCAGCCTGGTCTACATAGCAAGTTCAAGGACAACCAAGGCTACACAGAGAAACCTTGTCTTGAAAAAAAGAAAAATGAAAAAGAAGAAAAAGAAACAAATTAGTTTTGTTTTAGTAGGAAATACTGCACGGTTTTAGATGGCAGCCATTTGCCCAAAGTAAATATACCCCCTACGCATGAAAAAAGCTGTTAAACTGGTGATTGGTCACTGGCTTTTCCTCAAATATTGCCTTAATATAATTTGATGTTCATAAAGTCCAGAAACTGTTTTGTTTGGTTTGTTTTGTTTTGGAGAAAAGCAAAAAGAATCACTGTATATACTCCTGTCAGGTGTGATAGCTCATATCTGAATACTCGCTCTTGAAAGGATGAAGCAGAAGAATTGCTACATCTTTAAGACCAACTTAAGCTACATGGTAAATTCCAGGACACCCTGAACAATAGTGTGAGACACTAGCTCAAAAAGAAGAAAGAAACTGGCCTCGGTGGTACACGCCTGTAATCCCAGACTTTAGGAAAGCAGAGGCAGGCGGATCTCTGAGTCTGAGGCCAGCTTGGTCTACAGAGTCCAGGACAGCCAGGGCTACAGATAGAAACCCTGTCTCAGAAAAAGAAAGAAAGAAAAAAAAAAAAAAAAAACAAAAGAAAAAGAAGAAAGAAAAAGGAAGGGAGAGAGGAAAAGGTATGCTGCTAACAATAAAATATGGAATATGGTCAGACAAGATGGCTCATGCCTATAGTCTGAGTACTCCACTCAGGTGGCTAAGGCAGAAAGCCTAAGGCAGCCTGGGTCTCAAAGTGAGTTTGGGAAATGGATTACATACATTACGAGGACAACCACTATTTTAGTTAGGTTTCTATTGCTCTGAAGAGACACCATAATCATGCAACTCTCATAAAGGAAAACATTTAATTGGGGCTGGCGTACAGTTTCAGTGGTTTAGTCTATTATCTTCACGGTGGGAAGCATGGTGTCATGCAGGCACACATGGTACTAGAGAGTAGCTGAGAGTTCTACATCTGGGTCCAAGGGCAGCAAGAAGAGACAGACACTGGGCCTGACTTGAGTATCTGAGACTTCAAAGCCCACCCCAGTGACGTACTTCCTCCAACAAGGCTACACCTACTCACTCTAATAAGGGCACATCTCCTAACATTATCACTCAGTATAAACCTATGGGGCCAATTTCATCCAAACACCACACCCCCTCTCTCCAAAAAAATTAAAAAACAACAATGGAGCCTTATAACAAAAGATAAATTGTGTCAATTGAGTAATAAGCAACTAAGAATGCCTGTATCCTCAATTCAGAGAAATGGAGATATTTGTTAGTAGTGTTTTAGGGTGACTATTGCTGTGATGAAGCGTCCTGAACAAAAGCAATTTGAGGCGAGGGACAAGGTTATTGTTTTTGTTTGTTTGTTTGTTTGTTTGTTTCACTCATACTTGAACATAACAAACAGTTCATTATCATATTCAGCAAAGGGAGGAACTCAGAGGCAGGAGCTGATGCAGAAGCCATGGAGGGGTGCTGCTTACTGGCTTGCTCAGCCTGCTCTCTTATAAAACACAAGGCCACCACCCCAGGGATAGCACTACCCACAAAGGGCTGGGCCCGCCCCCAATGATGACTAATTAAGAAAATGCCCTACAGCTGGATCTTATGAAGGCATTTTTTTTTCAATTGAGGTTCCCTCCTCTCAGATGATTCCTGCTTGTGTCAAGTTGACATAATACTTGCCAATACAACTAGTAAATATTGAGTCAATTCCATACTGCCACTACAATCTCATTTCTTTTCAACACATAAAAGAAAAAAAATGGCACATTCTAGATTAACTACATTTAGTAAAAAAAAAAAAAAAAAAAAAAAAAAAATCTTGTGACCATTTATTTCACTTAGAGGTTAATTAATACATGGCTCATTGCAATACATGGATTTGTTCACCTCTCAATCCTCATCACAGGTGCTCCTATAATTTTTAGACTACTGATAAATACTGGTTCAAGATCTTCTGTCCTACCCTCCTTTGGATTTCAACAACCCATTCATTCAGCTCTGTACTCCCTCAAGTAAGCATCCTATCATTTCAAAACTCCATTTCTCTTTCAAGGTAGCTACTTCTGGAGGCAAAACAAAGCCTGGATTCACCACTTAACAGATACATGATCATGGCCTTTTTCTATGGTTCATATATTACTGGTTCCTTATCTGCAAAATGGGGACAAAAAGGACTGCTGTCATATACTAGTCATACGACAGTATATGACAGCACTTAATATGTGGTGTTTATTATAGGGTTTATTTTTTTTAAACATTTTTCAGTTTATTTTACCTTGTGTGCATGTGTGTGTGTTGTGGTATGTGCAAGCACATGAATTCCAGTGTCCACAGATGCTAGAAAGGTTGAATCACCCTGGAGCTAAAGTTACAGGCTTGTAAGCCACCTGATGTGGGTGCTGGGGACCAAACTCGGGTCGTCAGGAAAAGTGGGGTAGGAGGAATCACATACATATGAATAAAAAGAATACCACCAAGGTACTTGTGTAGGGTAAAGGCTAAAAAGAAAAAACAGTACATCTTCCAAATATGAGCTGTCATTAGGCATTATAAGCAGAAGCTTAGTTATTGCTAAGAGTTTTTCATATACATATCAATGTGTATATACAACAAAAAACAGAAGTTATCAAAAAACCTCGAGCTGTATATTTTCAATTGGGCAGCATTTCAATAAGCTAAAAAAAAAAAAAAAAGACAAGAAAAGAAAAAAAAAAAATAAACACTTGCTACCAAACCTGAGTTTAATCCCCAGAACCCATGAGGTGGAAGGAGAGAACCTACTCCTGTAAACTGTCCTCTGACCTCTACACGCACACTACAACAAGGAGGGGTACATGGGAGGGTTTGAAGGG
This sequence comes from Meriones unguiculatus, assembly GCF_030254825.1. NCBI lineage: Eukaryota > Metazoa > Chordata > Mammalia > Rodentia > Muridae > Meriones > Meriones unguiculatus. Next base: position 139,729,672 of record NC_083369.1, on the reverse strand, counting down.
GAAAAAGGAATGTCGAAAATGATGTAATTATAATCCTAAAAAGAAAGTCTTAAAAAAACAAACATAGTCTTTGGCCTGGAATAGCCCATCATACTATATCCAGAAAAGACAAGGCATACTTGATCTCTGAAATGTCTTATCAAATATAAAGTGGTCTTTTTCATACTTGCTTAGATATATAATATATTATGAATTATATACTTAATTATATAATACATGATTATCAAAATATACTATTTATAATTATATATATATATTTCCATGCCTAACAATGGCTAACATATGCTTGCAAAACAGATTCACTGTATAATCATATATATATATACAATGCATAAATCTTTAAGCATCTCATTAAGATGTTGAATATGCAAATATATTGGTACAATTATTTTTCATATAATGAACTAAAAAAGAGGATCACATATATTTTAACTATAACATGAACTCCAGAGTAATCTGTTCATTTGATTCTAAAACATAAATCCTATGAGGCACATCAGATTCTCTATTTTTATATAATAGATCATAGATTTGAAGGTCTGGTTTTAGCTGGGAAAAGGATATACTCTAACAAGTCAAATGACTAAACAGCTGCCGATGCTAAAAAGAGTTTCATATTATTCTGAGTTAGGCACTAATTTATGCTTTAAATTTTCCATCCTGTGATAATCGTTTTAGATGCACGAAAGGGAAAAGCAACCATACTTTGAATGCTGATCTGAGTCTCTCATTTAGTGACGAGCAGAAAAACATACATTTTAGATGCAAGCCCCAGCTGACTGGCTTGAACCTGGAATTCCTTACCCTCCTGCTTCCATCTCCTAAATGCTGGGATTACAGCTGTGTGCCACCAGGCCTGGTTCATGCTGTACTGTGGATTAACCCTAGGTTTTCCTGCATGCCAGGTGTAAGCACTCTACCAAATGAGTGGTACACCTCCAGCTGGAGTATTTTTATCTTTCCACTCACTTGTTTGTTAGAATACTGTCCTTATATACACTTGGATTTGATAACACATAGTACTAGCAACACAGGCCTGAAGAAGAGCAGTTAGGAGTGAGAAGCCTATGGCCCCAGGAAATCCATTTGGAATATGAACATTGATCCCTTCTGACTGTATGTACATCTCTCTGAGTTATAAGGAGGTATGCACCTTAGTTTTCTTGCCCTTATGATCTACATGAAAGGGTTACTTTAAAAACTAACTCTTGAGTTTGCTGCAAGCGAAACTGCATCTTGCTAGGTATGGCAACTCATGCTTTGTAAGCTCGGTGCTTAGAAGGTGGAGGAAGAAGGATGTGGTGTTCCAAGTCATCCTCAGCTCCACAGGAAGTTTGCCAAGAGCCAGGACTCCATGAGACCCTCTCTCAAACCACTTCCCCTCCAAAATAAAAAAAAAGGCTAAATTTAGGTCAATGAATGACAAAAACTAGCAGAAAATATTTAAACTACACACATACATATATATGATAAGCAAGTAATACATATGTGTGTATGTATACGTGCATAGATATGTATGTAGACATGTCACTATCTCCTAAATCCTTCTGACCTAAACCCCACCACTAGGACTAAGTACAGCTGTAGCCTATTTCATGGGGTGCTTGCCTCATATTCACAATGGCTTCAATCCCCAAACACTGCATAACCTGGCTGTGGTAGACGCAAGTGATTAGATGTTCGCTGCCATTCATTCCTTGGCTACACAGTGAGCTTGAGGCCAGCCTGGGATTTCTGAGGCTTTGTTTTAAGAAGTAATAATAAAGGGTAAAACCCACAACTAGAAATGGAAGCTTCTATTGACAATACAGAACAAAAAAAGAGTCATAGCAGAAAGGGACATATTATGTTCACAAAAGAGTCAAATTGAACTTGGAAACTAACCTCCTATTTTTTCAAAAGTAATGCCCACCTAAGAATGCTTTTAGCTTTGGCAATTTATTACAACTCAAGGAAACTCATTAAAAGAAGAGCATTTCATTAGGGAGCTTTTCATTTTTTTTTAATTTCAAACTACAGTAATACGTCTTAACGAGGTATTCAATGCACTAAATTTATTTTGATTGCATTTATTTTAACTTCTTAATCATCCTTAATCAAGAGCCAGTAGCATTCAAGCAATTTTTGAGGCTTAGTTACTGACAAAGATCTGCAGATAAGTTTTCAACATAAAAATAATTCAAACATCCAAATTCAAGAATTGAGAAGTCATTGTATTAAAAAAGATCCATGATGTAAAACACAAAACCATATTGTAATGGATTCTAAAATCAAAAAGTAGCAAGTATTTATACGGAAAAGCCAACATAAAAGCTTTCATTATTTACAGATACATAATGGATGTACTAATGGATGATACATTCAAATGATTACATGTTTTGAGATGATTAAATGTTTTGAGTCCAGTAGCTGAACTCATTTCAGATCCAAACTGCATCAGTAAAAAGGAAAAAAAAATCACAAAATATTAAGGCTGTGATCTTAAAATTAATACAAAATAGCATGAGGCTAAATACTAATACTTTGACTGGATACATTCTAATAAAAACATAGTCTCTGAGCAAGATGCACTCCGCAAGAAGCAGCTATGAAACTTCAGGTACTTTATGAATACTTTATGGTTGATGTAGTGAAGAACCTATAATCCAACTGACTTCGAGAGCGATGCACTACAGCCAGTCCTCATAACTACACACTACTGTCCCAAACCCCAGGACACAGCCAAACATCTGCCCATTCACTACCTTTCAAAACCTAGATGGGAATCCATCAGAAAATCAACTGAGTGTGAATGAGAAATCACACCCAAAACTCCTTGTTCATGTGTAACTGAATATAAATTTAATAGGCCACTGTTTTGCTTCCTTCTTTCCATCCAACCTCTTTCTTCCCATTATACAACTTTTCGCCTATACACAAATACGTTGGCTTAGAAAACAGCATTTGACAGGAGAGAAATAAGTTAATGATCACTTACCACGATCATGTTTATCCCAAAGGTGCCTTTCCTCTGGGTTTACATATCAATCCTATTTCATTAAGAGTCACTATCAGAACCAGACAATTTTAATTAAATGCTCACGGATAAAGAACATTGCTTCAGTTTCAAAACAGCTGAAATACATACATAGTTTTCCTTATAAAAATCATGTACTTGCCTTGTGTCTGCATTTAAGTACAACTCCATAGGCTCCTATAATTAAAAAGAAGTAAGCAATCAGAGACATGCACACAAACTATTATTCTGTGTTTATATAGCTTATTAGCCTATGTTCGAACAACAACACCTACGACAATATTCTAGAGTGATGGCATCATGAGCCACATACAAATACAGCAGGGATTTCTTACTATGGTTTGTATAAACCAAGAGTATTTTGAAATGTTTCTTTTTTATTTTTATTTTTTTATGCACTTATTTTTTTATTTTTTATTTTTTTTATCAGTTACATTTTATTAACTCTGTATCCCAGCCGTGTCCCGATCCCTCATTCCCTCCCAATCCCTCCTTCCCTCCCTCCCTCATCTCCACCATGCCCCTTTCCAAGTCCACTGATAGGGGGGACCTCCTCCCCATTCATCTGATCCTGTTTTATCAGGTATCTTCAGGACTGGCTGCAAAGCCCTCCTCTGTGGCCTAACAGGACTGCTCCTCCCTTCTGGGGTGGGGAGACCAAAGAGCCAGTCATTGAGTTCCTGTTAGAAATAGTCCTTGTTCTCCTCACTTTGGGAAACCAATTGGTTACTGAGCTACCACAGTGGAGGTTCTAGGTTATATCAATATATGGTCCTTGGTGGAGTATCAGTCTCAAAAAAGACCCATGTCCAGATATATTTGGTCCTTGTGGAGCTCCTATCCTTTCCCCATCAGACTAACTCCCCTTCTTTCTTATGATTCCCTGTACTCAATTTAAAATGCCACACACACATTTTTATTGTAGGCAAGACAGTGTCAAATAAATCAATAAATAGACCACAAGGCTATAGGCTACGTGAACTGAGCATGGTGGTGCACACTGCAATCACAGCACTTAGGAGGCTGAGGCAAGAGGGCTGCCATCAGCGCGAGGCCCAGCCTGGACTACAGAGTGAATACCAAGCCGACCAGGGATACACAGCAAGACAACATCTCAAAACATGTATGTATTGAGCAAATAAAAATCAACTCAATAAGTTTTAGCAAACTTAAAACTTAAAAGCTACTAATTCCCCAAGAGTAAGGACAAACACAGATCCTACCCAAATACGCTCCTAGGGGTCAAGTCTCTTCTAGAATACTGTAATTTTATTTCCTAACAGGCAAAATATGATAGGTTGGAGCTAGGGGTGAGGTTCACTGGGATAGTGCTTTTCTTCCCCTGGGTTCTATGTCCACTATCTCACACACACACACACCACCACCACCACCACCACCACCACCACCAACAACAACAACAAAACCTACCAGCCTCAGGAATCTCACTAAACAATAAGACTTGCTACCCTCTAACCACAAAAGTTCAGCCCCACGCACTCCCACTGTCTCTGCTTTATTCTGACATAACCTCTTCCTATCTCTTGAGTTACTCATCCTGTTATGGAGATGATCAATTCACCTCGCTAGAGGCAGAACAAAGGAACACTACCATGGTAGGAAAGCACCCTGGAAACTGAGGTTAAAGTTCCAAGGGGAAAAATCTAATCAAAGCAATCATGACATAACATATATGATGATGGAGGGCTTTAAGAAACACTACAAATGTTTTTATAACTAGAGAGGCAAATCCTGCATGCTATTATGAGAAGGGGGTGGACTTGAGTGAGACAAAGCTGGGAGACATGTCTCCAAGGGTCTAGGACACCTTACGTGGCTCCTTCAGTTTGGTAGAGAGGCATAAATCTTAGAATGCTAGTTAAGATGGAACCAGCACACAGAACTCCACAATCATCAGAAAACTGTCAGCTCACAGCCCACTTTCCCACAGGAACGTATACTTGACAGATGCATTTCCTACCACAAAACCAACGGAGGCAGTTTACAAGCAAAAAGGAAAGCACTGATGTCTGGATGTAACTTAAATGAACAGAATTTAAACCGACATAAAAAGATGATATCATTAACATATGCTGGGAAAAAATAAGGCTATCATCTAGACAGTCAGACCCAGACTTTGAACATTCCAACCTTGTTATGCTCTAACCACCCTTTCCCCTTTATTGCATGAGTCTTTAACTGACAAAAAGGCAAATTTTATAAACCAGGTAAGATAATGATAATGAGTTTTTGTTACATAAATCAATGACAAAATGAAAAGGAGTTAACTAGCGAAGGAAGGAGGACCATTTTTTGGTATGGTTTGAACTTCAAACCTTGAAACAAGCACCCAATCAATAATCATATTCTTATTGTTTCCATTTACTTGAGAAGGATTTGCCAACCTATTATTAAAATCTTCAAGAGCTCTGTAAAAATTAAAAATTTTTGACATTCAAATTTTATTTAAAAAACCCAAAATACAAAACTTTTGTAACATCTGCTTTTTTATAAAAGCTAAGAAATCACATTTCCACTGATATTCTATTAAAATCATGTTTTACAAATTTCTGTAAAGTTATCTCTAAGAGTCAAAATGACTAAGCAAGAATATCAGCATGATTTCTTTTTCTAAGTGTCAATTTTTGAAAAATTAATTATACTTTATCAAATCAATAGTATTGCAGGGTTATAAAAGTATCATGTTGGTCAGATGGAAGGGGAGGAGGACCTCCCCTATCAGTGGACTGGGGGAGGGGCACAGGAGGAGAAGAGGGAGGGAGGGCAGAATTGGGAGGGGACTATAGCTGGGATACAAAGTGAATAAATTGTAATAAATAAAAAATTAAAAAGCATCATGTTATACATTACAAGGAAAGAAAAATTAATGGTATTAAAACCATTCCATTTATACTGATTAAGATGTTAAAAAATATAACCAAACCATGTACTTGAAAACTTGTAAACTACGATCTGTCATTCTCAAAGAATAACAATGGAAGTTATTTATGTATTTGTTTACCATATCGTAACTCAAAGTTAGCATATACAAATAAATTTAAAGTTATTTAAAATAAGATTGGATGATTTAAAATGTAACAATAACAAAAATATATAGACTAAAGAAACTATACTAGTGAAAAGAATGAAATCAGGTCAGTTTTAGAATATAGCTGATTGCCAGGTGCTCATGCCTTTAATCCCAGCACTCCTGAGGCAGAGGCCGGTAGATCTCTAATTTCAAGGCCAGCCTGGTCTATGAAGTGAGTTCCAGGACAGCAAAGGCTACACAGAGTAGCTTGGTCTAAAACTAGTTTTCACTTGGAGAGTAAGAACCACATAGCTGAAGAACAGTTTTATTTTTATTGCTACACACTTAGGTGCATATCTGAATTAAAATGCTAAATTGAGCGGATCTGAATAATTTTTTTGGTGATGTATAAAATTATATAACTCTCCAAAGTTCAAATGTAAAATTCTAACTTACCTTCACCTACAACCCCAAGGATCTCAAATTTATTCATCACATTACCGATGTTAGGAATCTTCATGAAGACAAACTCCTCTTTTGATGTAAGCCATAAAACATGGCACCAAAAAAGGAACTTCTAAAAAGTCCCAACGAAGAAATTCTCAAAACTTGGCAAGAAACTTTCATACATTTGTTCAATGGTGAAATATTAAATAAGTCCCTGAAAGAACAAACAGAATGAAATGCCATTAGTATTATGGTACAATACTCAACCTATCACATCCTTTTTAAATGATTTTTAATCCGTGTTAATGTTTCATATGCTGAAAAAAAAAAGGAGGAAGAACTTCCACTGAAATGAACCTCTTAGTATTTAAAATTAATACCATAACCACAATTAGGGAAAGACCAGTTAACTTTTGAAAATAGTACTTTACTTACTGTTTCAATCTAAAAACAAAAACAAAAACAAACATTGTACTCAAGCACACTCAACCACTTAGATCTTAGAGGTTTTTCTTTAACACTGATCAAAACTTTAATTAAAGACAGAGTCTCACTATGTAGCCCTGGCTGGAACTCAGAGATCCACCTCTGACTCCAGTGTGCTGAGACTAAAGATGTGTGCCATCACACCTATCTGACAAAAAACTTCTCTATCTATATTCTCGAATTGAACAGGTAAGTATTCAGAGAATAATGAGACCTCTATTTCTGTTTTTATTTTTTTTATTTACTCTTTGGTAATTTCATACATGAATACATCTCACACACATGCAAACACACACACACACACACACACACACACACACACACACACACACACCCCTAACCTGCTTCCCCTCAACCCAAACCTTGAACTCCTCCTAGACACCCACCACCACTTTCCTTTCCCAACTTCATATTTTTTTTCTTTTGACTAATCCACAGAATCTAAGAGCATAGCCTGCATGTTTATGGGTATAGGGCGCCATCCACTGGAGCATGGACAACCTACCCTTGGCCACATCCCTGAAGAAAGTTGACAGTGTCTATCAACTGCCAATGTCTTCTCTGCTAGGGGTAGGGCCTTATCAGCTCTATCTTCCCCAGGCTGAAAAGAGATCTTCATTTCATAATCTCACAAAAGGAAAATGTAATATGAAAGGGCAAGAAAAAGATATAAATGTTTATGTCCCCACATATACATATTCCCTAGCTCTGTGCCCTGAGGGAGCATCTAAGTAATAGCATACCAACAGTGCTGAGCCCAATGTATACTCTTAATGAAGATTCCCAGTTCCTTGGAGAAGTGACTAATTTAAGACAAGTGCAGAAACAAAATGCAGAGCCAGAAAGTAAGGAAATGTTCATAGAACAATCAGAGCATTTCAAATGGACTCAGGAGCCAAGCTAAATTGACTCATATTGGCCATATGAGTAATAATCTCAACAGTTAAACATAAAGATATTAATAAATTATATTCTGGAGAATAAAATAAAAACATGTCTATAAATACATGCAAGCAAAACTTTTTTTATGAAGTTTTATCACAAATAATAAAGGTAGTGATAGAATTACAAGATCTCCATTTGACAGTCATTCTAGTAATAATTACTTTAGGTAAGTGTCATCAATATGTGCTAAAACTTATATTTGAAAGTTACCATCTATCCACAAGGCACCTATTAATTACAAAAGGACAAAGAGCAGTTTTATATTGAAGAATCCTGCCATGTGCACTATAATTAAGTGATCAAAGTTAACCTGGTCAATAACGGAAGAAATCAACATTACCTGTCTCCTAAGAGAACACATTACATCACTACTTCTATGGCAATTCTAGCAGAAATGCAAAGCCTAAATAAATCTAACCAGGTGTGGTGTTTATGACTGTAATTTCAGCACTTGGGATGCTGAAGCCAGAGGATATGAAGTTCATACCTAGACTTGGTCAGATTGTGTGTTCAAGGGCAAAACAAAATCAAACAAAATTTAAATGCTTATAGATTAGACATTACTGATTTTGATAATACTTAGGTTATGGAAAACAATGCTCTAGCTTTTTTGTTTGTTGTAGTTGTTTTGTTTAAAAAAAAAACTTGCACTACTTCTACAACAATAACAAACTAAAAATGTTTTAAAAGAAATAAATTTAAATAAAGAAAATTCTTTGTTGCCTATACAATCTCAAATTTAAAAAATAAGAGTACCCCATGTGATATGTAGCAGGAAGTATTCTTCTGAACATAATGGTGGAAATGTAAACTAGGACAAGACGTATAATTAAAATGTTCATAATTAATTGCTATTTAAATGTTCTTATTCTGATAAAGAGATGTGACCATAGAGAACCTGCAACAGAGAGAGAGTGAAACATCCCTTTAATCTCAGCACTCAGAAAGCAAAGGCAAGAGGATCTCTATGTGTTCAAGGCTAGCCAAGTCTGCACAGTGAGATGTTATCTCAAAAGAAAAAAGAAAGAAAAAAAGAGTACCTGCAATCAATAACCTTAAATGTGACTTATCAGACATAGTTTTGTTTTAATTAAATACAATGGGGTGGAAAGATGGCTCAGATGGTTCAGAGAACTTTGTTTTAACAAAGGATCCATGTTTTGTTCCCAGCACCTACAAAAGCTGCTCACAAATGCTTACAACTCTAGCTCCAAACGATCCAGTGCCCTCTTCTGGCCTTCTGGGGTACTGCATGCATGCGAACACATCAATAAAACAATGAATTCTAGCTATTAATATTTAGCTTTAACATTATTAAAACATCTTGTTAGATTCTAGGCCTCCCAGAAAAGTATAGAGCACATGCACATACACAGACTGATAAAATATAGAGGATTCAAAAGAGATACAAAGCAGAAACTACAGATACTATCTATAAATGTAAAAGGAAGTCAGGAACGGTGGTGCATGCCTGTAATCCCAGAATTCAGAAAGAAGGTAGAGGAAGGAGGCCAGCCTGGACAACAAAATGCACATAATGAAAGAAAATAACCAACTACCAAGGGATGTTCTCTGACCACACATGTATACATAGACAGAAATTACATGATATATATGATACAATGTGAGGAAGAGAAATGGGAAGAGTGAGAAGGGAAGGGATATTAGTTCACATTCCATCATCTTGTCTAAAAGAACAAGTCCTTTCCTACTTACCTACCCTACATGGGACACTCATTTTTTTTTAAAGTTTCAGATACCACAGGTAGCAAAGGTAATTTCTTTGTTTACATTTATTTCTTCCTTTTAAAGCAGTTATTGTTTTTAGAAGTCTGGTTTAGGAAGAAATGGGAGGGGACGGGAGCAAAGGAGGAAAAAGAAAACTGACAGGATAATAACTGGTAAACTGTTAGAAGTTTAAGGGTCTAACAAGGCAGCTGAACATAGGCTTCATATATGAATATCAATTGTATTTGTCAGCCAGTAAAAAACAAATAGTAGACCACATTTACAAGAACCAACAGAAGAATTTAGGATTCAGCATGACAAAACATATCTGAGATCTCTAATGCAAACACATAAAACTGTATTTAAAGAAAAAAGAAAACCTAAATAAATAAAAAGAAATTTCTTCCACCTAAACACAATTCTTCAACACAGTGGTTCTCAATCTTCCTAATGCTGCAACCCTTTAATGCAGTTCCTCATGTTGTGGTGACCCCCACCCAGAAAATATTTTCATTGCTACTTCCTAACTGTAATTTTGCTATGGTTACAAATTGTAATAGAAATATTTTTGGAGACAGAGTTTTATCAAAGGGGCTGTGACGCACAGAATGAGAACTGCTGCTTTAAGAGGCTACTATACTATTCAGTGAAACTTACGGGACAATCATGTGTTGCTGTTGTTTATGACATGGATGTCACAAGTATAGCCTAAGCCTCAAACTCATGGCAATCCTCCTTCCTTAGCCTCTCATGTGCTGGGGTCACAGGCATATGTTTGATTATCTGTCTTGTAATGCTACAGTTTTGGGGGAAGGAACCCAAGCTATTTTATTATTTATTTTGAAATTCATTTCAGATTGTCTCCCATGTCCCAGGGAATAGGTAAGTAAGACCCACATGGAAAACACTTGCCACACAAGCTTGATAACCTAAGTTCAGATCCCTGGAGCCCACAGTGAATGAAAGTCTAGACCTCTGACCTCTACTCTCATGTCACCATAGTAAACACACACAGACACACAGACACACACACACCATACAGACCCAATAATAATTAACTGGCTGAAAAAACACACAAGGCCACAGTGAATAAATAAGCCAGGCCCTCACTGTCATAGAGCTTTTTATTTGTGCAGAAGGAGGAAAACTCCAAGATTATCATGAGACAAAATATAAGTAGCAAAGGAAGAAAACTGGAATGATTGCTCAAAGAGGGATGGCTTTTCTACAAATGTGACCATGGAGATTGCAGTGATTAAGAAAATAAAAAACAAACAAACAAACAAACAAAAAACCAAGCCATCTGAAGATGCACAACAATTATGTCCAGTTAAAAGATGCTCAGAGTACTTATAAGAGTTAATCTTCACTAAGGGTAATTTGAAAGATCCAGAACATTTCTCAATATCTTCTCCTCTGACAATTACGGTTCAGTTCATTCTAAAGGAACTGGGGTGAAAATTAAATGATGTCCACTAAGGAGACCCAGCACCCAAAACACATCCACAGCAAGATATACAGGAAAGATTTGTTACCACCTAGTCTCTGTGGCAACCCAGACAGGGTAAACTGAGAAACCCAATTTAAATATGGCAGCACATACATAACACAGGTATCAAAACCTGTGTGTTAACTACCAGTATTCATACTGAGACAAAAAAAAAAAGAAAAAAGAAAAAAAAAAAAACCTGTGCCAAATTTAGCTGAATAACACTGATTAATCTTGAAAGAGAAAAAAAAAATGGTACGAAAGCAGACACTTTAGCTTCTGTTAATGGCAAATTATGTAACTTGGATGAAATGTGTCTCTGAGGACAAATACAAATGCTGGGGAAAATACTTTTTTAAAAAAAAGAACTTGAAAGATCTGATAGTTAACAAGATTATAAAGAAGTATCTGGTTCATATCAAGGCAAAAGAATAAACATGGAGAGGTAGCCCAAACCACTCCAAACTGTTCTGATCCCTTTTGGAATTTGAAGAAACAAACAAAAACAAAAAAAAAAAGAAAGAAAGAAAAGAAAGAAAGAAAAACAGGTTGCTTATGAAATCCTTATAGATATAGGGCACGGATATCAAAGACAAAGGTTTTTCAAAAGGACAAAGTGTGCTACGTCACCACTCATTTGAAACTGAAGCCTAAAAGAGCTGGCTATATTCTCAGAACAAAGGAAGCCAACAATACGTCAGTCCTTGGACGGACCAGAACGGTGGCCTCATGTCATCCCAGTGATCTAGATAAAACCTCTAAATGTACCTTGTAATGAAATGGTTCCACATTCAGATTGGTGTTATCACTTCTTGTCTTAGGTAAAGTGAAAGGGGGATTTTTTTGCCGGGGGGGGGGTGAACTGCACTGATCTAAAACCCATTATAGCAGCACAAATCATTTCTCATTTACAGTGTACAGAATGGAAACAGAGATACAGAGAAATCCAAGGTGAGATCACACAAGCAAGAGTTAACAGAAACAGCTGAAACAGAAAGTGACTCACAGGGATCTGAAGTAGTCAAATGAGCAAGATAGCCCATGAAATAACTACAAGATTAATGTAGCAAAAACCTTTAAGAAAAAGGCAAGCATTTTAACTCAAACAATGAATCAGAATACTAAAACGGCACAATAATACAAAAAAGAACACAACGAAAAACAAAAATGTCAGCATTCAGAAGATCCTAGACGGTTTCTAAAAACACCAACTTGCCTACATAATCTTTTTCTCAAAATTTCTACCACATATACATCTATAAAACTGATGGCATGCTAGGTCACAATGTAATTCAAATCAAACTAGAAGGCCAAAATCAGAATACATTCTCTCTCCATACCTAAAACATGTGAGAAGTCAAACACAAAAGAAATAATTGGAAAATATTAACATATTTGAAAATTAGTAATTCCCACAATATCCCATTAGTGATTCAAAAAATAAATCATAACACTTAAAAATCACGAAGTCACAAATTTATGGCAAGAAGCTAAATCAATGCTTATAAAGGAAACTGCCAGGGGACAAAGAATGAAAGGCCTTAGGAGGTAAAGGCTCTTAGAACCAAACTTTACAAGCTGAGTTCAGTCCCCAGGACCCAGATCACGGAATGAGAGAACCAGCTTTTGCAGATTGTCTTGTCCTCTGACGTCCACACATGTGACACAAAGCTACACCTACACAAAAGAAGTGTTCGCTTGTTCGTCTATTTAAGAAGGAAATTAAGAATCTAATGTAAATACATCAGATAATGCAACAACTTAAAATAATGAACTAAGCACCAATCTCAAGGTTAAAAGACTACATATGATGAATATAGAAAAATCAGTCATGCCAGAAATTCCTAAATTAGGAAACACATTTAAGAGACTTTTTAAAAAGGCAAAGTTGGACCTTGGAAATCAAAGTTACAATTTACTTAAAAAAAAAAAAAAAGCTAGAAATGGTAGAATAGGAACACACCTGCAACCCCAGCATTTGGGAGGGTGAGGCAGGAAAACAGAGTCTGTGGCCAGTCTGGGACTGCATAGAGAAATCTATTTACCAAAAGAAAAAAAAATACAATAGGCAGAGTATCAACCTCATAATGTCCTGAACAGAATACTCAACCATGCCAGGGTACACTTCTGCCCCACAAAACTGTGGGCCATTTTTCAGAGGTAACCTAGTGGTAAGTTGTTATATAACAGAAAACTAATAAAAACAAGAACATTTGTCCTTTTATGAACAATTTTAAAACAGGAAAGCTAAACCACAAACTATATTATGCATAGATGTAACTATAGTATTGTTACAAAAATCAAGATATTAATTACCTCTAGGGACCAGTAAAATGGATAAGAGACATATACCAAGATGGTCTTTCGGTGATGCCATTTCTGTTTCCTTTTTTTATGTTGTTGTAAAATATTTTTTAAAATTTTTTATTTATTATTTATTACAATTTATTTTCTTTGTATCCCAGCTGTAGCCCCGTCCCCCATCTTCTCCCAGTCCCACCCTTCCTCCCTCTTCTCCCCCTATACCCCTCTCCCCTGGTCCACTGCTAACGGAGGTCCTCCTCCCTTCTTACTGACCCTACCCTATTGGGTCTCATCAAGGCTGGCTGAATCATCTTCCTCTGTGGCCTGGCAAGGCTGCACGCCCAAGGGGAGGTGATCAAAGAGCCCACCACTGAATTCACATCAGAGACAGCCCCTGCTCCCCTTACTAGGCACCCCACTTGTAAACTGAGCTGCAGAGACTCACAGCCAAACTTTGGGCAGAGTGCATGGAATCTTATGAAATAAGGGGGAGATAGAAAGACCTGGAGGGGACAGGAGCTCTACAAGAAGACCAACAAAGCCAAAAGAACCTGGGCCCAGGGGGACCTGCAGAGACAGATACTCCATCCAAGAACCATGTATGGAGAGGACCTAGACCCCCTGCTCAGATGTAGCCCATAGGCAGCTATGTTTCCATTTTTTTCTTAATTGCTGGCTTAATTAACAATTCACTTATAAGTTTTTCATTATTGTATGTATATGTTTTAGGAATTTCTATGCTTCTATATTCAATAATAAAACGTGTTTTTAAGAATTCACAATGACTCTAAGATACCATGTAGATTTAGCTTCTTAGCCATTTATTTGGAAGCAGAGAATTTTTACTGAAAATAAAGCATTGAGCACTGCAATAACAAACAAAAAAGCTTATATCCATTCTCTCACTGAGGCTTAGTCTCTCTATACTGTACTATGTCTATTGGTAGATATAGTAACAAAGTCAAAATACCCTCAAGGATATCAACCAGAGAGTGACCACTCCTGAAATCATACCTGATAATGAGCTAATGAAGAAAATGAATTTATCTTCTATAAAATAAAAATGATTGACATCCTGTCTGAACTTGTTGAGAAAGAGAGGTAGAGATTTATTTCAGGGAGTAGAATTAAGATTACTGGGAGGCCTCCTCCTCCATTGCTGGTGGAAATGTAAACTTGTACAACCACTTTGGAAATCAATCTGGTGCTTTCTCAGACAATTAGGAATAGTGCTTCCTCAAGATCCAGCTATACCACTCCTAGGCATATATCTGAAATATCCTCAAGTACACAACAAGGACATTTACTCAACCATGTTTGTAGCAGCTCTATTCTTAATAGCCAGAATTTGCAAACAACTTAGATGTCCCTCAACAGAAGAATGGATACAGAAATTGTGGTACATTTACACAAAGGTATACTACTCAGCAATTAAAAACAAGGAAATTATGAAATTTGCAGGTAAATGGATGGAACTAGAAAAGATCATCTTGAGTGAGGTAACCCAGAAGCAGAAAGACACACATGGTATATACTCATAAGTGGATATTAGACGTATAATATCGGATAAACATAATAAAATCTATACTCCTAAAGAGGCTAAACAAGGAAGACCCTAGGGAAGATGCTCAGTCCTCATTCAGAAAGGCAAACAGGATAGACATCGGAAGCAGGAGAAGACAGGGAACAGGACTGAAGCCTACCACAGATGGCCTCTGAACGAATCTACTGATCGAGATATCAAAGCAGAGGCTGAGACACATAGCCAAACTTTGGGCAGAATACATGGAATTTTATGAAAGAAGGGGGAGATAGAAAGAACTGGATGGGACAGGAGCTCCACAAGCAGACCAACAGAGACAAAAAAAAAAAAAAAAACTGGGCTCTGGGATCCCTGCAGAGACTGATACCACAACCAAGGACCAGGCATGGAGAGGACCTAAAATCCCAGCTCAGATGTAGCCCATTGACTCAGTCTCCAAATGGGTTCCCAGTAAGGGATATGGGGGCTGTCTCTGGCATGAACTCAGTGGCTGGCTCTCTGATTACCTCCTGCTGGAGGGAGGGGGTGCAACCTTGCCAGGACACAGAGGAAGACAATGTAGCCAGCCCTGATGTGACCTGATAGGCTAGGGTCAGATAGAAGAAGAGTAGGACCTCCCCTATCAGTGGACTAAGGGAGAGGCAGAGGGGGAAAAGAAACAGGAATGGTAGGATTGGGAGGAGAGCAGGGAGAGGTCACAGCCAAGATACAAAGTGAATAAATTGTAATAAACGATGATAATAATTTAAAAAGTAAATAATAAAAAGAAAAACGATTACGGGGGAAGTGAAAAAGAAATAGACTTCAGTGCAGTAGTGATGAGGCAAGAATCAGTCACATCCATTCTGCTCATATTGGTCATATGTGTCACATGCCTCCAAACAGGCCAGCTGATGCTAGAAAGGCTTTTAGGATACACTGGTGAACACTGGCATGCCTCTTGCTTTCTGCAAGCTAAGGGTACATGGGCAACAAAAAAATGATAATTTTGAGTGACACTTATTATAAAAAAAAATGAAAGTCATGGTGGATGACAGGAAAGGGTCCTTTCGATAGGTGGTCTGAGAGCGATCTGTCAAAGAAACCTCATTCCGTTCCATGACAGAAGCAAGCCTTCGGCACAGGGCCGTGAGAAAAGCATTCAAGGCAATACAAAGAAGAACTTGATAAGCCGAGGAACAGAGGAGGCCTGTCTGTCTGAAGCAAAACAGACACAGAGGACACCAGCAAGTGGCAGGAATGGGTGGCTGTCACTGCTTTGTCCCTGATAGAAAGGAGTCTTGTACTGAACTAGATGTCCTTTACAGTAAAGGCTTTAGATTGAGCCGTTAACATTATAAACAAGTAAACAAATGCCTCACAGTAATAAGTAACACCCAGAATTAAGAGAACCTTAAACTTTTCTTATGTTTACTTAATCAGTGAGACAGACTAAGAGAAAGAGGCGCAGAGATAATACTCATGCATGGCACGGTACACATGTGGAGTTCAGAAGGCAACTTGCAAAATTCTGTCCTCTCCCCTCCACTGTGTGGGTTCTAGGGACCAGACTCAGGAGTCAGGCTTGTGAGACAAGTGCCCTTACCTCATCAGCTATCTCATCAGCCCAAGAATTAAGCAGTCTTGTTTCTGCATTTGTAAGTAAGCAGGTAGCTACAAAAAAACTGACAGAAAGTTAAGACTTAGAGTTATCTCGTAAATTACAAGCACTGAATTTAAAAGCTGCCTAGGCCTTGAATGTTCCCTTCATTGCTGAAACTATAATCTTCATCTCAACAGATCTTTTCTTCTTTTCAAAGAGAGAACAAAATCAGTTGAATCATGAGTTTTTGTTTTTGTTCTTGGCATTGTTTTTATACATACAAATGAGGAAACCGTTTTGTCACTGAAGATTGCACAGGAATAAATCTGGTACATGACTAAATTTGTTATAATAGAAGAGTTCAAATGATTTGAAAGCATCTTAAAACTTGGGATCCTCGTGCAATTTGCAAGCAAATGGATAGAACTAGAAAATATCATCCTGAGTGAGGTAACCCAGACTCAGAAAGATGCTCGTTATATACTCACTTATAAGTGGATATTAGCCGTACCATAATTCACAGACCCAAAGAAGGTAAGCAACAAGGAGGGCCCAAGGGAGAATGCTTGAATCTCACTCAGAAGGGGAAAGAAAATAAACATCTGAAGTAGATGGATGGAGGGAACTGGGGGGAGAAGAGCAAGGGGACGGAAGCAGGGGGGATGAGAGAGCTGGGAGAGAGAAAGGAAACTGTGGGAGGGGAACATCTCTGGGACAAGCTGGAGAACTGCAATAGAGTAGGCTCTTAACAGGATATGGGGGTTCACTCTACCTAAGAATCCTAGATGAGGCCCATGGAGACTGAAGTGGCCACCTCCTAGCCAGGCCAGAGTTTCCAGGGAAGGAAGGAGGGCACTAACCCACCCACAAAACCTTCCACCAAAAATCTGTCTTGGCTACAATAAGTGTAGAGAAAAAGATGGAGCAAAGATTGAAGGAATGGCCAACAAATGACTAGCCCAGCCTGAAAGCCACAGGAGAGAGCCAACACATGACACTATTAATGATACTCTGCTGTCCTTATAGACAGGAACCTAACATAACTGTTATCTGAGAGGCTTCATACAGCAGCAGATAAAAACAGATGCTGAGACTCACAGCCAAGCATTAGGCAGAGATGAAAGAGTCTTGTGGAAGAGTCGGGGGAAGAATACAATAGCCTGGAAGGAACAAGAACTCCATAAGAAGACCAACTGAGTCAACTGACTGAGGACCATGGGGGCTCACAAAGACTGAACTATGAACCAAAGAGCATGTGTGATCTGGACCTATGCCCCCTACACAGATATAGCTGATGGGCAGCTTGGTCTTCATGTGGGTCCCCTAGCAAGTAAGCTGGAGATGTCTCTGACATGGGCTCTGTTGTCTGCCTTTGGATCACTTTCCCATAGCTGGGCTGCCTTGTCTGGCCTCAGTGGAAAACAATATGCTTAGTTCTGATGAGACTTGATGTGCAGGGGAAGGTTGGTATGGGGAAGAAGGGTAGAAGGGGACAGAAAAAGGGAAAAAAAAGGTAGGTAGATGGAACCAGGAGGAGAGGAGGGAGGAGGCCACAATCAAGATGTAAAATGAATAAACTATAATAATAATAATAAACAATGCAGGATCCATGGATAGAAGGAAACCATTTCTACAGAAACTACAACCCTGTGGAAACCATCCTAATGACCTTCTTGTGGGAACTTTTTACATCTAAATGGGAAAAGAATATCATACTCTATTTAATTTTCTTCCTAGATAGGACCTTTCGATCTTCAACTAATAGGGTCTTCATTCTGCTATATTCTCTCAACAGCAGAAAGTAATTTGATTTATTCATCTATGCTATACAATTCAGGTCCTATTATTAAATCAAACATGTCCTTGGTAAGCATGAGTTACACACAGCTTTCTAGCATAAGAAGCTCAAGGTAACAAACATGTATCTTGCTTTGTTCTTTACAATCTTTCTACAAGGAAGGAAATGTAATGATCCAATACCAGTTTGATCCTCATTTCCCCAGCACTGCTAATCCTACTAAACTCCAAGCCTTTCCAAAGAAGGCTTTGGGAATCAGATTGAGAAGAGGAGTTAAAATGGGGCAGGAAAAGCTCAGAGCTCGTACTAATACTATACCAAGCATTTAAGATATCCTAGAAGTTAAAATCATTTTTGATGGTACCTATATGAAAAAGGTAAAGATCAATTTTAGCAAGATTACTAGGAAAAGATAGATTTTGACCTCTAAATCTTAAATAACCAAATTTAAAATTACCTTACAAAGCTGAGAACTTCCTAGATTTTTGTACACTGATATGTACTAGAAAATGTGATTCAAGTTACTGTGTCTCCTACTCCAAGAAAACAACAAATCTTACGATTACAAAAGGATAGAAGAAACTGATGTTCAAGACTATTTAAAGAATACTGAGATTGGGGCTGGAGAAAACCTGTGGAAATTAAGCTTGCTGATTTTACTGATAGGGGGAAATTATATTGGCACAATTTTTTATAAAATTAAAATTAAAGACAAACATTTTGACACAGCAATAACATTTCTAGGAGTATGTCCTCAAAATGTACACAAATACGCACATATGATGCACATACAAATTCATCACCATGGTACTGCTGGCAAGAACAAGAGAATAAAGTTGGGGGTACAGCTCAGTAGACGTACTTATTTAACATGTGTAGAGGCCCTGGGTTCCATCATCAGCAACACACATATATACTCAAAGCAAGCAGCCTAAACGCATATCCTAGGGGCCTGGCTACAGTCATTTAATTATATTAAGCGAGAGTCAAAAGTGAAAACATATATATGCTAATAAAATATTTAATAATGTTTTTGCTTGAATTATACTTAATACTATATTCTAGGGCCAGCAAGAAGCTCTGGGTGATTAAAGGTACCTGTCACCAAGACTGAAAACCTGAGTTTGTCCCCCAGGACTCACTAGTGAAATGAAAAAACCAATTCCTATAAGCTGTCTTCTCATTCCCATTTGCCTGCTACATGCCAGTGACCCCATACACATATATAAATGTAAAAACCTATACTCTAAGTAAAATGCCATCTGTATTTTATATACTGACATTTTACTCAAGATTATATTGATGAAGAAGGAATTGCGGCTAATTTTAAAACTCTCAAAATCTACTAACCAAGGAGTGAGTAAATAAATAAATAAACACACAGTCACAGTGGAGGCTGAAGGGGGCTGGACAGATGGCTTGCCTGTTAAGACAGTTTGCTGCCCTTTGCAGAGGACAGAAGTTGAGTTCCAAGCCCCCATACCAGGCGGTTCACTACAGTCTGAAACTCCAATGACAGGGCGATCTGATCACCTCTTCTGACTTTGGCAGGCACCTGCACACATATCACATCACACACACACACACACACACACACCCCACACACAAGTAAAAACAAAACTTTGAAAACTACATAGTAGAAGTTACTCGTCCTGAAGACACCATACAACATGGAGAACTCCCAGAGCTTCAAGGCTACAGTGTTCATCCATTAACAAACTGACAGAGTCATCTCAGCTCCAGACTCCTGGTCCTCGTAGTCATACACTGGAAATTACATTCTGAAAGACCCAAACAAATAATTGGGTTTAGGCGTGACCCTTGACTAATTTTAACCTCTTAGTTGAAATCTAGGGCCCCTCTGCTAGATGACTTCCGAGGTTCCTTCTTGTTTTCAAGTCCACAGTTCATTTCTAAGGGCTTGGAATCTTGCGAACAGAGAATGACTACTAAAATTCTCAAATAATAAATCTCAGTTCACAGGGGATCAATAGGAAATCTATAGTCTACCCTCTCCCTGCCTTTTCATTACAATTCTAAATCACTTACAAGGAAAATCTGCTCTTCTGCAGGGCAGGTGAGTACAATTCAGAATGTTTCTGAAAAAAATACCAAAGCCAGAATAAATAGAATACTGCCTGTCAAACAGCTGGTGATTAAGCTAGCCCTGTAAGGGTCACTTATGTTAAAGATGAAAAAAAGAAAAGAAGTGGTAAAATAAATAGACAATAACAACTTTTCAAGGCATCAACAGGAAGCCTGGGATAGTTTCCAAATTGACTGAAAGTTATTTTTACTTACAGATACTTGTGTCCTATTTAAAAATAAATAGAAGAAAATAAACAAACAAACAAAACAAAACAAAAACCTTACACTTCCTCAGCTGTCTGTGCTGCTAACTTTAGAAGGGTAAGTAAAATTACTTTGAACAAATAATAGTAAAAGATACACATAGGTTCTTAAAGACCAACAAATGACATAAGCAATCAAATTCAAAAGATAAACCTAACTAAAATGAAAGATTGGTTCTTTCCCTTAAGCAGATTACAATTTCAAAACTAGACTAACAGGAGTTTGGAGTTCCCATCCTGCCGCACACTGAGTTGATGTGGAGCTGAGCAGTCTCTGAGAGCTTGAAGTTGTTTTCATTTGTAAACTGAAGGTAATTGTACTGACCTGTGGGGTTATGTACCAGTTTTCTAACACCAGCTGGCTGCCCTACAATTCAACCTACAGGTTGAAGAGCTAAGTCCAGCAAGATTGCCCATTTAAAACACCTGCCACAAGTCTCCAGTCCCAGACTAGTTCTATGATCTGAGTACAAATTCAGGGGTTTCTGCTGAATTTGTCCTCGGGTTTAAACTTTGCTCAACAACTCGAGATATTACTTCTGTTCAATGCGTTCTTACTTAAAGTTGTATAACGGTGAAACATCCTGAAGGAAGGTCTTGGCAGGGCAAGAAATGTGGGGCTGGGGGGCTGTAGAGCTTCTATGACTTCTTAGGGCATGCTTTCTCTTAGAACCTCTGTGCGGTCAGCAAGCTAGGAACTCTCAAATATGCCACTTAAAAACTTAGAGCACTGGCTGCTCTTGCAGGGGACCTAGGGTTCATTCCCAGCACCAATGTGGTGGTTCAGAACCATCTGTAACTCCAACTCCACAGGATCCAGTACCCTGTTTTGGCCTCTGGGAGCACTGCACAGTTGTGCATGGAGAGACAAGTGGGCAAACGCCTACACACATGAAATAATGTTCGCTTGTTTGGATGTTTTAAACTTAAGTGAGGTCAATAAACTGGCCTCTGGTCTCTACATGCATACATATATGTATAAATAATGGTGAATGAAGCATTAATCATTATACTCAACTGTAAAACACTTTGTGAGTGCCGTCAACTGAAGCCAGGTCCTCTGGTGGAGTAACAAGTTCCTTAATTACTGTGCTATCATCTCTCCAGGCACAAAGTTTTCAATGATGTTGTTCAATTTAATAATAAATTTAAATTTGTTATTTAAATAATTTAATGAGTAACAGAAGTGGCAAGAATAAAATACTACTTGGTTTTAAAGTTTTACTTTTCTTGTAAAGTCAGTCTCCTCTCCCCCCACCCCTTACACACACACACACACACACACACACACACACACATACACTTAAAAGCTAATGAGCTTGACAGGGGCCTATATGTCTGTAATCCTAACATTTAGCACAAAGTTCAAGGCCAACCTGGGCTACATAGCAAGACTGACTCCTCTTTCCTTTCCCAAAAAATGTTAATGCTATTTTATGTATTTACCATCCCTTTTGTGTCTTAACATAAATTACTTGTCATTTGGAAAACCCTTTAAGAGTCAAACTTCTAATTAAGATGATAAATCCCACTTTATAGAGATATTTGCTTTATTTCTGTCATTTACTATGTTATACAACTGTCATTATCTAATTAATGATAACACTGTTTTTTTTTATATGTCTACCATGTATCAGAGGTTTTGTGTACATAACCTCAATCTTCCTTATTAGCCTATTTTTGTTCAGATACTCTTATTTACTCTTAATGAATAAAAAGAAAGCTGAAAATTGTTTTTTAAAAGGGGACTTTGTTTGGGTCCTACATAATTAGTGAAAGATGGCACTTAGATTTATCAGTACTCTCTGAAGAATAGAAATTGCAATCCTGATCGGAAGAGTTTGTGCCAAGAGCAGTGCACGGGAACTGAGTGTTCATCATCTTAATAGGACTTCAATTGTTGAAATAATGATGTCTCATCGTCTAAGACATATCAATGTGAGGAAATTAAAAAGTCACTTGTGACATTTAAAATTAGGCTAAGCTAACCTGACTAACGAAACAGCAGATAAGGTAGTATTTACATTTGGAACGTCTTTGGGTCTTTTTTTTTAAAGGACTGGATCTTGCGTCTATGGTTAAGTACAGCAGTAGTTATTTTGAGAAAAAATGATGATCCCATGATGAGACATACCATGGACATCAGAAAGCTATAATGTTCTTCCCCTACTCTGCTGTGAAGCACCCTCTCAAAAGCTGCTTATAAGACTTGCGTATGAACTCTATTTCCTTTGTGTTGGCATGAATGTATACGATTTGTTCCACCTTTCAAATTCTGTGAGGAAAGTGATGGTTGGCATTTCAAAAGGCATAATGTTTTCTGCATGGAATTAAAAACACAAATGTTTAGCCAGGCATGGTGGCACATGCCTTTATTCCATCACTTGGGAAGCAGAGGGCAGGAGGATATCTATGAGCTCAAAATCAGCCTGATGTACAGAGTAAGTCCCAGGACATCCACGGCTACAAAAGACAAACCTTGTCTTGAAAAACAAAACAACAACAACACACATACAAACAAATTGTGGAACTGTAAAATACATTGTAGATAATCTACATAGAGACAGTAACACTGTTTACAAGTTCACTCCCCATCAGTTACTGTTGTTATAAATATGCAAGGTCAACTCTTATTTGTGAGTTCTTAGGACAGCTCATTCCAAGCCTGTTACTTTTCTTTGATTTTATCACCCTTTCATAAATGTGGGCTATCATTAATTATTCTACAGTTAACAGGCAGAAAAGAGCAGAAATGAAGTTTCTGAGCACTTCAAGGAGAGTTTTGACAGGAAAGATAAAACTGAACTCTATCTACCCTAAGACAAAACCTTGGAAATTCTTGACATATTCCATACTTTGTGCTGTTTACTTTTTTTTTTAATTTAGTGCCTATGTTATAAGCATGGGCTAGGCTCTGGGGTATAATATCTACCTTTTAGAAAATTATATTGCCTAAGGGAAATGGACATATAGACAAACAATAAGCATTTAAATAACTATATGAGGAAAACCATGTAAGAGCCAAGGTTAAGAATTTATAGCTTTTACCTTTTTAAAAATCATGTAAAGTAAGAAAACTTGAAAAACTTAATTTAGAAAATCAGGTTTTGAGAGAACAATTTCTAATTGAACAGAGAAGTTTTAGTTTACTCTTATTGCTTCATTGTCACTTAATTATTAGTTATTTGTGAATTAAGTAGCATCCAATGTATGAAACAAAAAGGAGAGATGGTGAGATGATTTGGCACATAAAGGCATTTCTTGCTGTCATATCTAACAACCTGAGTTTGATCTCTAGAACCCACATGGCAAAAAAGGAAAAACAATGTCCAGAATTTGTCCTTTGACTTATACACACACACACACACACACACATATTTGTCCTCCCATACACAAAATAAATAAGTGTAAACTAAGAAAAAATGTGTCCCCCGTGCACAAAGTAAATAAGTGTAAATTATAAAAAGCAAAACAAACAAACAAACAAACAAAAAACAGGAAGGAATTCCAAAGAAGTTGAGTATTATAGAAATATTAGCAAAATTCTTTTTGCTTAATGGGATTTTTCTATTACTTCTCCTAAATTCTCAGGTCAGATAACAAATGAGATCTGAGTGAAGTTTTTAAACTTTATTAGCAATATCAATAATCACTGCCAATACTGATTTATAAATTGTAATGATAGTATACTTTAATGGAAGATAGTAATGGGAGAAAATGGGAACTTTATTACCTTTGCAATATTTCTCTATACTGAAAATTATCCTAAATTTTGGACCTAATTATTTAAAAGTGCATTAAAGAGGCTCTGCATATTTTAGCTGGCAGAAAAATCAGTAACCTTGTAGACTGTACTAACAAAGATTATGCAATCTGAAGGAGAAAACAGAATGAAGATAAATATGCAGACCTCAGAAAAAACATGGGCTACCTTTGAGTACTGGGTTAGTTAATTGTATGTGTCAACTTCACTGGACCACAAAAATCCCAGATATTTGTTTAAACATTATCCTCACCATGTTACAAAAACCCTAGATATCTGTTCAAACATTCTAGGCATGCCAGCTACTAATCCAGAGCCATGAGTGCCATCATGCTCCCCACCATGATGATAACGTACTAAAGCCTCTGCAACTGGAAGCCAGCCCCAATTAAATGTTCTCTGTTTTAAGAGTTGCACTGGTCATGGTGTCTATTCATAGCAATAGAACAGTGACTTAGACAGCTTCTAAGAACCTCAACAAATTTCAAATAGGACGAGCACAAAATGATAGATCCACACCAAGGCACATACTCAAAATACTGAAAAACGGAAATGGTAAAAGCATTAAAGGAAAAGCAACTGGTCATATACAAGGTACCCTCAGCAAGGTTAAAAGTTGATTTCTGATTAGAAACAATAGAAATCAAGACTTGGTAGCACATTCATGAAGTCCCAACACTACAGAAGACTGCACCCAGGAGGATCAACCCATGTTCAAGGACAACCTGGCCTATATAAGTGAGTTCCAAAGCAGCTGGGGCCACACAACAAGACCATGTCAAAGAACATGTAGCCCATGGCAGTTCAGTGACCAAGTGGGTTCCCTAGTAAGGAAAACAGGGACTGCCTCTGACATAAACTCAGTGGCCTGCTCTTTGATCACCTCCCCCTGAGGGGGGAGTAGCCTTACCAGGCCACAGAAGAAGACAATTCAGCCACTCCTGATGAGACCTAATAGACTAAGATCAGAAGGAAGGGGAAGAGGAACTCCCCAGTCAGAGGACTGGGGAAAGGACGTAGGAGAAGAGGGAGGTAGGGTGGGGTTGGGAGGGGATGAAGGAGGGGGCTATAGCTGGGATTCAAAGTGAATAAACTGTAATTGATAAAAAATTTTAAATAACAATAAATAATCTTTTAAAAATTTCCTTTTACATTTGGAGACCAGAAGTCAACCAAGCTCAGGTGTCCTCCTTAGTGTGTGCCATACAGCTTTGTTAGAAACATGATTTCACTATGTAGCTCTGGCTGGCCTGGAACCTGCTATGTAGATCAGACTGGCCTCAAAATCACAAAGAGACACCTGCCATTAGAATATTGGAATTAAAGATCTATGCCACCATGCCCAGCTTCACCTTGTTTTTTGAAAAAAGTTTTTTGTTGTTGTTGTTATTTTATTTATTTATTTATTTATTTTAATTTGGCCTGGAACTTGCTATTTGGCTAGAGTGTGTTGGGTAGCAAGCCCCAGGGATCTACCTGTCTCAGTCTCCCCAGCAATTGAATTATAAGAACATGGCTTTAAATCCCTTTAATTCCAGCAATTAGAGGCTGAGGCAGGTAGATCTCTGTGAGAGCTAGGGCTAGCCTGGCCTACATAGAAATTTTCAAGCTGGTCAAGACAACATAGTGAAAGCATATCTTAAAAATAATGTCATATGAATTTAGAGACAATCTATACTGATGTTGCCTACTTTTCCTATAACCACCTCTCCCAATACTTTTTAAAAAATGCCACAAACAATTCTTTTTCTTTTAGACATTGTCTCTCTTTTTTTTTTTTTTTTTTTACAAATAATTCTTACATTTAAATGAAATTCAGACTTTAAACTACACAGGAAATGAAATTTGAATTTAATTTTAAACAAAGCATTATGGTCAGTCAAAATTAAAAGTGTTGGCCTCACACGTATCACCTCTGATTTGTATTTTATTTGTGGAGCACTAATGAAAGCCAAGATACCCAAATGAAATGGTCTCTACGGGGGAAGACAAAACAAACACTCCTGCCTTAAGTTATCGCCCTCATATAATATATCCAATTCAATCATTTCCATCCTGGCCACACTATAGTCTTAGATGCCAGTTTTACAATATCACATGGCACTGCACTGTGCCATAATATTCGACTAGAGATAAACCCTTGGCAAAAGCTGGAAACAGACTCTTCTTCTTTCTGGGAGATGGAGATTCAACTCCTAGACCAAGACAGTAATTCTCTTGAGAGCTCATTAGAAGGTCCAACAGATATGGGCTATAGTTGTGATTTTGATGGCTATAGTAACAAAATGCCTGTGACTAGTTAAGTTGGAAGAGTGTAAATCACATGGAGGGGGCAAAACTTAAAGGCAGGCGAAAGAGGCCTGTTTGTTTTGTAAATAGCTTTCAGATTAAAAAATAAGCTAATACCAAATCTCATTGTCATTAAGTTTTTTTAGAAAATTTCTATTCTTTCAGCCAATGTCTATTCACATTATGAAGTATATGGTAGGGGTTAGTTTTGGTTGTTGTTTTTGGAAGTGAGCTTCATACTGCAGCTCAGGGTAGCCTACATGTTGCTATATAGCTGTGATGATTAGTGTTAGCTGTCAACCTGACAGATCAAGAATGACCTGGAAGATAGGCCTGTAAACCTGTCCACGATGGATTACTGGGGGGAAGATTGCTGTGGGAAGATCCCTCTGAACTACGGGCAAGATTATTCCCTGGGTAGGGGATCCTACACAAGACAGAATAAAGAAAGCAAACTGAGTATTAGCACGCACTCATTTATTTCCTGATGCAATGTGACAAGTTGATTCACGCTCTTGATGCCTTTGTTTACCATTATAGGAAGCATATCTCTCTGGCACTGTAAGCTAAAACAAACCCTTTCTCTCTTAAGTTGCTTCTTTTTGTTGGGGTATTTTGTCACAGCAATAGGAAAGAAACTAAGACTAGACTGGCCTGAAATTAGCAGCAATCCTACTGCCTGAGCCTACTTGGTGTTAGAATTGCAGGCATGTTAAATGTATATTAATACTTAAATCAGGTTATCTTTTTAGGTGGTCTAACATTAAGACTCAAAATGACAGTGGCTTAAATAAGACAGAAAATGTTTTCTCTTTCATGTAACTGGTTCTAGAGTTTTGCATTTCATAGTCACAAAAAACCAAACAGACAAACAAACAAACAAATCTTTCACCATTTTGTCTGTATTGTCACAGAAAAAAGAAGGAAGTGGGAAGAGAGAACCAAACTCCTTTCCTTTTAGGGGAAACACAGGGCAACACTAACTCTTGGACCTGCACCTGCCTGCCAAGTATACCAAGAAAATAGTTTTTTTTAACCTAGATGACAAATGTCTGCTTGTCAATTACTACACTAAATGCAAACAGACCCTGAAAACCAACTTAAAATACACCAAATATTCTAAAACCATATCTAAGATATAA